>NC_090437.1:1194350277-1195724861 GCF_031143425.1 Pleurodeles waltl
TATGTCAAAGACAGCCCCAAGACTTCGCTATCAGAGACCCTCAACCATGGTCTGAAATAGCTGTACAGAGTAGTTGATGAGAATGGACAGAGTTTGGGGTTCATCTACCAGGTCGGTCTTAGCTTTTATGCAAGACTGGACAACTTCTGATTGCCAATGAATCTGGGATATTTTGCTTGCTCTGTACATCATGACCACAAAACACAAGCAAAAAGAAGTGGACTAAGAAAATATTTCAAAACTCAGTCTTTGGATGAGCCAGTTAAATGCAACAAAATACAATTTGTCACAAATATTTTATTTTACAGTAAGAATAAAAAAGTAAAGCCTCAGAGGCCTTCTTAGATGAACTCCTACCATTTATCATAATACAATATCGTTGGGGAATTTTTTTATGAATGAGCATATCTGTTAAGACATGCACACATCATGAATACCTAAATAGTTAGTATAATCATTTACAAAGAAATTGTACTGTGGTTCTGTGTCCTCTTCCAATAGTCAATAACTCTAAAAACTAGTTATAATGAAACAAATATATGATCAGGATGTGGCAGAAATATAGGTACAACAAATAATTGTAAAATAACACATTGAGTTTGCTCATAAAATGCAACACAGAAAGGTGGGGTAGCAAAGGTAAGTACATTTAAGTCTGAAGCATCTAACTTATTCCTTGTTTCACTTTGACTAATTAACCTTGTTAGAAAAATATATGAAAGCACTTACCACGGTCATCCAGGAGAATATTCTCAGGCTTCAAGTCTCTGTAACAGTCAATTATTAAAGTGAGAAGCTGCTGTATATACATAGATATATCAGAACCACATGATTTGCGTAATTTAGCAGCAAAGATTACCATTGTGAGTTGCGTGCCTGAAATCCTGAAGCAAGCTACAATGTGTTACTATCATTGTGAAAGATAATACTGTGTGTTTGAATTCTTGTTCGCCATTAATGTTTAGCATTACACACTTATTCATACATGGACTATAATGATTGAACTAATCAACAGTTAGAAAAGTTGACAAGTCCTGCTATCTGCGTAACTGTTTCTTGAAGCCTTGGACTTACTTTCACTCATCAATATGGTAGCCCTGTTTGGTGCATTTTGTTTTACTGCATCTTTGCCTGGCTTCATGATATTTGTCAAATCCTTACATACTATCATCTCCTAGACACCACATAACTACAATGGTTACCTATAAAGCATCAATTTTAGGACATCCTCATTCCTCACTCCTCCTCCCTACTTCTCATCCATCATCCCTACTTCTTATCCATCATACATCATCCCTACTTCTCACCCATCATCCCTGCTTCTCTTCCATCATCCCTACTTCCCATCTATACTTCTCATCCATCATCCCTACTTCTCATCCATCATCCCTACTTCTCATCCATCATCCCTACTTCTCATCCATCATACATCATCCCTACTTCTCATCCATCATCCTTACTTCTCCTCCATCATCCCTACTTCTCCTCCATCATCCCTACTTCTCCTCCATGCTTCTTTTCCATCATCCCTGCTTCTCATCCCTACTTCTCTTCTATTATCCCTACTTCTCATCCCTGCTTCTCATCCATCTTCCATCATTCCTACTTCTAATACCTCATCCATCATCCCTACTCATCTTTCATCATCCATACTCCTCATCCCAACACATTTTCAGTTTTGTGAAACACACCTTCACACTGATTGATTGGCAACAGCCAATCAGAGTTAAGAAAGAGAGCTGCATTCTATTTCACTGAAAAGCAGCCTTTTCATTGCATGTGCAGGATGAAGATGGAGAAGAGGAAATTCAACTGTGTGTTTGTTTCCACTGAATTCAAGGCTGTACAACATTTCTTTTTATTTAATTTAGTGTTTTTCTGTTTACACAGGCCTCTGCACAAAGCTCTGCTGGTTTGGGGAATAGAACCTCAGTTTAGGCCATAAATCAGCTCTTGGAGAAAGGGTTATGAAGTCCATCTAGTCCTCCAAAAACCCTTCCGGTTTCAGTTTCATGTGTAGAAAGAAAATGTTTAAAATCAACTATGGTGACAGTGCAATCCAATTCATCCAAACCCTTTCTGGTTTCATTTTTATTTGTAACAAATAAAATGTTTAAATCTGAGGCTGCCTTTATCTCTGAGAGCTGTTTTTTTTTCTTTTCTGAAACCAGAAAGGTTTTCATTGAACTGTAGATGAACTGTATAATCCTTTCTCCAAGAGCTGATTTATAGCCCAAGTTGTGGGCTCCTTGTACTTCCCAAACCAGCAGAGCTTTCTGCAGAGGCCTGTGTAAACAGAAAAACACTTAGTTAAATAAAATGAAATGCTGTACAGCCTTGAATTCACTGGAAACAAACGCACAGTTGCATTTCCTCTCCTCCGTCTTCATCCAGCGCGTGCAATGGGAAGGTTGTACTTCAGTGAAATAGAATGCAGCTCTCTCTCTCTCTTAACTCTGATTGACTGTTGCCAACCAACAGTGTGAAGATGTATTTCACAAAACTGAAAAGCTTAGTGCTTTGCGGCCCGTGGGGGGGGGAGTGAGGTGCCCCCGGGGGTTTGCATGGCTCGGCGGCGGCCGCGAACGGAGTGTGCTGCTCCCGCGAGGGGAGCTGGCCTCGGCCCTGTAGTAGGGGCGGGGCTGCAGAGCAGTGCAGGAGGCGGCCTGGGCCGCGGAGCGGGCCTCTGCCTGGCGGCTCCTCCAGGCTGAGCGTCGAGAAGCGGAGGGCCTGGGGATTACCCTGGGCCCCTTATCAGGTGGATCGGCCTGTGAGGACCTGGTGCCTGCTGACCTGGGCGCCTGGGGGCGAGGGTGCTCCCTCATGTGTGGCAGATTGAGGGGGACAGGCAAGGTCTCCTCACATTGGGGCCTTGGAGTGGACCGTTGGAGCTGCGGGCCCCCAGCAGAAGGTAGGGGCCTAGGGGTCTGGCCTCACCCCATTATTTGAGTCTTTGATGATCGTGGCCCCGCGGTTCTGAGGAAGGGGCCCAAGAGTTGACTGTCGCGGAGGAGGCCGCTGGAGGTTGGACCTGGGCGCGGTCCCGGCCTGGGGGGACCATACTAATCAGCACCGGATGGAGACCCTGGATTTCCCGAGGCAGAGCAGCGGCGTGGAGTGACCAGACCGGCATACTATGGCGGCGGCAAAGTCGAAGCGTGAGCGCTCAGTGAGGGACATGCTGGCAGGGACGCGCCCGACTTCTGGCATGGCGGCGGAGGATTTACCTGAGACGAGGGCCCCGGAGAGCTGCGGGGAGACGGATCTAGCGGAGTCTTCTCCTGTCACGAAGGGCTTTTTGACCTCCTTGTTTGAGTCGCTTCTGGGAGACATCCAAGAGCTGCGCAGGGACATCTCACAGGAGCTGAAGGAGTTGCGGGGTGAGGTCTCCTCCTTGGGTGAGCGTGTTTCGCAGCTAGAAGATAATGAGATCCCGCGCGGCGAGGAGGTTGCGGGCCTACAACAGGAGGTGGTCCGTCTCCGAGAGCAGCAGGACCTTCTCCAGATGGCGGTTGAAGACCTGGAAAATCGTTCACGGCGGCAAAATATTCGCATTAGAGGGGCCCCGGCTGGGGTTGAAAAGGAGGACATCGTGGGCTACGTGGTGGACCTGTTTCGCTCCTTGCTTGGTGCGGACGGGACACAGGAGGTGGCCCTGGACCTGGTACATCAAGTAGGGCACACTGAAGGGCCTGGAGATCGCCCCCCTGACATCTTAGCCTGTCTCCATAATTATGTCCTTAAAGAAAAGATTCTACAGTGGGCCCGCAATCTCCAGAGTGTACACTTTCGTGGGCATGAACTCCAGCTATTTCATGATCTGTCTGCACGGACCCTGCAGAGGAGGAGAGAGTTTAGACCGATCACGGATCATTTGCGGGCACACAACGTGTCATATTCCTGGGGCCACCCGTTCCGACTGGTTTTCCGTTGGGAGGAGCAGGTTCGGCAGGTGAAAACCGTCTTGGAGGCTGGCCGCATCCTGGGTCTGGAGGACGTTGGCTGTGAGTCGAACGGGGGGGCGGCCCTGCCGGCGCGGAGCACTCCTCGTTGGCGGAGGAAAGAAAAGAAAAGGAAGCTGCAGCGCCTGACGGCCTCGGAGTTGAGGTTCGAGAAAGAGGCCGCCTTGAATAATGTGGCTGCCGGAACTTCGACCTAGTCTGGTCGGGTGGCGGAGGCTGTGGACCTGAACACTAGATCTGGTTGGATATACTGCCCCGCGGAAATCGCACCTCGTGATTGTAGACAATCGAGGACTTCTGTGTTCTATGCACCTGTTGTGCTTATCATTTGTTTGTTGTTGTGTTTCCCTGCGATGTTGGCTTTTTATGGAAACGCTCTCGGGCCTGATTGCTCTAGGTGGTCTAGATGTTAAAGTAGGGGGTAGCCCTCTGCTGTGCCCCGGCCTCTCTGCTGGCTCTCCTCAGTATAGGCTATGATCATTAAATGTTTAAGTTTAAATGTGAGGGGGCTCAACAACCCTACTAAGAGACTTGCCATCCTGTCGGCTCTAGAGAGATCGGAGAGTCATGTTTGTCTCTTGCAGGAAACGCACCTTGTCTTGAAAGACACCTACCGAATGCGTTCTAAGTGGTTCCCCAGACAGTTCTGGTCCTCGTTACCATCAAAGCATGCAGGGGTGGCGATACTTCTATCACGTTCATTCCAGGGGGAAGTGATATCAAAACTGCATAAGATCCCAGGGAGGCTTTTGGCTATGAGACTTAAACTGGGAGGTTTTTCCTTCACAATGGCTTCCCTATATGCACCTAATTCCCAACAAGAACTCTTCCTGAGACAGTCTTTGACTCCGCTGCTCCAATCCCCTGACGGTGCTGTCTTGCTGGGGGGCGATTTTAATCTTGTGATGGATGGGGCCCTGGATCGCTCAGGTCAGCGACACGGGCAGACGGGGTCTCTTTTGGACGCAGGGAGGCAATGGCTCAACGAGTGTGGTCTACTGGATGTCTGGAGAAGTGTGCACCCCTCGTTGAGGGACTACTCCTTCTACTCTTCAGCAACCAAAACATACGCTAGGTTGGACCTCTTTCTGGCATCACAGGAGCTTCTCTCTAGGGTTAGAGACGCAGAGATTGAGCCGCGGGCCCTCTCAGATCATGTCCCCATCACAGTCGCGATCCGCGTGGACGTGGAGAGGGTTGGTACATCGGGATGGCAATTTAGGGATTCGATGCTTCAGAACGCTGAGACAGTAGAGGCGATTCGAGGGGCAATAACAGACTACCGTAGTTTTAATGATGATGGGATAGTATGCATTGCAACACTGTGGGAGGCACTGAAGGCTGTGGTGAGAGGTGAAGTGATGTCACTTTCCTCTAGAGATAATAAGGCAAGGAGTAGACTTAGGGGGGACCTAGAACAGCGAGTAAGGGTGTTGGAGCGGTCTCACAAACGTACGGGTGCTCCTAGAATATGGCGAGAGCTCGAGAAGGTGCGAAAACAGCTGAGTAGATTGGATTGGGATAGGGCAGAGTACGCAGTAGCCCGCCTTAAATATAAGTACTACGTAGGAAGCAATAAGTGTTGGAAGTTGCTGGCACATAGGCTAAGAGCGCAGCGAGCAGCATCAATGATAAAAATGGTGCGCTCCCCCTCTGGAACAGAAGCACACTCGAGTGACCAAATAGCGCAGGCTTTCGCAGAATTCTATCGGAATCTATACAGGGCTGAAGAGCCCGGTGCCTTAACCCCAGATTCCTTCCTAGAGGATATAGCAATCACTCCCCTGTCTTTGAAAGAGGCAACCACGCTAGATTTACCTATAAGGGCGGAAGAGGTTATTTCAGCGATCGCTCGGCTAGAGACTGGGAAGTCACCTGGTCCTGATGGATTCTCTGCCCTTTTTTATAAATCTTTTTGTGGGGAACTTGTTTCCGTCTTGGTGCGACTCTTTAACTCCTTTCGTCAAACCGGCGTTCTTACACCTAGTATGTTAGAGGCAACTATCGTAGTTATCCCGAAGCCGGGGAAAGATCCGGAGGAATGTGCCTCGTATAGGCCGATTTCCCTTCTGAATATTGACGCTAAATTATTTACTGGCATCTTGGCACATCGTCTTAACTATTATATGCTGGGGCTCGTGGATCCTGACCAGGCGGGATTTATACCGCATAGGCAGTCTAGCGATAATACCAAGTGATTGCTTCACCTCTTGGATAAAACCTTTCTCTCCATCGACGCTGAAAAGGCATTTGACAGGGTTCACTGGCCTTACCTGTTCCAGGTGCTTGAGCGCTTTGGTTTGGGACCGGGCTTTATGGCATGGATTCGCTGCATTTATCAAGCGCCTCGGGCGGCGGTACGGGTTAACGGGATACTTTCTTTGCCGTTTGCAGTCCAAAGGGGCACCAGACAGGGGTGTCCGCTTTCGCCCCTTCTTTTTGCGCTCTATATGGAGCCTATGGCGCAGAGGCTTCGGGATAATCCTCAGATTAGGGGCGTGAAGTTTGGGGGAGATGAACATCTCATATCACTTTACGCGGATGATGTCATTCTTACTCTGGCAGAGCTGACGACTTCGCTCCCGGCGCTAATGGGGTGTCCTGGAGGAATTTGGGCAGGTCTCGGGGTTCCGAATGAATATGCTTAAATCGCAGGCTATGAGCAAGTTTATTAGTGCGGAACAGGAGCGGGACCTGAAGGCCCGATTCCGCTTCACGTGGTCCCCACGGGGCTCCCATATTTGGGGATCGAGTTGAGATCCACAGTCGCTCGCACAGTGACGGTGAATTATGTGAAACTGACTCAGGAGGTCCACCGAGACTTAGAGGCGTGGGAGAAACTTAAATTGTCCTGGTTGGGTAGGGTCGCGGCAGTGAAGATGACCATTCTACCACGCATATTTTATCTGTTTCAGGCGCTCCCGTTAGAGCCTCCACCGTGGATGATAGCGACCCTCCAAGCGCCGGTGCTAAGATTTATATGGGAAGGGAGGACGGCGCGGTTATCGCGGCAGATCCTGTATCGTCTCGAGAGAAGGGGGACTGGCGGTACCCTGTCTTCTTCGATACTTCCAAGCTGCTCAGTTGCGTTTCCTCTTGGAATGGAGCCGCCCGTCCTCCGAGAAGCATTGGTGTTTCATGGACCAAGCGGAAGCGGGCTCTAATATATGGAAGGAACCTTGGCTTAGGCGTCATCTCAGAGCACAGGGATTGTATATATCTCCGGTCATGGGGATTTTGATGAGAGTGTGGGATCGGGTGGCCGCCGCGGCGGGCTTGACGACATTTCCGTCTCCAATGACCCCTCTGGGCGCGAACCCCGACTTTGGCCCGGGCTTACAGTTTGAAGCATTGCGTCGGTGGTATGCGGGGGGCTGCAAGAGGGTGGGGTTTTTATTTGATGAGCAGGGGGTCATCCCTTTTGACCGGATGAGGGAGCTATACGGCCTAACCGAAGCTGACAGGATGATGTACTATCAAATAAGACACTGGGCCCTGCTTCCGGCCAACAGGTCATTAATAGATAGGCCATTAACACCGTTTGAAAAATGGACTCTAATGAAAAAGGATGACAAGCGCGTGGTTTCTGAGCTCTATGTCCTTCTACGGGGGTGGTCCGCCCGACCAAGACTAAGGGGCAGCTGAGATGGGAGAGGGAACTCGAGAGAGAGTTATCGGAAGACGAGTGGGAGAGTGTCTTCTATAGGGCGCATCACACAGCTTACCACTCAGCAGGTACTGAGACAGCCTATAAAGTGGCCTCCTCCTGGTACTATACCCCAAGTAGGATTCACGCCTGGGAACCTGATAAATCTAGTCTCTGCTGGAGGGGTTGTGGGGGCGGAGGTACACTTGTGCATTTATTATGGCACTGTCCCAAATTATATAGGTATTGGAATCTGATACTCAGATCCCTAGATTTCCTGCATATGTTTTGCTGGGCCTTCCCAATTCTCTGATATTCCCCCTGAGATCATTGAGAGGTCGACAGATGGCTCTAGCCTTGAACGCAGCAGTTCAGTTGTTGTTATCTCACTGGGGGACAGAGCGAATCCCGACAACAGTCTTGTGGCTGCACAAACTTTGGTTTATCCTAGCTATGGAAAAGCTCAGCCTGACATCTCAGCAGCGAGCTGAGGACTTTAGGGATCTCTGGCAACCATTTTTGAGTATTTTGTCCGAAGAGTTCGCAGAGCTGACATGCCCAGTTTATTTGAGGGTTTTGAACCTGGCCTGATTGTAAGGGACGGTACCTGTGAAGAGAGATGTTTATATTATTACTTCCAATGGGTATCAGAGCCTGGGAGGGTATAATCATGGAATGGCTAGCTGGCAGTGGGGAAACGTAGTTGCATTAATTACTAACTTTATTTTCTATTGTTTCGCTTTATGCAAGATGTTACTGAGTCTTCTCGCACTATAGTATTGTATTGCATATGCGATGTTTGAATTTGAAATTGAAAATTGAAAACTAATAAATAGATTTGATCCATAAAAGAGGATGTCTCCTTTTCATGGGGAAATGGCAAGTTCTCTGTCTCAAGGGTGATGACTGTCACGAGGAAGAACTGAATACGGAGTAATGAAGATTACTGGGAACTGCAGGAAATAATCACTGTAAACCAATTTTACATAGGTAACTAAGGCAGTGCAGAATTGGATATGCATTCTCAATCAACCCTTTGCTGTATTTAGAGTAAGCTCTTAAGTAACATACACAGTTCCACTATCTGCCCAGATGCCAGGCAGCAAAACCAATCAACTACATAAAAATACTGAGGTGAAAACTGAGTGGTTCAGGCACAAAGCACCTACGCAAGTAAAATCAATTGACATGGAAACCAGGGAACTCCTTATATAAAATGCCGCTCTCCCCATTTTTGGCACAAACCTGCACATGGGAAGTACACAGCAGTGAAACATTTTCATGGTGCACACCGCTCTGCACATGAAGTAACACCACCATACCATTAAGCTGGAGCAAAATGTGAACCTGCACAAGTGCAGGGGGCCTCTTTTGTAATATGGGCTGCAAACATCCTCGGAGCTCCTGAGGCATTTCCATATTACTGTCCCTGGTGGTAGTGGGGTGGAGGTGGGAACTGTGGGAGTGTTTTAAGGCCAATGATTAAAGTCTCACCTGTAAACAATTCTTTCCCTTTGTAAATCCTCCAGGCCGCAACAGATCTCTGCTGCATAGAACACAGCGCGTTGCTCATCCAGACCAGGGTTACCCATGCTGTAGATGTGAAACTTCAAATCACCGCCATTCATAATGGTCAATACTAAACACAGGGCATCTTTTGTCTCATATGTGTATGCTAAATTGACCTAAAGACAAGAAAGACAGGTGTGCTCAAAGATCAGACAATTCATGGTTCACAAGGATTCACAGTGTTACATGCAGAAACTTTCACTTTACATTTAGGCATAGGTCATTAATTATCTGGCAGCATATTTGATGCATTGAGTATCAATTAGCATGCAGCCATCATGCACAGAAAAAATAACCAGCAAATTGCAGTCTCCTCTCATCATGGAAGGACCCAATGAATTCAAAGTGAGTAACATGTATGCAACCCTCTTAACATACAGGGTCTGAGTTCCTCTCCTCTTAAGCTGAACCTAGCTGTGCTTTTAGCAAGAATCAGGGTCAAAGGTGCAAAAGAAGAGCAAAGTGGGCGAGTTGGCAATATTAATGTCCATGCTACCAAAGTATCTGCAGTTGAGCAGCCAAGGTGCCTTGGCCCTAATGCAAGCAACACAAGTGTCTTCAATACCCTGAAAATGCAGAATTTCAGCGATTTACCCCTTCAAATATGTTGATTAAATGCTAGGTCCTCACAATACCCAGAGTCAAGTCTACACATGCATATATGTACAAGCTGGGACCCCTCCAGCACACTGTTAGTCTACCAGTACACTCATAGGTGTTGCATCAAGTATCACCCATGACTAGAGTCATTCAGTGACAATCATCCAAATTGGTTGTAATTGCTATGTTCAGTGGTGTCCAACTTCTCTTTTCTGAGACGCCTAATGACCTTTTTCAGGACATTGTTGAACTTGGTCTCTCATCAAGCAGGTATTTATGTTTGGGATGGGTGCTAAAGCCCCAATATGTTTTTTCTTTTATAGAATATATGGAGTGAAAGAATACACTTACTACAAAAGGACTGATGACCTTTTCCAAGATCCTCTTCTCATTTATTGCCATGCTTTCACCTTTTCTCTTTTTTATCCTTTTCTTTTCCAGTTTTTTACATGCATACATTTTTCCAGTTGCTCGGACTTGGCAGGCACATACCTAGAAGTAAACATACCAAATAGATGATAAAGTCAGATATAAATCATGTACATATGTTCACTCCTTAATCCACAAGCATTAGAGATAATCCATGTACATATTTTACTTCTAAAACCCCTAGCATTTTGCACAATCCCCATCTAAGGGTTGCCTAAATATTATTAGACGATATAATGGAAAATAAAGGAATATTTACTAGCTTTCAATTGGATGTGATTATATGCGATTTGAAAAAAATACAAAGTTTTACTTGGGGAAGCTTGCAGTGTATCATGGAACCGAAGATATTGGTTAATGTATCTGATGACTGAGGACACAGAGGCCCTCATTCCAACCCTGGCGGTCATAGGTCGCCGGAAGCACCGCCAACAGGCTGGCGGTGCTTCATTTGGCATTCTGACCGCGGCTGTAAAGCCGCGGTCGCCCAGCCGGGTCCGGCGGTTTCCCGCCGGATTACCCCCGGCTGGGAGAATCCTCCATGGCGGCGCTGCAAGCAGCCCCGCCATGGGGATTCCGACCCCCTTCCCGCCAGCCTGTTTCTGGCGGTTTTCACCAAACGGGAACGGGTGTCGTGGGGCCCCTGGGGGCCCCTGCACTGCCCATGCCACTGGCATGGGCAGTGCAAGGGCCCCCTAACAGGGCCCCAGCATGTTTTTCACTGTCTGCATAGCAGACAGTGAAAATCGCGACGGGTGCAACTGCACCCGTCGCACCCCTGCAACACCGCCGGCTCCATTCGGAGCCAGCTTCAATGTTGCAGGGCCTTTCCCGCTGGGCCGGTGGGCGCTCCCTTGGCGGGCACCCGCCGGCCCAGCGGGAAAGTCTGAATGGCCTCCGCGGTCTTTTGACCGCGGATCGGCCAATTGGCGGTTCCTGCTTGGCGGGCGGTGCCCGCCGCCCGCCAATGTCGGAATGACCCCCAGAATGTCTAATAGCACAATGAGCATGGGTGCGATACGATAACATGAAGTGCGTTCAAAGACAAGGCGATGCGTGGCAATGAGTCTGGTGCGCTGCGGCAATGTGAGGGATGCTATGTTTCTTTATCAAGCAACACCACTCTTAAAATTGTTTTTTTGTGTATGCCTAGACAATTTCTTTTCAGCCTGGCTTGGCAAAGCTTTCTCTGTCTTGCAGAGCTGATACCACCAATGGAATAGAAAAAGACTAGCTCACTTCAACCGCCTACTGATCCACCTAGTTGGAGGAACAGTCTTTAATGCAATGCAGTGGCAGAGTTTGCCAAGGTACCCCCTGCTGGAGTTTTTGCTTTTTGAACTACCTGGTTTGGGACTTCTGCAGTGAGTGAGCCCATTCGAATCTCAGTCACTGAATTGGATTGAGGGTTCTAATAGCCAGTGTTCGCCTTTCAAGATAGGGTCCGCTGCTGCACAGCTATGACAATAGACGTGAATAGTCTGAGCATGAGAGACTACGGGAAGCCTGGTGTCTGCTTACAGGTAGCCTGTCTCTGAGGGAGCCCTTCATGGATTAGTGCTGAACATTGCTGGCCTTTTGATATGAGTGGGCATTAAGAGTGAGAGTAGGCACATTTATGGTGCTTCAGTGCAGTATGTAGAGTGCTTATTGTATTATACATTATGGGCAACATTTACACCAAAGTAGTTACTCATAGGTACGCTCAAAGCCTCAGCCGACACAACAATATTGTGGTAAATCAGTGTACCGAATGCAGACATTAATTTACACATACCTGCACTCCTGATGGCGCTTCAAGATTTATTAGATTTGGGGATTTGTGTCACCCTACAAAGCCAAGTTGATTACCCTGCTGACCAGCTGGAGGATCAAAAACCTCTCCACACAATAAAGCAGAGAGGAGAGGGTGGGAATGTAATCTGAATGTTTTCAATACTTTTCACATTGCATTTGGCCGGAGAAGGCTCAGTCCCACGGAAACAAAGGAAGGCAGGCAGACCTTTGGAGCCAGTCACAGGAGGGGCTGCCATTCGAGGTTTTGGAGGGAGGGATCAGGCACCTGTGGCAGTCAGACTCTCATATAAGGTCTTTTAATAGACCTCATGAGTGCGCCATCTTGGAATTTCTCGAAATGCTGTGCAGGTGGGTTAGGGCAGTGGTGGAGTGATGATGGTTCAACCTGGGATTGGACATGGGAGTTTAGTTTCTATAGCCTTCTACCTCCATTTAAAACCCCTGCAGAAAGGAAATACTTTTCTCAAAAGTTTGGGCCTGGGGGTAGCGACGCTGGAGGAGTGCTCAGCTGAAAAAGAGAAGACATTTAACTCCTAATGCAAAGATGGGCCCAAGGACTTGATATATGAGTTGGCACCCAGTGACTAGGATTTGGTTATCGGGGAGCAGGGGCAGAGCTTAATTTGTAAATAAAAAGGTGCCGGTGCTCAAAGCTCTTCTCTTAAACACGCAGCTGCTGCAATTAAAAGTGCGAGCACATAATACTGAGGCAGCGTAATCCTGAAGCCATCTCAGACCTCTTCAATCCATTAAAGCCACACCGGCCCCTCCAGCTCACTCTGTCAGCTTCCTGCTTTTCCCCTTTCTGGTGCCTTTTCGTTTTTCTCTTCCTCCGTCTTTCCCACATGTCTTTTGCTCGCAGTAAATGCTTGAGACAGAAGACTAGGCGCCGGCCCTCAGAATTAAGTGCCGGCGCTCCGCACCAGAAACAACAAGCACAAATTAAGCACTGGGCAGGGGGGACCATGAAGGGCTCCCCAGACCGGTCCTGCAGGATTGCGACCTGTAGAAGGAGGGCGGCCCCAATTTCAGCTGACCCAGGTGCTCTGAAAGTGGCCAAAGGGAACTGTGATACCTGAAGGGTGCAGAAAGGGATCTCTCTCTGCCCTGGGGGTGCTGGTGAGGAAGATCCCATGCCCAGGGGAAGTACCACACGCCCAGACCGGAGACAGTTACTGTGTGATGAGGGAGAGTAGTCAAAATCAGGCTCCCAGGAATTTACAAATTTGATGTCAGGAGGCCTGAAGAAGCCATTCTTGGTGGTTGGGGTGTGCTACCAGGAGCTAAACTCAACGTTCCCCATGCAGTGAATCATTACAGGTATTAATGAAACTCATTATTGTGCGTAACATCCTTAGCCTATCACATGTGGAGACCGACATCCTTTGTAACTAATAACAAACTTTCTTATACAGTCACACAACACTTCTGTATCTTTCTCCCTCAGTTTTTCCACCTTCTTCTGTCCCATACGGGCCATATTACATTGTCTCTTACAGCGTCGCTTCAACAGTGATGTGGGTTCACTGAGGCACAGATCATCACAGCTCTGACACCTCAGCCCTATATTCGACCCAGCCAGCAAACAGCCCCTCAGCACCCACCAGGCCCAGGAAAAGGCTGCCACCAAGCCCTTTTTAATGGCAGGCAGAAGGATGTGAGTCTGGCCATACAGAAACAAGAAGGTAGATGGTATGCAAAGTTTGTACAGCATGGAAAGATGCATGTGTGCTTGCTCAGCAGAGAATCTCTCTATCAAAGGGGGAAGTGGTTCTTTGATAAGAGAGGCCCCACCTGCCTTTCCTTGCAATTGTTTTGCTAAAAAGGAGTACCACCAACTGGTCTACACCTCTTCCGCAATGAAAGTTTTAATTATTGGGTTGAGAAAAGTAGTGCTGTGAAACTCACAAAACACTGGCACTGGGCAATTGATATTGCCAATACGGCTTCACCACAAATACACCACTGAACATGTATGTTCAGATCAGGATTGATAGTGGCCCAGTATTCAGGCTAGGTAAGGAACTACAGAAATCTAGGTCTCCGAACTGATGTACACAAGGGATATTTCAGAGTGGTGTCTGACTGGGGCGCTGCGCATGCATTTATTGACAATTCACACCCAATTCCCATCCAACTCTAAATAGGCCCTTATTTTTTTAATCTAAGTCTACTAGCGCATGAGAGCTGATTTAATACAATCTACATGGGGCTGCTGCAGCATACGTATTCCCATGACCACAGAATTTACAGTCACCTTTGAGCCAGAGACACACAGGTGCACATTTAAGAGAGCACAATATGTATCTTTTAGAGTATCCACATGCAAAATAACTAAAGCACATAAAAATATAATTTGCTAGTTTTGCAGGTGCACGTATGTACTCCTACACCTTGTCCTGGCTCATGTTTCAACAGCAGAAACATGCTATGTTTAGGGCTACTTCAAAGAATGGTTTCTGCTTTGGTGAAAGCTTAGTGTGGTGCCTTCGTTTTTAGTACCAGTTTGAACCCATTTAAACATGCATGTTTCAGGTCTGCAGGATGCGAACCTCTTAGAGTTACGATATTGTGTGAGCTGTATCAACAACGGAAGTCACCCACCCCCCTCTTATTTGCATTCGTAAAATTCCAGTATTTCAGTAGACTGCCATGTGGCATTCACCTGGGGGGAGGGAGTGGACTCCTCTGCAGTGGCGGAGGAGCATCGCTCCCCCTGGCTGACCCAACAAGTTACAAATAAAACAATTGCTTGCTATTGTTTCATTTTTCATCAGCTGGCTCAGTCAGCAGCGTGTACAGGGAGGGGTGGGGCTAGGCCATGGGAGGTGGGGAGAGTGTTCTAAGTGTGCATGTGTGTTTGGCCGGCCAAACACACATGCGCACTTGGGTTTCTCCAGCCCGAGCTGGAGAAACAGCACAGACCCGAGGCTTGTGTCTGAGCAGCAGTCCGAGCCGCTCAGACCAATCCTGATGCTGCTTTCATGCTATGTTTAGCATGTAAGCATTGCAAAGATTGCTAGGGAGCCTGTGCAAATGCTGGGACACCACAAGAGGATCAAAGCAGCTGGAGGCGGTGGAGACTGACAGCTCAACAGAAACAGTAAGTTTTTTTTTTTTTTACACGTTGTTTCCCCCATCGTCCTCTGTCGTCCCCCTCACCCTTCCCTTGACATATGCGGCTGCCACTGCATTCACCAGTGTAATGCACTTACTGAATACCTAAGTAAGACTTGGGTTGTCCATAAAACATTTGTGAGGTTTTGTATTCCAAGCAGTTGACAGCCATGCAAGTGAGTAAATCATCACAGGCAATAAAAGCCAACTTGTTCTTTTCACGTTTAACACAGCACGTATGGTAAATTGGGAAATACTCTGCTTCACGGGCCAAAACAGTTTGTTAGCGATTCCTTAAAAGTCAAGTCCTGGCCTACTTTAACAGAAGTGCCCTAAGCAACACATTTCATTTTCTTTGGATTTAGCAAATTACAGACGTTTCACAGTCTACGGGAAAAAAGACAGACATGGTGCCTTTTTCATGTGCAAGCTAACTGCTAACATCTAAATTATAAGTATAATATATGTATAAAAAGTACACACAGAAATAACCATATAACATGGACCTATATTGATATCTAGAGCTTCTAGTGGCATCAGAAACCTATAAGGCAGAGTGGTCTGAAGATGTCAGCAGATCACTATGATATTGTGATGTGTGCATTTAGTATCGTTGTTTAACTGTGTTGTATGGTTGTGTTGTCGTTCTGTTTTGCTCTGCTATGTTGTTTTGTGTAATGCTGTTTTGTTGTGATACTCATCTATTATTTTACTATATTGCTGTGGTGTTGTGCAGTCTTGATTTTGTGTGATGCTGTGCCTTTTTGTTGTATTAATGTAAGTTTGTGTTGTGCTTCAGTTATGGTTAACGTCTATGCTGTTGTCTGCTCTGCATGAATGTTTTTTGGCATTATACCTATATTCATTCTCAACAAGTAGTCAATGTGGCACACATGCACACACACAGTCTCTTGCTTTTCAAATTCCACAGTTAAAGTGCAGTTACAGTTACAAATTAAAACCAAAAAAACCACTGAAATTTGCAAGCTATGGTTGAAACTGCAACCATGTCTTGCACATATTAAAATGTGTGCTGAACTTAAAGGCAACACTAGTCAGATGAAGAAGAAAAACAAGCATTGGTAAAGCCAATAGATTTCACCTTTGTTTTTTCTTTTGCAGTCTATCTTACTAAATGGATTATAAATATTAGAAAAAGGTTACAATGTTTGTTTTAAATTAGATAAACCCGTTAATAGTTGGTTATGTTGTGATGTAGCCAAGGGTTTTCCAATACCTTATTTAATACAGCATTGTATTAGAGTAATTTGTAGTTAGTAAAGTGCCACTGACCCTGCCACACCAAACAAATCATGCCCCTTTAAACTGCAATTGTGACTGCCAGTTTAGTAGTAAAATATAGCAACATTTGGTGTTTAGAGGAGCAATGACAACTTTTGGCCCTGGTGCCACTCCACCTGCTGCACCTTTTATATCATGACCTTAATGCCTCGAAGAAAACTGCACTTGTGACTGCCTGTATAGAAGTAAAATTTAGTAATAATTTGTGTTTAATCGGGTTCCTAGAGATTTGGGGCACTGTGCCACTGCACCTGCTGCACCATTCAAATAATGACCCTAATGCCTGCAAGGTAACTACACTCGTGACTGCCTGCTTAGTAGTAAAATGTAGCAATAATCTGTGTTTAGAGGAGTTCTGACACCCTGTGGCACTGGTGCCACAGCACCTGCTGCACCATTAAAACCATGACCCTAGTGCCTGCACTTTTACACTGTAACTTTTTCCTGTGATGTCAGATTTTAAAAAGCAATATACCATTAAGTCTGTTGGACTCTTCTGGTTGCGGGGATATATAGGGCTTGTAGGTTCATCAAGAACCCTAGGTACCCAGTGCCAATAAATGAGCTGCACCTTGCAATGGGATTTCATTGTATATTGGGTATACAGCAATTTATTTGGTAAAATATAAAGAGTCAAAAATAGGTATCAAGGAACTCTTTGTATTTCCAAAATGGGCACAAGATAAGGTGTTGAGAAGCAGTGGTTATTTGCACATCTCTGAATTCCAGGGTCCCCAGACTAGTAAGTGAATTACAGGGCATTTCTCAAATAGATGTCTTTTTTACACACTGTCTTACATTTGGATTGACAAAATGTAGAGAAAGACAAAGGGCAATAACATTTGTTCTTCTATTCTGTGCTCCCCAAAGTCTCCCAATAAAAATGGTACGTCACTTGCATTGGTAGGCCTAATGCCCGCAACAGGAAACACAACATGGACACATCACATTTTTACATTGAAATCTAACGTGTTTTTTGGAAAGCGCCTAGCTGTGGATTGTGGCCTCTAGCTCCGCCGGCACCTAAGAAAATTACCAAACCTGTGCGTTTTTTTAAACTAGACACCTAGGGGAATCCAAGATGGCGTGACTTGTGGGGCTCTCACCAAGTTATGTTACCCAGAACGCTCTGCAAACCTCAAAATGTGGGGAAAAAACACTTTTTCCTCACATTCCGGTGACAAAGTTCTGGAATCTGAGAGTAGCCACAAATTGCCTTCCACCCAGCGTCCCCCCAAGCCTCATGATAAAAATGGTACCTCACTTGTTTGGGTAGGCCTAGTGCGCGCAACAGGAAATGCCCCAAACCACAACGTGGACACATCACATTTTCCCAAAGAAAATAGCGCTGTTTTCTGCAAAGTGCTTAGCTGTGGATTTTGGCCTCTAGCTCAGCCGGCACCTAGGGAAACCTACCAAACCTGTGCATTTTTGAAAACTAGACACCTAGGGGAATCCAAGATAGAGTGACTTGTGGGGCTCTCACCAGGTTCTGTTACCCAGAATCGTTTGCAAACCTCAAAATTTGGCCCAAAAAACACTTTTTCCTCACATTTCGGTGACAGAAAGTTCTGGAATCTGAGAGGAGCCACAAATGTCCTTCCATTCTGCGTTAACCCAAGTCTCCTGATAAAAATGGTACCTCACTTGTGTGGGTAGGCCTAGTGCCCGTGAAAGAAATGCCCCAAAACACTATGTGGACACATCACAATTGTCAAATACAAAACTACCTGTTTTTGCGGGGGGCACCTGCGTTTTTGGTCTAGACACCTGAGGGAGTCCAGTGCGGTGTGACTTGCGTGGATCCCCCAGTGTTTTCTTACCCAGAATCCTCAGCAAACCTCAAATTTAGCTAAAAAAGAAAATCACATTTTGCCCACATTTCTGTTTGGGATTGACGCAGCGGGACAAATCTCCTACTACCCAACGTTCCCCTCAGTCTCCCGGTAAAAATGATACCTCACTTGTGTAGGTAGACCATGTGCCTATGACAGGGAAGAGCCAAAAACATGTCGAAATTGAGGGGGGACCAAAACAGGTCCAAAAGGGCAGTTTGAAAAAAAAAAAGTTAGGCTGACAAGTGGGGCAGAATTTTTATCGGTATAGATGAGACACTGCTGGATGGTAGGCATTTTATGGATTCCTGCAGATTCCGGAAGGTTCCATCACAAAATTGTGTGAAAAATGTGTGATTTCCAGCAAAGTTGGAGGTTTGCAGGGCATTGTGGGTAAGAAAATGGTGCGGGTGCATGTGAAGCATACCACCCTGTACTCACCCAGATGTTTAGTTTTCAGATGTGTCTAGGTCTTGTGGATTTTTCTGCATGGGAGCTTCCCAAAGTCCAAAAAGTGCAGCCCTCACCATTCCAAGTGCGACAAGCTCTCATGGCCCAAACATAAAACCAAAACACAAAATAATCAAATGTCCTCTTGCTAAGATGGTTTAGTGGGCGGGGAGAGAGCTGAAAGACTGTTACCCTCTTCAGTTGGGGTGGGTGCATAACCATGCCCATACTGGTTGGTAGCCACTACCCCACTATTTGTTTTTTAATTCCCTGGCATCTAGCAGGTTTTCAGCCCATCCCGGGGAGTGAATCGGGGGTAATTGCCCCATCTGCCCACCGGTGGGCAGAACAACTTAGGCCCCATTTATTTGGGGTGGAGGTATGGTCATACCCCCACCCTCTTTAAAAAAAAAAAAAAAAAAAAAAAAAAAAAAATCTTCCCTGGTCTCTGGTGGGCTTTCTGCCCCCTTGGGGGCAGATGGGCTTTCCAAAAATAGGCTGATCTGCTCCCAAGCGGGGCAAGATATGGCCAACAGAAATGTGTCCCCATGGGGGGGTGACCCTTGCCCAAGGGGCTGCCCCCCCCCAAACAAAACACACACATACACAAATCACTCGTGCCTAAGTGGTTTCTGTCCCTCCGTGGGCAGATCGGCCTAATAGAAGTAGGCTGATGGCAGAAATGGCCTAAAATATATTTGCACTCCCTGGGGAGCGACCCTTGACTAAGGGGTTGCTACCCTTGGGTGAAAGTGGCGCAAAACAAATAATCCCTGGTGCCTAGTGGTTTCTGCACCCCAAGGACAGCAGAAATGGGCTAAAATAAAATTGCCCCCAGGGGAGGAGCGATCCTTGCCTAAGAAGTTGCTCCCCATGTGTAAACAAATATATAAAAATAAATCCCTGGTGCCTAGTGGTTTCTTTCCACCTTGGGGGCTGATCACCCTAATTAAAATAGGCCGATCTGCCCCGAAGGGGCGGCCCTTGTCTAAGGAGTTTGCTCCCCTTGATTGAAATTGGCGCAAAAAAAATCCCTGGTGTCTGGTGGTTTTTGCCCCCCTTGGGGGCAGATTGTCCTAAGAAAAATAGGCCAATATGCCCCCAAGGGGGCAGAAATGGCCTAAAAACAATTTGCCCCCCACTCCCCTCCTTCCAGGGGAGCGACCCTTGCCTAAGGGGTCACTCCCCACATGTAAACAGTAAAAAAAAGAAAATGATCCCTGGTGTCTATCGGCCTAATTAGAATAGGCAGATCTGCCCCCAGGAGGGGCAGAAAAGGCCAAAAAATAATTTGCCGCCCCTGGGGAGCGGCCCTTGCCCAAGGGGCCTCTCCACTTATTCATAAATTAAAAAATAAAAATTCCCTGGTGTCTAGTGGGACATAGGAGGACGTAACTGTTAAATCTTCGGCACCCGAGCGGTGCAAGCAAGGACATAACTGTTACGTCCTGGGCACCAGAGAGGTTAATAAGTCACAGAGAGAATAACCCTTCGAAATATAACGTTTCCCAACTATTCTTTTAAAAACGAGACACAAATAATTTTAATACTTACAACTGTTATTCATCAGAAATGTAATTATTAAGTAATGAGAAGCAGAACATAATGAGCCCACTCGCTGCTTGCTTTACGTCTGCAGTCCATACTCCATTGAAAGATGGCCAACATGTTTACACATATTTCAACGTGAATTGACTTGCGTTCAGTTAATCTTTTTGTGTATAAACACTAACAAGTAACCAATCATCCAAAACCAGAAGGTGTACTTCAGTCACACTCCACGTGATGGAAAATGCATAACAGAAGAGCAGGAAGTGACCTGCTAGCCAATAAAAAGCAGGTATATTCAAGCGACATTGGAGTGACGTTTGAATAAACAAACGAGAAGTTCACGTAAGAAAGGGGCAAAGTAGGGGCGAGTTCTTAGAACCTTTAAAGAATTTATTTTTATTAACATAAGACTTCGCAAGCACAGCGCAAGCACTGTGTACGCGAAACTTAAAAATGAAAAACTCTAGCCTCCGTTTTGAACTGACATTATTAAAGATGGCAGCATTTTACAGAAGTATACATACATGGCTAAATTCATTCATTCCTCAGGGGTATATGATGAGCGCTTCACCCCCAGCTTATCCTGGTGACTCCAGAGATCTGAAAAAGTTTTTGCTATACTGCATGGAACTTCCATCAGTCTCAAATTCATAACCGTTTGTGTAAGTTTAAAGAATGATTATGAGAGCCCATTACTATCCTAGTGCCTCCGTCTCTTTCCCAAACTCCCAGAGGTTAGCTGCAGCAGGCACAGGAGCATTTTGAGAGAGAGAAAAAATAGGAGAGGGAGGTAAATTAGAGTGATTAGAGAGGGAGACAAGAGAAAGGAGAGGGAAGACAGAATGGATGACAGAAAAGATAGAGATTGCATGAGGAGAAGGCAGGCGTGAGGTTGGTTTGAGCATTCTTGCCAGGGATGCTTTTAATTCCCCAGTCCAGGCCTGCTGGCAGTACCGAAACCTGTGGCATTGGTACTTCAATGTTTGGGAATAGTGATGCCGTATTCCATCATGACCCAAATAAACACAAATAATTTTGGACAGTACTCACCTCTCCAAAACCGCCTTTTCCTAGTACCCTGTAATGTCGAAATGTGTTCTTGGTAACAGGCTGCCTAGTGGATTAAATATAATTGACATCAGATAGTGGATTTTATCACAATAAATATTGAAAACACAGAATAGCAAATCAAAAATCCACAAGCCGCCCTGCGACAACCAAAGTGTATCTACCGACAAATGGAGTATTCGGATTAGCATCAATGTATATATTCCCATCTCGAAAGAGGCAGCTCTTCTTATAAGCATCATGACACTCATTTGAAGGACATTAATTACAATTTTGAAATACGGGTCCTTTGATATAAACTACACTTTGAGAACATTTCCTCCATTCTTGTCGTGTGACTGATAACCTTACAACTAGAGTTTCTTCCATGTTCCAAAAGTGTTCTCAGCAACATTTCCAACGTACCTCAATCAGTTTTCTTTTTCTTTCGATTTCTTACTACCATAGATCTCATTCTGTGACATTTACAAGCGAGCCAGATGTTTTTTCCTGTCCTCCATCAGTTTAGTGAGAGGTTACCGATATTATTGGGTTTATTCAATTGATATAATTATCTTCTCATAAAATGATATGGGGCGCTAAACAGGGTACAAAGCTGCAGGGCTTTGAGATGAAAACTCTGTTATCTACATGTAAGTTTCACAGTCTGCATTTTTTGTACATTCAGAAACACATTTTAAATACCAGCAGAACAAAAAGGATTGTTCTTCCCCCAAAAAGCATCGGATTCCTCCTGACCGTACTTACTTCTCCTTATCTGATTTTGATAAGAAACATTTCAGAATGAACTCTGCACATCTCCAAGTTGAAAACAAAATATGGATGTGTGCATCAGTTAGTCTCTTATTATGGTGGGTCGAGGACATGTGCCAGGTATAGGGCCACCTGATGGGTGGCTGTATTACAGACCCTGAGCTGCTTATCATACCTTTTCTGCAGCCACAGGGCCTGCCTCGTAGTGGGAATCGAGAAGAGGAGTATTATCTGGCCCAAAGCAGGAGCCTTACAGTCAATTTAAAACACCTTGCCTCCTGCAGTGGGTTTGTGCGTGTGTGATATATTGTAATAGTGTGAATGTAATGTGCCCACCCGTGATATAATGTCGGTCTTGGTATAATGGTAATACTTGGCCTATTGAGGGCATCCTTGGAATGAAGATGCCCACCCTTGGTATAACTTTACTCTTCCTGTTATGGGGGTAGTGATTTGTGGCATGATGGTGTTCCCTTGGTAATATGTTGGCCTTGGTAGAAAGGTAGTATTTCCTGGCTGTTGAGAGCAGGGCCAGCTTTTTGCGCTGGTCTTGTGCGATAGTCTTTTTTCGCACCCCACATCCCATGACGACCACCTCCTCGGATTCACTGACTTCCACCGGGCAAATGGGCCCATCATCTCTCAATAGCCCCCCTTTCACACACATTCATTTGTTTTAAACTGCTTGTACAGGCTGGATTTATTAATCCACTCAGCTAGCCACATAACATATAGCTTTGTCCTTTGCAGCAGACATATAAACCCTCTACGCTTCTTTACGGCGAGCCAAAGCAGCCGCTAGACAAAACTCCCATCTCTCTCCCTAGCAGGAAC
Source organism: Pleurodeles waltl (assembly GCF_031143425.1). Lineage (NCBI taxonomy): Eukaryota > Metazoa > Chordata > Amphibia > Caudata > Salamandridae > Pleurodeles > Pleurodeles waltl. The sequence continues at coordinate 1,194,373,191 of NC_090437.1, forward strand.
ATTAATCACAAGAGGTATCTTGACATTTTTATTGTTTCCTGAAGGCTGGACTAACAAGGAACCTTTCAGCAGGTGCTTTTAAATCACAAGGTTTGTAAGTTATTGCTAAACACAGAGTCCCCCAATCCAGTTCAGTACCCGGTGCGGTCGCACCGCTCGCACGGCCCTAAAGCCGACCCTGGTTGAGAGCATCCATGCCATGATGGCGCATGCCACTGGTATATAGCTTCCTCTGGAACAAAGACTGAGATTCTTCACATATTGTGGATCTGCATGACCTGATAGTGTCCACCTCTGATATAATTCTAGCCCACGTATTATGGGAGTAACGTTTGGCATATTATGTAAATCTACTGCACTATGGTGCTCTCCTTCATGATAAACAACACAACAGTATTTTAAAGAACACTGTGGCCACTAACAGAATGATGATGCTCAACCCTGGTATAATATTGGCACTAGCATATGGTGGACATCACCAGTATGCGCTGGTTAGACATGGACATGCATGCCAGAATCAGCCCACATTTGACAGCAGTACATGTGAGTACTTAATGAAAATGACAAACATTTGTACAGGAGATCTGAGTATTTAAATGAAAAACGAAGACTTGATATCTAACGTTTACAAACTTATGTTTGTGAACCAATTATTTTATTTCTCAGCATATTTTCAAAACTAATCTTGGAGTTGGAACTGCTTGTGCTGACAGAGACCCTAATCGCAAAGATTGGTGTAAAGTTCTGCTGTCCAAACCTGTAAGGTGTCCCTAACCAGAGAGATCAAGCTGCTGTATGAGCCGATACAATCTACTGTGTTGTGCTGTCTAAAACCTGCAATTCTGAAATTTGTGTATTTTTCCCGCCTGCCACTTCCTATTAGAGATTTCCTCCACCAATATTGCGATATTATGTATTTCCAAGATACGTGCCTACTTACACAAGATCAATTTTGTAAGTAACACCCTAGATATCCCCATCAATGCCAGGTTTCTCCTACCAGCAAAATAGCAGGGTCGTCACAGTATGTGAAACATACTTGGGCCAGCAGTCACTAGGGATAACTAGAGCTAAAAAAGGCAGCTATTTGGAGCTTAAATCCAAAAATGCGTGTTCTCTATTAACCGTCTGTAATGATGAGCGATTCAAGTTACTTGTATAATTTAAGTGTATTTATTGTATTAAAGTCCGTAGGCACGAAAACGATCCCTCGCCCACCTCCGGTCCTTCCCGTCGTCCGGCTCCAACTGCCCCTCTTCGAAAGTAGAAATTCCACAACACAACATATCCACACCCTTTACAAACAATAGATAACAGAATTAGGGATTGAAAAGGAATTCTCTTAACACAAAAATAAATAAATAAATAAATACTAAAATCACAGGTTGCACATTAAAAACATATTGGGAAACAAATTTCAAAGAATTAAAACAATATAGGATGTACGATCCTATAAGAACCACAAACTATATACAATGTTTTAAAGGATAACCTACATGTGTAGTATAAATCAAAGCCAACTCTACGCAACGTAATCACGTAAATATCCTGGAGGTTTACGAGGCCTTAACCCTACTCTTTTTGTTTGAAATTTTTTTCCATTCATATCCATATGTAGTTCCATCTCTGTCTCTTGTTGATGTTCATTTTGCGAATCATTTCTCTCCTGTACATCCACTCTTCTATTATTTAATAGGTCCTCATCACTCATAAGCAAAAAACCACTATTCTCATCTGGAACCCATCTCTCAGAGTCCATCTTTCTCTTCCCATTTCCATTGCTTCTGCTATACAGAGCTACTTTCCTCTTATTCCACCGTTCACCATTTTCCAAAACAACATGAAACTCACGTACATCTCTAACTAAATACGGTCCCCGGAATTTCATAAAACTATTTCCTGTACACGCCATTCTAATTTTCACCAGATCTCCCTTCTTAATATCCTTTTGCCAAACCGACAGTGATGTCCCTGCACTTCTTTGGATCGAATCCCCTTCTTCTAAAACTGATGCCAACCAAGGTGGGTTAACTTTTGTGCATGCCTTCCTGCCTCTCATTTTCTCAAAAGGTATTTTACCCGTAATGCTGTGTGCAGTAGTGCGATATGCCCATACTAGGTCATTCACCATGGTACGCACATTCCTGCCACCCCTTATTGCCATGTTGATAACTCCTTTTACCATCCGATTGCACCTCTCTACCATGCCATGTGTCTGTGGATTGTACAATGCAGTACAGGAATGGTGTATCCCTGTCTGTTTGAGAAATCGTTCCATCTCATGGTAAACCAACTGTGTCCCATTATCTGTAATGAGTTTCATTGGACAACCCTCTTCATGAAATACTTCCTGCATTATCCTAATAGTTGTTCTGGTAGTATTCTCCTTCATAAATTTTACTGTCAACCATTTTGAATGTACATCAATCATTACTAAAGCATACTTCAAAACCCATGGAACACCGTTTAAAGGTCCAATGAAATCCATGCATAAAGTATGCCACACTATACCAGGATCTGGTATGGATCACAATAAACTTTGTTTGCCCACTTTCAATCTCTTCTCACTCTCCACACAATCAACACACCTTTCAACCCAAGTATTAACATCACCATCAATCCCTGGCCACCAAACATTTTCCTTTAGTCTTTTTTTCGTTAAAGTCTGCCCTAAATGACCTTCGTGAGACAATCTAAACAGCTTGTATCTTACACCCACCGGAGGGACAAACCTGTCACCCCTCACCACAATGTTCCTCGTAACAAGAGACAACTCTTCCAGAATCTTCGCATAGGGTCGAATCTGAGGGTTCAATGTACTCTCTCTCCTTTCTCTACTAACAATTAAATTAATAACGCCCTTCATCACCTCATCTCTCTCCATTTCCTCACACCAATCCTCACGCGATACCACGCCTTGAGCACATTCCAGCACGTCTTCAACACTTGCAACCGCACCTTCGCTTTCATACTCCTGTATACGTTGTCTATTTACCTCCTGCCAATTCAATGGCAAGCGAGATAGACAATCTGCCTGAACGTTACGCCATCCAGGGATGTATTCAATAGTGAACTGATACTCCTGTAACCTTGCAGCTAATCTGGCCAGACATGGAGACACCTTGTTAGCCCCCCCTGGTAACAGTACCCTCAACAATGGTTTATGACCAGTGCGCAATGTTATCTTACGTCCCCAAATACAAGTTCTGAAATACTCAATGCCCTACGAGGCAGCCAATGTCTCTTTCTCAATGACCGAGTAATTCCACTCTGATTTGGTCAATGATCATGAGGCAAATGCCACAGTCTCTTCTCCTTTGTCAGAATTCTGTGAAAGCACAGCTCCCAGGCCAATTGCACTCGCATCCACTGTTATAATAGTTTTAGCTTCATCATTGCAAGGTACCAATACTTGAGCTTCACACATTTCTTTTTTTGTGTTCTGAAAGGCAATTTCTTGTTCATCTTCCCATTGGAATTTTTGCCCCTTGCGTAAAAGTTTTCTTATACTTTCCGTTTTGTCAGCAAAATTCTTTATGAATTTGGAGTAGTACTCAATGAGTCCCATGAATGATCTTAATTGTTCTTTGTCCTGGGGGGATGGAACTTTTTCAATGGCCTCCAAAAGCTTCCTCATTGGCTTTACTCCTCGTTCTGAGAGGGTGTATCCCAAATACTCAATTTCTTTAATTAAAAATTTACATTTTTCTCTTTTTAGCATAAGGCCTGCTCTCATAACTCTTTCCAATGCACACTTCAGTACTTGGTTGTGTTTTTCCAAAGTTTCCCCCAAAATTAAGATGTCATCTTGAAAGTACAACACGTTATCAACCCCTTCAAACACATCACACATTATTCTCTGAAACACACCTGCCGCAGAGGCCAACCCAAATGGCATCCTATTAAACTGAAAAACCCCATCCATAGTAATAAATGCTGTTAACACTTTGGATTCTTCATGCAATCTAACCTGGTGATATGCACTTCTAAGATCTAACTTGGAAAAATACTTTCCACCTCTCAGAAGTAAAATTAATTTGTTAATATTGGGTAATTATCCACCACTATATTTTGGTTGAGTGACCTGAGGTCGACACAGAATCTCAAAGACCCATTGGGCTTGCTTGTGATAACCACCGGGGAGAACCAACTTGATGTTTCAATTCGTTCTATGATGCCCTCTTGTACCATATCACAAATCATTTTTTTTACTTCATTCCTTGCCTTGATAGGGACCTTCCTCAACTTATGTTGCACAGGAACTGCATCTTTCCTTAACATGATCTTGTGTGTATACTCTTCAAGTTCTCCTACTTTATAGGTGAAAACCTCTTTGTATTCCTCTAATATGTTACCTAGGGTATTGTCTTGTAACATCATGACCCTATCATCTGTCCTAGGATCCAATCTTATGTGTAAATTATACTGGTGATGCCAACCCAGAATTGGTGGACCACTAGTGGCCACATAGACCTTTCCCTCAATTTGTCTCTCACCAAAGCCTATCTTGGCCAACATGAAACCAATTATATCTATTTTTTCACCTTGATACCAACCAGGATTGATATCTTTTGGTAGAAGACGCACATTGGGCCATTCTTTAACTAATAAACTCTTGGGCACAATTGTGTATAGAGAACCAGAATCAATCATCAGTCGTACCTTTCTCCCACACACTATGAAATTTGCCGTCGGTCTGGGAGGTCTATGTATACTGCTTTTCTCCTGACCAGTGTTCTCTATGGACAAAACTCTATCTATTTCTTCACCCTCCTCTATACAATCTTGATGTATGACACCTACCCTAGACTTTCCACTAGTCTTACACATGTGTGCAAAATGCCCCTTTTTGCCGCATTTCATGCAGTCTTTACCCAAAGCAAAGCACGATTTTGAGTCTGCATTGTGAAACTTACTCCCACATCTTGTACACATTTTACCGTAAGTTTTGTTCACATTGTTATTCTTAGTCACCCTTGAACATACGCACACTTTTCGTACGTGCCAAAACGTCATTGCCTTCTTTCATAACACAACTTGTATTTGTATCAGAACTGTCATTGAACACCCTCTCTTTCTTTTCCATCTCCCTCATACAATATTCGGATTGTTCAACGACTTTTGCTATATCAATGACATCCTTCAAGGATGGATTTTTGGCTGCCCATAACCTCTTCTGTATTTTTTTGCTATGACACTGAACGATTAATTGATCACGCATCAATTCTTCAGTCATCACACCAAATTGGCATTTGGTGGATAACTCTCTCAGCCTTGTAACAAATTCGTTGATGCTCTCCTCTGATCTTTGAGGCGGAGTATAAAATTTATGTCTCGCCATGACAATGTTGACATCTTTTGAAAATATTTTTTCCAGTCTTTTCCTCGCCTCCTTGTATACATCCGTTTCCGGTTGACCATCTTGTCCTAATGTTTGAGGTAAGTACTTAAATATGCGTTGACCTTCCTGTCCAATAGTACTTAAAAGAATGGCTTTTTTTCTCGATAGTCTCAAAACCTGGCCATCCAGTGCCACCAAATAATTTTCAAAAATGTCAATCCATTCATCCCAAGGAATAGGTGGATTTCCTGGTTGTGCAAGAAACGGCGGAGGTGGCACTATAATTTGCGTATTGGTGGCCATGGGTAATTTACAATGTAAATATCAGACACCTAATGAACTGTGTACAAGTATGTTGTTTGTTCTATAATTAGTCTTTTATTTAAAAGTAATTCTAGTAATGGAAATACAAAGGAATTTCCAGCATGATATGTAAGGTGTCCAATCTTCAAGAATATGAATCCTATTTCCTACTCCAAAGATGGCCGCCACGTTATTTGAAGGTTCTTTTTACAGGTGGTGGGGGTTGTTCCAAGGATATAATTTAAACTTGTATTTCCTACCCCCAAGATGGTCACCACGTCGTTTGACGATTTCTTTACAGGCGGTGGGGGTTACTCCAACATTGGCATTGCATTGGAATTGTTTTGCCGCATACCAGTTTTCAATACACCTCAAAGTATATAAGCGTCACTTTCGTGGTGACAACGTATTCATTTTTATGCATAAATCAGTCCGATTTTCACCTGAAGAACAGATAGCCGTCGTCTGTTGAGGATTGCGGGTTCAACTCTCTGACTTCTCCTTGCCTCGGTGATATGGAGGTGGAGGTAGGCGCTCAACGCCAATGTAATGATGAGCGATTCAAGTTACTTGTATAATTTAAGTGTATTTATTGTATTAAAGTCCGTAGGCACGAAAACGATCCCTCACCCACCTCCGGTCCTTCCCGTCATCCGGCTCCAACCGCCCCTCTTCGAATGTAGAATTCTCAGCATGCACGCATGCCGAGAATTCCACAACACAACACTGTCCTAAATCTTTATGCCGCCAGCATAGCACAAGACACCTCTCTTGAGGGAACAACTGTGTGATGCTCAGGAGGACCTTTTTGTTGGAGGAGATTTCAACTTGATGTGGAACCTTGACATGGATAGGAATACAAACTCTTACCGGGAAAACATGGGCAATGTCAGCCCTCTTCAAGAAGGAAATTGCTGGACTGGGTTTTCTGGATGCATGGCGATATCTGCATCCATACCCCTAAAGAGTACATCTTTAACCCATACGTCCGCAACTCATACTCTCATAGAAACTATCTCTTTCAAATACACTCCCTCCTGGATCCTAGGCTCTGCCTTACTCTCCGATATCACCATCTTAGACTACACCCACTATGAACTCGCTTGGAGGGCAGGCTATCGCAGACCCATGGGCCTCACCACTGGTAGTTAAACCTGTGAATCCTTAGAGACCTATTGAACAGAGCCACAAGTTATGATGCAATCAAGAACTATTTTGCCCTCCTGGATACTTGACCACATATATTATGGGATGCTTTCAAACATTGATCAGGGCACCATTGTCACAATTGAAATAGTTGGAGGAAGAGAGGCTCACCTCTGTGAAATGGCCTAGAGTGCTCGGCAATGAGGAACTCCTTACAAAAATCTATAATCTTTTTTGTTCTGCTCTAGCTCCTTTTGTTTGTTTACCTTTCAGGGACGCCCCTATTGAGTGATCCAAACTTCAATGTTTAACTCACTAAAAGAATGTTTTATAGAATCACTGAAAATAGGGTGGGAAGGAAACAGTCACCACACGGTGTGCAATGGTGAATGTAGGAAAGTAAAAAGGCAACTATCCTTGGCAGTCGGAGCTTGTAACCCAAATTAGACAAGATTGGCCAGAAGTCATTATAATTGAACGCTAGCAGCTAGTAAGAGGGCCTGGGACAAAGCTTATTGGGCACAACTACCCCAAGCCTCCAAAGGGAGAGATATGTCACGCTTTAGGCGCATTATAGCCCTTGGTAGTCGAGATGGTAATTTTGGAACGGACCATAACATCCATGCTAATTAGTGGGTGCAAATTTCACTAGCTCATAATCACATAGCAACGATTATGTTGAAATAGATTCAGTTGATCAGTATTTATGTGACACCAAATTGGGCGATACACTTAAAATTACCTTCTCTCCAGTAGATACCAAGAAGACCATTGAGTCACTGAAACATGACAAGGCACCTGGACATGAAACATAGACATGGAAGTTTGGGCATTATATATTCATTTATTGTCAAATGACAATCTGGTGGGTGGGGCTATACCTTACTGTTGGTGCGGAGCTATCATTATACCCATTTATGAGAAGGGTGACAGGGCCATCCCAAGTATAGGACAGTGACTTTACTTGCTAACCTGCAGAAGTTTGAATAGGTTGGACAAGTGTGTGGAAGATACTCTGATATCAAATACACAGGCGGGCCTTAGAGCCAATGTCAGCACTATCGATCAAGTCTTCAGGTTAATGCTTATCTTTTGGAAGTGTATAATGATTAAGAAAGATCACTTATATGTGGCTTTTGTGGACTTGAGGGGTGCATTCAATCTGGTTCCCAGGACGAAGCTGTAGGAATCCGTCAAGTCCTTGGGAGAACTGGTGCCTTTACTCACCATAATAACTAGGTTCCACAACAACAGCTACGCCTATGTCAGATGGGGATGGGAAAGGGCGATAACTGAACGCATCCAGATGTGCAGGGAAGTCCGGCAGGGATGCATGCTAGCCCCTACTCTCTTATCGTTGTTTATTAACAACCTGGGTAACAAACTAACGAGCTGTATACATGATTCACCCAAACTAAATGATGTGCCAATTCGAGTCCCACATTTTGGCGAGGATTCCATCCTAAATTCATGAACCCCCACGGGTGTCTAGAATTTGCTGGTTAGTTTTCGAAGTGGCTACCATTTTAAGAGATTAGAAATCCATATCCCATAGACTAAATGTATGTTATTGAACCTGCACAAAACATTTAGAGGAAGCATTAACCTGGATGAAATCTCTTTGGAGAAGGTTTCCATATTTGAGTATTTAGAGATTGGAATTGACAATAGTTTATCTGGAAACCACACATTGAGAAGTGCAGGACTACAATGCTCCATAGAGGCGCAGCAATCTTAACGACCCATAGAGCATCCTTTATTAAATCTGGCCCTCCAGCTTTAGAGATCTACATAGCAAAGATTCATTAAGCTGCAATGTATGGTACAGAAAGTTTGGATTTGAAAACATGAATGTACTAATCTTAAGAGAGAAAATATTTGCAAGATCACTAGTTAATTTGTCCCAAAGCTCACCATTATGTCAGTTATGTTTTGACCTGGGTATACAGAAAAGTGAATATGTTATTGAATCTAGACCTTTACTGTACTGGACAAGATTGTGTTCCACACCTGAACTTGCCATCTACAATGCAGGTCTTCAGGAGATCCTGGGATTGGATCCCGCTGGTTCCTGGCTCTGGCTCAGTCATGTGAGGGTCTGGCTGAGTATTTTAGACTTCAAAGAAATGTGGGCTTCCTCATTGGCTCAATAGCCTTCACAGAGCTGACAAGGTGTTGCTTCAACATACACATCTACATACACACATTTGATATTTTAATGATTTAAGCTTGTTTATGATAATGAGTCAATAATGCAGATTTCTGTAATACTTCTTGATTTTAATAAAGTGAGTGATGACACACTAACATAAATAGGCACTAGCAGTCTTTGGCTAATACAATTGCTTTCACATATTTTTAGGTCGATGCATACATGTGCATAAGTACAAAGCAGTCCCTCAAAGCGAAGGTATCCAGTGGCCGAAGGGGCTGACCAAGTGGTCTACTGTGCACTGCTGTAAGTGGGAACATTTTTTGGAGAAGACTGGAGCAGCAAGACTGGCAAAGAGGATTGACTAAAAGTCCTGAATATGGATATATTTTATGATTTTTTTTGGAAAACATGAGACTGGCAAGGCAGCTAAAACTGTCATTTCAGGTCAGACCTAAAAATGCAAGAGGAAAGAGCAATACAGCATTCGAATGTACCAGACAAAGGCGGTCATTCTGACCGCGGCGGTAGCCGCCCGCCATGCGGTCACCGCCATTTGGCCGCTCCGCGGTCAAAAGACCGCGGAAGCCATTCTGGCTTTCCCACTGGGCCGGCGGGCGCCCACCAAAGGAGCACCCGCCGGCCCAGCGGGAAAGGCCCTGCAACATAGAAGCCGGCTCCGAATGGAGCCGGCGGTGTTGCAGGGGTGCGACGGGTGCAGTTGCACCCGTCGCGATTTTCACTGTCTGCTATGCATGCTGGGGCCGCCAGAAACAGGGTGGCGGGAAGGGGGTCGGAATCTCTTGCAGCGCCGCCATGGAGATTCAGCCCAGACAGGGGAAATCCGGCGGGAAACCGCCGGATCCCCTTTTCTGACCGCGGCTTTACCGCCGCGGTCAGAATGGGCAGGGAAGCACCGCCAGCCTGTTGGCGGTGCTTCCGTGGTCATCCACCCTGGCGGTCGATGACCGCCAGGGTTGGAATGACCCCCAAAGTCTTTTTGTAACATCATTTGCATATAATTCATAGAAAGAAACGTTAAAATATACAAAATGGCATAGTCCACATGAATAGGTAAAGGCCAACTGAAATCGATTACCCATAGATTTGTCTTCACTTTTACATTACATTGCATTCATCGTAAAAAAACAAAATAAAACGAAGGTAACATTTTTATCTACACTTTTGGACATCCACTGATTTTCAAAGCCCAGTAAGCATGCTCCTGCATGGTGTACGACTGTACACCCAGTTCAAAACATCTTAAAGAAACTGTTACCAAGTTAACTAATTCATATACTGAACTCACCTTTCCAACCATTTCCACTGCACAAATCGTGAGAAATAATTGCTCTCCTGATAATCTGCAAATGGTACTCCACTTAAATAATCATGAATAACCCTAAGGAACAGAAATCACAAGGTCAGTTTTTATATTTATCTTTGCAGCGGTAATGCTGTAACTGGTTAGTTGAACATAAAGACTAGCACATGTTATTTGATGGATGGTATAGCAGTACATATTGCCAGCATTGCTCTGTAGAGACACGTCTTGGCTGCCCAAAACATGTCATCTGAGTTTGTAAAATGTTTTTAGCTCAAATCCTCAAGGTAGGTCAGCATTTGGCTTATCAGAAAATAAATATTAAAACCCACCAGAAATAAAGGATGGTAGAAACCCTTTGGTTCATTAAAGAAGACCCAGAGCCTCACTTGGAGCTAAATGTACATTCTGTGTCACACCCATTCTAGGAGTTGGTGACATTTTTGGGACTCTTAGAATAAGTTTACAAATTAATAGAGAATTGCTTTACCAGTATTGTAGGGGTCTCTTCCAAATAGTAATTCATATTCATATGTATAAAACAAATAGCGGTTTCAAATCATTGAACAGTTTATGCTCCCCAAAGTGATGTGGTGAATGTTACAAGAACAACGGTTGGGCAGAAGGCAATAGTCAAGGGCTACTGCCAACTTAAACTTTGAAAAAAAACTTAAGCTTTTCTTTTCTTTATAAACGCAGTCCCATATTCTGTTAAGGTAAACGAGCTGCATTTTAGGAAAAAAAAGTTTACTTTATTAAAAAGCAATCACAGACACATCTGCTGTAGCCCGCAGACCATGATCCCAGCGATGGCTTTCAATCAGCCCCAGTCAAAATTTGCAACCCACCTAATGAGTATTAAATGAGGTAGGACAGATTGCAACCCACTCTTAATTTTCTCAAGAGACCTATATGTAAGTACCTTCGGAAAATTATTTACTGGTTGCAAATTGTGACCAGTGTTTTGAGAGCAGTAAACAGTACATCTGGCTCCTGGTGTCTATGACATACACTGTAGCCTGGGTGAGTCTGTGGGGCTCAGGAACTTCGGGTGGGGGCAGGGCCTCAGGAGCTGTTGACGTTTAGTGGATTGCTTGCCTTTCACTCTTCAGGAAAAGAGGTGCTATGTTCGCAACCGCACAAAGATCTGATGACTCCCGACATCTTCCCTGCAGGGCTCTACCGTGGGTTATCATTTAAAGATGCCATATGTTGCACTGATTCCCTTCATAACATCTGGTCCCCTAATCCTCTGCCTCCTTTTACATAATTGTAGTACATTTTGATAGCTGATGAGAAGTAAAAAACATCTTCCTATACCAAACTGATGGTAATGCCTACATTGTGTTAATATGTAAGAAAACCTTTGTTACTATTGTGTTGTGAACTGCACGCGCGCAGTAGTAACTCACAATAACTATTGTAGGCAACCCCAGGGTGGGACATGGGATTCCACATCAGACATGCAGAGTCAGAAACATTTGTTTCTAGCTGTGGAATAGCAGACATTACAAACACAGTAGCCGCGTTTTTACAGACAAGAAATGGATCCCATTGAGCAACCACAGTAATTTTGCAATTTGTAAATAAAAAAAAGCGAAACAGTCACTCACTTTTGCAAAAACCTCGTGATTTTTAAAAAACTGCCTGAAAAATTGTAGCTTAAAAAAAACTGTGCTGCCCTCTTTTTTCTGGCACTCCGCTGCCGCTGATCCAGGAAAAGGAGGGTGAGCAACAGGCTAGCAGGCAGCACAGGTCTTAACTTCCTCTGTTGCCTACCTTCTAAATGCTGTGGAATTAGTCTTTGGCCCACCTTATACGTTTCAGTGTGCCCTCTACGGCCTCCCCCCACAGCCCCTCATATCCTGCGAACTGTAGGCAAGGCCGGTTCTAGGGCGGTGCGACCGGTGCCACTGATCGGGGCGCCGACTTCGGGGGCGCCGCAATTTCAAATATATAATGGATTTAAAAGCACCTGCTGCAGCATTTCTTGCCTCCAACAAAGATAACATTTATGAAATTTTTATTCATCATAAAGTAGCGTAGAGGGTTAATATGCCTGCTGCAAAGCACGTGCACCGTGCAGATCACAGAGTGCATATAATGTAACTATATTTACTGTTGTGGGTGTACAAAGTAAAGTGGTGGTAGCAGCATACTATGTTTTGAGATTGATGGTGTGACTGGACTTTTTTTTAAATCTGAGTTAGTGAGCGAATGTTCATATCCTACTGGTCCTCATGTGTAAAGTTCCACTATTACGTGGAACCTAGAACCTAGCTATGATATCCTGTGTGCATGTCAAGTGTGGGTATAGGTGGTGTGGTGTATTTAATTATAATGTTACTGTTCTGCATACTTTTCGTCCAATAGCAACTTTTCACCTAAATGTATTTTTGCATGGAAATGAGATCTGCCCCTCTAAATATTTTCCACAATCATGCTGACGAAGCACCAAGGGTGGTTTTGTACTTCCATGTACTGTCAACCAGACGTGAGGTCATGTAGTTACAAATCTTTTTCACCTAAAGTGACATTTCAATGTGACATTTTCTCTCTTTAAGAGATGATACCCAACAGATGTTCACTGCATTTTGTCATACTAAATTTGCTTCTCAAAATCAATATCCTACGTGTTTTTGCATTTTCCTATTATGGCCAACAACACAAAACAAACAGAGATCCTGTTAATTGGGACCGCCCCAGGATGTATGCAACAGCACCTCAGAGAGCCTCCTGGTCTATGCAAAACGTCAAGAACCTCAAGCCCCGATTCTTAAGGAACAACATGGTAATCTTAGTGACAAGTACTATAGTCACAGATTACGCTCCATTAAAACTGACCTTTCTTATTTTTGCTAAGGATGCACCCCTTTGGGTCAATATTCTACCAGTTTTAGTCCCAGAGGAAATATCTATTATCTCAGACTACAATAACCAGAAATGAGAGCAGCACCATTACCCTGAATCATAATAAGATGCTCTTGATTAGAGCCTTGGGTATCCAACTCCGTACCTTAAGCATATTGTTTAAAGGCCCTAAAGGTTTCTACCATGAGTAGGGACTTTAACAACGATGTGATATGCCGTCAGTCCCAACTGACTATGGCACTAGTTCATCCTCTTCCATTTCACCATCTTCCTATTATCACTCAGATGCCCCTCTTGAAATTACCCCAGGCAGCATAACAGCATCATGATTCAAAACAGGCAGGACCATTATCTTGAACAATGCTACTCCTCTACCGGCACAGACCAAAGTACACCACAGTGAACAAACCCACTTCCTTCCAGTAGCAGTGCACCACTCCTTCAAAAAGTCTACTCATTCAGCCAATCTCTCAGTCCAGCCCACTGACTTTGCTCAGACGGGCTTAACCAACTATAGACATGGTTCATTTGAGATGTGAGATTACTCAACTCATAATTAATTACAACCACCTACTACTGACCAGAGCACAAAACTCTTCAGATAGAATTGCTTAGCATCAAATTAAAGTGAGATCACATGCAATATGTGGTACAAAGTCTGCAAACCACGATTTTCATCTCTATTCCACAAGCACTCCTCTCCCAGGGACTGATTCCTAAACCTGCTGAACCTCGCTTGAACTCCAGTACTTTGGAGAATTTCACCACACACAATACCTCGAACAAATCCCATGTACCTGAATACTCTCTGATCATAGATCCCATAACAGAGCCTGTTATTACAGTCTCCAGAGCTATCCGTCATAAACATAAAGATCAATCTACTCAAGAAGAAAAGTTCCTCCTCTCATCCCTGAGACCTATATTGTACAAATCACATCACAGCTACCTTCCTGAAGTAGATCTGAGGTCTCTAATGCAGTTTCCACATCTACACTCAATCATGATGACTGCACTCATGGAAAATGGTTCTGCTGACCGCCATCCCTCTATCGTACCTGTGGGATGCAACATCCTCCATCTCAAAAGAACAGAAAATACTGGTGGAAAGAAGCCTTCATCCACAATGAGTAATTTAAACGCAAATTGATTAACTCAGTAAACTCATCGTCTGAGGATCTTACGCCACTCACAAGTGCTTTATTTATGTTTTTCTTGATTAGAGCACTAATCATTTCTCCTTCTTCTGTGATTCGATGTTCCGGGAAGATTTCAATCTCCACTGGGACAAAGAGGAAGGCACCAATATATTCATCCTCAAACCATTTCCGTCGGACAGTAAACTACCTTGTATTGCACCATGCCTACACATGATAAGGGCTGTACCTGCACCTGAGTTCTGTAACAAAACAACACATATAAATCTCTAAACCTCTCAGATTGAATTGGTCAATCCTCTTCTTTCTTCTTTTCAAACTTCTGACCTTAAGACACCCCATGCTAAATCAGAGATGGAAATGGTAAAATAAAGAGACCTCAAACACATTGGCAAAGCTGAGACGTCTGGCTTTATTATGCTAATTTGTGCAAATATACATATGCACAAACACACAGAGACTATGCAGGCCTAGCCTTTGTGCAACCAGTTTTTTTGCCTTTGCAGTGTATTTTTTATTCCCACGGCTTGTGATGCTGCTGCTTCATTGTTCAAGATTGCGGTGCAGGTGTCTTGTCGCACTGTGTGTTAATGGTGGCAAGATAATCGTCATCTATCATACTTTGGGATTAGGTAGCAACACTGCATATCCACAATTGGGTATTAAAAATCACAGCATTCTGCGAAAGAGTAGGGTATCGTGCCACCCTTCGGCGGAACCCTTGATCCCTGCTGAAGGGAGTTGTTGCTGACACACTGCAAATGGAATGTGCTCCCATGTTTACTTGCTCCTGGAGCTTTGAGGCTAGTTTGAAAGTTGAAACATCATTTCTTATCAGGTCAGTCACAGTCTGTATTAGATACACTGTTGCTTTCACAGCTGCATCAGAGGCTATAGGTTTAAGGTAAGATCAGCATATGATAAGGGGAAAGCTGCAAATGGGGCTCTTTTTGATAGTTATTGGCTGCCAGGATAATGTATCACAGATCAAGTATAAAAGATGATGACTGTTAACAGCTCCGTGCCCCCTGCTCAGCATATAGCAAGAAAATATCATAAAGCTTTAATATTTATGTACCAATCATGTATCAAAAAGGTGAGTACCATCTCTAGAAAATACTACCTGAAAAACACAAATCTTCAAAAATTTGAGTCCCAGGTAATCCTGCTCACTGTATCAATTTTCATAACCAGAAACATAATGCCAAATCGATATTAGCTGCGTGTGCTAACAAGGGTCATTTAGGACCTCATTTTCTTAGTGACACCCGAACGCCAGTCAGGGCTCACCCATCCATCGTGGTTCCCTAGCAGGGCGTACTGCTGGCAGAATTTGCTGATGGCTGGTTTCCCTGTTTTCATGAGCCTTCCTTGTAATTGGCAATACCTGCTGGTTGGTAATGGGTGGCCCTTTTGCCGGAATTAAGATAACACAAATTATCCTAATGAGGTTCTGATTCTATGATTCCAACACATCTGTGAGATACTTGTGTAAGGTTTCTTTAACCTGGAAGGCTACAATTATGGCGAAGGTCTCTGATCTTCAAGCAAGTAATATCACAAACATGTATTAATGGAAAAAGACAACATCTGAGTCAACAGATCAAATTAAACAACGTCATCTGGTAGTCCCCATGTCCCACTTACTCCAGATGATTGACTAGTGCTATGATCCACTGCAAGACTAACTAGAACTGAGAAACTATTTTGGAATTTCATAGTGTTCCACCCTCAGTCACACTGGCATGCTAAGTCTTAAAGGGCCCAGGATCTCATGTAATATTAAAATCTATCATCTTCCAAGATATAATAGTTGCTAGACCACAAGCCGCGTTATCCATATTTTGGATGGACTTTGGATGCTTTTTGGGCGGCTCTGCACTTAGCTAGAAAGATTTGGAATTCTCCAACAGAAATGTTCATTTTTTGATTAAGCATTAATTCTATCAGGAGAACACATAACTGAGAATTCACTTTTGGTGCTGCACCTCTACTGGGGAACAAGACTGTGCAAAGTATTCTACCACACACAAAGACAGATGTAGAGCAAGTTTCAAAAAACTGTTGTGTCTTCAGAAAGTGCTGCCTGGCACCACAGGGACATCCCCATACATTTGACAAGTACAGATCAACTGTTAAATTGATATTTCCATTATTGAAGTTTATACAGCATCCTGCATCACCCCGTGGATACTTCAGAGCACTGTACTGTTTGAGTTAGAGTCCAGATTTATGGAACGACTGGAGTCCAGTCTTGAACAGTCCATCACTCTGTTATTACTCGTTCACTACCATCAATTCCGTGGTCTAATGAAATGCTGTTCTGAATAACTTGATATTCAAAATTTGACGAAGCACACGTATTTGGGTTTTCCCCACAAAATCAGGATCAGAGAGTCACATACTTTCCATCTTTCTGAGTTTCTTGCTCTTGAAAGTTTATTCAGTGGTCCAAACTGACGTTGCTGGCCTGAGATTCCTCATTGGGCTGTAGGAGGTGTCAGTGCTTAATTTGTTAAAGAAAAATTAGTGCCAGTGCTGTCATCAGGAGGCCACTGCTGCTTGCACTACCCATTGCCCCTGCTAGCAACAGCAATGACAGAACTAACACAACCACTAATCACCACACCCTACAAGTGTGACATTTTCGGACTATTCAAGACCCCAAAAGCTATAAGAATGGCTTAGGCAGCAGGTATTAGTCATTTTTTAATGTAGATTGAATTAATAAAAAACGGCTGTTGTGCTAGTCTCTAATTTACATAAACAGCGCCTCCATGTGGCAGACTGTCATAAGTGCTGATGTTGACAATTAGGTACCGGTGCCGAGCACTGGACACCACCAGTTCAAAATAAGCACTGTTTGGTGTTGAGTCTCAAGTTATTAGAAAATGTGGTTACGTATTCTTTGTGGTTCGAAAAGGGCTGTTTAGAGTTTTTCCACTTTTTCTTCAAAACTTCCAGTATCAGCTAAGATTTACTTCTGGTGTCTCGTTAAACCTTTCGCATGTGTAGTTTATTCTTCAGAAAACTTGAAAAGCCAAAAAATACAGCTTTGTGTACGATACGTCAGTGGAGATCTATGAGAAACTGTGTGATATGATGTGATTTCTGTGGTAAGGCAAGCAGCTGCATGAAGCACAGCCTCGAGGCTTGCCATTGTTTACTTGGGCAAGCCAAAAGGTATACCTTTAATGCCATACAGACAGAAAGGAATCACTGTTTTGAAACATGATGGAGGAATGGAAAGCTTTAGCTTCCTTTGAAGATGGGCTTAGAAAAGGAGCCAGCTTTGTTTATTCTGGAGATATAGTGGGTCGTATTTAATTTTTGCCAGTGATGTAATTCAAGTGGTTTGGAAAACGTGAGCAGGGCAGTAGAGACATCATACTGGCCCAACACCATGTTGAACAGGTGGGGTAAAGCGTTTCTGGAGTGCAGGAGGAGGAATTCAGTTTTTGTTAGTATTTAATTTCAAGGAGAATACGGAGATTCAGTTTGCTATTTTCATGAAGATGTTTACGCTCAGCTTGTTTGCAGGGTTTGCAATTGAGATAAAGTTGTGTATTGTCTGAGTGAAGATGTATGGTGTGCTTTTTATAGCATTGAACCTAGTCTTTTCACATAGACATTGAAGAGGGAGGTCAAAAGGATGGAGCCTTGAGTACACCATATTTAATTGTTAGTAAGGGAAATCAGAAAGAGCCCATTTTACAAATTGGTGTTTGGATGAGATTAAGGAGGAAAACATTTCCATACACAACCTTTTGGTTGATAGTACTTTAAGCAAGGTTTCATGGTAGATGGCATTAAATGTGTAGAAGGAAAATGTTACTTACTAGTAGACATCTATTCGTGGTGTGTAGTGCTGTTGATTCACATGCTGTACATAAGCTCGCCATCTAGTGTTGGGTTCGGAGTAGTACAACTTGTTTTTGTTTGAAGAAAGTTTTCGAGCCACGGGATCGAGTGACTCTTCCTCTTGGTGATACTGCGCATGGGCATTGAGTCCTTTGTTAGATTGTTTGTCCACTGGCGGGAGAGTGAAGTAGCGAAAAGAGTATATTAAGATATAAAAGATGTCCATGCAATGTAATCACATATGTACACACACACACACACACATATATATATATATGTGTGTATATATATATATATATAAACAAACTATAAGGGAGGGTGCATGTAAATCTATAGCACTACATGCCACAAATAGATGTCTACTGGTAAGTAATATTTTCCATTCAATGGCATTTGTAGCTGTAGATAGCATAGACTGTAAAGCAGTCCCTCCATGAAGTGGTGGCTAGTGTGTAGGGGTTTTAAGTGCAGCTTGTCCAACATTTGCCTGTTGTCTGGCAAAGACGTCTACACAATAATGTTTAGTAAAGGTGTATGGTGTCGACCTTGTTGCTGCTTTACAAATATGTGCCATTTGTATGTTGCCTAGAAAAGTCATAGATGTACCTTTTTCCCATTGGAATGTGCTCTAGGTGATACAGGTAATTGTCTTTTAGCTTAAGTATAGCAAGTTTGAATGCATTTGACTATCCATCTTGTTATAGTTGTTTTAGATACTGGGTCTCCTTTATGTGGTTGTGAGAAAGCCACAAAAAGTTGTTTTGTTTTCCTAAAATGTTTTGTTCTGTCTAAGTGGTACATAAGATCTCTAGAGTATGTAGAGCTCTTTTTGCTACTGAATCTGGTTTTGGGAAGAAAAATTGCAGTTCTGTTGTTTGATTAATATAAAATTGTGGAATGACTTTTGGAAGAAATGTTGGATTTGTTCTTAATAAAATATTTTCTTTGTGAACCTGAAAGAAGGGTTCTTCTAAGGTTAGTACCTGGAGCTCACTAACACGCCTGAGAGATGTGATAGCAATTAAGAATGCTACTTTCCATGAAAGGTATTGTAATAGGCATGAATATAGTGGCTCAAATGGTGGAGCCAAGAGTCTTGTGAGTACAATGTTTAAGTTCCAAGATGGAGCTAGATGAATCCTTGGTGGAATTATTATTTTTAGTACTTCCATATATGCTTTGATAACTGGAATTCTAAACAATGAAATATGTTGCCTTTTTTGCAGATCTGCAGCTATAGCGGCTGAATGTAAACAAATAGATGTGTAGGCTAAATTTGCCTTTTGGAAATGTAATAAATATTGTACAATGTCTTGTACTGTTAGTTGAAGAGGGTCAATGGTTTTTGTTTGAGAGTAACAAACAAAACATTTCCAATTTGCTCCATAACACGGTCGAGTGGTAGGTTTGCATGCTTGTTTTAGGATATCCATACATTCTTGTGGTAAATGTAAATATCCAAATTCTGTGACTTCAGAAGCCATATCGCTAGGTTGAGTGATTCGGATTTGGATGACTTATTTGTCCCTGTTTGTGTGTTAGAAGGTCTGGTCTGTTCGGAGGTTTTTGATGAGGAACAACTGAGAGTTCCAGAAGTGTTGTGTACCATGGTTGACGTGCTCATGTAGGGGCTACTAAGATCATGTTGAGGGAAGATTGTTTTATCTTTTGTACTAGGAATGGTAAGAGTGGGATAGGGGGAAAAGCATAAGCAAATATCCCTGACCAACTCATCCATAGAGCATTGCCTTTGGACTGAGGGTGTGGGTACCTGGAGGTGAAGTTTTGGAATTTTTTGTTTTGTTGCAAACAGATCTATTTGAGGTGTTCCTCACTTTGTGAAGTACTGTTTAAGGACTTTTGGGTTGAGTTCCCACTAGTGTGTTTGTTGATGCGTCCTGCGTAGCAGGTCCGCTAACTGGTTGTCTGTGCCCGGGAGATATTGTGCCACTATGTGAATGGTGATGAATCGCCCACTTCCACAGTAATTGTGCTAACTGGGACCGTTGTTAAGATTGTTTCCCCCCCTGTTTTTGAAATTAGTACATGGCAGTCATATTGTCTGTACGTATGAACACTGTCCTGTGCTGCAGTTGTGGTAGGAATGCCTTAATTGCCAAGAATATTGCTTGCAGTTCGAGGTAATTGATATGAAGAGACCGGTGAGTGTCGTCCCATATTCCCTGAACTGTTAGGTTGAGGAGATGAGCTCCCCACCCATTGTTTGAGGCATCTGTTGTGAGAGTAATCGGAGGCACATGGTCTACAATGGCCGTCCTTTTAAGAGGTTTGTGGTATTCCACCAATGTAGAGAGAGTTAAGTCTGGCGGTCCAACACTAGATCTTCCATTTGACCCTGTGCCTGAGACCACTGACGAGCGAGACACTGTTGAAGAGGATGCATACGAGGTCTGGCACTAGGCACTATGGCAATACAAGATGCCCTCAGACCTAACAGTTACATCACAGTTCTTACTGTGTATGTCTGGTTCTGTTTTAATGTTGCAATTAAAGTTTGAAAAGCTTGGATCCTGTTTTGGTTGGGAAATGCTACTGCTAATTGTGTATTTCGGATAGCTCCTAGGTAGGGTTGCTTTTGCAGAGGTTGAAGGTGGGACTTGAGGTACTTTATGGTGAATCCTTGAGAATGTAGGAGGTGTATTGTAGTTTGTGTATCTGTTTGACACTGATGGAATGAATTGGCCGTTATGAGCCAATCGTCCAGATAAGGAAAAACATTAATTTGTTTTCTTCTGAGATGTGCTGCCACTACTGGAAGGCATTTTGTGAATACTCTGGGAGCAGTTGTGACTAAGAAGGGTAACACTTTGAATTGGTAATGTTTTCCTGCTACAACAAATCTTAGGTATTTTCTGTGTGCAGGATGAATGGCATTGTCTAGGGCTGTCATAAAGTCTCCTATTAGTAAAACAGGAATAACATCCTGAAGAGTGACCATGTGAAAATGTTCTGATAGAATGTAGTGGTTTAAGGGTCTGAGATCTAATATTGGTCTGAGAGACCCATCTTTTGGGGAATTAGGAAATACAGGGAGTAAACTCCTGTCCCCTGGATTTGTAATGGTACAGGTTCTATAGCCCTTTTTAGAAGAATGGAATTTACTTCTTCTTTGAGAGGGGTTAGATAATCTTGTAAGAGTTTGTGTGTACGAGGGGGTATATTTGGTGGAGTGGACATGAGCTCCAGACAATAACCATTCTGGATAATATGAAGTACCCATTGATTTGTGGTGATTTCAGTCCATTGGGGGGTAAAAAAGTTGTAACCTTCCCCCTACAAGAATGATGTGGTTCAATGTTAAATTTTTTGAGCCATTGTTTAGAGGCTGCAGAGGAACCTCTAGAGGAAGATGGTTTTCCTCTTTGCTATTGTTTCCTCCATATGACCCTCTGAAATAACCTCTATTGTATTGCGAGGTGGGTCTAGTTTGACTTGTGGTTGGTTCTTGGAATGATGACCTGAGTCCTCAGCTAAACCTTGCACAACAAAAATTACTTCTATGTGTGCTGGCTTGCAAAGTTCCCACTGCTCTGGCAGTTTGATTGTCCTTGTTTAATTTTTCATGTGTGGTATCCACTTGTGGACCAAATAAACGCTTATCGAAGGGCATATTTAGAACTGCCTGTTGTACCTCTTGTTTAAAGCCTGAACATCTAAGCCATGCACGATGATTTATGATGACACTTGTATTAATACTATGTGCTGCGGTATCAGCAGCATCAAGTGCACACCTAATGGAGTTGTTAGATATTGTTTGGCCCTCATTTACAATCTCTACCCCTCTTTTACGATGTTCCTCTGGTAGGTATTGTAAAAGTTCCTCCATAGCATCCTAGTGAGATCTGTCATATCTAGGGAGTAGAGCTTGAGCATTGGCAATTTACCAATGATTAGCCACTTGAGTTGCTACTCTCTTCCCTGCAGCATCTAATTTTTTACTTTCTTTGTCAGGAGGAGGTATGTCTCCTGTTGATTGGCTATTAGCTCTTTTCCTAGCAGTAGATGCTAGAATAGAGTCAGGAAGAATTTGTGCCTTTATATATAGAGGATCAGTGGGTGCAGCCTTATACTTTTTTATCAACTCTAGGAGTGATTATCCTTGCCCTAACAGGCTCTTTAAATATTTCATCTGCATGTCTAATCATTCCTGGCAACATTGGAAGAAATTGGCTTTCTTTGTGTGTTGCATCAATAGTGTCAAATAAAAAGTCTTCCTCCATGGGGTCAGTGTACATACTTACATTCTGGCTGGGTAAAGATCCGGATCCTAAGGTGCAATGGGATCTGGCTCATACTCATCCCATGGGTCTTGCTCATCTAATGTATCCCCTATATCTTGTGACCCCCAGGTGGTAAACTAGGTTGTGTGAATCCTAAATGAGTAGGAGATGGTGGAGTATGTTGTGGAAAGGTAAGTAAAGGTGGAGATCTGGAAGTATGAGAAGAAGTCTTTTCTTTAGCGGTCTTCTTCGGAGATGCAGAGGACCAAAGACTTTCTTCAAAAGTTAATTTCCTCTTTAGAGGTGGCGGAGGTGATGCTATAATCCACCCTGTTCCTTGCTGAATCTGAAGTCGGTGCTGTCTCGCATCCATAACTTCCAAAATTGGTTACACCTGTGGTGTAGGGTATGTTACGACTATCCAGAGTCAGTTTGAGTCTTTTGAAGTTTTTTCGGTTATGTAGCTTTTTTCGGATTGAAAATTGTAGGTGCCGAAATTGTGGCTGTTTGTTGTTTCTTTTGCAGTGTCGAAGAGGTCAGTACCGAAACAGCGTATAGTTTTTGTTTTATCAGTGCTGAAGTGGAGCTACTGGAGGTCGATGACAAATACTTGTCTTTGGCTTGTTTCTATGCTCTGCTGGTATGTGGGCATCTGAATAACTTTCTCTGCTCCGACCATGGATGGGATGCAGTAGCGGACCGGTGACTTTGTGATATGTGCTTTGAGTAATAATATGGAATCTTCACTGTTTGGGATTCCAATGAGAATGTTGACGGAGGAGGCTGGAGCAGTTACAGGGAGACGTTGAAGGAGGTGCAGAGGATGGGATGTTTTCTCCTGTATTTCGTAGAACTAAAGCTTGAATAAAGAATGAAGATTATTCCTCCTATTCGAGCGTCTTTACTACACTGGTGTATGCGCGCAGCGATATTACGTGGAGACTTTCCTTTGTTTGAACAGCTGATTGTTCCTGCGCTTATGTTATTATGTTGCTGCTGTGAAGCTTGGCCAGCATTTCTTTACTGTTAATGTTTCAGCGATATAGGCTCGAGACCTTCTGCTGCCTGGCAACGCGTCCATTACAGAAGACGCTAACTACTATACTGCTGTGAAGTTTTGCTGATATTCCTTTACTTTTAACGTTTTGGCAATACGCTCTCATCGTTATTTCTAACAACGAAAGCGCATCGAGACCTCCTGCTGCCTGGCAATGCATCCATTACGAAAGACGCTGATTACTTTTTCCCATCAAAACTATTGTGTCAATATCTCCTGGCAACGCATCCATTACGGGAGACATTTATTTCTCTGAGCAGTAGTCTAAACTCCTGATTCCTGGCAAAACATTTGATTTCTTTGAACCTTGCACTCAACTTAGTACTGCGCATTTACTGCATAAACGATTTATCGTTCATCATGGAATCTTACCTATTGGAAACTGCGATAGGCACGCACATGTAAGATATTTTCCTTATATGGCGTCTTCTAGTTTTTTTGGTTTTGTTTGGCCTACCTGCAGTGATAGGCATGCTTTAAAACCCGTTTTCTGACATTTCTGAAAGTTTATAAATTAATATATATGTACTTATATTTTTTTGGGGGTTGAGGTACAGAATGTACAGCTCCACCATTCTCTTTCCACTCCTGGAGATCCACCTATAAAGTGGGGAAAATGGAAAAAGGTTTTTGAAAGGTACTCCTGAGTATGTGGTACCTCATTGAGTGCGGAAAGAAAAACTGTGTTATTACTTCACTGTCTTGGAACGGAGGGTCAAGAGGTATTTGATTACCTTCCTGATAAGCTATTAATCTAAATTATTATGAAACCCGCATTAGGAAGTTAGATTTACATTACTTACCAAAAGTTAGCACTATCTTAGAAACATACTATCTTGGTAAAAGAGTTCAATACGAGGGTGAATCTACTGAGAATTACATAACTGACCTAAGATGTTTAGCTTCTTCATGCAAATTTGAACATTACTTGATGAAAGAATTTGCGATCAGTTCATGCTGGGTTGCAATATTGAAAAGGTACGTGACGAGTTGTGGTTACTTGATGATCCTCATGTTGTTGAGGTAATAGCTCTTGCTAAGAAGATTGTGCACTCCATGAAGTGTGTTGAAGTGATGAAAAGTGATGGTAACAAAAATCTCAGTGTAGTAAGTGAGGATAAAACTAAAAATAATAAGATTGTAAGCAAAGAGTTTGTACAACGTAATTTAAAAATAAGGTTTTACAGGTGTGGCAAAGAAGGTGATTTTGCAAATGACAAGATTTGTCCAGCTCTCAATAGTTCTTGCTTATTTTGCAAAAAGAAAGGGCACTTTTCATTAGTGTGTAAAT
This sequence comes from Pleurodeles waltl, assembly GCF_031143425.1. NCBI lineage: Eukaryota > Metazoa > Chordata > Amphibia > Caudata > Salamandridae > Pleurodeles > Pleurodeles waltl. The sequence continues at coordinate 1,194,397,935 of NC_090437.1, forward strand.
TGAGAAAATCTAAGCAATCTGTGAATGAAGTTGGTAATCAGTCTTGTGAAGATGAAGATGTTTCTGACTTTATCTGTGGACAGATAGTTCTACAAGTGACTGATAATAATTTTAGTGATCCATTAGATTATATTTATGTAGAGGGAAAAAAACGAAAGTACTATTTGATTCTGCTGCTAAAATCACTATAGTTTCCAATACATTTTATGAGGAAGAACTTAAAAGAAAGATCAAATTGTTGAAACCTGATATTAGACCGTGTGCTTATGGTGGTGAACCCATTGACCTACATGGTTACTTTATTGGTTTGATTGAATACGACCAAGGGTATACTTCAGGAAAAATGTATGTTTCAAAAAAGGGTGACAGTAGCATAAGTTGGTGGCATCAAAAGAATCTAGGGGTAATGTTTGAGCCTAACAGTTCTCCATCCATAATTGTAAAAGAACGACAATCTGTAAATAAGGTGGAAAATGTTGGTTTGTCTTCTGAACTTCTGGTTGATTTATGTAAAGAGTTCTTTAATATTTTCAGTGACAAGATTGGGTGTATGAAAGGTTATTCTCACAAACTTCAATTAGTCCCTGGTGCTGTACCTTTCTGCAGCAAGGTCCGCAGTGTTCCCTTTGCAGTGAGGGATGAATTACAGTCTGAATTGGAAAAATTGAAGGAGCAAGGTGTGATTGAAGAGGTGAAAGGAACAGAATGGTTGTCTCCAATCATAATTGTGAAGAAATCTAATGGCAATATAAGATTATGTGTGGATCTCCGCAAACTTAACAAGTGTGTGTTGGTTGACAAATATCCTCTTCCAAATATTTCTGAATTATTATCCATGGTGTCTGGGGCCAAAGTATTTTCTACTACTGATCTTACTTCGGCCTATCATCAGATAGAGTTTGATGAGTCTTTCAGGAGTCTTACAGCGTTCACAACACCTTTTGGTACTTTTAGGTTTGCCCTGCTACCTTTTGGGTTGATTTCGGCTGCCTCTGTATTCCAGCGTGTAATGGAGCAGATTTTGTGGGGATTTGATGGGGTATGTATTTATCAAGATGATATTTGAGTTTATGGTAAGGATACGAGTGAATACAATGGGAGACTCAGGAAGGTACTGGAGAAAATTTCTGAACACAACTTGACCATCAAGGTAGAGAAGTCAAATTTGCTGTTGATACCATTGACTATTTAGGTCACACTATCACAGGTGATGGTTTAATACCCAAAAAGGACATAGTTAATACTATTCAAGACATGATTTCTACTACCTCAAAAGAAGAACTCATGCGATTCTTAGGAATGGTTGAGTATTACAATAAATTCATAAAGGATTTTGCCAGTTCCTGTTTTAACATGAGGCGATTATTGAAGAAAGGATTTGAATTTCCTTTGAGTGATGAATGTGAAAAAAAATTGTAGAATTGAAGAAGAGTCTATCTGAGGCTCCAAAATTAAAAAAATGTGAACAAAATTTGCAATCCACGTTGGCTACTGATGCTAGTGGCAGAGGTTTGCAACAAGGCAGGTTTGGACCTGAAAACACTATTAGTTTTATTTCCAGAAGTTTGAAAGGTGCAGAAACTAAATATTCAGTTATAGAGAGAGAATCACTTGCAGTACATTGGGCTATCAAGAAATTTTTGTAGGAAGGTTCGTTTGTTGTAAGGACGGGTCATAAGCCATTGTGTGAAGTTTTCAGTTCTAAGGGGATAGAGGCAGTGTCAGGGGGGATCACCAAGTGGATAGTAAGTTTACAAGAGTATGATTTTGTTGTGAAATATGTTCTAGGGGTGGACAACATCTCAGCTGATGTCCTCTGCCGGATCTGAGCAATCAGTGTGATGATAATTCAAGTGATGATTTAGAACATTATGAGTGTGTGTGTGAAGGTGATTATGAAATCATATCCAAAGAGAAGTGGCGTGATGAAATTAAATCTGACAGTGTTCTTGTGGAAGTTATGAAATTAATACAGATGGGTTGAAAGTATAAAGAACAAGGTAGTGTTGAGGGTAGGGATTTTTGGGGAGTTAAAGATCAACTGGCGGTGGATCGAGACTTGTTAGTCAGGGGGATGAGACTAGTTCCCCCTAATAAGGTGAGAAGACACTTGATAGATCATGCACATAGTAGCCATATGTGCGTTCCAAAACTAAGGAGAGATTACGTTCCTCTTACTGGTGGCATCGTATGGACACTCAATCTGAGAGGGTAGTGAGAGATTGTGTACAGTGTGCTATCAGTGAGAAAGCCATGAAACCCAAGGTACACCCCATGGTAATTCGGAATGGGAAGATATTGCATTAGATATTTTGGGACCTATTCATAGTGGGGATTCGATGGAGTACAACATTGTTGTTGTGAACATGTTTTCTAGATGGCCTGAAGTGTGTTTTACCAAGAGCATTGAAACCAAGAAGAGGATAATATTTTTGAAAGATATGATAGCTAGGGAAGGAATTCCTTGAACACTTCTCACTGACAATGGTGTACAACTTGTTTCCAAAGAAATGGATTTCTTGAAAGGGTGTGGTATTACGCATAAAAGGGGTGCTTTATATCACCCTGAAAGCAATGGAATGGTTGAGAGATTGAACCGAGTTATCAAGGAGACCATCACCATGGCAAAGAGCATTCAATTACACTGGAAACATGAAGTGGCCAAGAAAGTAGGTGTATACAGGCACACTCCACACACAACTACAGGACAAACACCATTTGTTTTATTTCGAGGTAGACGATTCTTGAGGCAGACTGGGTTAATAAACTTTTGAGTGTGAGAGGGAAAAATGTTTTAGACGAAAATTGAGACATAAAGAGCAGGAAAAAATAATAGCAAGTAAACTGGGTTTTGATAGAAAGAACTCGGTGAAAGAAACTGTGATTGGTGTTGGGGATTGGGTTATGATAAAAAGATCCATTGTAAGAGATGGTGTGAGAAAACTATCTGATCCTATGAGAGTGTTGAAACTTTTCACTAATGCAGTTAAAACTAATGATAATCAGATATAGAACTTAAACAGAGTGGTCAAATATCGTGGTAATGTAAAGGCTTTGGAAAAGACTAGTATACATTCTGAAGGAAAATTTAAAACGGCAAAGGATACAGCTTAGAGAAGATTGAACAGAAACATCAAGATTCCGCCGCATCTTAAGGACTACAAATTAATGTGATAATTACTGTAAATTTTCTTTGAGTTTTGTAGTGCACAATGTTACTCTCTGTAAATCTTTTGTCAATTATTTCTTAGTGTGTTATGTGAGGGAGATGTGTTATAAGTGCTTTGAGTAATAATATGGAATCTTCACTGTTTGGGGTTCCAATGAGCATGTTGACAGAGGAGCCTGGAGCAGTTACAGGGAGACATTGAAGGAGGTGCGGAGGATGGCATGTGTTCTCCTGTATTTCTTAGAACTAAAGCTTGAATAAAGAACGAAGATTATTCCTCCTATTCAAGCGTCTTTACTACAGACCTCTTTTGTTTTATCCGAAGGAAAAGTTTTTTGTTTTTTTTTACTTATAGTTTGTGCTGGCTGTATAGGTTGACTCTCGGTGTCCAACTGCACATCAGAGTCCTAATCTTAGACGGAGAAGACCCCATCTTGCTTTATATCTTCTTGTGCATGCTCTTCTCTGAAGATGTCCTGTGTATCTTCTGTTTGTCGAGTCGCCATTTCCATCTGACTGGCCTTTGGGTCTCTAAGTGTTTTCTTCGATCGAAAAGAACGGCACGCTTCGCAGGTCTGATTGTTGTGGTCCGGGAAAGACACAAATTACACACCTGGTGTTGGTCTGTGTGTGGAAATTTGGAATGGCATTGAAGGCAGAACCAAAATGGAGTATGTTCCATCAGGGCTGCATTGTTCGATAGCTCGACACCATGTGGAAGAGGTAGGCCCGATCATGGCCCGACTGGGCCTTTCTTTCCCGAAAGGTCCAAAAAGTTTTATTCTGAGTGTAGAAAAAGGAACCGAGAGTTGAATATGAAAGAATATGCGTTCGGAAAACAATACCGAAGATGATAGAAAGACGGAAAGAATCACAATATAGACTGTTTGGAGCCGAGAACTCTGAGCAAGAGGAACACACGTTCAAACCAGACGGCAGAGAAAAACAATCTAACAAAGGACTCGATGGCCATGCACAGTATCACTAAGAGGAGGAGTCACTCGATCCCGTGACTCGAAAACTTTCTTCAAACAAAAACAAGTTGTTCTACTCCGATCCCAACACTAGATGGCGAGCTTATGCACAGCATGTGTATCTACAGCTACACATGCCATCGAACATAGTGTTTCATTAATATTAAGGTCACTCTCTTTAGCATTTAACAACACCATCATCTAGCTTACCTAGTGATCGTACCAAAATCTGTTATTTTGGCCGTTGAAGCATAGAAAAGATCTAGTCAAGAATGAATCTATGCTCCTGAAATGTGTTCAGAGGCCAGATATAGGAGTATGCTTGATTTAGTATCAGTTCAGTCATATGTACCTATATCCACTACCATGGGCATGGAGCCGTATCTAATGTGGTGTAAAGATTCAGACGTCAGTTTTCATCTCACCCGTTTTCGAGGAAATAGAATTCATTTATTTAGTGGCCTTTCCCGTGCCATGTACATGGCTCCAAAATTTACCGGTTTGCCCTTGTAATGGTAGGTCACTTCAATCTACCAAGCACTTTATTCATCTTTGTACTCTATATTCTGATCCCAGGCTACTTTTTATTTTACATTCAGTGCTCAGGGGTAGGCATTTTGATAATCATCAGGAGGGCTTAATTTTTCTTCAGCATCTTGACTCCCTGGGATGTGCTGTGCAGTTTTGAATTTTATTATAGAATCATTAAAAGTGAGGAAAAAATATGCTTTGTAATGGTGTTTTTAAACTGATAATCATTCGTGTTTGTATGTTCTGTAATAGGCTATTTACAATTGTTTTATGACGATATTTTGTTTTAAACTCAGCATCATTTATGTTTTGATTAGTAATTTTATAACTTTTTATTTGTGATCATGATGAACTTTTAGTCGTAATTATGAGGAATTTGTGTATTAGAATTTTTTTATGTTTTTACTGACTAAAAATGATGATTATGGTGTTCCCAGTGGGTTGCAGTGATGTGAGTGTAACATTGAGGGCCATTTTTAGAGTTTTTTGGGAAGGGTACACCACCACAAACGTTGTTGATGTCCTGTCCAGTGGCCTAACGGAGGCCAAGCTCCAGTGGGGGCCCTAATCACAATACTCTGGGCTGAGACCTCCTGCGTTAGTCTGGAGAGGGGGACCCTCAGTGTACTGTGCAGGGGACACCCTCAAGTTTTGTTGTGCCACTGGTCCTGTTGGCTGTATTACAAAAGCCTTTAACTATTCTGCACTTGTATTACGGTGGCCAGGATATCCACCACAATAGTTTAGAGTACCCTGTCCACAAAACTCTAAGTAAGGCCCTAAGACTTATAGATGTTGCTTGCACTATTAGCTAGGAATCCAAGAGCCATGTGTGATGCATTTGTCTGTTTCCATAGATGAGTGTCAGTCACATCTTGAGACATATCTTGTAAAGCACAACCGTGTGCTACAGTTCACTTTAATCAACCTTCACAATGCCAGCAGAACTGATATTGTTTTGTTTGACTACTGCAGTTCAGTATGATTGGAAATGCATTAACTCATGTTTTAAGTGATTACAATACTCAGTAGCCATGCTAATGTGTGAATAAAGCAGATACTAATCTGCCTATTTTTACCAACTGGATGCAGTAAAGGATGCAGGCCAAGTACCATGATCCATAGGTCTACAACTGGTATACAGCGTAGGGGCAAAACTGCTTCCTATGGGCCAAAGGCACTAACCCATTCTGCGGTAGCAAACCCTGCGATTCAGAAAATCACAGGATTAGGACTGTCCATTTCCCATGTACAAAAAAAAAAAAAAAAGATTTTCAAACCCCCAAAATGGGTTCCAAGACCCATACCAGATAGCAGTTTGAAATGGGCCTGAAAGGGTAGCTATTTCCAAATTGCAGTATGGTATGTACCAGTGGTTTGCAACTGCAGTGTTGTTCGTAAACTATGGATTAGTTACTGACTCTTCAAAGGAGGTGGTAAGTGATTCACAAAGGAGAAGGAAGGAATCCTTTGGGACCACTTCTCGTGCTGGCAGGCTCAGGGGACATAGGCAGTGATCCACTGGACTACTGCCTGCTCCCTATGAAGTCTTCCAAAATGGAAAAACGCCCCCCCCCCCCTCAAAAGCCACAGTGGACTTTCAATCAATCAATCAATCAGGAATTTGTAAAGCGCACTACTCACCCGTGAGGGTCTCAAGGCGCTTTAAAAACACAAGTTGCTTTAAAAAATCCATTTTTGATGAGAAAGGGATGGTGGTATGCTGTCGTTTGCAGGCCACCAACCCTGTGTTTGCACCTAATAACAGGAGTGCCGGAAGTTACGACCTGCCTAAACCCCTGCGAATGGTGGTTTTGGGGACTGATCAGTTAGTACTGAGGTAACTTTGTGAAATCTGATTCAATTCGCCAAAAATAGGGCTAAATCTGCAACCTCTTTTTCCTTATGGAATAACAGTACCTCCGGCCCCCAATTCCTCAAAAGAAATAAACCCATGATGGGTCTGAACAGTTCACTTTGGTAGGATTACTGCAGTGTTTGGAGAGAACTTTATTTTGAATTCACAGAGTTCCAGGAACACTCTTAATAAGTAGTGACAGTCACTTTCCCAAGAGCAGTTTGCCTGTTTTTTTTCCATTCCACGTTTATGCCATGTGGAGGAGATTTCACATGTGTAATTATGTCGGTGCACGGGTAGACGCTTCGCACTAGTAAACGTACATTACGATTCAGAATGGTGCTGACTGCTCTCATCGGGCCTTTTTTTGTCCACAAACATATCAGATTAGGTTAATTGGTACATAAATTATAATCCCGAATCGGGGGTGGGCCGGATTGAGGCCCTGTGGTTGGTTTGCTTTTACGTCAGACTCGTGACGCACTTTTCGTACGGGTTGCAAAGCTCACTCTTCTTTTTCAATGATAAACAGGTGTGAATTGTTTTTGGAACAGCTTGCTTTTGTCGTATCGGCGATTTACGACCTTGTTAACTTGCCAGTTTATAACTGCATTACTTCTTCAGTCGGTTCTCGCCCGTGATAAACTTATCTGAACACTATAAATCAGCCACGCGTTTGATAAGTGCTGCTTTGATGACGCCTGCAGGCAGGAAGAGACTCCCGTCTTCTGCCTTCTCAAAACGTTATTATACCATCTGATTTTCAAAATTGAACTGCAGGGCCGAATTTTAAAATTCTGCCTAAAGAGCCTGAATATTAACTCATATTATTCTGTGCAGGTGTTTTTTAATATTTGTTTTGGATACCCGACAGTCCATGTGATTGTAATGATCATTTCCTAGAACTGTTGCACGAAAACATGATTTAGGCGTTCGTAGTAATGTTTGCAGAATGAAGATGGCGCGTGTAGTGCAGTCGCACATTAAGTATCTAAAATTATAGGTCAAAATTTGCAGTGGGCACCGGAGTGTGAAACAGGGATAATTGCTTTTTATAATGCGTCCTTGTGGATTATATCTCTGCCTTTGACCATGCATTCTTATATTCCTAACTAGTTTCAGATATATATGAGACATTTGCTTAGTGACGTAGCACTACTCTAAGAGCCCAATTACCAGATCCCCAGGATTTTGCAACTTCGATTGGCAAATTTTGCAGCCAAAAAGAGTCAAATTTGAATTGAAAACCTTAAAATGTGCAGTATTTCTGCGGTATGTAGAAAATGTGCCTGTGACACCTGTGCTGGGTCGTTGCTGGAGACTGTGATGTCACAGTCTGAAACGTCACAGAGTCCCCAGCAGCACAACATCTCGGAATAGAAGATCTCTGGTGCCACAGAGTGCCGGATGCAGTATGAACTCTATGCGCTCTTTGGCATCAGACAACCTGCGTTCCCCTCAGTCAGCGCCGACGTTGGCGCTGGAGGCACCCAGTGCGACAGAGTTTGCTGGTGCCCCCCAAGGAACCTCCTCCTTCCCGGATCTCCTCACTACAGTCCTTTAACAATGCCCTTCAAGTCTCCATTACCACTCTCCCACATCCGTGTCTCTTGTTTTATAGCGCTACTCATGCCAGTGTAGGGTGTCAAAGCACTTTACATCCCACGTATTATGCATTCAATGAATCATACGTGTCAATCGGTGTATAGGATCTGCACTAATAGGCAGTATATTTTAAGAGTGTTTGGTATAATGTGCTGTCATAGCGGCAAGGAGCTATTGGCGTGTATTGCCAGGGTTCCCGCTTGCCTGAAACAAATGTAAATGTGCGCATTTGAGGGTTAACCCTCAAATGTAGAGGGTACTTGAAAGCAGTATTGGTTTTAATTGATGGAATCACTTGAGACCCTTACGGGTGAGTAGCCGCGCTTTACAAATACTGATTGATTGATTGATTGATTGAAGCTTCCTGATGACACAGACTTATTCTTTGGGAGTGGTATTGCAAGGGATTTATGAAACACTACAATAGCCCTAGGTCTAAAACAAAGGTAAAGATAAAACAAAGAGAAAAAAATACAGAAACAAAGAAAGAAAGACCTAGTCGAAAGGAAGTGTTCCTTTTAAAGGACGATTTCCCTTACCCATCAAATGTGGCATGCTTCATCATCAGGAACCTCCTCACACCGTGATGCCTAGCCACATTGTGGGCTACAACCTCCTCACTGAGGGAGGAGCTCTACGGATTTTTTTTTTTAGAGGCATAGTGGCTCAGACACAGACCTCCTCAGTACATTAACTAATAAGAGTTTTCATAATGTATGAAAGTACATTTCCCACTGAATCATTTAACGTCATTTATTCGCCATTTAAGCTGTGTGTTATTTAATATGTAGCTACCTGAAGGTGAAAGACCAAAAAACATTACAGAATATATAAAAAAATGTAACCACACCTTTGGGCCCACCACCACGCTCACTAACCCCTCCCACACTGTGAACAGCATTACAATTACAATACTTTTTTAATGCACTTCCACCGCTGGTCTGATTACACCAATCGGCTCAGCTTTTACCAATCCAGATATTGTATTAATCAAGTTGTGCTTTTTTATTTTTATAAACTTTGTATTGGTTTTTACAAATAAAGGCGCATCACGTGCTGCAAAGAGGCACTCAACACAATATCATATGTAGCATGACAACACAGCATTTAAACAACAAAGTAGAGAAAATGGCATAATAACATTGAGTTACGCAGCAAGACCTTAACCCCTCATCCTGTGTGTACACTAAGTGTGTCAAGGCTGCAAAGGTGTGTATTTCCAAAAGTGGACCATAGCCTGTCTGTGCATGGTTCCAACTGTATGCCCTTGAGATGGTGTTTTTTTAACATAACCTGTTTGCACTGTTTTATCCGTCTTCACAGGCTCTTTACAACCAACTTTATTTTTAAAAAGAAGAATGAGCTTAAGGAGTAATGTGAACAGCAGTATCATGGATGATGTTATCAGCACTGTCATCAATTAGGCCATTTGAGAGGTCATCAATGATGTCATTTAACATGCCATGAGAAATATAATAAGTGAGGCCATAAACAGTGCATGATTGGGCTTCAAGTATAGTTAGTTCACCAAACTATAACTGTCGATTTCAGTGTTTTTTTGGTTACTTGTCTCATCTCAGTTTTTAACACCTAACTATAGCGTCATTTTAGCTTTTGTTTTCAGTGAATTTCTGTGGGGGTTTGATCATATTTAAACCCAATCCCCTGGAGCCATCTGCGGCCTGCTCCCTGGGGAGCAGCAAACCCCGCGCTGCATACCGCCTTAGGCAGCGGGGATTGGCCACAGGACCGGGACTGCAGCTACACTGTGCCCCACCCACCCTGGGTCGGTGCTCAGCTGTGTTGGCTACAGAGGCACAGCTTTTTACAAATAAATGTGTGTGACGAGGTGCCTTATCTGTTTTTCTGTGCCACCTCTTGGCACATTCAACAGTTGAAGCAGTGGTGCCCAAGGGGGGGTCAGGACAAGCAGAACTGTGGCACAGACCCATCTCCCCCTCACTTGAGAGGTGCCAGTGCACGGCACCCACTGGTCTCCTGAGGCTGCGGCAACATGACTGTAACTCCTATAAGGATTCATAAATCTTTTATTAAAAAAGAAGGCCTCTGCTCTGCAAGTCATAATGGTGAATGTAACACTTTAAACATGTAATGTAAACATATTTATTTAGTATCACTTTATGGGTATTTTTTAACAGTGCAGGTTGTACTGGTAAAATGTTCTTTACCACCTGTTGTCTGAAAATGGAAAAAAAATACTTTTTGGTGAATGTCTGCCCTTTCCCAGACTAGTCTTAAAATGCTTTTTCATTTTGAGGTGTAACCTATAAAAATGCAGGGAAAGAAATGGTAATTCCAGCAAGCATCAATCAGGTTATACATAACAATGTGACTTAATGTTCGTTTGTGCCAAGTTGTAGAAGATGTTGTTTTTAATAATTCTTCCTCTTGGAAATGGTGGTTATAAAGCCTTTTACCATGCCATGATTGCAGTAGACACTCATGCTCAACCTTTTCAAATGTATAGTGTGGCCATCTCTGCTGCAAAGTCTACAGAGTCAAGACAACAACTAAGGACCAAGCTCTTCAGGTAGAGGTGGCATATCAGTCACAGGGGAACTCCTGGTTATGCATATTACCTAATGTTCACAAAAAAAATGATTATGGACATTGGCACAACCCTGATAGCCAAAATGCAAGTACAAGGGCAATGAAGTCACGAGAATGTTAGAACATTCAACAATATTGGCAACTATACACCTATTGAGATGGATAATCAACAGCGATTAATGACCTTGAATAATGAAGATTGTAATACTCTAACCTGTGTTATTTGCGAACATAAGTTTCACAAACAAAAACTGAAATTAAACAAAAAATTACTGTAACTCATATAACAAATGAACTATACAGTGTATCAGCAACATGCAAAGCAGTGTCTTGGAACTCAGGAAAGTGAGTCACTTAGTTGGGGTAGATGACTCCCTGTTTAAGATTAGGTGGTGTTGGTTCCTTACAATGGGGATACCTGTTGACCTGTATGCCCTAGAGATTCCAAGTCAGCGGCTCCTTACTTAGTAGGGACCTCACTGTGAAAGTTGTCCACGAGTACCTAGAAGTGCAGGCATTAGATGCAGTCAGAGTTTTATCAAATTCCAATTCTAATGCTGGATCCTTATTAAGAACATTTTTCTATGTGTTTTCTTTAAATGTTTTGGTGTTTTTTCATTTCTTTTGCCTTGGACTGGGAATGAGGTTGACTCAAGTATACACACCGCAAACAAGTAGGCAGCGGTCATACAACAACTCCCTCGCCATTTGAGTTAATGCCTGTTTACCCAAGTCCTGTTCTAGCTTCTTACGTATGCAGGGTATCCTAGCCAGTGTGTGACCCCATATAACTACTTTCACAACTTCCTATTTCACCCCCAAATGTCTTTCATATTATTCAAAATACTGCTTACAAAAAACCCATACAGAACAGTGCTTTCAGGTGTAGCTCCCAGGTGGGTATAATGGAACACAGTCTACCATGTGTATGTGAGCAGAACTAAGAGTGGCCCACCAGCATGCAACACCTACACCAAGTTTCTGTAACGTAGAGAGTATATTTTCCAGAGACACAAAACTAGTCCAGCATTACGAAAGAACCATGGACCTCTGAGAAAAAACTGTATTCCCTGCTGTTCATATGATTCACTTTCCACCCATCCAGGAGAAGTAGACCCAATAGCACCTTCTGTGTATATTAGTGCACAGGCTGTCTCTCCTTGTGCAACTCTGAGGTTGTCTGTCCACAACCCTTGTACAAGACAATTGAGATCGTCCACCAATATTATAAATGTATCCATACAAAACACACAGTTTACCCAATGCAACAAAAAGGTACATTCTGAATTTGGACGTCCACTTCATTCAGTGAGTTAAGTAACAAAACCCAAAGCCTGTTTTTACTTGACTCACCAACAGCAAGGTCCTTGTCCGTGCCAAAAATCTACCCCTTTTGAACAGGATGCATACTCAGAAGGATACACTCAGACTTTTCACCTCCTGGAAATTTTACTGCTTTTCACCCCGATTTGATGAATTTGCTGAACACATGCTATATGGCCCACATGCCATTTCTCTTAACATCTCACTTATGTTTTCATTCAGCTCCTGAAATCACTACAATTCCACATAATTATTTAGAGTATATTCCCAGTCTTCATCCCATATCTATTTGAGATCGGTACAGCAGCAAAAGATTTAGGGCCAGATGTAGGAAAGGATTTGCAACTCGCAAACGGCAAAAACTGCCGTTTGCGAGTTGCAAATCGCATTTTCCTATGCAGAAATGCATTCTGCGAGTCGGACCGACTCGCAAAATGCATTTCAGAATCGCAAATAGGAAGGGGTGTTCCCTTCCTATTTGCGATTCCTAGTGGTATGCAATACCATTTGCGACCGCATATGCGGTCGCAAATGGTGTTGCAGTTACCATCCACTTCAAGTGGATGGTAACCCACTCGCAAATTGGAAGGGGTCCCCATGGGACCCCTTCCAGTTTGTGACTGGACCCAAAAAAAAAATTTCAGGGCAGGGAGTGGTCCAAGGGACCACTCCCTGCCCTGAAAAAATACCGAAACTAAAGGTTTCGTTTTTTTTTTTAAGTGCAGCTCGTTTTCCTTTAAGGAAAACGGGCTACACTTAAAAAAAAAAAAAAACTGCTTTATTTAAAGCAGTCACGAACACGGAGGTCTGCTGACTACAGCAGGCCTCCATGTTTGCGAGTGCCCATAGTCGGTATGGGGCCGCAATTTGCGACCCACCTCATTAATATTAATGAGGTGGGTCATTGCGACCCCATACCGACTCGCAGACGGTGTCTGAGACACCGTTCTGCATAACATTTTGCGAGTTGCAAATAGCGAGTCGCTACGACTCGCTATTTGCAACTCGCAAAATGCTTCTTTACTACATCTGGCCCTTAATTTCATGCAAACCCTTTATGTTCTTTATGATCAATACCAAGTAATGATGCTGAACCGCAATAACCAAGCCACCTCAAAGGGTTAAAGGAAATGGTAACTACAAACAAAACCAAATAAAATATGTTTTGTACTTGTCAGCACCCTAAATGCTCTTCCAAGAGTGTCCTTTCTATAATATATTAGTTTACACAGAAACAAGTTATTGGCCTTCTACGGGTAGTTCATGTGTTTTTTGCACATGAATAGGTATTGACAAGTTTCGCTCTCCACAAATTGGATCAACTTCAAGGCTGCAAAAGTGTAAAACCCTCATAATTAATTTTGTATGCTTGAGGTTACATAAAGTGAGTGAAGGACAACCATTAAAGAAGGTGCTTCCAAAAAAACAGGAACACGGTCAAATATCTGAAATATACACAATGAAATACAGTGTGACGTATTAGCTTGAGATCAGAATACTAGATATCCTCATTGGAAGATAGTGGGTTCTTACCTATGAAACCCCTCAGTGTATTTTTGCTTTTGGACCTTTACTTTTAGACATCTACAGTGAGTAATCCTACTGAAGGAGTCTCACTCAATATAAGCGCTATATAAAAATGGACTTGGCACTCCCCTTTTACTCATTTTTTATAATGTCACTGCTGTGCAGCTTGGATAAGAGGCTCTGGACAGGTGATGGGTGAAAATGTGAACATGTGAGCCGGTTAGCAGTCTTGCATAGGTAGCATTTTTGCAGATGGGACCCAGAATAAATTGGTTTTGGTCTGCTAATAATTCTATAGGGAGTCTGAGAAGAAATATTCCCTTTGTTTTTGTCTCCATTTAAATAAAGTGTGTCTAAAATATATCTTCTGAGTGACACAAGGTAAAAAGTTCATTAATGTACTTTCCTAACAATTCCAGGATTCCAAACTCAAAGCAAGAGTCAGTTTTACTCAATATGAGTTTTTCATTCAAATATAAAACTGTGCATATTTATCTGAGCCAACTTTAATGGAGTTAATTCTTTGGTCTACTGTACAAGTTAATTACTCTGTTGGCTAGCTTGCACTTCAAGTTCCCATAGGCCTCTCCCTTGCCTAGCTTGGGAGAGTAGTTTCTTCCTGGTAGAAGAATTGTAGAGGAAGTTGAGGGTGGAGGAGTTGTAATCTCCAGAAACTGATTAGCAACACTTCCTTGTCAAGCAAACACAGGATGTTCCAGCAAGGATACCACAGGGTGTTTCTTTTAAGCATGAAGGGAAGAATCAGGCCTGAATGGGTGGGACCTGGCTTGGAGGTGAGGAATGCTGCAATTCTGCTCTTAGGTACCATCTTGCTTCGTTCCCAGAATGCTATGGAAGGGGTTGGGAAGCATGTGTGCTACCCCACAAAAGGGCCGTTTAGATATGATGTAGCACCACTGGATTTGGTAGGGACTCAGTTTCCAGAGCTCTCCACATCTGTTTTTGAACCTCTCCTCAAGGATGGAAGGGTACAAGAAGGAGGAACAGAAATAGGAGGATAGACCAGTACAGTGATAACTTTGAACTTATAATTCTTGAATTTTTTAAGGCTCTCTCTCCATGGGTAGTGGCAATAGCTTTTTGCCTCTCTCTCTCATGTCCATGAGAGGGGAAGACTTGGACTTCAATGGACTGCACATTTTTGTCAATACCCTAGAGTGCGTAGTGCTGGTGCCCAGTGGACACAATGGCATCCTGCTGGTGGCTAATTGCCTATATGGAATGGGGCATGGGCTGCCTTGAGAACTGTTAAGTTCTACTGCAAGGAAAAACTCAGATCAGGAGACCACCATCCAGGGCGAAACAGGAGGGCAGGTCCTGACCCCTACAGCCAAGCGGCTATTAAGGACGAGGAAGCAGTATCACCATTTGTCATTAGCAGAAAGAAGAACAATCTGTATACATTGGCCTAATGGGGTCAAAGCTACCAAAGAAAGCATCTGAAACAGTCATGAAATTCTAACTGGGATTATGGTCCTTCCCCCCGGGGAGCCTTTGATGGGTTGGGTCTCCTTGCACCTTGTGGTGCAGCTACTTCAAGCTGAACTATTATCTCCCTAGCTGAATCAAATACAACAGTCCCAGACCTTCCATAAGCAGCTGGGGTGTTAGGGCACAAACCAACGCCATCAACCTCTACCCACGCAAAGTATCTGGCAGAGTCACATGGAGAGGAGACAGCCAGATCCAAGCCTAGGTCTGAGTGAAGTGTTCTGGACAGGTGGAGCAGCTGGCCTGGGTGTGTACAATGCCCAAGATAGGAGGCAGGACACCAGATTTAACTAAAACAAAACAAACACACACTACTGGAATCCACAAGGAGGGACACGAAGCATGAGGAAAGAAAAGTGAAAAGTTATTGGCTGTATCGAAAGCAGGCCTTGTGGCAAAGGAGCACTTCATAAATCCAACCAATTTGTGAAAACAATTAGCCTATTTCTCATGGGGATGACCCAGAACAGTAAGGGCAACAGCTGAACTTTTAGAAAGTGTTCGTCCAACTGTAAGCTGTGGTGCCCTTCCCCACCGCAGGTTCTGTGCGCAGTCAGAAAGTTGCCACCATGAGTCTTAGGGAATCAAGGAGCAGGAAGGGTTAGTTTTCATGTTGCTCCCAGGTCTGAGCTTTGTCTGACTAGGAGTATACATACAAAAAATTGAGCTTTGAGTCCTGAAAAGTTGTTGGGCAACCTAGTTTAATAATATAATTAGGTGTTTTCAATCAAATGTTAGCTGTGAAATGTACATTAAACATGACAAAAGCTTTGGCTGTTCAACAATGAAAGGAAAAGGGGCGCCTCCACGACCCATAACTGCAAGGCAGTTCAACTATAGGGATCAGGATGTGGTCCGGGCTCGCTAGAGTACAAAGGACAATCCAAAATCAAGGCTAAGAAATCGCCTTTTTCCTGGAGTTCACTGCAGCGGTCCAGGCAGCGTGACACAAGTAGACAGCAATCAAGGAGAAGTTGCAGCAGGCCGGGCTGACGTACGCCATGCTCTATCTGACTAGACTGCAGGTGGAGCTGCCAGGTGGGCCGAAAATCTTTACTACACCCCAGGCCGTCCTAGAGTGTATTAGGAATGTGGGGCTGAGTCCAAAACCAGCCCTGGACCAAAGCACCTAGAAGGAATCGAGATTTAGTCTCCACCCAATGAATGATGACTTGATAAATGGTTCTTGAACACAGCAGGATCCCTGGACTGTGAGGTGCTGCCTGTCAAATATTGTCAGCTTTAATCTCTTATAAGCTCCCAGGGTGTAATGCTTGTCATGATGGCACGGTCACCGCTGTGCAACTGGAGGAACAGCCCTCTTTCTGTTCCCCCAGAGGGAGTGTCCCACATGTCCCCAGCGGCATTAGGAATTTGTGTTTGCTATGACTGTAGATGTTCTGACAGCCTGTTATTGTTGTTTCACTTGAGGGGGAGAGGATGTGCCTTTAGCAGGTTGGAGTAGCTGAAGTTGGGGGGGGGGTTGCTTTTTGGCCCACAATTGGTATGCCTGGAGTAGTCGTCATGGACAGCAGTCAAGACCTAAAAAGTTTGACTGATATGTGTCCATTTACTAGTTCCAAAGTAAACTGTCTCAGCTTCATGTCATGGAATGTCTGGGGGCTGAATAACTCAAAAAAGATTCGACAAGTGCTAGCATATTTAGATCACCACCACATATATGTAGCATATTTACAGTAAACGCTCCTGTCGAAGCATGCTGCGGATATGGTGGGGGCAAAGTGGGCGAGTTACCAATTGGCCTCTTCATTCTTCACTTATGCACGGGGGTTCTGATCTTGGTCCGCAAGGGAACACATTTTGAGCTAATGCAGTCAGAGGTGGACGAGCATGGTCACTACGTTATAGCTCAGGGCAAATTATAGGGCACCCTGGTCACCATGGTTAACATGTACGGCCCAAATGTGGACGACCGGGAATTCTTCTTGCACCTCTGGGGTCTCCTGCATGCACGGCAGCCTGCACACCTAATATGGGGAGAGATCTTAATGTGTGCTTAGACCCCGAGTGAGATGGGTCTGCCTCTTCAGGCGGGCATTACAAGCGAGCTGCCAAGATAATGAGTGAGTACATGGCAGAATATGGGTCTTTCGATGTGTGGCAGATGCGACACCCTGAGGTTCAGGAGGGCATATATTTTTCCACTGTACATGGGACATGGTCGCGTCTCGACTATAGGCTGACAACTGTGGAGGCTCAGGGCTGGGTGGGAGAGATAAGTCATCTTCCACGCACATTATCTGATCATTCACCAGTATTCATGATAGTGCATATACTCATGTACGTTCCCCCCCACCCTTTAGCTGGCACTTGCCCCCGTCGGCCTGCTAGACCAGGTGTTTCAGGGGATGCTTCGCGAAGCCATTGGGGGAAACCATTGGGGAGTATTTCTGATTAAAAAAGGATTCAGCTGAGAGTGCAGGTGTCCTCTGGGAGGCCTGATAGAAACTGAACGGAATTACTCATTCATCGAACGGGAAGCTTTAGCAGTTGCTTTGGGGGGGTGGAATATTTTCATGTATATCTATGGGGCTCACAATTCACTTTTAGAACTGATCACAAACCCTTGATGAAAATATTATCCCGAGGGGGTACAGGCAAAGGGTTGGCCCCGACTGGCCAGATTAGCAGCACGATTACAAGAGTATATGTACAAGAAGGAATTCATACAGGGTTGGCGTGATGTGCAAGCTGATTACTTGTCTAGAATGCCTGCCAATAGGGATGAAGAAGAAGGTATGGGAATGAATGGTTGCGATTTGGAAGGAGAAGTGGCATCAGTACAAGATGCAGTGCAAGGAGGTTTAGGAGCTTTCACTCAGAAGGAATGGGAAGAGGAAATGGAAAAGGATGGTGTGTTGAGAAATGTCAAAGAAATTATATGCAAGGCAGCGGTTAGAGAGAGTGTGATTGTATCTCAGCACGGCCTTATGTCAAAATTCTTGACGAGCTCACTGTGAATAGGCAAAACATCATCATGTGGGGTGATCGGTTCATACCTCCTCAAGGTTTGAGAATGAAGCTTGTAATGTTAGCACATGAAGGCCATTTGGGCCAAGGTTTGACAAAGAAGAAGTTGAAGACTGAATTTTAGTGGCCTGGATTGGAGGATCAAGTTGATTTGTGGGTGGAGAGATGGCAAGTGTGTAAGGAAAGTGAGAAACGATTGAGAGTAGGAAACAAGCAAGCTGGTGGCAATATTAACGATGCTGGTGTACCTTGGCAGACTGTGTCTAGATTTCATGAGTCCCATGTGCGAACGATCGTATGATATGAGATTTGTGTTTATTATGGTGGATGTCAACACTAAGTGGCTGATTTTGACGTTTATGAAAGAAGTGGCCACAAAGGCTACAATAAAAGAGATGGAATGGATATTTACCAGTGGTGCTTATTAAAGATAATTGCACTTAGTTGACGTCTTCTGAAATGGTGCGTTTTCTTAGTGATTAGGGAATAAAACATTCACATACTTCTCTTTATAACCTGCAGAGTAATGGTATGGCTGAGAGGGCTAATAGACTGGTCAAATGAACTATTCAGGTCCCATTAGATAGTCAATGTGAAGTGAGGAAGATGGTGAGAGATATGGTAAGAGCCTATCGCCCAACAATTCACAGTGTCACTCAGAAATGTCTGTTTACTGAGATGAAAGGGAGGACACCAGACACAAAATGGATTCCTGCATAGCTGCGAGAGTGGGTACACACTATAAGCATGGATGAGGAAGCAGGAAGGGAAAAGGTGATGAGGAAATTTGAAGGAGGAGATTTGGTAAATATTAGATCAGGGCGAACAAGAAGCGGACTTTCAAAATGTATAGGTCCGTTACAAGTGGAAAGGGTGAGTAAATTATTTGTGGTGGTGGAAGGTGGAGAAAAATATAATTTAAGAAGAGTAGCATTATATGAAAAGAAAGGTGAATACGTAAGAAGAGAATGCGAGAAAAGAGAGGATGGTGGAGGTTCAGGACAGGTGCGACTCCCTCGCTATGGTGGAGGAGCATCACCAACCCCCCCAGCAGCAGCTGCAAAACCTTTAAAATAAACAATAATATACTATGTTTATTATGGTTTTATTGTAAAATGGGCAGGGCCACGGGCTATTACGAGCACAGAGCGGGAGTGCACAGCACTCCCCTCAGTGTGCATATATGTTTGGCCGGCCGTCTTGGGCCGGCCAAACACATATGCTCACTGAGCTCTCTCCAACCCGGCACTGCGTTGTCGGGTTGGAGGGCACAGGCAGAGACTTCCACTCTGCCTCGGAGCGCCCTCGTTTGCGCTCCAGCCAATCCGAACGCTGCAGTCATGCTACCAATAGCATGACAGCAGTGTTCGGATTGGCCGCAGGGCAGGCTGAGAGCCTGTGCCTGCAGCTGCCGTGGAGGCAGAGGAGCGGCTCTTTGGGGAATCAGGTAAGTTTTTTTTTTTGTAAATTAATTTTTCTCTGCCACCCCATCCTTCCTGCCACGCGCCGCCCTGCCCCTTCAATGCGTCACAGCCACTCCTGGGTCAGGAATCATGTTAATTTGAGATGAGGAAATCAAAAACAGAGGGGGAGAACATTCTAGTAGTGATAGAGAGTATAACAGGGAAGAACATTTGAGTGTTGATAGAGAGGAAAGCAGAGATGGTTTCATCAGGACAATGAGGGTTCATAGACCACCTTCATATCTCCAACAGTAAGTAAGACAATAGATAACTCATTTCAAAGTGAAAATATTATTTACTGTTTTTGTTCCTTATCAAATACTGTTGTTATGTTTGATGACCAATAATTCATAATTTTTATTCTTTTTCTGAGATACTATTCTTGTTAGTGTTCATTGTTCATTTATATTTAGTCCATTTCAAATTGTATAATCTGGTAAAGGGAAGGAAATGTGTTAAGATGTAATGAGTTCTAAACGCCAGAATGTGAGGCTGAGAGAGTTCCACGGGCGTCAGTTGATCTCTGACTCTCGAGAAGGATCAACACAAGGTTGTGCGTGTATAATAAAGAAGTAAGAAGGAAACGGAGCGTGTCCTCTTTGGATTCAGCTTGTTTATCAGAACACAGCCCTAAAAAATATTCTTATTTATTTATTTGGTTTTGTTAAGCTCAGCAAACACACAGAGGATATTTTAGCACTCGCAACGCAACTCTTATAGTGAGACCCAACAAGTGCAGAAATTCTAGTTCATCCAAGTAGGAAAATGTTGGGGTTTCAAGGGATTTTCTGAATTTCAAACAGCTCAGTCCAGAGCGAATTTAAAATGGAAAAGAGTTCTTTAGCAACTTTGTCATTCTTTACATTCTAAGTAAACCACATTGGAGATGACCTGAAATAGCTTCTGAGAGCTGGTAATTCTATTTGTTGCTTGCAATCTACATGTGGGCTAAAATCACTTTTAGTGTCTAAAAGCAAACTTTTGTGTATCTACATCACACTTTAGATGTCCCTCCAGGAGCATCTTCACAAACCTAAAGAAAATAGTTCTATACGTGCATCCATTGTTCCTTATAATGCTGTTCTGCATTCATTCTGAGATCAGAGTAGCTCTCTGATGATTATACTTTACATTTTGTCAGCTCTTGTTTGACAAACCAGACCCTCATGATTGAAACTATCAATGTAATCAAAAATAGCTCCCAACATGCACTTTGTTATGTCTTAGACTGACTTGTTAGAGGAACAATTCAAATGTCTGATGTACACTGCACCTTTATGTTGCATCATCACAATGCACACTACATGTCTGACCACAACGCACTTTATGACTCCCATCACACTCAACAACCTATTAGACAATTCAGATATGCATGAAGAAGCATTATGGAAGTACACAACTGCTCCTGGTCCTCAAACTATGTAGAAAACCCAATCTGTATTTGTAGAATGCAAATGGTTTAAAAATGAGCAGATGACATAAGTATTAAAGCATTCACCACAAACCCATCAACATGTTAGTGCAGCCACCAGAAAATGTCCCTTTTTTCATGTTAAATAACAACATGCATTAATATCAGAGTGGCATGGTGCAACAATATAATGCTGTTCATTGCATCTAGTCAGCTGAGGAAGATTGTATTCTGAAGCAATATTGTCTGTTTCTCCCACAAGGACATCATGTAACTAAACATAGGCAGACTTGATCACAGACACTCAACACAGGTCACATCAATGAACTGCTAACAGAACATCAGGATTTTCTTAACCCAATGTATATATACCACTGTCTATCATGTGCACAACAAGGCACCAAAGCCGAACAGCTAGCAGCAGCTATTACAATGTCATGTACGTGCATTAACATATGCAGGCAGTGCAGTCCTATTAAAGGAGTTATTGTATGATTGGTATTTTAACCCTTTCAAAAAATCTTATAGCTATGAAGCGATGAGGAGCTAATAGATCGCCATCTTTAAAACCACTCCCAGTTGACTCTTTCAGCTCCGATAGATATCTTACACCAAGTTCCTGTGTGCAATTCAGTGATCAAAGATAAAAGGCTGCTGGGAATTTCTAAAACTGCAGAATTCAGCAGCAGCGTAGGTCTATCTACATGGTAAAATGCAGTGGAAAAATCAACAAAAGCTGCACGGACAGCCTGGTGTCTCAGTGTCACCTATTTATCAAAAATTGTAATAAGAAAAGTAATAGTAGCCAAACAAGATAAAGGAATAATATATTTTTGGCCATCCAAACAACTAGAGGATATTTTTGGGATCCTTTTTTGTATATAGGCACAATTATGCTACCTTTCCAACTGTTTCGAACTGAGGCAGAAATATAACAGTAAAGACAGGATGCAGAAATTCTCCACAAAGTTTACCATCTTTTTTCATAACAGCTATTGGACACATAGCCTTAATAATCTGGCTGCAGAGGTGGGATATAGCAGAAGTAACTGTATGTCAATGTAAATATAAAAAAGTGTTCAAACAATTATTATTGGCTGCATACAAATCAGTAACATACTTTAACCAGGGAATTTCAGGGATAGAAATTGGCTTGGGAGATTTGCTGATGCCAATAGCCTAAGCTATCAAGTGCAATCTCTACTTGTGTTACTTTCTCCCTCTACATATTTTGTCATGCTTGCGCAAACCTTCAGTATTTTCTTCCTGAGTTGCTGGGAGAAACAAGAAATTGCCTTTGAATTAAAGCCATCAAAAAAATTAAATAACTTAAGTCAATGTCTCCTCTTTTCCTAATATATATTTTAGAGACAAAATACACTCATGTTCTATTATTTTGTTTCTAGGGGAATCTTCAACAAATGAATTTTGTCTCAAATTTAGATGTTCCTGAATCAAGTTAAATAAAGTGGTAAACTATGGACATCAATACATGTGATTCTGTTTAGATTCAATTTCTGGTGAGCTCCCTTTAAAACTTTAAGTGAAACTAGGAGCTGTATAAAGAAGACAATTTAAGCAAAGAAAAAGAATTGACTTCGAGACTAGAGACATAACAAAATTAATCATAAAATGCATTTTACATTATTGAATATAGAAAGACAAGTTGAACTACACCCTGCGTCATTTGCAGGGCAATCGTCGTCTACGCGGCCATTTAGAATTATACAATCAATTTCTCATAATTTATTTCACATTAGTAGACTACATTGATCAGGGTTTAGACTTCTTGGGAACTTTCGGAATGTTCCATGTCATCTCTGTCTCTGGTGACTGAAATACCTCCAATGCCTGATTTGGTATTTTAGCATTTAGATTCCATTCTACAATAATTCAGTTTACTTCCTCACAAAAAATAATTGTATTAATAGTATCTAGAACTTGGAACAGGTCAGTATTCCACTCCCCACTGGCGGAGGACGTAGGTGCTGAATATCAACAAGAGGGTTGCCTGTGAATCATGGAACAAAGACCACTTTATCCCCAACAAATACAGAGAATTAGAAGATAATAGTTAATAGGAGCAGGATTATTTAAAGAGAGTACAATCGCTACCCACCACTAGCTCACTGTGGCTCACCTTTCCTGGAGATAATAAATGGATACAATGAGTTTACCTAAAATGGAGCTCTTTAAGTAAGTAGTAAGTGATCCTGAAATATTCCACGTGACTAAACTCAAGTTTTGAGTAAAAGTACAATTTACTTACCTTCGGTAACAAATAATCTGGTAGAGAGGTATTCTAGTTGCTGGATCCAGACTGATGCCGGGGGAAATTCTCAGGTAAGGAATCTGCAACTAGAAGTCTCTATCAGATACTGTCTTGAATTGTTGGTAGTTCTGAGAATACCTGCTAGCCACATCATTTACCTCAACCTCATTTCGATGTGAAAGTCGTTTGTCCTATGAGTTATTTGGCTTACACTTGGTCATTGGAACCAAAATGAGTCCTTATGCCACTTGTCACAACAGAAGGAATACGTTTAATGGACTGAAAAGATTAGATCATCTGAGTTGGACTCATTAAGTGGGCTGCCTCATGGTGTTTTCAATTGTACAAGGTCCAACAGATTTACTATGATTAAAAGGTATTATATCAATTTCTAAGGTTTGTAAGATATTGGTGTGTGAAAGAATTGTAGAAAGACCCAAATACAAACACATTCTACCCTAGAGATCATTTGAGACTGATCTACAGTCATTAATCCTAAGAGCTCATGAGTAGATAAAGAGTGGAGTATGGGAGTTTGATGTGATAAATGGGGTTTCTTTGATCTATTTAAAGGACTACTATCATCTGGAAAAACATTAGTCATCTCGATAGTTGTTGTTGGCGATCAATAAACAAGTGTTTGGATTATGAACCTGTTTGGGGAGTTTAGGTATGTTTTCCTAAATTACACTGGATTTTAATTGAAGCTACAAAGGTGTGGATGGATCTTTATCACTATCTAGGATGGGTGGTTGTTTCTCGACCTTGGGTTGGCCTTTGTGAGTAACACCTTCTCTTGCCGGGATTTTTCCCCTCAGCAAAAAATTGATTAGCATTAGACTAAGAAAAAGTATTAAAAAAGTTTCAATTTTGACAATGTGTTTTGCCTACTTTTGTCATCCCCAGGTACCTCTGATGGAGGAGGGCTCAGATGCCAATTTGCAAAATAGTGATATCAAACCTCATTTTAAATGTCAGAGATGTAATCACGTAATGATAAACTGATGCAGTTTTCCTGGAAGGACAGAGAGGTCGATCTGTGCATCCGAGAGTGGGGAAGAGAAGCTGGTCTCTCAGATAGGGAGTAAGCAGCATCTATCTGAGTTGGAAATGTATTACTTTTTTTGGGGAGTTCTCTAGAGGAAGGAGTCTCTTGTGTATACAGTTAAGCAAATCAAGAGTATGATCCTGAGTTCCTGCTTACTTTCCTAATAATTTTAAGATGAAAAACAAAATGTTTTGGACAGCACACATATAATAAGAGACAGGCCGATCCTCTAAAGTGGAGGGTAAAGGGGTAAAATGTTTAACAGGAGTAGACTCTGCCCAATCTTGGACATCTCTCCATAATGGAGGGGATAATAATGACGAATCAGAAATGTCAATGCCAGCTCTATCAGCGACCAGCTCTCTATTCTTTCAATGCATTCAAAACCATAAAGTTATTAGGATCAGAGAGAGTCAACCAAGATACCTGTGATAAAGATATATTGGGTACAAAAATAGTTTTGATGATCTTCTTGTAGAAAAATTAGCGATTGATTCATTTTTCTTCAGCGCACAGACATTTTGAGAGCTATGTTCTAATAAAGCATCAGTTATTGGTGAGACATACTTTTTGTGTGTTTTGTAGGAGGTTGAAAATTATTTCTCTGGTTCTTTTTAATATGTTTCTTAAGAGAGGTATCATGATGCTTTGAAGAAGCCTCAGGATCTTTCACTCTATCATTCATTTGTCTTAGAGGATGTAAATAAGCTGTTGCTTTCCGCAAAACACTTGTTCAAGAAGGTGTAGCAGGAAACAAGACAACATCCGAAAACATTTGAATAATGAATGAATGAGTTCAATTCACCTCCTCCCTGGGTAATATTTTAATCCACTCACCTCTGAAAGGGTCAAAAGAGTGAACTCCAAATGCTACTGCCATCTCTTTTTGGTCTCTCTTTTCCCTTTGTTTTTTCAGTAGTGACTGGATCATGGGCGACTAAAAAAAAGAGTAACTATAGGCCGCTGGTGACTGGGAACAGCTAACTCCACATCCCCTCCTGTCTGAGACACTCCTCTACTCCATGGGGGGGATCAGACACAGTGAGGTATAGCCAGCTGACCACAGACACACCACCAAGAGGTGTAGAAAATCAAGCTGCAACCATATCTGAAGACTTGGACGCCAAGCCCAGCAGTGAGTCTGAATGCCGGCCGCCCAAACTGAGAAGCCAGGCCCCAAAAATCCAAATGAATATTAGGTTTCACCCAGTAACCAGAGCTGACATATAGGCTTAGTTGCACACACCATTGCCACACCGGAAAGCCATAAGCAGTGAGCACAGGAGTTCACAAGCATGGTGTGGGAGGAGTACCAGCGAATAGTAATAACTACAACAGTGGTACAATGCTGCTTGGTGACCTGGGAATACAATATAATTTTTAATGATTGCACCTAAAGAAACATACAGTCTATCAGTTTCCCAATAACAGTGCACAGATGACGGACTTCTCAGTGTATTCACTGTCAAGTCTTAGCTGATTCCAACAACCATTGTGCAAGGTAGGCTCATTGGGGACGAGACCTAGGAAAGGATTCCAAGGTCTGAAGTAGCAGTCGCAAATGAAATGGCCTTGGTTGGATTTCCAGCATGGCTTCTCTATGCGTTCAGTCTTAAAACTCGATGGGACTCTTCTTGCTCATCTGCAACTTTGTGCTGCTGCATTCAATCTGTTCTAAATTTGACCATCATGCATGCATGCATACAACTTTCCTGGCTAAGTGGCTGAAAAAGTAAGGATATAAAAAGCGAGTCGGTCTTTATTCCAGTACTTCATAAAAAAATATTGTGTTCAGTTGGACTGTAGCTTCCATCTATTCTTACAAGTTGCTACTGAATTTGCAGCTTTAATTTTGTTTGGGTGGATAAATCCTCCGAATTGTTTGCCTGAGCCACCTACTTCAACTGCATGTTCTTGTTGCATTATCTTCTCCTTACCCTCTATGTATAAAGATTTGACAACATGCCAATGATGTCTGTTCTGGTTCAATACAATTGACATTCATTATGATACCGTGATCAAGACTTGGTGAGGTCAAAGCGCATTGGTGTGGGGTGGTGGTATTTTTCTAAAGAAATTAGCAATTAATCAGTCTGGAGTGCGGCGACCTGTTTGGATTAACTGCAAGTATGGAGCAAGGTCGGGCTCTATAGCCAGAACCGGCACATTTGAGCGTGCTGTGAACCTGACCACTTGGGAAGGAATGAATGAATATATATATTATTATTTTTTTTCACAATAAAATGACGGCTATAGTTAGGTGAAAATGTCAGAACATATGCCCTTACTATGCTCGGTGTGGTCATCAATTATGTCATTTGAGATGTCACTGAACTAGCCATGAGTGACGCAATCTGTGAGATAATAAGCAGAGCATGGTGCAGCACAAGCTCTAGTGAGCTGGTGAATTTCAGTGTTTTTTAGATTGTTATCACCTAAGTATAACTGTAACGTAACTTGTTTTAGTCAATGAATTTTTGAGGTGCTTTTGATACAAAGTAAGATATTATTACCATGCCCAGCTCACAAAGGGTGGCCAAACCTCTGTGTATTGCATGGATTTGGGTGCAAAGTTTGGCCAGAAGTCAGGCCCTGCAAGTGGGTGGCCAATCCCCTGCCCATCATACGCCCACCCCAATCTTTTTGGTTTTGGTTTTTAATTAATTTTACCAGGCTCTCTGGAGATCCTCAAGACACCCTCAGGACTCCCTTGAGGGAGTTTCAGGACAGTGGGCCAAAGTCCTAGAGTCCTGTAATGGCCACTTATTTTTCATGTTGCCTCAGCCAATCAGAAGCCTCAAGTTTTTTTTGAATTTCAACCCAATGGTCCAGATCTCTATGAATATTGAACATTATTTTCTTCAAAACGACTGAACAGATTTACAACAACCCACAAAAAGCACACTTTGTGGGTAAAGATCTAGGTTTTTGCTAAATTTGGTGTAAATCCATTCAGCCGTTTTGGCTGTAGTGCTGTCTAAAATTCCCTTTAGAAACTGCATAGGGAAATTGCTTTTTTCAACCCCTCTTTTACGCGGCCTCCACTTGAGGTATCACCCCATAACCTTCCAGGAAGGTCATGAGGTGAGTGAGTTTTTTCAGGAAACCTTCATGAAGATTTGTCAAATGGTGCTAAAGTTACTAGCAAAACAAATAATCTATTTGCTATGGTACACAATTAGTAATAAGGTCCTATCTAGAACTACACAGTGGTAATAAACACACATTTTGCCATTTTAGTTATTTTATTTTCTTCTACATTAAATAATCCAAAAGGAAACAATGGCCAATGTATTTTGACTTGAGCTTTCAACTAGGCCACTCATACTGTTATCTCACCACTGTTTTAAAAAATGTGTGTCCAACTTCATTTCAAGTTATGCAGGAACCACTAGACTGTGAACTGCACAATACATGGAGCATCATAAGCTCAAATTTTACTATTCCGTATTTGTTCCTGAGAAGTGACAAGAAAGCCTCAAAAGAAATCTAATTGTCAAACAGGTTCCTCAGATCCTCACAATGTAAAGACAATGAAGTGAGAAAATAATAAATCAACTCTAGATGTTGTATATCACATCACCTAAACAATTCTTCCCTTCATATAATTTTAGCCAAAGCATATATCAGAACTATTGTTGACAAATACCAGGCAAAGCACAAGAGCACAACTGAGCCATAATGAAGGAGGCAAGACAGCATATCAAAGTGGAAAATATCATCCTTTGAAAGGTTAGGCTTAAATGTATCAGGGTAACTAAGGAATCGCACCCCTTTATACTGACAGAGTGCAAATGCATCAAGGTCCATGAGTTAAGTCTAGCTGTATTATGGGTTACACATAAATACATTCATAAAGAGCTACAGGGTATTGGGTCATCATTTCAAATGTATCAATTAAAAAATCATGAGAGTTTTAACTAAACAGGAATTATCTCAATTACTAAAATTCAGACTGGTCTTAAGCTAATGAAGTGCTAATGGAAAACGATACATCAATATTTTTTATATCATCTCTATTTTACATAAAACCCCTCCCGAAGAGTGCCACAGTGCTAGAGAGATAAGGTAATTATGTAATCCTGATAATATACAGTATGTGCAGAAAAGACCACACCCTCCTATATCATAAAGTGCTATATGTGCAATGCTCCCATATTTGGTAGCGCATTCATTAAAACCTGTAAACTTATTCCACAATACTAAAGTGCTGGAGTCGAAAGTGCAATCTGCTGGTCTATGGAACATAGCTAAGTCAAATATCTATTCACAAATGATTCAGACCAGAACGACGAACAGCATTCACTCCGAGTTAAATAATCTAAATGTGGGCTTTAAGTTTGGCATCTAAATTGTGTTCCCAGGGGTTTTCTGTTCCTAATAAAAAAATCAACTCAGATTCATTAACTCTTAGCTCCAACTCTTGACCTCCATCACTGGCATGTGCCCTCACATATTTTATGGCATCACAACATAGATCCTTTAATAAACCAATGTGTTTTTCCATAAAACGTTTTGCAATTGGGTCATTTTTGTTACAGTTTAATGGCTCTGATATGTTGATAAATCGTGGGTCACAACTTTTTAGTGATGTACAGATTGCCACAAGTACATTGAAGTACACAGATCACAAATCCCGTATTACATTTAATTCCTTCCTTTATTTCAATTTCATGACCTTCCGAAGCTTTAAAGTGCTTTTTGTTCTTTCCAAATGTAAACACGCACACACATTTATAATTCTAAACACAACTAATTGTGTAAACTATAATTTTAATTATAACACTATTTTAAACAAGCAAAACTAATATTTGAAGTAATCAATATTACTATATTGTTAATATAATCTATTTTAATTTTCACAAACTAAATGCACACAACCTTAATACTACATTTATATATATATATATATATATATATATATATATATATATATATATATATAAACACACACACACATTTTTATGTACATATGCACATAATATTAGGTGATTTAAATAATTTAAAAAATAACTTACTTGTAAACTAAAAACTTACCTGTCTCCCAACAGAACGCCAGTGATTGCATGACTCCCAGTGTATGGCCTGCGCAGTAACAGTATGATACCATGAGGGAGAGTTCACATGCTAGTGTGCAGTATGTGTGCCAATGAGGGCATCTTCCTTTTTTAGCACTATATAGTTTGCACATACCTTGTGCACTCTTTAAAAAGTTCCTTGCAAGGGGTCTGCTCCAATCTTTCTTTACATTCTTCCACTGTATCCTGAGGTAATTCTGGTAAACGGGCTGCAGACTTAAAAAGAAAGACAAATTAATATTTTGAGCAACAAACTAGAAAGTTGCAATAGCCTTGTGTTATGAAATAGATAGTACAAGGCCAGCGGCAGGTTATATTTGGCTGAACCATGGCAAAGTGCACCTTCATGTGTGCTTGAAAAACAAATAGCACAATCCTAGGGATTGCAACACAGAAAGTGACAGATACCTATGTTCACAGGTTCCAATTTTAATACTTTTTTAACCTCTTGATTATGCATGCTTGCAAACGTACAATGCAGCACGCTGGGGGTGAAAGGCTAGTCAAAATAATCAGGAAGAAACAAACAACCAATCTGGCTTGGCACAAGGAAAAACAAATGGCAGTTAGTTCACTTTATTGTAGCTGAAAACATTTTACCATCTAATAACAGAAAAAACCAATCAGGAGTCAGACCAAACCACAGCACAGAAACCACCCTTAAAGAAGCAATAGATGACATCCAGAAAATCCTCGACAGGTTAGAAACCTCAGCGCTCATCCTTTTAGCCCTATGAGCATCCTTCTACACCATCTCCCACCCAATCATAATTCAACACCCCACAAAGCAGGCATTCAGAGACTCGCCCTTGAATGGATCTGCTCCTTCCTCACTGGAACAACCCAAGCCTTCAAGTTGCCCCCCTATACCTCTGAAGCATGAGATCTTATTTGCAGAGTTCTGCAGGCTCCTCGCTCAGCCCAACGCTCTACAACATCCACATGACCCCGCTTGAGGACCTTGTACAAGCTCACAACATAAACATCCCCACTTACGCCAACAACACACAACTGATACTTTTAATCTCAGACAACCAACACCAGGAGGAACTTCACCACATGCATGACAGAAGAAGTCACCTGGATTAAATCCAATTGCCTCAAAATGAACTCCGACAAGACTGTGGTGGTAGTTTCCGGGAAGAACACCTCGCCATGACAGGACTGCACCTGTTGGGCCACAGACTTTGGACCTACCCTCACACCCTGCTCACAAGCGAACAACCTTGTTATCATTATAGACAACTATCTGGATATAACCGCCGAAGTCGATGCAGTGATCTCTGCCTGCTTCAACTCACTAATGATGCTGACGAACATCTTCAAATGGCTACCAGACAACACCAGGAAAATTATCACCCAAGCCCTCATCACTGCGGACTAGAAAATGTAAACACCCTGTATGCAGGGATTTCCAACCAGCTCAGAATTAGACGGCAGACAGTCCAAAATGCAGCAGTCAGAATAGTCCTCAACCTCCCAACCTAGCCCACATCACACCACACATTAGGGAACTACACTGACTTCTGATACACAAGCACGCACACTTAAAGCACCTTATCCACATCTACAGAGTTCTCTACATGACTGGCTCTGCTTACCCAAAAAGCTACATTCACTTCCACCAATCTTCCAGACACTCCTTTCTGCTGTTTTCTCACTTGCACACACCTCACCTATACACAGAAGCAGAGCCACCTTCTCGTACTGGGCCCCTAAGGCTTGGAATGACCGCCTACAACACACCAGAGCCTCCTCTTCTATTCTTGACTTCAAGAAGCTCGAAACGTGGCTTTTTGAGCAAGCCACCACGCTGGCCTCACACTCACTGGACCCCTCATACACAAAGGGCCTGGACACCTTCACAGGTGATTAGCATGCTATAGAAACACTGATTTGTCACCTCCCTTTCCATGATTTTTGCTAAGGATCAATAGGTTGGAAATTTATATTTACTTGAAAAGGATGTTGGAATCTGCTCAGGGTTTCTTCAGACATTTGGTGATCATTACCCATTTAAGCTGAGCAGGTACTGAGCAGTGCAAAAAAGAGTCATTGACCTAGATGGTGACATTAGGCCTAATGCTAAGTGCAAATGGCCTAAAATGTTAAAGGCTTATTTTTGTCATAGCGAACACTTGATCCAAGTCCATCAATTTGAAGTCATTCAGCTTTGCATTGGGACGGGGAGGCACTGTAACTGTTATGCTTCTCTGTGAATACATCCCAGGTAACAGAAATCTTTCACTCGAAAAGAGGTGTGATATCACTGCACTTCAAGATTGAGGCTATTTGGTAATTTTTTGGACTATGGGTTTGAGACTTATTTGAATGTTTTCTACAGTTCACCTGTTGAGATTAACACCACGTTCATGTGCTTTGCATATTAGGTTCTTTGCAACTTTACAGCTCTGTGGGTACCCATCAATAGTTTTTATTCTCATGGCTGATTAAAACTGCCTGATAAAAGTTGACACTGAGGAGTCAGGAATTTACTGGGTGCCGTACGTAGTACCTACTCAGTCTTTTTACTGCACTAAAATATGCTCACTCCAGTACTTACCCACCTGGGGCAGCTTCTCCATACAGGGGCACAAGGCCCACAACCCCCTTCCCCCAATCATCTTTCACTCACATCTCATTGCCTAAATAGTACAGCTTTTACATGAAAATAGCCTCACTGATCATTTGTTTACATCTAAATAGTTGTAATATCACCTTGTAGCAGAAGAGGGCTCCACAAGCTGCATTGCGTATATGTCATAAGGGAGCATCACAAAAGACACAAAATATGTTCCATTTTTCAGCTACAGGGAGATTTGCCAGGATTCTAAATTGCTTCTCCATGTTGCATGGTCTTCAGCTGCAGCCACTAGGCCATATCCCCCTACCGTATTTGTAAACAAACTTGGAAATATCCAACCTCCCTCCAACCATTTTTCTGATGACAATGCCACTGATTAAAAAGCAAGGGTGTTGTGATGCTCACCCTGTATGTGACCTAGATTATTTTTATACATGAAGCAACAGGATAGTGTATTAATCGGACATAAGAGATTTTTGTACAGCACACATCCTGCACTCTCATATTTGAAGGTGCTCTCATATGATAATGTTCGAAAAGGAGGCTCCTTGAAATAAAATCCCACAATTTGGCCAAGCAGGAAAGCCAGAACTGATCCCAGGTTTTCCAGTTAGAACACTGTGCAATTCACCCATTAGATGGGTATGGGTGAATTCCAAAAATATGCTTTATTGTATTAGTTTGGTTCGTTAAAACATTTCACAATATTAAATGGGTATCTAAAAAAAACAGTGAAATTCACCAGTTATAGTTATCGCAAGTAACTATGCCTCATGCAATAAAGTATCATTTGCACCCTCGTCATGCACTACCTACCTCCCATATTACATCACTCATGACATGTTCTATGACATCATTGATAACATGACTGCAACATCTGAAATTACATCATTGATGACAACATTGAGCATGGTGGGGGCTCGAGGTATAGTTACTTTATGGAACAAGTTATAGTTACTTGGTATAACTACAACTGGTGAATTTCAGTGGTTTTGTTCGTTTAAACCGCTATATTGTAACTAACATTTTTACCTAATTTTAATTTGCCTTTAACCTTTGATGTTTACAGTGAATACATATGTCTAAATCTATCAATATAGACATAGATTGATATATACACACACGGATTATAATCTATTTTGATGCATAATTGTATGCTAGTTTAATTTGCTGCATGTGTTTGTGGCATAATGCTGTTATGCAAAGGACTATTGTTCAAAATCCAACGAAAATGATGTGAAAAAGTGTTAGTCATGAAAGCTTATATGTGTTTTCTTAAAGCAATGTAAGTCCGCCTTCCAATTATTAATTCGCCACATTCACTTGCAATCCAAAAGTTATATCAAGACCATCAAGCAAGGGATGGTTACCAGGGTCTCAAGCTAGTTCAGAGCAAAAACAAATACAGCTGGAAGAAGTCTGGAATACACAATTCTGTCCTATAAAAAAGAGTTTACAGTCCAATACCATAAATTAACCCAAACCCACCGCAAAAAAAGAGAAAAA
Source organism: Pleurodeles waltl (assembly GCF_031143425.1). Classification (NCBI taxonomy): domain Eukaryota; kingdom Metazoa; phylum Chordata; class Amphibia; order Caudata; family Salamandridae; genus Pleurodeles; species Pleurodeles waltl. The sequence goes on from NC_090437.1 coordinate 1,194,431,358, forward strand.
CAGAACCTCTCTAACACAACTCAAAAAGCACATTGCAGCCGCCGTGAGCTTTGTTAACATGCCAGTGACATCTGCCACCGTGGGCCACTCCATCTTAGTGCACAGCCTATTCAGTGAGCCACCTACAGATGGAAACCCCATCAAATGGTTAAACTCTTTCCTCTCCTCACTAATGTTTTCTGGAATTTTGACAGATAAATTACGAGCATGTTTCCGACTCCTCGTACTGTGTCCAGACACAAAGGGCTCCCCAGGGCCCAGCCTTGGGATCCTTCTGCAGACTCGAAGTGCTATTGGTTTTAATCACTGCCTGGCACTGTGGCACAGAGCTCCATAGCATCTCCTCTCAAACCATTAGCACCCTTCCCCGAGTGAGAATCCGGGCCCCAGCGTGTCTTTTAATTTACTTTGAGCATTGATTGGTCGACATTAATGGCAGAGATCATCGGAAGTCAGGAATACAAATGTTGTGGTCAAGGGATGCCAGGAAACACAAGCATCTCCTCTGCCTACTCTGACTAATCGCGCTGGAAGACTAGAGGCACTAATGCTATGCATTTTGTTTTATATTTTCTTGGAACCAAGACTACTGAGGACAATATACGTCTGACTTATTAAATCTTTAAGAAGAAGAATATGAATCTAGAAATTAATTCCAAAAGGAAGGAAGACAGATTAGAATTAAAAGTGCAGCCAGACGGGCGATAAAAACGAATAAGGTCGATGCCTTGCATTAGGGAAACTTGTGCCCTTGATTTGGACCCTTAAAGTAAATAAGAAAACTATACTCCATATAACATTATTTCTATTATTATTATTTGATTTACATATTTATTTATTGTGTCCCAGACATTATCAACCTCTATGGGACTTTATTCACCAATAAAAGCATTAACATTTGCCAATACACCAAAGATACACAACGCTACTCCTCCATTCTTAACAAACTGTGCCTCAAACGCTGCCTGTTCTCATCCAGCCCTGGATGTCCAGCACCAAACCAGAATTTCTGCTGTAGGAAACAACTAGGGTAAATCTGTCTCCACATGAGGAGGTGGAACTGAGTCGAACCACGACTTTTACTCAAAGCCGAGTCACTTGGATTCACTTTGGACACCAACCTCGCTCTCAATGAACACCTCACCAAAGAAAATAATCAACAAGGATTAGTACAAGATTCACCTATAAAATAAACCAAAACAGTGCCCACCAAAACGCCACCACAGAACTGCTGTTCAAGTTCTTTTGCTCTCACATCTGGATAGTGGCAAGGCCCTGCTTCAGAGCCTTCCAGCGTGCACACTGCTCCCCGCATAAGGATATGCGTCATGCAACATGCTTCCCCAAGGGCATGATGAAATAAGACCACTTTACCCACACATTGATGAATTTCCAAAGACTCACCTTTCCTGCCACACCCTCTTTGAAACCAGTTACATCATTTACAAAAACCTTCGGGATCTGCACCCCCATGTATGTGGGAGACAAACTCACCATCTTTAGCTGCTCTCAGCCCAACCACACCTGGACACTATCAGACTGGGGACAAAAAAGAAATAAATGATCTGAAACAACATCCACGCATCCATCAGGATCGACTCAAACCTACTACAATTTTGGATTGAGGTGAAGAGACACTTCTTTCCAAGCTTCCTACCCTTAACATCGGTCCGCTGCCTTACGTCAATGCTTGTGCCATATAACTGTCTCATACATCTATGAACATGTGAAGTGTGCCTAAAGGGTCTTTAAGACTGTGTTTTATGGTGATTTTATACTATAATACATTTTGAAACTCTGAATATCTAACTAAATGATATTATTTAATACAAAAGAATCACCCAATGCATCAGTAAAGCAAACACTAAAACAGAACAAAAAAGAATGAACTGAATCAAGTCAACATGAACCAGGAGCCTAAATGTTACTGGAATTGTCTACATTGCAGTTCCTTCGATGTGGGATGATCCCTTCCAGGGCTGAATTTCGCCTTCCATATTTCAACGCATTGCCGCCTCTTGGGTTGGCCTTACTTCTCCAAAGGGTTGGTTTTGTAGATACGTATGCTAGCTTTATACAGCTTTTTGGTGATCCATGCAGTTGTAGGGAAAACCAAGAAGTGTCAACAGTGAGGTTGTTTGTGTTTTCTACTAATAAGGAGAAAGGGTAGTCGGGTTCGAAATTTCCTTAACTCCACGGGTAGCTGAGCGAATGAGTCAGACAGCAGTGTGGGGTGGAGCTGGGTGGTAATATAACAGAACTGTCATGACGGCGCTACAGCTGTGACGGTCCAGCCTGGTTTTGAATTTTTGTAAGGACAACAGTTTAATAATATTCTGAACTGTATAAATGTAAGTTCAGTCAAAATAAAAGTCAAAATAGCAAAAAGGTACATATTCACATGCACAATACAAATATAATTCAATATCAAAACAAGATATCCAGCTCTACGGACTGTTCATGATCCCTAGTTGATAGAGAATACCCGAACACTACTGAAAAAGAACATAAAAGCAAGACAACGCAGTTAAGGATAAACAGATAAATGATTTGTATAGTGCTGATAACATTCTTATTTGTGATCAGCACAGTGAAAGCTGGAGGACTGCAATCCAACTGCCTACATCTTCCCTTACAAAGGTTTCACAGACCTCTTTAACATCATGATGCTATAGACTACTAACCCCTAAAAACCAGGCTGAAGGTGGTGTCAAGTGCCTGCAAGAGGGAGGGTGGGAAGGAAGGCATTACTGCTTGAGTGTAAGTAGAAGGTCAGTAGTTATCAAGGCTTGGTAGGCACTGAGTTCCTAGGTTTCCCTGAACACTGATGGCTTTGCCCCTTTGTTTGTTTGCATTTCAGTAGGCTGATAAAGTATGCACTGCTAGGGCAGCTTACGCTCTACACTGTGCAGCTTAAGGCCATTTGCAGCTGAGTAGCTGGAACCCGGGGGTTTGGCGCAAGGGCCTGGCTTGTACACGCTCAGGGTAGGCCTAGTTAGGTATAGTAATATAATAAATCTCAGTTATTCACAAAAAAAACACAGATCAGAGTGACTGTTGGACATGGCTCTGTTTAGGGAAAAATCCTGAAATTGCTCGCTTTTTTCCTCCCAGCCTACGCTATCTACGTGTGCTGGACCTTAGGACTCTGGACACTTCCCCGTTGTCTGGCAGTAGGGAAGCAAGGCCCCCATCCTACCAAAGGTAGGATAAGGAGGTGAAGGACGCCGCTGGAGAGTCACCCCTGGCTGGCCCCTTGCAATAGGTGTACTAGAAGCCTGGGGGTAGCGGTCCTGGTTGCTAAGGGGAATTATGGTGCATGTGCTGCCCCCATTGGCAACCCTGTTGGCCACATCCAAGGCCTGTTTGAGTAGGCCTGTGGGCACCTACTCTCATGATAGGTGGTCAGCGTGGAGCCAGACGAGCATCTCCCTGTAGGACATGCCGAGATAGGGGTGCCCCCCCCCAGAAGAGGGAGCCCCTATTGAATGGAAGCCAGCAGGATCGCTGGGCGGGAGGCTGGTTCCCTGATACGTGGCCATGGGCTACGAGCATCAGCCTCCTATGTGGGCAGGGTGGAGATGCATGCACGGGTGCTTCCTGAGTTGGGAGACCATGCTGGCCAGTATGTGTCAGACCAGCCATGGTTGGACGTGTGCCACAGGCCTGCGTAAAGTATGGGTCCAGCACAGCATACTCACGTGCTGGAGACCCCCCATGTGGTGCGCTGGCACAGTAGCCCAGAAGGTGCCTTAATTGGAGCTGGGCACCATACGACTCAAGAGCCTAGGAGCACTTTCCCCCAGTATGCAAGTATGTATATGTATGTATGTGTAAGGTTACAGGGACTTTATAGTTCGGCTCACATTTTAAACGTACCAAACCATAGTAATTCACCAGTTACAGTAAGAGTTATCTCAAGTAACAACAACTTGTGCCCTAAGGTAACTATAACTCGTGCCCTCGCCATGCACTGCTAATTACCCCACAAATTACAGGTACTCATGACATCTTTGATAACATTATTGAAAACGTCAATCTAGTATTTGCAGTAACGTTTTTGATGAAAAAACTGCATGGCGGGGGCACGAGTTATAGTGGGTAGGTAACAAAACCAGGGACAACGTAACTTCCTGTGCCATGTACTACATACAAACCTCTCCTCTTGTCTTGACTTAAAATAGGGGTATATACATGGGGAAGTCATATGAGCAATAACATTTAGAGATAACCTAAAAGCCCAATATATGAAAATCCTTTATTTAAAAAAAAATCCAGTTCTCCAAATGGCGTATGTTACTTACAAGAGCTGCTGTTTATTGGTGTACGAGTACTGTCCTGGTGCCAAACTGTAAACCATACTTTGCTCTGATTTCCTGCTGCTATTGTGTGTGGTTAGGAACATCTGTTACACATTGAAAAATACTTGAAGAATGACTTTTATAAACATACAATATACGGAGAACAAAATACATTAATTAAATTCTGTAACCTCAAATGTCCCTAAGCCCTTGTAACACAAGAGCAAGAAGGTTTATTGTGAAAGCTCTGAAGCCAGTGATTATGAACACGTCTTATTAAAACATTTCACATTTGTTATCCTCTAGTGACTGGGTCAATAGAAACTACAGCAAATATGAACCCTGTTAGAACCACTGAAGTTGTTCTCTCACAGAAGACTTGGGCTTTGAAAGGTGCAGATCCACAAGAAAAACATTTACCAGGGGCGGCTCCTTCGTGCAATGGAAAAGGAGTGTTACCCCCCCCCCCGCCCAAGCCAGGAGCTGAACGAAAAAACAATATGTCTTTAACGGTTTATCTTTCAGCTGATGGTTCAGCCAGCAGCATCTGAAGGGAGGAGCGGGGCTGGGCTACGGGCGGGGGAGAGGAGTGGGAGGACGAGAGTGTGCACCTAAGTGCGCATGTGTGTTTGGCCGGCCGTCTCAGGCTTGCCAAACACACATGCGCACTTAGATATCTCCAGTCTGGCTGTATAGAACAGCCGGGCTGGAGAAACTGCACAGGCCCCAGGGTTGTGTCTGAACGGCAGTCCAAGCAGCTCAGACCAATCCTGATGCTGCTTTCATACTAGTTTTAGCATGAAAGCAGTGCCAGGATTGCTGGTGAGCCAGTGTCCCACTGAATGCTAGGATACCAGAAGAGGATTGAGGCGGCAGGTGGCAACAGGAAGAGGTACGTTTTTTAAAATTATTTTTTATTCCCCCCACCTGTACTTGTCCCTCCCCTCCACCCGTCCCTCCTAGTGAGATTTGCGGTGGATGCTGCTGGCATTTACTCTTAAAGAAAAACAAGCATGGGCAATCTCAATAGGTCTGGCTTCAATATGCTAATCCGTCTAAACACAGGCATGCATAAATGTGCAAACACTAACTGTGCCCGGTGCAATAGGCACTGGGACCTTAGTGAATAAAATCATGGCACAGACATAGGAGGAAAGAGGTACAAACAGTATGAAAACATTCATGCATGTCTGTGCTCAGCAACAAGATGCTATTTCTCCTCTGAACATTAGCTTTGCTAATACTTGTTTTTATCTGTCATACATCCAAAGTGAAAAGGGGATACACAGACATGGATCCCATACTTGTTATGCCATAAGCTGTTCCTCAAGGATAAAGTCCAGCAGGTCGACACTGGTCTGGGGTTCCTTGTGTTTATTTTCAGAAGGCACAAGCCTTAGTCGTCCAGGCTGAACATTTCCTGTTGGAGCAGGACCAAGGCTGATTTATACATGTTTGGCTGTTGTCTGCAGTGGCACAGTGCAAAAAACAGAAGGACTAGAATGTAGCCAAAGGTGATTGTCAGTGGCAAATACTAATTTAAGCGTTTCATGTATCACAATTTTGTTTTTGTCAGTAGTTACAACTGTTGTCGCTGCTGTGATCAGCATGCCAACACTTGCTGTTCCAGTTGTTGTCACTGCTGTTGTTAAAGATGTTGTTGCTGTCGTCCATGATGCAATTAAATTGTGGTCAATACATTCTGGCTGGCGTCATAATACACAAAGTAATATTAGGGGAAATCCCCAAAGGGCTCGAAAACAGACAATATGGGTCTCGGCTGTTCTAAAGTTGGCTTCTGTTGTTGTCCCTCAGCTGTATCTGCTGTGGTACTCTGGGTGAAGCAGCTGTGTGCTCCGCTCTACTTTACCCCAACTGTATTTTTATTCAGTGCAAACATTCACCCTAACTAGTGGGCCTCTTGCCACTAAAGAGAGGGCCTGCTCAAACACAGCTGCTATGCCCCGAGGAAAAGATTCAGCTAATCACAACAAAAAAAAGACTTGTACTTTTATTTTTATTTTAAAGAAAACAGCACAAAGTTGAAGGTCTTCCGCAATCCTACTGGAAGAGTTCCAAATGGTTGAATTTTGCCTTAAGAAATACATTTTACCCCAGCTAGCCCTCTTGATAGAGGAGCAGATGAAACGCAGAGGTGAGGTTTACAGAGGGACTATACAACCAGTGAAAGACCCTTAAACAACAGTCAAACGTCTGCCACCCGCAGATAACACGAATAGCTGACTTTAGAATTATTAAAGTATTTCCATTAATATGTCTGGGAGCCCTGCATGGATGGAATTATAAAAATCCCAAACAAAGAGTAATGGACAAATGCATTAAATTAAATATCATGCACTTTTGTGAGTGATTACGAAAACATGGCCTAGTACAGTCAGATCCTAAAAGCACAGTTTACACAACGCTGAAACTAGGACAATCAATGAGGTATCAGCATTGATAAGCACTCCCAGGTTTTCTACGGATTCTGCAGGGCAGGAAAAATACCCAATGAGACTAGCCAAGGCTCAGGATTCCAGGATTCAATACAGCCTTTGGTGAGAAGTATCTCAGTTTTGTAGGGGTGGAGTTTGATAAATATTGTGCTCATCCACCACCACGCCAAGTCCAATGCCCTCGGAAACAATACAGAAGAGGCCTTCTGCATGTGCAACAAACACTGGACTGCAACAGTTGATGCTCTTGTCACTGCTGTAGTAGGTAGTAGCAGGTACGATTACTGCTGTGGTCTCTGCTGAGGTTACAGCTGTGGTCCCTGCTGCACGTGGTGATGCTGCTGCATTCAAAGCCGCTGTCACTGTTGTTGCCTCTTTTGTGGTGGCTATTGAAATCTATGCTGCTGCTGCTGTTCCCATTTTGATGGCATTGTTATCACTAGCGCGGTCCCTGCAGTGGTGAAAGAAATTACTGCTGAAGTTATAGCTGTGGTAGAAGCTGTCACTGCTGTGCTTGTGACAACTGGTGCAGTTGATGTTACTTGAGGGGGGTCTTTGTTCTGGATGATACTCGGGTTGCAAAAGTGGTCAATCCCTGGTCACGTCTGTGGTGACAGCTGTCATCCCTGATGTTCTCTCAGTAGTTTTTAAAGCTGTAGTTTGTGCTGTAGTCTCTGCTGTGCTTGCAGTTGTTGATGCTTCTGTGGTGGTGGCTGTCATGGCAGTTGTTGTGACTAATATGATGGCAGCTGTTATCGCTGCTGTGGCTCCTTCAGTTGTGGCAGCTGGGGTTGCTGTTGCCGCTGCTGTATTTATAACTGTGATCACTGTTGTTGTTTTGTCACTGCTTTGTTAGCAGCAGTTGTTGCTCATGCTGTCTTTGCCGTGGTGGAGGCTATAGTTGTGGTCTCTCTTGTGGTTACTTCAATGGAAGCTGTTGTGGTCCCTGCTCTGCTAGAAGCTATGGTTGTCTCTGCCACCAGTGGTTGCTGCTGTGGTCTCTTCAATGGGTGCGGCTGCTACAGCTGCTGTGGTCATTGCTGTCATGACAGATATTGCTGCTGTGGTGGTAGGTTTAGTTGCTGCTGTAGTCCCCGCAGTGTTTAAAACAGTGGTTGAGGTTGTTGTGCCAGCCTTCGTGGCTGCTGTGGTCTTTGCTACAGTTAAATTTGGGTTTGCTTCTGTCTTGGTACAGTGACAGGAGTTGTGGTTAATAGTGTGGTCCTTACTACAGTTAAAGCTGTGGTTGAATATTCTGTGACTGCTGTGGTTCCTGGTGTGAGCACAATTATTGTTTCAACTGGTGGTGTTCCTGTGTTTGTGGCTTTGGTCTAAGTTGTTTTGTCTAGTGTTTACTTCTCTTGCTGCTTGTGTGGTCTCTGCTTTAGTTTCAGCTATTGTGTCTGCTGCTGCCACGTTAATAGCTGTGGTTGATGCTGTGATTCCTTCTTTGGTTAGAGCTTTGGTCATTGGCTGGGTGCCTGTCATGATGACAGCTTTGGTTACTCCTGTGGTCCCTGCTATCATTACATATGTGGTCTCTGCTGTGGTTGCTGCTGTGGTAACATTTGGTCTGCTGAGGTCTGTGTAATGGTAACAACAGTTGCCTTTGATGTGGTCCTTGCTATTGTGGAAGCTGCTCTTTAGGACCCTGCAGCATGGTCACTTCTTTTGTCCCTGCCATTGTGACAGTGGTAGTGCTGCTGTGGTTTCTGGTGTTGTGGTAGCTGCTGTAGTCCCTGCTGCAGATGTGCGTGAATGCCTGCGAGAGCATTTGTGTCAAGGAAGCTCTGTAGTACAAGCCCGAAGAGGGACTACTTTTTTTTTTAATCTCCCATCACCACTGGAAAAAAATAAAATGTATAAATGCTCATATCAACACTGAAAACCCCTCTTTAGTTCTATTAGAAGAGGTTTGGCAGAAAGCTCAAGCTGACTCGAGCCAGACCAATAAACATTGACACATTTACTATTTATTAATAATCTGTGGGGATGGAGTGAATGTTCATCTACAATATTTAGGAGAAGTTGTCATAGTGCTTGATCAGACATGGTTAGTGTTTTAAGAGGGTCAGGATTTTGAAACACTGTTAAAACTGTCAATCAATCCTTTTGATAGACTGAGCAGTCACCGTTTTAGAAGAATGTACTGAGCTACATTGATGTTTCAGATATATCTCGTAATTTACATAGGTTCCGTTGTCATAGCTTTCCCTCCAGTGCCCCAATAGAAGCGAACATGTCTCTAAACACACAAGTGTTCAAACTATTTCCCCCGAGACCACCTGTGCACTACTGCACTTGCAGCCGTAGACACCCTTCCCTCACAACACAGACCCACTGAGGCTGCACCACGTTCCACCATCCTGCAAGACTTGTTCTGTCACGAATGGGAAGCTTATTTCACAGCTGAGCTTTACAAAGTGCCACCATTACAGAAGGAGTCAATGGCAAACCTTCCAGTTCAATGATAAAACGAAACCATTCCTTCATAAAAGCTACTGCACTAGTGGATTGGGACCACAGCACCAGCACCCACTGACAGATGTGGTCAACCTGTCTCGAAACATACAAAGTCATCAACCAATTACAATTGGACTACGCATCTTCAACACAATTGTTCGTCACTGGCGGTGTACGAGACATTGATATCTACTGCCTGATGGGACTTGAACTTCTATGTTAGCAGTAGACCACCCAATGCAGATGGATGTGCAGAGTCAATCAAGACCATTCCTTTTAGGGTAGTTCATACGGAGACTGACATTACTGGCTGAAACCTTACCATCAGTACCATGAGAGGGCCACAATCAATGCTACAATTCGTTTGAAAACGCTGCTCTGTCCTCACTCGTCTACACATTAGGATGTCTGTGTGCAGCATCAATGTACACAACTGAGAGCACCACTTAAACCCCATTCAGGCCTCTCAACTCTTCCCTCATAGTCCACACTGCAATCACACACATTCCAGCCATGCGTCAATCTTCCAGGCTGCCACAAAACAGAACTCAGCACTATGAGGCTACAGGACCTGGCAGCAGTGTGCTATGTGAATACACAGCCACAAAACAAGGTTTCATTATAACCTCCATACCAAGTGAAAGGGAGAAGACAATCTGACACTTCAGGTGCCTGAACTCAACGCGCTTTATTGCAGAGAAGGCCACATGCACCAGGTTGGTCCCCACTGTAATACATAGCGGCTGCATGCACATTATACACCATTTAAAGTAGGTGTTCCCTCATCACACCAGGCTGTGGTGCAGTGCATGGAGGAGATTGCCCTAATGCCTGCACCATATTACTGCCAGGGGTGCAGATACTCTCAAGGGGATGGCACACAGTATGTTCATTGGGCTCCTTTTAGGAAATTGACCTACCCCAAAGATGGGACAGTCAGATATGCCAAAGGAATGGTAGCAGTACGCAAGAAAAGACCCTAAAAGCATGCTGGTAATGTCTCTGCATGTGCACCCTTCCTTTGGGGTCAGGAGGGACCCTCAAGGTTCCCATAGGGTGGGTACAGGTTGGAGTTGCTACCAACCTATTGAGGGTCTACTGGGCTGAGATTGAAGGAGCCTTCTGCATGGGCGCCCCAGCAGAGGGAGGGGACCCCCTTGCACTGAAACATGGAGTGCCAGATTAACACACCAGTCCATGTGTGCCTGCGGCGCGCTCTCAAACTCACTCTAAGTGTTAGTGCATGTCTTGTCAGAGTGAAATCTTTTGCAAATCGGGTGCATGGCCCTGGCCTGTACAAGATTTCATAGAAAGTATTACGCCACGATCCTCTTGTGCATCTGTTTGAGTTTATACAAGAGGGAACATTTTTCTCTTGACGTCAAATTCCTCGTTCGTCGTCATCAAGCTTGATGAGGCTTTACTGATGTTAAGGGGTTATTGTGCCAAAAATCTCCAGACATGGTATTTTCTATCCTTAAGCTTGTGTTTATGGTCCTTTTCCAGGATGTCAATACCTTGGTTTTGTCAGGACTACGCATATTCATTTGTTAAATGGATGATCAGACACAAAGCAAATAGCTTGCATACTACTCGATAATGGAAGTAATGAGAACACAATAAGTTTGTTTTTCTGCAGCATGGTTGCACTATTTTCTTTTAAAGGTCTTAATTGACATGAAGCTTCTTGTCTAGGCTGCACTGCAGTTATAACAGCTTGGTGGCTTTGATCTGCAAGACCTTTGATGGAACTTTCTCCTGTCAACACCTGAACTCTTCCCACACATGCAGCTACCTGTGACATAGCAATGCTTTTCCATAGTTTATGAGGCAAGTGGGATTAATAATGATGAACTGGTACTGTTTCTAGCTGTGCTTGGTTCCTAATCCGAAGTGGATAGGTTTGTAACATACTTTAGTTGAAGAAAGCCAGATTCCGGTTCATCAGGAGACCTGATGGTCATTGAAATATGTCAAGTAATTTCCCTACCATTGTCATTATGTACGGATGTGCTGCGTCAATATTTCCCACTGTGCACAGTTTTTTGTTACAAGTGTACAGTGCAAGCGTTGGCCTGTGATCTTACTCCCTAGCGTTAGACTCTTTGCAGATGCCTGTCCAGCTGAGTTGGATTCTTCTTCTCCCCACTCTCCATCACAGGGTCAAGCTTTTATCCCTGTTTATTAGTCAGGGGTTTTGGAACCCTTCAACCATTTTAGCATTAGAATTGTTTTTCTGTTGGAGTACGATCACTGATCTTTTCCAAATCCTTCCCTAAGGGCCAGGCGCAGCAGGGATTGGCTGAAGACCCTGTTTTTGGCCAGGCCCTGTGCCCAAACCTCAGCAGGCACCAACACCTGCTGAGCATTGCGGGTTGGCCACAGGGCCTCCAGGCCCTACACCCAACTCTCCACAGTCAGCCAAATCTTTCTCTCTGTGGACAAGGATTTGTCACAGTGCTGTCAGCAGTGGCCTGGCAGCCTTTCTAGTTTGCACGCTTGTGCTTTTGAGCATTTCTGCACTTGTATGTGCTCTGTGTGTCTGGGCCTCATTTCCTTCATGCCCATGTACCAGTTGTGGCTTCATTCCAGGATATGCGCCTCTATTGCCACATTGATAGACCTCTGCTAGCTATAGTGAACTTGCGTGCCCTTCAGTCCGTACACTGCTGGAAACAAGGCCTTCCCTGTATTCACCTTTTATTTTTGCTTAAGCTCCATTTTCCGTTCCATTTGGATTTCTGTCTGGACTGTTTCCTGGCTGTTCACCAATCTGCTTTTCTTTTTACTGGCGTGACCTTATAGTAATGGGTTCGCTCTGTTCCTGTGGTTCTCGTTTCGGAACTTGTCCACAAAAGGAAAGAAGTTGTCTCCCAGCTTCTCCTTAGAAGCTCACATTCTTTCCCACATGCTGCAATGTTAGCTTCGGTCCCATCGTGTATATAATCGCCACACTTCAGAAGACGATCGCACCTGGACTCTGGGCATCGCCCAGGTCGCTGTGTTTCATCCAAGAGTATTCTAACACTGTTTTGATGTTTCACGCTTCTTGCATAAACTATTTTGGCAGGCTGTACCAGTGCCTCATACACGGTTTTAGGCTGTGTGGGATGGAGATTCTTATTTCGATTTGGCTTGATTTCAGTCAGTTTGGCTTGTGTGCTAATGCCTGGCTGTTTGACCCCTTGTCCTTAGGGTGGATATTCTCGCCTAGTAAGGTCTTCCCTCCTGGTGCAAGAACATAGATTTGTCATCATCACTCCTATAGGTTGAGAGTCTATGTCGCCCCTTTGAGTCCATGACAATGTGGTCCAGGGTTTCTTGTCAATTTAGCGCGTTTTTGTTTGTTACAAACACTGCATTCAAGTAGGGAACCGTTTATTGATCTCAAAAAATGGGCCTAAAGTGAGCATCTTCAGAGGCCACTGACTTGGTAGTTCATCAGACATCAATTTTCCTTCTAATTGTGGAACCAGTGCAGCCATGGTCAGGGTCATGAGCTGTGTATAATTTGTGGGTGACTGCAGAGGGTTTCAGGTTAATGGCTTGGTAATTCTTAGTTCATCCTCATAATGAAAAGACTGACGAGGCGGGTGCATGGATTATACCACGACAATGCATCCCCTTAAAGTACTAACCACGACAACAAAGCTAAAGTAACACAAATACTCCCACAATAATGTAAGTTATAACAAGGTAAGTTAAATGCATTAGATTTACAACACTTCTAAGGACTGGTGGTAGTGCATGGGATAATGAGGAGTTTTAGGGCTCAGGGATGGGTGGAGTAACTGAGGTATTAAGGGGACTTTAGGGTTCAAGAATAGGTAGAGTTTAAGGGTAGCAAGGCTTTTTAGGATTCATTGACATAGGGGTAGTCAGTGAATTTTAGGGTTCTGGGATGGGTAGTGTAAAGGGCTAGTAAGGAGTGTTTAGGGATTGAGGATTATTTAGTGTAGAAGGTTAGTAATGGGTTTTAGGATTCAAGGATGGGTAGTATACAGGGATAGAAAGGTGTTTTAGGGTTCAAGGATGGGTAATGCATAGGGCCAGTAAGGGGTTTAGAGTCCAGGGATAGGCAAGTGTAAGCGTGGTAAGGTAGGGATAGAAAGGAGTTTTAGGGTTCAAGGATGGGTAATACATAGGGCCAGTAAGGGGTTTAGAGTTCAGGGATAGGCAAGTGTAAACGTGGTAAGGTAGGGATAGAAAGGAGTTTTAGTGTTTAGGGACAGGTTGTGTGTAGGGGTAGTTATGGACATTTACTGGTCAGGAATCTGGAGTGTGTTTTCTAGGGTTCAGGGATGGGTAGTGTATAGAGGTAGTAAGGGGTGTTTTGGGTTCAAGTATGGGTAGAGTATGCAGTACTAAGAATATTTTAGGGATATCTAGTGTTCAGGGGTGGTTTGGAGATATATGCCCCCTCTTATTACATTTGGCCAAAGGGATGGGGTCCCAGGGGCTCAAGAAGGCTCAGAGGGAGGAGCAGACATCCTTTTCAATTGGCTTTAAACTAGGGGCCTCTGGGGATGGGGTCCCCGGGCCCATTATGGCTCTGGGAGGAGGGGGGAGCTGTGCAGTCCCTCTCCCCTTTTTTGGTGATTTGGCCCTGGGAGTTGGGGGCACTGGGGCCTATTAGGGCTTAGGGAGGAGAGCTGCATGCCTCCTCCCATTAATATATATGTTTAAACTTCAGGGGATGGGGTCCCTGGGGGCCAACGCTATGCCGCATCGCCAAAGGCTGTGTGTGGTGTGGTGTGGCAGCCTGCGAGGGGTGGGGTTGGGGGGGCATTGGGGGGGGGCGCGGTTTGGCTGCTTTCGGGTGTATTGGATGTCTTCTGGGAGAGGGGGTATGTTGCAGGGCCTAGCCTGCGGCCAGACCCATTTGCCAACCCGCTGCTGCACACAGCCAAAGGCCATGTGCAGCGTGGGGTTGGCTGCGTTTGGGGGAAGGGAGGGTTGGCCACAAGTCTTGTATTCAATCTTTGGCCATGTATGGCTGGGGTTGGCTTTAAGTATGGTAATAAAATATTTTACATTAAAAAACCCTAGAAATTCAGTGGAAAAAAGGTTAAATTAACATTCTAGTTAGGTAAAATATTCAGTAGCAAAGTAACATTTTATACTCTGAAAACCACAGAAAATCACCAGTTATAGTTGTGTCAAGTAACTATAACTCGCCATGCACTGCTAATTACCCCACATATTACTTCACTCTTCCTCTATGACATTATTGATAACATCATCACAACATTTGCAATGAAATTATTGGTGAGAAAACTATGCATGGTGGGGGTGTGAGTTGTAGTTATCTTACGGCACGAGATATAGTTACTTGATATAACTAGTGAATTTCTGCAGTATATATGTGTGTGGGTGGATAGACATTATTTTATTTGTATTAACATATTAACTGTGTAATGTTAATGCCCACTTGGGCATGATTTGGTCACAAACACAGTAAGTATATTACGCATGTGATTTCTATCATTATTTGGTGGACACAGGACACTCAGGCTATTTCTGTGACGCTGCATTTATATGGGCATAGTGTTAATTGAAATGCTCAATACATTAACTATTATCCCATCTTCTAGGGGTGCTATTGGTTATTTACATTAGGTATATCCATGCTTTGTAAGGATTTGACCATTGTGTTGGGTACACCAATTTAAGTGCTGTAGATATGATATTGACAAATATACTGACCAAACATTCAAAGATGGTGACTGTTTTTGCACTGTCAAGACTTTATTTATGTCTTACTTTGTACACTTTTTAAGGGATATCAAGTGTTGCCAGGTCATGTGAGCAAGGCCGAAACAAGTCATATGCTATTTTCACTGCACCATCGAATAACAGTGAATTTGGAACTGCCCTGAGTGAGCCCTGTGCGTTACTGTATGTACACTTGGACTATATATATATATATATATATATATATATATATATATATATATATATATACACAAACATATACACACACACGAATGACCAAATTTTTATGTATACACATATCATACAATGCTTTGTAACAATGCTTGGTTGTGGTTTGCGTTGTAATGGTAAGTGTAATTGTGGTAAATGGGAATTAGTGGTAAGTGTAGTCATTGTGCATGCGTAGTAAGTGTGATGTGTGGTGCTTCAGTCCATTGTTACAACCTATATTTGTGGTAAAGGTCAGTTTGCTTACAAGGAATCGTCATTTCACCGTGTCCTATTCTTGCTAGTCTCAGTCCAGGGTTCTCTCTCCCTGTATCCTGTGCAATCTGGATCTACCACTGTGGTACTTCTTGGATATTACAAACATCCATTCCAGTTCAGTTCAAGGGCTATGTATTTATGTTCTCTTAGCAAAGGGCTGGGTTATACAGTCCTAAGATTAAAGGGCTTGCGTGAATTCCTATTATTAAACAAGACTCACCTTCATAATGTAGGGAGTGTGATGAGAAAGTGCTGCAATCTGTATAATCAAGATTACGGGATGGTAATCAGAACAAGTTCCTGTCCTGGAAAGGTATTAGAAAAAAAATCACATGATCTCAGGTTGTTGGGCATCTGGATTGAATCATTTAAGTTGAAGTTGTTGGGTCTGGTGGTTCTGTCATTAATGCATCTACTATAAGAATAAATTAGCAAAATATGCTAAAGCTGTAACTATGTATGAGGTGTCCAATAATCTATAGAAGAGTGAGATTTGTAATAGAATATAAAGTGCGAGGAGATGTCATGCAGTTGATATTTAGGTTCGGTGATGGATTACTAGCTTATCCATTTGGACATTTAAGTGAATTTGGACACATAGATGTTCCTGTGAAATTTTGACTGTTCTAGTTCTGAAATTTGTAATGCAGGAAAAAGACAGCCAAAAGCAATTTTTAACAACATGGGTTTTACCAGTAACTTTTGTTTAGCACTTAGCACTTTATGGTGGGCAACCATACGTTGGTGTTATGGGCAGCTCTGAGGACGTTTGGAGCACTCGTACCAATTTTCGTTCGTACAAAATGTTCATATTAAGGTAGAGGATGCTCGTTTGGTATTTGTTTTTTAGGAGTAGAGGATTTGTTGATACAAAAATCAACTGAAAATCTACTACTGAATAAAGTTACATATTTTATCAATGGAGAATAATTAATAACAGATTAAGGCTCGATAATGATACCTCGACTACCGAAAATACCTTCTCAGTTGATAGCAACTGATAGAGATGAGTGCTGGTCAAAGGGCTGATGATTCTACTCCAAATCCCACTTTGTGACCATAACATACCACTGTTTCATTGTTGAGACAGCTCCACTTAATGAAGGTTGGCAGGGGAGTTCAGGTTTATAGCACTTTATCCTTTCCCTAAGCCCTTGGTAAGTCAGGCCTCACATTGCTCCTTTCCTATCCTGTTTAGCCTGCTAAGGCCATGAAAGTTCTGGTACCCAGATTAAGAAAACAGCTGGGTACAGTGTGGGCTTTCTTAGTAGGGGGGGATGTCCATTTGGAACTTCACGTCCTGATACCAGCAACTCATTCAGAAAACTCCTCAAGACTTTATTTTTCAATGATTATGTGGATCTAGCCTTTTTTCTTGTATGTCTGGTTCAATATTCGGCCAGCTTCATAAACATGTACCAAAACATAATACAACTTTCAACTTCTTGTGCCTCATTTTCCTTATCTGTGCAAATGTGGAAGAAGTGTTTAAAAACATTGATATTAGGGTCAATGTCGGATATGTACATGGTTGTGATTTCACACAACCATGTTACTTGAAAAAAAACCACAACTAGAGCACTTCCCTCCTGTCTCCATTAGGATAAACGACTGAATCAGGTGAAGAAATAAATACCCTTAACAGCAATTTAGAAATATGTTAGAAGCTGAACACCAGACAAGTTTCTTACTTAGACTCAATAGGTGAGAATTAACATCTGATCTGCTGGGAGGTAATTAGCACACATGCCAAGTAACATGCATTGCTCTGTATGCACTGGACTGAGTATGGAATAGCTATGGGTAAGCCAACAGGAATGTACAGCATGCAATCTGTATAATCAAGATTACGGGATGGTAATCAGAACAAGTTCCTGTCCTGGAAAGGTATTAGAAAAAAAATCACATGATCTCAGGTTGTTGGGCATCTGGATCTATATGGAAGATCAGTCTTGTCTGGGATCTTAACCTTTGCAGGAGCTTGGAAACTCAGGGTTGAGATGTGGGAGATATTCTGATTAGCTGAAAATCTGTTACTTATATTCTCATAACACATTAAAAGTGGGCAGGAGCTGGGGATAGAGAGTCTGGGGTCCTTCTGTCTTATTGTGTAAGCAGGGGCAGGCTCTTTTTGAAAAAGTCTGGTAAGCTGCCAACAACTTGAGAGCTGTTGAGCCGCCAGATGCTCTTTGGTAATTCAGAGCATTTTTTGAGTGTATGGAAAGTGTTTACCACCACTTCTTTCCAGATTAAAAAATTAAATTGCGGTTATTATGAGTATACTAACTCAAGGTTTATAATTTTTGGGAATTCAAAAGGGTGAAGGCCACAGGAACTAGTAGAATCAAATGTGTAGCTCTCAGGAGCCATTGGTTATGCTGCCAAGCTATTGCACAAATTGGGCAACTCTCAAAGACCAATAAGATTGAAATAAATGAAATCCAAGCTAATTCATGTATTAAAGTGGGTTTATTCAAGAGTTTACAGCAGATATGTACAGCTGACAGAAGTATCAAACCAGCAACTGACCATAATGGAATCCTGGCATGAAACCATGCCATAACATACCGGAATGCCATAACATACCAGCCTGCTAATCAATGTAGGCAGAAAGCCAGTGCTAGCTAATTAAAGAGTGGAAAAGGTAAATATATGCATGATGAACAAATTGCATTATCAATCTTAAATACATTAGTATGAGGCAATAACTTGATGCTCAACCCAATAGTGAGCTCTCAACTCCTCAAGTGATAATATTCAGAATGGAGGGGAAGCACAGAAGGGTGAGTTTCAGCCTACATAGTTTCTCCATACATCAAATGCCTCAATTTGCTGGTTATGATAACTGCCTCATATAAAGAAATAAACACCAACGTGGCTTACATTGGTCAGCAGGATGACATAAGCACCAGATGAACTGATCCCATCTGGATGCAACCACAAAGGTTTGTTAAAAGAAATAAAATATCTGCCTAAAAAAACATAAAGAAATCTGAGAATGTATGTGAGTGCAGAAGAAAGGATAATAGCTATGCTAGTACAGTACATATTACTGAAGAGACAACAGGACACATTTTTAAGTTTACATTTTTAAAATTGCAGTTATATCACAAGTTGGAACAGAACTGTTTGCCCACATGGAGGAAAGAGTATCAAGATTGAAATCTATGCTACTGCACAATTCAATGCATTATTTATTCCCTCCCAAGTCAGTGCAGGCATTACTAGACCTCACAAACCACAAGGCTAGTCAATTTGTGATAGAGGGAGCACAGATAAAACGTCAGAATATACTTCATGTTCTCAACGGTCTGGCTCATGTACACTGTCACTTAACATGCCTAACTGGCGCACACTCTGGCTGACCTCTGCGGAGGTTGACACCCCCTGTCCCTCCCCGCTCACACGAACCCTACCCCCACACCCCAGTGATGACATTCTGAGTCCTTTCCTGGAATGTTAATAGGCTGCTGGACCGCATAAAACATACTGCAGTCTTGTGATACGCCCATTGATTCCTCCCCGAGGTCCTGCTTCTCCAAGAAGCCCAACTCCTAGGGAACTGTTGTCCCTTCCTGGCACGCAGAGGCTATGACAGTGTCTTTCACTTAGGCTTTGTTTGAG
Organism: Pleurodeles waltl; assembly: GCF_031143425.1. NCBI lineage: Eukaryota > Metazoa > Chordata > Amphibia > Caudata > Salamandridae > Pleurodeles > Pleurodeles waltl. The sequence continues at coordinate 1,194,450,403 of NC_090437.1, forward strand.
GTTCTGGGTGATAGGGTTTGCCATTCTACTACTGGGCGATACCTTGCTGTTATTGACACTGTTGCGGGTCAAAGGGTCAACCCGCTAACTTTGTGTGAGATTACGCACCTCCAGCGGCCCTAGATGCCTTCCTCCAAAGTCTATCAGAGGTCCTTTTGAATCTCCCACAGCAGTTGACACTGATAGGAGTCGACTTCAACAGAGTCCCTGTCCTCAACATAGACATCACTGGCCCTCCCTCCATCTCCCGTTGAGCCAGGGTCCGTCATCTTTCTGATTGGGCCACTGCACTTGGTCTCTGTGATCTCTGGAAGGTGTGGAACCCTCGTCATTGTCCATTCACTCCCACTTCGGGAGCGTACCACACCCACTCTCGAATTGATCTTATCCCAGTACCAGCCCCAGATTGCTGAGCGGTATCAAATATCCAGATCCTTCACCATGACATATCAGACCTTGACCCTCTTCTCCTTCAGCATGGCTCCCCTAAAAGCAGACCACACCCAATGTGGAGTCTCAACGCATGGTACCTCCAAGACAAATCCTACACTCTGGCCCTCGGAAATGAGCTGCACGCCTACTTCTGAACACGGGCTCTGTCAACTCTGACGCCACCCTTTGGGCAGCTGGTACAGAGACTATTAGAGGGTACGCCACGGGCAAGTACGAGCACAGGAACATTCTTTATCCCTCCACATCACCCAAGTGGAGGCTTATGCCCTGTGCTTGGAAAGGAGCCCACTGACCGACCTTCATGGTGAAGTGCCTTTGACAGTTGAGTCTCACTTGCGAGGAGAGATCTGCCTCCAGTCCCTAGAAACAGTGAAACACCTGTGGCGCTATGACAGCTAGAGTCTATGGATGGGGGATAAATATGGAAAGCTGCTGTACTGGCTGGCCTCCTGCCGCCTAGTGAACAGGATTGTGCCCGCAATCGTGGATGAGCTCAGTGTCACCCATTGCACTCTCCCAGACACAGCTCACACATTCGCCCTCTATTACCATCACCTCTAACCCAGCCCCCTGCCCCGCCCGACAGACCCTGGTCCTGCCTCCCAATTACGCAATGAAGTGCCTCTTCCTTGGTTGTACTATTCTGAGATGCAGATGCTTGATGAACAGCCAAGGAGGTTGGGGCAGCCATCTCCGCGGTGGTGTCCGGAAAAAACCCCGGACCTAATGGATTCCATGCAGAGAACTACGTGAAATATAGGGAAACCTTGACCCCCTGGCTCCTTGCCCTTTATAAGGAGGTGGCACAGAGGGGTGCCTTTACGTCAGACATAGATGCGGCTACTCTTGTAGTAATCCTGAAGAAGCAGCCGACCGTGACCTCCTGCGCTGATTACCGCCCAATCTCTCTCATCAATGCAAGGTCAAGATACACGCCTTACTCCTGGCCACTCATCTTCAGCTTGTCCCCCAAACACTCATCCACCCAGGCCAGTGTGGCTTCATGCTGGCCTGTAGTACCCAACACTTCCATCAAAGCCTTCACGTGGCCCTGACCCACCGCCACCGGTTCCCACCCAACCTGACCTTACTCCTTATTGATTTCAAAAAGGCATTTGACTCCGTGGATTGGGCCTACTTGGGGTGTGTACTACAGCGGGCTGGAGTTGGGCCTCAATTTCATGGGTACGTCCAGGCACTATACACTAATCCCACTTCGTGGGTCCAGGTAAATGCAGTGTTTGCCAATGCATTTTCTATTAGGAGAGGGACATGACAGGGTTGTCCCGTTTCCTTTCCTCTTTGCACTGGCCATCAAACTGCTTAAGGTTTGTGGATGGAGCTGGAGGGAGGGTATGAAGTCCGCATAGCGTTATATGCAGATGATGACCTCCTTTACCTTCTGGATTCTGCGGTGAGTGGACCCCACTGCCTTCAGATCCTCTACCTTTTTGGGGCAGTTTCGGGTCCCCCAGTGAATCTGACCAAGTCTGTGTTGGCGCTTCTGGCTCCGACTGGCAAGGTGTTATCCCTTAACGCAGTCTTAGCTTTCGCTATTTTGGTATTTGGGTGGCGCTTCGCCCGGATCTCACCTGGTCCCTCAACCTTGCGGCCCTGCCATGGAGAGCCAACGAAGATCTTGGAAAATGGAAGTCTCTTGCACTAAATGCGATGAGCTGAATAGCCCTATACAAAATCATGATTTTGGAAAGATTCCTTTACGTTTTTCAGAAGCTCCCGAAGCCTATACAATGGACTTGGTGACATGCTCTGGATAGAGTTGCAACCACCTTCCTCTGGCATAAGTCTAGGCCTTGCCTGGCCTTGACTCATTGTCAGCACACCCCATTTGATGAAGGCCTGTGAATGACTAGCCCTTATCTGTAGTATTTTGTCTCCCAACTGCTGGTGGTTAACGACATGTGTAACGATAGGTGGTCAGACCCCACCTATCGGCTGGAGGTCGATGGCCCTGGGGTTTCCCTAGATCATGGCGCTCCTTTATGGTGCTCCGATCTCCACAGTGACCAAAGTAGTCTTCCTTGCCTGGAGGGCTGTCCTCCTACACACTCACTGGGACACAGAACTCAGACAGCAAATGCCCCACTGGCACGTGACCTAGTTACTGGAGGTGGCGGCATTGGGAGGCTTTGGGAAGGGGATCTCATAGGTATAGCGCTACTAGGTGACGTATGGACTGAGACTCACATACGGTCCTACCAAGTCCTTCAAACTACCTACACTCTTGCGTCCATACAATTTTATAAACACCTACAGCTATGAAATGCACTCCATATCCACATATGCCAGGATGCCCCTGTCCCTGAATTCAGTCCGTTGGAGGCCAAGCTGCTCATGGCAGCGTTGGGTACGGGGGTATTCCCAAACATATTGCACACTAATAATCAACTCTTCAGGCACACTGGACCACCCTCGCTCCCGCTGAGAGGGTTGGCTAGGTCCTCTGAGGATGCAGACTGGTGGGATGGACTAATGGTACCAAGGGTTATCATCATTTCCTTCAGGTTGCACATGATCCAGATATATCTTTACTGTGCCCATCTCACTCTGGCCCAGTTGCCCGGGACAGGCCTCCTCTCTGAACCTGTCTGCCCCCACTGCTCCTATGCCACGGCCAATGTCTTTCACATGGTGTGGTTGTGCCCTAGGATCCAAGAATTCTGGATTGCTGTGGTAGCAGAATTGACTGACATGTTGGGATGCGAGGTGGACCTTTCACCTGTGAGGCTCCTGCTTGGGGTCATAGAATGCTCTGGAGGCTCAAGGGCAGGTTCCTAGGTACTGCTCTCATGGTGGCCAAGCGAGAGACAGCCGCCCGCTGGAAAAATCCTGCCCCTCCCACCTAATTGCAGTGGACAAGGGGGTGGACTGTTGCGCACACCAGGAACGGCCAGTGTACGAAGCACAGGGTTGACCCTTGAAACATGGCTGACATTTCTATAAAATTAATCCTTCAAAGGCAGTATTAAATTTCCTAATTCTCGGACATGTACCAAACAATTAACAGGCAGGAGTTTGCACTAAAATATTAGATCAGATATTGGATTTTTTGTCTTCATAATTAACATAATAAATGTATGCGATTTTTAACAGACTGTTAGATAAAGTTAATATGATTTGAAAGGCATCAATTAATAAAGCTGACAGTGGAGGAATGCGGCATAGGATATTGCTGGTAAGATACTGAAAAAGAATTCAGATTGTGATTGACAATATGCTATGCCTGAGTCAAAAGAGACAGACATCCACATGTGGCAGTATAAACAAGTTACGTATAAACAGCATTTGCAAAACAAGTGGCACAGGATGCAGAGAACCTCAGATGGATGGTGAATATTAAGCAGGATATCCTAATTCACAGTCTATTATTTATGATGGACTTGTTTTTCAGGTTGTCATGAAGATTTATTACTTTTTTTGGGTTATAATCTTGTGACTTTCAATCATTCGCACTATAAAGATTGCTGAACAGGTCAAATTGGCTTTTTTTTAGATATGGGATTCAAGCTATCATGTGAGCTACTCTTTTTTCTGTATTTAGCACTTCAGGTTTTGAGATTAAAATGTTTGTCATAAAACAAAATCACTGATGAAGTACACTTCAAAATGCATTCGAGATGATAGGAATGCCTCATACAAATAATGCCACTGTGATAAAAGCTTTAAATAATCAACCGTTTGTAAAATGTAATCTTTTTTCAAAGAACTTCTATCATAATCTTGTTTGAATTATTCAAAAACCCTGAACAGGAATGTGAACGGGACCTTCAGAATTATGACAGATACAGCTAGCTTATGCATACATGTTTGTAGACCAGTGCGGAAGGTCTGGAGATACAGGTTAAGAGGTTTAACAGAATATGAACTAGGAGTTAGCAACAGAAGAGTAAATGACTATTTAAGCAACAACCAGCGTGGGATCATAAAGCTGGTTTAGTATGGTTTAATTGCTTTATATGTCACGTTAATCTAGCTGCCTAGTTTACTATTATTTTTCTTAATAGATGCACTTTCAAGAGACAAGTACATATAATAAGTACATAAGTACATATAAGATAATCAAGAACCAGCATAAAATCTTTGAAGACCATTCTTCATCCAAAGAGAACCATGTAGGACACTATGAATGCTCAGTACACCTGTACGTGACATGAATACAGCACTGTATTAGTTATGGAACAACTACTATAGATTACATAAAGTTTACTCTAACCAACTCTTTATAAGACAAAGCTCCCCTGTAAGCACCCAACCTCAAGTCATTAAGGATGAGTGGCTCCATCTTTCTATACAACTTCTTTACACTTCTCATGTCCCATAGCTCACACTCGGTTCTTGACTGTGAATAAAAGCTGCACAGTGAGCATATCCTTGACTGGATCTATAAGTTGTGTAACATATCGCTTTTCAGTTGAGAGGTGAAGCAGCGGATTTTGTATTGGGATGTATTTATGAGTAATTCTGAGGTAGCATAACCACAAAGGACTTTGGTATGAGCTTCAGACAGGATTTCATTTGCAGGCACTAAGCCAGGATGTGGATTATTTATTTTACATGGCCTTGTCACAAAACAAATTAGGCTCTAATGTGATGTGCCTAGGGCACATTGTGTTCAGGAATAGACATGCAATAGTGTGAAGGTAATGTGATGGCATGATTTGTACTGCTTTGAGAAAGCTAAAAAGATGACGTGTGCAGTGTTTGTGGAGCTAAACCTCACGGATGGAAGAAAAACACAAGCAAGAAGGTGGTGTGTTTTTTTGACACAAACACTGAACAGAAAACCCACTACTTACAAATCCAAAATGGAGAATATGTATTATAGTGATTTTCCATTTTGTAAAGTCCCAGATCCTTGAAAAACAATTTCTAGACTTATAATTGACTACTAGGTCAGGTTCGGGGAATATCAAACATAAAAAATAATATCCAAAGAAACTGGAAAGGGTGTTGTTTTCTATGCGTATTGAAATCTGGAAAAGAAGAAGTATCAGATCAGCTGGAAAACAGAAAAAAGAGTCAAGGGGAAATCAGAAGAGTCACCAGGCACAACATAACTTGGGAGTTGACTGTAATTAGAAAAAAGTAGGTAAATGAAATAACGTTGGAGACTCCACAGAGGAAGGACAGCGGCGCCCAGAAGGCTGATGGGGTTCATCTCAAAAGGGCAAATAATAATTTTCTAAAAAAACAGGCAAGAGAAGAAGGACATGGAAGGAGCTCCTCCCATACCAGCAACATAGAAGAAGATTAATTGTCAAGGTCTATAGGTCTGCTTTATAAATTAAAGTGCTTCTTCACTTTTGGTCTGCAAGCACAGTTGTAAAGATGGCAAGTGTGTTGATATAACAAATAAATTAGTACCTTTAAGCACTGATTATGCAAATACATGAAAACATAACTCCTTACTGTTTGAACAAAATTGAAATGACCATTTCTTATGTGCTACTGTGTTCTAGATGAGCTGTCCCACATATTCTCTTACCAAAGGGAGAAATCATTCTGACGTCATATCCATTTGGAACCCTAGAAAACATTGCGAAATCTGTTTTAGTGTATATGCGCTTGTAACAGTGGCGCCAGTGCTACTGCCACTCTCTTTCAGTGGCGGCTTCTCTGAGGGAGGTGGAGCGTCGCCTCCCTGTCCACTGCGAGCCTAGCAGGAAGAAATAGAATGGCAATGGAAAGATTTCATTGCCATTTTATTTCTTCCTACGCAGCATACACCAGCCCAGAGACATGCTCGGCGTGCCCTCTGCTTCCGGAAGCAGAGGTAGCAGAGGACTGTCTCTGCTTCTAGCAGCAGAGGGCTGGGGCAGTGCCTGGACTGGATGCTCTAAAGTACCAAAGTGACATGTCACTTTGAAGCTCTCCACCCAGTTACCTTTAGGCAGCTGGGTGGAGACCAGGCACAGCCCTCCAAGGCCTGAAAGAACGTCCAGCCAGAACGCTCCAGCCAATCCAGGTGCTTCTTTCATGCTGGTTAACAGCATAAGAACAGCGTCTGGATTGGCTAGGAGAGCTCTTCCTCTATCAGAGAGCAGAAGCACAGGAACAGGACGCGGAGCCCGCTTTTGGTGGGAGGGGTGGTTTACTTTAGGGTTTTGGAGGGAGGGGTGCTTTCTTTTTGTTTTTTTTGCGAAGTAGTGGGGCACTTCACTCGCCCCACCACTTTAAAAGGGTACAGGCTGCCACTGATCTCTGTGTCAGCCACCAATTGGCCCTTATTCACCACCCAACCATTCTTTCTGCCTATTCGGCTACTAAGCTATAACAAATCCAGAAGAATTAGAAAGAAGCTCTGAAACAAATCTCAAAGAGGTGTCACTGGAAGCAGCTGGTTAGCATTGCACCACCAAGTTCAACCAATTGCCAAGGGAAGAGTTGCAGCTTTCTTATAGTGTAGAAATGCAGTAAGCTGTGTTCAGTATGACGAGGGATAATAGTCACCTACACTCACCTCCTATTACTTGCACTGGTTGCTCTTGCCCACTTTCCAGTTCACCACTTCCCTGTATGGTCATGAGCCACCTCAATGCAGGTCAATGAACTGATGCAAGGGCCACTTCTTGTCCACGCATTAGGACTAAAGCAGCGCAGCCATGCAGGGAAAACTGCTGAATATAACTGGAAGCAATGGCAGAAGAGGGGTTTGCCAGCAGACTGGAAAATGGAAGACTGGACAGGTGGGTGTATGGCTGAGCAGACAAGCAAAATCACTGAAGGACGTAGGTGTGCACACTGACATGATACACCTGTGTCACGAAAGATCAGGTAGCAAAATTTCACACTCTTGATTTGGGTAAAATGCAAGCAGATGCCAAATTCTGGATGCTGGCTGGAAGCACGGTAAGCCATGCCACAGGCACGAAAGACAGACCGCCGATCAATGTAACAATCAGTGGTAAACCACATTAGATTTTGAGAGCAATCATCTCATCTAAGGTGGCAGCCACATCTTCATATTCAAGTGGTAGCCATCTTAGGTGAGAAGAGTCCCCTCAAAATCCAATGTAGTTTTCTAGTCAGTTGCAAGCACTAGCAGGCTATGTTTTCTGTGTCTAGCTAGCATGTGTGGCACTGCATCACCACTATGCTGTTTCTTGGGTTTTTGTAAAATGTGTGTGTGACATTCCAATGAAGTAAAGGCTGAATGGGCAAGTGATCACACTCTTACAGAACAAAAATACAACACAAAGAGAACATCTGCAGGCGAACTCATACAACTGCTAGTCAATGTCAGCTATCATAACAGGCAAGCTACATGTGACTACCGAGTGTCAAAAGAAGCGTGAAACAAAGCCCCCTTCTGTGCATATTCTGCATTATTGTTTATATTAATGGTATTATCTAAAAGAACAGATGATGGACAGAATGTGGAACAAATCAGACATTCGCTTCCAGTCACAGATCTGGGTTTAATCCATCAGTTGTTTTGCTCATCATGCCATTCCAGTTTGGACCTAGCCATATGCAAATCAGTCTTGACCCTGATCTCCATAGAAACAGTCCAGCACGACCTACCAAGCCAGGTCCTCCTTGGACCAGAAACAAGCATCCTAAGGTATCAATCCTCATCAGCCAGGTTTGCTTGAATCTGGTGGCATAGCGAGCACGGGACTCACATCTGGGCATACCCTTCCCACTTAGGGTGACAAATGCAAAAAGAACAGATGATGGACGGAATGTGGAACAAATCCAACATTCACCCCAGTCAAACTGCTCATCACAAAAGCAGCATGCAGTGCTTTATAAAGCAAGTACGGGCATAGCCAACAGTCCTGACTTGCATTCTGAGTTCTCACTAAAACATTTTAAAAAGCTTGCAGCAGTAAAAACAAAAAAGAAAACACTGCTTTCTGCATGTCATGTATCTATGGGGTACTCAATGAATGATGATGAGTTAGTGTAGTTTTAAGATGTAAAATAGTCCGCCATGCAGAGCAACGAAAGTGGTCATTGGGAGGCAGAAAGATACCAGCGAGCCAGTAGCATGTGGTAAGAGAGTAATACTCCTCTGGGTGGAGCCAAAGCTCACTGTATGAGTATTTTAAATGTTGCAGCTGGTACTGCAGACAACTGCGCTGTCCAGCTGAACCCAAAAACAAATTATTATAATTATTCCTACTGGGCCTATGATGTTAAATGTGGCAGAGTCTGCACCCTGTTGCAGTACCTTAAGTGCTGCGTACTAGCTGTGTTACATGAGAACCAGCCCTGTTCATCTCCACTGCCCATTACGTAGTGGGAAGTAGTTCACCAATGGTTGGACCTCTACTGCTTGTTGTTGAGCAAAGCCATCTTAAAGAGTATTTCTCTTTTGTGCACGAGACCACACAAGAAGGTGTAAAAATTATTTTCGGATTATAATTACATTAGAATCAATTTGCTGCATACCTTGGTCTATTTTTCAGCTTTTGCTCATGGCTGTGACTACTGAAATGCTAAAGGGACGCCTTCATGTGAACTGATTTCGATGTCATTTGACTAATTTATTGATACTGCTATATGTTTACCTTTCTGTATTGTGCTTTAATATTTTAATAAACCTTGATGGTTCTTCTAAATTTACTGACATCAAACTCCCTTTTTGAGTACATTCTTTATCATTGACTGTATTTGAAGTGTTACTTGAATTGTATCACTAGGGACATATTGCCTCATATATTTTTGAGGACAGCACCGTATCTGGGTGCTATGAGTGATATGATTATCATGCAGATTATCTAAGAGATGGCGCCCACAAAGGCATCATGCACAACGTTGCTATTCCAGTCCTAAAATAAGCAAATGAAAAGCCTGTGGATTTAAATGTGTTGACGTGTTTGAGTCTTTAAGAACTTTGCCCTTTAAAAAAAACAATAAGAACTGTATTCTAGGTCGTGACACACAAAGGTGGTTAAAAATGAATGAGACCTCCTAATGGGATTCTGAATCCCTCCAGCGCTGGCTGCTCCACGCCCGATCTTGGGGCCAAATCAGCTGTACTGATGCAGAGCGAGCATAACACAGCATCCATTATTTATTGGACCCCTTCTGTTGCCTGTAGAATAGGCAGGAGAGCTTTGCTGTTTATCCAGGTCACCCCGTGGGTGGTGCATTGTGGGCAAATCCCTGGGTAGTGGGCAGAGCTGAGGACTCCTTTGGTCGGTAAGAAGGATGACAAAACGAGGAAATTATTTGCTTATTGATATACACCTTACAGTCGACGTCAATTCATTGTTTGATTTCCACAGTTACATTTCACAACCCAAATAAATTATTTGATGATGAGGCTGATGAATAAATCATAGCAGTAGAGGTTTTCTACAACAGTCAAAAAAGATTATCACATTTCGAAGGGTCCTGATTTTTGCATAAGTGAATTACAAATTACCTAGAATATCACACAGTGTGAAACAGGCAACGTTGAGATGTTGATCCCAAGCATTTGTACAGGTCCATCTCAACTCTCACTTTGTAAAGCATAGTTGGGGCAACACAAGCAGGAGAAATGCTGGCAGTCTTGACTGCAGTAGAGTTTAAGACCTCGTGCTTTTAGCAGGTGGTTTGATGTACACATTACCAGGCTCAGCTCCATCTTGGAGGAGAAACAGCAAGTTTTTTCAGCTTTTACTTAACGCAACAACGAACTTGGGATAGGAGGAGGGAACAAGAGAAGCGTGGAAAAAACAGGAGAGGGGGGAGGAGGGAACAAGAGAATGAGAAGCAAGGAAGATGATTTTATCCTACATTGGTCCTCAAGGCGCCGGGAATGATAAGAGAGCTGAGGGGGGGGGGGGTGAAAGCAAAACAAACAGCAAAAAGTTTGAAATGAGGAAGAGGGAAGGAAGAACTAGGAAACAAGAATCTGGCAGAGGAAGGAAAGAGGGATCAGAAGAGGACTGGGGGATAAAGGATGGGGATGGGGATGACGTGAACAGGAAATGGAGGAAGAGAGGACGACAGTGCTCAGTTGCTTTGCAACGAGGTCCAAACTCTGAGTTCCAGGATGGAGAAGAGTCAAAAGGATTGAGAAAAAAGCAGACGATAAGGGGAAGGAAGAAGAAAACGGAAGGGACTGGTGAGTAAAGCAGGACAAGAAGAGATGAGAGAAACCCAGACCAGGAGGGAGAGATCCAAAGAGTAAAGGAGGAAGGGTGGAGTAGCAAAGGAGGGAACAGGGGAGATGAAACAGAGAGCAGGCGACAGGCACAGCAGGGACTGAGAAGAGGAAGCTGGTTAGAGTAAAGTGGGATTCAGTGAACAACAAGGGGCGTAATAAAGAGAAAATGGAAGCAGTGAGGGAAAGGAGTGGAAACAAAGGAAAAACTATAAATGGAAGGAGGGAACACAGAGGGAAGATAAAAGACTCATGAAAGAAGAACAGGAAAGAACTGCATACAGTAAAGAGTAGAAATGCGAAGGAAAGGACTCTAAGTAGCATCTTCCGATCCAACACAAAAGCGCTCATCGTAACAGAGTTTGTGAGCATTAATATATCTTCTTTCTAGAAAGGACCATTAAGTCCCTGGCTTCCTTTACCAAGACGAAGAGCACAGAGAAGGCAGAGGCAGTCTGCTAATTGCCATTAAGAACAATTACCCCATTCTTGAAGTATCTGTTGAGGACCTTCAGACCGCAGTCTCTCCGTTTCTCATCTGGCTGCACTTCATACTCTGCCTGGGGGGGAACAGAGAAACGAAAACATGACTTCTACAGCCAGCTTTAAAGCACTTGTGCAGGAAATTAAAGATATCATTGTAGTAGTGCAAGCCGCTGCCAAGTCAATTCAGCCACATGCTCCAGGAAACTTCCCTTTGTTCTCGCCAAAAAAAGCACATGAGCTCATAAGCCTCCAACAAGAAAAGAAAAAACACCCAAGGTACTGTAGGTAATGGAAAATATACTTAAGGACATCACTAAACTTTACTGATGCTTCCACCTACCCTGAAGATAAGATGTTTCAAATACGCTATAATGGCCTACATTTTGTAATATTGTGACCAAAGCGGTGTTCACTTGACGCACAATTCTGAAAGGTAATGCCAAAAAGCTGTAACTTGTAGAAATCCCGAATCAAAGGCCATTGCCAATGCTAACAGGTCTGGGTTTAATGTGTTAACAAATATATACACAAGGGCAGGTACAAAGGCGCACAGACACGCCTTCTGTCTGTGCTATATTTTTTATTCCCTAAGAAAGCTGTGATGTGTGGCACCAGCTATTTGAAAAAAAAAAAACAACAGACCAACCACAGTTACATGTTGCGAACATGCAGGGCACACAGTGTGTGAGCGTGTGTCCGTGCTTGTGTTTGCATTCATTAGCACAGTGGTTCTCAACCTATCGACTTCTGTGGACCCCCACTTTATCATTACTGGAACCCGGGGACCCCCACCGAACCGTTACTGGAATTCTGGCACCCCTCACTGAGTCATTAATGGAAGCCGGTGACCGAGGCCTATACACTGTCGATAATTTGAACCGCAAAATAATACACAAAAAGTACAGAAACAAGCATTCCATCAAACACATACACAAATGATAACACATTTTATTTAATAAATAAAATACAAATACAAATTTTAAATGTAATAGGAAGATTGGCGCTTTTCTAAATTCAATTGAAGTCACCCATCACCAATAGTACATTCTGTATGACGCAACTGTATTGCTCTTATGAATCAATTTGAGAATACTAATTTCATTTGTAGCCTCCAATTTCAAATTCCTTAACATTTATATTACGTTCAAAATGTTCAATTGTACGTTTCTCCACTTTATTTATATACACTTTGTTAATCTCTTAACATTCGTTAATTGGCTAAACAGTCAAGGATTCCCTTAGGAGGCTTCACGGACCCAAAGGGATCCCCGGACCACAAGTTGGGAACCACTGCCTTAGCCAGACCTGTTGCTGTTGCCAATGCTCATTGCTAATGTGTTCTCTAGTAAGGTCTCTAGATGTAACCATTTCTGTCTCCAGTTTAGCAAGAGTAGTGTGTATTAAGGGCGAAGTTCTCAAAGTGTTCTGACCAATCCACTTTCGAATACCTACAGAGCCGCGTATGGTGCTGCTGGTGTCCCAATAAGATTGGATTGGATTTTATTTGGCGCGATTAATAAAAGTCATTGCCATAATCAAGATGAAACGTTGTCAAGCAAACACAAAAGTACAACACGTTATAATTGTAGGAAAGTACCATCTTGCCTGGCATGTTACCCCCATTTTTCACTGTATATATGTTGTTTTAGTTGTATGTGTCACTGGGACCCTGGTAACCCAGGGCCCCAATGCTCATAAGTGTGCCTGAATGTGTTACCTGTGTAGTGACTAACTGTCTCACTGAGGCTCTGCTAATCAGAACCTCAGTGGTTATGCTCTCTCATTTCTTTCCAAATTGTCACTGACAGGCTAGTGACCATTTTTACCAATTTCATTGGCTTACTGGAACACCCTTATAATTCCCTAGTATATGGTACTGAGGTACCCAGGGTATTGGGGTTCCAGGAGATCCCTATGGGCTGCAGCATTTCTTTTGCCACCCATAGGGAGCTCTGACAATTCTTACACAGGCCTGCCACTGCAGCCTGAGTGAAATAACGTCCACGTTATTTCACAGCCATTTTACACTGCACTTAAGTAACTTATAAGTCACCTATATGTCTAACCTTTACCTGGTAAAGGTTAGGTGCAAAGTTACTTAGTGTGAGGGCACCCTGGCACTAGCCAAGGTGCCCCCACATTGTTCAGAGCCAATTCACTGAACTTTGTGAGTGCGGGGACACCATTACACGCGTGCACTACATATAGGTCACTACCTATATGTAGCTCCACCATGGTAACTCCGAATATGGCCATGTAACATGTCTATGATCAGGGAATTGCCCCCTCTATGCCATCCTGGCATTGTTGGTACAATTCCATGATCCCAGTGGTCTGTAGCACAGACCCTGGTACTGCCAGACTGCCCTTCCTGGGGTTTCTCTGCAGCTGCTGCTGCTGCCAACCCCTCAGACAGGCAGCTGCCCTCCTGGGGTCCAGCCAGGCCTGGCCCAGGATGGCAGAACAAAGAACTTCCTCTGAGAGAGGGTGTGACACCCTCTCCCTTTGGAAAATGGTGTGAAGGCAGGGGAGGAGTAGCCTCCCCCAGCCTCTGGAAATGCTTTGTTGGGCACAGATGTGCCCAATTCTGCATAAGCCAGTCTACACCGGTTCAGGGACCCCTTAGCCCCTGCTCTGGCGCGAAACTGGACAAAGGAAAGGGGAGTGACCACTCCCCTGACCTGCACCTCCCCTGGGAGGTGTCCAGAGCTCCTCCAGTGTGCTCCAGACCTCTGCCATCTTGGAAACAGAGGTGCTGCTGGCACACTGGACTGCTCTGAGTGGCCAGTGCCACCAGGTGACGTCAGAGACTCCTTGTGATAGGCTCCTTCAGGTGTTAGTAGCCTTTCCTCTCTCCTAGGTAGCCAAACCCTCTTTTCTGGCTATTTAGGGTCTCTGTCTCTGCCCTTGTCGTTCCTGCAGTATTCACAGTTCTTCAGCCTAGTAAGAGCTTCTTTGCACCAACCGCTGGCATTTCTTGGGCATCTGCCCATCTCCGAGTTTCTTGTGACTTTTGGACTTGGTCCCCTTGTTCCACAGGTACCCTCAGTCAGGAATCCATCGTTGTTGCATTGCTGATTTGTGTTTTCCTTGCATTTTCCCTCTAACACGACTATTTTGTCCTTAGGGGAACTTTAGTGCACTTTGCACTCACTTTTCAGGGTCTTGGGGAGGGTTATTTTTCTAACTCTCACTATTTTCTAATAGTCCCAGCGACCCTCTACAAGGTCACATAGGTTTGGGGTCCATTCGTGGTTCACATTCCACTTTTGGAGTATATGGTTTGTGTTGCCCCTATCCCTATGTTTCCCCATTGCATCCTATTGTAACTATACATTGTTTGCACTGTTTTCTAAGACTATACTGCATATTTTTGCTATTGTGTATATATATCTTGTGTATATTTCCTATCCTCTCACTGAGGGTACACTCTAAGATACTTTGGCATATTGTCATAAAAATAAAGTACCTTTATTTTTAGTATAACTGTGTATTGTGTTTTCTTATGATATTGTGCATATGACACTAAGTGGTACTGTGGTAGCTTCACACGTCTCCTAGTTCAGCCTAAGCTGCTCTGCTAAGCTACCATTATCTATCAGCCTAAGCTGCTAGACACCCTATACACTAATAAGGGATAACTGGGCCTGGTGCAAGGTGCAAGTACCCCTTGGTACTCACTACAAGCCAGTCCAGCCTCCTACAATAATCAATTAAAAGTCGATGCAAAAGAGAAAACAGAGGGAGCCTTACGTAGTAGCTCAAAATCTGAAGTGATAGATATAAAATCCACATTCTTACTCAGAAAAACTAAAAACAGTCTAATACAATAAAAGTATATTACCGAGTAAAATAAAACATGGAGAGGCTTAGAAAGTACACAACAGCAGAGCCATCCACTGCTGCAAATATTAGAAAATTAGGCCCAGTCTGCCCTTAATTGGGCAGAAGGGGGAGCACACAGTTCTGAAAATCAAAAGTGAAGACACTGCTGCAAGACTCTGACCCTCAAAAACATGTTCAAGGGAATTCATTATGATCTCCAAGGCGTGTGGGACTTCTTGCCATCGTCAGTTTCAAGAACCTTGCTGTCACTTCCGTGGATTCTCCCCTTAAACAGGTATCTAACGCCTCCTTACAAGAGCGGGTGTTGAGGATTCTGAACATTGGCCTTAGCCAAAATTTTCTCAGCGAGGAGAGCTTTCCACAAGTGCACGCAAAATGAGTGAGTGAATTTGTGGGATAATGATATAAGCATCATAAAGAATCAGTGAATCCCTTCAGTCTTCCTGATCAATAATGTTTTAACAGAATCAGGCCAAGCGGAAGTCGCATCAGCTGGTGCTTCTGCAGCTTCGCGAGAGGTGAAGGTAGGCATGCAGGTAGTTGCAATGGACCATCGAGTTTGCACAGCCAGCTGCCATGAGCGCGTTTTGCCAGGTCATCTAACTCTGCGAGGACAGAGATAATGTTGCTCTGCTTGGTAAGTGTCCTCACAAAGAAACTGGGGGTAGAGGGGCTTCCCACGGATCACCCGCATCAAGATGGTGCTGAGCCTGCTTGAGGCAGGTGTTGCAAAATGACCTGTTGCGCATTATTTCTTGCCATATAAGGCTCTTAAGTGATCCGTCATTGGCCATCTTTGCTTTTTTACCATAAGCTAAAAATCTGGCCACAAGCATGAGTTTTTGACTTGGGGATTAAATTCTAACCGTATACCGAGTAGCACCCTTATTGCGGGTAGGGAAGTGGCAATGTTGTAGTAGGATGTTCAGGGGAGGGATGAGGAGGGATGTCTGGGTATCCTCATCTTTTTCTCCAGAAAAGCTTGAAATCTGCTAAATCTGATAAAAAAGAGAAGGTCGGTCGATAAGTGCTATTACCAAAGGAGCCATTAGTAAACCTCTTTTTGCTGCCAGGTGGAGACTATAAGGTAGGCCTGAGTAGCTTAGGTGCCTTGTTTGTAATTTCTACAGCGATGCTTTGAAATGAAGAAGTGTTCATTGAATTAACTAGCTTGCATGTAAGGATCTTCGTGTAGATGAAGGCAAAACCATCCCCCCAGCACTATTTATTTTGTTCCATTAATGGAGTGGATGTTGTATCCTAGTGGTAAGCAGGTGTAAGGAGCATTGGCAGAACTAGGTTTCTGTGAGTGCAATAGCATCAATGCCAGTGTGTTTCAAGAGGGCAGGTGTGAAAGGTGCCCTGGAGTCTGCAGACCTACAGTTTAGCAGAACAGCTTTGATGTGATGAGTACGGAAATGTTCAATGGTTGCAAGGAGGTGATTTTCTGAGCTGATTTGAGCAAATGAGTCTCTTGCTTTAGAATGTCTTGTCTCGCTATGGAGCTTGTGTGAAAGAATGTGTTGTGTACCAGGGTGTGTGGGCTGCATCAGAGGTAACGTTCATAGAAGAACACTCTGAAGCTTTGGGGCTTGTGGGTATACTGGGCTCACCAAGGGCAGGTGTGTTACATGACTTATAAATGGCGGCAGAAGGGCAGTAGCTGGTATGACAGCACTGGTGGAAGTCAGAGATGGAGAAAGTGATCTGCAGATGTGGTATCATATCATGGAGGGCACCCAGATACAACCTGATGTCAAGGAGTTCATTGCGGGGAGTGGATAACTGAATTGTGTTCTGGTAAGTGGCTGTAATAATGTAGGCGGCAAGTAATCGCACCTCTCATGTGAATTACGCTGACATACAGTCATGTCGTTCTGTGGAGTATCAGTGTGTGTGCTGTTGTTTGGGTGGACCGAACAGGTATGCTGGTTGACAATTGGAATTACATTGAAGCATTAATTACAGTAAAGTCATGTCTAGGTGCAAAATAACCTTTGGCGAAAATTAAGCAGCATTGTGGTATCACATCTGAAAGCCCACAACCATATTTATTACTTATTTATAAAACTTTTTATAAATTTTTGTTATATCAGTCACCATCCATTGAGGACAAACCTTTGCAGTACATTTCCTTTGAACATTTAATCATATTATCTTAACATTGTCATTACATTGTTTGCTGTGCTTGTTATTCGACGGTTATCTCATTTTAACCATGACTTCAAACCAACTGTACAACCACTACTAGGTCCTGTTTTGTAATTCAGTATTTTAATGAGAGTTATTCGGTTTCTTTCTCTCCGTCACTATTCCGACAAATAGCCAGTCAGTTCACCTTTTCATGCTCCTATTGGGATCCATCACTAAATTCTGCCTCCACTTATGAGTTGGGTCATCTCTGTGTGTCCCTTTGCCCTCTACACCTAGGAAATCTATTCAGTGTATTATTTGAATGCTGCTGGTGTTTCATCCCATCAGACCACAAGTGGGCGCTTGAGCAATCCCAATCCTCTTCCTCCCATAATGCAGCTCTCACAAGCTTTGCTCATTGGTGCAGCTGACCTTTGCAACTGCTGTGAGTGGGACTATCAGTTGAACACCAGTACTCTGCAGTCACTATCTTGGCCATTACTAGTACGGTCTGGTTGGTGTTCAGTCTGTGATATGTTTAGCATCCATTCTAAAAGATTGTAAATGTTGGAATTATCTAGTGTGCATTCCATGTGGGTTACTGTCGGAACCATGCCACAATGGGGCTACTCCCAACTATATCGAAAAGTCGACGTTTGTGGCATGTGTAGCTGTAGATGCACATGCTCTGCATAGAATGTAGGCAGAGTATGGAACTGTCTTTTGGCTTTAGCATAGCAGGTTTAAATACATTTGACTAGCTAAGCGAGCTATCCCTGCTTTTGAAATGTGCTGCCCTTGTGTGGTTTAGAGTAGGTGACAAATAACTTGTTTAGTCCTATCAATGTTGTAAAAGAGTGCCCCTTTTACAGCTAGTGTGTGAGGTGTCCTCTCTGCTACTGTGTCTGGGTGCAGGAAGAACACTGGGAATTCCGTTGTGTGGTTGACGTGGAAAGGAGAGATAATTTTCGGTAGAAACTTCAATTATGTTCCTAGGACTACTATGTCAGCATGAACGTTAAAGAAGGGCTCCTCTAGCGTGAGGGCTTGAATCTCACTGACACATCTAAGTGAAGTTATTCTGCCACTTGGCATTGCTTCCCCTATAGGCGCCCCTGGAATATCCACAGGCTTGGGGCTGCTGCCGCCTCTGGTAGGAGCAGGGAGCCTCCAGGGAGGTAACCTTTGCATTGCCACAAAATTGTGAGCAGTGAAAAGTGGAACAAGGTGATGGGACTGGAGCGCCCCCATCGCTTTGGCTAAATCAGTATCCTTCTTTATTTTCTCTCGCATCTAAACAACTTGTGAGCCAATGAGGTGTTCTCCATCAAAAGGTATGTTGATCCGATGCTGCTTGACTTCTGGCATAAAACAGATGCCATATTGGAACAAGTATCCACAGCACATATGTATGGCATGTACTTTGATAATCAGGCCTCTTACGGAGGATGGGTCAAATGATCTCCATCAAATATACATGGCTCTCCAACATACTGAGTCTTATTGATATGTGGCCAACTGTCATGCCTGGACAGACTTGTCCATGTTTAATTGGAAACTGAACCATTAAGCGTCCAAAAGAATTGAGGTTGCGTGTGTCTAAGGGTAACTTTGTCGGCTCGCTCTTCTAGTGGAAACTATAATACAGTTCCCCAAACAATTTGGACCCTGGTCAGCGCAATGTTTATGTTTAGACTGGATTCTCCAACAGAAGAGTCCAATGTATATTAAAAAAGGCACATAATTATCAATCAACAAATTATAATAAATACTGAGACACATAGTAAGAAGAACAACAAAAAAACACTTCATCTAACATCATTACAGGTTATGATCAACAGAAACTACTAATCTTTCTCTGTTTGCATGAGTAAAGTCTTTACGTTAAGCGATGTCCTCATAGTGTGTTAAACATTGATCATTGCCCACACCTCATCATGTTCATTCAGACCTTTGGGCACTGTACGAAATCGTCTGTTCTCAATAACACGCTCTCTATTGATTCTGCTTTAACACCTTCTGGCATCACGAACAGGACGGACCATTCAATGTTTTTTTCTGTATAGCCTAACGATTCAAAGTGGTGCAACAGGGCTGTCCCCTGTATCTGATACCTCACTTGTGACTTATGCTACAAAACCCTGTTTTTCACCAGCGGTGCTGTTTAGCCAAAATACACTGTGCTACAAGGCCAATAAATGCAGCACAGCACATTCTTTGTGTTACAATTAGAAAACACATTTTGATGTCGTAGTTTCCCATTAATCGTTATGTTTTTATTATTGTTGGTAAAACTGCACGCTGTGCAATTACTGCACTTACAGTGTCCAACCATAGGTGGTACTCCCAGCATTTGGGGTAACATTTCCTCTATTTAATGCCTTAACTAGATATTGATGGACATTTGGGTCCTTTCTGAAAGCAAATAAAGGTTTCGGGATGTTAAAGGTGTTGAGTACTTTGAGAATAGAAAAGTCATAATTTTCTTGATTTTTGTTGGCCAACGGGGAGAAAGTCAACATGCATGTTAAATGCATGTTTCTCTTTCTTTAGGGGACAGCAAACTGTCTCTGGGAGTAAACCATGTCCGGAGACCATTGTCCTGCGTGTTTGTATTTCTCCTGAAAATGTCGTTCTGCCCCTCCCTCGTCTGTTGCCTTTGCCTTCCCTTCCACCTCTCTAAATACATGTGTTGCTCAGGGTAATCTGTACAACTCCCTTGTGCACCTTCGTTTGCATCTGAATTGGAGTCAGAGGAGGTCTCTGAGAAAGTTATAAACAGACCAGCAGATTTTGATTGTTTGAGGGACTGGGTTTATAAATGTCTTCTTTCAGATAAGGATATATTGTCTCCATTTTAAACCTTTTAACATCTCTCACTACTTTAGTAGTTTTTTGGTTTGTGGTAAAGTTCTTAAACTCTGGTACTTGTTTGTTCACTTTTTCAGTCAATTTCTTTGCCTCTGATATCGAGGCTACGCCCAACATCAACCTTTCTAATTCCTCAGTTTCCTTTAGCTCTTATTCAATGTGCTGTAACTCTGTCTCTATTGAGAAAGCAAGCCAGTCTCTTCAACATTTAGTGCCCACTCCACTAAACTATGTGAGGTATTGTTTGTCATCAGTAAATAGAATGGGAATATTTCTAACCTGTAAACCCCACGGAATAGTATTATTCGTGAGATGTTGTAATAATAATTGAAGGAGGAGGGAGCCCCTTTGGTGGTGGAGGAGGAGGAGATGGAAGTGGTGGAGGTATTGGTGGAAGAGTAGGTCTTGGGGGCAATCGGCTGGTGCCCCTATCTTGACATTTTTCCAACTTCAGAGGCGGTGGGGGTTCCAATGCCAGTTGTTCTTCTAGAGTGAGTTCCCTCTTGCTAGGGAGTCTCCTGCACCTTTAGTGAGGGCTTTGCAATTATTTTTCCCATGTGAGGATGGATAAGTAGTCTTCGCTGCTGATAGTCCAACATCTCCTGAAGGCATTGTAAGATCAGTAGCTCTTGGTCTTTTGGCTGTGGACAGGCCAACTGGATGCTGAAGTTTTTTTGGCTTCAAGGCTGTCTTCGCACCAAAGGGCGCCAATGGAGCTGGAGTTGCATGCGAGGTTGGCTTTGAAGCCTTAGATCAGTGCTAACCATGGCTGAGAGTGGAGGTCCAGAATGCTCTGTCCCCGATTGTGGGCTCGACGATCAGCCACCGGAAGGGCAGTGAGTACTTTGGTGTATACTGCAAATAACAGCAGTACTCTTCTGACACTGGTCCAGGCTTGCCTGCAGGTCTTGGATCTCAGAGTCTGATGGAGACAAAACCAACTACTGGGATCCAATTAAGGGACCACGATGGTAAGGAGAAAACACTGGTGCACCGAAGCACTGTTCGAAGGCTACTGGGAATGAAGAATGCGAGAGGCCCGAGAAAGACCAACACGGGGAGTTGACTCACAGCCTCAGGGGAGCATGCCTGAGCCAAATGGAGGAAGAAAACAATCTAACTATGGAGTTGATGCCCATGCGTATTACCAGTCTAGGGAGCAGTCACTATACATCAGACATCTTTGAAGAAAAACAAGTTGTACATGTCTGAGCCCAATACCAGATGGCAGGAGTATGGAGAGTATGTCTACCTACAGTTACACACGCCACAAACCTAAAACTCATAGTCAGGGGCTCCTACTCCTTTATTTAGCAGGGATTTGCAGTATGCAGAGGGATGTTTGTGGCCTGTCACCATCCCAGACTAATTTCCATAGGAGCATGTTTAGTGCTTCAAGCAATGCCTGTTGGTTCCAGATTCGTAGATTAGTAAAGTAATATAATACCCTCGGCAAGACCATCATTTTGGATAACATGATTGTAGCAATTATTGGTAACTTAAGTGAATTCCACATTACTTTACAATGGTCTGAAGCACCTCTTAAGTTCCCCTCTCTGGTGTTATTCTCTGTGTGATAGAGCTTGACTCCCAGGTATCGCAAGACTTGAGGGGCCCATTTTATCCCCACCTTAGGTGGCCGTGACTTAATCAAAAACACCGGGCACTGACCGATTTTTTTTCGAATTAATTTTTAGACCTGATATCCTCCCGTCCTCCTCCAAGCATTGAATGTGCGCCCCCCGAGTTAGCATCTCGAAGGTACTGAAGCATGCAACAAAATAACATGAACACCTTCTACCAGCGGAATACCACACTCGCACCTCCCCCCCTCCTTGTGATGTTAGTGAAGGGTGCCATTGTTACTGCAAAGAACAGCGGCAAGAGCGGGCACTCGCGCCTTTGAACATTTTGTACGCAGTAGAGATATATTACTTGATCCTCACTTAGAGAAGTACAATCCCACTGCTCTCCCATATTCAAGCAACACAATACTGCCCTCAGGTAGCCTCAATATAGTGAGTCAAATGCTTTTCCTAGATCAATCAAAAGTACTATTGCCTCCAGGTGTAGTACCTCTGCAGTTCAATCAAATATTCTGCACTCACCTCCTAATATTAAGAGATGTGTTGTGAATGAACCCAAGATGGTGAGAAAAACATTTAGGTGCTACCTTAGCAGGATCGAGAAAGCACTTCTAGAAACGCAAACCACATGGAAGAGTGGAATCACGTCTGGGAACATCAGTCCCACTTAAAGGGAAAACACGCTTAGGTGCGAATTCCCTGATACTGCAGTATCAAATGAGAATGGAAAGACTTTTAGAGCATAAATAATTCACCACTGCACTGCATGCACACTGCTGCGGAAAACACTCTTCAGGTGGGCTGATTAACATCCCTAATAGGAAAGAGCAAATTGTGAAAGTGCAAATACTTCTTTGGTACGACTCAAAATGTGAATTACGTTTTCTTCATGCAATGACTGAAGGAGAATTACAAAAACGACAGAATATGGCTGATCCAAGGCCCTACTCTGAGTTTTTGGTATTGACATTATGGGCTCTGGTGCATTAGTAAAGATTGTTACTAGTAAGACTTTAAAAAAATTACAAAGTAGGAAACCTATACGTCATTAAAATTCACCTTAAATTTGTATAGTCTGCAAACAATCCTACCGATAGTAGGTTTCGTGCATACGTCGAAAACCTGTCAAGCAATTTGTACTGGGAAATAGTGGACATGTCAGTTTTGTACATTAGCATAGAAAAAACGTTTTATTATTTTTTAACATTACAGGTAAACTGCATTGCTCAGTTGGAAGCCCTTCTACGCCTGTTTCCATGATGAGAAACACCATGGAAAACATTTATGAATCCATTAAACCAACATATTTTTGGATGTTCTATGCATTTTGCAAGGTCACATTCTGCCACATCCCTTTACCCATCCCTAACTCGAAAATATGTTGAAATAAATTCCACTTGCCGGCATAAACACCAGAAGTTGCGCCTGCAGATTTTTGCACAACTTAATACAGATGCACAAAAAGGGTTTGTTCAAGAGGCCTTCCCCCCGTAAGTCATTCCTCCTCATGATTTACTGTCAACTCAAACGTTCCCTCTACTTACACGAGTAATCTCCCCCCACGACAAGATTACTACCACTGTGGCCTACTGTCTCACAGTTCCTTTCACGTCCAAGGCAGGTGATTTTGCCCACCGATTCTGACACGGATTCTCAATTTCTAAATATATATTGTGGTCTAAGAGAAATTTAATTTTTGGCTAGGTACTCCCCACACAAGCAACTTTGTCAGTGTTTTGAGGCCCTTGACATGACTCGGTATATTTCCGGTCTCGCCTTTTGAGCAAGATATCTTCTGCTCATTGTCGATTTTCAGTAGCCTTTGAAGTGAAGGTCTGAGCTACAATGGGCTTTCCTAAGGAAGTTCACCACCATGCGTCTACTTCTAGTCAGTATTCAAATCAGTAATTATTGGCAAGCAGATACATATTTGCAGTTGAGGTAAATCTGATATATTCGTCTGAAGGTCTCCTGTGCGTTTAGGTGTTTCACAAAGAAACACTGAGGCCCGAGAAAGTTGTCTAGGAACAACAGAGTGACCAAGAAACAACTGGCCCATTCCCCAACTGTGGGTAAATTTCACAACATGTAGAGAAAAGAGGGAGGAGGAAACCGCAGCATCGGACAACTTTGGCCTGGTCCAAATGAAGTAATAGAACTTCTGGGTCAAATGTTTATTACTCATGGGGAAAGCTTCAAGAGCAAAGGGAGAATAACAGAGAAATGCAGTAGGCTATTGTACAACCGTGGCCTGGGCCACATTCTGGCTAGGACTGCCTGAAAAACTCGGGCTGTAGAATGAAGTTCTCATGTTCTATTCAAATAAACACATAACAGACCTGACATCTATGTCGGTCAAGTAGGCAACTAGACACATGAAAACTTGGGGAAACAATATCCTTGTTCCAGAGAACCCCAGTAAAGCCTTGGGGAAAAAAGTGCAATGAACCCTCAGAACCACTTTGTCCAAGCGGAACATGGTCTATGATTTAGAAAGCTGTAGGGTCTGAAGCTCACTTATGTGCCCAGCCAAAGTTTAGACAGGCGCTTCACATCATAGGCGCACAATGCTAGGTTTAGAGAGGTGGTGCAATTCAACCAAAAAGGGGCCACTGAAAATCCACTTGTCCATCTATTTCAACTGGACCAATGAATGAGGATATCTCATGTAGGAACCAATGGAAAACTATAGGAATAGAGAGATACCAGAGACACTGGTTAAGGAGAGGCACCATATACTGACTCAGGGCTTCCACTGAACCATCACTCAGTACCCTTTGTAAAATTAAATAATCAGTATATTGTTAATGCAAGTAACAAGTTTGGGATGTTGTGCTTTTGCTGATAAAAGGTACCACTTTCTCAGCATAGATAAACAGTGACAAAATGCAGGTCATACATGGAACCAGGATTGAAACCCTAGGGTGCTGAAAGAGGACAGACAACCTCAGACTGATCCATGGGGCAAGTTCTGAGTTCAGTAAACAAATTTAGGGAAATGGATAGGATTGTCAAGCAGACCCTCAAATGCCAAGCGAGTCAGAGATTAGAGGCAGCTGAGGAACCTTTGGAGTGCGCTGTCCGATACCTCTGACAGTTACAATGCATCAGTTGTGATGTAGGTCCAGTGGAAATATTATGAGGAAGGTTTTCCCTCAATTAAAGAGGAGTGGGTCTACTGAGATAGAGGGAGGATGATGGTGAAACAACTCAGAAGTCACTGCAACTTCATTCCCTCTGCTGAAGTCCAGGGCATGGTCAAAAACTTTCCCTGAAGCACTTCCTCTTGGACTGCAAGTTAATCCTGAAGAACAGCAGTCAGCGCCCAGAGGCATGGAGCAAAAGCAAGCTGTAAGGAAATGCCTCCTTGGCATGGTTACCCCCTCACTTTTAGACTTTTGCTGATGCCAGTTACAACTGAAAGTGTGCTGGGACCCTGCTAACCAGGCCCCAGCACCAGTGTTCTCTCCCTAAACTGTACCTTTGCTTCCACAACTGGCACAGCCCTGGCACTCAGATAAGTCCCTTGTAAATGGTGCCCCTGGTCCAAGGGCCCTGATGCCAGGGAAGGTCTCTAAGGGTTGCAGCATGCCTTAACCCGCCCTGGGGACCCCTCACTCCGCACATGCACACTGCCTCACAGCTTGTGTGTGCTGATGGGGAGAAAATGACTAAGTCGACATTGGCACTCCCCTCAGAGTGCCATGACAACCTCACACTGCCTGTGGCATAGGTAAGTCACCCCTCTAGCAGGCCTTACAGCCCTAAGGCAGGGTGCACTATACCACAGGTGAGGGCATTTGTGCATGAGCACTATGCCCCTACAGTGTCTAAGCCAAACCTTAGACATTGTAAGTGCAGGGTAGCCATAAAGAGTATATGGTCTGGGAGTTTGTCAAACACGAACTCCACAGTTCCATAACGGGTACACTGAAATCTGTGAAGTTTGGTATCAAACTTCTCAGCACAATAAATGCACACTGATGCCAGTGTGGCATTTATTGTAAAATACACCCAGAGGGCATCTTAAAAATGCCCCCTGAATACCAGTCCGACTCCTAGTGCTAGGCTGACCAGTTTGCTGGCCACATGGGGAGAGTGCCTTTGTCACTCTGTGGCCAGGAACAAAGCCTGTACTTGGTGGAGGTGCTTCTCATCTCCCCCTGCAGGAACTGTAACACCCTGGCGGTGAGCCTCAAAGGCTCACGCCTTTTGTTACAGTGCCCCAGGGCATCCCAGCTAGTGGAGAGGCCCGCCCCTCCGGCCAGTGCCCCCACTTTTGGCGGCAAGGCTGGAGGAGATAATGAGAAAATCAAGGAGGAGTCACCCACCAGTCAGGACAGCCCCTAAGGTGTCCTGAGGTGACCCCTGCCTTTAGAAATCCTCCATCTTAAGTTTGGAGGATTCCCCCAATAGGATTAGGGATGTGCCCCCCTCCCCTCAGGGAGGAGGCACAAAGAGGGTGTAGCCACCCTCCAGGACAGTAGTGATTGGCTACTGCCCCCCAGACCTAAACACACCCCTAAATTTAGTATTTAGGGGCACCCCAGAACCCAGGAAATCAGATTCCTGCAACCTGAAACAAGAAGAAGGTCTGCTGACCTGAAATCCCTGCAGAGACGACGGAGACGACAACTGCTTTGGCCCCAGCCCTACCGGACTGTCTCCTGACTCGAAGAAAACTGCAACAGCGACGCATCCAACAGGGACCAGCGACCTCTGAAGCCTCAGAGGACTGCCCTGAACCAAAGGACCAAGAAACTCCCGTAAGCAGTGGCTCTGCTCAATAACAGCAACAGTACTGCAACGTTCTTGCAACTTTCAAAGACCTCACTCTTCCTGCCGGAAGCGTAAGACTTCACCCTCTGCACCCAAAGCCCTCGGCTCGAGCTTCAGAGAACAAACACCACAGGGAGGACTCCCCAGCGACTGCCACCTTGTGAGTAGCCCGAGACAACCCCCTTGGGCCCCCACAGCGACGCATGCAGAGAGAATCCAGACACTCCCCCTGACCGCGACTGCCTGTAACAAGGAACCCGACACCTGGACCAAGCACTGCACCCGCAGCCCCCAGGACCAGAAGGAACCGAACCTCAGTGCAGGAGTGACCCTCAGGTGACCCTCTGCCTAGCCCAGTCAGTGGCTGGCCCAAGAAGCCCCCTGTGCCCTGCCTGCACCGCTAGTGTGACCCCTGGGTCCCTCCACTGAATCCTATACAAAACCCGATGCCTGCTTTGCACACTGCACCCGGCCGCCCCTGTGCCGCTGAGGATGTGTTTTGTGTGCCTACTCGTGTCCCCCCCAGTGTTCTACAAACCCCCCCTGATCTGCCCTCCGAGGACGCGGGTACTTACCTGTTGGCAGACTGGAACCGGAGCACCCCTGTTCTTCATAGGCGCCTATATGTTTTGGGCACCTCTTTGACCTCTGCACCTGAAAGGCCCTGAGCTACTGGTGTGGTAACTTTGGGGTTGCCTTGAACCCCCAACGGTGGGCTGCCTATGCCCAGGAACTTAGACTTGTAAGTGTCTTACTTACCTGACAAACTAACCACTACTTACCTCCCCCAGGAACTGTTGATTTTTGCACTGTGTCCACTTTAAAAATAGCTTATTGCCATTCTTGCTAAAACTGTGTATGCTATTGCTCTAATTCAAAGTTCCTAACTTACCTGTGTGGAGTACCTTGCATTTTATCTATTTACTTCAAATCTTGAACTTGTGGTTCTAAAAATAAAGAAAATATATTTTTCAATATAAAAACTATTGGCCTGGAGTTAAGTCTTTGAGTGTGTGTTCCTCAGTTATTGCCTGTGTGCGTACAACAAATGCTTAACACTACCCTCAGATAAGCCTACTGCTCGACCACACTACCACAAAATAGAGCATTAGAATTATCTAATTTTGCCACTATCTTACCTCTAAGGGGAACCCTTGGACTCTGTGCATACTATCTCTTACTTTGAGATAGTATATACAGAGCCAACTTCCTGCACAAGCTCTTCCTTGAAAGATGTTTTGCCAGCTGACAGAAAGAGGATGGCCTGAACACTAATGACTGAATAGCATTGATTTTGTATTTACGTCTGTACTTGTTAGTACTTAAGAGTAATAGAGCGATGAAAAGGTGGCTTGACCCCAAGGAAGATACCATCACTTGGGTAGACTGTCAGGGGTATTCATCTATGAAGAGATGTGTTTTCAGATTTTTTCTGAATTGCAGGAGAGTCAGTGTTGATTTGATGCCAAGGATTGCTTCTGTGCTATCTTTCATTGATCGAGAATCCTATCAATTAGGGACCTAGTGGTTATTGATATATATATAACGCTACATCACATCACAGTACACTACACTGCGAGCCACTACTGTGAAAGTAAAATAAAATTAACATGAGAAATTGAACCATTGTCCAAGCATTTAGCAATTGCATTTAGGATACTGTTTAAAGGTTGCTTTCTTTAAACATGCATACAGTCCTCTGTATGACCTCTTGATCTAAAACGTGAGGTTTTCTCAACTTCTGCTTTCTAATTATAAATGCAGACTCGGGTGTTATCTCAGCTTTGAGCAGTTGCAAATCACTAGACCTTTGAAGACTTAGAGGAAGAAGTGGCTATTTTGTAAATGGAACTTCTTTAGGATGTTTGAGAAAATAAAAGTGACGCGTTACAGAATTATAGCTTCTTACACTATGAAGTTGGAATGTGACTTTTGGAGGGGTTAGGATACTACACATGAAATACAATGTGCATTAGACAGGGGCTTTGAAATTGAGACAAGGAGGCCCTCTGGGAGGCGCCATATCCTAAATTACTTTACCGATAAGCTTGTTTTCCCTTAAAGAATAAATACTTTTGCTGTCAATTGTATGTTTTTGCAGCTTTTTGTGGCTTGAGAAATAGTGCCTGTAATGCAAACTAATGAGCGTTGAACCTTATAAAAAGCCTCTGATGACTCGATGTTTTTGAAGAGCTCCACAGTGTGCTACTGTGAGCAGAGACTTCTGCCTATGGGCTCTAGCAAATAAACTTTGCTATAATTTTCATACCATGACTGTGTATTGACTGTTATTTCACTTCCAGACAAAATTTCACTTTGACACTACATCGAGTACCATTACACCCTAACTTTGCATGTAAATCAATGGTTTTGTTCAATGAAATATCTACTGGTGATCGCAAGTAGGTCGTTTAGAGTTAAGACCTAGTTTCTATAGAAAAAGCATTTTTTCTTTTGCTAATAACTTCGGCGCCGTTGACAAACCTTCATGAAATGTTCAAAACTAGTATGCCACTCATGTCAGCTGCTGTTTGGAAAGGTTTGAGGTGATTCATTAACCAGGGGATGAGAAAAAGGAGGGCCCCACAAAACGTTTTCCACATGCAATTTCCCATAGGGATTTTAGACATGACTACATCCCGAACTGCTACACGGAATTACACCAAATCTGGCAGCAAGCTAGATAGTGATCCGGAAAAAGCCCTTTTTGTAATTTGGCATGAATCTGTTCAGTAGTTTTGGAGTTATTAAAGAGAAAATAAATGTGAATACCTAGGGCCGTGGATCCTCTGCAGAGTTAATAGATCTCATGGTGAGATCTGATTGGCTGCTACCACATCAACTAGGAAGTGTTGGCAGCAATATTGGGACTTGGGCTCATCCGAGTCCCAAGAAAAAAAAACAATAGGCCCAGTGGTGGGGTCCCATTGGCACCCTGCCCGGGGCCAAAACGTATTTTTTTTAAATATGTTGACGCAAATTCATAAAGGATACACAAATCTGTGGCAAAACTGAGAAGAAATCCAAGTGCGGCCTCCTGTGCTTCCTCCTTTTTGACCCCCGTGTGGGCTACGTCCGGGGAGGGGGGAGTTTATTTATAAGAGGGGGGGCCGCATGTGGCCCCCACTATCCCATGCCAATTACAGCCCTGGGGACACCTCTCTCACTGCCCAGATGTATACAGAAATGGGTCTCTATTCACATCTCACAACCTTTGCTTTTTAAAGATGCCGTCGGTACAAGTGCTGCACCTATCCCCACATTTACCTCGTATTCAAGGAGACTCCACAGGACTCATCCGCTGTGTGCTCCTCCTCTATACTACATTGTTTATTCTGGATTTGTTCTGAATTCTTATACTATTTGCCCTGAAGATTAGTTCATTACTCTGTGCATGCTGACGCAGGCATATAAACGCATGATTTAATTCCGAAGGACCTTGGGTAAGCGTACAAAGTTGAGCCATGTGCACCTTTGTTCAGTACACCTGGCAGTGAGGGATGGGGAGCGAGAAAGGTTATTGTGTTTTCAATGTTGAGAGAAATGGGGAGTGTAAGAAGGGGAGGGAAACTGGAGTGGGGTGGACAGCAAGTTTTAGAAGTGTGTTGGCGACTGTTGAAAGTGGCATAGCTCCGTGAATTAATGTGCCTGCTGCAAAAATATAGCTGTGCATGCACAATCAATTGTCAGTTATCAAAACAGGACAAGGTGGGGGCAATTTAAAAACAAACTAATATCCCACTTACAAACTTTACTTTGACGTTTACTGTAGTACAATTTATATTTTAAAAATGTTTGAAATTCACTAAAAAAACAAAGGTTACAGGGACATCATGGGGTCATTCTGAGTATGGTTGTAGCTGAACTGCCACACCGGCGGCGGTCTTTTGATTGCCGCCAGGGAGGCGGTGCAGACTGCCATATAACGAGTGTGGCGGCTTGGCCTGTGCCAAACCGCCATTTCCCCGTTCCTACCGCCAGTGCGGTTGGACCCGCCGGGCCAGAGACGAGCATCTCTGACCCGGTGGGCCACCCAATACCGCCGCCAGTATTCCGAATCCCCTTTCCGCAAGGGATTCTGTGGCAGTAGTACCGCCATGAAATCCCTGGCGGAAAGGCTACTGGCAACAGGAATTTGCATTTCTGTTGCTGGTAGATGACTCCCCCACCCCCAGTAGTAACCTCCCACCTACCCCCAATCCCCGTATTTACCCCCCCACCCCTCGATCCCAGTAGTGACCCCCCCATCCTCCCAATCCCCGTACTTAACCCCGCTTCCCACACACACACGCACCCACAGACACTCACACCCTGACACACTCACTCACAACACCCTTACACTCGTGCACGCACACACATGCATCACCACATTAACACACAGACACGCACGCAGGCACAAACACTCCCCTCCCACCCCCCCATTCGTGACACGCATACACACACTCACACACACTCATTCACACAACCCACCCCTTCCCCTTGCGGAGGGCACTTACTGCATCCGAGGAGGTGCTCCGCCCTGAGGGGACGGGACCTGGCTCTCCCACCACCGGCAGTGCCCCCCCATCAGGACACCACCAGGCCGTATTACAGGTAGTCCTTTTGGCGGGGGCGGGGCCAGCGGTGGAACCGCCTCTGCACCGCTGACCGCCAGCATGACTACTGGAGGATTTCCGCCCACATTGTGGTGGAAATCCTTCAGTACTCGGAATATGGCGGTCCTCTGGCACCCGTGACTTTGGCGGTCTAAGGAAAAGACTGCCGAAGTCAGAATGAGCCCCTAAATGTAGAAAATAGATTTAAAAACAAAACATTAGGAATTCACTAAAAAACAAAGATTACAGTGACATTATAGTTAGGTTCAGATTTTACACGAACAAAACCATAGAGCTTCAACAGTTTTAGTTATACTAATCTAAAGAAACTATAACTTGTACCCTAAGGTAACTATAACTCGCGCCTCACCATTCACTGCAAATTACCCCACATATTATATCAGCACTGACCTCTTCTATGACACCATTCATAATATCACTCTAACATTTCTAATAACATTATTGATGAGGAAACTGTTAATGGTGGGGGCGCGAGTTATACTTCCTTCAGATAATTATAACTATAACTTCTGAACACAAAAATATATATATATATATATATATATAAATCAATAAGTTGGTTGCAGTTGCCACTAGGTAGTTATAGTTAGGACCTAGTTTCTAATGAAAAAGCATTTTTGACTTGTGTATATCATTGGCACCAGTTGACAAATCTTCACAAAATTTTCCCACAAAATTTCATGCTCTCGTCAGCTGCTGTCTAGAAAGTTTTAGGGTGATCAGTCTAACGGGGGCCGAGGAAAAGGGGGTCCCAAAACACTTTTTCCCCATGCATTTTTCCATAGGGATGTTGAACAGCAATAGCGCCCGAACCACTGAATGGAACTACACCAAATTTGGCAGAAAGGTACCTCTTGATTGAGACAGTGACCTTTTTGTTATTTAATGTAAATCCATTCTGTAGTTTTTGAGTTTGAGAAATTAAAGAAAATCAATTTTTTTTATATATATATATATATATATACATACATAGAAACACAGACACACACACACACACACACACACAAAAACACATAGATGTGAAGGCTCGGTGAACCTCGCTGCACGGCCAAAGGCCCCCACCATGCACAGTTTTTTTCATCAAGACTTTCACTGCAAATACCACATTAATATTATCAATGAGGTTATCAAAGATGTCATGAGTGCTGTAATTTGTGGGGTAGTGCATGGCGAGGGCGTGAGCTATAGTTACCTTAGGACACAAGTTACAGTTCCTCGAGATAACTAACTAGAACAGGTGAATTTCTACGATTTTCTAGGTTTAAAATGTGAGCCTAACTATAACGTCTCTGTAACCTTTGTTTTTCTTTAAGTTAGTTTCTATGGTTTTTTAAATTCTATTTCCCAACTATAACATCCCTGTAACCTTTATTTTTTATATATATATATATATATATATATATATATATATATATATATATATATATATATGGAGAGAGAGCGAGAGAGAAAGCGCAAAAGAGAGAGAGATCAAGTGAGAGAGAGAGCAAGAGACAATACATAATGGTGAGCTGTGTAATATGGTCCAATACAGCGATTGAAGGGTTGTGGTGACATTACAGCCAGGAGGCTCAATGCCAGGTTGTTTATAAATGTCATCAGAACCCCAAGATGGCAGTATAGGAATATATTTTACACAGTACCTTTTATGCACTTTCTATATATTTAATGTTTGTTTTGGGGTAGCTAGTGTGAGAAAGCTTTTAAAGTGCAGATAACATTGAGCACTCATTGGAATTGGAATGTTTAGGCATTTTTTTTTTTTAATCTTTCACAAAGAAATTGTGAATAACAAAATGGCTAATGGTGAGGTGTGTGTGTGTAGGAAAGTGCCCCTTTTGGACATGGTCGCCCCAGACTTTTTGCTCACTGGTACTAAAGAGCACTGAGTCCCTGCTGAACAGGTCATCAGTGCAGTGCCCATTCCCTTAACAGGTAAAATGTGTAAAATTGGCACACACTCCTATATCTCTGCAAGTCCCTAGTACCTAGGGCTTGGGTACTGGAGAGGGCCCCTAATGGCTGTAGCATGTATTGTGCAACCCTCAGAGGGCCCCCCCCAACAAAGTTGCCCACAGTTGCCATTTCAGTCTGCAGGTCCTGGTGCACGCCAGGCAAAAACATGACATGGTACACCCATTAGGTGCCATGCTCCACTCATGTCATCTAAATATATGTAAGTCACCCCTACAACAGGCATTGGAGCCCTTAGCAGGGTGCATTATATTTGATGTGGGGACATATCTGCATGAGTAGATATTCCCCTGTGATGTCTAGTTGGATTGATGGACATTGCAAATGAACAGGGAAGCCATCTTAAGGTATGTACAGGACACTCGTCACTAAGAGTTCCCCAGCTACATAATGGCTTCACTGAAACCTATGGTGCTTGGTATCAAACACCTCATCCTAATAAATCCAGGCTGATGCCATCCTTGGGTTTATTATGACGTGCACCCAGAAGCACCTCAGAAGTGTCCCCTGAAACCTACTAGTCTCTTAGTGTGTTGGCTGACTGGTTTCCACCAGCCTGCCACCACAGACATGTTTCTGTTCCCGTGGAAGTGAGAGCCCGCACTGTCAGAGGCCATAAAAAATGCCTGCTCCGGAGGAAGGTGTTATCACCTACTCCAGCAGGATGGCTAGTGAATCTACAAGGACTTAAAAGATCCTGCCGCCTTTGGTATGTGACCCCAGCTTCCCCTGACCTGGAAGCTGCCATTCCCATGCCCTGAGGTCCACTTGGCACGAGGACAGGTGGGAAAATTAGTTAGGCAGTAGGCGGCGTGTTCTACCTTTGGGCTAGCCACACCCCTAACTGTAGTGGACAATTAAGGATGGTTTCCACCATCTTGATTTTGGTGGAACTAGGAATTCTAGGACAGGGTTACGGCCACTCCTCACAGAAAGTGGTCATAAAGGGGGTGTAGTCACACCAAGGGTAAGTAGCCCACTGGCTACTACCCTGCACTCTCCTAAACACCCCTAGGTTGAGTATTTAAGTGGCCCCCTGACACCAGAAGAACAGATATGTCTGATTCAAAAAAAGAAGAGGACAAAGAAGAGCTGAAGGAGCGAGAACTGTGGATGACTGGTGGATTTTGGTGTGAAACCCTGGCTGTCTCCCTGCTTCTGTCCAGACAACCCCAACATCACTACTCATCCTGCAGCTGTGGGGACCCAAAAGCCTTGGAGGTTCTCCAGCACTTCACTAGCCTGTTAGCATCTCCCTTGGAGTGGAGGAGCCACTTTCCTGCAGGCACCAACCACAAACTTCGGTCCACCAATCTGCTGACCACTGGGTCCACTGATGCAACAGCCTTCCAGGAAGAGGTCAGTATGCTCCAAGCGGACGGTCCTGTCTCCCTTCCAAGTGAAAAGACATCAGGACCAACCAGAGCTGAGCTGCACCAATACCTGGGGTACCAGACCTCTTACAACTACCAAGACTTGTTGAAGTCCAATCTGGATTCCAACGTTGCATCTGAAGACCAGCTTCTGAGGGACATTAGCGTCATAGAGGACATATTCCAGAGCCATCCAGCTACTCTGTTTTGTCCCTCTTCTTGCAGGTTCTCCAAAGAACTGGTGGCGCCTTGATACAGGAGAGCGACGAGAAAGACCTGCAGCACTCGAGCTCCCCGACCGAGTCAACAACATCTAAAGGTGTTCTATTGCTCCCAGGACCCCCACAGACTGAACCCCACATTGCGAGCTCCCTGGACTTGTCCCCAAGTTCCCCCTTGGACTCTCTTTCTAGGTGTCCCCTCGTCAACACCTCACTCGACTAGCACCACTGCATCCCGACGCTCCAGGGCAGATAAACCTTTAATGGAGGTCTTGATTGTGACCTTATACCCCTAGCACTCTACTACCCACAGGGGACCCCCGAGAACTGTTTGCAAGGACCCCTTTGCAGTAAAAGTACACTGGAACTTTATCACGTAAAAGTGCATTTGAGTAAAAGTGTTACTTACTTGCTAAGACCATACAAATTCCAACAGTATTTATCTTCTTGAAAGTATTCTGGTGTTGAAACATAATATAAACAAAGTAACTATTTTTCTAAACATTGGTCTCAAGTTCCTTCGTTACTATGTGTCTCATTTATTGATTCATGCTTAACCCTACCATCTGACAAGCATAACTGCTCACCCACACTTCCACAAAAGAGAGCTTTTGGGATCATTACTTTTACCCCTGTAAACCAAAAAGGGTTCCACTGCATAGATAGCATGTTTCCTACATTGGTGGTTCAGCAGTTGGATAGAAGACTTTGCATTTGCTGATACCACTCTGTCAATGGGTGTTTTCACGAAGAAACTCACAAGTGACTTTAGTTTAAAAATACCTTTCCCCAATCTTTTCGATTTTCCCAAAATGTGTAATCTGGCCTGTAGGGCCTTGTGTTAAGTCCCCAAGAAAACTGTATTAGAAATATAAAACGTTAGGCCTGTAAAACATGCTTAGCATCTTTTTGGAGATTTTTAAAAAGGTTCCAACTACTTTAAAACATGTCTGGTTTAAAGGAGGGAGTCAAATAACTCAACCTGACCCCTTATGTGCAGCACACAATGTGGCAGCTAAGGAATCTCTGTAAAGCCTGCAAAACTAAAACCGACTCAAAACCTACAAAAACACAGCTCCAGGAGCTGCATGCAGAGTTTGAAGCCACCCATATAACAGAGGATCCTGACACCACCCGAGAGGGTAGGTGGACCGTGATCACAAAAGTGGACAAGGAAGGTGATGAGGCGCACTCAACAGATTTTGGGACAATCCCTTTGGGAAATGATAAAGTACCATCTCACCATTACCCTAAAACTGTACTCAGAGTGCCTCCTCCAACTGAAGGTAGGGCAGGCCACTCAAGGCAAAGAACAAAGCTAGCGGTTGAAGAAATAATTCTTGAGCGACTAGTCAGAAGGGCAGCCCTTGGAGCCAAAATCTTGGCTATGGAGAAAGAAAGGGCTGAAATGGGGAAAAAACCTTTAAGTGATGGGAGCAGAATAAATAGGGAGAGAAAGGAAAGTTTTGATCCCAAAATCCCAAATGGGATTGTCCCAAAATTTGTCAACAGTGATGATATAACAAAATGGTTCACAACCTTTGAGAGGGCTTGTAAGATGAGGAAGATACCTACCGCTTGGGACACTCAACATACAAACTAAATGGGACGAAATAGTAGGGGAAGCCCTAATGGTTAGAGAATGGGTAGAAGTACATGAGGGGGGACGAAAGGTTAGTTCCAATGCACGATTCAACTTTCGGCAATATAATTTTGTACATCAAAGCTACCTAACCCCACAAACCCTGCATGCTATATACCCTACCAGATCTGACTGCTGTGGGCGCTCCAGGCCCCAGGCAGCAACGTTAAGACACATCATATGGGCATGTGCCTCTCTATTCCCTTTCTGGCACGCAGTTATATACAATTTGAACATAGAAATAGCAATTCGTCAGGCATTTCTGGGCTTGCTTCCCTCGCTGGTCAAGAAAAATAATTATGCAGGTGTGGCCATGGGTATAGCGATAGGGATTAAGACGACACTCAGGTGAAAGAGTGAATATACGTGATTTTATTGTACTTCAGTAGTGTCTTTATAACAGTCTCTATCTGTGGGTTTTAAGATGGGTGGTCTCCTCTGTTTCTTCTCCCTCAGGCTTCCCAGCTGTTGTTGATGGAATTCCTGGCGTTGGTAGTGTCAGGAGGACCGGAAAAAGAGGAACGAAAGGCAGGTAAGTAGTGTCTCTGTAAGTGTGTTTGTACTTCAGTAAAGTGCGGGGAGGGTGTGTGGGGGGGGAAGAGAGAGAGGGAGAGAGAGAGAGAGAGAGAGAGAAAATGTGGTAGAAATACCTTCACTCAAGAAAAGAAAGAGACAAAGGAATAGGATTTTAGGGTGAGGGCTATAGGACCCCGACCCTACACCTCTGTGGACACTGTCACTAGTGCAGTCGCTTAAACCACTCTTCTTCCCCCCTTGTGTGAGTGTTCAGTGGTTAGTGCTCCTTTTAGTTGTGGGTTTTCCCTTTTTAAAAACCCTTCCCATTTTCTCCTCCTCCCTCTACCCCTCCCTCTCCACCCTCCTCCCTTCTAACCACAGACAGTAATTTGTTCCTTAAGCAGGACCGTACCTGCTTTAGCCACGTCCCTCCAGGGACGTGGCGGAGTTTGAGACTCTCTGGACTCCCCTGTCCCGCCGTGGGAGTCTCCCTTGTGCTCCTTGGTGTTCTCCCAGGGTGGGAAACACGAACAACAAGGGTGATCACCTTAAGGATGACCTGAAAGCATTGTCCGCTATGCTGTCCGATTTGAAGGAGACACAGGATGTGACTGCCTCAGGTGACGGGCCTACATAGGATACGGCATACACTCTGCTGCTTTTGGGCTGCGGACCTGGACTGTCCTGGGTTACAGAGAGTTGCACCATAGACACCACACAATATGCCCTATGGATTTCCTTTGCACCATAGCGGGAGCTAACCACAATAGCGTGGGGCAGGGTGGAGTAGGGGTTCAATTATTTATTCTATTTTTCTCTTTTGGAATTGTTCTATAGACGGCTGTCTGAGTCATAAAATCATTACAGTTCAAGCATAGTTATTGCTGCTCCTCTCCTAGATTGATATTTATACACTTATGCAAAGACGGATCCTCCTTCATGGTCCTACTTTGTTGACTTTGACAGCAAACAGTATGTAAGTCACCACTCCTGCATTTGTAGCACTGGCTAATGTCTATGTTCTGGAGATTGTGCAATGGAACATGGTACTGCCTACACTTCCTTACACTGTTTATGTGACAAGGTCCAAAATCAAAGTTATCTTGGCACTGGGGCTCCTTACTTTGGGAGCTTTTCTCAGGCCAGTGCAGTGATATACTCCTGACATTGAGTGAGGAAGAAGCCGAGTCCTATGACTACATGAAGGATACTCTGATTGAAGGTTTTGGACTCACTGCTGAGGAGAACAGAATTAAGTTCAGGGAGACTCACAAAACCTGGAGTCAGTCCTGGGTAGATTTTGTAGGCCCTAGAAGGCCCATTGAAAGGAAATAAGGTACATGATTACGAAGAGCTCTATAATTTGATTATGAAGGGGCATCTGTTGAGTAACAGTACTTTTTATTGGTGGGGACTAACGTTCACTGTTCTGTGGTGAAGTGCCAGTCCACTGTTGGATGACAACATACTATTTTTCCTTGTTTCATTTTGTTTACTAGGGAAACTACATAGCAATAAATAATTGCATTTTGAGTAGAGAATGATATACAGAGAAGGGTGCTGAATACTATGGATTCTTCTATGAATATTATAGAATGAGCTAGCCAGAACAAACCATGAAATAGGCTACTGTGGCCGATAGATACTTTGGTAATGATTTTGTAATGGTTGCTTTTTGCAGAGAAACATAATTTGAATATATGTATCCACTGTCGAAGGATTAGTGAATTTATCAAGTATATGTATGGATTA
The DNA here is from genome assembly GCF_031143425.1 of Pleurodeles waltl. Lineage (NCBI taxonomy): Eukaryota > Metazoa > Chordata > Amphibia > Caudata > Salamandridae > Pleurodeles > Pleurodeles waltl. Next base: position 1,194,488,774 of record NC_090437.1, read on the forward strand.
TTCTGCACAATTAATGTTGAAAATATTGAAAATCGATATTGTCGAACCAATATAGTCGGGACTATGTAACTGGAATTGAGAGACTGAGGCTGCTGTTGACAAAGTATCATTAAGTTTACTGATGAAGTTACAGAGAAATGAGTGTTTCTTTACTGTTGATCTTTCTATATGATTGATCTGTAAATTTCCTGCTGCCGATGGTGTAAAGTACAGTTATTTCTTCTTAACTAAGTACACAGGGATTAATCTGAATTGTATTAAAAAAAAAAATCGTTTTTGCGAAGTATGGGACAAGGTGACACTATCTATTAAATATTTTGGACCTATCACTGTCATTTTTTGCAGTCTTTATATTTTACATTCAAGTCCATTGATTGTTTTATGTGGGAAGTGACAATGTTGGCAAACTCATGTAATCGAGACGCCAGTGTCGAAACGAGGAAGTGACAATGTTGGCAAACTCATGTAACCGAGACGCCAGTGTTGAAACGCTTCATTGCTCATTCTGCCTTAAAGAAATTTTCTGCAAAAATTCATTCTTGGTGTGGCACGCACTCTCTCAACTAAAGAAGGGTGATCACTATATACATATAATCGGTATGTATATGTGTTTATGTTATATGAATATGAAGGGAACAAAGGTAAGACAGTAGAGCGCATATAGACAGGTTAAGAGGATTATGGGGTGTGTATCCTCATAAAAGAAAAAAGGTGTGTTCCGCCCATAAAAGAAGAAAGTGGGCTGTTTGGGGTTCATCATCTAGTTATAGTTATAACTTTCATTTACAATTTATCCACCACCTTCAAATTATTATAAGTAGCGATCCTCGTTACACTCTTTTCAGCTCACTAACCAGACATCACTAATTATAACTCACCACTCTAGCATGCACTGTTCTCACAAATAATGACACTCCACTGTAAAACAGTACACTGGACGAGACCCTCTGCCACTCTACTGCATGACACTACACAACACTGAACTATATGACACACTACTCCACTAAATGCCACTCTATGCCACTACACTCAACACTCTGCTATACTCTGTGCCACTCTACCACACTCTACTCAATGACTCCCCACTCCATTTCAAGACACTCCAGTCAACAACACTGCAAAGTACAACACTCCACTCTACTGTTTGATATACCACTACACTGTTCAACACGCCGCTCTACGTTACGTCACTCCACAATATGCCTCATCACTCCACTCTAACCTATTCCACTCCACTCCACTCTAACCTATTCCACTCCACTCCACTCTAACCTATTCCACTCCACTCCACTCCACTCTAACCTATTCCACTCCACTCCACTCTAACCTATTCCACTCCACTCCACTCCACTCCAACCTATTCCACTCCACTCCACTCCACTCCAACCTATTCCACTCCACTCCACTCTAACCTATTCCACTCCACTCCACTCTAACCTATTCCACTCCACTCCACTCTAACCTATTCCACTCCACTCCACTCTAACCTATTCCACTCCACTCCACTCTAACCTATTCCACTCCACTCCACTCTAACCTATTCCACTCCACTCCACTCTAACCTATTCCACTCCACTCCACTCTAACCTATTCCACTCCACTCCACTCTAACCTATTCCACTCCACTCCACTCTAACCTATTCCACTCCACTCCACTCTAACCTATTCCACTCCACTCCACTCCAACCTATTCCACTCCACTCCACTCTAACCTATTCCACTCCACTCCAACCTATTCCACTCCACTCCACTCTAACCTATTCCACTCCACTCCACTCTAACCTATTCCACTCCACTCCACTCCAACCTATTCCACTCCACTCCACTCTAACCTATTCCATTCCACTCCACTCTAACCTATTCCACTCCACTCCACTCTAACCTATTCCACTCCACTCTAACCTATTCCACTCCACTCCACTCTAACCTATTCCACTCCACTCTAACCTATTCCACTCCACTCTAACCTATTCCACTCCACTCCACTCTAACCTATTCCACTCCACTCTAACCTATTCCACGACACGACACGACACTCCACTCCAACCTATTCCACGACACGACACGACACTCCACTCCACTCCACTCTAACCTATTCCACGACACGACACGACACTCCACTCCACTCCACTCTAACCTATTCCACGACACGACACGACACTCCACTCCACTCCACTCTAACCTATTCCACTCCACGACACGACACTCCACTCCACTCCACTCTAACCTATTCCACTCCACGACACGACACTCCACTCCACTCCACTCTAACCTATTCCACTCCACGACACGACACTCCACTCCACTCCACTCTAACCTATTCCACTCCACGACACGACACTCCACTCCACCCTATTCCACGACACGACACTCCACTCCACCCTATTCCACTCCACGACACTCCACTCCACGACACTCCACTCCACGACACTCCACTCCACGACACTCCACTCCACGACACTCCACTCCACGACACTCCACTCCACGACACTCCACGACACTCCACTCCACGACACTCCACTCCACGACACTCCACTCCACGACACTCCACTCCACTCCACTCCACTCCACGACACTCCACGACACGACACTCCACGACACGACACGACACTCCACGACACTCCACTCCACGACACTCCACGACACGACACTCCACGACACGACACTCCACGACACGACACTCCACGACACTCCACGACACGACACTCCACGACACGACACTCCACTCCACTCTAACCTATTCCACGACACGACACGACACTCCACTCCACTCCACTCTAACCTATTCCACTCCACGACACGACACTCCACTCCACTCCACTCTAACCTATTCCACTCCACGACACGACACGACACTCCACTCCACTCCACGACACTCCACTCCACTCCACGACACTCCACTCCACGACACTCCACGACACTCCACTCCACTCCACGACACTCCACTCCACTCCACGACACTCCACGACACTCCACTCCACGACACTCCACTCCACGACACTCCACTCCACGACACTCCACTCCACGACACTCCACTCCACGACACTCCACTCCACGACACTCCACTCCACGACACTCCACTCCACGACACTCCACTCCACGACACTCCACTCCACGACACTCCACTCCACGACACTCCACTCCACGACACTCTCCTTCACTGTAATGCACTTTACGACACTCCAATCATTGACACTCCACACTGCGATTTGTAGGACAATTTTATTGAAGAATAAAAACCATTAACATGAAATGGTGCTTAAAATGCTCCACCAGACACCTCTGCTCTGCTTCCCTTTCTCTAACCTTCACCCCCAAATCTGACGATCGCTCCTTCTCCTACCTAGCAGCAAAGACAAGGAATGAGCTACCCTTTCATCTCCAGACCTCCCCATCTCTTCCAGAGTTCCAAAAGTCCCTGAAGACTTAGATAATCAGCTAACAACCAAACCCTGCCAGGACCCACATACCCTCACTGGTGACAAGGCACACTCTACAAATCTACTGATTGATTGATAAAACCATGCTGTCTACAAACAATGCATGCAAGTTCTGGTTTACACCAAGGAGTAAAGGCAACCCTGCAAGTAAAGCTCTAGGTTGCACTAAATTGGACAAAGCACGCTACCAACAATGCATGCAAGCTATGGCTTGCACCATGTTGGACAAAGCACTCTACCAACCATGCATTTAAACTGTGGGGTACCCTCAAACAGGCAAGGCTTTGTGGCATGTGAGCTTGCCTTGCACAATACTGGACAAAGCAACTACTCACACACTCCTGCATGCACGAAATATATGCAAAGACTACAGAGCTGTACACAGCCACCACCGATGCAAAGACAGCCTAGAGACAACACAACCTAGATGTGGAGTAAAGGCAAGATGTATATAGGGAGAGGTGTAAAAGACAACTTTTGGGGGGCACAACCACGACCAGGGTGGGACTGGCCTATAGAGCAATCAGGAAGTGCCAGAGGCTGGACTGGTAAGATAGTGTGTGAGGTGTTTTTTTGGAGGTTTGTGGGCCGCCTTTACTGTTGATTTCCCTGATATAACCACAAACATTGCTTGCTGCAAATACAAATGCATGCAAGTATTGCAAAACCCCTATACAACGCGTCTTTCCAAGTTTGAACTACCTATCTTCAACGGTGGGCCACTTTTTTAGCTACCTGATGTAATAATAGGGGCGACTTTTACTTTGGTGCCTGGTTCCATCTTCTGCCCCAGTGCGACCCTGACCACGACCATTCTCTTGTATGTACAATGAATACAATGAACAACCAGCACAATTAGTCTCTTTTAGCATCTGAACTCGATCCAGGTTTAAAACCCAGATTCTGGCTCTGCAAGATTTAACAAACTTGGCAAAGCTTTTCGGTTATCGCTCTCATAAAGGTCAGGAATGCAACAAAACACGTGAAATATGGAAACAAATTCCAGAGGAATAAGACACCCTTCAAGAGCAGTTCCCTATCACACTTTCTTCACACGTGAGCTCAATCAAGTAAAGCTCCCATTTATGTTTCCAATTACCGGGGCAGGGAGTGCCCTCTTGGCTTCGAACAGTTACTCCGAAGAATGATGGGTGTGTATTCGGGAAGGTTTATTTTTGACATTACAACATGTCAAAACGTGCCAAGTCACCAGTGAATCGCAGAGGCCAGTGCCACTCAAATGAGTGAAATGGTTAGGTCTTTGTAGAGTTGTATAGCGCCGTAGAATCAACAACCTGGCCTCCTGCTGGACAGAGTCCTCCTGGGGAGCTCATTATTTAGGTGTGTGCTTCTGCTATATAGTTCTGCAGCACTGAAAGTGCAAGCCCGGTGTCTAGGGGCCAGGGAAGAACGTAAATGCGGTGGTTTAAGGGGGCAGGTACTGTAAACCCACCCTTATCACTGGAAAGGGAGAAAGCCAGCACTTCTAAGTTGCAAACAGGCACTGTGAGACTGAAAGTGCATGCACTTTTACAATGGGAATTGTAACATGGTGTAACCCAGAGAAGAACGGGCGTAAAGTACACCTCTGCAACTCCCGCGGAACACGGGAGGGGGTTCGTAGTTCACTGGGACCCCTAAAGCTAAATAACCAAGGGGCATCTGAAATATAAGCGAAGCAGGACTTGTGCTGCCTAGCAATTTCGTGATGGAACTGGACGGGTTCCATTCTCTACGGATAGTATGCCTACTTTCTGTTCACTGTTGAAGGTGGTGGCTTCTTGGAAATGGGGTGGTGTGGGGCACAAGGGATTAGCCGGAAAACTAAAATAGCCCCTTCTTTGAACTAAAGCACTGATGCCACCATGCAAGTGAGGCGAACCTCCCTTGAACAGCTTCCTTCTCTCTTCCATTTATGCATCTATCCATTCATTCTTTCAACCTACCATCCACCTGATATCCACTATTTCACATTTACATTCTGTCATTCATTCTTTCATCCATCATTCAATCTTTTCCCCATTCCATCCAACCAGCTTGCCATCCATTGATCCATCTATCCATCCACTCTGCCGTCCATCCATTCATCCACGATGCCATCCATCCTCTGTGCTGCCCATCGATCCACTCTGGTATCCATCATCCATTCTGCGATTCATCTATCTAGACACTCTGTGATACATTCATCCACTCTGCCATTCACCCACTCATCCACTCTGCCATCCATCCATTCACTCTGCCATCCACTCACCTATCCATCAATGCACTCAGCCATTCATCCACCAATGTACTAAATCTAGTATCCAACCATCCATTCATTCACTTGACCATCCATACATTCATTCTGCCATCCATCCACCTACTCTACCATACATGCACACTGTCATCCATCATTTCTGCCATCCATTTACTCATCTTTTCACGCACTCATCCATCAGTTTACTCGACCATCCTTTCACCTGCCCATCCACCTATCATTCACGCATTCTTTCACCCACTCATTCATCTGCATACTTATTCATCTACCTTCTCATTCTTTCAGACTTCCTTCTCTTTAATCCTTCCTTTCAATATTCCTTCTTTCTTTCCCTGAGAAAACGAACAGAGAGGAAACCAAATACTGGCCAGGCGGACGCTGTGTGAAGCACAGGATTTTAGTTGACATGTTTTACGCCACGCCCTACTTACAATGGCCACACCTCTTACATTTCTTTGGTCCCGCCCCCCACACTTTATTCATCTCACGTAACGCACTGGCCATACTTCCTGTGGTACAGTAAAGCAGAGGGGAGCTGATGCTGTGGATCTTCTGACCGGAAGGGTTTTTTCCAGAGGTCCCCGAAAACGAAGCAGGTTTCTGCTGGCTGGCTACTTGCATCTTCATTGTCCATTTTGACTCCCACGATGCAGCGAACCGTCATGCAAGTGATCTTTTCATATAGGTATATACAGAGGTGCTTAATAGAACCCCGGAAGAGGGGGAAATAAATAATTAGGGTGTCTCCGGGTACATTGGCATAGTAATAACATAATGCACACCTTAGAACTCGGGTCATCTCTGCACTATAATAGGGTGTTCTTTCCAATTCATTAGTAGTGGTATCAATCTCTAATGAGTGAGAAGACAAATTCATCTGCTGAGGTTGAAAGGTTTGCCATGCAGGTTACATAACGATCGCTGCAGCTTGGGCTGAACCCACTGAGCTAGCTCACTGGCTTACACAAGCCCATAGTGTCCTAAACTGTCTGACGCCATCACCTGAACCTGCTGGCCGCTGTGACTGGCATTGTTCGGCGTCACTGCAGAGCCTTGGATCTTTCTGGCCAGCTGGGAGGGCGGCAGGTGGCATATTATAGCAAGTAGTGCATGATGGGCAGCGGCTCCAACGCCAAGCCCTGTGAGGTTAAAAACCAGTATGCCAGCTGCAGGCCACTCTTATCAGCAGACCTGACACAGCATCTTTGTTACCCCCTTTTTTATGCGATGGCTCAGGCCGCCGCCCCATCAGGCCCTTTTCTGGGGAAGGCTGGATGAGCACAACCCCATGACACGGGGCTCGGTGTTTCTGCACCTGCGGGGACTCCCAGAGCATCTTAAAACATAAGGGGAGAGGGGGCGGGGGGTACCATATTGATAAAAACACATCTGAGTTGTTTACATTTTTCCCTATTTTTGATATCTTGAGACAACTGTGTGCCAAGCAGAGATTTCGTACTTTGCATGATCCATGCCACCAGAAAATGTTGTTCCCATTTCCGCTATTCTCTGTTGAAAGTAGCAGGAGGAAAGTTTCATGACCTATTCTTCCCCTGTGATAAGGATACTTGTATGGAAACTGCCTCTGCTACGTTCCTTCTGTGGGAGAAACCTTCATGCAAGACAGCACAAACACATGTCTTAAAAATGGCTTACTGCTGTCATCGCTGTGCTGGCACACAAACAGGCTGCCTAGTGCCGAGCACAACCTTTGCACCATAGTGCAGAGGTGTGTGCATGATGTCTAACATAGGGTTTGTGCTGGGAACTAACCCGTCCAGTAAAATATCGTGTCTAGACAAGTTTTAAAACCTTCCACACATTGGATGCCTGCTATATAGTGCGGTACACAAGTGTGGTGCGGAATGTTGTGGGAAATTTAAAACTGGTTCAAGGAGGTGTTGCTTTTGAGTTCAAGCACGAGCTGCTCATCATCGTAGGTTGGCATCTGCGCCATACATATGGGTGCGTTCCTGATCCACCCACGCTGCACCTGTGTAACAGCCCATTGGCACAAAGTGCCACAAAGCCGTGCAAAGCGCTATTGGCACAGAGAAAAGGGCAACCTTCCAATGCAAAATGCCTTTTGTGCTGCAAAGTAAATACCCGTCCTAAACTCTGCCCTACTTTTCATCAATTTGCACAAACAAATCTTGCTCTCCTGCCAATCCAGTATCTGTTGTACGGGAGTGAAACCTGCAATGATGCTACATAAGCCATGTCTATGATATGTGCGAGGGTGGCTTGCACCGTTCGCTAGACCTGTTCCCTGTGTGAGGGTGGCTTGCACCATTCGCTAGACCTGTTCCCTGTGTGAGGGAAGCTTGCACCGTTCGCTAGACCTGTTCCCTGTGTGAGGGTGGCTTGCACCGTTCGCTAGACCTGCTCCCTGTGTGAGGGAAGCTTGCACCGTTCGCTAGACCTGTTCCCTGTGTGAGGGTGGCTTGCACCGTTCGCTAGACCTGCTCTCTGTGTGAGGGAAGCTTGCACCGTTCGCTAGACCTGTTCCCTGTGTGAGGGTGGCTTGCACCGTTCGCTAGACCTGTTCTCTGTGTGAGGGAAGCTTGCACTCCTGCCCACTCTGCATCGAATGGTTTTGGTGCTAAAAGCTGGCACTGTCACTACCTTTGTTATTCCTTCGCAATAAGAGAAAACCTTCACATTTTCGCTCCCTTTGCTGTGGCTTTCTGTTACAAATGCAGCGAAGCCTATTCCTCTCAGCTTTAATCTCTGCACTCTAGGGCTTAGAAATAAACTAGGGGGAGTCACTGACGTGATGGGTACAGTAGCAGAAACAAAAAAACAAGATAGTGAGAAAGAGAACTGGAGGACAACACCAAGATACAGAGAAGGAGGTGGTACAAGAGATGGGGGAGGATAAAAGAAGAGAAAATACATTGGAAAGAAAATATAAGAGATGTGAGAGGAAGGGAAAGAAAGGAAGAAAAGACAGCTAAGAGGGCAGAATTAAAGGAATGGGAAGAACCAGAAGAAAAAAGAAATGAGTTTAAAAATAAAGGGGGAGAGAAAAAGAAGTAGAAGAAGTAAGGGATGAGAGAATGAACCAAGAAGTACAAAATGGGAAAGAAAAGTTGAAAACGGAAATGAAAGAACAGAGAAAGAACAAATGAATTGGAATAAAGTAGGGGTCAGATAGAGAAAGGGGAGGGTGAACTGGAGATTAGGCGAGAGAGAGCAAGAGGCAGCAGGAGTCAGACAATGGGAAAGTGATAGAACTATCCTGAATAGGAAGAAAAGACAGCTAAGAGGGCAGAATTAAAGGAATGGGAAGAACCAGAAGAAAAAAGAAGTGAGTTTAAAAATAAAGGGGGAGAGAAAAAGAAGTAGAAGAAGTAAGGGATGAGAGAATGAACCAAGAAGTACAAAATGGGAAAGAAAAGTTGAAAACGGAAATGAAAGAACAGAGAAAGAACAAATGAATTGGAATAAAGTAGGGGTCAGATAGAGAAAGGGGAGGGTGAACTGGAGATTAGGCGAGAGAGAGCAAGAGGCAGCAGGAGTCAGACAATGGGAAAGTGATAGAACTATCCTGAATAGGAAGAAAAGACAGCTAAGAGGGGAGAATTAAAGGAATGGGAAGAACCAGAAGAAAAAAGAAGTGAGTTTAAAAATAAAGGGGGAGAGAAAAAGAAGTAGAAGAAGTAAGGGATGAGAGAATGAACCAAGAAGTACAAAATGGGAAAGAAAAGTTGAAAACGGAAATGAAAGAACAGAGAAAGAACAAATGAATTGGAATAAAGTAGGGGTCAGATAGAGAAAGGGGAGGGTGAACTGGAGATTAGGCGAGAGAGAGCAAGAGGCAGCAGGAGTCAGACAATGGGAAAGTGATAGAACTATCCTGAATACGGTGGATAAGGAGGAGAGAGAGAACGAAGAGGGATGAAACAGGATTAGAGAAGAGAAGGGATGGGAAGGGGAACTGCCAGGTGATACATGGACATAAGAGAGGCCTTGAAATAAAATCTGTTTAGATAAAGATAATACAGGGAGAGACTGACCAAGCTGGACAATGTCCCTGAGAGAATGAGAGCAGTAGAAGTGAGGAAAACTCAACTGAAAATTTGTGATATACAGGTGATGGAAAACTGAGGGGATATAAAAGTCAGAAGATTGCAGAGGTAAAAAGGCGGTGGTTAAAGGGACACTGGGGAATAATGGTGAGGTAACTAAGGCAATACAACTGGAAACCAGCGACACAATTAGTGGTAGATGATATAAATGAAGGTGTTAAGGAGAGCAGGGGGTGTAAAAATGAGAGGTTTTGAATTGTGCAAATGAAAGGAAATGGGAGAAATGCGGTGAACTAAGAACTGGAAGAGGGAAGGAAACAGAGGTAGAGAGGAGCAAAGATAGAGAGAGATAGTGGTGGAGGGAACGACTGGTAGAGATGGAATTAAGAGGCAAACTGGGAAACATAAACTGAACCGATTAAAGATACTAAAAATAAACTTATGAAAAATAAAGGAGCCGGTAAGACTGCGATGGAGATGAGAGAGGAGGAGCTCTGAGGCGACATGTGCTAAAGGAGTGGGAACGAGATGCACACATTTGAGTGTGAATGGATGAGAACGTAGGTGCAGTTCAAAGGGAATCTGGGAGAGGGAGAAGAGAAGGACAGGGTAAGAAGCGAATAGAAGATCTGATGGTGAGAGAAAGACTGCAACTAATGAGACAGAGAGCAATAATGAAGGTTAGAGGAGGATGTAAACACAGATGTTGGAGTGGGAGGTAGAGAGAGTGGAAGGGCTCCAGGTGCCGGGGCAAGTGATTTTGAGTCTCCTCTGTGATGTCCACTCAACCAGCAGAAATACTAGCAGACCTTGTCCTCCATCCTGCTCACAAAAGACTGAAGTCTTACTGAGCTTCTCCAGGTTGATGTACAGCCACAGATTACAATTTGAGAGACTCAAGCTCCCTTTTTTTATGATTGGTTTCCAGACACAAATCAGATTTAGTGTATTTCTCTTTGAAATGTGTGTGGTGGGTGTTGCTACCCTTGAAGTGCCCACTCCTGTGTTCTGTCCTTTATCCAGGAAGCAGTCTGTCACGGCAGCACTGACACCAACCTTGACAGCCCCACAACACAATCCTGGGAGTGTTTCAAGGATCACACCTGAATGCCAGCCTCACTGTTATGAATCTAAAATAAGGTTACAAGGGAACAACCCTGCTCTTTATGATTCCCTGTCTCTGCAGTGTTTTTCTTATCACCCCCATCCTCTTCCTGAGATTTGCCAGGCCCAAATGACCAGTGACCTCTTCAGAATCGTGGAGTCCTTTTGAAGTGCACAAGAAAGTGTGGTTCTCCCTTCCTCCAGTGCATGTCCCTCCCAGCTGTCAGGATGATCCATGTTCACGATTGACCAAAAATCAGCTCCAACGACCCTGGTATTGTTGCATCAGGGGCACTCAGGGCAGGGGTTCACATCCGTCACCATCTAGAGGACTTTCCCATTCCCACAATATGGACTATCAGACCAGTTAAGGAAAACCTTCAACAGCAGGTTAGAGTCATTAGGAAAGCGGATGCCAAGTACCACACAATAATACGTCTTAAGGGGCACCCCACAAAAATATTATCAGAATGCCTTGCAGACGACCTCTCAAACCACAGGAGAAATCATATCTTGTACGTTTGAGACAGAGAGATCTTGAGGATCAACCATGCCAATCCAGTGCAGAAAGGTCTCAATACTAAAAAACTGTTGGGGATTTTCTTAGGGTAATAAGGAATCCCATTTAGCCCCTGCATATCAAAACAATGTAAAAAATTCTCCTCAAAACATATATGTGATAGGACACCTAAGATGTCACGCATGCTCACTTTATGCCTTTAGTACTTCATAAGGTGATTTAAAAAAAATAAAAAAAAACATAAGAAGTGACAGCTTCCTGCAAATTTCAGAAGTTCACCAATATTATCATGAGTGTGGATTTCTAATATTACAATGAAGGAATGTATAATGGTTTGTGCAAATTTTACTGCCTGATGTGGTTCTTCAAAAATAACATATAGCAGCAGTACAAGGAACAGGCGACAACGTATCACTGCCCAAGATGGCTACTATAGAAAAGCACAAACACATCAAGATGCCTATTCACATATTGCATTTTGTAGTACTTTAATTAGTACCACAGAAGTGCTACTTATTTACTACAAAATGCTACTCACTTGCTATCCACTACTGTGATGCGGATCTCCATGCCCTTGCTTGTAACTGTTTATTTTAGCAGTAAATGTGTGAGGGACAAGCTGGAGTTGGTGGAAAATGGGGAATACTTAATATGAAAACGGAAGAGGTTCAGAGAAAAATAAGGGCACGTTTAGGGAGGGAAAGGCTGCTATAAACAATACCTCACAAAAGAGTAAGCCCATTGCAACTCACAAGCTACACATCTAAATTTACTAGAGTCCTAAAAGTGACATAACTGTAGTAAATGTACTTCACCCAGCCCTGGAAAAACGTCAAACACCACAAGTGGCTACTCACACATACCACAAGAAACTACCATAGACAGTAATGGAGACAGGTGCCAAATGAATAACATTATTTTGATAAATAATTAACACTGGTAGGCCTTCTTATTGATGGCTAGTGTTCTCAAAGTTTGCATTTCACAGAAAATATGTCTGTGAATCATTTTTTGTATTTCACAATGAAGGATTCATTTGCAGGATATGTAACTTTCCTATACAAAAAAAAGTTAAACACAACATTTTGTCTTTCTTTAAAGTACTTGTTAAAAACAATTTCATAATGACAGTGCTGCTCTTACTCCTTTAATCAGAATACCTGACAAACTCACCTTTGCAGCCCTATCCTTGATGCAAGCATCTGCCAATGAATTCTCCCCAGTGTGTCAAACTATACATTGTAAAAGCAGACCTGTCAGCAAAAAGTTTGTCTGTCTCAGATAGCACTTTATTTTTTATATATTTATTTTGGAACCTATGCTAAGGTATCAATCTACTATTAAAAAAAAGCGGATTTTAGATTGCATGTTTTTAATTACCTTACAATGGACTTTGCATTTAAAATTGTACTTATAATGATGCACGCTGTTGCTTAAAACACATTTTAAATATTACCACCTAGTCCTCAACATAAGCACAAGCAAAAACTAAACGGATGTCACTCAAATGCTCGAAGTCTTTCTAAAGAGTACTAAAATCAGTTAATGATTCATAGAACATAAAAAAATGCATGCCGAGTAGCATGTGTAAAATTGCCTTATACGGCTATCACAGGTTTTCTAATGATATTTATAAATCACTGGGCTTTCATTCTCATGGATATATATATATTGTATTGTATTGTATTGTAATAGTATTTATATAGCGCTTACTACCCCTGCAAGCGTCAAAGCGCTTTTCGGCGAGTAGCACGCTACTCCGGAGCCCAAAAGGAATTAGTGGTGGACTAGTATAGGGAAATATGAGTACAGTTTTAGTATTATTATGAGTTAATTTGAGCCGTGGATATGTGAGTTTGTTAGTTGGACTGACAGGAATAATGGAGGGGTGGAGGAGGGACGAATCCAGAAGTGTTAATTGGGAGTTTATGTTAATAGGATTTAGGCTTGGGATGAGTAAAGGGGGGATGGAGGAGGGAAGAGTCTGTGGAAAGGGTTAGGGAGATCATAGTAGCAGGTTGAGATAAGTGAGGGAGAATTTAGTAGGGTTGTTTGGGAGATCATGGTAGTAAAGTGAGGTTTGGGTGAGTTAGATGTGGAAGAGGAGGGAAGAGCTTAGGCAGGGTTATTTAGGAGATGGAAGTAGTAGAATGGATTTGGGGTGAGTCAGAGTGAGAATGGAGATTGATAGAGACATGACATATGGTGATGGGTAGACAAAGTATGATATAAAATGAGAGCAGGGATTCATAAGTATCTAATATAACTACTTATCTAGGAGCTATGCAATGACCTATGAAGATTTTAAGTATAGAATAACAAACACATATATATATATATATATATATAAACATATACACATAATCAGATAAAAAATATTTATCAACATAGGCATAGCTGTTTGAATATGGTGGTTATGAAGGAAAGAGCCAACTTTTAAGTAGTTTTCTGAAGACAAGATAGTTATCTGTGGCTCTGTAGGTGTGTTAAATATTTTAACAGTGTGGGTCCTTATTTTTTTCTTAAATAGGCATCTTTTAAGACACTATAAGGAGTATTGATTCCACTTAGCAATGTGGCACTTTCTTGTTTGCTTTCATGCGTCTCTAAGAACATCCACTATGCTCTCTGGTATTTTTAGATGACCAAATTCTCAGTGTTCAGGAGCCAGGCTGCCAGGCTTAAAGGCTCTGGTTCAGGGTGTAGCACACTTCCTTCTTCCAGTGACAACAGGTCTTGTTATATTGGTAGTTTTAGAATGTTCCCTTGTGCCATTTCCATCAGCTCTGTAAACCAAGTCTGCCTTGCCTACTGAGGGGCGATTAGTATTAGAGTTATCTTGCTTTTCCTGCATTTCTTGATCATCCTGTTTAACAGTGGTATCGGCAGAAAAGCATATGCAAATATCCCTGACCAGTCTATCGACAGGGCATTACCTAGTGCTTGATGGTATGGTTATCTGGAAGCAAACTTTTGGCATTTTGCCTTCCCTAGGGTTGCAATAGATCTATTTTTGGAGTTCCCCACCTCCTGAAAATGTTTTTGAATACTCTTTGATTGCGTTCCCCTTTGTGAGAGAATGATGTTTGTCTGCTCCGCATTTTCACTTTCACATTGACCTTGCGTTAATTGCCTAGGGTTAGAATAAACCTTTTATATTATTTATAGTTCATATTTTTATTTATTTTTAAGAATAATAAACTAATATTTTTCTCTACACTTTACCATACGGAGATCCCCACCACAATGGCGGAGATCTCCAGCTACATGTGAAAAGTTAATAGTAGTAACTTCACACTCATAAATCCTGCTGTTGGAGTCTTCACCAGGGGCTGGATACATTTAAGTCTACTCTTAGGTGTAACTCTACAGCCAGCCATTATAAAGAGCAAAAAAGAATGGATTTACACTGAAGTGCAGTAGTGGATTTATATGTAAGTAAATCTAAACATGTAAATTTACCATAGGGAATCAGTCCCTATGTAATTACCAAGGCAGAATCTACTCTTGTTTTTCTCACATGTGTGTCTGTACAATTGCAACTTCCCTTCTCCAGTAAATCTTAAAAATTCCAACATGCTTTTCAATGAAATATACTGTAAAAATCTTCTTCTCATTAAAGTAAAAAAATAGATTAGAAATAGGAAACGTTAACCTCGATTCAACAGGGTGACATGTTACAATTTAGAAATAAGGGATGCATTAACTCACAGCAAACACGTTTGTAATGATTAATGTTGGAAATGGTGCCCCTAGTGTGCAGTGGTTTGTACCATGTCCAAGAAGGGACCCTCAGTCTAGTCAAGGCAAGAGAGTCACAAACCTAAGATAACCCCTCCCCCCCCCCAGGTAGCTTGGCTCAAGCAGTCAGGCTTATCTTAGAAGTACTGTGTAAAGTGTTTGTGTGCATATGCACACATGCACACACACACCCACACCGACAAAACACCACAAAAATAATCCACACCAGTTTAAACAAATAGCCAATACTATCTGAGTAAAATAAGACCAAAACAACAATCCAACATACACAAGTCAAAATATCTCTTTCTAAAAGTTTAAGCAAGTCTTAATCCATAGGTACCTGGGATGTGTCAAAACAAAGACAATGTAGGCCATAGAGGAGGTGAGGTGCCAGAAAAGCAAAGCAATGTGTTGGAACCCTACTACGCAGGGGAGATGATGCGTCAATTCTTTCCTCGCAGGTGAGACAATGAGATGGTTTCATACTCCTAGGGGAGGTGATGCGTGGATTGTTTCCCCTCAGGAAAGGCGATGCATCGATTTCCAGACATGTGGCCTTGGTTCCTTACTGAGGTGCAGGGTCAATGAGAAAATGGCTCCCAGAGACAATGTGTGAGACAATGTGTGGAAAATGCAGACACGCTGTGCTGATGGGACCACAGTGAAACAGGCGCTGTGTCGATTCTTCAGCCACAAGACAAGCACTGCCTCGATTTTTCCGGGTCGGTGCATTGATGCGTGGATTTTTTTTCCCTCAGATCACCAGCTTGCAATTCCAAGGGCCTAGGGACTGATGTTGGCACCCCTTGGCAAGTTGGGACTCTCAGCAGAAGAGCCCAGTCACTGGCAGATGACGTCTGCTACATCCATGAGACTTCATAACAGGAGGCAAGCTCAGTCCAAGCCCTTTGGAGAACCGTTGGAAGCAGGATGCAGAAAGCCACGTCCAGTCCTTTCACTCCCAGGACAGAAGCAGCAGGTCACTACAAAAAAGCCAAAGGCAGAGTGGCAGTCCCTCGGACAGCATCCAGCTCTTCTTCCTGGCAAAATTTCCTCAGTCCAGAAGGATTCTATGTGGTGTCAGAGGTCCAGTACTCTACTTCTGTCTTTGAAGGAGAACATCAATGAGAAGTCTTTGTGGTGCCAAGGCCCTACCTTTCCCTGCCTTGGCCGCAGACACACTACAGAGGGTTGGAAACTGCTTTGTGTGAGGACAGGCACAATCCCATTGAGGTGCAAGTGTCAGCTCCTCCCACCACTCTAGCTCAGGAAGACCCATCAATATATGCAGGGTACAGCTCAGCTTCCTTTGTGTGACTGTCTACAGTGAATGCCCAAACAGACTGACCCTGACGTGTATTCAGCAGGCACAGGGTGGTTAAGCAATAAAACACCCACTTTCTAAAAGTGGTATTTTCAAACTTACAGTTCAAAAACCAACTTCACCAAAAGATGTATTTTTAAATTGTGAGTTCAGAGACCCCAACCTCCACATCTTCATCTGCTCCCAATGGGAAATTACACTTACAAATATTTCAAAGCAATCCCCATGTTGCCCTTTGGGAGAGATAGGCCTTGCAATAGTGAAAACTGAGCTTAGCAGTACTTCACTTTCAGGAAATGTAAAACACACTAGTACATGCCCTACTTTTTAAATACACTGCGCCCTGCCCAAGGAACTGCCTTGGGCCAAATTTAGGGGTGACTTACATGCAGTAAAAGGCAAGGTTTGGACCTGACAAGTGGGTGCACTGGTCAGGTCGAAATGGCAGTTTATAACTGCACACACAAACGCTGTAGAGGTAGGTCTGAGACATGTTTACAGGACTACTCATGTGGGTGGCACAATCAGTGCTGCAGGCCTACTAGCAGTATCATGGATAAACCTATCACCAATACAATTTAGACAGGGAACACTTGCACTTTAGAACTGGTCAGCAGTGGTAAAGTGCCTAGAGTCCTAAAACTGGCAAAAATGAAATGCAGCACACATTGAAAAACAGGAGGTAAGAGGCAAAACATCTGGGGATAACCCTGCAAAGAGGGCCATTCCCAATAATTATGTAATCTGAACTAAACAAAATATTGCTAGCACACAGGTGTTATGCCACTGGAAATATAAAGTTACATTGTAGGGATGTAATGCTGCAAAATTATTACAAACAATTATGCCTGATACACCTGTTGATAGTGAGAAAGAGGTTATGGCCAAAATAGAATGTGTTCTTAATGTATTAGTAGACATAAGAATACAATGCATTCCAAAGACATGTATGGTTGTATTTTACGGCCCTGAAAAGCACAAAGTTTTGAAATCAAGTATCAGATAAACAAATAAGCAAGTAGAGAAGTAGGAGTATTATTCAAAATATATGTCAAGGTGAGTGGGTGTGATCATAATCTGAAGGTCTCCTCACTGGAGAGTTTTACTTGGGCGGAGGAACAGATGCTCAGTAAAGAGTTATAGGAATGTATTGTTTTTTTGGGATAGGGACTGACAGCAAGGCGTGTTTTTGCGGTGTCAGAGTAGCCGAGGAGACTGGGAGAGGAAGGGGAGGTAGGACTGGGAAGTAGAACGGTACTGTTGGAGAGCGAAGGATGGCCGGTAGGGGTAAGAAGCAAGAGGAGGACCACCGGTGTTATAGTTTTGGCTAGAAAGTTGGAAACTGTGATGAGGAGAAGTATGGAGGCCAGTAAGGCTGCAGTGTCTGCAGGTGTAACCAGGTACCATAAGCAAAAAGAAGGCTGTTTTGTTTAAGTGTATAGGGTTAAGAATGTTTAACTATTAGTTTGAAAGTTTGAAAGTTAGGCTAGATTTATAAGGTAAAGAGAAAGTTAAAAGAAAATGGGCTTAGTCCTAACACCTTAAAGTAGCCTTTTGCTAACTATGTTAGCACTGTATCCTTCAAAACTCACATCAGAAAGATCTTCCGAGCGTTCTACAACAATGTCTAGAAACGAGGAGAAGACACTCTGGGCCTCATTATGACCCTGTCAGCTGGCGGTGTTCCGCCAGCTATTATGACCGTGGCGCAATAGCCATGGCCATACCGCTGGCCCCTCCACTATACTGCCAGGCGGTCATAATCCCCAGGGCAACGGTGCAAGCACTGCTGCCCTGGGGATTATGAGTCCCCGACCACCAGCCTGGCCACGGCAGTAAACACCGCCATGAAAAGGCTGGCGGTAAGGGGGACTTGGGGTGCCCCTGGGGGCCCCTGCACTTGGCATTGGCAGTGCAGGGGCCCCCAGACATAGCCCCATCGCGCATGGGGAGGGAGTTCCATGTCTTGGCCGCCAGGTAGGAGAAGGATCTGCCTCTGGCGGTGGTTCTTCGGATGCGTGGTACGGCGGCGAGGGCGAGGCTAGCGGACCGTAGCTGGCGGGTGGGCGTGTGGAAGGTCAGGCGGTCGTTGAGGTACTTGGGGCCCAGGTTGTGGAGAGACTTGTGTGCATGGGTGAGGATCCTGAACGTGATCCTCTTGTTGACGGGGAGCCAGTGCAGGTTCCTCAGGTGGCCGGAGATGTGGCTGCGTCGAGGGATGTCCAGGATGAGTCGGCGGAGGTGTTCTGGATGCGTTGTAGTCTTTTCTGTAGCTTGGCTGTGGTTCCGGCGTAGAGGGTGTTTCCGTAGTCCAGCCAGCTGGTGACGAGGGCATGGGTGACCGTCTTCCTGGTTTCGATCGGGATCCATCAGAAGATCTTGCGGAGCATGCGGAGGGTGTGGAAGCATGAGGAGGAGACGGCGTTGACTTGTCTGGTCATCGAGAGGGAGGAGTCCAGGATGAAGCCCAGGTTGCGTGCGTGGTCTGTCGGCTTGGGGGCGGTGCCCAGGGCTGGGGGCCACCAGGAGTCGTCCCAGGCGGAGGGTGATGGTCCAAGGATGAGGACTTCCGTCTTGTCTGAGTTCAGTTTCAAGCGGCTGTTCTTCACCCATTCGGCGACGTCTTTCATCCCTTCGTGGAGGCTGGTTCTGGCGGTGTCGGGGTCTCTGGTGAGGGAGAGGATCAGCTGGGTGTCGTCGGCGTAGGAGATGATGTTGAGGTTGTGTTGGCGTGCAATGGCTGCGAGAGGTCCCATGTAGACGTTGAAGAGGGTGGGGCTGAGTGATGATCCTTGCGGGACGCCGCAGATGACTTCGGTGGCCTCGGAGCGAAAAGGGGGGAGGCGGACTCTCTGTGTTCTTCCAGCGAGGAACGAGATGATCCACTTCAGAGCCTTCTCTTGGATGCCGGTGTTGCTGAGGCGTTGGACTAGGGTGTGGTGGCAGACAGTGTCGAACGCGGCGGAGAGGTCCAGGAGGATGAGTGCCGATGTATCCCCGTTGTCGAGAAGGGCTCGGATGTCGTCGGTGGCTGCGATGAGGGCGGTCTCGGTGCTGTGGTTGGCTCTGAACCCGGACTGCGAGGGGTCGAGGGATCCATTCGTCTCGAGGAAGGCGGCAAGCTGTCTGTTGGCGATCTTCTCGATGACTTTGGCAGGAAAAGGGAGGAGCGAGATGGGGCGGAAGTTTTTGAGGTCGGTGGGGTCCGCTGTTGGTTTCTTCAGTAGGGCGGCCAAGACATGGAACTCCCTCCCCATCCGCCTTCGGCTGACCCAGGACCACCTCGCCTTCAGGAAACAACTCAAGACCTGGCTATTCGAGCAGTAGCGGCCCCCTTCCCCCAAGCGCCTTGAGACCCTTCCGGGTGAGTAGCGCGCTATACAAATGCTATGATTGATTGATTGAACTGCCCGAATTTCGGGCAGTGAAATTCACGACGGGTGGTACTGCACCCGCTGCACATCAGCATTGCCGCTGGCTCTATTATAAGCCGGCAGATATGTTGATGTGACTTTTCCGCTGGGCCGGTGGACAGTAACACTGTTAACGTCCGCTGACCCAGCGGAAAATTCAAAATAGGGAGGCAGAAATACCACCAGCACTGGTGGTATTCTGGCGCCCGCAGCCTTGGCGGTCTTCTGGGAAGACCGCTGAGGTTGTAATGAGGGCCTCTGTCTTCAGACACGAGGCGACAATCATCGCTCAATGACAAATAGCTCTCATCCAGAAAACGAAGATATACACATAGTTATTTCCGGATATGGTTGAGAGATACCAGCATGTCTGGTGGCCCTCCTCGCATCTCAGTGCACTGACTGACCAGCAGAAAGAAGGGATGGTACCCTGAGGCACTCCATGTGGGATGGGGGTAGGGGGTCAGTATGTGACTATGGAGGAGTGTGAACTCCAGATGGCGGGTGTCTGTGAAGGGAAACCTTCTGGCCTCTAATGACCTCATTAGTGCAGTATTCCAGACTTCCCAGCAATGGGAACTGCCCTTCTGTTAAGTTGTACCCAAATAGGCATGCGTTTTTTCCTCTTTGTGGCCTAAAGCACTCAGCAACCACTTGCTAATACATGCTGTATCAGTTAGGGCATCAGCCAGATTCAAATCTGAGCCATATCAATAATGCGAAGCGGTCTAGCGGTTAACTTGTTTTTCTTGACTTGAGCATCTCATCTTGATAAAATCCTGTGATCTTGTGCAAATGGCTTCATCTCAGAGTGCTGTGTTTGCAGGGGTTTTCCGTGCTTTCAGACAGGATGTGGAATGTGCATTTGTATGTACATCACAGATTGCCAAAGATGCTGCACCCATGACATCTGAGTCTTTGAAGACCACAGTCGCAAACTTTTTTTTTTTTTTTTTTTTAATGCAAAATCAAATAAATGATCAAGGTAGCGATTTAGTAGACTCTGGATCTGAAAGCCAGATGTTATCCCAATGTTATTCTGTTGCTATTTTCCCTCATGTGATTTCCTGGCTCCGAACACGCTTGGAAAATGCCAATACTTTTCTCTGTATGCACCTCTCCGGCGCGAGGACTCTCCTTCCATTTACCTCCTCCCACCACATCCACACTGCACGCCCTCGGGTACTCTCGAGTCCAGGAAACTGCAGCACTTTACGGTTAGCATTTTCTTCTTGGTGTAAAAACATATTGGTTGAGGTGGACCTTGAACCTGCCAAGCCTGACGAGGCACAGCCTAGCTCGGGCGGGGGCACAAATAGACTTTAAGAGGTGCTTTGACTCAGAGAAAATGGCTTCTGTCAGGTGCAGTCTGAAACCGCATCATTCGTGTAAATGCAGCTCAATCTCAAGTGTACACAGACAGGGAACTCCGGATTGCATTGGTTTGCTCGATAAATCTATCCACTTCCAGCAGGGGCATTTCTCAATTTTCTAGTCTCTAAGAGCAGAGGCTTACCCTATAAAAATCGATCCCCACCCCACATGAAAATACTTACCAGTGCTTAATTTGAGCCGGTGTTTTCCGGTGGGGGACACCGGTACGTATTTTTGACGGTCGGAACTTATTTTTCTACATTAGGCACTTACTGCGAGCAAAAGACACATGGGAAAGACAGGTAGAGAAAAAGGAGAAAGCTCACAAGGGGAGAAAGTAGAAAGCTGCAAGAGTGATCTGAAGGGGCAGTAAATGGATTAGAGGGGCCCGAGGTGGCGTTAGGATTACGCTGCCTCAGTGTTCTGCGCTCGCACACTTAATTGGAACACCTGCGGGTTTCAAAAGAGAGACCTTAGAGCACAGACATGTTCTTATTTACAAATTAAGCACTGGATACTAGTCACCCTCATTGACGACATTTCTGAGCAGGAATGTTTGAAAAGAGGTTACTGTGAAGACTCAGGGCCGTAATCTGAGCTGCCTGGTATTCTGGGAAGTAATTTTGCACCCGTTAAATACTGATGCCGAAAGGTGAGGCATTTAATGGGTGTGTTATTACCTCCCCGTTCAGAGAACCGATGGAGGGAATGGGGGATGAAGCGTTTAAGTACCGCATGTTTTTGTCCACTCTGCAAAACTCCCGATGGGATGTCGTTTCCCAGCAAAAAGTCTGTCAAGTGTTACAACGTATGCGTCAACATACGCATACGTATGCGTCAACAGGGAGTGGTATTACTGCGTCAGTTGCGATCTCGTGCCTGGATGAATCACCCTTGTGCAATGGGGTCACGGCGCTGGTGCGCGTGCATGCTGGTCGGAGGAGGCCTTTTTACAGTCACCTCTGCTATGAATCTTAAGTAAGGTCTTCCCAAAGACGGCACAATTGCCCTTGGACTCCAACTTACTAACTACCACCTGCACAGGGCCCAAAAAAATCTCCTCTGCCAGCCAAAATACAGCACCAAAGGTTACTTGGAGTTCCACTTTGCACAGATTCATATTTTTTTTTTGTAAGTCCCAATCTTCACTGCCATTTAATCATCTCCTTCAGTATAAGGAAATTACTATCCTTTACAAAATAATACTTAGCCACCCAATGTTCCTTGAGGACCATCCGGCCCTGTCCGACAGTGCGATGTTTGTACATGGAAGGGCTACACTGTATCACCTCAGTGCATCATTTGCTATGTAAACATGAGAGACTCCTACAATCAGAGAGGGTGTTTGCCGCCATGCACTGAGACGCTATTTGGTTTGCTGGTGTTGCCTTTCCCAGGAGAAGAGATTTAAGAGATTTGGTCCACCACATGGTTAAGTATTATACTCCTCACCGGTGGCAAGAGTTCTGGTTAAAATAGAATATCAAACTACATTAAGAAACCAAGAAGCATGCGGTAGAACTTCCCTCTATCCACCCCATCACTTGCTCAAACGCTCAAGACCTTGGCCTGCTTGATTAGAGACCTACATGAGTACAGTGAGCCTACATTATCAACTGGGAATTTGCCCAACTCTTGGAATTTTCTTATCGCTGTGTGTGCACATGATGTTATGCAACAAAGAACCCCAATAGTAATATCATGCCGGTTGTCTACCAAATACTTATGCCCAGTGCTTAATTTGAGCCTGGGGTTACAGATGGAGCCCATCAGCACTGATTTTTGGGATCAGCACTTATTTTTCTTCAATAGACTTCGACCCAGAGAGTGCGAAAGAAACACACAAAAGGTAGAAAGAAGGAGGAAGAAAAAGATAGAAAAAAACACATTAAAAGGCAGTGAGGGTATCTAAACTAATAAGAAACCTCTGAAAAAACACAGAACGTGGAGCAAGCATTGGCAAAATCAACCAATAGACTTTAATATGTTAATATATGACATTTTATGTATGTGCCCTAATTTCAATTAACAATACTGTAGCTGTAGGACAGTGGTTCCCAATCTGTGGTCCGGGGACCCTGGGGTCCGCAAAGCCTCCTCAGGGGGTCCGCAACTGCTTAAAAAAATTAATAATATTAGGTCTCGGCTATCAGTAATAACTCAGTGGGGGTCCCCGGGTTCCAATAATGATTCAGTGGGGGTCCCCGGGCTCCAGTATTGATAAAATGGGGGCCCACAGAAGTCAAAAGGTTGGGAACCACTACTGTAGGATACATGCCCAAACAGTGGAATTGCAATTTGATGCAAAAAGCTTGCACGTGCCTCTCACTAAGTAAACCAGAGACGTGGAAATGAACTTGATCAATATTTTGGAAAATCCAAGCAAAGATGTTAGAAAACACAAGAGGAATGATTGTCAAACGAATATTTTTCAAAGTGTACCTTTTCACTAATTGCTGTCAATATCTAGGATGCTCTGCTACTTCCAAATGAGTAAAGTTAAACCAGACTTGGTCAAAGCCCTCGAAAAAACTAAGCATCTCATGGACAAGTAGTCATCCTTCCTCGGACTCTATGATGTTATGCTATATTTGTAACATGTTTTTACACTTACAGAAAATTTATGCTGGCGAGGAAGTGGGCTATAGGTATATACAGTCATGACGGTAACACTTAAGAAAAATACCGGTCAAGGTCATGGCATAAAGCATTATGGGCCAGATTACGACCTTGGCAGAGGGGATTACTCTGTCCCAAATGTGACAGATATCCTGTCTGCAGTGTTACAAGTCCCATAGGATGTAATGGAACTTCTAATACGGCAGGTGGGATATCCGTCACATTCGGGACGGATAATCCCCTCCGCCAAGGTTGTAATCAGGCCCTATGTGTCTAGTGAGGGTCGTGTTGTAACAGTAGATGCTAGTTTCTATGGTCTTGCTGGTGTGCTGGTTCAATATATGAATGGGCTTGTAAATACTGTCACTGTTGCCTCAAGCACTCTAAAGTGAGGCATTACGCAGCAACTGAAATGGGAGCCCGGCTTGTGTTCTGGCCATGGGATATTTCAATTTGTTTTGTGAATAACCAAGTTTACTTTAAATAAGGACCTTTCTGAATAGTCTGTAGGTGTCTGTGCTCTTCCTAGTTTTATTTTAGCAGGTTTTTAAATACTGTTTTTAATACTGTGTTATTTGGTTTTATATTTTATTGTGTTTTGTGCCTCCCCCTGCTGGGCTTTTTCGAGGCTTTATCGCCACCTTTTTTGACCCCCCCCAGGCCCGTGTTCAGTGGCCTTGGGTGGTGGTCGGTGCAGTGCTTGATTTGTAAATAAAAAGGTGACAGTGCCCAAAGCCCTCCTCTTAAACACACTGATGCTGCAATTAAATGTGCGAGCACAGAATACTGAGGAGGTGTAATCCTGAAGTCATTGCGGGCCTCTTCAATCCATATAAAGCTTCTCCATGCCCCTTCAGCTCACTCTTGCAGCTTTCTCCTTTCTCCCATTGTGACGCTTTTTCGTTTTTCCTTTCCTCGGTCTTTCCCATATGTGTCTTTTGCTCGCAGCAAATGCTTGATGCAGAAGAATAAGCCCCGGCACTCAAAAATAAGTGCTGTTGCTCAGCACCAGAAACAACAAGCACACATTAAGCACTGGGTCGGTGCCTCTTAGCCATGGTGCTCCTTTGAGCCTCGCCCCTTGGGGATTATTGGTGCTGCACCCTCCCCTTTACCTATGATTTTGCCTTACAGCGTTTAGTGAGAGTGCAGCATTCTGGCTGGAACGTGTGGAGAAGGTGGTGGCCATCTTGTTTCACCCTCCAGGCCTATTTCCAGCCACCATCTTGTATTGTTAGCAGTCCAGCTGTCATCCTTTCTGCTTCTCATCCCCATTTAAGAGGCTCGATGCAGCGGACACGCAGCCCGTCTGCGCCCATCCGCACCTAGACAGGTCCAGGGGCCAGAATTCTTAGCCTTACTAGTTCCCTACCCCTCTGAGTTCTTCCAATCTTGTGGGCCTATCCCTTCCGACATTGGTCATGGCTGCCTAGACCTTATGAGGTCTTGTACTACATGTAATTGGACTCCTCAGTCTGACCTAGGATTAAGGCAAGCAACCCAAGATGGACCAAATAGTGTTTTTCTTTTGGCCAACTGTCGCTCCTTGGCTGCCCATAAGCTTGATATATGCCTACTTCTTAGTGATCTTGCACCAACAGCCTTGTTTCTTACTGAGACCTGGATTCATGAAGGGTCTTCTCCGGATGTAGCCTTGGCGTTACCTCAAGGCTACCTGATAAGTAATCTGGATAGGGACACCTCAAGAGGTGGGGGAATCGCCATCACCTACAGGGAATCAGTAAAGCTTATTGCCCAGCCTCTTCAGTTACCTGGCTGTGAAAGTATGTATTTTTCTATTACTCTAAACCCTCAATTCACCTTTTCAGGAGCCCTGGTGTATCGTCCCCTCAACCCCCCAGAAGCCTTTCTACAATCTCTCCCAGATCATATTTTTGAATTAATATGTAAAAAAAAGAAACAATTTTACGGTCTTGGGTGATTTTAATATTCATGCAGAAGATTTAGAAAACTCAGCTACCAAAAATGTACTTACTGATATGGCCGCATTAGAGTTGGCACAATTGGTTAGGGGCCCTTCGCATGTTAAGGGCCACACTATTGATTTCGTTTTTAGTAACATAGTTGGCTTAACTTCCATGCCTCCCAGTCCTTTGGCTTGGCCTGACCATTTCCTAATTAGGCTTAATTTAGCTATTTCTACCATTAGTAGAGCCCCTCAGACTATATCCCAGCCCTTTCGGCGCTGGCATAAGCGCAAGGCCAGCGAATGGATCAATACCCTTGAAACACTGAAACCTTCTCTTAGGGATAATTACATTTGTCATCTAGAGTAATTTAATGATTGGATCTCCAAAAGTTTAAACACACTGCTTCCTTATTCTATTAAACCTGGCAGGCGCCGTTTAAAAGGAGCTCCTTGGTTCTCTCCCCATCTTCACAATCTAAAAAGGGAATGTAGGCATCTGGAAAGGAGCTGGAGAAAATCTTATGACGTGTCACTGAAGCAGGAGTATTGGAAAGCTATCAGACTTTTCCATTCGGAAATTAAATCAGCTCAATCTATTTATTATGCTACTAGAATTGAGCGGTCATCAAACTTGCCAAAAGAGATTTTCCAAATACTTAAAGAAATCGCACAGCCTCACACTGAACTTATGAGTGCCTCCCAAGAACATAGTAATAATCTGGCATTTTTTTTTCAACAAAAAATATCAGATATTTATTCAGCTTTCCCGGCAAACTCCCCTCAGGCTATTGATTTTATAGGGGAGCATATTTCACTTTCTGCTTCCTTTTCGCAATTTGCCCTCCTCTCCAAGGACACGGTACCCAAATTACTTGCAGCTCTTAAATTGGGCTCATCGCTTGACCCAGCCCCTCCTCAGGTGCCGGCTCTAGGTACTTCGGTCATATTTCCAGTTCTTACTGGTCTTCTAAATGCCTCACTTTCTAGGAGTCTTGTTCTGGAGCAATGAAAACATGCCATAGTTAAACCCCTTCTTAAAAACCCTAACTTGGATGCAGCTCAGTTGAATAACTACAGGCCTATTTCTCTGCTGCCAGCCTTATCTAAAATAATAGAAAAGCATGTTAACGCCCAACTTTCAAGTTTTCTTGAAGATAATAAAGTCATTCATCCCACTAAGATGGGATTTAGACCCCTTCACAGCACAGAATCGGCTCCGATTGCAGTCACGGAAGAGGCCAGAAGGCGGCTCGATCATGGGATTGCGACGGCTATTATTCTTCTTGACCTTAGTGCCGCCGTCGACATTGTCGATCATGATATATTACTTTTGAGAATGAGGGAGGTCGGAATCTCGGGTAATGCCTTTAGATTGATCTCTTTTTTTGATGGGCAGATCGTTTCAGGTACTGGACCGGTCTTTTCTCTCCAGTTGTGTTAAGAGCAGTTGTGGAGTGCCACAGGGTACTTCGCTTAGTCAGACACTATTCAACATTGATATGTAAATAAAATACTTGATTGTAAACAAATTACCCAAGGAGAACTATCTGAAGGTTTTCCTTCAACCTTTAAGTTTATTAAACAGGTTATCAGTGGAAGGTGAGATTTCAGTACACAAGGACAAGTGCCTGATATTAAAGTTCAACCATTTTAAGGACATTTTCTAGAAGATTGGGATTTTTTAATAACTGTATGGCTTTAAATAATCAACAGGCAAACTGTGTTGCTGAATAGCGAACTGGCTCATCAAAGAGAACAAATGCTATTTCCACTGGATGGATCTGAGGGACACTAAAGGAAAAACTTTTAACCTGCCAATCAGTACAAAATAGCACTTGTGTTGGGTCTGAATTTCAGTTACTATAAATGAATGTTCTATATAACACTAATCCACTTGTATTGGTTGTGGGATATTCCCAAACCTGAAGATAGGGAATCTAAGGTACTTGACATTAGGAAAAAGTTAGAAGAGAAACAATAAAAAAATTAAGTAGACCTATGGCAAAATGTAATGCATTAAATAAGGTGCTTGTTGAGATAGGGGACCTAGGGTGAGGAAACCTGGTCAGACAAAGAAGCGCTTCTATGTCCTTTCACAGGCACAGCCGCTGTCGGGATGTTTTGTGCTGGAGCAAACATTATTAATGGACGTTAGTGGGGTAGGTGTCATTCGCTGGTTCTTGGTGGGAGTGAAAGAGAGAAGTAGAAGGAAATACTGGTAAACATGGTTCAGGCGGAGAATGTTCTGCTATGGAGTTGGGTCATGCTGGGACGGTTGGTAACTCCAAGCGTTCCTGTTACGTACTGTATATCTACGAGTTGTTGTCCTGGTTCATTACGCCGTGTATCATCATCGGAATGCAGCATCTACAGCTGGTCTGTGAACACTTTTGAGCAAAAAGGTAACTTTTGGTAGAACAATCAAATTACCAGGATATTTTTGATGTTTTTATATATTTAATGAAAGCTTTCATTCTTGCTTTTTAGGAAAGTGGTAGTTTGCGCATAGTGCCTGATTTGGATTTTTGTTATCCATCATATGTTGCTTATGTTCTGTGTCTCCACGGTTCTGCTAGTGAACTAGCGTTTAAGAAAACTGGCGGAGGTTTCACAACCCTTAAACATTCTTCATTAGTTAGGTACCAGGTTTGAAGAATACTAGCAGCTCCTTTTTGAATGAGTAAAACCCCAGGGAAATTACCCGTGGTTAGACTATTTGCAGGTAGTCTTCCACTTACCTTTTGCGTGATTAAATAAAAACCTCATCGCTCACTTTGGAGCCCAAGATCAACAACACGTGAATCAAGTTACTGGGTGGTGGCTAAGTTCCACTAGTTCAATGCAGAGTGAACACTTTGAAGGTGGAAATTTGGCTTGTGGATGTTCCTGAGGCGAAGGTAACATCTAACAGAACGGTCAAATTACTGGGGCATTTTAAGTATTTTAAGTCTGTTGATATGCTTTCTTAGTGGTGCTCTAAAGCGTATAGTTCTACAATGTGTTTATATTGTCCTTCTCACGTTGTTCTGCGCCTTCTGGGTTCTGGTAGTGTACCAACAGGGAAGGTTCCACTAACCCTGGAGGTTCTTCGTTAGTTCTGTAAAGTATTTTACTGTTACCTTGGAAATGGCCACAGCTCTCCTTTTTGACTTATTAATAACTTCTTTGCTCACTTTGGTACCTGAAGTATTATCTCGCAGACCGGTAGCTGCATGCTACATTGGACGCTATGTAGTTTGCAACAAGATAGCTTGCTGTAGGACACAGTCACCAGGTGACAACTCACAACCACATCCACCTACAATAAAAAAGGTCATGTTTTTAAGTAAATGGGGGAAAACAGCTTACCACTGCGTCCAAGAATTCAATGCATCTTTTTAACTCTAGCCGCGTGTCACAGAACTGCCTGAAGAGAAGTCTTCCTATTGGTTGCTTGTCGCAAAGGCTACTGTAATCCTTCTCTGTGCATCGAGACAAAAGCCATCATGAAAACGAATTAGTAGCACGCCATGAAACAAAATCAACATAAACATGCAAAGCTGCCCATTTCAACCCCGACCGCCCAGTTCCAATTCCAAATCATGTATATGTGCATTGGACCCAACAAGGCCATCCAAGTGCTGAACAGAAAAACACATCAAGCACATTCGAAAGTAATTCTCTGTCCCAGTAACGTCCTAGGGGAAGATGATTCTAGTGCTGGCAACTTGCGGGGAAAAGGCCTACTACTAGCTATTGTCCTATGCAATTTTGCTAAGACCAGTAACCCTGTGGATCATTGCACTCTGGAAGAAAACATAATTTAAACAATTGGGTTGTATGCTGTAAATAAGTTACGGAACTTGAAAAACAACCCCAGCCTTACCAGGTAATGCAGCTGTCGAAGCCCAAGGAAACATATGAGATTAGCAACATGTTTTCATTAGGGGTTTCTACTGCTGGACCACGCCCCAGAGGGGTTTTAGAGTACTGTGCACGTGTGGCCGTGATACAAGCATTCATACATAAGGCGTTAACATTTTAGGGGCAAGACACATAAAGTTATGAATACTTTTATAGCACATGGTCCATAAGGTCATAAAATCCTGCAAGGGGTTTGTTACATGACGCTATAAACACTTGTACATGGTACATTATGTTATAAAAACTTGTATCATACACGGAACATAATGTTTTAAACACCTGCATCGTACACGGTAAATAAAGTTATAAATGCTTGCATCATACATAGTATATACATTTATAAACGCTTGCATCGTATATGGTATATAAAGTTATAAACACTAGCATCGTACATGAAATTATAAAAACTTGTATAGTACATGGAATATAATGGTTTAGACGCTTGTATCGTACATGGTACATAGTGATAAAAACTTGTACATACAATATAATGAGGCACAAATAGAGGGAGACAGGCTCTCCTCATGTAGAACAAGCAAAGGTTTTACAAAGTTGAGGACATCGAGGTTAAGCTACAGTAAAACCGGAGTCAGACACATTAGGGGGGACTGTGAAATTGTCCTCACCGGGATGGGGCTATCAGAGGAACAGGAACAGAGGATGACTGAATTGCCGAGCACAGGATACATTGCTTCAGGGAGACATCTGTGAACCTAAGAACCTTAGTCATAACAGGACCTGCTTGTTTTTTTAATTTTTTTATTACCTGCAGTCAATTTTACCCAGCATCACAGATCATCACACAACATAGGCACTATGTGAATCTAACTTTGAGACCAGAATTGTATGCGTCACTTAACCAAATGATCTTCAGGTAAGAAGGGGCTGATCCTAACCCAGCATGCAGAATGGCAACAGCCTGTTAGCACTGCTTTTCCAGCTCCGTGAGAGGGAGTTCAAAAAAGCATCTCTCCTCTTTCATCTCCTTTTTATTATAATAAATATCTTTTGTGTGGTATATTTTGTGCTCCACTCAATGTCGTTCCTCACAGAGTAATTTCAGTTTCTTTGCTTCCTGTTTATTCTCTGTTACTTGAGACCCTTCTCTCTATCAGGGATGTGTTTGGAGTGGGTTTGAGTGGGCTATTCTCATGCTTGCTTCCTGGTTATTTCTCCAACTGGGATTTTTTCTGCATAGAAAATATATTTTGTTTTACATTAGAAGAAAGAGTGGGTTCTGAGAGGAAAAATATAACCGTCATTGCTGATGCCTTTCAGAGTTGTCTGTTCTCCTCGAGTGTAAGGCTCAGTGCAGAGAATGGGCTGGGGAGTAGAAATACTCCTGCCCAAGTCTTTCTGATCTCTCTCAGAATCCCAGCCTTGTGTAGCTCCTCAGAGGAGATTGATGCACTTCTATGGCAGACTCTACATTACCACACTGGCTCTTTCAGACAGGCACCCCACTAGGATGAGCAGAATGCATTTGTGCACAACCATCATGCAATCATGTTTCATATGCTCATGTCTCCAAAGGATTTTAATTTGTGGGTCCGTTGGGTCAGAGGAACTCTAAAGTAGCACCCTAATTTTCATCTGTGTAAATGCTCAATTACATCACAGTGGGTGTCTTTCAGTTACAATAAGGTCCTTTGGAGCGCAGAAGGTTCATGTCTATTGGGCACTAGACGGCCTTTATAATGATTCCTAAAGGGCTCGAAAGAATGAAAGACAGTCTGAGTCAACAAGTATAAGGTATGAAGGTGCCACAAATCCTGTTAGTTTACTCACAATTTAAAGGAAACACAGGTCCATCAGCATTTTTGTTGTCATATTTAACAAAACTTCAAAGCCCTCCAGGTCTTAAAGTCAAGGTCTTAAAGCCAAGGTCTCAGTGCTAGGTTTGTGGCTCGATGCAAATGCATTGTAGTAGTCCCAACAGTACAGACACTCAGTAGAGGCAGCTTGGGTTATTAAGGTAAGTATTTATTTGTTATTTCAAATAAAGGATGTATAGGATTAGGTAAAGGGGTTTAGAGACTATTGCTTCTTTGGGTGGTGAGCTTCGTCTTCCTAGCGTGCTTCTCTTCCTCTTTTCCTTTTAGGTGGCGATTTGGATCTTCCTCATGATCCCGGGCAGCATACAGGGGAAAAAAGGATAAATACCGATGGTGAGTGGAATGAAGACCGTTACATACGTCCTTTTACTTAGCTGCAATACTGGGGAATGGGTTCAGGAAGGGGAGTGCCAGTGAGGACTGTGGGCTGTGACTCTATTGCCTTATCTCCTAACCGTACTTATTTTTGGTGCTCGTTATGTGCCCCCCCTTTTTTGGTGCCCTCTGACTCCCTCCCTGTCCTCCCCTCACCCCGCCTCCCTCCCTTCCCCAGCTTGTCTCTCTTTAAGGTGCCCCTCTGGTTGTCCACAAGGACCGTACCTTCCAGAGCCACGACCCTCCGGGGCCGTGGCTGGCTCTGTGGAGGTCCTCTCGTTGGTCTCCGGTCCCGCTGTCGTCTGGTCTGGTCCCCGTGGGCTCCGGCACCACTCTGGCGTCGTCTCCACAAGTTCCCGGCCAGTGGGACTGCCCTCCGTCCTCGGGGTTGCCTTCCGGATTGTGTGGCTGTCCTCTCCGACCGCCGCCGCCGCCGCCCTTCTCCTCACTCGCCGTTCCTTCGTCCTTGCTCGTCGCTCCTCCGTCCTCGCTCGCCGCTCCTCCGTCCTCGCTCGCCGCTCCTCCGTCCTCGCTCGCCGCTCTCCCGTCCTCGCTCGCCGCTCCTCCCTCCTCGCTCGCCGCTCCTCCCTCCTCGCTTGCCGCTCTCCCCTCCTTCTGGGGAATCCCTGGCCTTTGGCCTCCCGCTGGCCAATCCGCTGTGCCCTCGTCATCGGAGGTTGTCGAGGCAACCTCGAAATGCCGGCCTCGCCGTGAAAGCGTTCCCATGGCAACATGGGAACGCGAAAACAACTCTTGTCCTGCTGGTGCCTTGCTTACGATCGGGCTGACCCGGTCACACACCCTTCCCCAAGAGCTGTCCTGCTCTAGGACAGTGGCAGACAGGGGAAACCGAGACAGATAATCCGCGGGGGCCTGGCGAGATCCGGGCACGTGGCGTACCTGAAAAGAGAAGGGTTGGAGTTCAAGGAACCAGCGGAGTATCCTGGAGTTCGAGTCCTTATGTGCAGCTAACCACGTAAGGGGAGCGTGATCCGTGAATAATATAAAAGGTCGGCCCAGGAGGTAGTATTGTAGACAGTCTATGGCCCATTTGATAGCCAAACATTCCCTCTCAATAATTGGGTAATTGCGCTCCCGAGGAAATAACTTCCTGCTGATGTAGACTACGGGGTGGTCAAGCCCTTCTGCATCAGGTTGCGTTAGAACCCCTCCAAGCCCAACATCCGAGGCATCGGTGTAAAGGTGGAAGGGTTTTGTAAAATCCGGACAGCGCAGGATGGGGTTGGAGGTTAAGGAGTCCCTTAGTCGTTCAAAACTCGCATTTTGCGTCTCCGAAAAAGGCAAAAGCCGATTGGGATGGTGTTTAGCGAGGAGGTCCGTAAGGGGGGCTGCTATGGAGGAATAATGCGGAATGAAACGTCGATAATAGCCCACTAATCCTAAAAATGAACGTAAATCCTTTTTAGTGTGTGGAAGAGGGGCATGCAAGATAGCCTCCACTTTTGGGTTTTGAGGTTGTAGGGTACCCTGATTAATCCGATAACCCAGGTAGGAGATGTCTGTCTTACCTATGATACACTTCTTGGGATTGGCTGTTAAGCCGGCTGATTTGAGGGCGTGGAATATCTTCTGTATGTGTACCAAATGTTCTTCCCATGATTCGCTAAAAACGACTACATCGTCTAGGTATGCGGCAGAGAATGTAGGAAAGGGTTTTAAAATCCTATCCATCAACCTCTGAAAGGTTGCGGGTGCCCCGTGAAGCCCAAAAGGTAGTACGGTGAACTGATACAACCCTGACTGGGTGGAAAAGGCTGTTTTCTCCTTATCCTGAGCGGCTAGGGGAATCTGCCAGTATCCTTTTGTTAAGTCGATAGTGGACATGTATTTTGCTCTTCCTAGTTTTTCGAGAACGTCGTCTACTCTCGGGATGGGGTAAGTGTCAAAGAGGGAGCTTGCGTTAAGTTTGCGGAAATCGATACAAAACCTGACACTACCGTCAGGTTTTGGTACTAGGACCACCGGTGAACACCAGGGACTATTGGAGGGTTCGATGACTCCTAAGGATAACATCTTTTTGATTTCTTCCTCAATTATTTGTTTTCTAGCTTCTGGAATGCGATATGGACGCTCTCTAGTGATTGTATCGGGATTTGTTCGTATGTTGTGGTGTATTAGGGAAGTTTTTCCTGGCTTCTCTGAAAACAGCGGTTTCCACTGTTTCAATATTGTACGTGCTTGTTGTTTTTGCCCCTCAGATAAAGTATCGTTCACCGAGGGTAAAATAACCTCCGTGGATGGGGTGGTGGGGTAGAACTCGATATCTAGTGTCTTCTTGGGGCACATGAAGTGACCCATTTCTATGGTTTGGTTAGGCTGTTCGGGTGTTTCCCATTTTTTTAGCAAGTTTACATGGTATATTTGTGTTTTTCTTGGATGGGAGGATATTTCAATAAGGTAGGTGACGGGGGAAACTGCCTTGATAATGCGATATGGTCCTTGCCATTTGGCGAGGAGTTTGTGTTCGGAGGTGGGCCTCATTATTAGGACCTGGTCTTCGGGTTGGAAAACCCGTAGTTTGCTTCCTTTGTCATATTGGAGTTTCTGAGTTCGTTGGGCCTCTTCCATGTTTGCATGCACGTCAGCCCATAAGCTGTGTAGGTGTTTTCTCAATTTTTTTGCATATTCTAATAACGGAGTCCCCCCTTCCTCCGCCTCAGCCTCCCAGGCTTCTACCGCCATGTCTAGTAGGGAGCGAGGTTGGCGTCCAAACACCAACTCAAATGGGCTATGCCCCGTGGATGCTTGTTCGTGGGTTCGTAGGGCGTACAGAACTAGTGGCAACTTTTGATCCCAATCTTTCCCTGTCTCATTGATAATCTTTCTAAGTAGCGTTTTAATGGTTCGGTTATATCGTTCTACCAGTCCGTCTGTTTGAGGATGGTAAACGGATGTTCTGATCTGAGCTATCCCCAACGTTTTGCACACTTGTTTCATTAGGGTGGACATAAAAGGGGTACCCTGGTCTGTAAGAATGTCATGGGGAAACCCAAGTCGAGCGAAGACATTAATCATGGCTTGGGCGACTGTCTTGGTCGTCATACTCGTCAGGGGAATAGCCTCTGGGTATCGTGTGGCATAGTCCACAATGACCAGGATGTAGGTGTGTCCTTTTGATGAAGGAATTAAGGGCCCGACCAGGTCCATCCCTATTCTTTTAAAGGGAATATCTATAATGGGAAGGGGTAAAAGAGGTGCCTTCCTAGGCCTACCAGGTTCGGTTAACTGACATCGGGGACATTGGGCGCAATACCTTCGTATGTGGGCGTATACCCCAGGCCAGTAAAATTTCCTGAGCAAATATTCTTCGGTTTTTTCTCTCCCCAAGTGTCCTCCCCCTGGGTGACTATGTGCTAGTGCAAGAACATGATCCCGATAGTCGGTAGGTACTAGAAGTTGGTGTTTACGTATACCCAACCGTGTGGTAGTTACTCGATACAATAAGTTTTTTTGTACTACAAAGTAGGGACCCACCTCCTCGGTCTCTTCTGGTACGGCTGACCTCCAAGCGTGGGTAAGGGAGGGGTCCTCTCTCTGTTGTTGACTAAAACTACTAGGGGCTTCTTGAAGTTCTGCCACTATTTCTCCGCAAGATGTTTCACCTGCAGTCTTCCGATATTCCTCCCTCTCATGTCGTTTTTCCTTTCGTGACAATTTTCTACGATCAGCTGGACACTCTATACCACTCTCTGCAAAAGGAGCCTCTCTCCACCAATCTTTGACTACCTTGTTATCTCTGACGTGGTCCAACAACTCTTGGAAGTGGATATAGTCTGTCCCAATGATACACTCCTCAATTAATTGGGGCATTATTCCTACGGGTAGGAAATCCTGATAGGGTCCCCACACGATTGGAAGCATCTTTATAGGATACTGGGCCTTGTCTCCGTGTATACAACATATCGTTACCCATTGTTTCTCTTCTGCGTCGTCATGCGTCACGTCTTTTCTGATTACCGATTGGCTACAGCCAGAATCCACCAGGGCATACACCCTTTTCCCATTAACGGTTATCATTAGTTTAAATTTGAGAGCACCCTTTCCTGTACATAGTACCCTCCGTCTTGTCATTCCTATCTCCATTGGTTCCCCGGTATCCTGTTTTTGCGGACACATACGTGCGATGTGTCCCCATTCGCCACAATTATAACATTGGGGTCCCATTGTAGGTGGGCCTTCCGGAAATCTTCGTGGTACTAGGTGGTCGGGTGGACTTTTTAACAAGGTCTTTGGGTTCGGAAGGACCGGTTTAAGGATGTTTCGTGTCGGAGGGTTCCTAACATCGGTAGACCGATGAAAAGCACAGGCGAGATCAATGGCCGTCTCCGTGTCCACTTTTGGGTGTTGCCTGATCCAGTGTTTTGTAGACGGTGGCAGACCGTCTAGGTATTGCTCTAGTATGATGGTCTTGAGAACCTCCTCCCGACTATTTCCTACGTGGCCTAACCACTTCAATGCCAAATCCTTCACTCGAAAATAAAAGGTTCTAGGATCTTCATTGACTCCCCATTTGATTTTACGAAATTTAACTCGGTAATATTCTGCATCGTGGCCCACCCTTTCCAGTATACTAGTTTTTATGTCTTGATAAGGGGTATCACCACCCGGGTTGGCGGCCTGATACGCTGATTGTAGGATACCTGTGAGCAAGGGAGCAACGTACTGTCCCCACTTATCTTCCGGCCACAGGGCGGAGGAAGCCACTCTTTCAAAATTGGTAAAAAAGGACGCTGGATCCTCTCCCTCCTGATATTTCTGTAGTACCGAACTAGGTACGTTCGGATGTACCTTACTCGCGGCAATAGTCTCAGTTAGTTTTTTCATCGCGCTTTCATGGACTAGCTGATTATTAGCCAGTATGGTCGCCTGACTCTTCAGAGCAGATTGCAGAGCCTCCCGATCCTCTTTAGCTTCTCGCTGTTGGGCTTCCCATACCAGCTGTAAGTGTCTTTGCCCCTCCGCTAGCTGCTTGACCATGGTCTCTAAGGACGGGCTTTCACTCATTGTGTATACTGTTTGGACTGCCAAGAGGAGGGGTTTAAAAAAAATCCCACTTCTGACACCACTGTAGTAGTCCCAACAGTACAGACACTCAGTAGAGGCAGCTTGGGTTATTAAGGTAAGTATTTATTTGTTATTTCAAATAAAGGATGTATAGGATTAGGTAAAGGGGTTTAGAGACTATTGCTTCTTTGGGTGGTGAGCTTCGTCTTCCTAGCGTGCTTCTCTTCCTCTTTTCCTTTTAGGTGGCGATTTGGATCTTCCTCATGATCCCGGGCAGCATACAGGGGAAAAAAGGATAAATACCGATGGTGAGTGGAATGAAGACCGTTACATACGTCCTTTTACTTAGCTGCAATACTGGGGAATGGGTTCAGGAAGGGGAGTGCCAGTGAGGACTGTGGGCTGTGACTCTATTGCCTTATCTCCTAACCGTACTTATTTTTGGTGCTCGTTATGTGCCCCCCCTTTTTTGGTGCCCTCTGACTCCCTCCCTGTCCTCCCCTCACCCCGCCTCCCTCCCTTCCCCAGCTTGTCTCTCTTTAAGGTGCCCCTCTGGTTGTCCACAAGGACCGTACCTTCCAGAGCCACGACCCTCCGGGGCCGTGGCTGGCTCTGTGGAGGTCCTCTCGTTGGTCTCCGGTCCCGCTGTCGTCTGGTCTGGTCCCCGTGGGCTCCGGCACCACTCTGGCGTCGTCTCCACAAGTTCCCGGCCAGTGGGACTGCCCTCCGTCCTCGGGGTTGCCTTCCGGATTGTGTGGCTGTCCTCTCCGACCGCCGCCGCCGCCGCCGCCCTTCTCCTCACTCGCCGTTCCTCCGTCCTCGCTCGTCGCTCCTCCGTCCTCGCTCGCCGCTCCTCCGTCCTCGCTCGCCGCTCCTCCGTCCTCGCTCGCCGCTCTCCCGTCCTCGCTCGCCGCTCTCCCGTCCTCGCTCGCCGCTCCTCCCTCCTCGCTCGCCGCTCTCCCGTCCTCGCTCGCCGCTCCTCCCTCCTCGTTTGCCGCTCTCCCCTCCTTCTGGGGAATCCCTGGCCTTTGGCCTCCCGCTGGCCAATCCGCTGTGCCCTCGTCATCGGAGGTTGTCGAGGCAACCTCGAAATGCCGGCCTCGCCGTGAAAGCGTTCCCATGGCAACATGGGAACGCGAAAACAACTCTTGTCCTGCTGGTGCCTTGCTTACGATCGGGCTGACCCGGTCACATGCATCCACTCCAGGAAGCTGCATTTGACCACTTGGTCAAAGGTTCGAATCCTGGGAGGTCCACTCAGCCTGTTATCCATCTGAGATCAACAAATGAGTACCATTGAGCTGTGTAACAAGCTGGGTATGTAGGATTATTCAGTGCCAACATACACTAGTAGATAAGCCACTTGCAAACACACATTACATCTTCTTAAAAGCTTCACTATAGCTTGAAATGTTTTACGCATGACAAATGTAACATTAGATGACTACAAATTAGCTGACTTTGCATTTAGATTAATGTTGGCCATCTCTCCATGGCCTTGGCGATAAAGAGTAAAAATTAAAAACAACGGTATATATTGACATGGCTGTATTGTCTTCCTCCTTGGATATATACTGGGGGAGAGGACTTACAAATGATAATTCCTGTCTGCCTGCAGTACTCATACTATTCAGTGACAATGGGCAGGGTATGGCAGATTCAGGTCCCACCCACATTCATTTAATCTTGGTCTCCAGGATCCCCCAAAATCAGGATGGGTTGCCAAAAACGGAAGCAGAGAGCAACATTTCCTATGAGAATTTTTCTGGGAAGTGCATATTTTTGGCATTCCTCCCTTTTCACCTACAACAATCTGCAGGAAAGTGGACATGGCAAAAATTTGCCAGTTGCACAGTTGGTGGGCAATTCTTGCAGATTCATCAAACTGCATCAAAGTTGCTCTGATTCCAAAACCACAAACACACATACAGCTTTATATGTATTTGGACAGATAGGTAATGTTCCAAAAATCAACAACATCTGTTTCAGCTATTCAATGTGGCATAAATAGAGGTGGCACGGTCTCATGTGCCAGGGCTACTAAATAATATCTCTCCGGGTCTGCAATGGAAAAGCCTCTTTTTCCAAAGTGAAACATCGTTATTTACTATCTTAATATCGCCAGTTTACCAGCTCTTATCAGCCTATTTAGTACTGTTCATAAAGTGGTAAAGAATACCTCTCTCATCAGAAGGGGAATAATGAATAGGTACAGGAGTTTAGGAAGGATTAACATTTGATTTAATGCTATCCTGCCTGCAATTGACAGAGAAAGTTGGATTCACCATTCAATTTCTGTATTTATTTTACCCATTACAGGACCATAATTGTGTCTTATACACAACTGTGTCTTATTGTGTCTATGTATATCTGATTGAGCAATTACTCCAATATAAAGGATATTCGAATTCTGCTGGTCTTGAGCATGGCTTTATGGCGTGTGTTTCAGATGTATTCCAGTTTACATTTACTTTTGAATATAGTCCAAATTTTATCATTTTAACATCACCAATGTGAGGTTCACCTCTAGATTTTTTTTTAGACATAGCAGGATATCATCAGCGTACGGTTTTGACAACCAGGCCAGACTGCAGATATAAACCACTGTTAATGATTTTCTCTGAAGAGCTCTAGCTCCTGAAAAAGCAATAGCAGAGGTTTTCAAATCAGTTAAACATTGTAGTGCTTCTTTCTATTGTGCATAATCTTGATGCAATAAAAACCGTGTTTAAATAAAGACTCTTATGCTTCTGAATTAACATTAGAATATGCAATAATGGGTCTTTTTGGCCTGTGTTGCAGCTAGGCATCTCTGTTCCCTCCTGTCTCCTCTTTAGTTAGACTCTCAATCTCAACTTCAACAATACAAGTCTAAGATTTACATCAGGTACAAAAGGTAGAATTGTATTAGGGCACGTGCCTGTTGCCACATAAGAAAGATTTCAAAGAATTCTTCACCTTGAAACAACCGATGCTCTGGGCAACAAAGTGACTTCTGATACTATTTTTACTTCACCTGTGTTCAGGCGTAATTCAGCCTCAAACCGCATTACCAAAGGATCCACTCTATAATCGAGGAACAACCTAAAATACCTTTTTCCTGCAAGGCTAGATTGAGTTGACTTATATCGTCTAAGATCACAATACCATAGACCAGCTATTGGTAATTTTGGGTAGGTGTACAGTGGACAGATACCTGAAAGTTTGCTTTGGCTGCTTAAAGAACACAAGCTAAGTCTGAGATGCAAGTACTTAGTATTGTTGTTGTTTAGCCTTTACTTATTAGCTATTGCTTAAGGTGCTAACTTTCATTTCAATTTATTCTACTTGTGTTCTTTCAAAGGATATCTATTGGTTCTGTTGCTATGGATGTGCTGTGATGCAGTCTAGCATTCTCTCCTGTACGCTGGACTGGACTGCAGCTCTTACCAGTGGCTCTTGCCTGCACTTTGTGTGGAATTGTATTTTAATAAATTCCTCTGCCTGCACCTTCATACGTCTATGCTTGTACTTGGAGAACCTCTACTACCTTATTGACGACGGGGGTACGTACAGATCATCATTTTAGCCCACCAAAGATACAGTGTGAAGAGGACAAAATTAATAATATTTGATTCCCTTAGGCATTATATGGTTATACTAAATGGCCAGGTTGTGCTGGATCCGATTTTGTGTTGTTTGCATTTGATCTTATTT
Organism: Pleurodeles waltl; assembly: GCF_031143425.1. Taxonomy (NCBI): domain Eukaryota; kingdom Metazoa; phylum Chordata; class Amphibia; order Caudata; family Salamandridae; genus Pleurodeles; species Pleurodeles waltl. The sequence continues at coordinate 1,194,529,364 of NC_090437.1, forward strand.
AGTATTGGTGTAATACAGTTTCTTTATCGCATTTACATTTATTTCAAATAACACGCACTAACACTTACTGCAACGGATCATTCAGCGCAAGTGTATATCTCCAACACTGCACGATCTTAGTGGCCATTATCTTACACTCTGTGACGATTTGTTGCAGAGAACTCTGGGCTGTGTCTCCTTAGTAGCAAGGAACTCTGGATCTGCGGTTACGTTATGTTGTACCGCAAGGAATTCTGCAATACAGTGATAATACGTGTAAAAAAAACAAAAAAAAAAACAGTATGCGCTCCTCGTATTGAGTTAGGTGCTGCAACTTGTGTTCCACAATGTTTTATTTTTTTAAATTAACATATGTGCAACCATTATAAGCAGCCCTCCCTAGGAATTGACTGTTTGCATACCTGCTACGGTATATCCAGTTTACATTTTCAACTTGTTCCTCAAGGTGGCTTTTTTTAATTTATACTTTATTTAGTGCTCAGTATTTCTGGATATGAAAAACCAATTACACTACAAATGAATCCTTTCCTTCAGAATCCAGGAAAGCAAATTCTCAAATGTCCAAAATGGTGTAGGTAATTTGAAAACTTTATAGTTACTATTGATGGTAAGAATTGTTCTGGTGAAAGAAAAAACGCTCTCTTGTTTGGATTATTGGGGGATGCTGGGCCGGACATTTTTGATAATCTTCCAGAAGTTGAACCATCTCCTGGTCAATTTTTCCGTGGGTTGTGTATACTGAGGCTGTTAAAAGACTTGAGAAAAGATTTTGTGAACAATCATCTATGATAGAGAGGCATATTTTTTTTTTTTTTTTTTTTACATAGAAAACAGATTATTGAGGAAACAATTGAAGATTATATTTCAAGTTTATGTATTATAGCTGCCAAATGTGAATTTGGAGAGAATCTAGATATTTATTTATGTGATCAGTTTGTATTTCACTGGTACAGCAAGAAATTACAAGAACGTCTTATCATGCAGAAACCCTACTTTAAGTGAAGTACTTGGTATAGCCAAGAGTATAGAACGTTCTTCAATTTCAACAAAATAAAAATTATTACTGGAACTGAAGTAAACAATGATTCTGACTGTGTCAACAGAAATGTGTTGCATGATAATTTCAAAGGGAAATTAAACACAAGTTCCTAAAAAAAAAAAATTATGTGTTACAGATGTGGATCCAAACAACATTTAGGAAATAACCCAAATTGCCAAGCTATTAATAGACAATCCAATACATGTAAAAAAAACAGGGACACTTTCAAACTGTATGTAAAACCAGTATCAGATCTATGAATGCTTCAGTAAGAGTCAATGCTTTGGACTTGTTACCTGAAGAATTTCAAGAAGACATGATCAACAATTTCTGTTTTAACTACTGATGATCGATTGAATATATAATACTTCCTTTAAAGCTCCTTTAGGCATTGCACAAATTGGCAATATATACGTGGACTTAATGGCGGATTCAGGTTCACCAATAACGATTCTATCTGATACAATGTTTTGTTCAAAAAACGTTAATAAGCTCCTTACTGATATAGACATTCATCCTAAAGCTTTTGGTGGACAAGAAATTGATAGGTTGGGTTATTTTAATGACAGTGTGAATGCATTAGGACATAAAATTGTTACATAAATATATCTTGCAAGAGAAGGACGTGATATAGTAGGATGGGGTGATTTAGCTAGAATGGATATTATACTAAAACCTGGAAGTGACCAACCTCTAACTTTGGGGGACTTACCTATTGCATCTGTTGAAATAATGATTGATGAGTATATGGGATAAGATGATCTCAATCGCATCCTTGCTAAGTACTTCAGTGTTTTTGATGCCAAAGTAAGTTGTGTCAAAGGCATTATTCATGACATCAAGCTAAAATCTAATACAATGCCTATAAGGCACAAAGTCAGACCTGTACCTCCCATTGCGAGAGAAGATTTGAAAATGCTGTTAGAGAAGTTATGCAAGGATGGTATCATACATCCTTGTGATTCAGCTGAATGGGTGTCGGCAATTGTTTTAGCCAAAAAGGCAAATGGGAACTTGTGTGCTGATTTAAGGTCACTTAATAAAAATATTCCCATTTTTGACCTTAAACGAGCATACCACCAAGTTGCATTGTCTCCAACATGTCAAGAGCTGACTACGTTTGTCACACCCTTTGGTGCCTTAAAATGTTTTCGACTACCATTTGGACTAGCATCTGCAGCTAGTGTTTTCCAGAAATTAATGGACTCATTATTTAAAGGGGTCAGGGGTGTGCAAGTGTTCCAGGACAATAGTCTTATTTATGCTAAGAATATCACTGAACAAAAATGACATTTTGGAAAATATATTAAGTATTTTAAACGAAAGAGGAATGACTGTTTCAAAGGGAAAATGTAAGTTTCTTGTAAAGAATCTTGATTACTTGGTTCACACTATAACTGAACAGGGTACAAAACCACAACAAGATTCAATAGAGGCTATTAGTAAAGCACCTGCCTCTACTGATAAGGATTCATTGAAATCCTTTTTGGGACTCCGCGAATATCATGCTTGATTTTTTTCAAAGATGCGCTAGTGCTATGGAATCGTTGAGATGTCCAATTAGAAAAAAAGATAAATGTGTTTGGATGGATAAAAAAAAGCCTTTAAAGGTACAACAAATGATTATTGATGCTCCTGCCTTATAACCTTTGAACAGTACTGATCAATGTGCAATTGTTTTCGATGCCAGTTCGGTTGGATTGGGAGCTGTAATTAGTCAATCTCATCATATGAGAGACCTTATTATAGCTTTCAGTTCTAGGACTTTAAATAAAACTGAGTTCCATTACAGTACTACTGAAAGGAAAGCTTTAGCTTGTGTCTGGAGTATAGAGAAATTCAAACCATATGTGTGGGGGACGCCATTTTGATTTAATCACAGATCAGAAACCGCTTATCTACCTTATGAACGGAAATGGCATGGGAAAGGCTTCAGATAGACGGATTAGATTATTATCTAGATTACAAGACTATGATTTCACCATTAAGCGTATCCAAGGTGGGAAATATTTTAGGGCTGACTGCTTGTCATGTATGCAATTAAAGTGTGATTCGAATGATGATATAAACCAGGATCTATATTGAGTTGTGTCTGCTATAGATGCTTCTAGTCATTCCTCTGTTATTATCACAGAAACTGAATGGATTCAAGCCTCCAACAATGATCCAGTGTTGAATGAGGTCAAAACATACATGTCAAGGGGATGGCCACCAGTCAGGAACATATGCAAAAGTTTAGTCCCTTATGAACAGATTTCGGCAGAGTTAACATTGGAAAATGGTTTGTTCATACCACCTGAGGTTTTAAGCCAGAGATTGAGGAGTACTGCGCATAAGGGTCATCCTGGCATGATGGGCACTAAGAAGTTGTTATGGCAATATTAGTGGTGGCCTGGAATGGAGGCAAGTGTAGAGCAATTTGTGAATAAATGGGGTGAATGCCTGGTATCTGTCAAGCACTGGAAACTTAGTAAGAGTAAAACTAGTATGAATCCTTTGCCTGAACGACCATGGGGTAAAGCTATTGACTTTTCTGGAACTTTTCATAGATTACCCTCTAACATGAAATATTTGATTGTATTTGTAGATTATATTAAAAATGGATAACATGACTTTTGTAACTATCCCAACACATTCACTGTTATTGAATTTTTGGCTAAAGTTTTTTTCATTGAAGGAAATCCAAACATTTTGGTTTCCGACAACGGCACTCACTTTATCTCCAGAAGAATGACTGAATTTTTAAATAAGCATGGTATCAAGTTATGTAAACACACTTCACTCCATCACTGGATTTTCTCCTTTCTTCTTATTAAAAGGAAGAGAAGCCAAAGACTGTCCTACTCCAAACTGGATGGCTCAAGTTCAAGATTGCACAATTATTGATAAACGTGTTCGCAGAATTTTTTTACATAGGTATGGAAAATAGAAACAAATGTTGAGAAACTTCAAACTCAAAAAAGATTTTGATATTGGGGAATGGGTGCTTGTAAAATCCTAAGAAAGCCATCGGGGGGACTCAAGTTTTTCTGATCCTGCACAGATTATGAAAGTCATGCGTTCTGCAGTTTTGCTCAAGAACCAAGGAGCTAAAGGATGATGGAATAAAGGAGCGGTGGTAAAATAAAACCTTATCAGAAGAGAGAAGAAATATTAAAAATCAGAAGACAGCTGTGTAGGTTGGGAATTGCATCAAGATGAGTAATTAGACAATTCACATTATACACTTGTTGTACATGGTGATTCTTCAGTTGTGGAAAGCAATGCATCCAATCTGCAATATTCAAGTGATGTTTGCAATCAGTATTCAAATTTAGATAGCATTTCAATATGCACTCATAGAGCTTTGGTTAGTTCTGTATCTGCTGAAGATATTAGTGTGTGCAGTAGATATTAGCTTTCTGGCCCTAGTGTGAAACACGTTAAAATAAATAGTACTTTATCTGCAAAGCACAAGGATTTTATTTTATATTTGTTTTCTTTTGGTTTTGTTCATATTTCATTAGGAAGTGGGTGTTGCATTGTTGTTTAGCCTTTACTTACTGGATATTGCTTAGATTGCTAACTTTGTATTCAATGTAGTCTACTTGTGTAATTTGAATGATATCTGTTGGTCCTGTTGCTATGAATGTGCTGTGATGCAGTCTAGCATTCTCTCCTGCACGCAGGACTGGACTGCAGCTCTTACTGGTGGCTCTTGCCTGCACTTGTGTGGACTTGTATTTTAATAAATTCCTCTGCCTGCACCTTCATACGTCTATGCTTATATCTGGAGAACCTATACTACACTCAGTCACAACCATGTGCCAACACATGCTTTAAACACTGCTCCTTCAACTCTGACAGAGATTACCCTTAAGCATTATGATATGGAAGCCATACTGTACAATTTGTATATATAATCAAGGTCAGACTGGAACAGAAAATAAACCCTGGCACCAAAGCAAAAGTTGTCCCATGAGTGAATTAGCTAGCTAAAGAAAAGCAGCACATGATTGCAAACTCGGTCAGTTTTGAACTTGTAAAAATATATGCTGTATAAGTGATTTTCAAGTTATGGAAGACTGCGTAGATTTGAGCTTGCTGCAGGCAATGATTGTTTTAATATTGGGAAAATCAAAAGTAAAAAAGGCCCATCTGGCTACAAAACAGGCCCACAAAAAGGAAAAAAAATCGTCCCACATACTGACATTTCAGACAAGCCCTGGGCACTGCCTGATTGCCCTATAGGCCTGCCTGAACATAATTACAATTACAGGCATTTAAACAAGGGGACGACAGAGAGGATGCTGTAAATCGAACAAATCCCCTCACGGATACATGCACCTTTCACTTTCCCATTTGACTCTCAACAACAGCCTTTGTGTAAATATCATCCTCAATGAGCGATATTCAAGGATAATCATTAAAGTTCCACCCTAAAGCACCAATAAGCAGATATTCTATTCTTCCAAATTCCATTCTCCTGTGCAATGATTGTCAAAGCTTTAGATAAAGAGTTTAAGGCCAAAGCATCACACTGCCTTTAGAAATCTACCGGAGCGAGGTCCAAGCTACCCACATCATCACCAGAGGCGACTTCTCCATATGAGCGGAGGAGCGTCGCCCTGCCTATCTTGCAGGCGCAGCAAAAGTGAAAAATGAAATGATAATATACTCAGTTTATTCACATTTTATTTTTTCTCTGCCAGCTAGAGCTGTGAGGGCGTGGTGGGGCTATCCCTACTGACTGGCAGCATGGGAGGTGGAGTGGTAACAGCACTTTTAAGTACGCATGCCCACTTTGGTCGGCTGCCTTGCGCCGACCAGCCTGACGTGCACGTTAAACCTCTCCAACCCAAGCTGTCTTAGAAAGCCAGGTTGAGAGAAAGTACAGGCACCCAGTGCCTGAAAGAGCACTGAGCAAGCCTGCTCCTACCAATCCGGGTGCTTCTCTCATGCTGAGGAACATCAGGAGAGCAGCGTCTAGATTAGTTAGCGGTGATTTGCTCTAGGACCTCGAGAAAAACACCAGTACCAGAGGACGTGAAGGCAGTAGGTAACTAAAAATTTTTTATTTGATCTATTTAAACAGTAACTAAAACAATAACATGCATTACATTAACGTTAATTTAAAAACGTTGATGTAATGCATGTTAGCAATTTAGTGACTGTTTATAGCACATGATCCTCTTTAACCCACTGACAGGCACTGTGAGAAACTCACACTGCCTTCAGCCTCATCTCCACAGACCTCAGTCGTGGCTCGTTATAAACACTGTTTATAACAAGCCATAACTGAGCGCTTTGGCACTGAGCATAAAGGCACTGCTGATGTCTCCCAGTGTCAGTTATTTGCCCCATCACTGAATATTGTCGCCAATGATCAGAGTAAAGAAAGTTTGCTGTAAAGATCATAGGGCCTGATTTAAAGTTTGGCGGGGTTTACTTCATCACAACGGTGACACATAACCAGTCTGCTGAAATATGAATCCCATAGGATATAATGGCATCTTTCGCAGACCGGATATCCATCGCTGTTGTGACAGAGTGACCCCTCCGACAAACCCTAAAGCAGGCCTTCAGTTGCCCTAAAAGCTTAGGAAAGGTCTGCTAAGAATAAAGAAAACAATATGGGTTCAAGAATTCAAGCTTCTTTTAGCCCATTTGCAGTACTAATGTTGATAGTGTATCCGCTACCCAAAAACAACTGGACCTGTGACTACGTGTTTCTGAGCAGCCTTGGTATTAAGCTCAGCAAACGCTAGGCTGAGGTAATGCTCTTCTCTTCTTTTAGAAACAAGCAGGGAGGAAATAAAAAAAAAAATCACCACTAGTTTTGCAACTTTGTTAAGTAGTGATCAAAATGTCCTATTTCTGTGATTTCTACCAACTTGTAGTTTGTGAATAAAATAGGTTTTAAACCAAGGGACGAAATTGGAAAACTATGCATTGTTAAAACCTACACAAAATTCTAAAGTCATTGGTGTGGGCTTACTGGTTTCTTGGTGTTGTTATTTTTTGTTTATTTATATCTTTTCAGTAAAGAAAAGGGTGATAGAGTTTCAATTAGAAGATGTAGTGTGGGATCGGTGAGCTGGAAAGGGGCTGAAACAATACTTGTTCATTTGGAAGAGCATTCTTCTTCTGTTTGATGCATCATTCATAGCACGGTGTACTAATTTAGAATAACTCATGTGGTAAGTTTTCCATGCCAGGGGAAGGGTGTTTTTAGTAGTGTAAAGTCATATGTGATTTACTTTTCTTCCATTCATATCCTGGTTTGTGGATGGTATTGCTTGATGACCATCAGCTCTCTGGAGTACCATGGTGCATATGACTTAGGCTGTATGTTTTGAGTGAGGCATGATACTTATGTGATTTTCCAGGATTGTACTGAAGTAGTAGATATTGATGTCAGAGGCTAGAGTGGAAGATCTCTTGTTTGCGCTGTGAAAATTGCAATGGTGGTCTGTCTACGGGTCTTTCGATGAGGTGGATGTCTGAATAACACAGTGGGAAAGGGCATGTGAGGAGCTCCACAGATTTCTGCATTGTTCATTCCTCTAGGGCGAATGACTAAGAGGGCTTGTGGATGACAGCAAGGCCTACTTACAGCTTTGGTACGGTCTGCAGGATAAGTGATGTAGCCTTTGGACATATGCACATCCAGGTATGTGGCAGGATGTTAAGCTGAGCCATGATTCTGTGATGAAGACTGTGTATGGGTTGTGGAGAGTGATGAGGTCTGTGATGTCTGAAGCAAGGAGCACAGTGAACTGAGTGTTAATAATCATGAGGTATTCAGTTTGAGGGTATGTATTAGTGAGTGGACCAGGTTGGAACTGCAAGCAGGGATTCTGGGATACAAGTATTAGAGGTGTGAGTGCCGGGGTGGGTTGTATTAAGTGCTTGGTGAGGTAAATCTTGGTAATCTTACCTGGCAGTTTCTTGATGCAATATTTTCAGGAGCAGGCATTCAGGCCGCAAGTTCTTCCTGGCCTGGACAGGTCCCAAAAAAGAGCTGCTAATGGCATTGCCCACATAAGCCGTGGTCATACAGGCAAGGGGGTGCCATAGGAATTAGTAAAAAGTAGGATTGAGCAGCAATTGGCTGAGCAGTGGTAGGAAGGTGAGGTAGGAGGGCATGGTTGCTGCTGGGTGACTCTTTCCCACAGATGTCACCTTTGGCACATATTTTGGCCAATTAATAAATATGCAAGATCGAATATTTTTGGTCCAAGGATGTTTTAGTTTCTTGGATTGATTACTTAGGGATAGTGTAACTGTGCCTGCCTCCTCCACTTAGGCCTTTCGTGTGAATTTTCGATTAACAGTGGGATTTCCTGCAGAAGTCCATCAATGACACAGTCTTCAGGAGTGGCTAGTGTTGGTGAACTCTTTCCTCAAACCCCCTTGATATGTTTCATTACTATGATTACCTGTGCATCTGGGTCTGAAAATGGCCTGTTATTTAAAAACTTGTGTGAGTTCTGCAACTACCAGCATTTCTTTACCTTTGCAGTTATCAACACTAAATTCTCCAATAACCTATCTTCATGTGACTAACATGTATCAAGCCACACTAGCCTATGCATCATATAAAAGAAGGCAAAATTACACAAAACTGCAAGAAGCCATTAATTCCAACAAATGCATTGATTTTATCATTGTAAAGGAAATCATGTCAGCAGGTTCAGTTCCCTCCACCACCCAAAATGTAGGGATGAGGATGTTTTTTTTATATTGACTGTGTGGTAAAGCTGATGGAAGAGCTGCTTTACTAGACTAATCTGAAGTTAGCGTTTGTAAAACATGTTCCGCTTCATCAACCAGTTATCCATATATGGATATGCAAGCACAGAGTGCATACATTTGCAGGCACAGAGTGCATACATTTGCAGGCACTGCAAACAGACTTTTTTGACCTTTTCCAACACTAAACTGATCGTTAATAGAACTGGTAATTTTCGTTCCTCACCACAAATATTAAATCTTACTTTTGTTTGAGGCAAACTGGAATGTGAAAAAAGGCATCTTCAGATCCAAACTAACAATATATAACTTCTTAGAATGTAATCATTTTGAAGTATATGCAGTGATTGAGAGCAGAAATATTACAAAGGTTACAGCCTTTGTGTGCCAACTGTCCTTGGGACTAGAAATTTCACGGTATAGACTGCCCCTTTCATTAGCTAAATACTACCATGATGATGGACGAAAGGCCCTGGATCTCCTCCAACACAGAAGGTAGTGTATGATTTGGGTGTTAGTTTCGTAGGTGGAAGTCTCCATAAGTTGTCAAACAGGATGCATTACCCAGATGCGTTTGTGTATAAATAAACTGACTTGCCTAAATAATTTTCTGAGTATTTAAAAACATTTTGGTGGAGGGGGTTGAAAACTCTTGGCAGATTCTCAGGTATTTGAGTTCTAATTGACTGAGTCGCCATTCTGGCTACGAACCAGTAACATATGGACGATACAATATACCATGCACCATAAAACGTCTTTTCAGACACAGTACAATGGTACAAGTACAGAGACGTGAAGTATTGTGAAGGTTTACAAAGACTTGCAAACTGTTCAATAGGGAGTCATGTTTCTGTATTATAGCACTTTCTCAGGCTACAAATGTTTAGGATCATCTCTCTGAGAGGAACACTAATGACAAATCTCAAATTAGAGGGGATATTTAAATGAACATAAGGCTAGATTCTTATTATCCTAAAAGAAAAGTATTCCACTCCCTTTTAACAAAAGGTTGTCACCCCTCCTGGAATCAGTTCTACATTCCATACATGGTAATTTCTTCCATGGTCCTCAAAGAGGCCTCCCATCATACAAACCGTCCTTACTGCCCCGAATAAAGTTCACCTCAATTTAATTTAATAGGGTGCGCAACCACAAACTACGCGCTCATTGGAGACCAGACTGAAAGGGATGGTCTTGAAACACTATTTAAGAGTGCATGACAAGCTGATACAGCGTTCTGTGTGGTTAACGTACCAATGGACTGCCTCAGTTCTCCACATTGACTGATGTGCGGCAGCTTAAGCATGTCCTTCCATTTCTTACTTCGGCCATTTCTTTTGCCTCCGCCACCTAAAAAATAAACAGAGACAATGCTTTGAGATTCAAATGAGAATGAGCCACCATTACTGCACTATACAATTAAAACACAGTTTCTGAACACAAGAAGCCCAACTTAAGAATGGAACAGCCATAGATATCTTAAGTGAAAAATGATGCATCTTTTTAAAGCCCACAAAAACAAAGTTCATAGCTTCTACCAGGGTTTTGTTCTCCATTGAGTGCTTTCCTGCTCTACAAAGACTAGAACAGAGAACAAACAACAATGCAGGTAATAGCCTGCCCACACATTGTGCGATTATGTTCATGGGATTAATTTGACAGATATGCTTAACCTTGCATAAGAACATTCCCATGTTCTGCTCTAATTTTCTGTGGATACTTACTTCTGGTTCACAAAATCTGCCATTATCTTTTCTCATTTTCTAGTAGATAACGTGTGTACCAAAATAGATTATTTTATTTTTATATTCTTTCTTGCATGTACACCCGATAAGCCACATACTCCATGTGTAATGTGCGTGTACGTACCTTTTCAAGGCAGGGCTGAAGGCCATCTTAGAACATGCAGGACAGCCATAACTACTGAGCTATGAAATGCAGTATAGCACAAATAAATTACTGTATAGCGATATTGTTAGGTAAGGGCATGGTATCAATCGTTTGTGCTAGCACGCTATTGGGTGTTGAATTTTCTTAGCTGTATTATCCCTTTATACTGGTGAGGAGTAATCTTTGTAAGTTCCGGCTTTTAAAATTGTAATTTTTTTAAAATTATATCGCTCTTTCATTTTCTGTTTTTTAGCTCTAGAGCCTATGAAGTGTCAGGATTGGGATGAAACAACTGGCTGCATGCAGCACTATTCCCATGTTCTTTTGTCAGTATACGCACAAGAGTACATCATCTCCTCGACCTGAGAAGCATCCGCATGTCACGTGATGCGAGGGGACAACAAGAGCTAGGGTCTCGCTCACTCAGATACCGGAGGCTAAGTCAATCTGAACTCACTGAATCTATCTGATGACCTATTTAGGTAAGTGGGAACATGCATTACCGAGACTTACCTTTCCCTGATAATCTCTGTCTACACTTAAAACACTTCTCTAGTCTGCAAGTTGGAAAAATAAGCCATTGCAAACGTACATCCAGTGCTCTATTGTTGATTAATAAAACAGTGTAGCCTCGATGTGGATGTACAACATTGTATTTTGTATTTAACTTTAAGCAGCCAAAAATGTGTAATACATAATTTAAAGACTGATTAACCTGAGCAGCACAGCATACATTCACCTTCAGTGTCTTAGACACCGTTTTCAAATGTTTTGATAGTTCACAAAATATTCGTGACATTTGTTTTGTAAAACAATAACTTAATTAAATCAAGTAGCTTTTGTAGGGCACTATATATGCCATACTGTCGAACTGCAAATATACATTCAATAAGTTATAGTGAGAAGCCCTTGCTCTATCTATTTGGATGTATTCACTTCTGTAATTCAGTCAATACATTCATGTAACTAAACAGAAAACATACTTACAGGTTTTACAATATAAGCAAAATACATTGTCTCTTCAATCCCAATCAGTAAGCAAAACAAATGTCTTTAATCCTTTACAGACTAAATTACATTGTTACACAATGTACAGTGCACCAGCATCAACCTCTGCTAAACAGTGAAATCGATATAAGCATATGATTTACTGACATCATAGGTGCTACACATTGGTTTGGCAGGATGTATATAAAATACAAGCGACTCTGCAATGGCTGTATAAAAACCGGTCCGTACATTTCGCGCTACGTCAAGTTGTGTCTTTACTAGTCACCTGTAATAAGAAACTGAGGTAACCACTCAACTGTAAAACGTTCTTACGGTTGAGTTGTGATTCACAATACCTACTGTCAGAGCCATCAAGTAGCGTGAAGGCAGATTAGAGAGCAGAATCTTAATAGCTGTTTAAACAATGAACACGGCTCTCTGGGCTGTATCTCTGAAATTAACAGTAATTAGCAAAAGGAATCATTTATGTACAGCTTGTTTATTATTTGCGCATGTTACCACGCGTTTTGAATTTAGGGTCCTAGGTCCGCCTGCTCAATTCTGAGTTGGGCAGACCATTAGATTTCTGACAGCATTGCCCCAGTTGGCTCTACCATTGGAAAACCTACTCTGATGGCCTGCCAGAGGAAGGGGTCATCAGCGTAAAATCATCTTATCACCCACCCTGTTTAGCTCAGGCTGTAGGTTGTTATTTTTCTGTCCATCACCCCCAGAAAAAGCTTGTGGTCACAGATAGAAAACAAAACAATGATCCACCATGACCAGGGGAAACAAACCCTGAGAGCGGGTTTTTAGTTATTTGTGTTTCAAAAACAAACTCGCAGGAAGTTTTTGAAAAACCAAACTTTGGAAGACAGCTATTAAAACAGGCAGTAGCCATCCACCAGACTCTTTGTACTTTTAGAGGAACCACTGCGACATTGCAATGAAAGTTTGTCAGGAAAAAGGTCTGTAAACAGCTGGTGGGCAATCAGGGCCTATAGCTCAGGAGCGGCTCCTCCATGGGGGTGGAGGAGCGTCATCCACTCCCCCCCGCCAGCAGCAACAGCTGCAAAACTTTTACCAAACAACGATAATAAACAGTGTTTATTATCGTTGTTTGGTAAAAGGGGCGGGGCCACTGGGGTGACGTGCACTGAGTGTGTTTGGCCGGCTGTCTCGGGCCGCCCAAACACACATGCATTGTAGGCTCTCTCCAGCCCAGCAACACGGGCTCCCACTCTGCTTGAGGGCGCCCTGGCTGGGCGCTCTCAGGATTGGCTGCAGGGCAGGCTGGAAGCCTGTGCCTGCAGCGATGAGAAGTAGAAGGAGAAGCAGAAGCAGAGCGGCGCACGGCGTTGAGGTAAGTGTGTTTTTTTTTGTAATTTTATGTTAATTCCCCCGTTTCCCGCGCACCGCCCTGCCCCTTCACCTTCCCACGAGCCGCTCCTGCTATAGCTCACTGTGAGGAGCTGACAGAATGACATCCACCACCTATGAGGGCAGCTGAATGGAGCTTAAATATCATTCAATCTCCAGGCATGGCAGTGGATGCCTCGGAGATTAGGGTGCACAACCAAGGTCTGCCCTGGGTGGCAGTCTGAAAAGGGGATGGTCTGCATACCACACACTCCTCAGCCAATCCAGGACAATTAGAATGGCTTGGGCCCAGTCTTTGTGAATCTTCCTTCGAATTTGTGGAATCAAAAGGTATGAGGGGAAACACATAGTGCAGCTGATATTTCCACTTCAAATAAAATGCACTGCCACCTAAGGCTCCCCTCAACGGACCTTGCAGGCACTGAGCACTTTCCAAACATTTAAACAAGTCCACCTGAGGAGTGCCCCACTTGGCGAACATGATCAGGAATTCCTCTAGCAGAAGACACCACGCAAGATCGGCAAAATAACATTGTCTCAAGCCGCCGGGACTGTCATTCAGAGACCCAGCTAGGTAACTGGCTGCTATTCAGAGCCCTTGATGGTGTGCCCAAGACCCCAGCCTCAACACCTTTAGACACTAGTGTTGAGATTCTACTCCACCTTGTTTGTTCATGTACCACATTGCAGTAGTATTGCCCATCAAGATCTTGACAGACCTTAAATGGTTGGCAGGAAGGTCTTGTACACCAGCCAAATTGCACACACTTTATGTTATACTTTTATTGTTATAAAGTGTCAGCTTCTCCGGAGATCAGAGAACACTGATCTCCAGATACTCTAGATGTGCTCCCCACCCTTGAGTGGAGGCATCTGTTACTACTGTGGTTAAGGTTGGAGGGGAGCTGAAAGGCATACCTAAGTAAAGGTTTGCCTTGTTCTTGCATCACACCACATCCACCATAACATCCCGGGAGACCACAATGGACAGGTATCCTCCATGTTGGAACCTCCGCAGGTGATGGCGCAACTGCAGAGTCCTCATATGCCAACGTGCTTGCATGACAAGGAGGATACAGGAAGCCAAAAGACCTAGCAGGCTTAAAACCACCAGGGCTGGATGTCTAGCACTTTCGTGGAAGGATGAAACCATCTTCTGGATATTGTGGACCCCTTGAGGAGGAGGAAAGGCATGAAGAAGGGTAGTGTCCAGAACTGACTTTAGAAACAGGAGAAGTTAAGAGGGCTCCGGGTGAGATTTAGCCTGTTGATTGTAAAGCCCAGGTCGAACAGCAGAACTGCACCACCAGATGTGACAAATCGGCCTTGGGTAGCTAGCCATCCAGGTATAGGAATACTGAAATTCGGAACAGTCTGAGATGAGCGACAACCACCATCATCACCTTTGTGAAGAATCGCTGTGCCGATGGTAAACCAAAAAGGGAGTTCTTCGAATTGGTAACACACCACAAAACACAGGCACTCTGTGCGACCGCAGAACTGCGATGTGCAAGTAAGCATCCTGCAAGACAAGTGATTCCATTCAGTCCCTCACTTCCAATGCCAACAGGATCTCAGCTAGAGTCAGCATCTTGAGCTTCTCTTTTCTGAGGCAGAAGTTCAAAACCCTGATGTCTAAGATTGGACACAGGCTGCAGGCAGCTGCTCTTATCCTTTTGGATCTATCAAAAGCTTTTGACAACATATCCATTCCATCTTCCTTCGCAGACTCACAGAGATTGAGGTCACTGACACAGCTTTAGCTTGGTTGACAAACTTTCTAGCTGCTCGACCTACGTGATTCACCTGCCCCCTTTTTCTTCCAGTCTAGTACAACTTAACTGCTGGGTGCCCCAGGGATATCCTTCGAGTTTAACACTCTTCAACATCCATAGGACTCCACTGGCAACCCTAATTTGCAGTTTTGGCTTTGAAATAATGTTGCATTCTGATGACGCTCAACTGATCATCTCACTAACAGAAAAGAATGATATCTTTCATACTAAGTTCATGTGATGTTTAACCTCAGCCTTATCAAATTTGTCTGAAATTCAATTCTAAGAAAATGGAGCTACTAATAATTGGAAATAAATGTTGAGTTTAGAGTAATCGACATTGGTCGAATAATGTTGCCCAAGCCCTGCTTCCTAAAAAGGTGGTAGAAACCTGGGAGATAAATTTGATCATCAATTATCATTCAGACATCAAATTAACAGTTACTGCCACTTGCTTCAGCATAATGAAAACTCTCAAAAAGATTTTTCACTTTTCGCTCTCTCCCTGTACCAGATAGGAAAATGGTGTTGCATGCCAATATCACATCTAGGCGTGATATTTTATATCTAGGGTTCCTACGTAATCTCATTGGGAAACTTTAGCTAATCCAGGAAACAGCCGCCAAACCTCTTCTGAATATTCTGAGACACTGCTCTATCTCTCTTAAATTGAGTGATCTTTACGGGTTGCCAATCTAAAGAAGGGTTCAATTTGAAATGTTAGCTCACATGTAACGAGCTATCCATAAGACAGACCTGTATAGCCAGCAGAAGCACTTTATTCTCCTACACCAAAACTGAGGTTGGCTAATATGTACTGTCTGCTTCTGCCCAGGCTTAAGCTCACTCAGACGGAGGGGATTTTCTGTATTAGGCTCCAAGCTCTGGAATCAGCTCCTCTGAACTTCAGAGCCCTGTCGAATCTTTCAAGATTCTGAAAAGATCTCCCAACTTCGCTTTTCCTAGACTCATAGTCACTTTAAATGGGTTATTTGTATGGTTTCAGCACCTACAAGTTTTCTGAGCATTGTTGCACTTTATAAATTTCAATATCAGTTCAAATTGCTGTATCAAAAAAGTAAATACACACACAGCCTTCTAAGTAGAAGCTATGCAGTATATTGCATCTGCAGTCTGACAAAAAGAATGCTTGATACTCATTCCAAAACCTACTGGGACGAAAAATGAGACAGCGTAACCACCCTTGCAATGCCACAAGTTTGATGGACAGCCCATCCAATCAATAGCAAAGTCTGTAAAGCACATTGATAGCCAACAGCTGAAGGAGGTTGATCCTAAATCACTCCTCCTGTAATTCATCCTCTCAGTACTAAAATATTGATAGCTTGAGGTATCCACCAGTAAAACCTGTCTCTAGCAAGACGTAAAAAGAGTGAGTGGACCTGCTTGCCAGGAGAAAGATAGGAGCAAAAAAGACCATGTGGTTCGGAAACAGGGCACGTCTCAAAATAGGGGAAATAGTAGTAAAAAAATATACATGTATGGAGGAATGAAGGGGCAGGTGATCTGTTTAAAAACAGATAAGTAAATGCATGTTGGAATAAAAGACAAAAATACCCATTTGTTTTATAAGATGGGCAATCCATGGCTTGTATTCGTCAGCTGTGCCACTGCAATGCTGAATGTAAAATTGCCAGATTCAATTTGTCATGTTTGTTTATTCAGGCTAGGACTTTGAGTTGTCCTTTACATCTGGTCTTCATTCCAATGTGGTCAGAAACACCTGGGTTGGTTGCAAACCGAGTTCAGGCCTAGGAGGGGCATTGTGAACCCCCACATTAGCAGCTACAGCGAGTTTGGAATTCTTTATGGGGCTCTTCTGTCTGCAACTTGGAAGACAAAAGCTCATAATTAATGATATAATAAAGGAAGTCTAAAAAAAACGTAAAGAAGGGTAGATGGGTGAAAGGATGGATTGGTGGGTGAAAGGATGGATAGATGAGTGGGTGAGAGGATGGGTAGATGACAGGGTTGAAGGATGGCACAGTGAATGGAAATCTGAGAGGATGCATGGGGTGGTGAAGGATGGCAGAATAGATGGAAATCTGAGAGGATGGATGGATGATGGATAGATGAATAAATGGCTGGCTGGCAGAGCAAATGCACATCCGAGAAAATGGATGGATGACAGAGTAAATGAAAATCTGAGGGGATAAATGGACAAAGACATCAACTGAAGGATGAAAGGCTTTATTGATGGATAGGTAGGTCAAAGATGGAGGTCTGGGTGAATGGATGGATGTATGCATGGATGGTGGATGGTGGATGCAAAAATGGATGAACACCCCAATGGATGGAATGGTGAAAGATTGAATGACAAAGAATAACTGGATGAGAAAATGTGAAGGTGGAATGGTGGGTATAAGCAGGTGGATGGAAGGGTGAATGGGTTAATGGACTGATACTTGGATGGAAGAAACAATGGAGTTGTTCTTTTTGGGATCGGGCTCACTTGCTTCAGTTGATTGGTGCCATCAAAGCTTTGGTTCAAAGTGGGGAGTATTTTAATTTTCTGGCTACTCCTTTGATGCCCAAATCCGGATATTCCGACTTTTGGAGTAATATTGCATACTAAGGATTGGTACTTTGCTTGTGCTTCTATAGTACTGTATTCGCACAGGGCACAGAATAAGGCCCATTGACGTGAACAAGACAGACTGGAGATTACACGTTTCCTCCGTACCAGTTTCTATTTAGCATGTTGTGATACCCAAGAACATATACCAGTGATCAACAGGAAGGAGCCATCATCTTGATTCATCAGAACGGCGTTTTTACATATCTTGACGTATCCTGTACAAAAAAGAAGTAAAATTCACAAAAAGAAGCGCAGCTTTTTTTTTTTTTAACCAAAAAGAATCGCCTGAGTCATTGCCACTTGCTGTTTTAATCTTTCGCTCGCATTGTCCTCCTGCAACGAGGAGATAAAACTATATTCACCAAGTCCCAGCACACTTCCTACCACAACTGTGGTGAGAGCCGACACATTCTCGGCACCGGACGAGAGTCATAACTCTATTTCTGCGCGGTTTACAATGTATTTACATTTCTTTGTAAACTGAACCAATTGTCAGTGAACAAATGGGTGGCGTGCTTCAAGTGAGACCACAGTGACGTTTGCATTCACCACGGACAGGATTGAGGCACCTGCGCCAACAGGAAGTGACATATTAGCCAAGCCCAGTGAACTCTTGCAGCGAGCGTTCCATAGGTCCCAGTGACGCAGCAATTTGTGTTCTAGAATCTGTGTTAATCCAGTCCCTCCTTTAGCAGAATTCCAGTATCTGAGCAGACCAGCCACTCTCCTCAGATCATTGCATCAGTCTTGGACTGAACATGTTTGTACTCAATATTTTTCCAGCAGGCTGTAGATAGCAGTCAGCCCATCTGTAAAAGCCTAGCTTGGAGTCTTAGCATGGGCCTGTGGGTACTCCCATGTTGCAAGTCACAATCTACAGAAGAGAAAGCGAGTAGGTGGCTAAGCCTAGCACATCGAAACCAAAGAAGCAAAGAAACACTACAGACTCAATCTGTGATAGTAGAAGACGGGGAGACTTCCAATGGGGGACCTTGGACGCAGCTGTTAGGAAGATCATTAATAGGCCTGCATCATTCACACAGCTCCTCAAGACGTCTAAGACAGTTGTACGAAAAGGAGAAAACATGCTTAACTAAGTTGCGCAAAAAGTTATGGGTAGAATGCTTGAATTCATGTCAGCTAACGGGAATCACTGTGGCCAGTGAGGCAGTCCATTCCTAGCTCATTTGTTCCATTACAGATAGGGCCCAGGCATATGCAAGAATTGGTACTTTCCACCAAGGATGGTCCAAACCCAAATTACCAGACCTGCTCCCCTTTGAACTGGAACACAAACAACCTCAGACCCGTTTTGGCGCCGAAGGCTTCATCAGTAAGGTATAGCCTGAGCCCCAATGATCTTGGGAAGCGCATCTGGAGAGGCAGGGCCCAGAATGACCTTGAAGCAGCGATTTGGAGGATAATTAACAGACCTGGGCAATTTATGTAGCATTTTCAAGCCCCTAAATTTGCTTGAAGGAGGTGACAAGCTTAGCTGGAAGATGAGAGAAGCAATTGATGCTACCCTAGTCCACTGAGATGAATAAAACCACATACAACTTACATTTGGCAGCAAGTATGCATTTTTCTCACCTGTGTGGCATTACTCTGTTTTGTACTTGAAGTGCTAACAGTACAGTACAAAACTACTATGCATGCCTACTGTCACTTAACAGAATATGATGATCAAAAGGCAAGGCAAGAAGGGTGGGTTCCTTCAGACCGTGCAAAAGGAAGGGAAGATGCTCCTCTGAAAGGGACCTCGGAGGTCTCCAAAGGACCCAGATGGCTTCACTACACGTCCTTCATAAAAACACAACAGCAGAATTAAGCGGCAACAGGTTGGCTGCTTTTATAATTATTCTACCAACAAAAAAGACCAGACAGGTGCATTGCTCAAGAGCAACTTAAACTGGTAAACAAAAAGACAGATGGTGGTATTGCTAAAACAAAGCAGCACAGAACTTTCAATTGGTGTTAGCCTTCAACGTGGCTGGCTTCAATAAGGCCCCATAGTATTATGGTAGATGTAATGCTTATAATTTTTAAGCAAACAAATGGTTCAAGAACCAAGGTCTGCTGGACTACCCTTGATGGGTGGAAGAGGTAGCAAGTCCCCCTGGGGCCAGTAGGCACAAAACAAGTTTTACCTGCACCCGCCACAGTGTAGTGTTCCTGAGAGTGCTCTGTCTGCGGGGGATCGCAGCAGCTGAGTTCAGGTGAGGCAGACGCACGCGGCACAGGCAGCTGTACTGAGCGGGTGCAGGGTCTCTCACTTGCAGTCGCGCTCCTGAAGCGACCAGAGGCTCGCTGCTACTCTTCCTGTGCGGTAGTGTCCGGTTCATCTCCTGGTGGGGGATTGCTCTGGCAATCCTTTCTTAGGTCCCCTGACTGGTTGATGGTGCACAGGTGCTCCTAGCCCTGCAAGGGGCAGAACAGATTGCAGCCTTTGGCACTTCTGGTGATCCCCTCTCGTACATGGAGTCGCCGCAACTCACAGGCTCAGTGGCTTAACGGAACTTGAGCCCCCCCCCCCTGCAAAGTACATGGAAAGGCCCCCTTCTGGACTCACTCAGAAGCTCTCAGGCCAGGTACTGTGCCAAGGGGGCCCCTTGGAGCTTGGGCCCCGGCACCGCAAAGGCTGCAAGGGCATTTGTGACACCGCTGCATGGTCTCCTACCCAAGAGGCACAGTGAAATTATTTGCGGCAGCACCTCCTGGCATATGGGGTCACCACCCGCTACTGCGCAAAAGCTATGGCCCTTACCACACAGCAGTCTTTGCCATGGCAGCTCCTCCTGGCATACGAGGTAACCACTGTCTACCACACAAGGATATGGCCCTTACCGCACGGCACTCTTCTTCATGGCAGCCAATTCTGCACTATATACAGGCTTTGACCAGATTGGCACAGCCGCCACGCGGCTCAATTCACTGGGTCCCTCTCCTGGCATCCCGAAGTCGCCAATTCTGTCCTGCACACAGGCAACTACCTGATCAGTGCAGTAGCTGTTTACTTACCCCTTGCACAGGGAGTCCATTGTCAGGACTCTCCACTGGAGCCTGCTCCCTCCCGCCTTCTCCTCTACCTCACACTGGGCTTGGCAAGAAGGCAGGCACTGTTGCTCCAGGCTCTAGGACAGGGGGTCTTGTATTTCCTGGGTGTTGTCTTCTCACCCAGCGGGGAAATTAGCAAGTCCTGCTCACCGGCAGACGTCTTGCAGAGCTTCCCCACCTCACCCAGCCTCTCTGGCCAAAGTGTCTCAAACTTCCCTTCTGATAGTCCACATCCAAATGACAAATGTAATTTAGGGCCTGAGTCTTTAAAGGTTTATGTTGGTGTTCTGGGTCTTTTGAAATGTCTATTCCTCTGCTCCCTCTTCCTCCTGAAAAGCAGCCTGTAACAGCAGGAGTATCTCCAAAGCGGATAGTCCTACAACACAGAACACAGGACTGACTAGGGTTCACACCTGAATGTCTGTCACAGTGATATATGCACGAAAAGGTTAGCCCTCTTATCAGCCCCATCTCCTTCCTGAGATGTACCCAGGCCCCTTCCTTGTGCCCTCTCACTGAATCAAAGAGCACCCTTCAAAGTGTGCAGGGGAAGCCTAGCGCTTCTCTCCTCAGTGTGTCCCACCCAGCTCACAGAAATGCAGCAATACACAAATCTGTCAGGGGGGTCTCTCCATCGCCTCCACGTTTCACCATGCAGGCTTGGGTCTCACAAAATGGAACCCAGGGCCCTCTGTGTATTTTACCATCCACAGGCACATGTACACCCAGCGCATGTATACAGCATACAAGCACTGCAGAGTATTGTATCCTCCATGCACTGTACCACTCGCAGGCACACATACATCCAGCACATGCATTTAATATGCATGCACCTCATCCTTCCTGTGTTACACCACTCACAAATACACATACACCCAAGCACATTAATCCTGCATGCATTGCACAGTCCTTCAGGTACTGTACCATTCATAAGCACACATACATCCAGTGCATGCATTTAACATGCACACACTGTTCAATATTGCATTATATCCATGTATTGTACTCTTCCCAAGTACACACAGCGCAAATAAATCACTTCTGCACTGCGCAGCACTTCACACCAAACCGATGTAGGCCAAGGATGAATTAAGCACACAGCAGCAGAACTTTAAAAACAAAGTAACTAGGCCTCACTCCAGGGACACAGGTTAGAAAGGACTAGTTCACGCCTACTGATAACTACAAAGTATACTGCCACCACCGTTCTCGTGCTGCTTAACTCCTGTGAAGGCAGAAGCCTTTCCATCACTATGAGGGTAGCGCGTTTGGAATCCCCCCTAGTTGAACAAAAGAGCAATTCGTGAGACAGGCTGATCTATGTTATGGAACACATTTATGATTCATGTTTGCCTATGACAAAAACATCACCATTAGGGATCCGGATATCAGTACAATTGGGCACTCGGGGCAGGGCTCCACGTTTGTTACCATGCAGAGGACTTTTCAGTCCCAAAAGTAGCTTCTCACTTTATGCAGCCGGGGGACTCAATACTGATTCACTAAATATGTCTCCATGGATTTGTCAGTCACTAGGGACACAGTAATTCACAGCCCACATTTAGCACACTGGCACCAGTGCGTGTGCTTGCATACATCTACCCTCTTTCCAATATATATGACCAATAATCCTGGCTCTAAACCAGTGGTGTAACAAAAATTAAGAAGGCTCCCCCAGCAAAGTACATGGAGGGGCCCCCCTCCGGACTTACTCAGGAGCTCTCAGGCCCGGGTTCTCTGCCGAGGGGGCTGCAGGGGCCTTTGTTACACCACTGCTTTAAACTGCAGAATTTTCATCACACCTACTAGCTACAGTACAAGTAAATTGTAGTACAACTGAAACAGGAAACTTCAGAACTGTAGCAGATATCACCAACCCACATGCCCTTCTGAGGCCTGACTCTGCTGTGCGCTGCAGTATGCGGACAACAGATAGCTCGTTGCTTTCCTGAGGCTCTTTCATTCGGAAACACTGTGTCACAACAACCACAGATGGTCTACTTTGTAGCGAGAGATGACGAAACTTACTTGGTGTCTGCAACTGCAAAAGGAGAAGTATTACTTTTTCTGCTCTAAAAAAGGAAACAAATGCCTCTCAACCGCAACAAATAGCAACCAAAAGAAATGTGAGGTGTACTAACATACAACTGAACAACAGAAAAACATTTCAGTGTGCATGCTAAATTATATAACCTTTATTAACAATTTTACTGGTGTGCAGAGATGGAGACAAAATTTGTAGAAGTTCCAATGTCTGTTATTGCTAGAGTATTATTCAGAATCCAAAAAACCCCACATCTGACATGTGCTTCGAACCTTATTTATTGTTTTAAGTCAATATATGTAGCGTGGTACGCATGATATACAGCAGGGGTGTTCAGTTTAACTCCAAGGAGGGCAAGAACCATGCCAGATTGTCAGGAAATCCACACTGATAACTCTACATACAATTAATTTACAATGAACTATTTAAGAAGCCAGTAGTTGTCATGGCACGGACACCCGTGTCAGACGTTTTTGGGAAGACTGGGACAAAAAGGGAAGGCGGGACCTCTGGGCGCCTATTGCACATTTGCCAGGTGCCAGAAGCACCTGTTGTTATTAAAAGGAAAACGTACTCCAGGGATAGACGAAACACAGCACTGGGTACAGCTACATAAGCTGCATCTTTAGGAATGAAGACATCAAGCTTGCTTTCAATTATTTATCTATAACTAAATGAGAGCAAAGGAGCACCTGGCCACAGCAAGAGCATGGCCTGGGGCACCATGCCTCCCAACTATTACCTTGCCACCAAATTTCACCTAATCTTTTCTAATCGTACCCGGCACCTGGATGCTAACCACATAAGCTATTTTTATTCTAGAGGGTCACAATGAGAGTTTCTCTTCTTTTGAATCTTACGTACTCCCTTCATTTCTAGAAGTCTGCACCGATGAATTTTCGCATTACTCCAACAGGCTGATCCTATACCTTGTAGAGTCTAACAAGGTGGGATTCAGGTCTGATCCGCAATCTACCATCATCAGGCAAAACAACCGCCCTATACACATACCACTCTGACGACACTTCCGGCTATGTCATTTCTATGTGCACTCTTTTGGCCAGCCTTCTTGACTGACTCTGTGGTCATTCAATGCTTGCTCCTTCCCAATGGAGGCGGAGTTGTAAATGCAATAAGTTATGATGACTCGTACGCTAATCATAGTGGCAAACAAAAACACAGAGAGGCAAGTCCTAGTGCAGCGCCATTGCTCCCCTTCATTAGCGCATTCCCATGCAAATGGTTGGGGAAAGGGCTGCTCCTGTTTCGACAGCCAAAACGAGGACCACACTAAAAAGATGTGCTCTTTCAGTTAGATGGTTGCTTACGGTGTGCCACACAGACCAATGTGCTTTCAACTGCAAGCAGTAGTGTATGCTACCCGGCGTAGTTGTGAAATACATGTTAGTTGTCTTCTAAACTGCAGTTTTAGTGCATAAAAAGGTATGGCAGCTGCAATTCTGAGTGTGTGGGACGGCTAAAAAGGACAACACATTACATAACTATTTTGTTGGTGTTTCATCTTAAGGTGTTTGTGCTCTTGTATATTCAGTTACCTGAAGTGAAAAATAAAAGCAAGTTTAACTAATCAGTGGGAAATGCACTCTTATGTTAAAAAACCTCTGTTGGATTATGTGATCACTGCAGATGTTTGCAGTGTGTGAGACCTGCGAGTGACCAAACTGAGTCCTGGTTGTTGCAGTAGGACTGGTGACGTGTGTAATTATAGCGCTACGATGTCCCAGCCCGTAACAGAAGGCTCTGCGAATATGGTGTCATTATTTTATTATTGCATTATACACACAAAATGTGCAGAAAGAGTTAGGGGCTGATTATGACCTTGGTGGATATCCCACCTTCCATTTTACAAGTTCCATAGGATATAATGAAACTTGTAAGAAGGCGGACGGGATATCTATCATTTTTGTGATGGAGTAGCCTATCCACCAAGGTCGTAATCAGACCCTTAGTGTTTAAGATAAAACAAGTGCTCTAAAAATATATATATTTTAGCAATACACAAAAAGATGTAACTAGTGCCAAAATTTTGTGTGGCTATTAAGGGAAAACGCTCCAGATCTCAGCAGGTAACACCTTTACAAAAACTCTGAAAAAGAATAAATATTTGTCATCATAAAGCCTCAGGTGGCTCTATCAGGTAAAGCCTACACTGCCTCCAAAGCAGCCTTAACATTTGGGGATTAACTTACTACACACATGAACATTTATTTCAGGAAGTAGCTCCCTAGCTAGAAATCTTATTTTCCCCACAGACACAAGACAACCCTCAGGTTGAAAAGGGAAAAAACTTCGTTTTATGTTAATTTAGACATTTAAACATGTATCCATGTATTATTACCTGAAATGTATACTGAATTGTTGTATTTTTCCACGCACAGAATATATAACAATGCCAACTTCATATGTTTATTAAGTGTTATTCATGAAAATGGGACAACCATTAAAATATGTTAAACTGTGTTAAAAGAAACCGATTCACTTCTGTTCATGCTAACAATTACCTAAAGGCTGTGGTCGCCTCTGACGTTTCATGACTCACACCTTGGCTCCCGAGATTAGAAAGTATTGATATGCTTGCTCAGCTGAAAAGTTTACAAACTTATTGCAATTTGAAAGTCGTCTTCTTCCTTTATTATGATCGCAGCCTTCCAAGCAGCTGTATCCTCCCTGTGTTTCCATGCATCACTTATCTCCAGGGCAGACCCATTGGTGCACTTCTTGACACCTGTGCCTTGCTTTTGCTTGTGGATTTGCTTGTAAAGTATGCTCCAACCTACTTCAACCCACTGAACCTTTGATTCACAGACTATTATTTTTCTTTTGTTAATAAATCCTTTCAGAAACCAACAGGTGTGTGAGCAGATTTTCTTTAACAGAGTTGGGGCAGTTCGCCAGGAGGAGCACGCGCTTGTCTTGACGCAGTGGTTGAGGTCGGAACTGATGCCACACAACAGTCCAGGCACCCAAGGTGAGATGGAGGGTTCTCTCAGAGGAGCTTGGGTGGAGAATGCCCTGGCATTCTATAAGATAGGTCACACACTGTTAGCTCACTTTCAGTTTTATTAAATTTAAAGTCTGATTGTGTTTAGTGACTATGCAGAGGATTTTGTGTTTGAATTGAAGTACTGTCATCTGCACAGGTGACGACAGGATAAACTAGTTTGGATAAGCACGCGCAAGTTCCCGGATACTAGTAGTATAAGCATGTGCATATAATCCTTGGAACAAGAGCAGGGGCCTCTAGGTAATTGGAGGGTAAAGGGGCAGGCAAGTGATGCATAGAACCTCTAGTATAGACCTTAGCAGATGAATGTGTTACTGAAAGAAGTTCACTGATATAGTTGCCCGGGATTTTACAGATTCACAGAACCCTTTGAAAGAAGACCTCCAAATGGACAGCTGCCAGATGTGAATAGACTTTCCCACCTCATCTCATGAGAACATATGGAAAGAGCTTACCATTCTCACTATTCTACCCTGCACCGTCTACGGGATGAGCTGTGGCACAAGGCTGGAAACACCTAGATGTGTACCTGGTTATGGATGAGGGCTTAGGCAGTGGCGTAACAGTAGCCCCCGCGGTGCAGTGGTGCGGGCCCGAGCTCCATGCGCCCCCCTCAGAGCAGTTTACTGACTGGGAGGTGTGATGTGGGGGAGGGCTCCGCCTCCAAGTACTTTGCAGGGGGGGCCCTCAGGTTTCGCCACTGGGCTCAGTAAGCAACATAGCAGCAGATGGACTGAAACTGGAGAGATCTCCAGCGAAAGGGACTCACGTGTGCTGCACCATTAGTACGGCAAAAGCAGGTGCAGGTATATACTGCAGACTGGGTAAAGCACATTCGTGGTGAGGATCGGAAGTAATTTCCAGAAGAAGGTAACTTTGACATTGACCGCTTAAATCACCATAAGAAACAATTGAATGATCCTAAATACAAGTCCAGTCCAGAACGGGCAAGCCCTCCCAAACTGGTATGATGAAGTCATGAAGTGAAAGCAGTAATCTCACATGCAAGGACTGAATGACACCCATGAGAAACTGAGATGCCAAATTAACTATGCGTTTCCCTACTGTGCCTCCTCATTCATTTCTTTAAATTAACAGTGAGACTCTGAAACAGTAGAAGAAAAGGAGTGGGATATGTTACATGGTTTAAATTTCCAGGTACCGGCAGGAGATTCTGGGAGTGCACCACAAGAAATGCCCAGGAACAGAGCAGTAGCGGTTGATCTGCTGTTAGATGGGCACAGGCCAACTCTGCACACACAAGCACCGCAAACATGGCGAGTATCCAACCAAAAGCCCTTCTTGCCTTACATGAGTACTCAGGCACTAGATTAGGGGACTGAGGCTCCATTTGTTTTCTCTGGTTCCCGTAGGATCTCATAAATATCACGATAATGCCCTAAAGTATGTGATAACTCCAAACATTTTGACAAGACCTGGCTACCGTTTTTAATGTTAGAAACTCTATTGGGAGAATGTCATTTAAGAGTTATTTGTAATATAGCCAAGTGGTGTGAAAGGCTAATTGTCGAAAGATAAAGAAAAAACTAAGAACAATATGCATTGGTTAGCAAACAAAAGGTCTTTCAGGATTGATTTAAGTTGCGAACCAGGTGTTGCCATACAAGAACAAAAGAAATAATTCTCAGATCCTAAAGTAATGTCTTTACAAATGCAATTCTTCCAACAAACAGAGTGTGGGGTCTGGGAGGAATGGAAGGCAGAATGAGAGGAGACATCATGGAGGATCTACAGAAACAAACCAGAAACTGGGAGAAAAGTCTGCTCCACCAAGTGGTACTTTATGTTTCAATTGTGGTTAGGTAGAGCACTGGATAAAGACTGCGCACATTTGTCCCACGGCTCACAGGTACAACCAGAGCAAACCATTTGACTTCTGCCCCTCTGAATCAATACCCAATCTCTAGGACAGCCTGAGGGAGGCTGACAACTCTGTGAATGCTTTAATCCTGGAAGCTTAAAAACGATATGTCATTAACGGAAGGCCCACCTCTTGCCTTATTAGTGCTGGTGCATTGGTACTGCTTATCTCTCTCCAGCAAAAGCATTAATGCAGTTGGCCTTTTTAACACATGTTCCTCACCATATTGCTGATCCTGTGTCTATCTTTGAAGGGCAAATTACTGACAAACAAGGTTTTTATTGAGCTACCTTCCATAAAATCCTTCTAAGGAAGGACCTTTAATGCAAAAAGAATAGCAATTTATCCTGCACTAGTGATGGTGTTTATCTAAATGTTCCTGCCTAGAATTTTGCCTGTCTTGAAGGTTTTCTGGATTCACATGCAGTGCATTATTCCGCCATTTAGTGGTTGGGTCCAGATTTTCTCCTATTTCCTAAATTATTAGTCCTTCTTCTTTCTCTACATTGTTTGTTGGTGGGAGTCGACGGAATCTCCATTTGGTGTATGCTTGTGACGTCGATCCACTTCCTCCAGATGTCTACACCCCACTTCACCATTTTCAGATTCTTTTTTTTGTTTCGTTTTTACATACTCTTCCATCTCCTTGGCAGAGATGGGTGGGTTGCCTGTGAATCCAGAAAATCTTCAAGCTGCAAAACTACGCCTACAGTAAGAAACTTTGTGTTTTGCAGCGTGAATCTTTTCTGGATTCACATGCTGTGCATTGATTTGAAAGCAGTTTTTTTCCTTATTGTGGTGGTTGGGTTGAAGTTGAATATTGATTTGAAAATAAATGATGTAACACCCTTTGACCCACCTCAGCTTATTTGTTAATTTGCATATCAATACAATAATGGTTCGTAAATGGGTGCACTGAAGCCCAAATTGCTGCCATACAAATCTCTTGTAAATGAGTGTTTGACATAAAAGCCACTGAAGCTCCCTTCGCCCGTGCTGAGTGCACATTTGGCGCCCTAGGTAATGCTTCTCCTGCATTAGAGTGGCATAATTGGATCAGTTGCTCAATCCACCTTGCAATGAATGGTGTTCTTTGATACTGTCTTTCCCGGATAGTTCTTTCAGAACGCTACAATTACTGTGATTTCCTGAACTGTTTTGTTCTTCCAATATAATACAAGATGCACGTCTTGCATCCAATGTGTGCAGACTCCTTTCAGCATGTGAATTTGGATTTTGAAAGAAACTGAGTATCTGAATAGATTGATTAATATGGAACTGGGAAACCACTATTGGTAAGAAAAAAGGGCCTTTCCTCATGACAATCCTGTCTTTGTGAATTTGAAAGTAGGGCTCTTGAATTGTGAGTGCTTGCAACTCACTAACTCTGTGTAAGGAAGTAACAGCCACTAAGAACGCAGTCTTTAATGTTAATGTCTGCAAAGTAGCTTTGTGTAACGGCTAAAACGGTTTTCTCATGAGTTGTGAAAGCACTAGATTTAGGTTTCAAGTAGGCGCTGTAACCCTCTTTGGGGGTGCTACCCTCTTTTCCCCTTCTAGGATGGGTTAAATAATTCAACACAGTCTTTTCCTTTGTAAACCCTTTGGTTAATTTCTTATTCGGACACCAAAGTGTAAATCTTTTCCATTTTGGCATATAAAACATTTCCTTGTAACAGGTTTTCTGGCTTCTCTTATAACAGACATAGGGGGTGATTCCAACCCTGGCGGTCCGAGACCGCCAGGGTTGGGGACGGAGGAAGCACCGCCAACAGGCTGGCGGTGCTTCTGGGGCAATTCTGACCACGGCGGTAAAGCCGCGGTCAGAAAAGGGAAGTCGGCGGTTTCCCGCCGGTTTCCCGCTGCCCCAGGGAAACCTCCACGGCGGCGCTGCAAGCAGCGCCGCCATGGGGATTCCGACCCCCTTCCCGCCATCCTGTTTCTGGCGGTTTTCACCGCCAGAAACAGGATGGCGGGAACGGGTGTCGTGGGGCCCCCTAACAAAGCACAATTGAGATTTTCAGTGTCTGCTTGGCAGACACTGAAAATCGCGACGGGTGCAACTGCACCCGTCGCACACCGGCAACTCCGCCGGCTCCATTCGGAGCCGGCTTCCTCGTTGCTGGGGCTTTCCCGCTGGGCGGGCGGGCGGCCTTTTGGCGGTCACCCGCCAGCCCAGCCGGAAAGTCAGAATGACCGCTGCGGTCTTTTGACCGCGGTACGGTCTTCTGGCGGTTCCCAGCCCCATTGTGTTTTCTGTCAATTTCGAGTGCCCAAATTGCAAGCCTTCAGGAGCCATGCCGATAATTTGAAATATTCTGGTTCTGGGTGCAGTACTTTTCCCTTTTCCATGGACAGGAAAGCTTGTCTTCTTGACAGACATTGGAAATTTCCCTGGGCTAACTGTATCGGTTCCGAGTACCAATGTTTTCTTGCTTATTGCGGCGATATTAATATTAGCGCTATCTGGCTTTTCTTGCATTTGTTGATCACTTTGTGTAATAAGGGTACCGATGGAAAAGCATACGCAAGTGTCCCTGACCAATTTATCTAAAGGGCATTACCCTGAGACTGAGGGTGTGGTTGTCTGGAGGCAAAGTTTTGGCATTTTTGCGTTCCAATGCATTGCAAACAAATGTATTGTTGGCATTCCCCATTTCTTGAAAATGTTTTGCACGACCTTTTGGTTTAGATCCCATTGGTGTGAACATGAGGCCTAACTGCTTAGCTTGTCTGCCTTGAATTGCTTGAATCTATATGCCTCTCTGAATAGTCTATCTCCAAAGATGTTGGGCCAACTTTGAGAGGTGTGGCTACTGAGTCCATCCCTTTTTGTTGACATAGAACACTATTGTTCTATTGTCTGTCTTTCCATTAATGTGCTTTTGGAGAGCTATTATGACAATCTAAACCATCTTTAATTCCAGCCAATTGACGTGTTGGACTGCATCCTGGTTGATCTATATCCCTCTTACTTTAAGTGAGCCCATGTGAGCTCCCCAACCCATATGTGAGGCATCTGTGGTTCTGGTTACTGTTGGAGTTGGTTGCAGAAAAAAAGTCTTCCTTCGAGTAATATTCTTCCTGTTGAACCATGCAATTTCTTCCTGAGCCCTCTGCGTGACAACTACTAAACCTTCCCAACTCCCTGTGACTTGAGACCATTGATTCTGAAGCCATTTCTGGATTGGTCCCATGTGTAGTCTCACATATGGGTTTACAGGAATGCATGATGCCATATTTCCTAACATTTTCTCCACTGTCCTCACTGTCAGAGCTTGCCTGCTCTGGTACCGGAGAATCTTTTCTAACAGGAACTGAGTCCTTTTCTCGCTGGGAAATGCTTTTGCTTGAACTGAGTTAAATTTTGCTCCCAAGAACACATTCTCCTTTTCTGGTTCGGATTTCCTTCTGAGGTGTGCTGCAACCACTGCTAAACACTTTGTGAAGACTCTTGCTGCTGATTTTATTTCCAAAAGCCAAGACTTTGAACAGGTAATGGATTTTGTCGATCAATCACAAACCTTAGATATTTATTGTGTTTTGCGTTCATCGGGCTATGCAAGTAAGCATCTTTTAAGTCTATAGTTGCCTCCTATCATTAACAGACGGCTTGAGGTGTCTGCTGCGTCCAAGGCTGATTTTAGGCAAGTACTGGCAATGTTCTTAGCACTGTCCGCCAAATGTGCGGCTCTCTTTTTATATTGTTTCGGATGGTGTTTCATTAACTCCCCTATTTCTTCCCAATGCTGATGTGTATGCCTGTTTTCAAGAGCATTTGAGTTAGCGATGTGCCATTGGTTTGTTGCACTGAGATCAAACCTTCAGCCCATGAGCTCTATTTTCTTGCTCTCTCTGTCCGGGGGTGGTCCTGATGTTGAGAGAACGCTTGCTCTCTTCCTAGCCGTTGCTGTTATAATAGAGTCTGCAGGGACTGTTCTCTTTATATAAGGTGGATCTTTTGAGGAGAACTTGTATTTCTTCTCTGCTCTAGGAGTTATTACCTTACAGGTTGCTGGTTCTTTAAATGCATCCCTGCTCAGGTCCAGAACACTTGAAGCATGGGCAAATATTGATTCTTTGTTTGAGTTGGCACCAGTGTCTCTAAGAGGAAACATGATTGTGGTTTGTCCTCTGCCAACTGCACATTGAAACGATCTGCTGCATTCTTTATGACCAGATTGTACATTTCTATGTCTTCTGGGGGAGATAGTTTGAAGGATAGGACTCAACGTCTTCCTCAGGAGAGTCCTCTTCCAGATCTTCCCAATGAGTCTCCTCATGCTCTCCTTCCTCTGAAGGTTGAAAGTAACCTTGCTTTTTCTCCTCTTCATAATATCTCTCCTCTTCCACTTCTTGAGGCTCAGACGTAATAGGGGGTTGAATTTCTTATTTCTCTGGTTCAGGGATATCTTTCAATGTCAATGATTTTTTAGGTATTCTGAATGCTTTTCAACTCTTGTTGAACTCTCTTCTCTTTTGGATTAATGCGACCATCTCAGTCTTGGGCCTTTTCTTTTTGTTCTCCAGTTCCCCAGCCCCATCTTCGGCAGAATAATGCACAGCATGTGAATCCAGAAAAGATTCACACTGCAAAAACAAAGTTCCACGTGAAATTGATGATTCTGTAAACGCTTCACCTCAGTGTCTAATGTGCTTAATCAAGTTCCTTTCACTTTATGCTCTGAACATGCTAATGATGTGGGTTGAGTTTTAACTTTTGCACCCGTCATAATCAGGTGAATCTTGTGAAAAAGCTTCCCGGTATACTACAATATCCACAGCGTTCTGAGACAGCAGGGAGCCACGCACTTGTTGTTGCTATGGTGAAATAAGCAGTTTTGGGCCCAAGTATAAGCAGTTCTACACCTATGTTACCCAAAGAAAAACCTGCCAAAGACACTAATTGTTGTGTACAGGATTTATGTGCAATAAATGCTGAAGTACTGTCAAGTTCCTTTGTTGTACCAAGCCATGCTACTATTTTGTCATGTACAACAGCAGCTACTGCATGATTTACTGTTTTAGAATTGTGCTCTGCGTGTTTTTTTTGTTTTCTTTACATATACCCTGGTATCCAATCTATTTTGCCAAATTAGTTTCAAGGGACCGACTGACGCGAACTTGATTGTATCAGCCTTATACAGAGTCACCTTCTGGCAACTGAAATACACTCAAGATATGGACATCCTCAGCTTCCCAGAAGGATCAACACTGGTTCAATATATTGATGATGTAATTGCTGCTTCTACCGGATTGGGCATACGCAAGATTGATTCCCTGCTATCTGAATTAGCTAAAAAGGACATGAAATGTCTAAAGCAGTGGTTCTCAATCTTTTGACTTCTGTGAACCCCCACCTTATCATTACTGGAAGCCGGGGACCCCAACTGAATCATTACTGCAATCTGGAGACCCCCCCACTGCGTCACTACTGGAAGTGGAGGACCCCGGCATAAACATTAATGATGATTTAAACCACAAAACAAAACATAAAACAAAAACAGAAGCAAGCATTCATTACACCCATACCCAAAAAATAACTTATTTTACTTAATTTGCAAACAAATAAATTAAAAAAATAACATTTTTAATTTTAATAGGAAAGTTGGAGCTTTTCTAAATTCAACTGAAGACAAACATCCGTATTATATTCTGTTTGATGCACCTGCACTGCTCCCACAAATGAATCTGAGGATGCTAATTTAATTTTTAGCCTTCAATTTCTAATTTTATTTGCCTTGTGTTTGATATTTTGGTTACGACACCTCATAGTGGGAGAGACACCTGTCTGCAGAGGGCACTATAGCTCTCCATAAGCACCCAGATATGTTACTGTCCTCTAGGTGTGCACACTTTAGGGATGGTGAGATACTTTAGGGAGTGGGTTTTGGAGTATACTAACACTGACAAACCACAACAATATTTTGTTGCCTTAGTCCAAAGGGGCAGAACTAGCTTTTCTTTTGAAACAAGTGTTGTCCGCTGCACCTGCTTTGGGATTGCTTGATTTTGCCACAATCTTCATGCTGCATCGGCATGAGTGCGATGACCTTGCTTTGGTGTTAGTACAAGTTCATGGGGACCAAAAGAAACTCATTACTTATAACTTCTCTGCTCTCGATACCGTGGCAACAGGGCTACCTCTGTGCTGGAGCGCGGTGGCTACGGCTGCCCATCTATTGGAAGAGTGTGAAAACACTGCGCTGGGATTACCTTTCACTGTTGCTGCACCCTCATGCTGTGGCCATACTATTACTCACACTATTACTCACCACCAGACCTCAGCAATGTTCTGTGCCTAACTTGTCAAGATATGAATTGCTGCTATCTGCTTTTCATATCACTTCTCTACAATGTCCTATGTTGAACCCTGCTTCTCTTTATCCAGCGGCTCTCAGGAGGGAGTTACGTGATTGCCTTATAACCATGACCCACTTAAACAAACCTCACACTGGCATTTCTGACACACCTTTACCAAATCATGATCCTGTGTATTATGTTCATGGCTCACGTTGCAAAATGGTGGAGGAACTTGGTTGCCGTGCGCACAGTTTACACTACATACAAAGTTATTAATGGTTGCGTTTTACCTCATGTACACTATTCTCAAATAGCCACACCGACAAATCTCTCTTACATTTGATACCAGCTGCACAGAAAACTAATCAGTTCTACTATCTTAAAGTACACTTCCGGACTTGCTCAGATTTTCAGTTTTCCTGGATGCAACAAAAGTTCCTCACCACCGCAGGAGCCCCAATAAAAAGTGAGTTTTTAGTACCAGCTGCTACTCTTACTCTGGTTACCAATGTACTCAGGACAAACGGCCCAAAGGCAATGCTTTTGCTGATCAAACAACTGCAAATGAAGTTACTATATTTGTTGTTGAGCCCCTAATGCCCACCCTAAAGGACCTTGCTGAGTTATAGGAATTACAGGAATGTGCTTCAGACAGTGGAAAGAATGTACTGCTGGAATATGAATGCAAAAAGAGGCCAACCCAGGGAGAGTGACCGCGCCTAAAGCCAGACTATACCACAGTACTTCCCATGACAGCAGGGACGGTAGGTACCCACTTGACTTTCTCCCTTCTCCCCCTATATCGCCCAGCAGTACTGTCATACCTCTGCTACTTGCCAGCCTAGTGAAGGTGACAAGACTGCCTCTGTTGCCCATCCATATCTGCAATTCCGCTTTGTTCCCATACAAATACATTCCATCCCATTCAAATTTATCAATGCTGTTCTTATGTATGTTCTGGACCTAGTGTGCATGTTCTCTAGATGGACTGACACCTACACCGGGCCAAAGCTAATGTTATTTATGTGGCTAAAACTGCTTTATGAGGTTATTCCCCTCCTGATCCAAAGTGACAAAGGAACTACATTTGAATCCTGAGTAGTCCAAGAATTATGTAAACCTTAAGGAACTGAATATTTCCATTGTGTTTACCATCCTAAATCCAAAAGGAAAAAAAAGGGTTAGCAGGACTTTAAAAGGAAAAATATTTAAAATGTGCTCTGCCTTGGGCACTCTGGTCAATTCGAGGTACGCTTATTCAAAAGACCAAGTTGAGTTCACAT
Organism: Pleurodeles waltl; assembly: GCF_031143425.1. NCBI lineage: Eukaryota > Metazoa > Chordata > Amphibia > Caudata > Salamandridae > Pleurodeles > Pleurodeles waltl. The sequence goes on from NC_090437.1 coordinate 1,194,564,365, forward strand.
GAGACAGTTACAGGTCACTGTGATGAAACACGGCCCACGCTGTGTATGCCTGGTGGGCACAGCAGAGGTGACACAAGTGAGCATGGACCATTGATCATGACAATGAGCTGATATTGATATATAGATAAATATAAATATATATTCCCTCCTATGGGCACTCCGAGGCCACAAAGCCACCATTCAGATATAAAGTCAGAATATTTATTTGGTAAACACATGCACAAAGCAAAACCCAAAGTGTTTCAGTGAGTAAACGCCTTGATCATGGGTAAGTAACACACTTCCCCAACAAGACATTTGAGAAACGCAAATGAGAGTGAACATATACTCAGGGGTACATTGCTTACCACTCATTGTACATGAAACCTGTCGGCTATATTAGAGTGGTGGATGCCAGCCATAGATACTCCATTTTACAATACATAAAGAAAATTAATATAAACATTGTTCCCCAATCGTTGCCTCCGAGCCAAAATGATTGTAAAATGTATTAACTAGAAATGAGTTCCTGTCATTGTACCTATAAACTTGAAAATATTAGAGGTCCACATACCAAATCCCCACGATCATCCTGGAACATAGTCAAGGTCCAAATACGTATGCGACATAGGAAAAATAAACAAAGTAAACAAACAAAACAACTGCAACAACTTAGGAACAATGTTTGTATTTATTTTGCTTATGTACTGTAAAAAGCATAATAGCATAGAATGGAGTGGCGTACAGTGGAACAGCATAGAGTGGAGTACAGTGGAGTGGTGTACACTGACGAGGCGTAGAGTTCAGTTCCATACAGTGTAATAGGGTAGAGATGACTGGTGCAAAGTGTAGTTATGTACAATGTATTAGCATAGAGTGGAGTGTATAGAGCGAAGTGTTGTACAGTGGAGGAGTTTAATAGTGCATGCTGGAGTAGTGTCATGGGGTAGAGTGTAACAGCATACAGGAGTGGTGTAAATTGGAATGGGGTCCAATCGAATAGCGTAGAATGAAGTGGCATAGAGTGGACTGACTAGTGGACTAGAGTATAGTTGAGTACTGTTTAGCGGAGTGACAGACTGGAATAGAGTAGAGTGGAATGGTGTATAGTGGGGTAGCGTCCATTGGAGTGGCATGACGTGGAATGGAGTGGCGTACAGTGGTGTTGAGTACAGTGGTGTGGAGTACAGTGTAACAGAATAGAGTGGAGTGGTGTACCGAGTCGCAGGCAGTGGAGTGGCGTAGAGTGGAACAACATATAGTGGAGTGGCTACAGTGGAGTGGCATACAATTATACATATAATTTAGCAGGAATATAGATTATGGTGTGCAGAGTAATGCACAACTGTGCTGCCTTACGTTCCTCCAGAGTTACCAATCAACGTGTGGCCACGCATGGTGGCCTTCCGTTGCTTTGTAAAGCTGACTTAAATATTGCATTGCCACCATGAGTGATGCAAGGGTACCACAACCCAATAAAAGAGCGAACTGCACTGCCTTGCGTTTCTCCAGAGTTACCAATCAACGTAGCGTAACTTGCCATGCAACACCATGAGCGACGCAAGCGTACGGCAATCTAATAATATAGCTAGGCCTTAGCTATATTTTGGCCTATGGTATACTGTGATAACTTTGCAGTATACTGTGGTGTAGGGCATTAGATACAAGCAGGGCCACTGGAATTATGCAGCAGGGGAGGTCCCAATTATGCATCAGGAAAAGGCAAATTATGTGGCGTTATGCGGGACATTTTGTGATAGTATTACGTCATTGTTTTGTCATTTTTAGGGTCGAGCGCAAAGCGATCTGTCCCGATATAATCTCTCTATGGGCTTTTAGCCACGCCCATGAGTTTGGTTGGTTCGTGGGCTTGCCTTTTACAATCTGCTTCATTTCATTAGTGGAAGCCATGCATACATCATGCCTTTTACGGTGTTTAACCCTCCTCGAGCGCAACGGCCAACTACTGAAAACATACAAGGCTCTATGTTTTCCGTATGGTTTCTGAACTACTTTTTCCTCTTTATTTATTTCGGCAGCATGATCTCGCTGGGCAGTACTCGAGCACTTTGCATGACATCGACCTTGTTACATGGCTAATTGCACTTTTGCCAGTTACATGGCTAATTGCACTTTTGCCAGTAACATGGCTAATTGCACTTTTGCCGATACATTTCACTGCAAGCGAACTTCTGTTTCCTTTTGTGTGTCTCCGTCACTCCTCATGGTGGCTGTGGGCTACCTTATGTGAAACTGTTTTACTTTTCAGTTCATGTGGCAAGAAAAGTCCGGTTAGGAGTTTAAAACGCAAATAGCTCTAACTCGAGCAATGCGAGATCCGTTGCATTGCGAATGCTTGTTAAACTTGTTAACACTGTCTGGGCATCAGTTCTTCCTCATTAGTACCGGTTTAACACCTCAATATAGGTGATCCGTCAAACAGGTGAAAGAGTATTGAGGAGGTATTATCGCAGGAATTCCTATCTTTGGGAATATTAATGATAACTACGGAGTGGCAGTCAGATTTTATGTGATTTCTTTCTTTGAACCTATTGTATTTGTTATGTATTTGCTTATTGGTTTACATATTCATGCAACCATAAATGTGCCTTTTAGTTGTTCTTGTAGTAATTCTAAAACTTTACATGTGTAGCGTAGTTTATTTGTTGGGTTTCCTTGTTAGGTTTGGTAGATTGTGCTACATATGAAGCTCAAAGTGAAAAACATAGCTCAGGCAGTGCTTGTTATGGCAGGCGCAGATTCCTCGTGCAAACTGGACTCCGAGGTTAAACCAATAGAACCCATATTGATTTCAAGTGACTGCTGAATGATAGATCTGTGACCTTTAAATCAGACCCCGTGTGGAGAAGTCCAAACACATATACAAATTTAATCTGAAATCTTGTAAAATCAGTGATGTCTTAGTCTTAATAAAACTGTATTCTCCTTCTTTCTGAACTACTTTTTCACTTTGGACTTAAATATAGCAGAGGGGCTGCCTTTGTTTTCTTTAAGATATCTGTCCTGAGGAAGGTCTCATGGACGAAGACGCTTAGAGATGGAAACGTCGTCGCAATACCCATCTTTCTGTGGAAATTCTGTGGAATGGAGACTCTTTGTTAAGTGAATTTAACAGAAACCTGTAAAACATCAGAAAGTGGGCACCCTGTATATTGACATATGTTAGAAAACATTACAAATCATATCAGGCATGTTTGATGTACTTCAAACATTCTTTTCAACCCCTATTATCTATGTGCGTATTTGTGTTACACTTTGGGTATACACAGATTAAATGTTGAAATAAACATCAAATATAATGGCTTGAATATTGATACCTGTAGTCTTGATGTGTTCTTTCCTCGATTTATGATTGTGTGAATTTACTTTTTAAATTCAATTCAGATGTCAGTAAATTGCATTATCAAATATTCGTAATTTAGTGAAACTTGGACAGAATTAAGTCCCTTGTAGGCACCTTTACCTGTTTAAAGGTATTAGGAAAACAAAAAACGCTCCGAAAAAGTTAGTCCCAACTATACGTATGGCCAGTAGATAATAAATTTATATAAATATATATATATATATATCACTCATAATTATATATATATATATATATATCTCTCTCTCATTATTATATATTTATATATGTATATATATATATATTCATATTCAACAAATATTATTCCCGACATAACGAGGCTCTATGCAGCGGTCTTGACAAGGGATCGGGAATCCCATTAATATACATCCAATATTTCCTTATCCCATTTGAAGGAAAAGTCAAGACACCGTCGAATAGTTGCAAAAATATATTAACAATAACACAAAAAGACTTCCTCCCAACGCGTTTCAGCCGTAGACTTGTGTAATTGCTAATATATTTTTGCAACTATTCGAAGGGGTCTTGATTTTTCCTTCAGATGGGATAAGGAAATATTGGATGTATATATATATATATATATATATATATATATATATATATATATATATATCACATTTGTTTTTGTTTTTTTAAACTCCATATAATGATGTGTTTGGGCAAATAAAGTGTAGGAAATTTGAGTAAAGAAGCGAGCTGTGTAGTACATCTCTGCTGAATGAAAACAATAATCCCAGTTGAGCGTTTACATAGCGCGTCTACTGTACCAACAATGTTACGAAACGTTTAGATAATCACTTTTTTCTATATTCTGCTTTACATTTAGAAATTTAACATCGCTCCTTGGGTATGGAAGTCTTTGATAATGTGAAAGAGCGGCTTGTTCTCTACTGTTATTGAGTCTCTCTAGCAGCCAATGACATTTGAGTACCTATCCACGTCTGGCCTATCACAACAACGAAAACGAATGTCTCCAGCTGCAGCGACCAAAACACCTCCCTTTGACCGTGGACATTCTCCCCTGTGGCTATTTCTTTATTTGCAGTCCAGGTGCATGCAGGGATAAACACTCACAATGCCATGTGTGACACCATCTGCCTCTTCTGGATTTTGACACCACGTTTCATGCTGGGATATCTAGTTCCTTTTTTTTAAGACTATTGACCTGTTTCTAAAAAACCAACACCTTCGTGTGGGTGGAGATGTACAGTGTTCCAGAAATGCATGACAGGATTACACATATAAAGGTTTTGTGAATTCCCAAGCACATGTATGTGAGATAAGATGCACATAGGTAATTGTACGTCAGTGTACAAATCCATATGCGAAAATGTCTGCACTTTCATGTATTTATTTCCTCTTGGGTAAACTTGAGTCCCTGTCACTCTTCAAGCAGCCTAGCCGGGCGTCAACTTTCAACTATTTTCAGGGTGGGATTGGGCTCTGAAGCTTGTGGATCTCAGTGTCCGCAAACGTTCCACGACATCTCCACTAGAGGCCAATGCCCACGCAGTGCTTAATTTGTGCTTGTTGTTTCCGGTGCTGAGCACCGGCACTTATTTTTTAGGCCGGGGCTTATTCTTCTGCCTCAAGCATTTGCTGCAAACAAAAGACACAAATGGGAAAGACGGTGGAAGGGAAAAACGAAAAAGCGTCACAAAGGGAGAAAGTAGAAAGCTACTAAAGTGAGCTGAAGGGGCAGGAACTGGCTGTAAATGGATTAAAGAGCCCCGCGATGGCTTCAGGACTACGCTGCCTCGCCAGGCTGTTTGCCGACATTTAATTGTAGCAGCCACGTGTTTAAAAGGAGGACTTTGGGCACCGGCACATTTTTATTTACAAATTAAGCACTGTGCCTACGAGACAATCTTGTGTAAACGTGTAATTCTTGTCACTCTGGAATCCCTGAAATTCGTATTTACACAAGCTCAAGGACACACCTTCTCTGGCTTTTCGCCTGCGTAATGGAATGCTCTACTGACCGAGCTAACAATGGCACCTGACATCCTGTCCTTCCTGTTGACTGCGTATGTCAGTGTTCCCAAACTTTCCAAACATCTCCACCAGAGAACACCCACTCCCAGTGCCTAGGAGAAAACGTTGTCTAAAAATTTGTAAATCTTGTCACTCTCGGATTCCTGAAATTCAGACTTACGCAAGCTCAACGTCACACCTTCTCTAGTTCTGCACGTGCATTACGGAACACTGTACCGACCAAGCTACCAATGGCTCCTTACACCCAAGAAGTCCCCAAATAGAGTCAGGTACGCGTACATTAGCGAGTGACTGACCCGCCATCAGGGATTTCTTATTCTCCAACCTTAAACCTGCCCCGCTCCTCTTGCGTCTTCTCTTCTGTGAATCTCTTGCCCTTCCCATCCCTTAATTCCCATCCTCCATGTCTAGCCCTCTACTTGTTTGTCACGTCTCCATCCATTTCCCCTTCATTTCTCCCTTCTTGCTCATGTCCGATTTAATTTACACTTACAAATCAAGCCACTTACACGTGTAAGGCGAATGATAGGGGCAAAATGTGTTACGCCCTGTAAGTGTGAGCTTAAAAACTCCCAGGATGCAACGGGCTATTGCATAATAAGCCAGGACAGGACACGAACCTACTTCACCGCTATGATCGCACACCGGACCACTGCAGCGTTCAGCAGTAAATCTTCAAACTCGTGTTGTGGTAGGGAAGGGAACGCGAGACATGGGGAAAGCTCCTTGAGGCTGATGCCAACCAGGGCTGCCTGGACTGCGGTGTACCACAAAGCGCGACCGGCGGGTAATAAAATATGTTCTTTTTACTTCACTACCTTACATGTTTTTCAATCTCCGTTCCCTTACATTCCTGTGATGCCAACACTTCCTGGCACCTGAGAGCAGCAGGAGGCTTGCCCAGGCTGGCTCGGACGACGCTGAGAGGCCCAAAGAAATGACTGTTCCATGTATCAAGAAAAAAGAACAAGTCCTGTTTACGCTGTGACTGAGAGGAATTTCGACAGGATTATGGGCCAGGCCAAACCCTGACGGGCCGATCTGTCACTCGGACATTTCTCGGCTAGGCTGAAGGCTTGGGGGCTGCTTTCCCAACTATCGTTCCCCCCTAGCCCGGTGCTAGGTGTCTTCTCCTGGTTTGAACATTTTCACCAGGGCTGATTTTTGTTTTCGCTTAAGCCCTGAAGATGAGCTGAGCCGTATTCCAAACCAGAAGGTTAGGAAGGCAAAGGGAGCCTGCCCCGAGCGCAAACTCCACGTGCTAGATGTGTGCACACAATGATTGTGACCTAATATACCTCCCGGGGGCATGTCCCTTCATCTTTTGGTAGAAAGTGTAGAACGAGATGAAAAGCCACAAAGGGAAACATATTTCATTGGTTACCACAAAACGCCTTACTACATGGTGATAGCACATGTTGATATGGTGGTACCAAACCAAACAAGCATTTGCAATGCAATGGGTCTCGCATTTGCTCGAATTAGAGCTATCAGCGTTGTAAATTCCTAACTGGACTTTTCTTGCCACATAAATTGAAAATGAAAAGTAAAACGATTGATATAAGCGAGCCGATTCAAAGCACCACGGCCACTGTTAGCGCGAAGGAGAGGTACAAAAGGAAAAAGAAGTTCGCTCGCAATCAAACGTATCAGCAAACGTGCAATTACTCATGTAACAGGGTCGATGGCCAAGGCGGTAACAAAACTGCCCCACAGAGGGGCAAATGTAAAGTACTTACCAATGATAACAAAGGATTTTTGAAAGGCAAGCCATGAACGCGTGATAGTGATGGGCGTGCGGTGGGCGTGGTTAAAAAGCACACAGAGATTACAACACGACGGAGCGCTTGCACGCTCGACCTAAAAACATAGTTTACCAGATCACGGGTGATTACTAAAGTAGATATTCTAAAACACTGGAAGATGGCCATGACACTGACCTATTTAGCCGGAAAAATATCACGATCATGGCGTTTTTTGAGAGATGTATTTGTTGTCTGAATAATTTTAAGTGTAAATGTAAGAACATTTGGGACTCTTATCTCATGCACTGATATTCCCCATCCTGCAGTCTTACTTTCTCAGGTGAGGGGAATCCGAGGATGCCATATTGAGTAGAATGCGTGGCTTGCCGTTCTGGAGGAAGGACACAGTGATGTGCAGGGGGTGCGAGAGCTGCCGGTCCCTTCCGCACAGGACTGCACAGGAGGAGAGGGATCTCACTAATAAGAAGAATCAATCATCCTTCCTTTAATAGGCTGCCAGCAGTCTCACCAGTGTTGTTTGGGAGTCACTGATTCTCAGAATTGAACCTGAAGAGGAATCTGCTGCCGGTGTGTCTACTACTAGTACAGGAATTTGCCCACGCACCATCAAACATTGAAAGACTCATGGAAAAGAATAAGGGTTTCATACACCTTCTGGAACACTTAGTGCTAGATCATGGCCTAATTCTAAAGCTATCTGACCAACACAAGTGACACAGTTAGAATTAAGTACAAATGAGAATGAGAAGTGTTAGTAAACTTTGGGAAGGCTCAGCCACAGTACCTCGTCTTAGCCTTACACTCTAACAGAGTCACAAGGATTCCGCGGTTTATACAACCATTTATCATTACGAGTGTCTCGTAAAATTCAGGTGTAAACCCCTAGTTTTTGAAGAGTTCCGAATTATATATGTTTTGCAGACTTTATCACATCCAGGAATTGCTAGTGTGTGATAAAGTCTGAGTTACATGCAAGCTGGTCAAACCTACAGGAATTTAACTTCTGAAAAATGTCCTGTAGTTACTGGAACATGTCAATCTTACAGCAAAGGCCACCAAAATCTGCATGCTATTTCCAAAACAATTGTAACAGGAGCTGTTTATCACACCCGATAAATTCTGCCCCCTTTTATGTGATATTTTATTAGATTCGATAAATATGCACACCAGACCATTTATATTGCAGGCCATGGTGTCCAACCCTACCAGGTCATGCAGCTACCAAACTGAGGAAAGGTACCCATGAACAAATCACGACAATTAGAATCCTGGCCCTCCAGGCCAACCTTAACACAAAATCTGTCATGTGGGCAAATATGGACAGACTACTGTGGGGAAACCTTCAAGATTCTGAACAGCAAGATGTTGAGGACATTTCTCCTCCTATTCACACATCTTAGCCACCCTAACATTTGTATGTCCACTCAAATTTCTCAGGGTTAGGGCCAGGGTTCAAATATGTGGTGCCCGTCACCCACAGCACACCAAGGCAACAGACAGGAAAAATATTCAGAGCACATCCTGAAGTCCCTCACTTCAAAATTGGTTGACACAAAAACGTCATGGCTGTGCCAAAATCATTGGGATGCCCAACGGCAACCCCCCCACATAAGTAAGTGCAATGGCCACGTTGATCCTGTACAAGGAGAACTAGGACCCTCAATTACATACTTACCAAAGGCTGGTGTTGACCCAATAAATATGGTATTGAAATTATTATGTGACAAGAAAGAACATCTAGGATTTTACAACTCATCTGACCAGTTCAGAATACCTCAATACTGGTTGCCCACAGCCACCAACTTAGACACCCATTGTAGTGCACATGCTTCTTCAGTAGGAATCCTCACCACAAGAATGGCGCAGAGATGCAACAACTTCAAAACAGTGGGCCTTTGGACTTGGCCCATATGTATTCCTGACATTAATACCTCACAGCTGAAGAATCATGGACATTCCCAAAGGCCTCGCAATCACGGTCTAAAACACAGAAAGCATCAACTGCTTCCACAGCGTTCGGGAAGGAATTCTTAATGCACTATGATTGATAGCCAGACTGCACTCTTACCAGTGTCAAAGGTGGCTATAAGGTCCCACCGGCTCTGATACGGTTTAAGAAGACTAGAACTTACCCTGTCACCCCGTGGTGAGGTACAGATGGATCATTTCAATAAGACAATTCTAGATATGCTGGCCAGACTTAAGATAACATAAGCACAAGTGGAACAAACATGGATCCACTCAGGTGCATATTAAAAACTCTACAAGAAAGGATTGCACTGGTTAGCTCCATATTAGCTCATGTTCAGGAGGAATATCAGATACCCGTGCAGATAAATATCAGATACCCGTGTGATAAAACGATAGCACCTGCAGATAAACACAAAATCTTGTTTGCTATCAGAACATGATCATGAACACCAAAATGAGGGAACACAATACACTCACAATGTTGTTACTGCAATGATAGAATCTGAACAAAATAACTACCCAACTGCAATTAGTACACAGAAAAATGAAGGATAGCAGTACAGCCCACCCACATATGATTAACTTTGTTAGGGGTTGAAAACTTTTGCCAATTTGTCACTCATTAACAAGACATGGGTGAGAGGCTCCTCATTTGGGAAGGTCAACTTTTGTGATGAAGAAGATTGACCAGTATGATCCGCAGTAACTGCACACTCAGCACTTGTGCAGGATCATGCAGGCTCCTCTCACTATGGATAGCACACAGGCCAACGGGGTGCTGGACCGAAACACAAAGGGCTGGATCTGTGAACATCCTAACAATTGAAGATGATGCAAAGAAGCAGTGCTCGCCTGGCAGAGTCACCACTCCACTTACTTGCTTATGCAGAGCAGTTACTTGGAGCTAGTCACCTCTGATCTCTGCTGAGGAGTATGGAAAGTTGGAAGGGTTTTTTCGCAACGAGCAGTCATGTCAGACGCAGCAGAGCAGAAGAGGCGGCAGATGACGGAGTGGATGAGTCTGTCCTTGTATATGAGAACAGCATCCATTGCCTATCTCCAAAACCATGTTAGCTAAGAAAAACCCTAACCTATGTGCATCCATAGTGATATTGTAAATAAACCTAAATGCATACCATTAGGTCACAAGACACTACCTTAACTTACAAGAAATGACTAGTAGACATCATGCTTGGTACATCTGCTCCACCCTAAACATGTATAATTGCTGCCACCAGCAGAGGTCTGTTGAAAGATTGCTCCTGGTGACTACCACATCTGCAGGTTAAGAGGCCCCATAGTATTAGCGCCCCCCCCCCCAAACTAAACCACAAAGGGAAAATCGCAGGTGACCATCAGGACCAAAGAAAAAATTAACAGGAGTGGTTCAGCCGTTCAGATGGCCCTGGACATTTGACCCTGCACATGCTACACCACAATCACTTGTATTAAGTTTAGGTTTTACAACTCTGAAATGCTGCAACCACCCCAGTGTTCTGCTCTTGCTGATGAAGGCAGAGATCCAATCCTACATTTCCCAATGCACAACCTGAACTCTGATGAAAACAGGACACTATATCAAGACCACCTGACTAAAACGCCTCTACCACCTTGAGCGCTACATATGTTCTACCACTTTATCTAGTTGAATATCAACCTGTAATATCTAAATGTTGTCACAGTACATAGATATGGAATTGCGAATAGTACATTTCTTATCTGTATAAATTTACTGTGACAATATGTTGGTAGTCAATATTCTGGATATGAGGTCATTTAGGTTTATAAAAAAAAATATATATATCAATAACTTGACACAAAAGAAGGTGGTGCAACCCACCGGACTGTGTACAGTGTGGCGGGATTGAGCAAACATGCTGATCCTATATCACTTGATTCACTACAGACCATTCACTGGTGAAAATAACTGCCAGTTCACGGAATATACCCTTAAGAGTGGTATAAAAGAATGCCGCAGGCCTGATGACTCATTCTATGAATATGTGTTTGACCTTATAGTTACAAGTTTGAATCCCAATTAGTCCTCAGACGTTCATCCTTCAGAGGTCAATAAAATCACTACCATTGATTTAGGTAATAATACAAATATAGTATTTAGCATCTACACGCTCAAGGGGTAGAATGTGCATGATTTTTATAAATAGATATGCTGATGCATGTTTTCTTTCACCGATTTGGGGGACACCACTGCTCTACAAACAGGGAACAGTGAGAAACCTGACTTTAGAAATTGAAACGATGACCTGCTGTATAAAACCATCTGTCATCTAGTTTAAGTTTTCTTTTCTCCTATATCTGGTCCTATTAATGCAGCAGAAGTGTTACTCATGACAGCCCGGTCGTTGATGGCCATTCCGCAGGGTGTTCTTCCCTTCTGTGGTTTCCTGCTGTTCGGGTGTTGCCCACTTTGCTTTGGAGTCTGGTGTCTCTCTTTCTTGACAGTCCAGTGGCTAGGAGTTGTCAGAGGAATGCCCTCTGCCGGGTATTTCCTTCTCCGGGCACTGTCTTTTTTTCATGGCGGCAGTTCACTGGCTGGTGTGCGGCTGCTGGGGTATTCTCTTACTCACTATGCTTGCTTTCTCCAGGGTCAGCTTCCCCTCTTGAGCCTGCTGTTCTCTGGGAGTGAGTGAGGAGTGTTTGTCCAGTCAGTCCCCAGGCCCTGGTGTCTTTTGTTGTTCTTTACTCAGGTGGCCTTTTTGCTCAGTTTCTGCCTCGCTTCCAGTAGGAGCCTTGGGTGGTTCTCAGTTGTCCTTTTGGCTCCGGTGGTTGTAAGTCGCATTCCTCACGGGTTGCCTGTTGGTGGTCTTTGTTTTTTTTCCCATTCCAGTCAGTTTCCTTCCGCTCTGGTGCTGCGGATGCTGGCAGTTTATTCGTGGTTCGGCTGGGTTTTTCCAGGTTTCTGGCAGTCGCTGTGCGCTACTTTGGTCACCGGCACTGTTTGTCCCTTCCATTTGCCGCAGGTTTGATTTTGTGGGTCCTGGTGGGTACCTGTGGGGTCTTTCTGTTGGATTGTTCTCTGTGCAGAGTCCCTCCCTTCTGGAGGATGGTTTTTTGTGGTGTTAGGGTTGCCCGCTTTGCTTGCACGGAGGAAGCAACTTCACCTTTCCTGTCTTTTTGGGAGACTTTCCTGGTGGTGTTGTTTCTCCAGATTTGTCTCCGTTTCCCCTGGTGTCCCAGCCTGTTTTTCTTTTCCCCTTTTCTGGGAACTGGAAGTGCATCTCTGGGCCTTTGGGTTCGGCTCCTTTGTGTCATTGAAGATAGCTGTTCCTCTTTTTTTTCTTGTAATTGGTATTTTTTGTTGGCCCTCTCGTAGATGGGGCCTGTGAGTTCGTAAGGCCAGGGTGCCCTTCTTGTCTGTTTTAGTGGTTGGGGTGCATTTGTGTTTTGCCTCTTCCTTTCTTCCTGTGGCTTCCCGGTTTCGTTGCTGGCAACACGTTCCCGGCCTTGGGTTCTCGTGACCCGAATGTCTCTGGGTCAGCATCTTCCTTCCTGGCTTGACCTGGGCTTTGCGGTTGTGGTTGGCTCATGCCCATAGGGTTTTTCTGTAGTCAGGGTTCCTCTTTGTGGCTGTCTCTTTTTTTGTGTGTATGTTGCTCCTCCTCTGGGGGGGCCTCTAGGGCAGGTCTCCGCAGGTGGTTGTGATTGCCTAGGATGTGGCTGGGTGTGCTGCCATTCTTGTGCTCTGCCATGCTGCTGGCTGGGCTTCCTCTCCTCCTTTTCCCTGGCATTGTCACTTCCTTCCTGGTTTTCGCTCTGCAACTGCCTTGCCTGGGGATTCCAGAGTGGGTTCTTTGTTTTTCTCCCTATCTACTCGTTTTGGATTTCTGTGTTGGTTGTCTGGTTTCCCATCTTGTGATTTCCTGATGATTCTGTCCCGTTCTCAGAAGGCCGGTTTTGCTTGCTTTGGTATTCTCCACATAGTGATGAATGGGACGAGGACTAGAGGGACTTGTGGGTAATGTTCTATTACTTACCTGTAATTTTAATTACTCCTGGTCCTGTTGTCCTCGTCCTATTAATTACAGCCCTCCCTCCCTTCCATACGGCCGGCCTTCCTTTGGGGGCTTGGTAGTGCAGGCGGAATGTTGGGTAAGTACATCTTATGTGCTACCTGTGGGAGGGGTGGGGCGGGGATGTCCCAGCATTCCTCATGTTCTTTTTTCTGTCATGGAGCTAGTTATCTCCACATAGTGATGAATGGGACGAGGACAACAGGGCCAGTAGTAATGAAGATTACCGGTAAGTAATACAACATTAATGTGACCCTGGGCAAAACTCAATATATTCTCCAAACCACCGCATTATTTTCAAACTAACAACAACTGCAATAATGAACTACCAACATGCTGCCCATCGGCAGCGGAGGGTTAACTGTGAAAGTGGTGGGGCGTAAATACCTGCCGCAAAATCGACCCATGGAGCAAAGTGAGTAAGCTGACTTCCATGAGTAGAGTTTAGGAATGGGGGAGTGTTCCATCAGAAAATTTAAAAAAGACAGGCCTGAATAGGGAGTATTGAGTGAGATAGAGAGGGAGAAAGAAGGAAAAACAGGAAGAGCCGGTAAGAGCGGGTACACGGAGTGGGTGAGAGAAAGAAAAACAAGACATGCCTGAGAAGAAGACAGACAAGGAAAGCCAGATAGTCAGAAGACAGAGAAGGAGTTCTCAGTGAGTACTGCAGATGAATACATCTAGCAGAGAGTCACCTTACGGTGTTACTGATAATGTGCTTTCTGGTGCAGTTTTTTCCAGTTTCAAGGAGCTATGTAGAGCAAACCACAAGAGCCATCAAGCCAGAACAATAAAATGTGGGAAACCAAACCACCCCCTCCCTATGTATTTAAATGAGCACAAAAGACTGAGGGGGGTTTTCACTACGAGTCGCGCCTGCAGGCCTTTCAAGTAAACTGACAAAATGCTGTTCATCACTTTTTGCATCACAGGAGAACTCACGCAAAACCTTATTAAATGACCCTGAGAAAGATTTACTTTTTTTTTGTATTGGAATTGGTTTACTTCACTAAACGTAGAAATGCACACCCTGCAGACAACAAGTTCACCTACAAGTAAGACAGATCAGTGAGTTGGTGCTACTGTTGCTGACATCCTTGTGCAACCAAATGTTCACATCTCTTAGTGAAACAGCTTAAGGCAGTGGTCTCCAAACTTTTTAATGCTGCGCCCCCCCAGTTGGAAAAAAAAAATTCCTTGGGCCCCCCTCAGAATTTTTCACAATTATTTTATAAGGATGGCAATGTTTAAATATGTCTGGGCCTATTCAAACATTGCAGTTAAGTACTGTTACCTTTTTTTAAATGCAATAACATGCTTCTGATTAAAACAAAGGTCTGTTATCTGTATAATGCTTCTTTTGGCCAGTATCTGCCCCCCCCCCCAGGATCAATTGGGGCCCCTCTAAGGGGGCCCGCCCCCCAGTTTGAAGACCTCTGGCTTAAGGGGAAACATGCCTGTTGCAGTAATGTGTGTACAAGCAAAGGGTACTGACTTGAATTGCTGTAAATTAACTCAGGGGTCGAACCCGTGGCAGTGATCACAAGTTCTTGTCCCATTGGCCAGAAACGGATACACGTTTTGCACAAGGCAATCAGCAGCTATAACTTCAGTAAAGTTATCAATCATGTTATGTTGAATTAAAAATAAAAAATAAAAATAAAAGTTTGTGTTTCTATCGTCCCTTAGCCCAAGGCTTATCTCACTCTGCTGCCTGATAATTTCCCCAATATCTGCCAAAATACTGTGCTCTACATTCGGTTTGCAGCAGATAAAGTTTTGTCAAGCGTGCATTCTTTACAGTTAGGTCCTATAGATCCATTCTGAAAACGGTAATGTGAAAAGGGTTCTTTGCTCTCTGTCTCCAAGAGCAGAGTCTTTTTTAGGTGTGAGCGCAAAGCGCTACATCCCGTGTTGTAATCTCTCTTTGGGTTTCAAACCACACCCATGTCACGAAAGTCTCTTTCATTGGTTTGTGGGCTTGCCTTTTAAAATCTGCTTGCTTTCATTAGTGAAAGGCATGCATACATCATGCCTCTTCCAGTGTTTAGACCTCCTAAAACACAGCGACCAAGTACTGAAAGCATACGAGGCTCGCTGTTTTCCATCCGGTTTCTGGACTACTTTTTCTCTTTTTTCGCAGTGTGATCTCGCTGGGCAGAAGTCTAGCGCTTTGCATGACATTAATCCTGTTACGTAGTTAATTGCACTTTTGCCGGTTACATGGATAATTCCACTTTTGCCGATAGGTTTCACTACGAGCTAACTTTTATTTTCCTGTGTGTGTCCGAAAAGTCTGGTTAGGAGTTTACAATGCTAATTGATCTTGCTCGAGCAAACGTGAGACCCATTGCATTGCAAATGCTTGTTATCAGGGTGTGCCTGCCCTTATTTCTCCTGCTTTTGTCTACTGCTCAAGCCGAGTTCAACAGTGGGTGGGTGTTTTGGGCAGGAAACTGCGCGTTTCAAAGATTTAGGGGCTGAACTAGGCTCATTAGAATGTTACAAGCTCCATTGAAGACAATGGAGTGGCCCAATGCCTATAATGGCTGGTGTAAGCCCCGAGCGCCAACATTCCAATATTTCTCTTTGTGTTTCTCCCTTTTTAATTTAGAACATTTTACCCTGTGTGGGTGGAATGTTCTAGTAGCCTTATAGCTCTTTTGCTTCGGGCTATACAGGTGCTTAAAGGCCCTCTTCCTTGTTCAAGGCCCTCATTTCCGCTTGGGCCAATAACTTGGGCTCAGGGCTTTTAACAACAGGGATAGCAATCGGCAATGGGCTATAAGGCTATAGTAGAGCATGGCGTAAATACCCTTTGACTAGAGCCAGTTTAGAGAGGACTAGAGCATAGGAGGCAGATTGCCTTCCTGCAAGGAACGCTCCTCCACCAAATCATTGTCAATTCCTGACAATGGGTCTTAGAAATGAAATACATAAGTAGAGGGTATTGTTAAGAGGTTTGTTAAATCCAAACAATGTAAACATCATAGCAGCAAGTAGAAAGGTCAAGATGCCTAGTCCTCACTTATAAACATATTTACAGCAAGCAGTGTTAGAAATGCCTTAAGAAATCCATACTACCACTGATTTAAATCCTACAGTGGCTTTGCTAGGGATTATGGAGAGTTGGATTTTCAAACTCAGAGGACACTAGCAGGCCTAGGATTTCTGGTGGCCAAAAGAACTCCACTCAATATTGGAGAAATGCTGAATCCTTGCCCCCGAGGGTATGAGCCAGAGGCATGGACTAATGTAAAAAAAAAAACAGAGAAGGAACTTTATAAATTGATAGGGAATGCAAACAAACATCAGAATATTTGGGGCCAGTGCCCTTCCAGACAATGGATACCAAAGATTGAATTGATGGGGCTCACATGAGTTAACATTGTCGATTGTGTAGAAGGAGAAATCTTGTGATGTTCTGACACTGATTTCCACAGTAAGTTGTGCCAATGTTTCTTTTTTAGGTCGAGCGCGCAAGCAAAGAGCAAGCGCTTTGACTTGCTTTTAACCACACCCATCGCACGACCTTCACTTTTTTTTCGTTCCTGGGCTTGCCTTTCAAAAATCAGTTGATGTAATTGGTAAATGCTTTATGTTTATCCCGCCTTGGGGCTGTTTTTGTCACGCCTTGCAGACTGCCCCTTTTGCATGGATTATTGCACAATTGCCAATATACTTCATCCTGGGCGAATTATTTTTTTCTTTTGTCTCTCCCCTTCGTGCTGCATGGCGGTCATGGTGCTCACAGCGCAAACAGGCACAACACTGTGAACTTAATTGGCGGTACTGGAGCGCCGGTGACACTGTTCACTTTTACCTAATCAGAGTCATTTCTTGTGGCTCTCTACCTTTAGAACACTTGAAATTAGTAAATGCTTTACGTAAAACAGAAATCCTCAAAGCGAAAGTGGCTCTCCCGGCACAGCTTGTTTCTTTTGGTTATCGACTGTATTTCCACTGTTTAATAAATACAATAAACAAATTAAAAAAGAAGTGTCTTTAGGACAGGAGAATGGTTGCAATGGGATAGTTAAAGTAAGGAAACCGTAACAATGGCAAAATAATTAATTTTTCTATTTCTGCATAAGAGAACACTCTTATTGACACCAAACAAATCCCACTAGCTTCACACTCTAGTGACGAATCACCATGTACAATCGAAATTAAACAATGGTCTTTACGGACCGGTTTGTGAAAGCGATGCCTGTGTTACTTCTCTCCCCATGTCTTCTCGGGTTATATTCTCTACTAAAACCACACATTAATTGTGGCACCCACCTTTGTGCCAAACGTAGCTGTATCTAAATATGATCCCACCAAACTGCGTCCACATTGGGCAGCATGGCATAGCTGTAACTCTTGTTCATTGCTGAGCGTGAGCTAGAGGTTGTTCCTTTAACTGCCCACTGAAGTTTAGTGCAGCCAAGTTGTTTCTCCTCCCTCTTCTCACAGGAACCTTTAGGATCTGTCACTGTTCATCAGGACTGGGGTCAGTGACGCCCTGGCAAGTCCTGCCACAACATACCTATTGCCTTCCAAAATCATCTTACTTTTTAAGCAAAACATGTTAAGTTATGCCCTTTGCTTAAGCAGTAAGATATTTTTTTGTGGAACCTTCTACGGGCTGGATATTAATGACAGGATGGAGCCCTAAAGCCCTTCTCTGGAGGAGCCATCCGTACAATACTTTACCTCCACAAAACTACTGCAGCATGGGTTTTTATAAACTTGGCCTTTGCAAACATGCTAAAACAGACCCAGTTCTAGCCAAAAATAACACTAAAACAATTCTCACAAACATAAAATTGCATGGCTCAAAAAAGACGTCAGAATAACTTCATAAACCCCAAATCCACAGCCCTATCAATTCTCCAAACTAAGTAACTATGGAAATCTCTGGCTATTTTCTTTGTAAGAAGTGCAAATTAGTAGAGTATTCATCAATAACATCACAACACAAAAAAACACAAAAAGATGGAAGGAATGCTGAACATTGACAAACAGTCACCCCCAGCCATAGATGTGTAAGACCCATCGTTATTTTGCTCACCACTCCACCCCAGTGTGGACCCTGACATATGCACATCAGTCTTGACCCTGCTCCCCACAGGAACAGTCCCATGGGGACTGTCCAGCTTGAGCTGCCAGGCCCTCACTGGACCGGAAGCAAGCAACCTGGCCTGGGACCAGTGCGGGGTATCACCCCTCATCAGCCAGGCTAGCTTAAATCCAGCAGCACAATGAGCATGGGCATACATTTCCCAACTATAGCAACACCAAAAAACGAAAACCCAGACCTGCGACTGTGGGTGAATGTTTGACAATGTTCAGCGTTCTGTCCATCATCTTTTAGTGTTGCTATTCATCAATACCATCAACATAAACCATGCCGAACCTTAGTTCAGCTTCACCCCAGACTAGGGGAATAAACACAGGCCTCTGCAGGCCCTGCAGGTCCCCCATCGCTCCTAATGTCTATGAAGGTTTGCAAGATATTGGAAACTCGTGGGTCACACTTATTTTCTGCAGGAAGTCCCAACATTTTACATTATGACACAGCCCCAGTGACAACCAACGATGCCCCCTTCTTAAACGACTCAAACATGAAACAAAATGTAAACAATCTCGGTCTAGAACTACTGTAGACATATTAGTTGCCTTAGTAACTAAATCCATAAATAGCAGCCTCAACTGACAGTAAGGCCTTGGGTTCTCGTAAGCCCTTCTGAATCACTCCTCTTCTTAAAAAACCCACCCAAGACACAGAAAACACCAACAACCACAGTCGTATTGAAACCTTACAATGGATCTCAAAATACTAAAAATAGATAGAAAAACAACTTCAAGAGCACACTGAATACCACCCCATTCTCAACACAGAAATCAATGTTGTAGATGTACAGGATGAGCTATTTAAAATTGAGGACTAGGGGTCAGAATTTTGAATATTTCTTGACATTTTGTCCACATTTGACAGAATGGCCCACAACTTCCTACATTGCAAGCTCTAAAAAAGGCTACAAATAGTTCAGTCCTTTCTTGAGGAATGCATCAAAAGTGTAAGAAGGAAAAAGCTCTCCCACTCATTAGGTCACACATGGCCTTCCTTATCCCCCATTCTACCAAAAACTTGCATACAGATTTATCAACTCCTAAACCTCCATTCCCACCTCTATAAGATACAAATATGTCTCTGGGGGTCCAAACCACTAGAAAGTATTAGCAATGGCCCCAAATCTGTTGAGCTATATATAGGTGATGCTGGGGGAGGGGGCAGTCTCAAACTAAACAACACAAAAAGATCAGTTATTTTCCTGTCCGAGAAACATCTTCGAAAAAGTACCAATCACTTATGAATGCACTGAGAGCACAGCTCCGAAATAAGAAAACATCATAACAGACCGCTACAAGCTAAGTAAGTTCAGCAGAAGAGTACAGCTTGGTTACCCACATAACCATATGCAAACACAGTGGTGACCAACAATTTTCAGCAGCAAATACCCAGGTGTAGAGGAACCTGTCCATGCATAACTGCCACTGAAATCCACTAGAGTAATTCAGATCAAGACTGAAAATCCCACAGTTTCTAACCCCTTAACTTACGTCCCTTTCCTTCTTTTCTTCTATTCAGTTTTTCCCCGCCTGTACATTTTATTGTTTATGGTATAGTTTATTTATGTGTTAGTAAGCCTTGCAATGTATCTCTTGTAACTATGCAACCTTTCATGGAACATACTTACGTAACCTGAGCTACACATTTTACACTGAACTATATAACCTCAGTCAGTTCCACCTACTTGCTTGCCAATGTTGTAATCTCTCACTGTAGAATCAACATTTTGCTTGCTCTCCAATTCACTGCCTCCACGTCTCGAAGCAACTACGTTTTGAAGTGTGCATAATTTAAGCAAAATAAACACAAAGTGTACAGGCATTCCAGACTTATAAGAACCTCAATGAACAAGATGAAGACCGGGTTTACACAACATTAAATTAAGCATCATACACAAAGGTGTTCACCTTTTCAACCTGGATTTCAAATAAAGAACGGAGACATCAACGGGAGCATAAAAAGAGATTTATTTTAAAGGCTGGCCTCTCACCAAGTGGAGCCATTTTATACTTTCCAAGTCTTTTCCTCCCTGATAATGAACTTCCCACATAGCCTGGACTTGTCTTTGAATAACAAGGACACATGGGTTTTGTCCATCATGTCAATGCTTGCAAGAGCTACATGAATCCTGCACTGAAAGACATCATCAGACCTTTCTGTTCAATGAAGCTCGCCAACGTTAACTTGCAAACCACACCGGGCACCTTAGATGAATGCATCAACAGACTCGGCCTCTATTGTAAGTAGGAGTGTTGTCCAGTTTTTGCACTTTGCTAAGGAGTTGTTTACCCAAGTGTTACCGTAAACTGTACTGATGGGCTGACTAATAAAGTCAAGGATTGTGTAAAGTAGGTGGCTACATTTCATGTCACATGCGTTACTACTAAAGGTATGAGCGTTTAAGACAACTGGAAGGATGTTTATTTTGCAAGGTATGAACTCTTAACATTCTCATCTGTTCTTCTCGTCTTGAATGTATATTTAAACTAAATGACATATAAATACGTAAATTAATGTCCACCAACAACTACCCCTACGCAGACAGCAAGCATCCTCCTCGAAGCCCACCTACTCCAGTCACAGCAGACTCATAATCTATCAGACACCTTCCAACCTGTGTCATGAATATTTTTGTTACTTTGAAAAAGTACATATTGGACAACTCCAGTTATGTACTTTAAGCATCAGTGAAGATTACAAAGTATAAATTGAAATACTTCCGCAGCTTGTCTTCTAAATTATTGCCAGCTACAAACACGGTGTCTTGAGTAGGCACCCATAGTGCCTTCAGTCTGCAGGTAGACAATGTCTGCTGCTAATGATGGCCGATATTTCCAAAAGCATGGCTGTGCAGTGAAAGACTCTACAGCAGTAGCTCTTTCCAGCAAAGAATCAGGAGCACCAAAGCTAGATACCAGCATTAGAGATTAGATCCAAACACTCAACAAAAAGGAAAAGAACAACAAGAAATTAGCCAAATCTAAGATTAGCAAACGATTTCAAACCACCAGAGAAACGTATTTTAGTCATGTTTTTGCTTTCCCAAAACAATCTGTTAGTTCAACTGTTCCAGATGAGGTACATCAGGACTACACTTCCCAGAATGCATTGGGCAGTTAAATAAATACTATCACATTGTGCCCCTGGTGGCACAGAGTCATCTGATAAACTAAGTGATGTAAGAAGGAAAGAAGCAACAAACCAAGGCATTACCTCAGGACAAATGCAAGAGTGAAGCTGAAGTTCAGAAAAAGGCCAACAGTGAAAGTGTGAAGCAGAGAAGCGTCAAAACTAAGAGGACTACAAAAACAGGGCCAGCAAGGCTGGAGACAAAGGCCCTTATTATGAACATGGCGGTCTGGGTCACAACCGGCATGGCGGCCCAGACCGCCATATAATATTTGTGGCAGAAGCGCCACTTCTGTAACCTTGCCACCACCAGGCAGCCTGGCGATGGCAGAGTTACATATCTGACAGGGCAGCACTGCAAGCAGCACTGTCCGCCGGATAATGTGCCTGGTTTTTCCGGCATTTCCCTTGCGGTTTACCCCGCCAGGGAAAGGCTCGCAGAATGGGTGCCTCGGGCCCCCCTGAAGGCCCATGCACTTGCCATGGGCAGTGCAGGGGCCCCCGTGCACAGTCCCGACACGCATGTCACTGCACGATTTACATGCAGTGACATGTGTGACTGCTGCACCCGCTGCACTGCTACATTGCCGCTGGCTCCATGTGGAGCCGGTGTCAATGTACAGGCCCTGCATTCAGCTGGGCCCGGCTGGCAGAAACACTGTTTCTGCCCGCCGGTCCAGTTGGATTAACATTATGTGGCCGGCAGGGTCTCCTGCGCACTGGTGGTCTTTTGTTGACTGCCAGCACCGAATTCGGCAGGTTTTCCCACCGAGTTCATAATGAGGCCCAAAGTACAGAAACAGCCATCAAATCGAAAGGCAAAAACCTGGAAAATTTGTTACACAAGGGTGCAGGTAAAATTGGGGGAAAATGTTCCGCTTAGGGATGACAGGACGGTACAGAAGACTCATTGCAAATATATGAAGTAACAAGCATTTGCAATGCAATAGTTCTCGAATTTGCTTGAATTAGAGCTATTGACATTGTAAATTCATAACTGGACTTTTCTTGCCACATAAATTGGTCAACCCTGCTCCTTAGCTTTTTTATATTCCTGCCATATAATTCCAGTGGCCCTGCATATAATTAAAGCACTTCCATCTGCCTTCTTACTCTATCTGCAGCCAAAAATGAAATGTTGCCTTTTAACATCATTTAAATCTGCTAATTCCAATTGAACACCACTTTCACCACCGACCCCATGCCAGAGTTGCTGGCTGGCTCACACAGTTCCCCAAAAAAGACAAAAGACAGTCACGGAGGAGTAATGAGAGAAATAAACTAGAAGGCTCACCCAAACATATCAAGAGTGTTCAAACAGTCATAGTGTATTAGGGATGTTAAGTTGGCCTGAATTATGGTCATAATTGTAATAAAGAGAGATTATTAGGACATATACAATTATCATCATATAAACCTTTGTCAGAAGTGAACTTTTGGCATTAGACTAATGCTCAGAAGAGCCCCTAGAAGGCACAATAACAAAAATATAATTTGTAAGAAACATGGTCAAGTAATTACATTGGCAACCCTAATAGGGGATAACCCCATGAATAAAATACAGGAGAAAGTAAGGCAGTGTACCCATATACTTAGCCCCTAGAGGGCATTTTTAGAGCTAGCAGGCCTACTGCAATGATATTACAAACAAGGCCTTAAAAACTAAAAAACTTCTCCCAGCTGTAAAATAAAAGTTGTAGCCAAGAGAAAGCTTAAAAAAAGACAGTGAATGGTGGGAGGGGATAATATTTTGGGGTCCCCACTAACCTAGTGTGGGGTCCCAGAGATGATGTAGTCAGTAAGAGTGTTTTGAAGGTGGTCCCATTGTCATATGACCACCACAGGCTGAGTTATGAGCAAAAATGTTTTGTAAAAGTAGTGCCCTGCAAAGCATTATGGGGCAAGTTTTTGTGCCGCAAATATTATAGTATGTTGACTTCAATGCTCAGAACAGCCCCCTGAGGACCCACAATAAAAACAGCATTTGCAAGAAACATGGTCATGTAACCATGCAGTCAGCCCTTAGACAAAATAACTACATGAAAAAAATGAAAGTAACACAGTATAACTATATATTTAGCCCTTAGAGGATATAGTGTATCACACATTTTAAAGACCAGCAGAAATATTACAGTGATATTACAAACAAGGCCCATAAAACTGAATTTTTCTCAGCTGTAAAACAGAAGTTCCATCCATGAGAAAGCTTAAAAAGATGACAAATGGTGTGAGGGGTATTATTTTAGGGTCCACCACTAACCTTGGATGTAGACAGAAAGAGCACATTGCTGTGAACATTTTGGTGGTGGTCCCATTGTCCTAGGACCACCACAGGCTGAGTTATGAGCAAAAAATGTTTTTTAAAAGTAATACCCTGCAAAGCATTATGGGTCAAGTTTCTGTGCCACGAATATTATAATATATTGATATGATTGTAATGCTTAGAACAGCTCCTAGAGGACTTCACAATGAAAATAGCATTTTTAAGAAACATGATCATGTAACTAACTGTACAGTTAGCCCCTAGAAGGCATAACCACACAAAACAAGCCTTTGCAATGTAAAGGATCTCGCGTTTGCTTGAGTTAGAGCTATTAGTGTTGTAACTTTCTAACTGGACTTTTTTTGCCATATAAATTGAAAAGGAAATGTAAACAGTTGACATAAGCAAGCTGATTTAAAGCGCTACGGCCGCCATGAGCGCGAAGGAGAGACACTAAGAGAAAAATACGTTTGCTTTTAGTCAAACGTATCAGCAAACGTGCAATTATTCAGGTAACGAAGTCGACTTCCAAGGTGGTAACAAAACTGCCCCAAGGAGGGACAAACGTAAAGAATTTACCAATGATAACAAAGGATTTTTTAAAGAGAAACCCATGAACGAGTGATAGTGATGGGTGTGCGGTGCGGTGGGTGTGGTTAAAAACCCACAGATAGATTCTAACAGGCCACAGCGCTTGCGCTCGACCTAAAAATGGCAAAAAGTAATACAGTGAGGGCACAGTACATAACACATATTCAGGACTAACAGGCCTATAACAATGAAATGACAAACAAGGCCCTTAAAACACAACCTATTCTCAGCTGTAAAACAAAAGCCCCAGCCATGAGAAAGGTTAAACAGATAAACAGATACTTAATGGTGGGAGGGGTTATTATTTTGGAGTCCCCACTAACATAGTAAGAACACATTGTTATGGACATTTTGGTGGTGGTCCCATTGTCCTAGGACCACCCCAGGCTGAGTTATGAACAAAAATGTTTCGAAAAAGAAGGACTGCAAAGCAGTGAATATTGTAATATCGGCTCTCCCGCTGAGTCGGAAGCGCCACTTTCGCTTTGAGGATTTCTGTTTTAGTAAAGCATTCACCGATTTTGAGTATTTTAAGGGGAGAGCCACAAGAAATGACTCTGATTATGGAACAGTGAACAACGTGACCAGCGCTCTAATACCACTAACCAAGTTCAAGCTGTTGTACCGTTTGCGCTGTGAGCGCCATGGCTGCCACGCAGCACGAAGGGGAGAGATAACAGAAATAGTTCTGCCACGCGGACGTATATCCGCAATCGTGCAATAATCCATGTAAGAGGGGCAGTCTGAAAGGGGTGACAAAAACAACCTCAAGGCAGGACAAATGTAAATCAATTACCAATTACATCAAGTCGTTTTTGAAAGGCATGCCCACATAGAGTTACGTGATGGGCATGAGGTGGGTGTGGTTAAAAGCCCACAATACTAACAACAGGTCAAATTGCTCAGAGGGATCGACCTAAAAATTAAAGTCGAAAGTGAAAGTAAAGATGCAGCACAGAAGGCAAATATATAAAGCACAGCTGAATCAACTATCTCGAGTAATGCTGTAGACTGGTTGCATGGAGGAAAATGAAATCGAAGTTAAAGGTACAATGCTGGAAAGATAAAAAAAGGAGTGCAACACTGCAGGCAAATGTATGACTCTACACGCAAGTGTCAGCACAACACATTCTGAAAGAAAGAGGCAACAGGCAGCAGTTAACTTGACAAAGGATGTGTCAAAGCACAGAACCCAGGAAAGCAAAAACTGTAACATAATTTTCAACAATCATTGGCAATGCCATTAGGTCAGGCTTAGAACTGAAAGTGCCTCTTCTGTCACTGACGAGTTTAGGTATTCAAGAAGTCATCAAACATGCACTCCGCCAGTCATCCTTGCACTCATACATCCATTCATTCACCCAGTGACTCATTATTGAAGTCACCCAATTACCTATCAGAAAAAAAACAGACACAAGAACGTCACCACCTAAACTTGATGGCATATGCTATCAAAATACAATTCAACATGGCAGCGACTGGCTGTCCTGCAATGCTATTGCGCATAGTATGTTGTGTTTTTTTTATTTTATTCCAACATAACTATTACGTTCAGAACTATTATGTTAGTCATCTTCGAGTGGTAAAAACAATGATACACTACGCTCAATACTATTCCATGATGGCCACTAAGTAAACATTGCACTGGGCGGCCATGTTTGAATTCTAAAGTCTATAGGGTATTACAGATGTATTGGTGGCCAACAGAATGCTTATAAACATGGTGGACATCTGGACATTCTGGAACGCTAAAACAATGGCTCACTATGGACATTACTGTTCCGAGACGAAAGAGTAGCCATACAGGATGCCGCACGCGGCATTTGAAATGACTGGCAAGTGATTAGTCAGGCAGAATTGTCTGGGGCATGCAGGATGCTCTTTTAAAAAAAAAAAAAAAAAGGAGAAAGAGGAAAGAAATTAAAGTAAACCTATTAAAGGGAAAAATGTCAAACTAAAGGACTCGCAATCAGCCCTCAACGCTTAATCACACACATTTTCAGGCGGATTTAATATCAAGCCACCCTCAAAGGCCTATTGGTTGGTGCTGTGTGTGGTAGGCTTTCCTGGTAATACATACATGATAAATGCAAGCCAAGACTAGTTGCATGCAACATGGACGGGTCTAACTCTGTAGAGTGTGCATGTACAAAGCTTAGAAGCTAGAGAACTAATATTGTAAGTGATGCCTTGTTGTAATCTGCGGTAATAAATAGATAGATCGGCCCTAAAGCATCTGGCATAACTTTTCCCATCAGGCCTATACCTTTTATCGTTGGCTCATATCCATCTAAAGCCTACTATAGTGGCTGCAAGCTTTCCTATAGGTTAGACATCAGGTAGAGCGTAATAAAAGTAGAAAGAGGTACAAAATACATATCTAAATCCGGAATATGCTTTTTTGCTGCGGTTTGTAAACCACACTAAATAAAACCTAGTTATAGAAAAAATGTGAAAGACTGCAACAACGCTAGTAGTTTTAGAAAACTCAAAAACTGTTTTAGAACAAAGGTGTGGACAAAGAAGAGAAGTCGAATGAACTTAAGGTTAGCCATCTAAAGAGAAACATTCATTTGCCAAACTTCATAGGAACAATACTATCCTTGGCAGTTAGATGGATGATGGCGAAGCCGTGACATCATTCAGTCGTGAGACCTTTGCCCCTTTGCTCTACTGTTGATGAGAAGGATATTTGCTAAATGTTTCTGCTTCTATCTGCAGAAGAAGAGAGTATATTCAGAGACAGATAATCATTAGGATTACTGGTGCTGAGGACAGAAAAGCTAATCTTCTGAAAACACAGTCGTGTGTCACAACTCCACGGGAGGTAAACAAGGTGCATGTGTCAGCAGGTATCTCTTTCTTGGCATGTTTGAGAAGGGATCAAGAAAGCCAACAATACCGTTCTCTGTGCAGTGATTATCTAAGGTGCCACACTGAACCTGGGCCAGCTAATTTAATGAATGATGCATCAGATGAAAGGAAAAAAAAAATGTTTGTGCCTTCTGAGCAACCTACGACGAATGCAAAACGTGCATGGGAGTTGGACAAAAGCCCGGGCAGCTCCCTCACAGCGGTGGTACTGAGTAACCATAATTTGACTAGGTTACATGCGTAACAGTTCCCACAGTGCGGTAAGGGATTGGCAAACAGCAGCCTTTCTGCATACTGACAAGGAAGGCCGCTCTGGCACCGCAGGCATCTGGAACTCTGTTTGAAGCGCTAGTTTCTTCAGGTGATTTCAACAAGGCTGCGGAAACTGCTGCTACCTGATCTCCCGCTGCCACTCTCTCCGCGAGCACCATTTTGATGATGATGCTTCCATCATCTCAGAAGGCCTAAGACAGGCGGTTAAAACGGATACATTGAAGACGACACGCCAGCCCTAGCAAATGGTTTTAATTGACCCAAATTTTTTAATGCACTACAGCCTGAGGCGAGCAAGTGGAAATACGCTCTCCCGAGGGGTCTAAAACCTTTCAGAGCTTTCAAATGGCACTCTATTGCGAGGTCAATGATAGCTGCATTTGACGAGGTTGAGAGCCAGGGTTTATGGAAAAAGAATATCAGGAGATTTTCGACTGACGTCATAGCAAAGGAAGCAGTGTTTAAGTGAGAATGACCATGGAGCCGTTTGCAAGACATTTAAAGCTGCAAAGTTGACTACACCCTCTTGCCTTTTCCAAAAATTCCATTTAGCATTACTTTTGTTAATTGCACCACATCCTTTAACGTTAAATCATTTCCAGTAAAGAAAATATGAATACATTCGCGTCCACAGTTTATATCTTCCTTCAGTTCCCAAACTCAGAATGGAGCGTTTTAGTCTGTGATACATGTGTCTCTGTACTACGCTTTTGAGTTGTAGGCTCAGTATTTGCAATCAATTTGCTACCTCTAAAGATCCCACGTCCCCCGCCCTAACCAGGGTGACTCATTGAGGGTAAAAGTGAGCTGAAGGGGAAGGACATGAGGGCCAACAGCTTCTCCCGGAAAAAAAAGGACAGGGAAAGGAACCCAAGTAGTACTCTTAGCACAAGCCAAATGCACACGGAACAGACTGAGAGACTTATTGGTGATAAACATGGCTAGACCAAGGGAGGAAGGGATTTGGGATAAATCACGAATACACACCCCGGGAGTTTCCAGAAACATGCAGTTTAAATTATCACACTTCAACATCCTGCATAGTACATACATATCCCTCCAAAAATGACTTACCATGCCATGGTATAAAAGTTCTTCAAGAAACATGAACTTCCACTGCTTGGGTAATACCTGGTTACATCGATCACTCAAAAAGAAATGCAGAACTAGCAAAAACAAAATACAGCTGCAGCCTACAGAAATCATGCAGGGCGATAAAATGCAGTTGTAACCAAGGCATGCAACTACACTCAGGACAACTAGTTATATTGTGATGTCACGACTGTTGGATAACACAACATTAGAAATAATAAACATCTATACTCAATAAAAAAAGATTGATGTATTACTACATCTCTGCATCAAGGAAATAATGACCACACCCTGCAATTCAAAATGAAATCTCTTGACCTGAGGTAATTTCAATTGCAAGATGGGAGAGCGGGGACTCAAGGGCGAATCAATAATGGAGTTTAAATCCTCACGTTGGATTCCAGCAATGAGATATGCATTAACAACAAAAGAAGTGAAGGGCAAATGTTTGACTGCGAGGTGCACCAATGAGGGCATCATTCCTGCACGAAGCTCAGAAGACAATGCTGGTTCTACTGTCCCAACCTATAATGAGTGTGGAACCCAATCTGTAACTGATTGTATCCTAATAAAAGCAATTGATTGGCCCAGAACTAAAAATCTGAGGATTCAGCAGAAGCTAGAGAGCAACCGTAATGCCCTACTTTTGGACATAAGGAACAATATACCCATAGAGCATAGACAGGGGTGTAGCTTGCTCAGTTGGATTAGGGGGTGTAAGCTTCAGATTTTCCAACAATCATGCTGACACAATGTTAGACTCTATTAGAGACAAGCAGGGCGCACAAGAGGGGCTTCAGGTGCAGTGGAATGGGAGAGGAATGCTGATTGCTAGGGGTAGTAAGTAAGAGAAAACACATTATTTTGTGAAATAACCAACATTTTAAAGTCATTCCAAGCACAGAGAGGGAGTGTGTGTACGTGAGTTTTTGTCAATGTGTAAAAGTTCCTAATGGAATTCGACAGACACACATCACCATACCTGACTGAAATCACTTGTAACCAACTATTTATCAGGAAGTGCATTAGGGGTGTGTAATATCCCAAACAAACACCTCCCCTAAAGCTACGCCTCTAAGCCTAGAGGTCCAAAACCTCAACACCACCTGGGACACCTGAGGCCAAGGGTGAGATGGAACCTCAACCTTGAGTCTACTGTAGAGAAATGGCGAATGGAACCAGTCACCGTCGATCTCCAGAAGCTTGTACAAAATAGAGACAATGAAAATAAGAATCTGCTTGTTTATGACACATTATTACATTCACTCTCTCCAATAGTATCAATATGGTGCACATTCAATAACTCATTAAAATCCAATCTGAAAGATGAGTGCCTTGCCCAAAAAAGCCAAATCCAAAGCCTAGGACTACAGGCAAAAGCTTGTAGTGATTCGTCACAAAATTTAATACAAATTTGCAAGCAAGAATGCCAAAAAGCTGCTCTGGACCAGGACACCTGAGTTTTATGGCAAAACAATAGAGACGGGATGGGTGCGAGAAGAAACCATCTGGAATAAGTGTGAATAACCTACTTTTTGGCAAACTTCAATGCCCCAGCTGATCTCGCTCATCCCATGTCCATTCAGGTTGAAGACCAGGTAAAGAAAAAAAAACAGCCACAAGTTGTGAAACAAGATATTCACTATGGATAAGGCTGAGGAAGCAATAAAGGAAACTACAAAAGGGAAAACCATAGGCGTTAACATTATTCCACCAGAGGTGTTTTTCTCCATCCCCGATTGGTGGTCCGAGATACTCGTCTTAACATTCTCAAAGATCTCCACTGAAAACTATTATTGTACAACTGCTTGGTGAAATTGCATTATTGTGCTACATTACAAGAATTGTCATAAACATGACCCAAAATCATTTAGGCCAATTAGCTTAATAGATAATTGAAGATCTTCCACAGGCTTGAAAACCGGATCACTGATGGAAACATCCTATCACTAAAAGACTACAAGACAGCTGGGGAAGCCAGACTTAGAAAGTTCATGGAACACAATCCTAAAGACCCCTATACGTGAAGAAGATCATAGCGCACATCTCATCAGCGGCCCATCCCTACCGCCTGAGGGGCCACGCCCTTCAACCTTTTTCCATACGTGAAGAGTATCTGTCAGGCTGAACAAAAAGCTCTTCTGGTTCAGGTCAGTCAGTCAGGAGTTGTACGTGTGCTAAACGTGCAGACTCCTGGCTGCCGGAGTTGAACTTTGCAGGGCAGAAGACATCACAGCCCTGTGGGCGCAAGCTCTTCAGCGTAGCAAAGTTGCCTCAAAATGCCCCCCCGCAAGAAGCCTAACCTAAACATCTTTCTGACCCACTGACAGCTACTTTAAGAAAATCTCGCTGCCTTCAGCCTCAGCTCTAGAGCTATCAATCATAGCCAGTCATGAACATCCACATATAACCTGAACTCACACAGATACCTAGAGATGACTCAGTTCACACTATGCAGGATACGGGAGTCCTAATTCACAGAAAACACAAACAGAAACACAACAGCTGGAAAATCCAAATACCCTTAGAGAAAGCAAGATGAACTAAAACATGTGAAATGTAAACAGGAACTGCATTGCTGGTATTGATTGCTGTTAGAGTTATTTTTGTTTAAAGTACTTGCTGAGAAATCGATCCGTATTTTGGCAGTAAAGTTAAGGACATTAATATAGGGCCCAGACGTGGCCCGTTTTAAAGTCAGTTTCCATTTACTGTCTAGTCTGAGACCCGCAGGTCCTGCCACACTAACAGTCCTGAAACTCACACATTCTTACGTCTGCAAATACACTCTAATTATTTGCAGGTTAGTTCCTCACCTCTTTGGAAGGACAGGAGTAACTGTTTCAGGGTGCTAATTTGGTAGGGAGAGCCTCCAAAATGGGGGCCGGGGTGTGTGTATGGAATTTGGTTTCTACATAAGGAAAACATATTTTCCCAAAGCAAAACAAAAAAAAAAGTTGGGGAATCATGCATATTTCTTTTCAGCTTATATATGCAGAATTTCAAACCTGGTACAGTTCCACATTTGGAAATACGTATGCAGTTAGACAACTTAATTATGTCTACAACTGTCATGGAATTTTCTCAGAATTTAAAAAAACAATCACAAATGTTGCTAAATGTGAGAAAATGTGTGACTTTTCTTTCTACCTTGTTTTGAATTAGGCCCATTATTCCACCTCCCTTCTGTCTCCTACATCTTCCTACTACTGTTGGGCTGGTGCCTCCTCTTAGGGTGCAGTCGATTGTGAAAGTCATCCAGCCTCCTCATCTCATGGATGTCGTTTATGGTTCATGTGGGGTCGCATCTGCGATCCCTGACTTGCCTCTTGCAACCACTGGCACTGCCTTTGCGACCCCTGACCTCAGAGGTGGCAAATTCAGTGCCAAAAACACAATAGCAGCTCGTATTACACTAACATTGAATAATATTTTATTGTTTGCTATTAGTGTAATAAAGAATTGATTACAACTAGTTGGAATATGACCCTCCCTAGCAGTCGAGGTAAGCTAAAAATGCTTTTACATGTATGTTGTGTATGCAGCCGAGGGTGAGTGTGTGTTCATGTGAGTGTGTGTATGCATGTGAATGTATGTGTAAGTATACATGTGTGAGTGAAAGGAAAAGTTAAATGGCATGTGATCTCACTACCGCTACCCCTGGCATTTTGGTGAAATGACGTTCATGCCTCATCTCTCCAAGGATCTCGCATGTCCCTTTCTCCAAGGTGGCGGCTCCTCCATTTGGGCTGAGGAGTGTCACCCTCCAGCAAGCAGCGGCAGCTGCAAAACCTTTTGAAGAAAACGATAATAAACTATGTTTGTTATTGTTTTCTTTGAAAGGAGCAGGGCCACGAGGGTGATGTGCACTGAGGGGGGGGAGTGCTCAGCACTCCCCCTTCACAGCGCATGTGGGTATGGTGGCCGTCTCTGGCCGGCCAAACACCTAAGTGCTGTATGTTGCTGGGCAGGAGAGAGCCTGCACAGGCTCCCAGTCTGCCTGGCGCTCCCAGCTAATCCTGACGCTGCTCTGAGCAGCGTCAGGATTGGCTCAAGTCAGGCTGGGGATTGTGCCTTCAGTGAGGAGCGTCGAGGGACAGAGGAGCAGCAGAGGAGGTGTTTTTTGTTTTAATTAAAATAAATGTTTATTCCCCACCCCAGCGCCTCCTCGCCCCTTCCGGGGCCCACAAGTCCCTACTGTTATCACCTAACAAAGTGAGTGTTCTATTGTATGCCTAAAACAGCAAACAGGGAATAGACGATAAACAAAAGACTCCGCTTAAGTTTTGCAATGCAAACTGCACCCGAAAAAGCACTATTGGCAAAGTGACTAACAGTGAAAGCACAGCATCCTCCTCTAGCAAAACCACTTCTGGATCCACTCTGAGCCTGTGTAAGGCACACTCACGTAGCCTGTTAAGTCTGCAATGTTTAAAGAGTTTCTGGGGGTGCGGGGGGGGGAAGAACTGGTGTTGGAATCTCTGAATCATTTTCCAATATTCTGAGCGCTAGTTCCAAAATGGTGCAATTAAACTGTGGCAATGCCAGATAATGAATCAATAGCGAGGGGAAACCAGCTGCAAAGTTATTACCTTTTCTACTCGCATTTTCCACCTGGAAATGGAAAAGGAAAATTTGTGTGAAAAGTCATGAAAAGAGCAAATTTGGGACCTGGACTTGTGTTAATCGTTGTAGAGAGTTAGAAGGAAACAAGTGCAATCAAAGTTTTTCTGGGACAGAATAATACACAGTTTTCTATGGGGTACCGATATCGAAAATCATAAGCTGCGTTTAGCTTTCTCTCATCAAAAAATTAGAGAATATCTAGAGCAGAATGAGAAACGTGTTTGTAGTGCCCTGGAAGATAAAATCATGCTAAAGCAATTGACCAAGCATGAGTAAGTTGGCATTAGATCACAAGAGTGCAATGTTTTCTGTACTGTGTCGTCAATAATAACACAAAAGTACTGCTAAGTACAACATTTTAACTGTCTCAGTCTTTCAGCCCCTGCAGCATTTCAATTAGCATTTTTTTTGCATCAAGTCAGCGGAAAGTCTGGAGGTGTACAGAAGCACCACCGGCCCAAGTCCACCTGACCAGACTCACTCAGCTTCATGGGAGGAGGAGAGATGTAGTGTCAGCAACAAAGAATGGACTCAAGTAATCAAGTTATGGATAAGTAATTAAAATACACACAAAGGTTCCCATGTCCAACAGCTCCATGGCTCCTGTAGCTTTAGAAACCAAGTGCCCTCAAAGAGGAGGGAAACAAAACTTTGTTGTCAAATGGCAGTGAGCCACACATATTCTCAGTGTAGACCTAACAGAACAACAAGCATTTGCAATGCAACAGGTCTCGCGTTTGCTCGCGTTGGAGCTATTAGCGGTGTAAACTCCTAACCGGGCTTTTCTTGCCACATAAACTAATAATGAAAAGTAAAACAGTTTCACAAGTGTGAGCCGATGGTCGCCATCAGCATGGAGGAGGCACAGAAAAGGACCAGGAGTTCGCTCACAATGAAACTTATTGGCAAAAGTGCAATTATCCATGTCACCGGCAAAAGGGCCATTATCCACGTAACCAGCAAAAGTGCACTTTTATGACAAGACCAGAGGCTCCTATTATGCTTTCTTTTATTGTTTATTTTCAATATCAGCTGCAGTCAAGACAAAAACTACGAATCCGAACAGGCAAAAAAATAGTAGCCAATGGGAAACAACATGTTGTTTATTATAACGCATCAATCACTAACAGGCTGCCACTTTAATACTTACCTTGACTGAGAACAGCCCTCTTTTCTTGCTGCTCACAGTCAAGATAAGTATTTTATATGTCATACTCTTGCAAAATGTAATGTTTATTGTTGTAATGCTTTATTGAACTTTTATGGTTATACGCGCGTATGCTTATCGCGTGGTCATTTCTTATTTAGACGGCTTGTAGCCGCACGCTCTCTCCGCTCCTCTGCGTGCACCCTTACCGTTCGAATTTTCAACTTCTCCCCTCAACGCGTGACCAACATTTTAAAACGACGGTCCAGGGGAAAAACATCAAGCGCTCTTCACCGTGCTCCCATGCTTCTGCTTCCTACATTACCTCCACAATTTCTCGTCGGACCTTCGACAGGCATTTCCCTTTGCCACAACACTTCGTTTCTGACCACTCCCCCTTTTCTCCACCCATAGGCAGAGCCTAGATATTTTTTCACTGACTCCAGTGAGGAGGTTATCCCCTTCCTCACCACTATTTGTCAACCTTACAACTTGTATTTTTTCATAACAATGGACAGCTCCCCTATTTCTCATGCTGTCAATGAGGAGGAGGAGGAGGCTATTAAAGAGAACTTGAATGATTTTATTCAACTGTCAGTTGAGCAAGCAGTCTCTGCTTCATTGGAAAAACTGTCCAGAAATCTCGAAAGTTCTGTTGTTAAATTGGTTTCCAAGACCATTTTGGCCCAGTCTGCGGGGGATAGCAGAAAGCACCCTTGTTCTTCAAAAAATTCCAAAGCGACGCTATTGATTGGTGAGGGTTCCTCACACAGGACAGAGGACGTGGTTCCTCAAAGGTCTCCCTTAATGGAGGGGGTAACCTGGGGTAAATAGTCTAAAAATGTATGTCCAAATCTAAACATATTTCTTCTCCTATTATTATTTCAAAAATACTGGACACCGATGATGAATTGCATGATCATGACCCTGATTCTGATAATTCCGACATTGATAATGGAGATTCTTTCTCCCCTCCTTCTCCCAAGAAAGCTAAATTAGAGGCTCAAGAACTATCTAAGTCATGCAAAGTCACAGATGCAGAAGGGGCACCTATGTTCGACCCAAATAATATTCAGCATCCGCATTCCACTGAATGGTTTCCCGCGGACCATGTGGCTGAATATGTAACCTCCAGATTGCGCACTCCTCTAAACAAGCAAATCAGAGCAAAATAAAGTCAGAATGTCCTTGCCAATCCGTACGTTCAAAAATATCGTCAACTCCTTCTATTGACACTTCCTTCTTCACTTTTTTCACAAACTTTGGCAAAGACCCTCGCAAAGGAGTGGATAAGGCTTGGTCCACATGCCAAGACAAATTGTTGGATATTGTGGGGCCTTTGACCCGCATTTTTGACACGGCAGAAACAGCTCGTTTGGAAAATGCCATTGTTGACCCTGTTGACTTATCATTATGGGTGCAGTGAGCTGTATGTTTACTAGGTAATGCTAACTCTGCAATTACCCACGAGTGCAGGAAGGGACTGCTACTCAAGTTCGATCCAAAATTAGTCAGTCTGGCAGTTTCAGATCCAGGGATCAAAGCAGAAAGTCTCCTTTTATAAAAGAGCTTAGCAAATATGTTGCTACGTTTGCATCACTGGACAAGGAGCAACAATCGCTCAAGAAGATGTTCTCCAGTCGGGTTTTCGCCACGGCCGGCAGAGGCAGGAACCGCTTTTCCGGCCGTACATATAACAAGCAAGGTTCCTGTGGCACCTATAACAACTCCTACCAGGAGTACAGACCTCAATTTTACCCGCAGAGAAATTGTGGTTTCAGAATTTAAGGCAACGGAGGATCCAGGTTCTCTTCCCAGTCCGGTAAGTCAACCTTCTGGCCTTCCTGTTGTAGGAGGCCATCTTTTACTGTTCCTTTCAAAATGGAAGTCTCTAACAGCATATCCATGGGTTTTAAACACCGTTCAGGGATACACTATCGAGCTCTACTCAGAGCCTTTTCAATCAATCTTTCATCATCCTCCCCAGTTTTCTTTGGAGATGACAAAATTGATTACCTTGGAAATTCAATCTCTTCTACAAAAGCTAGCAATTGTCTCTTGCCCTCTCGACCCTTTGGGCTTCGTCAGCTTGGTCTTTTTAGTTCAAAAGAAAAACAGAAAAATGCATCCTGTTATCAATCTAGAACAGTTCAATCATTTTGTCGTCAACCGCCACTTCAAAATGGAAACTATACTGCATCTCAGAGATTCTTTACTTCAGGGCGACTGGATGGTCCGGTTAGACCTTCAGGATGTGTCTCTCACCATCTGCATGCATCCAGATTCAAGGAAGTTTTTACAATTCCAATGGCTCAATCAAACATATGACTTTTCTTCCCTACCTTTCGGTCTTTCTTCCGCTCCATGGTGTTTCCCTCCCTAACATCTTCAAAGACTCAACAGGCTTCCTCCTAAAGACTTCCTCGCTAAACAACGCCTTATAGGATCCCCTGCATCAATGACGTTTCAAAGCAGCCATCTTCATTCAGACACATGGATTCTTTCGAGTTTGGTTTCCGGACTTGTAATCGTTATACAATAACTTTTATCCGTTCTCATGCCAATCTGCATTTGTTGTTCCATTATTCCATTGTTTGTTACTTTTTAAACTCTCGCATATGAAAAGAGGACCGTTCTCAGTCAAGATAAGTATTGTAGGGGCAGCATGTTAGTGATTGGTGCGTGATAATAAACTACGTGGTGTTTCCCATTGGCTACTATCATTTTGCCTGTTGGGATTTGTAGTGTGTCTTGACTGCAGCTGCTATTGAAAATAAACAAGAAAAGAAAGCATAATACTCGCCTCCGTGTCTTTAATAAAATTAAGACTTTCCTTCATAAATTACTAGGAAAATCTACATTATCCATGTAACAGGGTCGATGTCATGCAAGGCGCTCGACTTCTGTTCTGCCCAGCGAGATCACGCTGCGCAGGAAATGAAAAGATAAAGATAAAGTAGTCCAGAAACCAGCTGAAAACACAGAGCCTCGTACATTTTCAGTAGTTTACTGGTGCGCTCGAGGAGGGCTAAACACCGGAAAAGGCATGACATATGCATGCCTTTCACAAATGGAATCAATTAATTTTTAAAAGGCAGGCCCAAGAACTAATGAAAGTAACAGGCGTCACATGGGCGTGATTAGAAGCCCGCAGAGAGATTACAACATGGTCCAGAGCGCTTGTGCACGCTCGACCCTAAAAAAAGATAATATGGGCTCAACTGGCACCTAACAGTGTAAAGGAATTAGACAAAAAACATTTATAATGACCAGTGCAGTAGCATACTATTCAGTGGCTTTGCTGTGAGTTTTCACCTGAGGTGGCAACAAAGAAACTAACAGAATCTCACCCAAGTGAGCTCACTAAAACACTACCGCCTGCCACACATCAAGAAGAATTACCCGCAACAAAGTACTCCCAACAAGATAACCATGATATATTGCCAGTGCTTTTTTAGTTAGGCCTCCCTCAAAAAAAATGCCCCAATGGCAACTCAGTGACTTTTTTTCTGTAGTTTATATCTATTAAAAAGAAATCAGTCACAAAATATGTATGCATTAAAACACCCATTAACAAAATATGTTTAAGAATTAAACTTTTAGGCTCTCAGAATGTCTTACATGTGAAAGGAAAATAATTATGTTACAATTCTATAGCTTCAGGGTACACGTCTTGATGATACTGTAGAGGAAACTCGAAATACATAAGTAAAAACATGAAAACTAAATAAATCCCATGTGTGAGGACGAGGACATTGCTGATTTCCTACTTAAACATTTAATTACATTAATCTGCACTTTGACACAGCAGAAGTGCTGGTCACCACTGTCATTTCCAAACCGATGTTATTGTTTCCATTCCATCTACAAATTAGCCCATGATGCAGCTCGCACGGTCGTAAGATAAAACTGGACTATCTCAACACCTTAAAAGGAACATCTAAGCAGCTTCCAATACCCTTAGGATTGCTAGGTGCATAGCCACGTGAGTGCAGCCACTCTGAAAGCGTGTCTATGTAATTTGGAGTCTAATGTTAAAAGAAACTTTAACCCAGTTTTGGAAAAGAGGATACGTTCGAAACGGTACACTTGAAACTTAAACGAGCACTGGAGAAAACATGTCTGTCTTTTTAGTGGGAAAAGTGATGTTTAAGAGTAGAGTGACTGTGCGTGTTAGTGTGCTGTCCCAGCTGGAAAGAAAAATCACAAAATGAAGTTTTAAGTCGGGCCAGAACAATGTGAAAGATGGGAGTACTGCCCCTGTGCTGGACAGACCGAATTGGCAGACAAACTGTACACACATAGAAGAGATTTATAATAGGAATTGGCAAAGCCAATAGGTCTCGCCATTGGCATCTAATGGGTGTGACATCCCTGATGATGTGCAGCAGGGCTAATGAACAAGACTAATAAAAAGGAATTAATACAGCAAAGTAGAACAAATTAGCTTGCAGGGATAATTCACGAATAGCACTGCAACTTTGCAGCAGGCCAATATATCCAGAGCATTTCTTCTAAAGAAAAAAAGTCACGTCAACAATTAAAATGTCATCGTGGCAGCAAAGTAAATACATCAAACACTATAAATAGCTGAATTAGAAGCTACAATTACATCTGCAGTTTAAGCAAAAGACCAACAACCTAATGGGCACACAAATGGGACAATACAGCCATCTTTGAAATGCATGAGCGCGTTAATGTCGGACATCTGCGTTCAGCTCCAGCAGAGATCGCTAAGTGTTCCTACTTGCTTTCTGGGCATTACAAACCATGGCAATGCCTTGTTCTCACGTTCAGCCCCTCCCTGGTAACACGTATTTGACGACTTTGACACACGTGGATGACAGCCCACATTTCATGGTGGCTCCCTTCTTGCTCCCAAGGGGGTTGTGCACTCCAGGGCACACAAAGGAGGGTTCCTGAATTTCACAGTAATCCCCTTCTTGGCACAGGGGACCTCTGACTTTGCAGGATTGGTGCAGGTGGCCCCACTGCTACTGCAGTCCGGCTTGACAGACCAATCTCATACTTCACTCACTTTCATCCATTCGCCAGGATCCCAGCTAGGCCTCTCTCCCTACAGGCATTGTTATCCTCCTTATACAGTTTTGCTGGTCTTGGCAGGCAGGCAGCCTCTCGGTGCTTTCCTCCCCCTCACAGGGCTCGCTAGTCTTCACAGGAAGGCAGAGGGCTGATGCTACAGACTCAGCACAAGTGGTCTTGACTCCCTGTATGATGTCTCCTCACCCAGCAGGAAGGTCAGTTGACCTTGGTACCCGGTACTGGTACGAGCACCAAAGAACTCTCTTGTGATGAGGTGGTGCTCTTCAACAAAGTATGGGGCACATGCTCCAACCTTTATAGTCCAAATTCAGACACATTTGTGATTTAGTGCCTAGCCTTCGAAACTTGTCTTGGGTGTGTTAGTTCTTTGGAAGTGGTCTCTCCCCAACTCTGCCCTTTGTCAAAGGGACAGTCTTCTATAGCAGAAGCATCTCCAATTCTGAGTGACCCACAACACAGGCCAAGGGGCTCACATCTGGTTGTCAGCTCCAACCGAAATATACCCCATAAACTTTCAAATGACTTAGCTTTTCTCTCTACCAGATTCCCTAGCAGTGCCACCTTATGATTCCCACCATCTTCCTGACAATGAACCATTGACCAGTAACGTTTCCTAGAATCAAAGTGACCTTTGATGTGCACAGAGGATGGACTGCTCCTCTCCCTTCAGTGTGTGTGCCCCTGCCCAGCCCTCAGGAATGCCAACCATACACCTCTCCTGTCTGTGCGTTGCAGTATCCAACTCCCCAGCCTTTGCAGGCCCTGTGTCTCCAAAATAGAACCCACAAATCCTTAACATTATGTGCCATTCACAGGCACACACATGCAACCCAGCAGACACATGCAAGAATCACATGCAGGCCAAGGGTGTGTTAAGTACACAGCCAATGAACTTCACACAAGTGGGCCAGCAGGCTCCACTCCTGTGACACAGGTAAAAAGGTTTGTTCACATTAATGATTCTACTGAGCACAAAATCTGTACTGCTAACCACCGTGCTCATATCAATTAAC
This sequence comes from Pleurodeles waltl, assembly GCF_031143425.1. Classification (NCBI taxonomy): domain Eukaryota; kingdom Metazoa; phylum Chordata; class Amphibia; order Caudata; family Salamandridae; genus Pleurodeles; species Pleurodeles waltl. Next base: position 1,194,604,680 of record NC_090437.1, read on the forward strand.
TCCATGTAAGGGCACGAGCCCCATACCTTCACGAGGGTGCATTGGGGCACCCCCCCCCCCCAAATAGGCTGTAATACCATGATACAGGCCTAGGTCTTGGGGCACACACATGAAAAGTGTTCGCTCATGACCAAATATCATGAGCAAGAATCCAGATATCGTTGCAGTTGGGGCAGAGGTGCGTGTTTGTCTCCATGCAGAGGGCTTTTCCATCCTAACAGCCAGGATGCCCTTTTTATGTCCAGAGACAATGGCACGTTTCTGGTACTGTCATGGTGAGTTGAACCATTTATTCAAAAGTGGCTCAACTCTATCCATTCTGAATCTGTTAGCACCTGCCTACTTCTCTCTCAGGTGTTCCTGGTTTCTCTGCTCAGCTACTTCAGTATGTCATTTTCAAGCCTGCAGATCCAGACTGCATTCTGCTGAACTAGGAGAGTGCATATAAACAAAAAATACCATGTAGAGATGTGGGTCTGTAAAATAGATAAGCAGTCCTAAGGATGTTTACACTTTTTAGTTTTTCCCTTTGAAGCTTTATTTGTTACTTGCCAGAAGACATCCTTCTGTAACCCATGCTACTGCCAGGACAAACAACTTGCCTTCTGGAAGATATCACCCTTTATTCACAAAGCTAAAAGATTGACCCCTAGCACCCGGGTGTTGATATCCACGTGTAAGCTTGTGCAATCTTGTGCATCTGTTAGCATCTACTGTTGCCCTCCAGGAGTAAGACACACGCACCACTTCATTTTCTTTTTTGACAGTTTAAGAGTGAGAGCTCGATTACACATTCTAATGGTGAACGCAGCAAAAAAGGCACTCAATAGAAATGCATACCTCACTGATGAGTTCTGGGAGGCAAGGCGCTCCTACATGTACCTGCCAACAGTAAGCACATGGCATCCATAGTGAAGTATTTGCATTATTTCTGGTTGCATAAAACATGATGCAAATCATACTCAGGAAAAACGCATAAAGCCACACATAGTTAGCTTTTCACTGCTTCTTTTAATAACTGTTTGTCTCCTTTTGACAAGAAGCTTGGACTCCGAGTGGAGCTATTTTCCAACACAGCCCACCCGTCTTGTGCTTGACCATAAGAAGGCTTGTGATAACGAGCATGGAGGGGGAAGTGTTCCAGCCTTCGGTTATCTGTCCTGCCACTTGTCTGGTGACAGTAAAAGCGGGGGAGGCTGCACCTCCTGCAAAGTCACCCACCTAAGACAGCTGTGAACTAATAGAAAGATCCTGATTACTGCACATATGCAGCAGAAGTGTCCCTAGCAGGCTCTGTGTCAACAAACATTAAAATAGGTTTGTCTTCTCATTTACTCCATTTTATTTTCTGTGTGTATCCGATCATTCTGAAGCAACAATATTGCCTCTGTCTTGCATTTTCAAGCCACACAGAATATGCATAATTGTGCTGCGCAGACCATAACCAAACCATGTGCTAATTAAAGGATATGTGAAAAGGAATGTTGTACAAAAGAATAAAATTAATGTTCTAACCGGCCCTAGCTAGATTGGGCAGCCAAGCCCATGAGATGGAACTGTTAAATGACCACTTGCAAAGTCGGTGTCTCAGTGCAGATTGGAGCCAAACTGCCAATGTACGATTAATTTTGCCCTCGCAACCCAGCCTGCTAAGGGGTTGCAGTGGACATATACTTGGACTTGGGCTGGTACTGAATTTGTGACCTTATTGGTAAGCACTAGATGATACATACAAAGAAATGCGTAAAGGAGACATGGCATCCTGGATTTGCCGGTACAGACCATGTTTTTCACTATCTGTCTCCAAAGAATTTAGTAAATATAAAGTCTTCAGAGATGGTCAACTGAATCAAGAGCAGGGTTAGTTAGCAACAGTTGTTAGAAAGCAATCTAATAAGATGATACATTGTGTAAAATGTGCATTTAACAGTATGATAACCTGCTGCTGAAGGCTATAAATATTGTTACAGGGCCGGAGACATAAACTGGGCAACTAAAAATATGCAGCAGGAGAGGGCCAAAATATGTTGCAGGGTTGTCTGAATTATGGGGGAAAAAAGGCAGATTAAGCGACGCAGTGTGGCACATTTTCTGATAGTATTACTTTGTTATTTTTACACTTGTTGACACTGTCTGGGCAGAAGATGCACCTCATTAGTATCAGTTTAATACCCAAATATAGCAATAAGCAAAATAAAGGGGACCAGTTAATCTTTGCAAAGGTCATTTTACTGCGCTGCAACACGTATTGCTGCATTTTTAGTGACTTTTGAACCGTCTAAGTTAGAAACAACTTTTGTTTTCCAAATCTGCATATTATGCAGCAGATGATGTTTTATGTGGCAAATGTAGCAGATTCATAATTATGCACAAAACGCTGCAGCCGCACAATTGCATAATTCCAGTGGCCCTAGTCATGAGCCCTATAACAACAGATATAGCCTGAGCTCAGGGCTATACTTGTTAAAGGCACTGAACCCGTTATATGCCTGAGCTGCAGGCAAAGGCCTATACTATAGCAAGGGAAAGGGGCCTTTAGCAACAAGCATAGCCCAAGTCAAAAGGTCTATAATACTATTATAACACCCCACTCACTCAAGTTAAACTGTTCTAAGGCTTTTTACTTCTGCTTGCCCGTGGCAGGCAGAGCTGATGATCAGCATAAACCGAAGTGAGAGACAAACTGAAAAAAATGCAAAATTCGCCTATGTTTCTAGCTCACTAGCTTTTATTCACTGTTTATCTGGCGGGGGAAAAAAGCACTAGACGACTCACTTCGGTCTACGGAAAACATAAAATCTGCTATCATACTATCTACCACCATAAACCTTTTGTTTAATAAGTTCAAAATGGTAACGACGTATACTTTTTAAGCTGCAAGCGAAGTCCACTAAACTCCGCGCGCAACCTTCACGCGGCCCTTATTTTACGTTAATGAACGGAAAAACTGGAGAAAACATATTTCTGCGCATGTCGCTCACAAAGGGAACGGGCGATTAAAAGAAAAACGAAAGAACGTGTTTAATAACCAGTTAATGAACTGCACATGTCAGACTGATGGGTTTTGACAGGATCTGTCCTCGTTGACATCAGAAGAGAAGCAGCTGCCAGAAAGGCCTTGGCCCTCGCCATTACGTCAACACTCGGTCACAAACGAGCACAGGACACCGATAATGAGTCGGGACGTGGTGTCTCGAGCGCTTATATCCTGGCACGAAATCTCGCGGGACCGACGTAACACGTCAAGCTGGGCCCACGCCGCTGGTTTCTAGTTTGGGGAACTTGATTGGATATTTACAAGCCGAGGAGTTCGGCGGGCAGCGCGTGCTTAACCCCGAAGGAAGGGGTCTGTTTCAAATAAGCCATGGCGTCAGCCGTGTCCGGTCACGAATATTCGCCTGGAATCTATTAAGGCTCACTATTTAAATGGGAGCGCCAGTGCCAGTAAAATTATTTGCGTCAGAGAAGGCAAAACTAAGCCGAAACCGGATGGGAATTTCCTGGCATTTATTACACTGGGAATTTGGGACACCTGTGTTATTTGGATCCTCACCCAATGCCGCCTTTGAAATGTGAAAAGTATAGGTAGTGGATTTTTTTTTCTTTGATGTTTTTGTCATGGTCAGTTTGGTCACGTCCCAACTCAAGATAGATTGGCTTTTCCCATATATTTGGACCACTGATTCGATTGTTCGTTCATCGCATCTAAAAGAAGCTATTATTTTTCTTTAGGGTAAGCCTTCTGCAATGGCATATTTAAAAGCACAATCAGACAGCTTAGTTAACTGGGATCCACCGGATAGAGTGCCGGAAACCAGGGTTTACTTCTTCAGGAGTGAAAAAAACAGTTCAATGAGAATTATACCACTGAGTAAGTGCATGCATACTAGCTTGGCTCAACAGATCAGTGTTTAAAGTGCTGGCACCAACTACAGTTTTCACCTACATTCTCACAGCCCTCAAGCTTTCCAGCTCCACAACTGCAGTTGCCTGTAGTGCGGAATTTGTAAGAGCGTGAACAGGACTACATGTAGTAGAATGCAGAGATTAACATGGACTAGATGAGGAATTCTCTCAGGGAGCTGGAAAACTCGAGAGGTCTGCATTCCAGCTGCTGTAGGAGTTGCCTTAGTTACCTGTCAGTGTTGGGTGAAATTAGGGGCTCGGTGTTCATTTCCTTATTGCCAACCTCTGGTTTAGTGTTAAAAGCGGTTTATTGACCTTTTCTATGCTGTCCAGTTTTGCCTGTGGCTGGAAATATATACGCAAGATGGAAAACTAGCAGCTTTTATTATCCTCTGCAGAAGGCCTTGTGGTTCATTACTTGAGCAATGGGGAATGACGTTTTATGATTGTATCACTAAGTTGCTATTAAGTTTGTTGGTGTGCTATATAATTTATTGATGTGCTATATAAGCAGTTTCGGTTTATTATTACTGGATGGCTGCATTTGAGAAAGAGCTGACGGCTTATTTTACAGAATTTAAATTAGTTAATTTCATCAATCCTTCTGTATCCAGGATTTGCTGCACAATCACTGACCAGGTAAAGTGATTGGTCATTCTTTCAATTACTTCATTAATTGCTATCTTAGATCTGTACATGTTCTGATGGCGTCACTCTTTAAAAGCTACTTGGTGACTCCACTGACTTTCTCCTTATTCCAGCAAATGTCTTGGAGTGGGTCAGTGGTGGCTGGTAATTTTACTAGACAGGCAGGCAGACACCCCCTTACCCCCCCCAACATAAAAAAAAACACATAACACCTTCACTGTAGCGAGAAAAAAAACATAACACTTACCTTCACTGTAGCGAGGGAAGCCCATGTGGTTCCAGGAGGTTTGGGGCTTCTGCCTTACGTCATTGGCTAACCTAAGATCAGCCAATGAGTGAAGGCAGCACTCCCGCACTTGTGTCAGAGTGGAATGTGGTCGGTGAGACTGCTGACCCCACCACACTCTTGTGACAAGATGTCACTGATTGACATCCGGCCCTGGGTGCCTCAGGGCTTAAAATTGAAGCACCCAGGTCTGAGGCAATCAGTGGCTCTCCCCCTCGTCACATGAGTGAGGGGGGTAGCGGGTCGAAGCAATTTTGCCAGGCTAAGGAGGTCATACCTTGGCTGTAAAATCCTCAGCCTGGCAAATTTCAGCTCTGGCAACCAGGAGCATCAGCATTTAGTGCATGTCTAGCTCCTGGCTGCCTAACCTGAACAAGAAGAATGACTGTCGGGCTGAGCTTTGTTCAGCCTAACAGGCACTCTTCTTGCCAGGAAAAAGGTGGGGGAAGTCCCCTCAGCCCATATGGACGGGCCGCTGTCTGAGTGGACCCCAAATGAGTGCCCAACTGCAGATTAATACTGAAAGGTTTAAGATTTTGCTTCTGTGCCACATTGGTTTTCGGTTCACAATGGGCAGTGGAAATGCAACCCTCTCATTAAAGAACGGTTTCTTTTGAGACACATTTTGTCTGCATCCAAGTGAGATGTGAGAATAACTACCTACCCAGCAGTAAAATTTAATGTTGCATTAAACAAAAGAGGTTCGTTATGGGGTTACCAGGGCAAACAAATACTGGAATCACTAGTGCAAAAAAATGACTAATTTTGGAGTATCACTATGTCAGGCTACACGAACATTTATCTGCTTATAATCCCTGTATGAAAATAATACTCCACCTTGAAGTGGGAGTCAGTGGCCAACCTTGCATTCTGATGTACAGTTTGGGCTCCAAGATCTCATGCAAACTCACAGGTTTCCAGTAAACTTTGCAGACCTGAGGTGATGTCCCCTCACCTCTGGGAGAATGGCTGTCAGCCATAGACACCCTGGATCACAGCAGATCTCCAAGTATTCCTAGTTCTTGGTCCGTGAAGAAGCAGGCAGCTAGAACAAAGTGGGAGAGTTTGGTCCCCCTTTACTAGAGAATTCCTGGACAGGGAATGTAGATCCACTCACTGCCTGAAGTCCAGGAACCGTTTTTTTGTGATTGAACCCCTACCCAGAAACTTGTCTCCCTCTAACAGCTGAATCTGCTGGCTTACCACTATTCCCCCGCCATCAACTAAACGGCAGTTCTCAGGAAGGACTAATCAGCAGTCCTCTTTGAAAAAGATTTCCACTGATTTTCTCAAGGTAGTCCTTTCTCCATTTCTGCACACCTCTGCACCTATGTTCACCCTCCAGCTCAGGAATACATGAAACACCCTTCCACTATGGAGACTGTATATTAACCTCCATCTTATGCCATGTCAAACCAGGGGCATCTAAAAACGGATTCCACCGAGTTCAACATTCATACACTCGCAAACAACAATTCACCATACATACACACCTACACAGGGGATGTCAGCACTGTGTCTAGGCATGACATGATTAAAACTTTGTATGAGCAGCTTTGCAGGAGCAGGTAGTTATTGCACTCTCACTTTCAACAGGTAAAACGGCCTGTCCAATACTATAGATTAAAAAACAGTAAGCTGCCACCACTGTTAGTACATATCCCAATAATCTTGGGTCCATTAGAGAGTACACGTTTGGGGCCTCTCCTGACCTCAGAACCAGGCCGTTGCTCTCGTGGTACACTTCAGGCAGGATTCCCTGTTTGCTGGGGCCAAAGGAAAATCATGATGCCTTTTTTACATCCTATTGGGTTACTCAGGGCAAGCGTGCACATCAGTTTTACCAAGGACGTTCTCATCACAGCACATGTAGAACGCTTAAAGTGTAACATAAAACACTACACATACATATGTATAAACTGCAAATGTGGTTAAGGGCCAAGGGTAGAACTGTTAAAAGAATATGGCATAGTACTAATTAGTACTTTCTGAACTTGCAAGCCACAACTCATTGCACATTTCTCATTCTGTTTTATGATGTGCAGTGATGAGAAATTTGTGTTTCAGGTAGTTGGGTAGATTTCCACCCAGCTTTATGCACATTAATTAAGAGAATCAGTGAAAGGTTATTGAGATGTGCAAGATTGTAAGGTTTACTATCAACTGAGGGACTATGTATGTGTATCTTTCAGTTTCCATACTATCTATACAAGACAACTCATGCTAGCACTAGTGGTTAATCCCATTACAATGCATACTGCTCTAGGACACCATACAACCAGGAAAACCTTTACTTCTTGCTTTGTATCTGCTTTTTAGTCTCTTACCCCTAGCAGGTAAGCTAGGGTTCATTGCATTACGCCTTACCAATAAGGAAGTGGTACCATTAAATATGTTCTGAGATACAAAGCATAAAACATCAAGTATTTTAACCATTCTTCCCACCTACGTACGCCTTAAAAAAATATTTTTATGTTAATACGAATCGATTCCATCTAATCTATTCTATTATAGTCTGAAGTGGGATGGGGAATATACAAGAAATAAGAAAACGTGCCACCCCGTATCTTTAAGCCCTGCATCTCGCTTCACTTCTCAACCAACTCCTTCTGAGGTCCCAAAAGCCTAGTGAAATAATTCAGAATACAAACCTTCCGCAACTGCCAGCCCCATATTTCGGTGCATCCGAATTCTCCCAGGGCCCATTGGTCTGTCAAACTTTCCACCACTGGGTCTCTTTCTTAGTATAAAGAGACTGTCCCTTTCTTAGGGTTGCAAAGCTCTGTTCATATGCAAATACATTTAATCTCTCCTAGTAAGGTCTTTAACTGAGAACTATCAGAATTATAGTCATAAGAAATAAACTCAAAAGTAGGTCTACTAGTTGGTGCACTACATAAAAAATTAATTTCTATTAGGTCTCCGAACCCCTCCATGCGTCCCTTGGCATCCTTTATTTAATCTACTATTCATGCTGGGCTCAGGGTGAATCACCTCTGTTAACAGTCCTACTCCAATTAGATCAGGACTTCTCTGTAGGATTGAAGTTACTGCATGCTAGCGTCACAGGCCGGTCAATCAGAGTTATTTTATGTTGCATGTACCTTGTCACTCCAGATATCCAGACGCCAGCTTGGCTGGATATGGCTGCTCCATAGCAGATCCTGTAAGCGTACAATCACACCACAGTGCAGCACCAAAAAGATGCTTCATCTTCAGTGCTGTTGGGCCACCATGTGGTCAGGTCAATCATTCTGGCCCATTCTGGCTCACCAGCCTTCTGAAAGGAGAGAAGAGCTCTACTGCCACTAATTACCCCATTTTTGTTGCGCTGGCTTAAGTCTAAATTACCCTAAAGCCAACTCTCACTTTCTCCAACACAGAGGCTTCCCCCTTCCTTCCTGCTATCCATAGAGCAGGACATTCACAACAGTGGAAGATCCAGCATCGATATCTCAACTGTCCTTACAACTCACTTAATTGTTTGGCCAGGCACTATGCTGGAGACTTTTAGTATCACATGGGGTCCCAGAATACAATTAAATAAATGTGACCAAGAAAACACAGAATCGCTCTGTTGAGGCTGTCTGAGTTGTTCAACTGGGCTGTACTCATACCTTATGCCTATCACAATATTTATATAATGTATGTTTTCTCTGCTTTTAGTGTTGGGAACCCAATAAGGTATTTTTGAAAACAATAATTTATATAAGTCAGCCTGAGAAGGACACATGAAGGAATATGTGGTCCAAACAGCTTGTGAAAGTGCAGACTGAGATTATATATCTCCAATACCTGTATAAAAGTGGAAACTGTTGACCCACTGTTCCGGTTCCAAGCTCTCTCTGACGAACGAGGGCTTTTTCAGAGCAGCTAGAGGACTACTGCACAACCAGAGTTGGTGACTGCCTGACAGCCGGCTTCCCTCGGTGAGTGAACATCAGCTGGAGCCTGATCTGAAGGAAGAACTGTCTCCTGTTCCAAAAAACCTTGAAGTCAACTGTCTGAGAGAAGATAGAAGGAGCGAGTCAACCCTGTAGGAAAAGTAGATTGCCTGTGTGGACAAAAGCAGTTGACCTGGAGCTAAGGGTCAGTTCATCAGAGACTCCCAAGAACATGACCAGCGTGCTCCAGGTTCGAAGCTTGCCACCCTAACTGAATCGAAGGATCCCCAGCACTTGCTGATGTGTGCCCAAATGGATATCCCCAACAAAACCTGCCTGCTTCTAGTCTATGCCACTTGTCTGAAATATGCCTGAAATGGACCCCGACTGTTGCAGCCCATGGCACTTGCCAAAGAAGTCTGCACTGTGGAAAAATTAACTGATGGCATGCATGTGCCACTTGCCCGGTAAGCCCAAATGACTGAGTGGTTAGACCTTGCCCAGTAGGTGCCTGAGCGAGTTATGCCACTGCAGTTGAATCTGCTGCATTCAGATATTGGTCTACTGTATGCCCACGTGACTGGGTGGCCGTCAGAGACGCTGACCAGCAGTGCACCCGATCAGACTACATCACTGCAGCTGAATTGTGAAGCACCTAGAAGCAGCCCAACATTTGTCACTGAAGACCAGAAATGGAGTGCATTGCCATCTCAACCTCTTTAAGGTCTGCCCACTTGAGCTTTCAATTCATCAACCAGCCCGAGTGGAGGAGAATCCGATCACGAGCCACAGGGCCCAACCTCCAGCCAACTCATTATGTGCCCCAATGATGGCCACCATTCCAAAGACAGCCACACCCCTCACTTCCGCTGTCCTTGGACTGACCCCTGCAGCCCCACATCTGTTCCAGGTATTGGAGTAGGGGACTGTGCACCTGTACAGGCACATCTTTCATGCACACGGATGATGCATAGACTTCCATACTCAAAGGCCTGGCCAAGAACTACTGAGAAGACTTGCATTTGATGATAGACATAAAACTGAGAGGCTGAGAACTTGCCTAAGATGGTGGGAGGGAAGCAGTGTACGTGTGTCTGAGACCCACACCCTAAGGTGTGAAGGAGTGGGGGCAGGAGGAGCATAGGTTGTTGCCTTGCCTTCAGAACAGAGGCCATGCACCAGAGACTCTTGAGTACCTGAGTTTTTGTAGCATGTAGTATTGTTTCAACATGTATTGAAGTACCTCTGTTTTATAAAGATAAGAACTGAGCTGGACAATTAAGTTATCATGCTATAGGGTGTTTTTTTGTGATGAGCTGGTTGTACTCCATTAACTTCCCAGCAAAGCCTGTGGCTTCAAAACCACTGAGAGTCAAGTGCTAAAAGGGCTGCAATTGGCCCAGTTGCACACCCATAGTAGGACAGGCCCTGGGTCATCAGAGGCAAATGGCCCCAGACCCCATGGCTGAGGCCAGTAGACGCTGCTTGCTCTGTATCCAAAACGGGGTCTAACAAGAAGGGTCACAGCCTACATGTAACACAAGCCCCAAATTCAGCACCTGCAGAGAACGTAACCAAAACAAACCCCCCAAGAAAGTTACCTACTAGTCCTTCCTCCAACTCATTCGTCATCGAGTCACGTAGACCCCAGGATGTGACTTAGCAGCTGTTAAATTCTTTCAGAAAAAGTGTGATGCTATATATCTTAAAGGCAGACAAAGTTATCTTGCCACTCTCTGCAGACATTTGATTGAACTTCATACGAGCCCAGTGGTATAACAATGGCCCTCGCGGTAGCCACGGTGTGGGGAGCCCCTGAGCTCGATGTCCCCCCTCAGCTCAGTACCTGGCCTGAATGCTCTTGAGTGGGTTCGGATGATGTACTTTTCAGGGGGGCACCCCAAGTTCCCTGACGCCACTCTAAAAGCACAATAGGTCGGCGAGGCACCATTCGACAACATTTTCAATTTACTAATGTGCTTTTTGCCCATAGTATAAAACACAGCCGTTTCCCACGATCATTAAGAAAAAAAATATATGTATAAAAAAAGCTAAAATCACACACTATACATTAAATAATAAGAGTTAAAAGAGGGTCTTATTAAAAACTCTATAATCTCATTAAGGAGCTTTCTCCAGCGCTTGGTGAAACGTATACCTCCTCCTGGGTTTGTTAAGAGCCTTGCAATGTCCCAGCGTTTTCCTTAAGTATAGGCCAGTTGCTTTGGTTGCACCAATTCAACAGAGCGGACGAGTTATACTTCCTATAGCGCCATTTCTTATTAAAAAAAAAACATCTTAAATGACTAATAAATGTGTATATAATTTGTAAAATAACAATCAGTCGTTTGCCATCTCGCATTTTATGATCAGCCTTTTGGTTTAAAGATACATGTTTAGGCTTGATTCACTGATCTCCGGTTCCTTGGGAAAACTCTGGCTGTCTCGCCTGGAGTGAGGGTCGTAGACACGTGATAGCCCCTCTCCACCCCCCTTTTTTCTCTCCATAAAAGGGGGGCAGCTCTGTAAAGTATGATGATCTCCATGACCCATTCATGGGCCCGCACATGTGATGTGCTGCCGGCCAAGGCGAGCCATTAGCTGCCCCATCGGAAGAGAGGACGCAAATTCGTGTCTGAGAGAAGACAATGTAAATTCGGCTTTGAAATATTCATACGCTTCGTAAAAGGTAATGCGGCTTTTACTCAACCGCACCATTTCCCACTCCTCCCTTCATGAAAAATTCACGTTATACGCTAATGGCTTTCCGCCAGGCTGCCATCTTGGAAAAGAACGCACGCGTTTATACCTAGAAATTATATTACTAAAGTAATCGTACAAGCATGGTCTCCGACAACTGTATATATATTTTTTAACACACTATTTTTGGGGGGCGAAGAGCTAATGAAAAAGAAATATCAACATAGAAGCACTGAGCAGTTTCCAGCTACATACTAGCAGTGCTTAATTTATAAATAAGAACGTGCCGGTGCCCAAAGCCCTCCTCTTAAACACGCGGCTGGTGCATTTAAATGTGCGAACACGGAATACTGAGGCAGAGTATTCCTGAAGCCATCTCCGGCCTCTTCAATCCATTTACAGCCACTCCCTGCCCCTTCAGCTCACTCTTGCAGCGTTCTGCTTTCTCCCATTGTGACGCGTTTTAGTTTTTCTCTTCCTCCGTCTTTCCCATGTGTGTCTTTTGCTCGCAGTAAATGCTTGAGGCAGAAAAATAAGTGCCGGTGCTCCGCACAGAAATAACAAACACAAAGTAAGCACTGGATACCAGTAAAAACATATATATTTGCAGTATTAATTTCCAAAGTTGCCTGATAAAGACGAAAACACCTAGAACAACATAACTGGCCAACAATGTAAATGTGCGATAGATATAGTGAGGCAGCATTCAACATCAAGAGAGACAATAAGATTATGAAAAATTGTGATTTGGCTACCCATTTTAGTAAACTGGGCTTTTCTGCTGAGTCGCTCTATGACAGTACTGTAGGGAGTAAACCCGTAGTTCTGTCAGTATGAAGGCAGTGCTCAGCTTCTGAGTGCAACCGGAAAACTGACTAGCTTTGCATTTCTATGACAACCATAATATTCCAATTCAAGAGAGTGGGAGGATGGAAAGAGGGAACCGTGGGAAACCAATGCCCTGAGCCTTTCTGCAGGCCATTTTTAGGAGGGGAGTAGTACTTCCGGCACATGTGTGTGTGACCTTCTGGTTGGATCACCTACAGAAGGATCCATGGGGCTGAAGTGGACTTTATACTGGCTTCCTAGTTGATGTTAGCCTTTGAAGGTTTGGAACCAGGCTCCCCAGTGCGGAGCGATTTAATTAAAGCGGCCTTTTCCACAGCAGCTGGCATCGGTCTTTGATTGCACTCTTTTTGCACGTGAGAGTGCTTTTAGGAAAGGACCATGGTCCATATGCATCAACACACTTGCCCATAGACACAACGGATAAAAGCCCTTAGATACATCAGGGCCTCTAATCAAGTAAATATTCTTTATGGTCACCTTAAATACAAACGGCTGCTGGCATTGGCTAGGAAAGTTACACTAATGCAAAACTCCAGTGGACTCATGAAACTTTTTTTTTTAAAAGAATGCATTTTATTGTTATTACAGAAAAGAATTCCACTGCGGAATCAGGGTAAAACAGTAGTTTGCACGTAGTTAACTGTATCATTATTTTTAACAATAACCATGCACACCACTTTGGGGGAAATTATATATAAGCCCACAAAATTAAAACACAACCTTTTTGCTAAAAGTATGCTGTAGGAGAAGCAGCAGAACAGTGGGGGTGCCTAGCCAGAGCCCGGTGTCCTGCTCTTCCGCGGAAAGGGCATTGCTTACTTGAACTCAAAACCGTAACAGCGCTTCTCTGGCCCTCAGAAAGTAAGCTTTTACACTCAAATATAGTTACGGCCCTCTCAGAAAATTCTAAAGGATTCGTTTGTATTAGAAATAAAAACAAGACTTACTCAGCGCCTGGATACCCCTCGGGTGATGAGTGCTTTACAAATCCCCATAACAAGCAGGGGCGTTTTGGTTGGTTCACCCCCAACCCCCCCCCCCCCCCCAATACATTTTCTGGTAATTACTTGGGTGCAGGTGCTTTCAGTTGAGTATGGGGACGTTTGTTGAATTTCACGAGGAACTTTTACATTCATAGAGGTATAAGCACAAACACACTCTCTCCCTCTCTGTTTTTCTGTTTTGAAAGCCCTCAAAAATGTTGGTTATTTTACAAATAGTGTGTTTTCTCTCTTAGCACTCCTATTAATCCGAATTCCCCTCTCTTCCTTCTGCCCCTTAGGCCCCTCTCATGCACCCCGATTTTCGTATAATGTATGTTAACATTATATGCCGGCTTAATTGTTGGAAAAACTGAAGCTCAGACCCCCCCACCCCCGCCCAATCTTCCTAACCAAGCTACACATCTGAACATAAGCTGCAGGTTACAGGAAGATACAACGTGTAAAAAAAGGGTCCTCATGGAACAAAACATATATTTTTTTCTTCATTACTACCAGTCAACACAAAAAATTATGTGCACATAACAGGAATAAAACGTGCCTCGATTTCGCAATGCAGCCAGGGCATCAAAGGAGAAGCAGTTAGTTTACACAATCCCCGGGTGCACCGTATTTCACAATCCTTCTGTTGAACATATGTCAAAGAGACTGCAACAAAAAAAATAGGCTATAACTGAGCCCACACAATGCCTGTCTTAGAAGTAACACAGGCTAAAAGCAACCCTGCGGGTTTCTACGGGCTGCCCTCCAGTCACCGAAGTGATAAACATTCTGTTCATGTGTGACCTCACTTCTTCACTTTACTTGGAGCAAATCTTAGAAGTTTGGATACGCTCGAGCTATGGCGGGTTTTGCTGTCTACTTCTGTTAGCAGCAGCGCGCCAGTTTGACAGGCATCACATGGACTTCAGAAGCAGCTGGCAAAATAAGCACTTCTTGCTCACAACAGCTGGCCAGATAAACTGGATTTTTCAAACTGACTCAACCATTTAACGCCCAAAGACTGCATCGTGGTTTCCATTAAGAAACCAGGCCAAATTGTTATACATTTTGAAAGTAATAGACATGGCATTCCACAGCTTATGAGGAAGAGATTTCAGCCAGCCTAGTTAGGATTTGCAAAAGCAGAGAGCCGCCAACGAGAATGGAGATTGTGTGCCCTCTGGGCTCAAATCTATCTCCCCCTTTCTTCAATAATTTCCTCTGCCTGGACTGATTCGAGCCTTTTATCTCATTACAACTATGCCGAATGACACACAGATCACTCTAATGTTCAAGAAGATCAACAACATTCATGCACTGCAGTCGGGTAAAGTGACAGGGCCTAACGGGCTCCCGGTGGAATTATACAAGGGCCTGGTAGGAAAGGTAGCCGAACACCTAAAATATGTTCTGTGATGCATTGACAAACTATAAATTGCCTGAGGACCAACATACGGTTATGATTGTGGTAATACATAAAAGAGGGAAACGGGCAACGGATTGTGGGTCGTACCGAAAAATATCCCTCCTGAACATGGCAGCTAAGGCGTTGGCCAGCCAAAGTCCTAGCGACCAGGCTGCAAAAGGAAATCGCCGCATTGTTCCCCCAGACCAATCAGGCTTCATGCCTCGAAGGAGTATCCACCTCAATCTAAGGTGATTATACAGGGTACTTACTACATATGACACAGTTCCCACAAGATACCCCAGCAGTCCTCCTGGCTCTAGCACCAAAATGGCATTTGACAGCATTGAGTGGGACTATTTGTTCACAATGCTGCGAAGGATGGGCTTTGGCATGCGGTTTTGCAACTGGGTCAAGCTGTTATACTACAAACCACTGGTGAGGGTAAGAGTCAATGAGACAATGACCTGTGTCTTTGCCCTCCAGCTATTCGCGCTGGCTCTGGAGCTGCTAGCGGCATGGGGGATTCCGGGAACAGAGGGATAGGAGGAACGCATCTCCCTATATGCAGACAATGAGCTGCTTTATGTCACCAACCCAACCCTCTCTGTAAATAGACTACTGCAAATATTCAAAATATTTGGGGACCATTCAGGATACTGCATTAATTAATCAGGCAGTCCATGCACTGTTATGGACTGGAGTAATCACACTGAGCAAGTTCCAGATGGGAGACTACGAGGGGGGGGTGGCTGTCCCAGACGCACTACTATAGTGCACAACGCAACTAGTGTTGGTAAATGACTGGGCCTTCGCATACCAGAGAGAACTGGCCTATCGGACTGACAGAGAGGCAGTGGGCCTGAGGGTATATGAAGGGGCCCTATACAATAGACAGCGGGGACGGCCATCCCGACACACACCCGGACAGTTGTGAAAGCCTGGTGGGACGCAGCTTTCTATCTGAGCAGGGCGAGGCACTCACCTTCCAGACTCTGCTCTGGGATAGCAACCTATTAAGGGAGGTGAGCAACCTGCAAGGGTTCTCCAAATGGGCTCAAATTGGTATAGAACTTCTGGAGGGGCAATACATGCATATCCTTGGAGGTGTTGAAGCAGGAATATGAAATGATGGACTCGGAGTGCTATAAAAATCTGCAGTTAGTTCATGCGCTCCCGAGACATATAGTGAAAGGGGAGCAACTAACAGAGGCAACGCCACTTGAAGATTGGGTTCTTACAGAGCCAATCCTGGATCATGCGCTCTCCACCATTTACAATAAACTGATCAATAACTCACTGGATCCCATGGGGGCCTGGGGGAGGCGTGGGAAAGGAACATAGGAACTTTTGATGATGGTGACTGGGCGGAGGCCCTCAAGAACGCATGCAAAATAGCTAAATATGCTTGCTTTCACCTCACGCAACTCAAGATTCTGCATAGGTCCTACTTCTCCAGGGTAAGACTTCAAAAGACTGGAAGAGTGAACTCAGGGCTCTGCACAAGAGGGTGCGGGATGGTGGGTACACTACCACATACTCTGGGACTGTCCCCAAGTACAGCTCTTCTGGGGAGAGGTCGTGAATAAAATGTTTCGGGTGCTGGGTGTGCCAATCCCTAGTGATCCCGGATGGCTTCTCCTACCAATAACGGGAAAAACCTTTTGGACCCGGTACCAACCAATATGGCTGTGGCTTGCAGCAGGAGTAGCCAAGCGGAACGTGGTTGGGCATGGGGTGCTTCCCAACCATCGCATCTGGCGGAGTGGGAAACAGATATGGACCGGTGTGAAAGGGCACAACAGGTGGTTTACCAAAGTAGAGGCTGCCCCAGGAAATGGGAGGGGGTGTGGGGCCATGGAACATCTTTCATGGAACTTGAGGGAGGGCGGGTGGAAATGAGAGACTGGGGGTTCTTTTCTCAAGAGGAAGCAATATCGTGCAAGACTGTTAAAACCCCCTATGGAAAGGAAGGGACTTTGATACTGCTTATTTATAATGCTATCTTCTATGGTGTTGTGTGCTTTGGACTCCATGTATACAGGATGATGACTGTATGCTATGCACTGTTTAATAAAAAAAAGAGTTCATAAAAAATAAATAAAGAAAATCAAAAGAAGAAGAATCCGCAACAACATGACCTCCAAATTTGCTTGCGGTGGATGACCCCAAATCATCACAACCTCTACCCGGCTAAAACTAAAATCCACAGATGTGGAAATGAGTGGTCGACAAAAGATTGCAACCCAGCTTGCAGGCCTGGAAGAAGTAACCTAAAGAGCAAACACAAAAAAACCTCAAGAAAGCATTTTAAAGCTAGATCGTATTGTGGAACCAAAGCTAGATGCTGTAATGAAACTACCAACAAACATACCCAAAATCCTAAAATGCATGTTATCCGTCTTGGCTGTTCCCCTAGAGTTCAAGCCACTGCTGTGCTTCTGCTCGCTTTCCTCGACTACTCACATCAGCTATAACTCAAGGCCCAGAAATGTGCCCTAAACACCTTTCTGGCAGGTACAAGACCTTTTTTTTCTCAGCTGTACTGCACTGAAAATACTTAGACTCGGACATACGCCAAATGAGACACCTAGAGCTCTTTTTGGGCACAGGGAATTTGAACTGATGGCAAGAAAAAAAACTTCAAAATCTACACTGGCTTCCAGTACTCAAAATAATATTAAAGAAGTATAATGAAATGCAAGTAAAATGTAATATTATTAAAACTCTCCACACTCCATAGAGCAGAAATTTCAGAAGTATCATCCCCAGACACTGCTCAATCCGCTAGGAACTATTGTCTTTCTCTCCCACTTTGAACAAGTGGCCATGTACCTAACTTTGATTGCTACCCTAACTGATGTTTTAACATTTGGCCTAGTTTTAGATAATATTCCTGCCTTGCGCATGTTACCATCTACATTTGTGGGCCTTCAATTATTAACACTATTTTGGTGTAAAGACACCCAACATTGTGTTGTCCCTGTGGTTAGGCTGGAGTTCTGTAGATATCTAAAAATATATATTTCCCATTGGATAATCCTATCATACACCCAGCAGATCCTAGTGGACAGAACATACAGACACCAGATTTCAGCATCTAACAGGAACCAACAGGACACCTCTCAGGTATTTGTCGAAGTGCAGATACACTATATGGTTGGGTATTCCAATGCTCAAGCCCTGCACACCATCAAAGTAGCCCAGGTAGTCCATATAATTGGATATCAGCAAGATCACAACTGCATGTATCATCATAAACTCCACAGACAACAGGGCACACTGGACGGGAATGCACCCAAGTGTGCCAGGCAGATGTGACCAGTATTACTATGTTGCTGTGCATACAACAGAAATCATTAAACAGAATCCTAACCACATACTCAGCGCAGCATAGAGAATCCATATTGATCGCCATCACCAGGCTCACAACTAACCACAATAAGCAACGCTCACAACCACCAACAAAACACATTAGACTGAACATGAATCCAACAAAGCAGGGTCTTGCTGAGCTCAAACAGCACCCCTCTCCACACGAGCAGTAAACCAGCCCTTAACAACACATAACACACTAACACAAAACCAATAGCCACTGGAGACCCCACTCTTATAGGGCACACTGTGGACCCTTACAAGAAACCATACTTTCAATTGCCTCAGACTCTTACCTCAAGCCGGCCAATGCATATAAGGATTTTCTCAGATGGCGTGTACCTGCATTGGTAAAGACCTCTGGCTACTCACTGTAACACACATACTACCAAACATACTCAAGAACCAAACATACTCAAGAAGCAGTACATCATCCACAGCCACACTGCTTATTATCCTACACTGAAAAACTTAGTAAAACTTTTGAAAAATTATCGACTCCAGGATGCCCGAGCAATGCAAGGCCATGCTAGCAACAGAGCACGTGCTAGATAAGTCTCTATAACACAATGGTTTTGTTTTAGCCTCTGGTATTTTCAGTGTTGCAAGGCTTAGAAACAGTTTTGCTGTCACGTATAGTAAATATTACCCCTTCCACAGTTAGAGTATTTGCGCTGGCCGCCACTAAGTCGTCCCACAAACCATGTCGTTGTCCTTTTAGCTCTTGCTGAGTTGAATAAGTTATCCATTAAACAACATTTGAGCTGTGCCACAACCAGCATTCCTGGCTCGAGTGCCCTGTTAAATAACTCAGCCTTCACACAGGTGAGAAACATTCATCCTTTGGCACCCCGGGAGGCGGTGAGGGGCACACAGACCCCATCCTCCATTGTGTCAGAATGTCAGATTCCGGCTGCACCCACAGTGCTGTAGAAGAGTATGACAGATCAGTTGTTCTCAAAAGAGTGGGTGGGACCATGAGACCCCCAATTGCCTTTGTGACTTCACTGCACCGGCTGCTAGTGACAGAACTATTCAGATTAAAAGGAAATTATTTGCAGATGGTAATCATTGAAAAAATCTGATGGCAAGCGAATCAAGATGTGAGAGTAAATGTGCGTCAATGGCTAAGCTCATTCTATATTAAAAAAAAAAAAAAAAAAAACACCTTTTGGGGGGGTGGGGGTCTTTTGAGCCAAACATTAAAAAGCGAATGGAAACAGAACTCACAATGTATGCATGTGGTATTTGTGTAGCATGAACCTAGCCAAGACAGTGGAGCAGTGCCTCAGAACCTGCGGGCCAAGACTAACATGTTATAGAAACAGAGTTGAGAAAGGAAACGTGAAGCATTAACAGGTTTTCACGTTGGCAAAGGTTGCTCTGTACGAAGTGGCAGAGACTGCAAGGATGAGATGTAAAAAAAAATGTGATGCATCAAAGTCACACTAAGTCGCAAATGTCTTTCCGACTCACAATATCAACCATGCGCTTCCTTGTGAATCACAAGGAAAAGGGATGATAAGAGGTTGCCATCTTCCTAGAGGCCGGTGAAAGGGTGCCAGCCCCCTTTAATCTTAAGAGTTTGCACTGAAAGGTTACCCACTGCTCGTCATTCAGTAACCAATGGAAGGTTGGCAGCTGTTCATGAGAGACTGCTTCCACAGTGCAAGTGCCTGCTCTACCATCAGGGAAAGCAGACGTAAGTCCCATACTGTCTGAGATGTGCCTTCCCCAAAGTGGCACTTTTTGGCACTGCAGCCCTATTCGGTTTAGGGGGCCAGGGTTATGACCACATGACTTTGCCAATGTAAATGCAGACGCCTCCTCCATCTCTGCATTTTCAGCTGGACTTAATTATTCACAGAAGGAATCCTGCTCCGTGAATACAGATGAGCACCGGGATGTCTCTCACTCACGGTGATACTTAAGGTGTGAACAGTGCTTAATTTGTGCTTGTTGTTTCCGGTGCTGAGCACCAGCACTTATTTGTGAGGGCCGGGGCTTATTCTTATGCCTCAAGCATTTGCTGCGAGCAAAAGACACAAACGGGAAAGACAGAAGAAGACAAAACAAAAAAGCGTAATAAAGGGAGAAAGTAAAAAGTTGCAGGATGAGCTGAAGGGCAGTGGGTGACTGTAAATGGATTGAAGAGGCCCGAGATGGCTTCAGGATTATGCTGCTTCAGTATTCAGTGCTGGCAGATTTAATTACAGCAGTCTCGTGTTTAAGAGAAGGGCTTTCAGCACCGGCACCTCTTTATTTACAAATTAAGCACTGGGTGTGAAGCACATAGATGTCTCTTCACATCGCTCGGAAGGTGCACAACCTAACTTCTCTGAAGCTCATTGAAAGTTTTTTTTCTCCAACTCCAGAGATCTCCTCACTGAAAATCCCTGTAAAGTTGTGCGAGAGTTTTATACCCGAAGCATGAACGCCAGAGAAACTGCGTACGAATAAAGTCAACCATGCTCTGGTCATTTCCTCACACCCAGCCTAAGTAAATGTACTCAGGTGGTTAGCTCCTGAGGACAGGAAAGTCCCTCACCGAGCAGGTAACTAGAGACTGTTTATGGTGCAGGGATTGCCCTAGGAGTGTGCAGTCGGACGCCCTCGGAGCAGAAACTGCCTTTTACCTCCTGTAATACGGGTGCATGACTCCAGATGTTATGGACTGAGTACCGCCAGCACGCATGCAAGCTGGCTCAGCGAAAACAACCTGCAGGCCCTCATTCATAAATTAAATAAAGACGCATCACTGGGCGCCTTCTAAGCCAGAGGATGACAAAAACTCCCATTCAGCAATTCAAATAGTTTAAAGGCATTCTATCGGTTAAATCCAGTGTTTGACGACTGAGTAAACCCTTGACATATGCATGTATTAATGGTTAATGATTTGAACAACAGTGCCTGACAGGAAAAAAACAGGCATTTAAACTGGGGCGGTGGACTTATCTAAACCTACTTTTCCATGAATTTCTTCTTTAAATATTATGTGAGCGTCCATAACCTCTGCCGGCAACGAGGCCGAAGCATTTTACGTTATTTCAGCCAGCTGCGTATTCGGCAATGGACAACAATCACTGTGAGGTTTATACAACTGCCCTGGAGCTGGAAACAACAAGGAAAGCGAAGTCAACAGGTAAAGGTGAAAGAAGGGGTGGAGGGAGCCGGGAAAGGTGCGCATGAAGTACCGGGGAATACCGCTGCCAGTGCGGAAGCAGCCCGGAGTGGGCACAAGTCAGTCCCTCTGGGCACCCAGATGCGAACTGAAACCCCCGGGCAGCAGAGTCCCCCTCGGAGCGCGTGCAATATGTATGCGCATCACACACCGCCGGGTCCGTGCTCCGCGATGCACCGCTGCAGACCTCCCCGAGCGCTAAGAAGCGCCCCCGAGAAGAGGGGTCCCAGCCGCCGGGCTGGTGCCGTCCGCCGCACTACAGCGACACCGCGGCCGGGGGACGGGACCCCGCTGCGGAAGGAATGAAGGACCCCCTTGTCCCTCCCAGGCGCCCCGCTTCCGCCCTCGGAGCACGAATCTGGACCCGAGGTGAAGCCTCCAGCCCCGCTCACCTTCCCGGGCTTTCAGCAGCACCGTGTTGGCCACAATGTTTTCAATCTCCATGATCAAGGGCGGCTGGGCCGGCACAGCATCGCTCAGGCTGTGGCTGGGCTGGCGGGAGCCCGGCTCGCACCGCGCCTTCTGCTCGCGGACTGGCCCTTCATGCCCTGGCGCACGGGGGTGCCTCTGAGCGCCTCGGCGGGTGCCAGCGCCGAGTCCTGCAGCTGAGCGGCGCTCTGTCCCGGCCCCCGCCCGCCTCGGGTCGCTGGAGGCCCGCCCTGCTCTGGGGCTCCCCGCTGCCCTCTAGTGGGCGGCCTGGGCTGAGGAACCTGCGGACAGAGGCCGGTCACTTCAGAAAGCGCCTCTTACAGCGGGGGCCGTCACTAGGCACCCCCTGTGCCCGTGCCACAGGCACCTGAGATACATGTTCTACAGCGTGCTTCGAATGCATTGTAAATGCAATAAATAAAATATACTAGAGAGATATGCCAGTGTTTACCTTTTGCAGCGAACATAACCCTCAACCTGTCCCATATTGGTCTTTTTTAGGTTTTACCGACTTAACGAACATTTTTGATGGTGCAGCAGGAAACTGCTATTTAAAAAAAAGCTAATATAATAGATTGTTTTGCCAAATGAGGATCACTTTCTTTCTTTCTTTCTTTTTTTTTAAAATCCGAAACATAGCTCAAACCTTACCAATAAAGGCTAGGCGAGAGAAGTCCTGGCTTAAGTCGTGCTTTTCTTGGCTTTTGTTTCAAGTTTCGCATCAGGATTCTAAGACAGGACCAGTGGCTTCATATTATGAATCATTCTCGCTCTTCCTTTTCATTTAACTTGGAGTAACGTTTAATAACAATAAGAACACGATAACACAAATAGGGAGATACGGTGTCCATAATTTTTAAAATTTAAGAAAAACCACAAATCCCATGATAGGAGTATATCAACGAATACCCACTGGACAAGGCATGTAAGTATTATTGAGCACCGTAGAAAGGCCTCTTTCTTGCTGCTCGAAGGAGCCATGATAAATATTTTTTCCTCTTCTCTTGAACGGTTTATTAATATTACTACAACTGTTTGTTTACTTAAGTGTGTCCTTAGAGTTCGGAGATGGCGAAACACACATCACTTTTCTTGCCCCTCACGCACCATTGTTCTGATCTTTTATACACTTTGTGAACTTTTACTAGTGAGACCTTCGCAGTCAAGTGTATATCTTCCAACCCCCACCCAGTGCTTAATTTGTGCTTGTTATTTCCGGTGCTAAGCACCAGCACTTATTTTTGAGCACCAGCACTTATTTTTCTGCCTCAAGCATTTGCTGCTAGCAAAAGACACATGGTAAAGATGGAGGAAGAGAAAAACGAAAAAGTGCCCCAAAGGTAGAAAGCAGAAAGCTGCACGAGTGAGCTGGACGGTCAGGGATTGGCTATAAATGGATCGAAGAGGCCCGAGATGGCTTCAGGATTACGCTGCCTCAGTATTCCGTGCTCGCACATTTAATTGCAGCAGCTGCATGTTTAAGAGGAGGGCTTTGGGCCCAGGCACGTTTTTATTGACACATTAAGCACTGCCCCACCCCTCTTAACAAGTCCTTGACTTCTGGGAGTTATGTTTTTTTAGAATGCAGCCCCTCACTCTGCAGCGGACTTTCTTTTGCCAGATGACAGTCTAACAACTCCTCTCCTGTCTCTACGGCCCCAAGCCGAAGCACCATGCCTCCTCTCCACTCACCACTCACAGTTCCTCTTGCAAGGCTAAGCAAAGGACAGGGCCTGAGGAGATTAGGTGGGCCTTCAGGCCCTTTGTTGTTAACCCCCCTTCACTGGGAGAAAATTGGCACCCGTCTCAGAGAGCAGCCATATGTAAATAATTATATACAGGGCTCTGTGAACGTGGGGATTTTTTAAATATCTTCATTGGTTGAGCATGTGTCACTCTCACAGGACCAGCCCGCCCTTACTCCTCCACATGCTGGTGAGCAGTAGCAAGTGGCCTGTATGTACACTGAGTATAGGGTATTGTGACAGGTGTAGTGTCTTCCCCCGCTGGGGTACCAGCCAATAACGATGCCACACACGGAGCTGAGTATTACACGTCTTTATTCATCTGCGTGTAACCGCAAACTCAACATTCTAAACCTGCATTCAATTCACCACACTCTAACATTTATGTCACAGTTCTACGGAGTTTATCAGGAGCCAAAATGGTTCTGTCATTAATAACTCACACAACATTACATCTCCTTCTCTGTTAAATAAAATATTATTATTTTTTACAAATATATATACCCAATCATAGTTCATCGATGAGCCTTCATGGTGCTCTGATTACTCGTCCTGATCTTGTCTTCCGAAACTGGGAACTGGCAATAGAAGTGTACATGATCTGCATTGGCGAGACAGGAGCAACAGCAGTCAGAGGTTGTTGGAAATGGGAGGAATCTCACATAATGGACTTCCCATGACGCTGGGCAGTCACCATGTGCTGGTTACAACATGGAATGGCTCAGCATCAAATGGAGCATCAGACTTACGTTTTCTTGACTGATGGACAAGCACTCAATCTCCTCTAGTGAAAACAATGCTCTTTGTATGGCGTTGCTTGTCTGCATAGGGTGTCATTTTCCTTTTACAATTCTAGTCTATACTATATGTTTCTTTCTCAGTACTTGACGTTCCGTTGGTCCATTGAGGTACCTCGGTCGTCATGGCTCTCCCGAACATCAAAGTGGCAGGGCTTTCACCTGTGGTCAAGAGTGGGGTTGAACGGTAAGCTGCAGGGTAGAATTCAAGACAGTTTTAAGGTTGACCTGTTCCAATACCTCACGCTGCACAGCTTTCTTCAATGTACTCATGAAACGTTCAACAAGCCATTGGCCTATGGCCAACGAGGTGTACTCTTCTGATGCTTCACATTAAGATGTCTGAGATCATCTCTGAATTCTCGATTGTTGAAAGGTGGGGCATTTTCAGATCACAGGAACATCCCATGTCGATGCCATGTTTAGATGCCATCTAAACTCTTGATGACTGAAGGGAAGAGCCTCCGGTAAGGTTAAGTTATGTTTATTTATGTAACAGCAGGCCGAGACAGCCCTCCTCTCCATACAAATCACCAGCCCGACTCCCCAGGCCCAACCGCACCAATCAAATCTTGTTCTCACCCGCATTCTCATTATACAACACAATATCCATGATGCACCAGAGAGCGTAGCGCTCTACAAGACACAACCCAACACATATTTCCCACTTATAATTAAACATAAACATATGTTAAAGAATAACAAATTAAAGAATAACAAAGAACGTACTATAATACCCATAGGACTACCCAAATCTATATACTTTACTACAAATGAATATAAGAACTTTCAATATTTGTCCATAACATAATCCTCAAATCTGTTAGGTGGTCGAACAAATCTGGTGGGAAATTTGCGTATACTTGGATCTTCCCTTCCCACTGTGGCGTTGGTAATTTTCCCGTGACCCGGAGCTCTGGATAATGACATTTTGTCTTTATTCCACCATTTGCCATCCTCCAGTTTCACAGCACGGTCTCTCACTTGCACTATATTATTCCTTCCAGAAAATCTTGATTGTCCTTTTGAAATGATTCTTGGACACTTTACTCTCACTCCATCCCCTTCCTTACAATTGAATCTCTGGCCTCTTATCAAGTGATGAGCTTGGACATACTTCTTTTGTGCACACTCCCTTTTTCTCATCACATCAACAACCTTATCCCATGGTACCACAAATTGTCCCATCCATTCTCTTACTAACTTGGAAGAAGGAATGCGACCGCGCAGTAATACAAAAGGTGAGACTTGTGTGTCAGCATTATTAGTAGTACGTACTGCCCACAACAATTTTTCATTTTCAGATTTACAATTTAACCTACTCACCTTAGACAACTGTACATTATCTTTTATTACTCTGTTCAGTCTTACCACAAGACCATTACTTCTTGGGTGGTACAAGGAAGTCTTGGTATGTTTAATGCCTAAAAATACTAACCATTCCTCAAATTGCTCAGATATAAATTGACTGCCATTGTCTGTTAAAATTTCATCCGGAATACCCTCCCTCACAAAAATATATTCCAACCACTTTATTATGTTGCTAGTGTTTGGCACCTTCACAAATTATACTTCTGGCCAACGGATAACAATCTATTACAACTATTCCATATTCTGAAATACTATCCAATAAGTACATTGGTCCAATAATATCAATTGCTAGCTTACCCTATGTCTTTTCAGGAACCTTAACAGCTTCCACAGGACTTGGAGCAGTCACCTGGAATTTATCACTGATAGCACAATTAGTACACTCTCTAACAAAGTGTTCCACACTCTTGTCAACACCTGGCCACTAGAAACTTTCTCTAAAACTTCTTTTCATGGCTTGCATTCCGATGTGACCCTCATGTGCCAAACTCAAAACTTTACTCCTCATACCCAGGGGTACCACCAAGGATTTAGCAAAAAACAATAAATTATTAACTATGGACAACTTATCAAACACACGCTTGTACTTATTACCAAGCTCCTCTCCAGGATTCCATTTGGATCATTCCAGCAAAACCACTTGCATCACCATTTTAACATCCTGATCAGCTTCACCCATATCCCTCCACTCTTGTTCCGATAAAGCTCCTATCAAATTATCACTTATGGAACACACAGCTAAATCGCCATCCTCACATTCATTATCTGTTCCAATTGTCACTCCCTCTTCATATGAGTCAACACCAGTTAATCTAGACAAACAGTCTGCTAACACAATTTGTTTTCCTGGAATATACTTGATTTTGAAGTTATGCTCACAAAGTTTATATTGCCACTTAGCTATTCTAGGAGTAGCTTTGTCAGCACCTCTTGTCATAAATAACTGTACAAGCAGTTTATAATCCGTCCTCACAGTGAACCGAGTGCCACAAACATATTGTTTGAAATGATTTATGCCCCACCAACATGCTAAAGCCTCCAGTTCAATCACAGACTATGGAGCTTCTGCACCCCTCAAACTCCTAGAGGCAAACGCTACAACTTCCTCTTTGTCTTCTCTTTTCTGCATCAAAACAGCACCCAACCCTTTCTGACTTGCATCTGTCATGATTATAGTATGATCTTTGGTGTCAAAAGGTTTCAACAGTATAGCCTGAGTAATTTCCTTCTTAATACATCCAAACTCCCCTTCACAACACTCATCCCAAATAAACCTGGAATTATTTTTCAATATGTTTCTCAAATTGAAAGTTTTCTCTGAACAGCTGGGTACAAATCTTGCATAAAACTCAATCAAACCCATAAAGGACCTTAACTGATCTTTATTTTTGGGACAAGCAAAATCTTCAATCGCCTTCACTAAACTAACCTTGGGTCTAATGCCCACTTCAGATAACTCAATTCCTAAATAGTTTATAGATGTTACACCAAAGCAGCATTTACTAGGACTGAGAGTTATTCCCTTCACCTTCAACACATCTAATGCACGACCCAATCTCTTTTCACGCTCAGATATATCCCTACCATAAATTAAAATATCATCCTGAAAAGCTTTCACACCTTGCATATTTTTGAACATGCTTTCAACAGTTTGGAAAACCGCAGAAGCCGAAGCTAACTCAAAAGGCACGCGCTTAAATTGAAATAACCCAAAAGGAGTTATAAATGCTGTATAATGCCTAGAGCTGGGATGTAAATTAATCTGATGATATGCAGATGTCATATCTAATAAAGAAAATATTTTCCCACCCTTGATGGATGACAACATTTCAGATATGTTGAGAAGACGATATTGATCTACCTATATTTGTTCATTCAAGTCTCGTAAGTCCACACACATCCGTAACGATCCGTCGGCCTTTCGGGCCAAAACTACAGGGGCAACCCAGTCTGACAATTCTGTAGGATCAATGATGTTATCCTTGCACAGTTTGTCCAATTCCTTTTTAATATCTTCCTTCAAAGTTAAAGGTACTTTACATACTTTATGTACCTCGGTTGGATGTGCTCTTTGACCTTAATTTTATGGACAAAACCCTTGAACAAACCCACCCCACTCTTAAATATTTCAGGATACTAGTGCTCCCATTTGTTATCCCTTATGGTCAACACCTGCATGTAGTCTTGTTTCAGTACTACTTGTTCAGGATTGTTCGGGTCTAGCACTACTTCCAGATTACCTTGGTCAAACCATCCAAGAAGACATTCATCATCCTTGGCTACATATACTGTTCCTTGAGATACATTACTTTTGAATTTCAGTTCAGAATCAAACTCTCCCACAACCTCTATAGACTTCCCACCATACCCCACTGGTTGTATATTGGAATGTCTTAACGTAGATCCTTGATTCCTGAATAACCCATTCCATTTTGCTGCACTCAACAGCGTGAATGGAGCCCCTGAGTCTGCCATAACTCCTACTTCTACTCTGTTAATCGCCACTTGGCATAAAGGCCTTTTTGGACTTGATACATTCAATTCATATACTGGTGACTTAGCCTCACTAACAAGAAATATTCCATCTTCATTGCTGGATGGTGAGGTGTTGTTCAAATCTATACTATTCACTTTGTTCATATTTAGTTGACAGGACTTACACACCATTGCAAAGTGTCCTTTCTTATAACATCTGGCACAAGTTTTATCAATGGCCTGGCATATTTTAGCATTGCCAATATGAGACAGACTGCCACACCTGTAGCACTCTGTTGGTCTACTTGAATACTTCCTTTCTGATTTGCTGCTTGTATTCTGTGTTTGACTGTCCTTCTTAGTGATCTTTTTATTTTTACCTTTTACAACAAACACATCGTGCCATTGAGATTGATTTTTATTCTCTGTAATGGCCATTTGTTCCATGAAAGACACAGTGCTTTCACTTCTGGTGGCTACTTCTATTGCCTTTTGTAACATTAAATTGGGTGTAGATAATAAAGCTTCTTGCACTTTTTTATTATTTGTCTTCTCCACTAATTGATCTCTTATCATTTCCTCCTCAAATTCCTTATATTCACAGGAAACAGCTAAAATCCTTAAAGCCCCTACATAATTGGATGCGGATTCACCTTCCACTTGCACTCTCCTATAGAAGTTATGTCTCTCTAACGTGACATTTTTGCACTTTTTAAATCTTGAGTCTAAAGACTTGATTGCAGTCTCATATTCATCTTCAACTCCATCCCCTTCACCTTCAATTACTAATACCAATTCTTTTGGAATGTGTTTAAGTAGTTTCCGACATTCGGTTCCCAAACAACGTCTCAATATTGCAAATTTCCTTTTGTGAGTGAAATTTTCACCTTCTATCGCATCTAAATATGCTTCTAAGCTTCCTTCCACTGTTCCCAGTGAGAATCAGGTGAAGCTGGACTGGGAACAAATGGTGTAGGTGGTAAAATAGATTGTTGCCTAGTGCTTTGTTACTCAAATTTAATAACTTGTTAAAAATGATGCCCAAAAAGAATCACAAAATTACACCAACAAGGTGTGCGTATCACCGATAATGTATTCAAATCAACATGCACGCTTCATAGCTGACGCACACATGTTACTGCTGAAATATGAAAAAAGGTGGAATAGAACTTGCCCAATACAAAATGGTTTCCAATTAAGGTGTGCGTGTCACCGTGACACGCTTACTAACAATCCCAAAGAAAAATGGCTGCCGTATGTAGTATTGATGCGTGTACATAAAAGCACACCAATAATATTGCAGGGATAACATCACACAGCCGTAGAAAACATGCGCTAAAGGAAATGCCAAGAAGCTTCCTGGATGATTTTTCAACGTCCCGAAAAATCAAAGCACCAAGAGGATAAGCCGTCCAGCGACTCTCACTGTGAAGACAGGTGACTTCTGCCGGTGACTCCACAGCTCGTCTGCACACGTGGGAATCCTGCTGTTATGCTCGTCGCCACTGAAGGGAAGAGCCTCCGGTAAGTTTAAGTTATGTTTATTTATGTAACAGCAGGCTGAGACAGCCCTCCCGTCCGTACAGATCACCAGTCCGACTCCCCAGCCCCAACCTCCACCAATCGAATCTGGTGCCCACCCTCTTTCTCATTATACAACACAATATCCATAATGCACGAGAGAGCGTAGCGCTCTACAAGACACAACCCAACAATGACCCTCTCTTGAGTGATAGATGAGGGATGTTCTATCAATGAAAAATGGGAGTATTCATCAACAATCGCCATTAGGTGATGTCCATTGTCAAGAGGACTGAAAAAGTCAACAGCAATTATTTCCCATCCATGCTTTGGCAACTCTGACATGCTTAAGGTAGGTTGAGTGGTTTTCGATGACAGGCAGTTGCATAGATGACGGGCCTTCAACTCTCTTTTAACTCTCTCATCAAGATGAGGAAACCAGACTTGGTCTTGTAGAGCTCATTTTGGGGCAGTGATTCCACAAGGTCCTTCACAGGCCACTTCAATTAGCTGTTGTTGCAGACACTCCGGAATAACAGTTGTCAAATCCCTCAGGATAACGCCTTCTTGAATCATGGACAGCTCATCTATGATGTTTTTAAACCTCTGGTATTTACTGTCGCTGGCAAGAGGTCAAGTAATGTCTTTCAGTTTCAACATGTCACTATCTTGACTCGTGGCATCGACAATTCACTTCAATGAAATGGTAGCTTGTCTGTTTGATTTCTCAATGAAATTTATGTAAGCTTCAGCCATCTTGGGAGGGGTACAATGACGCTGTATAGGCACTCAGGAGAAGTAGTTGGCAGGGGTTTGATCTTTCCCTGGACAGTGCACTATTGTGTAGTTGTATTCTTATAATCCTAGACCCCAATGTTTGATGCGAAGAGGCATGTTGGCCTTTGGATTGCCAAAGATGGTCAACAGTGCTTGATGATCTGTACAAGCGTAAAAGGCTTTTCCGCATAAGAAGACATGGGAATGTTCACAAGCCCACACCACTGCTAAACTTTCTTTTTCAGGTTGTGAATAAGCATGTTCAGTGGAACAAACTTTTGCTTACATATGCCACAATATGTCTTCCAGCATTTGGGTGTCAGCTGTGTTGTGCCAGGGTTGCACCTAACCCAACTGGGCTACCATCAACAACAACTTCTGTGTGAAGCTTGGGATTAAATTATGCCATTTCAGTAGTGTTCTCAATAGCCTGTTTGACTCTCTTGAAGCTTTGCACGCATGCACTGGACCTATGAAATGAAACATTCTTTTTTGTCATGTCTCTCAATGGAGCACTCACTGTCGATAATGAAAGGTACTGAACAACCATTTACTTTCAGTGTAACCTTTGGGCAATGTTTGAATGACTTTGGTGCTTTTTCATGTCGACTTTTCTTTGACTGGTATTTTTTTTCACAAAGCGGCCAGTCCAACATATGCTCATTTTTCTGAGGTAAACATCCACATTGCACAACCATCTTCTTCACTTTCACTTGATATTGATACTGAAGACATTTTTGACGATGATTTAGATGATGATCGACTTTGTTTGGTGTCGATTTGTCTCAACTGGTGTTGTTGCTTGGCCTTGTGGGCGTGCGCCAAACGTCGCTTCTGGAACATTTGAGAGGCCGTTTTATCTTCTCGCCGTGAGGCACTTACATTTTCTTTCACCTTGCAAACCATTACACAATGTTTCTTCTTCCCACAGCCTTAGCATATCTGTCCAATGGCGGGACATTTACCTTTGTGTGGAAACGTAAATCCACACCTTAAAGACAACTTCTTTTTTGCTGGAGACATCACTTTGTGTCCTTCAGCCTTGTGCTTCTGTTTGCTTTTCATGTCCATGACTGACTCACTTTGGGCACTTTTAGCCTCCATGTCAGCAGGTTGTCGAGTGGCACGCTCTTCAGCTCTGGTAGCCATGTTAACTCACTCCAGACTAAGCGTTTCTCTCAGCATTCGTTGTCTAAAATGAATCTGACAGGCATCTGTCATTAACTCTGAGACATATTGCTCCCCCATTATTGAATTCATTGAACTTACAATATTTGATGAGCGTATCCAGTCTCTCAACAAATTTGTCTATGGTTTCACCAACTCTCTGTCATCCTTGAGTGAAAATGTAACTTTCTTAATCTATATTCGGCATTGGATTGAATTGAGATTTAAGGCTTCTTTAATTTGAAGGTATGTAACTGTCAGCTCGCTGCATTTTCTTTATGACTTCTTTCACAGCCTCACCAGCAAGATTCTAAAGGTATTTGATAAGGCCCTGTGATGTGCTGTCCTCTGGGTCATCTTGGATAGTCTGTGGAACTGGGACCTCTTTCTTGGTCTTTCTTGGTCTCACTTTTCTGGTAATCAGGTGACCCTTTCTTTTATCTGAATTGCTTTGTTTTCAGGCGTTCTTTGGTGTTTTTTGACACCTGGTTGATCTGTGCCTCGCAGCACTTCTGATCACAGCGTTATCTTGCAATTTTCTGTCGCTATTTGCTGCACTTTTAAAACCTTGTTGTATCCGCCTTCAGCATTTTCGCTCCATGTAATGTATAGTTTTATGTTGCATAGTAGCGCGATACCTCTCTTTATAGCCCTGCCAGCAGGTTCTTGCTCAACGATGTGTCGACTTCTCAGTGAAGCTCTCGTTATTTTCAAGTTCTTCAAACCGGCTGGAGTTGCACTTTGAATCAACATATGGCAAATGCTGATTCCGCATTTTGACAGAGACACACATGGCACACAGAAGCAGTTTGCTTGGACCGCAGCAAACTCTCTGGGAGAGCACTGTTGATCTTCATGTTACTTGTCCCCTATATCGTCACCAGTTGTAGCATCTTCCCCAGCCTGGGTATCCGCCAATGACTACGCCAAACATGGAGCTGGGTATTACATGTCTTTATTCAGCTGCGAATAACCACAAACTAAACATTCTAACCTTGCATTCACTTCAACATGCTCTAACACTTACGTCACAGTTCTACGGGGTCCATCAGGAGCCAAAAGTTTTCCATCATTAATAACTCACACAACACTACAATAGGGACTTTAATATAAACTGTCAGCACATATATATTCCCATTTGGAAAAATGTTGCAAGGTAACACCAGCTCTCCTACAATTGACCCATTCCTGTGGAAGCTGAGCAGTAGTTTTTAAAAGGGACAGATCTATTTTGGATCAATCAATTCAAAATTACGTTCAAGGGGCATGGCCAGAGCACACAAGATGGTGGACATGTTGCCTTGAGCTCGGGACCGACTGTCCACTAATCCATCACTATGCCTGAACGGCACAACCGCATTTGTGGTGTGTTCTGCCTCACTGCAGTCCTTGGACCCAGACTCTGGCTGGCCCAAGTCGCATGCTGGAGGAGTACGCCATGGCCTCAGAGGTTGGAGGGCAGTATCCTCGGCAGATCAGAGACCACGGAATGAGGAGCACCGGCATGGCCGGGGTAGCGCTGCCTTGAGTTCAACAGCCAGGGGCTAGGGCCTGGGCCCGGTATCAGTGAGGGGTCTCTTTTCCCCATATTTACATGCAGCCCTGCACCAGTCTACCGTGGCTCTGCAGGCTGCGAGGACTGCCCATCGGAGCAAGGACATGCCAGTGAGTCCCCAGGGATCCCACTGCAGGGAGAGGCGCCCGTAGGTTCTCCCGGACCAGTACGGGTCCACTGCCTGAAGGAGATGGTTGGGTTTTACATGCTGATCGGAATCGGGGCTGGCGTGCCTCGACAGCTGGGGGCCTTCTGTCTCTCTCTCTCCCTCCTCTCTCCCCCCTCTCTCCTGATGCCTAACGGAGTTGCTGTGGGATGGCAGAGCGATACCTCCTCCTGTTTGCAATGGTCCCAACTGGAGTTCCTGAGGGCCAGGGGAAGCGTGAGTGGTTGCCCCTAAGCTTGGACATCTTGTGCAACAACCAGGTCGCATGCCGAAAGACATGACTAGACTCTCTGGGACAAATTAACAGCTACACGTGCTGCCTGGTGACGGGGCCGGCAGGGCCTGAACCACCTTGGGTGGGGGCCCAATTCTCTTCTCCTTTGTTCAAATCCCTCCCCATCACCTTACACTTGGAATGACAAAGGATAAGACCATGGCCCCATCCAAACAAGTTAAACTGGACAAATTTACCAAAGCCCTACCAGGGGTCAAAGACTTAATATGGGGAAGGGTGCATGGGGGATCAGCAATAGCCCAGGGGAGGAGTTGGGTACCAGGAACTCCACTTATATCATCGTACAAGGGATAACGGACACCAGGCAGGCCCTAGAGTCCTAGATTGGCTGAGTAGGTAGCAACATTAAATGACTACTACAGGATCTATGCCAAGTGGTAAAACAAGTCACTGAGCCAGAAGGGCACATCTCTAACCAGGAGAATGAGCTGGTGGCCATGCGCACAGAAGTGCCACAAACTCAGGACATTAATTCGGAATTGTGTGTGTGAGTGGAGGATGCGAAGCGAAGGGGCGGTCCAGCTGCAGTAACTTGAGGTTTGTGGGGTTCCTAGCGGGAATGGCGGGGGATGACCCAACTCAATTCCTAGAGCAATAGCTAAAGCGGCATCTCCCGGATGTGCGGTTCGCTAGTTGTTTTCTGATTGAGAGGGCACAAAGGACCCTAGGACCACCTCTGCTGCATTGGGCAACGTCATGCACAACAATTGCCCGTTTTCTCAACTACAGAGACCGCTACACTGTACTGCATACAGCGCAAAGGATGGGAGAGCTTAAACACAAATCTACAACCATTCTGATCTTCCCTGATTATACCCAATTGGTACAGTGGCAGTGATGATCCTTTCATCAGGTGAAGGTAAAATTGAGAGCCAAGGGCCTGTACTACATGTTGTTATTTCCAGCTAAATTGAAGGTATTGTTCAATGATAAGGCACACTTCTTCAAAACACCAGAATAGGCCTGGTTGTGGGTGAAGAAGGGGCCCAGGATATCTGAGACGGTTGCTACTTGGCCGGCCTCAAAGGACGATGCATGCAACACCAATTATGCCCCAGAAAGTATTGACAGACAGATCACCATCAGGAGGACAGGATGGGCCTGGCACCACCCCGGGCCTAGGGACTAAGGCTCAGTTGGAGCATTGTAACTCAAACCCAGGAACAACACTGGGGACACTTCAAGTACACCTTGCAGGGCATGCACTGGTGTCCTTGGAGGAGCAGGAGATTGGTATGCATGCACATTGGGGGGTCTCAGGACATGTATTTGGCATGCTTTTGTATCAGACCGAGGTACCTACCAATTTGCTTTGGCCATTGAGAATATCACAGTTTGCCCTGACTGGGCTCCACTGCGTGAACCCCTCAGAGATAATAGTTTTCTGCCTCATTTTTCCTTTGTTTCTCTTTTCTTTCTCTAGGTAACAGGATGGTTTGCTTATATAGGGGCAATGGATGCTTCAAGGTTCAAAGTATGGGGTGAGAGGACACTAGGGGGGTTTGTTGGAGATATGGGCTGGTTTTGGTTTGCATGTTTTTAGTTGTTGTTCCTTTGTTCACCTTTTAGCAGAAATTAGAGGTCACCGAGTACATGCTGTCCGAGATGGCTGAGAGCCCACCAGAAGCACATAAGGGGGAGTTCTGCTTAATGTCCTGGAATGTGAAATTGCATTTTAAAACTGCACACACAGGCTGCAATGGCAGGCCTGAGACATGTTTTTAAAGGGTTACATACGCTGGGGTCACAGTAAGTGCTGCAGGACCACTAGTGGCATTTAATTTACAGCCCTTGGATACAGGTAGTAACACTTTATTATGGCCTTACAAGTACATTATATGTGCAAGTTGGGTGTGAGCCTATTTTACCATGGTCAAAGGAGACAGCAACATCACTTATTTTTGTTTTTTTTAAAACATATTTTCATTGGCATTTAGTGTATTCGATATATGTACATTAAAGCATCTGGGTGTTTTGAAAACACTGCGGTGATCCTAGTGCAATGACAGCATGTGAAGGTAAGTGCAAACATTTGTTACATATGCAGTTAAGATGTATAGGTTACTTTTGTGCATAAAAAGAATAATAATTGACAACATGACAATCTTCCCTTAGTGTCAAAACATCTGGTCTTTTGGTGACACTGGGAAATCATATAGGGCACTTTGTTCGACTTTCTTCCCCTTTACTGCTTTTATATGGTTTAGCCAACATTGACAAACGTTTAGGTCTAAAAGCGTTTTGGCTGCCTCTTCTAGACCATATGTTTACTCATACTAACATTCAAAGGTACCATTAATGGAATTCGTAGAGGCCAACACGTTTAACTTCTTGAAACAAAAAAAGGCAAACCAAGCTGCCTCTGGGGTCCGTCCACCAATTTGATGTGGGGATATCAGGGCATTTTAAAGGGAGAAACTATCACTTTAGCACTGGTTAGCAGTAGTAAAGTGCATAAAGTCCTAAAAGCCATCAAAAATAAATGTCAAAGGTTTGGGGTGATACTGCAGAGAGAGCCGTGTCCAACAATTCTTAAGGTTTTTGTTTTGATTTATTTTCTAAAAGTCTAGGTGAAATTATTTAATAATTTTACAGCGCACTTGCTGTGTGCAAGATAAAAGTGCTAAATAATAAATATAGAATAAATATATGTAGTCTTATTCACTAGTATTTCACAAGATCACTTCTCTGAGTTAATCTCAACATTAAATCATTTTTAAATCAGTTTAAAATGTTGACCGTGCAAGGGATTTTTGTTTTTAAGATGTGTATTTTATTTAGATGAATACTTACTTGGATTAAGGTATTTAAAATCTAACAAGTTAAGTTATTTAAGCACAATTCTCTCATCTTCACTGTATTAAGAGACTCTCCAGGAATTGCATAGTCGTTCTGAATGTGGTAATATCACACCTGGAATTACCAATATCAGAAGTACAGATACTATAGGGTACAATATTACTGCACTGTTATGAGTTAGCACCTTTAGAGTATAAAAAAAAAACTGCAGATATTTGTGTTTCTTTGTTGTTTCTGCAATTCTGTCTTTCCCTCTGAGCATCTTTCCAGGGCAGTTTTCACTAAGTTTTTCTTGCCAAAACGTGAAGGGGGGTATATCAAATGTGTGTCAAATCAAAATTTTGTCTAGAAGAGAAATAACAGTCAATACACAGTCATGGTATGAAAATCATAGCAAAGTTTATTTGCTAGAGCCTACAGGCAGAAGACTCTGCTCACAGTAACACACTGTGGAGTTCTTCAAAAACATCGAGTCATCAGAGGCTTTTTATAAGGTTCAATGCTCATTAGTTTGCATTACAAGCACTATTTCACAAGCTACAAAAAGCTGCAAAAACATTCAATTGACAGCAAAAGTAATTATTCTTTAACTCCTTCTGTGCCGGGGACGTAATGGTTACGTCCACCGGCACAGTGCTCATGTGCCGAGGACGTAACCATTAAGTCCTCGGCACTGAGTTCTGTGGGCTTCCCTCCCACCCCCCCAAGCCCTTCCCCGTCCACCCCAAGGCAAGGGTCGCTCCCCGGGGGGAGGGGGCAAATTTATTTTAGGCCAGATCGGCCTATTGTTATTAGGCCGATCTGTCCCCGGGGGGGGGCGGAATCCTCTAGGCGCCAGGGATCATTATTTTTTTTTTTTTTTTAGAGGTGGGGAGCGACCCCTTAGGCAAGGGTCGCTCCCCTGGGGGGCAAATTTATTTTGGGCCATTTCTGCTCCCCTAGGGGGCAGATCGGCGTATTTCTATTAGGCCGATCTGCCCCCGGGGAAGAGAAAACACTTAGGCACCAGGGATTGGTGTGTGTGTATGTGTGTGTTTTCTTTAGGGGCGCAGCCCCTTGGGTAAGGGTCGCTCCCCATGGAGACACATTACTGTTGGCCATATCTGCCCCCCTTGGGGGCTGATGGGCCTATTTTTGGAAGGCCCATCTGCCCCCAAGGCGGGGGGTGCAGAAAGCCCACAAGAGACCAGGGAAGTTTTTTTTCCAAAATAAGAGGGTGGGGGTATGTCCATACCCCCACCCAAAATAAATGGGGCCAAAGTTGTTCTGCCCACCAGTGGGCATATGGGGCAATTACCCCTGATCCACACCCGGGGGGGGGCAGAAAGTCTACTAGATGCCAGGGAATTAAAAATATATATATATTGGGGTGGTGGTTACCAACCAGTATGGGCCTGGTTATGCCCCCATCCCAACTGAAGGGGGTAACAGTCTTTTATCTCTCCCCCGCACTCTAAAAAAATCTTATCCCACAGCAAGCAAGAAGACATTTGATTATTTTGGGTTTTGGTTTTACATTTGGGCCATGAGAGCTTGGCTAGCTCTCAAAATCGTCCCACTTGGAATGGTGAGGGCTGCACTTCATGGACTTTGGGACGCTGCCATGTAGAAAAATCCACAAGACCTAGACACATCTGAAAACTAAACATCTGGGTGATTCCAGGGTGGTGTGTTTCACATGCACACCACACCATTTTCGTACCCACAATGCCCTGCAAACCTCCAACTTTGCTGGAAATCACACATTTTTCCCACGTTTTTGTGATGGAACCTTCCGGAATCTGCGGGAATCCACAAAATTCCTACCACCCAGCATTGTCTCATCTATACCGATAAAAATTCTGCTGCACTTGTCAGCCTAAAAATGTTTTTTTGCAAACTGCTCTTTTGGACCCCCTTTGGTTAACCCTCAATATCAACATGTTTTTGGTTCTTCCCTTTCACAAGCACTGGGTCCACCTACACAAATGAGGTATCATTTTTACCAGGAGACTGAGAGGAACGTTGGGTAGTATGAAATTTGTCCTAATGCGGTGATCCTACACAGAAATGTGGGAAAAATTAGTTGGTTTTTTTTAGCTAAATTTGAGGTTTGCTGAGGATTCTGGGTAAGAAAACATTGGGGGATCCACGCAAGTCACACCTCCCTGGACTCCCTCGGGTGTCTAGTTTTCAGAAATGTCTGGGTTTTGTAGGTGTCCCTGGATTGCTGCTGAGCCCAGAGCCAAAAACGCAGGTGCCCCCCGCAAAAACAGGTAGTTTTGTATTTGAAAATTTGTATGTGTCCAGATAGTGTTTTGGGGCATTTCCTGTCGCGGGCGCTAGGCCTACCCCCACAAGTGAGGTACCATTTTTATCAGGAGACTTGGGGGAACGCTGGGTTTAAGGAAATTTGTGGCTCCTCTCTGATTCCAGAACTTTCTGTCACCGAAATGAGAAGAAAAAGTGTTTTTTGGCCAAATTTTGAGGTTTGCTAAGGATTCTGGGTAACAGAACCTGGTCAGAGCCCCACACGTCACCCCATCTTGGATTCCCCTAGGTGTCTAGTTTTCAAAACTGCGCAGGTCTGCTAGGTTTCCCTAGGTGTCGGCTGAGCTAGAGGCCAACATCCACAGCTAGGCACTTTGCAAGAACCAGCTCTCTTTTCTTACTGAAATAGTGATGTGTCCATGTTGTGTTTTGGGGCATTTCCTGTCGCGGGCGCTAGGCCTACCCCTGCAAGTGAGGTACCATTTTTATCGGGAGACTTAGGGGAACGCTGGGTGGAAATGTGTGGCTCCTCTCTTATTCCAGAACTTTCTGTCACCGAAATGAGAGGAAAAAGTGTTTTTTTGGCCAAATTTTGAGGTTTGCAAAGGATTCTGGGTAACAGAACCTGGTCAGAGCCCCACAAGTCACCCCATCTTGGATTCCCCTAGGTGTCTAGTTGTCAAAACTGTGCAGGTTTGCTAGGTTTCCCTATGTGTCGGCTGAGCTAGAGGCCAAAATCCACAGCTAGGCACTTTGCAAAAAACAGCTCTGTTTTCTTTCTGAAAATGTGATGTGTCCACGTTGTGTTTTGGGGCATTTCCTGTTGCGGGCGCTAGGCCTACCCCCACAAGTGAGGTACCATTTTTATCGGGAGACTTGGGGAACACTGGGTGGAAGGAAATTTGTGGCTCCACTCAGATTCCAGAATTTTCTGTCTCCGAAATGAGAGGAAAAAGTGTTTTTTGGGCCAAATTTTGAGGTTTGCAAAGGATTCTGGGTAAAAGAACCTGGTCAGAGCCCCACAGGTCACCCTATCATGGATTCCCCTAGGTGTCTAGTTTTCAAAACTGTGCAGGTTTGCTAGGTTTCCCTAGGTGCCGGCTGAGCTAGAGGCCAAAATCCACAGTTAGGCACTTTGCAAAAAACAGCTCTGTTTTCTTTCTGAAAATGTGATGTGTCCACTTTGTGTTTTGGGGCATTTCCTGTCGCTGGCGCTAGCCCTACCCCCGCAAGTGAGGTACCATTTTGATCGGGAGACTTGAGGGCTGGGTGGAAGGAAATTTGTGGCTCCTCTCTGATTCCAGAACTTTCTGTCACCAAAATGAGAGGAAAAAGTGTTTTTTTGGCCACATTTTGAGGTTTGCAAAGGATTCTGGGTAACAGAACCTGGTCAGAGGCCCACAAGTCACCCCATCTTGGATTCCCCTAGGTGTCTAGTTGTCAAAACTGTGCAGGTTTGCTAGGTTTCCCTATGTGCCGGCTGAGCGAGAGGCCTAAATCCACAGCTAGGCACTTTGCAAAAAACAGCTCTGTTTTCTTTCTGAAAATGTGATGTGTCCACTTTGTGTTTTGGGGCATTCCCTGTTGCGGGTGCTAGGCCTACCCCCGCAAGTGAGGTACCATTTTTATCGGGAGACTTGGGGGAACACAGAATAGCAAACCAAGTGTTATTGCCCCTTGTCTTTCTCTACATTTTTTTCCTTCCAAATGTAAGACAGTGTGCAAAAAAGACGTCTATTTGAGAAATGCCCTGTAATTCACATTCTAATATGGGCACACACCCAGAATTCAGAGATGTGCAAATAACCACTGCTTCTCAACACCTTATCTTGTGTCCATTTTGGAAATACAAATGTTTTCTTGATACCTATTTTTCACTTTTTATATCTCAACAAATGAATTGCTGTATACCAGGTATGGAATGAAAACCCATTGCAAGGTGCAGCTCATTTTTTGGCTCTGGGTACCTTGGGTTCTTGATGAACCTACAAGCCCTATATATCCCCGCAACCAGAAGAGTCCAACTGACATAATGGTATATTGCTTTCAAAAATCTGAAATCGCAGGAAAAAGTTACAGAGTAAAATGTGGAGAAAAATGGCTAGTTTTCTTACCTCAATTTCAATATTCTTTGATTTCAGCTGTTTTGTTCTGTAGGAAAAACTTGTAGGATCTACACAAATGACCCCTTGCTGAATTCAGAATTCTGTCTACTTTTTAGAAATGTTTAGCTGTCTGGGATCCAGCATTGGGTTCTCACCCATTTCTGTCACTAACTGGAAGGAGGCTGAAAGCACAAAAAATAGTAAAAATGGGGTATGTCCCAGTTAAATGTCACAATTGTGTTAAAAAATTGGGTTTTCTAATTCAACTCTGCCTGTTCCTTAAAGCCAGGAAGATGGTGATTTTACCACCGCAAACCCTTTGTTGATGCCATTTTCAGGGGAAACACCACAAGCCTTCTTCTGCAGCGCTTTTTTCCCATTTTGTAAACTAGTTTCTTGGTCTCCTTCAGGGGAACCCACAAAGTCTGGGTACCTCTAGAATCCCTAGGATGTTGGAAAAAAGGGCACAAATTTGGCGTGGGTAGCTTATGTGAACAAAAAGTTATGAGGGCCTAAGCGCGAACTGCCCAAAATAGCCAAAAAGAGGCTCGGCACAGGAGGGGAAAAGGCCTGGCAGCGAAGGGGGAAAACAAGCTTATCGGTAAAGTAATTTAGGATATGGCGCCTCCAAGAGTGCCTCCTTGTCTCAATTTCAAAGCCCCTGTCTAGGGCACGTTGTATTTCATGTGTAGCATCCCAACCCCTCTAAAAGTCACATTCCAGCTTCGCAGTGTAAGAAGCTATAATTCTGTAACACATGTCACTTTTATTTTCTCAAACATCCTAAAGAAGTTACATTTACAAAATAACCAATTCTTTCTCTAAGCTTCAAAGGTTTAGTGATTTGCGACTGCACAAAGCTGAGATAAAACTGTCCCTACACCATGTCTGCATTTATAATTCCAATTTGTGGCCACATAAGGACTAATGGGCAACTTGTAATGAGGTGATAAGTGCTGCACCTCATCTCAATATGAAGCAATCTATTCAGATCAATTGGAGGTGGTAAGATAGATCTCTCAAGACAAAAAACATAAAAGTGGCCGAAAAAGTCTGAAAGAATGTTGGTACGGCTCTGTAATTATGTTTCACAATAGAACATGTGTGAAACACAAAAACAGACTCTAATTGTCACTTTCATTAGGCACTAAACAGAATACACTCATTCTTCTACTAACACTAGCTATATATAAAATAGA
Source organism: Pleurodeles waltl (assembly GCF_031143425.1). NCBI lineage: Eukaryota > Metazoa > Chordata > Amphibia > Caudata > Salamandridae > Pleurodeles > Pleurodeles waltl. The sequence goes on from NC_090437.1 coordinate 1,194,646,548, forward strand.
GTGGTCTAAAAAGTGACCTGTTACATATGAATGTACCTACATTGCACATACTAGAATAACGAGGTCTCTTCTGTGATACTAAAGCGGAGATTAGTAACTCCCCACTTTTTGCAATTTCCAGATTGTCATCAACTCCTTTTCTACAACACAGATTAAGAAAGTTGTTTTATTCTTTTAATTTTATTGCTTAGCACAAAACCATGAACCGTTGGATAGGCAAGCACAACTCAGAAAGTCCAATAATGTGCCACACCGCCCATATGCCCTAGCTTTTAAATAAACAACATTTTATTTAATTGACTTATGGCCCTCAGGGCCTAATGTACTAAAATATAGGTTGTAAATTGCTCACCGACTTTTTGCAACCATTCTTTAATTTTGCAACTCGGCCTATGTACTGTTAGGTCACATCATAAAACTTCCCATTGCAGAGTATCGCAAAATGACTGACCTTAATGAAAATTAATTAAGCAGGTCACTATTTGGGCTCCCTTGTGATTTGCTGCAAACACAAGGATGGTAGCCTTCAAGGAACAGCATATTACCACTGCTGCATATGCATTCCTAAATGGGATTTTCTTTCTATAAACCAGTTTCTGTTCCTTAACGGAACTGGGGCCGCTTTAAAAAAATACTATTTGGGGAACACATCAGTGGCAGCAGGTACTGCTTCCTCTCTCCTTAGTCGCCCAACACTATTCCTAAAGGGGAAGCTTCCCATTTGAAGATCAGTTACCGCCTTTGAGGAGTGAGTAAATGTTCAATGGATTCCAACTGCAATTGCGAACCACAGATTAATATCATACCACATCACAATTAGGAGGGGCGCCCTTTTCACGCCCTGAACCGCAACACTTCTCAAAGATTTCTTTGTTGAACACAAAGATGTTTTTTGTTAAACACCATTCAATCATGCTCCTCACCATTTTACTATGACCGTAGAATTTGATCGGTCAGATCCCTTAAATAATGTTCAACTGCCCTCAGGCCATCTTTGTGGCGAATACTTCTATACAAAGATGACACATTTGACATCAACAATAACATTCCTTCTTCCCGATATACATCAAAAATTCTACGCAGGAAACCCAAGGTATGCTTAATGTAAGACGGTAGGTCAAACACTAACAGGCTAAAATTGAATTGATGTATTTGGATACATTTTCAACTGCGTTCCAGAAAAGAGTTTTGCTGACAATGAGTGTAGGAAGCTGGCCTGGTGTGAGGCATTGGCACCTTATACCAGGTCCAGGTATCCCCTATTAGTAAATAAAGTCAGCATCTAGGAAGCCAGTGCTCTCTAGAAGTAGCTGTGGATGAGCAGCCAAGACTTATCTAGGAGACATGCAAAGCTTATGTAATACCACAATAGTCACACAGTAACTCATCACACATGAAAGAACCACACAGTGTTAGAAAAATAAAGGTATTTTATTGCAGTAATACCACACTAGATTACTTATAGGCAGTCCCCCAGTTGGAGGTAAGTATACACTATAGTGACTCTAATCAAAGTCTAATTGGACTAGCATCATATTCAATACGATTCCCGGGACAGGCAGACAAGTTGGAGCAGATCTGTCATGGAAGATACAATCAATCAATCAGTGATTTCTAAAGCGCAGCTAATCACCCGTAGGGTCTAAAAGGCGCCATTTGCGGGCGTGCTGCTCGGTCAAAGAGCCAGGTCTTGAGATCCTTCCTGAACTGCTTCAGTGATGTGGTTTGCCTGAGTTTGAAAGGTAGCGTGTTTCTTGTCCGGGCTGCGAGGAAGGAGAAGGATCTTCCTTATGCTGTGCTTTTCCAGATCTTGGGAACAGCTGCGAGGGTGAGCTAGGAAGAACGGAGTTGTCTGTTTGGTACGTAGAAGGTGAGGCGGTGATTGAGGTATGCCAGTCATATGTTGTGTAGTGCCTTGTAGGTGTGGATCATGAGTTTGTATATGATGCACTTGTTGACTGGGAGTCAGCGTAGGTCCATGAGGTGGGAGGAGATGTGGCTGTGTCGGGGGATGTCCAGGATAAGTTTGGATACTGCATTCTGGATTCTTTGTAGTCTTGATTGTAGTTTCTTGGTGATGCTGGCATAGGGTGTGTTGCAGTAGTCCAGTTTGCTAGTGATGAGTGCGTGGGTTACTGTCTTCCTTGTGCCGGAAGGGATCCACTTGAAGATCTTTCGAAGGAGTCGGAGGGTGTGGAAGCATGACAACGAGAAGGAGTTGACTTCCCAGGTCATGGATAGAGAGATGTTCAGGATGATGCCCAGATTCCATGGGAGCTGGGGCATTTCCCAATGCAGTGGGCCACCAGAAGTTGTGCAAGGCAGAAGGAGTTGAACTGGTTATGAGAATCTCCGTCTTGTCCGAGTTGAGTTTGAGGCAGCTGGCTTCCATCCAGGCGGCGACTGCTGTCATCCCATTGTGGAAATTTCTCTTGGCCTTTACCTGGTCGTCGGGCAGGGAGAGGATCAATTGGGTATCGTCGGCATAGGAGACTACGTTTAGCCCATGTTGTTTGATGATCTTAGCTAGCGGACCAGGTAGATGTTGAAAAGAGTCGGGCTGAGTGATGATCCTTGGGGCACTCTGCAGCATGTATCTTTGGGTTCTGACATGAACTGCAATAGTCTGACACTCTGTGTCCTTCCGGTGAGGAAGGACCTGATCCATTCCAGGGCTTCATCTCGAATGCCGGCATCGTGGAGTCTGGCGCAGAGGGTGGAGTGGTTGACAGTGTTGAATGCGGCGGAGAGGTCGAGGAGGATGAGTGAGGCCGTGCTTTGTGGTTTACTATGATCCGTATGTCATCGGTGGCTGCTAGGAGTGCTGTTTCGGTGCTGTGGTTGCTCCTGAATCCTAATTGGGATGGGTCTAGGATTTGGTGTGTCTTGAGGAATTCGATGAGTTGCTGGTTGACAGCCTTTTCTGTTTCTTTGGCTGGGAAAGGGAGCAGAGAGATGGGTCTGTAGTTTTTTAGCTTCCTTGGGTCAGAGGTGGATTTCTTGATAAGCGGGTTGATCTCAGCGTGCTTCCAGTCTGATGGAAAGGTGGCGGTCTTAATGGATCGGTTGATACAGTCAACAGAGATGAGATCAAATAGTCTACTGAGCAATACTCAGATACAAATATAACATTAGTGACTATGATAACAAATGACTTACAAAAGATGGCTAGGCTATGTCCTCTGTCAGGCAATCACTCTGATCACAGATATAATTGGATGTTACTCCAGATCAAGTCACTAGAGCAATATTATTTTTCATGTGATATAAATCAATGTTCATGCTTCAAATAAACAAGAGAGACCTGTATGCAGTTTATGCTCAATGTTGTATTGTTTCATCTTCTCATAAAACTGCTTTTTAGCCAATGCAGTTTATTTTCAAGACGTTATTTTTTCATCTTATCATGAAAATACTTTATTACCAATGTGTTTTTCCCACTTCTTCACGGCTCAGTCTGATTATGAAAGGTAATGTCAAAGCCGTATTCCTCAAGCTCCATTAAGGTAATTAGATAATTGGGTATGGTCCCTCAGTGAAATCTGTTCCTACATAGCATCTTGCGCAGAGTGTTTATAGTTGACACACTGCAAGTCACATTTTAAGGATGCTTTAGAGCCAATCGATGGTTCTGTGGGAGGCTCATAATAAACTACAGAAGAAGTTGCAACAGTTAACATTACAGCTTCAGGTTTCACTTTGAAATTGACTCTTAGTGTAAAGCTAGATACATAGTGAACTTTTCTATGACTGGAATGAAGCTCAGGATTTAAGCGTGGCTGTTCTAATCTTGGGGCAGTTCATCCACAGTATTAGAGATGATAATTTACTCAAGAGGCACCTTCATGTCCATGGGGGTCTGCTGAACAGAATGAGCCACATAATGCTTTTAGATATCACAATCTACACCTTAATATTTTTGTTTGCACCAGGCTATCCTGTTTGAGTGCTTTCTACCCAAAGAACATGAACAGGTGGTCTGTAAGACGGTCCAAAGTTTTGTTTTGTTTTCTCCTGAACTACCTCTGCCACTTTGGAGAGCCACATATCAGGAGCTTATCTTTGTTGGTGGCACATTAGACAAGTTAGTTCTAGTTTCTTTAACAGTCTGTAGCAAAGCAAAGTGGGAAAAAGGATCAAGTTTTTTTCAACTTTGCCACCTTTCCAGGGACATCAGGATCAGGTACAGGTATTTAGACAAAATATCAAGGGCAAAATATTGTGTGGACAAAATAGTGTGTCAACAATATCGAGGACACAAATATTGCAAAGGTAAGTTTCTATAGGAAAGTAATGTTTTATTATACTTAATTTCACAGATACGTAACTTGATCATAGATATCTTCAAGGTACGTAGATGTGGACTTAAGAACAGTAAATCTATACTTGCCTATTTGCATTTACCTTCTCGATATTTTGGTCCATAATATCTTAGACATGATATTCTGTCCACACAATAGATATTCTACCAGATATTCCAGGCATATACATGGGTCCTCCAGGGGGTAATTTGTATGGTGTGTGACCACCTAATACTCCTCTAGGCAAGTTATTTAGTACTCTCTCAACTTCTTACAGGTTATGCAGCTGAGTCAATCCTGTGTCCCACAAACTAGCAGTCATGGCTTGTTTGGTGTATCGGTCAACAATGCTGTTCCAATTCTGGGTGGAACGGGTGTGAATATCGTAGTTGTACTCTGAGGGCAGAGATGGCATTTATGAACACCTCATAGGTGAACACACCGCCATTGCCTAATTGTAAGGTACAAACTTCTTCCATTGTTATTAAGCACTGCAAGCCTTTTATGACTACCCAAGCAGTGGCAGTCATTTGTGGTCAAACCTAAAGGAATCTGGAGTGCGAGTCGACCACTACCAATATATATTTATAACAATTAATACTCAGGATTGGCCTGATGTGGTTGAGAAAAATGACCCCCAAGGATTAATCAGTGATAGCAAAGAAAGTCTATGCTGGCCTAGCTACAGTGCTATGTTTTATCTGTCTACAAATATTATATTGCTGCACATACGTTTTGAAAACTTTGGTAAAAATGGCCACCAATATTGTTGCTGTAACACTGATAAAATAGCACTGATGCCAGCATGAGCCGAAGCTCTTCCCTTATAAGCTGCCCTGTTTAAATCTAATCTAGCTTGTTTATTAGAAATATTTAGAGAGAAAACCATCGGAAGTTTTTTTTTTTCCCTTTCAACGTTGCTTATATTGCTACTGACATGTTTGCATCGATCCCTGTTTAAGATCAAGTTACAGGAGCCACCTTAAAGGTCTGCAATGCTGTTTATGTAGCCAAATGTGTCTCACATTTCTGCTAGCATAAGTTCCTTCACTTGTATGGTCCACGGTGTGCTGTACATAAATGAAGGGAAGCTTGTCATGTAGGACAGCTCTTTCTGCAAAACTGTTTACTTTTTATTGACTTCCAATTTGAATCTCTAAATCTGATTAGGCGCCAATGTTGTACATCTATGTTGTATCCTTTGACACAGAATGCTGAATCCAAAACAATTAGTGTGGGAAATGATGGATTAGCCTTTTGGAGGTCAAGCTGCTGGGCATATTAGATTTAAACAGGGCAGCATATATTTCTGCAAGTTGTGTAGTGGAATCACCCAAACCTTTAGTGTGAGTGCATAGTGCTTTGAAGTTGCCATCCTCAAAAAGCCTGTGCTATATAGTACAGGCCACAGAGTATTCCTGTTTAGTGCCAACCACAGGCTGTGCAGAGCCGTCTAATTAGAAGACCCTCTTATTCTCATGTATAGGCATACCATTTGCAGTTTGTGGAATATTTTATGTGTATTCCAAAAATGACTGCATGTTTAGAGTAAGGCTGTATTCAATTGTACATCAGTAGCATTTAAAGAAGAAGCCAACTGCGACCAATGCAGCTATAGAGTGCAATCAAAAGAAAGCATTTGTTGCTGCACCTAGTAAAGGTATGGGAGAAATTATAATGCCAAAGGGGGTTCTTTCAGTATATCTTTCTGTACTGTGGTTTTTTCCAATAACAGTAACGTGTTCCTCAGCAGAGGAATGAAGATGTTATCTATATGCTATGGGATTTGTTTGTCCTTCATTGTACACCACATATGTATTGCTTGAAGTGCGGGGAACAACACTAAGCACTAGGTTTATTCTGTTGTCCTGTGTCTGCAAATATTTAGGACCCAACATGTCTGCTTGCAGTCCACCTAGGATAGATGTGTGTGCTTTTGTCAAATGTATTCCAGAAAATTTTAGAGTGAATAATTCATAAAAAGGCTTTACCCACTCAGCATAATGTGGCAAGTAAGTTCTCTGGAAGTTAAGAAACCCCGCCAGGGCTTGTAAATTCCCTAATTTGTCAGGGGGTGGTAAAGTTGTACACTTCTGTAGGATGTCAAGTGCCAAGCCTTTATCTTAACTGGATAACTCATATCCAAGAAAAATTACATTGAGATTTGCAATCTTGGATTTCTTAGAATTGATTTTATATCTGTGTTGAGCCAAAAGAGTCACTATCCTGTCCACCCTAGCCAGTCATTCAGTCAAGTGATAGTCTGTAATCTATATATCATCAATATATAATAACTCATTGGGATCTTCTTGTAACATCTCCATAATTCCTGCTGCAAAAAGCCTAAGGATATTCTTATATGGGAAATCACCTAATAAAACAGTGGCTAGATACTGATATTCAGGTTCTATATTCTGACTAAAGAACCATTAGATATATCTATGGTCAATGTAGATTTTTTCCTCACTAGATTCATTATTAATACAGTACTGTCAGCGTTTTGTACAGCATATGTTCTTGTATGTGCATTTAATTTTCTATGATCAAAAACTATTCTTTATCAATTATCAGGTTTCAATACTGGAAAAAGAGGGGTGTTTATTGTTGAAAGATAAGGCACTATTTTACATTGATATAGTAGCTGACCTAAAACAACATTTACATAGCTCTTAGCTTTTTGCTTCAAAGGATATTACTGCTGTTCCTGGGGCCCACTCCATAAGGGAATCACATATGGAAATGTGTTAGAGATTCTTTGTACCACCTTGTTTGGTTTCTATCAAATGCAAGAGCCTGTTTCAGAGCCCACTCGTGTAAAAGGTTTCATGAGTTCTTCAGGTACTAAGGAGGAAACTATCACCACCTCACCATGAGGTGCATCCTTACAAAATTCTTAAATCAATCATCTTCTTTAAGAAGGATGTCATAAGCATCCGATAAATTAAACCAGAATATAACTTTTATTTGTGCAGTATGTCCCCCTCAGTCTGTTATTTCTACATCATGAATCCTGTCTGGAGTTTTTACATGCCCATCTACAGTCTCAACCTGTAGGCATTCTTTAGTTGGAGTCACCACCAGATGCGCCTTAAGAGTCTGGCAAACTAAAGTCCTGTTCTGCAGAAGTATCTGTAGTTTGCAAGTCATGCTTTTTTGTTAGACTGGCCACTTTCTTTTTCTTAATGTGAGTCTTTGAGTCCAGATCTTTCTCTTTCTTCTTTACAGTAACTTTAGTCTCAGGTCCTGATTCACATTTTGCTTGAAGTATTTGCCTATTCTGTGATACTAAGTCCCACCACTCCTTTCTGCCCTTTTACTATTCCCAAAATCATGTTAAGAATGGAAAAAACATCTATCAGGATACCAATAGAGATCTAGCTTTCAAATTTTGTCTCCCACAAATTATATCCACCCCTACTGGATTTATGCATATAGGAAGTTCCAGTCCATGTTCTCAATATATGATTTGAGGTGTAGTTTTATAGCCAAAGAAGTGCAAACTTCTCAAATAATCTTTGGAAATTCTTGTTTATGACCCTGAAGGGAAACCGCTGCCAACTGCTCATGTACTGCCAGAACCACCGCTACTCGACAAACATTAATAAGAACTATCCAAGAGGGTATTTCAAAATTACACATTTGTTTCCTCCCTAAATCTAGAGCAGCTGCAGCTCCATGCTCATTCAGTGTATGTTTTAGCACCTCTATAGCACAGTTGATAAAGGTGATAATATATTGTTCCCCTAGTGATACACTCATCTAGTAGTTATACCATCCCAAGTGGAACACAAGAAATTAGAATTCTGTGCCTGTCCTGGAGTGTTGCATGAGGATAGACTACTCTCATCTGATTAGTTTTGCGAGTTATCCAGAACTGAATTTTGTCTCGATATATGGGGGTCATGATAGCATAATTAGTTTGTGGACTAATCACATAGACTGTCGAGTAAACAAAGATTCCTTCTTGGCAAGTCGGCGTCAGGTAGCCAGTTCACATAGAATAGAGGTTGTAGATTTATTTAAAAGGTTACAGGATAAGTTACAAGTTACTTAATAAGGAGACACCCCTAGGAGCAGAATCCTCTGTGCTCAGCCCACTCTCTCTGTCACACTCCTCCAGTCACTCGCCAACATCCCATGATATCCCACACTGGCTGAGCAGAGAACAATGGAGGTGTGCACAGAATGCATCACAGGCATTTCAGATTATAGCACATCTTCTTCCTTTAGACAATAATAAAATGCAAACAAGAAACATAAGATAGAAAATAATAAAATACAAGCAAAAAATGTAAGAGACTCTAGGTTTGAGGTGTTCTTTAAAATATTCAACCCTATGATATTATTCACAGAGTGGTTGCATCCAACCCCATCTATACAAAACCAAAAGCATATCAATATATAAGTCCCACAGGACCCATAACCTAACACCTCTTACACAACCAGGCAGAAACAAATGAAACACAAATCCACAAAATGGGTATCTTTAAACCCTCACTGAACTCAGAACTGGGCAACTTGTGTATAACACATGGATGTCTTTCAACCCTCACTATAGCAGTATGCAAAGGTGTCTTTCAACCCTCATCCTAGAAATTATCAACCGGTAGTTTTCAACCCTCATCTAATCTGTGGCAACACAGAACCTCATGAATTTAGCAACGGTTCTCTTTCAACCCACACTCATCCCAAAATAACAGGACATCTTGTGAATTTAACAATGGGACTCTTTCAACCCATACTCATCCCAAAACAAAAGGGCATCTTGTGAATTTAGCAATGGACCTCTTTCAACCCACAGTCATCCCAAATGACAGGGCATATTGTGAACTTAGTAACAGGTCTCTTTCAGCCCACACTCAACCCAGAACAATAGGTATCTTATGAACTTAGCAACAGGTCTCTTTCAACCTACACTCATCCCAAAACAACAGGACATCTTGTGAATTTAACAACTGGTCTCTTTCAAACCACACTCATCCCAAAACAACAGGCCAACTTGTGGATTTAGCAATGGGTCTCTTTCAACCTACACTCATCCTAAAACAACAGGACATCTTGTGAATTCAACAACAGGTCTCTTCCAACCCACAGTCAACCCAGAACAGTGGCAGCCTTGTAAACTTAGCAACGGGTCTCTTTCAACCCACACTCATTCCAAAACAACAAGACATCTTGTACTGCACTCTCTTTGCAGGACCAAGGTCACATTTCATATACTCACCCTCTACTGCGTAACCATCCACAGAACCAGGAACACAAAACATGGACTCAACCATAGCCATTTCCACTCACCAAGACTTCTGCACACTCTTACAGTAGGACAAACAAAAAACTAAAAAATAGTTTTGGCAAACGATATCAACAGTAAAACTTCAGCATATCATTGCACAAAATTGTCACTTAACCATTAAGCATTACACTGCATGCAGCACATATTCAAAACATTCTGCTGACAACTTCACTCAAAGTGTTACAAATGAAAGCATATACTGCTGCCTCATATATTGTCATGGGTTCTGTGTGGCACATCCAAATGTATGACAATATATGAGGCAGCAAAAATCAGCATGACATAAAAAAATAACCATGGCAGGTAACACAAAGTTCTCACGCGAACTACACATAATACTCTGGGTCACATTACAGTTCCTTAGGAGCTTAGTTGAATGTCACAAATGTATTCACATGGCAGGTAACACAAAGTTCTCCACTCTGGTGAACGACATCTCACCCAAACTACACACAATACCCTGGGTGTAGATCCAATACTTAAAGACACATTACAGTTTCTTGAGTGCTGAAGTGAATGTCATAAATGTATACATCACCTACCCTGGCAAAACAAGTGAGGATCAGCAAAATTGCATGTCCGGCACTGGGCTCACAATAAATCAATTGTAAACACGCAGGCCCTCATTACAACCTTGGCGGTAAATGCCACCTACTGCCGTGCTGACGGCCACCAAGATACCGTGAGCGCAGCGGTATACCGCTACGGGTATTATGACCCACACAGAGAAATCCGCCAATATACAGACACCCACACAAGTCCGCCAGACCAAAGGTCAGTGATAAATTGGCAGTATCAAAACCCACACCATTACACCAACAGGAATACGCCCACAGTATCAGTACCCACGAATCACTGCGGCAGTCTTTCAAACACGGTAAGCCATTGGCAGTACACACCGCCGCACTCAAAATACCCACACTTTTACAAAACACCACCACATTGGACAATTCAAACTACACACACCTGACACACATACACACACCACACCCACACACTCACACCATTATAAAACACACAACCACATTACCCACAACCCTTTCTATGAAAAAAGAAGATTGCAAACAGAGAGAGAGAGAGACAAGCCAGGAGCACCCACTCAACACCATACACACACCTCACAGCACACACCACAACATATCACCCCACACATCCTTACACAAATCACTCACATCACATCCATGGCACCCCAAAGACACCCCAGGTTTTTAGAGGAGGAGCTAAGGGTCATGGTGGAGGAAATCATCCGGGTAGAGCCACAGCTATTCGGATGACAGGTGCAGCAGACGTCCATTGCTAGGAAGATGGAGCTATGGCGGAGAATCGTGGACAGGGTCAACACCGTGGGACAGCACCCAAGAACAAGGGATGACATCAGGAAGAGGTGGAACGACCTACGGGGGAAGGTGCGTTCCGTGGTTGTAAGACACCAGGTAGCTGTACAGAGGACTGGCGGTGGACTCCCACCTCCTCCCCCACAACTAACAACATGGGAGGAGCAAGTCTTGGCAATAATGCATCCTGAGGGCCTCGCAGGAGGAGCAGGAGGACTGGACTCTGGTAAGTCATATCTTTACTACTATATCCCCCACCCTACCTTCATGCAATCACAAACTCCTACCCCTACCCTCACCCCCATCACTCCACAACCTCACATATACCCCACTATCAAACCCACCCATCCCAAAACCAAGCCCTGCATGTAATACCAATCCATGTTCCCCCATCACAGACCTGCATGGACACCCATCACCACAGCTTGCCCATTAGAGAGAATCACCTAGCCCACAAAATCACCATGCACACAAAGCAAAGCTGACAGGGCAATCACAACCATACAGGGAAACACACCCATGCACAAGATGGCACACGCAGATACAATAACACTGCATTTTCATCTCCACAGGACCCCTACTCAACGTCACCGGAGAGGAGTTGCCACCAACATCCAGCCCCCCCCCCCAAGAGGAGGCCCACAGTGATGACAGCAGCTCTGTACACCTGGATGACGATGACCAACCTGGCCCATCAGGGACCTCTGGACAGTCGGTTACCCTGCCACAGTCCCAACCCACCACAGACCCTCCCCCCTCAGGAAACACCAGCACAACACCCACCCAGCGGGCCCATGCCACTTTCCCCAGGACACGTCAATAAGCAGTGTGTCCACCACTACAGGGACCCCAGTCAACCCCACAAACACTGGACGATCAGGGACCTGGGGTCAGTGGCAGTGGGCATACCGTTCAGGGGACAGAGGCACAGGACAACAGGGAAGCTGGGAGGACTGCTGTGCGACAGGGGGAGGACAGGCCCAGGGAACCAACTCTCCAGGAGGCACTCACCAACATCCTGGGAGCATACCACCATTCCCGGGAGACCATGGGCCAGATACTGTACAAGTTGCAGGAGACCCAGCGGCTGCAGGAGGGACAGTACCTGGGGATCAGGGAGGACCTAAAAAACATCTACACCATCCTAGTCACCATTGCAAGGGTGCTGGCTGACATGGGCAACACCATGAGGGAGGCAGTGGCACAACAAAGGGCCCCTGACACTAGACACACCGAGGACCAGCCCTCCACCTCCGCTGGCGCTAGTGGACAGGAGGCCCCACCACAGGACCAATAGGCCACCAGCACCCCACCCCCTGCAGAAGAAGAACCACCCCACAAACTGTCCCTGCGATCCAAGCAGAAGCCAGACAACATTGCCAAGACCCCTGCCAGGAAATAAGACTCTCCTGATTGTCACCCTTCTGTCCCACTCTGTCACCCTGTCTACCTTGAACTGCCATTCCTCCCCTTCCTATACCCCATTGGACAATGCACCTGTGATACCAAGAGACTGGACTCTACCCTGGACTTTCCTCCACCACCAGCCCAGCCTATTGCACATCCCCCTCTACTTATTAGCACTTAAATAAACACCCTTGGAACAAATACAATTCTGGAGTCTGTCAATTGATTGAACTATGTATTAGTACAACATTCTGAAAACATTGCAAATCTTATGTACACTAATTTATACATTGGTATGACCTGTAGTGGGCAGCAGTAAACATACCAGGAGCCAGAGTGGGTCTGAAATTAGAGATGCCAAAGTGGCCATAGACATAGGGAAATCAGGCTGCCATGTACAATGTCCAACAGAAAACTGAAAAGTAAAGTGAAGTTACAGTGTCTTACCTGTGTGTCACTGGAAGTACTGCTGGATGATATTACTTCTGTTGTCCACATCTTCTTTCTCTGCCTCCTCTTCCTAACTGTCCACAGGCTACACCGCTGCCACAAGACCTTCTCCAGGCTCATCCTCCTGCAGAAAAGGCACCTGGCGTCTCAAGGCAACGATAATCTGGCACACCTTCTTTGGTGAGTAGTACAGGGATCCACCTGTCAGATGGCGGCACCGGAACCTGGCCTTCAGGAGGCCGAAGGTCCTCTCAATTATCCTCCTAGTTCGCCCATGTGCCTCATTGTACCATTCCTCTGCCCTGGTCCTGGGATTCCTCACTGGGGTCAGTAGCCATGAGAGGTTGGGGTAACTAGAGTCACCTGCAATTATTGAGGGATAACTGTCAGACACACACTAACCCTTCGGGACAACCCCATACCCACACACTAACATATATTGGGTGGGGACCTTGGGCTTACCTATTAGCCACACCCGGTGCCTCTGGGGTTGGCCCATCACATGAGCAGGATACTTGGCATTCACATGAGAGATGTACTTGTCCGTCAAACACACCATCTGCAAATTCATAGAGTGATAGCTTTTTCTATTCCTGAACACTTGTTCATTTCTCTGGGAGGGGGGGGGGGAGAAATGCTACATGTGTACCATCTATGGCACCAATGATGTTGGGGATATGTCCCAGGGCATAAAAGTCAGCTTTCACTGTGGCCAGATCTTCCACCTGGGGAAATACAATGTAGCTGCGCATGTGTTTAAGCAGGGCTGACAACGCTCTTTGTCAACACGTTTGAGGACATAGGCTGAGACATCCCTGATGCCATGGCCACTGTTGTTTGGAAGGAACCACTTGCCAGGAAATGGAGCACTGACAGGACCTGCACTAGAGGGGGGATACCTGTGGGCTGGCAGATAGCTGATATCAGGTCTGGCTCCAATTGGGCACAAAGTTCTTGGATTGTGGCCCGATCAAGTCTGTAGGTTAGGATAATGTGGCTGTCCTCCATTGTCGCAAGGTCCACTAGGGGTCTGTATACAGGAGGATGTCTCCATCTCATATTCAACCTCAGCGGTTGAAGCCTTTGGAGGAAAACGGTGAGCAGAGGGTCATAAGCACACATCTAGTGCAATAATGATCCATTTCTTCCCTTACAGAACCTAATCCGAGAGTCAGTTGCTGTGCCAATGTCTGCTGTGACGCGGTGAGCACAGGGTGATAATCACACATCTAGTGCAATAATGATGCATTTCTTCCTTTACAGAACCAAATCCGAGAGTCAGTTGCTGTGCCAATGTCTGCTGTGACGCAGTTAGGTGCCATGGCCTGTGCCCCTCTGAAATGGCGGCTGCCTGACCTGTGAGGAGGGACAAGTGGAAATGAGGTAATTCCGCTGACGTTGTGTGCTGTTGCGGTAGGCGGTCGATGACCGACGCGCAACTTCGCATTGGTTATCATTGGGCCCTATGGGTTCCAGGAGCCAAAGGCGATGTATGCCGGTGGTGACGGTACACACCACACGGACGTGACCGCCATTTTCTATCTCTTCGCTCACTTGCTACCTGACCTTCAACAGGAGAGGACCTACACTGCAAGTGCTGCTGTGACCTGTGTCTGGAAGCGACCATGGCTCATGTGTCTGGGGAAAGGGCCCCTGCCTTCACTGCGGAGGAGTTGGAGAGATTGGTGAATAGGGTCTTACCCCAGAACACGTTACTCTACGGTCCTCCAGACAAACAGGTGAGTACACTGTGAGCATGATGCATGGGCCATAAATGTATGGAGTGCTGTCTATGAAAGCCACATCTAGGGGGGGCTGAGGCGTCCTGGGCAGAGTGCTGCATGTATGGTGGTCAATGTATGTGCATCAGGGGATGGGAGGGATATGGTGGGCCATGAGTGTGACGGTCCATACAGTTAACTAATTCCTTTTCTGCTGTCTTTTTCCTGCAGGTCAGCGCCGATCAGAAAAAGGGTATTTGGCGTGGCCATTGCCAAGGAGGTGCGGACCCTGGGGGTCTTTCACAGGCGGAGCACCCACTGACGCAAATGGTGGGAGGACCTGCGCCGCTGGGCAAGGAAGATGGCGGAGGCCCAGCTGGGGCTGGCCTCCCAACGAGGAAGGGATGCCCGTCGTACCCTGACCCCCCTGATGTTCTGCATCCTGGCGGTGGCCTATCCGGAGTTGGATGGGCGCTTAAGGCCATCACAGCAGCCACAAGGGGGTGAGTACAAAATCTGATTCAGTACTCTGCGCACATTAAGCTTTTACCTGGGTGGGGATGTGGCATGTGGATTCCCTCTAGGCCAGGGCGAACATGGCAGGGTAGGTCCCTTGTTGGGCAGGCTCTCATGCACTCCAAACCCAATATTGTCAGTGGGCATCTACTAGTGGTCAGGGCCCTGTTTGTTTCAGGTGTGCAGCTGATGGCGTTAGGCATTGTACCCCATGGGCTGGTGACTTGCACTGTAACAGGTAGTGCATGAAATAGTGCATAGGGCTGTTCCCTGTGAGTTGTGTACGCCAACGGTAGTGTTGTTGCTGGCATTGACCAAGTGTATCCCCTGTCTCCCCCCCCTTTTAGTTTTGTCACCCTGTCCTTGTGTGCATTAGCATCATATGGCGGAGGAACAGAGGCACCAGCGACGGAGGGAGCTGCATCCCACATGGGCCTGGAGGCCGAATCCACTGACGGTGAGGGCACCAATGGGATGGAGGGTGAGGGGAGCACCACGACGGGGACAGGAGGGGACACCACCTCCGATGGAAGCTCCCTGGCGGTGGCGGACACCTCTGTGCCCACCCTAGCAACAGGTACAGACGCCACCCCCCCCCTACTAGCACCACCCTCCCAGCAGCCTCTCAACGTGTTTCCCGTGCCTGCTTATCCAGGAGGGTGGGCATCTCCTTTGCCCCAGGCACCTCAGGCCCTGCCCCAGTCAGCCCTGCTGCCGTCAGTGAGGAGGCTATTGACCTCCTGAGATCCCTCACTGTTGGGCAGTCAACCATTCTGAATGCCATTCAGGGTGTCGAGAGGCATTTGGAACAAACAAATGCATACCTGGAGGGTATTCACTCTGGCGTGGCGGCCCAACAGACAGCATTTCAGGCTCTGGCCTCTGCACTGATGGCAGCCATTGTCCCTGTCTCTAGCCTCCCCCCCTCCAACTTCCTCTACCCAGTCCCGATCCCCTCAACCACAACCTGTCCCAAGCACACCTTCAGACCAGCATTCACCCAAATCAACACACAAAAGTGGCTCAGGCAAACACAAGCACCACACTTCATCTCACACGCACTCACACATGCACCATCCCCATACAGACACACCAACATCCACTGCCTCCACTGTGTCCCCCTCCTCCTCCTCATCCACCTCCCTCCCAGTAGCGTCTCCACTCACACCTGCATGCACTACATCCTCATCCACTACCCCCATCACCAGCACGCCCATCACTACACACACCTCACTGGCAGTCACCACCCCCACTTCCATGCACACGTCCCCTGTGTCCTCTCCCAGTGTGTCTGTGACCCCTCCTCCCAAAGTACACAAACGCAAGCACCCACCCACCCAACAGCCATCCACCTCACAACAACTTCCAGCCCATGCACCTGCACCCAAACTCAGCAGACAGACACCTCCTACAACCACTCCCTCTTCCTCCACTCCCAGACCTTCTCCCTCTTCCTGCCCCATTGTCCCTAAGAAGATTTTCCTTGCAAACATTGACCTCTTCCCTACCCCTTCCCCTCGGGCCAGGATGGCCAAAACCCAGCCCAGCACCTCAGCCACCAAGTCCACGTCCGCTGTGGTTCCTGCACCTGTCAGAGGATCAAAGGGGTCACCAGTCAGCCCAGCCAGTTGGCAAGGTGAAGAAGGGGACAGCATCCAGCATGGGAAAGGAGCCCTCAACCACCCAGCAAGGCCACCTCAAATACTCCAGCTGCCAGACCCAAGGTGACACCACCATCTGCCAAGGTGAGGACGGGGCACAAAACACCAGGCAAGGCACTTCAGCCGTCCGAGGCTGCAGGTGAAGGGCTGGTGGCTACCAGCACAACCGCCAGCATTGCCACCTGCACCACGGCCAGCACCGCCACTAGCACTGCCGCAAACACTGCCCCTGCACTGCCACCTGAACTGCCACAAGCACCACTACTGTCAGCAGCCCCAGTGGGAAGCTGTCCAAGGCTGCAGGAGAAGGGCTGGAGCCTCCCCCCACCACTGGCAGCACTGCACCTGCACCGTGGGCAGAACTGCCACCTGCACCGCCACAAGCCCCGCCGCAAGCCCCACCACCTGCACCGCTGACAGTAGCACCACTGCCAGCAGCAGCAGCCCCAGTGGGCAGCTGTCCGAGGCTGCAGGTGAGGGGCTGGCGCCTCCCTCCACCACTGGCAGCACCCCCAGTGTTACAGGCACCGGCACTAGCACCACAGTGCAGACGTAGCCGCCACCGGATGGACTCTAGCCCTGCCTCCATGGACTGTCATGCATGCTGGTCACAGCAAATCTCGTGGCTCAGACAACCAGGTAAGGGACTGTGAACTGCCACACCCCAAGTGTTGCATCACTAGACGCCAAGCCCCCTCCAGAACCATTGGAGAAAGGCATCCACTCACCCTATCCTTTGCAGGATGAAGCAGACTGGGCACCAAGCCCCCTCCAGAACCAGTGAAGAAAGGCATCCTCTCACCCTATCCTTGGCAGGATGAAGCACACTGGCCACCAAGACCCCTCCAGTGCCTGTGGAGAAAGGCATCCACTCACCCTATCTTTGGCTGGATGAAGCACACTGGGCACAAAGCCCCCTCCAGAACCAGTGGAGAAAGACATCCACTCACCCTATCCTTGGCAGGATGAAGCACACTGGGCAAAAAAGCCCCCTCCAGAACCTGTGGGGAAAGGCATCCACTTACCCTATCCTTGGCAGGATGAAGCACACTGGTCACCAAGCCCCCTCCAGAACCAGTGGAGAAAGGCATCCACTTGAGAGACTGTGGCTTTGCACTCCCCAGGACCAGGCAGTGGGCAAACCACCCACTTGGGCGACTTGAGAGACTGTGGCTTTGCACTCCCCAAAACCAGGCGGTGGGCAAACCACCCACTTGGGAGACTTGAGAGACTGTGGCTTTGCACTCCCCAGGACCAGGCAGTGGGCAAACCACCCACTTGGGAGACTTGAGAGACTGTTGCTTTGCACTCCCCAGGACCAGGCAGTGGGCAAACCACCCACTTGGGAGACTTGAGAGACTGTGGCTTTGCTCTCCCCAGGACCAGGCAGTGGGCAAACTACCCACTTGAGAGACTTGAGAGACTGTGGCTTTGCACTCCCCAGGAACAGGCAATGGGCAAACCACCCACTTGGAAGACTTGAGAGACTGTGGCTTTGCACTCCCCAGGATCAGGCAGTGGGCAAACCACCCACTTGGGAGACTTGAGAGACTGTGGCTTTGCATTCCTCAGGACATCGCTCTGGACATGGAGCCCCCTCCAGGAGCAGTGGCGTTGTCCCATCTTCCAGCTTAAGTGCCCCCCCTTCCCAGTCCCCCTGAGGTGTCTGTGTGTTTTCGACCTGATGCCCCTGCAATGTTCTCTTCCTATTGAGGCAGGAGTCAAGTGTGGGCTTGGCTTATGGGTTTTTTGGCCCAGTGGCCCACGGACATTTTGAATGGACAATGTACCACCTTATGTACATATTGTATATATTGTAAATGCTGTTTTTGATTTTGTAACGTATATCTGACTATTTCTAATATGACACTCATTTGACTCAATTTCTTTTGTCCTTTGCGTTCTTCCAGAGGGTTACGGGGTGTATATGTAATGTTGTTGCATGTGTTTGTGTGTATGGTTTGGGGGTGAGGGTGGGGGTGTTGAAGTAAGCCTCAGGAAGGCCTACTAGTGCAAGGGGTTCACCTTTCTCTGCACAAAGTCCTCAGACCATGTAGGAAGAAGTTGGCACAGAAACTGAAATAAAAGACAAAGTTTATTAAACCTCATGAGGTGGTACTACAGTTCAAACAGCACCCTTCGGTAATGTTTGAAGTAGCACACTGAACTGAGAGAGCATGGTCCTTTTATACCCACACAGGGGCTAAAAGGAGGTGGTACAATTATAGAAGCAAGACTTGCATACATGTAAGGTCATGTGGAAATGCACAGTCGACAGGTAGGAGGGGCTGACAGTTTTCAAGGACTAACAGCTGCAGACCTTACTGAGCATGTGCGAAAGTGGGAGATGCTAAATATAACTTGTCACTAGGCAGATTTTCAAGAGTAGTTAACAGAAAGGTAGGACAGAGCACATGGTGAGCACATGGCAGCATGTGGCAGAGAAAATGGCTGCCATGAATACAAAATGGATTCCGCGAAATGTTCACAATAGTTACTAAATACAAGATGTCTTCTGCTAATGCTTACTCTAATCGCTGCTAAACTACAACAGAGAACCCTTTCAGCATTAGCTGAAGATATTCGTCTTTCTAGGATAATCTAAATATTCATCTTGTATATTTATGCTCATCATTTCAGCTATTTCCTTATCTAAGATATGTTGTGCTTTCATTTCTGTAATATTTCTTTTGGTAGGCATACAAGCAGTAATACACATGGAGCAGAACATTGGACCACACTGAATACAGATACAGCATGTGAAAAATATTGCAATCATTACACACAGGATAGTCAGTAGTTTCCAGCCCCAGGCGGAAACAAGAGCCCAAAACCATCCAGAAAAAGTACAACTACCAGTCTCTGTGTGGATTTCTGCAGCAATTTTATGCAATTTAGATATTGCATCATATACTGAAGGTGAGTGATCGGGAATAAAAACACAGCAACTACTACCGATGATACGACATGCACCACCTTGGTCAGCTAATATCACATCTAGTACCATACGATTTTGGAGCACTACAATCCTCGCAATTTGGAGCTCCTCAGTAATATTCCCAAGTGCCAGAGCTGCCTGATTGGTAACAGCTTCCACAACCCTAGTCAATCGTCTCACTTTCCTACTGTTTAACGCAGCACCCACAAAGGGGAATAACCCTAAATTAAAATCAACATATTGTTGCAGGCTAGTATCCGTTTGGTCTACCTCATTTGTACTTATTGCCCTTTTATATCTACTGTTAATGATGTCATTGAACAGTTTAAAATCTCGGTGATACGATGCAGGGGCCAAAAACACAGGGGGTAATAGAAAAGATACATAACACACACCTGACCACCCAACAGGTAGTTGGTAATATCCATAGTTACCACAAACAAAATATGTATTATGTCAAGCTGTAAAACTACTATTATTTACACCCTCAATAGTTAAAATCAAGGTACAATCGCTTATCCCTACTGGAATTCGTCCAATGCTTCGTATACATAAATCTGCTTTAGTTTTTGTAACAGAAATCACAAATTGTTCTTTCTTGTCAGAGTCTCTTATATTTGTGAAGACATATGGTATTGAAACATTGTCCAGTTGATACTCTTCCCATTCCCATTTAGTTCCTTTGGCTTGGGGATACCCATCTTTGTCTTGGTAGCATACTTTATTAAGGCGAAAAAGAAGTCCGCCCTCTGTACGTTTTCCAGATGCAAACAAAAGCGTGTACCAAGCTTGACAAGAACCATTGTGTGAAAAAGGAAGAGGAATGAAAGGTGTTCCTCCTTTCTTTTGATGCGCAGGTATCATTCCACATACCCAACAGTTAGGGGGTCATTCTAACTCTGGCGGGCGGCGGAGGCCGCCCGCCAGAGTTCCCCCCTCCGAAATACTGCACCGCGGTCAGTAGACCGCGGAGGGTATTCTAAGTTTTTCCCTGGGCTGGCGGGCGGTCGCCAAAAGACCGCCCGCCAGCCCAAGGAAAAACTCCCTTCCCACGAGGATGCCGGCTCGTAATCGAGCCGGCGGAGTGGGAAGGTGCGACGGGTGCTGTTGCACCCGTCGCGTATTTCACTGTCTGCTAAGCAGACAGTGAAATACTTGTAGGGGCCCTCTTACGGGGGCCCCTGCAGTGCCCATGCCATGCCCAGGGGCCCCGCGACCCACCCTACCGCCATCCGGTTCCCGGCGGGCATACCGCCGGGAACTGGATGGCGGTAGGGGGGGTCGGAATCCCCTCGGCGGCGCAGCTAGCTGCGCCACCTTGGAGGATTCCAAAGGGCGGCAGTACACTGGCGGGAGACCGCCAGTGTTGCCGGTCCGACCGCGGCTTTACCGCCGCGGTCGGAATGCCCTTGGGAGCACTGCCGGCCTGTCGGCGGTGCTCCCGCCGACCCTGGCCCCGGCGGTCTTAGACCGCCGGGGTCAGAATGACCCCCTTAGTAGTATTTGTAGCATTATGAGTATGATGCAACATCTGAATGAAAGTATTATTGAAGTACGATTGACGGTGCTTCTGCTCCTGATAGGGAAGCGTAAAGTAATAGTGATCCTCTGGTACTGGAGTAGTGGCAACAAAAAACTCACGAGCAGGAGCCTTCTTTTCAACAAACCAAGTGATTATTGCTATAATCACCAAAACAACAACAAACCCCATAGTACTAATGATCAGTTTGTTATTCATTTTAGCAACAGTGATAATCAACCCTTTTAGAAATGAATTAAAAACAATCGTTGGAGCTCTTATCCCTGGGTAGCCGCTGACTTCTTCACCACGGGCCAAGACAGGTGTCACTACTCTAATGCATGGCTGATCTCCCCCCCTTGCCACATTGGCTCTCCGTTTCACTAACCCAGGGCGGTAGCTCAACCAGTTTTTTTCAAAAGAATTTCAGATTCTTTCCTCAGTCTCAAATTTTATGGCGACACTCCAGAAGTCGTATGGTCCGGGAAGACTTCTGCAGATTCGTCAGGTGATATAGCACGGCCTTTCTCCGTGGTCAAAATCTCTCGATGATCGGTCAGCACAGCAGGTTCCACCAAGGTAGGTAGCACTCTCTTGCAGTGAGTACTATGGACCCAATTCTTTTGGTTCGTCACTCGAACTGCTGTCCTTGTCGCAAGGAGCACCTGTTCTGGGCCTCGCCACCTTGGTTCCAAGCTGCTTGATCTTTCAAAGGACTTAATCATCACCTGGTCACCAGGTCGGAGTTCATGGCCTTCACCTGTAGATCTGTCAGGAAGTGCTTCTCAAACCTGTTGATGAATAGAAACCAAATTGTCGGTTAACTGTGCCAAATAATCATTCATCAGGACACAAGGTATATCATATACAGAATTTGGCTTAGGAACTCCCCAAATATTCATTGGCCTCCCGAAAACCACTTCGTATGGGCTAAGGCCGAGTCGAGAGTGTTGCACTGACCTAATAGACAATAATGCCAATGGTAATGCATCCGGCCAAGTTAAGGATGTGGAAGCCTGTATCTTCGCTAACTTCAGCTTCAAAGTAGCATTATACCTTTCCACCAACCCTGCTGATTGTGGGTGGAAAACCACATGGAACTTCTGTTTGATCCCTAATCCTTTCAGGACATACTTAATAACTTCCCCAACAAAATGAGGTCCGTTATCATTCCATAAAAGTCTGCAAACACCAAACTTAGGGAAAAATTCTTTCAAAAGCACCTTCGCTGTGGTAATGGCAGTATTATCCTTTGTGGGGTACGCCTCTATCCATTTACTGAAGGCACATACTACCACCAAGACATACTTTAAATTGTTGCAGCGTTCAAGCTGAATATAATCCATTTGTAGAACTTCAAAAGGTGCAGTTGGTGTAGCAAACCCTCCCGCAGGAGTACGTGTCCCTTTTCCAGGATTGTATTGTAAACAGATCAAACAAGACTGTTTGGAAATTTATGGATGCTCCCAAACTTGCGTAGGCAACTTCGTTATTGTTGAAGCTCCAACATGTGCCAGCCCATGTGTCATCTGAACCATAGGTTGTACAAAAGCTATAGGCAATTTCCATTTATCCATCTGCTTATTCCAACAGCCCTCATCATCCAATTCTCCTTCTTCAGACCATTGCTCACGTTCTTTCACAGAAGCAGATTTCTGTATATCTAATACGTCTTGTCTAGCATTATGCCAACGTTCAGCTTGTGACTTCACTACATACATAGAAGTAGTACTTCGCTGCATCGCAGTCTCACGTGCTACGCGGTCTGCAAGAGCATTACCTTGCCCTATCTTATCGGTCACTTTCTTGTGTGCACTACATTTCACAATAGCTAGTTTCTTTGGATATGTCAATACAGTCAAGAGGTTATGCACTAATTCTCCGTGCATTATCTGCATCCCGTGGGATGTGAGAAAGCCTCTCTCCTTCCAAAGCAAACCAAAATCATGAGCCACTCCAAAAGCATAGCGGCTGTCTGTATAAATGTTCACACATAAGTCAGTACTAAGCTCACATGCTCGTGTCAAAGCTATTAGTTCAGCTGCTTGAGATGACTTCTGTGGTATACGAGCTGTCTCCACTACCGTGTGTATTGTGGTGATTGCATATGCAGCTGAGGTCGTACCATCTGGCAACTTCAAACAAGATCCATCAACCCACAATTCCCTGTCTACATCTGGAAGGGGCGCATCTTGTAAATCAATACGACCCTTTGTCTGTTCTTCGGTAAGGAATATACAATCATGTGTTTCTTGTGACTGAGGCTGAGTCACCGTATATGGCAACAAAGTGGCTGGATTTAGTGTTGCACATCTCTTCAGTGTAATGTGAGGAGCCAGCAATGTCAACTCATATCCTGTTATACGAGCGCTAGTTAAATGTTGTGTCTTTGTTTGATTTAAAAGAGCATCAACCGCATGGGGTACTAACACCAACAGCTTATGTGACAAAACTATCCCTTCACTCTGATGTATTGACACAGCTGTTGCGGCAACTGAACGAAAATACCCAGGCAACGCTCGAGCGACAGGGTCAAGTACTGCTGAAAAATATGCACAGGGACGCTGCTTATCGCCATGTGTCTGTACTAAAACTGACAATGCACATCCATCTTTCTCATGTACTTAAAGTGCAAAAGGCTGCACTGGAGTACCTAAAACTGGTGCTGAACAAAGGGCTTGTCGTAGCTGCCGGAAAGCAGTCTCACATTCATCTGTCCATGGAAGGGGCATTGGAGTATCTTTAGTCAAAAGTGCTAGCAAAGGTTTGACAATGTGTGAAAACCCTAATATCCATTGCCTACCAAAAGAAGTAAGACCAAGGAATGCACGAACATCTTTCTGAGTAGAGGGTACTGGTGTGTCTAAAATTGCTTGAATACGATCTGATGTAAGTGCACGGCCCTCCTTAGACAAAAGGTGACCTAAATTTTACGTTTGGTCTTCAATATTGCAATTTCTTTTGTGACACTTTATGATGGTGTGAAGCAAGAAAAGAAAGTAAGGACAAAGTGCACTTTTCACATTGCTCAGGGGTATCTGCCGCCAACAAAATATCATCGACATATTGTATGAGAGCCAGACCTTCGGGCAAAACAAAAGAATCAAGTTGTCGTTTTAACACTTGATTATAAATAATCGGACTCTCAGTATAGCCTTGAGGAACTCTGCAAAATCTATATGATCGTTTATTCAAAGTAAAACCAAACAAATATTGGCTGTCAGGATGAATAGGGATCGAAAAGAAAGCATTCTTCAAGTCTATCACAGAGAACATAGTTGCTGTCGGGGGAACCAAAGTAAGAAGTGTTGTGATGTCAGATACCACAGGATATTGTTGTATCACAATCTTATTGACTTCTCGTAAATCAATAATGAATCCGTAAATCCTGGTATCAGTATCCTTTTTCAGAATAGGAAGAATCAGACTGTTACAAACATTATACAGAACTTCCTCAACAACTCCAACTCCAATAAGATCATGCACAATTCGTGTGAGTGCTTCTTCGCCCTCCTGTGAAATTTTGTATTGAGGCAAACGTGGCAATACAGCTCCCTCCTTGACACTAATATGTACCAGTGGAATAATCATTTGTCCCACATCAGTATCTGAAGTAGCCCACAAAGTACTAGGGAGTGAAGTTAATGCAATATCCTCTTTAACAAGACAAACTCTTTCCATCACAGGATGATTATCATTTAAAATAACACGCACCCCTTCAGGAGAGCATCGTATTGTAGCCCTGAAATACTTGAGCATATCAAGACCCACAATATTGTCTGGTGTATTTGGAGAAAGCAAAAATGGACATGGAGCAATAAATTTATCAACATGGAATGCAAGTGGTTGTGACAATGGGCTAGGGGAAGGTGTTCCATCGAAACCTATCGATGTAATGGTTAAGCCAAACAGGGGAGCCCTTGGAATCAATTGTTTAGACAAGGCACTACGAGTAGCTCCTGTATCAACCAGAAACTGATCAGTAGAACCCAAAACATGTGCTGTAACATAGGGACCCCTCTGATCTCCTGGAACTTCAACTGATTCCTTACCGCATCCTAGGCAATCCTATGCATAAGCAGAATCTTGGAAATCAGGCTGCACATGGTTAGCCGTCTGGTATTGGTTCCGTCTATCAAAAGTGTTAAACCCATCCTGCCCTCGTACATTAACATCAACCCTAGCATGATCATTCGTGCTTCTTCTAGGTCCTGAATATCATAAGCGATTTCTCATTTGTCCCCGACCACGTGAACACTGCTGAACACGTAGTGCTGGACAATCGGCAGCCCAATGCCCAGATTTCTTACAATACGCACACTGATCAACAGACAAATTTGAACAAGTGTAAGAAGAACCATAAGATCCACGTCCACCTCTATCACTACCTCTAAAAGGCGGACCATAAGCTTGAGCCAACATAACCTTTGTTTTTAATTCTTTAATCTTTTTATCCTCGCTACCTTTTGCTTCTAATTCCTGAAGTTCATAATACTGAGCCATAGTCAAAAGAGAAACCGGAGTAGAGGTAGTCCATGAACTTTCACTAGCTTTTAGATGACTAGCTATTCCTGGTAACAGATTTGCAACATATTTATCGACAAACAAATGTCTGCCCGTATCATCTGACAATAACTGACCGCTAAAATCATGAAATGCTTCTTCAAAGCGTGTAAAGAAATCAGAGACGATTCATCTGCCTTTTGCTTACAAGACGCTAAAACAGTCCAATCTATCTTTTTAGGGGGAATAATCGTTTTTAACTTAACCAATATGGCTGCTGGAAGATCTAGAATCAACTGATATGGCTTTTTTGCAGGTTCCCTATCCCCGTCCATCTGTTCTAATTCTTTCCATGATGCCCCAAAAACTGCACGATCATCAATTTTACGAACAGTTCTCCACATATCTGGCGGTAATATAAATCCGAAAAATAAATCAATGTCAGCCAAAGTCATAGTACAAGAACTAATTGCTCCCTCAACTTCCTCATAAAAGGCGGCTGGATTTTTCCACGGGTCAGGTAATGCTGTTTTAAGTGCCATTACATCTGCCCTATTCCAAGGAGTATACACCCAATTATAAATAAAATAACTCTTAGCATCAACAGAAGTTTTATCATCACCTGTACCCAATCCTTTAGGAGGAACATACAAAGGCGCGGCCTCCCGCATTGGTTTCGCGTGAACTATCATAGTCTTATCTGTTCCGAAGATGGAAGCTTGCACCCCACCGGTCTGAGATGTCCGTTCAACTACGTTCACAGCCCTTTTCTCCTCTTGCAAACGGACTGCCACAACACATAATTTCACCAAACGCCTGATTGCATCAGCCACCTGGGAGAAAACAAAAAGACCATCACGCATTTGCTTATGATCCGCTGCTACATCATCGGGCTCTAACTCATCAGAATATTTCCGATATAGTTAAATAACTTCTGAGCCAAATGCCTCAGTAAAATATAGCTGCTCCTTTTCCGTCCACCCTTTCATGTTGTCTAAAAGTTCAGAAGCAGAGACAACGCTACGAATTGTTTTACGAGCAATAGATCTAAGCTCAGACGCACGGTCAGCAGGCAACATAGAGCGACCGTCTCGCATCTTCTGTTGCTCCGAACTGGAGGCCTTAACTAACTCATGAGGGGCAGAAGGAACGACATACGGAGGTGGGGGGCGATCTAATAACAATAAATCATCATGTGGTTTATTAAGGATAGGATAGAGAGGTTGCCTAATGGTGTATTGGCCAGTTACCTGTAATTTACGTTCTTTCTCTTCTAGCTCCTTTAAGTCATTTATTTCTTTTTTTCTCATTTCCAATGCTTTCACCTATACATTCTTCCGCTGCTCTTTCTCAAGCAAGGCTTGCTCTCGCTTCACTCGTCCATGCACTTCTTTCTCCCACATTCGTACACAGTCAAACATATCTTGCCTAGACTTTCGCTTACACATACATTGTTCCACATACTCAATCTTTCGCAAATCAAATGACCCATGCATAGGCCAACGTAACTCAGGATCCGCACAAGTGTATTTATTCCATAATGTGCTGTACATTATAGAAGAAAGACCATGTTTAACATACATATCTTTATTGGGCATCCCCTCTGGGGGTGCCGGTTGCGATTCTTCCAGTCTCAAATTGGTACCATTACAAAAGCAACACATCCTACGAAGTGCGCTAAAAACAGGCATGCCAAAAAATAGTGCAGAATATGCAATATTATAATCAAAGTAGCACTTAAGGTGCCGTTCAAATCAAAATTAAATTGGAGAAAATTCTCCTCATTACCTGCCTATATAAATTGCAATTTATATATCAATTCAAAGGACACAAATTGACTAGTCACCCACAACACGAGAGCCACAGTAAGTAGTGCTAAACTACATTACCAAACAAAGGCATCAAAACCCACAGCAAGTGCCGTAAAATGGCTCTTACCAATCACAGGGTGTCCAGGTTCCAACTGCCAAGTTCTAAAATCGACCAAATGGTCACTGCATGATGAATGAACAAAAAGGATCTCAGTCGAGGACCGGCGCCACCTGGATGGTCAAATCAGAAAGAAGGGAAAAACGCCGTGGTTGCCAAGACTCGGGTCTCCTCAGACATTGATCGTCCGCAGCGAGATCCCAATCCTTCGTCGCAACCAATCCGTTGGGCATCCGAGTCACCGATTAGGCCCTGTTCGGGCGCAAATTTGTTGTAGTAAGCCTCAGCAAGGCCTACTAGTGCAAGGGGTTCACCTTTCTCTGCACAAAGTCCTCAGACCATGTAGGAAGAAGTTGGCCCAGAAACTGAAATAAAAGACAAAGTTTATTAAACCTCATGAGGTGGTACTACAGTTCAAACAGCACCCTTCGGTAATGTTTGAAGTAGCACACTGAACTGAGAGAGCATGGTCCTTTTATACCCACGCAGGGGCTAAAAGGAGGTGGTACAATTATAGAAGCAAGACTTGCATACATGTAAGGTCATGTGGAAATGCACAGTCGGCAGGTAGGAGGGGCTGACAGTTTTCAAGGACTAACAGCTGCAGACCTTACTGAGCATGTGCGAAAGTGGGAGATGCTAAATATAACATGTCACTAGGCAGATTTTCAAGAGTAGTTAACAGAAAGGTAAGACAGAGCACATGGTGAGCACATGGCAGCATGTGGCAGAGAAAATGGCTGCCATGAATACAAAATGGATTCCGCGAAATGTTCACAATAGTTACTAAATACAAGATGTCTTCTGCTAATGCTTAATCTAATCGCTGCTAAACTACAACAGGGGGGTGTTGCGTGTGTGTGTGTCACTCTCTTCCCCCCCGTGTGCTAGGTGCAGTACTCACCGTGGTTGTTGCCGCCGCCATTCGTACTCCTGGTAGATGAGAAGATACACCAACATCGGTTAAACCTGTAGTTAGGGCTCCATGGCGTCTTAGTTCTTCGTTGAGTGTCGAGAGGTGAGTGGTTTCCCTTCCAAGTACTGTTTCCACCGTGCTTTTGATGGCGTTGGTACCGCCCCGGAAAAGCTGGTGGATTGGCGGGTTGTAATGTGGTGGGCGCTACATTGACTTCCGCCTGTCTGTTGGCGGTATTACCGCCGCTTTAACATTAACCGCCAGGGTTGTAATGAGGGCCTCAGTCTTAGCGCTAACAACAACGCTCTGCACGAGTCAGCCTCCCAAATTAGGTGACACCCGCTGCCCTCTTCTGCTATACAGTTATACTCGCTGCCAGTTCACTCACCACCAGAAATGCTGACTGCAAACCGCTCCACAGATTAGATCAACTCTGCTTTTTGTCCAACTCGGTGCATGCGAAGTTCAGCAAGCCACTTTGGTATTCATAGTCTGTTTAATATCAAACCAATTAAATCCACATCTGGCACAGTTCCTATCAGGCGCAGCAGGCCTGGCTCAAAAACAGTGAGTGCTTGACAGCGTCTTTGTTCATCTGTGTACAGCTAAGTAGTCCACCCTCTCAGTCTGCAGGCTGTCTGATAGGTTAGGAGACTGGTGGGGGTCAGGGCATCTACTTTTCCTCTTCTGCATCTCTTTTCTTCTCCTGCACCTTCAATGGCCCTTCACTTCTTTGTTTCATGAGTTACCTTAAGTGTAGGTTTGTTTCCAGATCATCGCCAATGTTGTAATCAGAGATCCTTCCTTAGTAAGTAGGAGTCAGGAGGCCAGTTCACATAGGATAGAAGTTGTAGATTTAGTTAAAATGTTACAGGATAAGTTACAAGTTACTTAATACGTAAACACCACCAGGAGCAGCATCCTCTCTGCTCAGCGCACTCTCTCTGTCACACTCCTCCAGTTACTTACCAAAATTCGATGACATCACACACTGGCTGAGCAGAGCAGAGAACAATGGAGGTGTGCCATAACAGTATGGGGCCATGACAGCATTAATAGTCTGTTGGATAATCACCTATATTGTGGGATGCACATGTTGTGCAGGACCAGGAGCAAATGCTCACGTAGAAGTCAAATGTAGGAGATACTGTCGGTCACCTATAAGCACACTGTACCTGGTTTAGGAGCTTTTTTACTTTTGCAATCTGCAAGTTTGCAGTGTCAGGATATGGTGTTGACCCAGCCAATATGGCCAGGTAGCCCTATCAATACTTAAGGGGGACCATTCCTACTCTTTGAACTATGGCCCTCATTATGACATTGGCGGTAAATCCCACTTACCGCCATGCCGGCTTCCGCCAACATAACGCCGCGCAGGCGGGTAACCGCCAACCATATTATGACACACATATACCAATCCGTCACTATGCAGCCACTCACACAAGTCTGCCAGCCTAAAGTTCAGTGATAAACTGGCGGTAGCAAAACCCACACCATTATGCCAACAGAACAACGCCCATCACATTAAGACCCTCGAATCACCGCGCTCAAAATACACACACACATACAAAACAACACATTGGTCAATTCAAACTACACACACCTGACACCTATACACACACCACACCCACACCACTATAAAACATGCACCCACATTACCCACAACCCTTTACAAATACAAACAATTGCCAACAGAGAGATACAGCAAGAGCACCCACACAACCAAAGCCACATAACACCATCACCTATACACCACCCACGCACCTTACATCACACACCCCAACACATCACCCCACACACCCACACCACTCACACTACACCCATGGCATCACAATGACACCCCAGGTTCTCAGAGGAGGAGCTAAGGGTCATGGTGGAGGAAATCATCCGGGTAGAGCCACAGCTATTTGGATCACAGGTGCAGCAGACATCCATTGCTAGGAAGATGGAGCTATGGCGGAGAGTCATGGACAGGATCAATGCCGTGGGACAGCACCCCAGAACAAGGGATGACATCAGGAAGAGGTGGAATGCGGGAAGGTGCATTCCATGGCAGCAACACACCAGCTCGCAGTACAGAGGACTGGCTGTGTACCCACCCTCACCTCCTCCCCCACAACTTACAACATGGGAGGAGCAAGTCTTGCCAGTCATGCATCCTGAGGGCCTGACAGGAGTAGGAGGAGGACTGGACTCTGGTAAGTCAAATCTCTATTACTATCACCCCCTTACCTGCATGCCATCAGAAACCCCCACCCTCACCCTCACTCCCATCACTCCACCACCTCCCACATACCCTACCATCACAACCCACTCATCCCAATACCAAGCCCTGCATGCAACACCAATGCATTGGCACCCCTCACAGACTTGCATGGACACCTATCACCACTGCATGCACACTGGAGAGAATCACTTAGCCCACCAAATAACAATTCACACAAGGCAAATCTGCCAGGGCAATAACATCCATAGAGGGCAACATACCCATGCACAATATGTCACATGCAGAAACAATAACACTGCAATTACATCCCCACATGTACCCCAGCCAATGTCACCGGAGAAGAGGTGCCAGCAACATCCAGTCCCCCCACAGAAGAGGCCCACAGTGATGACAGCAGCTCTGCTTGCCTGGATCTGGATGACCAACCGGGCCCATCACGGATCTCCGGACAGTCGGTTACCCAGGCACAGTCTCACACCACCACATAGCCTCCCCCCTCAGGAAACACCACCACAGCACTCACCCAGCAGGCCCATACCTCTGTCTCCAGGACACTTCAATCAGCAGTGTGTCCACCACTACAGGGAACCCAGGGCACCCCACAAACACAGGACGATCAGGGACCTGGGGTCAGTGGCAGTGGGCACACAGTTCAAGGGACAGAGGCACAGGACAACAGGGAAGCTGGGAGGACTGCTGTGCAACAGGGGAAGGACAGGCCCAGGGAACCGACTGTCCAGGAGGCACTCACTGTGATCCTGGGAGCATACCAACATTCCCAGGATACGCTGAGACAGATACCGGACAAGTTGCAGGAGAACATGCAGCTGCAGGAGGGACAGTACCTGGGGATCAGGGAGGACTTGAAGGACATCAACACCACCCTGCAGGGGTGCTGGCAGACATGGCCAACACTATGAGGGAGGCAGTGGTACACCATCGGGCCCCTGACACTAGCCAAACCAACTAACAGCCCCTCACTTCTGCTGCCGCTAGTGGACAGGAGGCCCCGCCACAGGAACAACAGGCCACCAGCACCCCTCCCCTGCAGAAGGAGAACCACCCCGCAAACTTTCCCTACGATCCGGGCAGAAGCCAGAGACTATTGCCAAGACCCTGCCAGGAAATAAGACTCTCCTGATTGTCACCCTTGTGTCCCACTCAGTCACCCTGTCCACCTTAAACTGCCATTGCTCCCCTTCCTATGCCCCATTGGACAATGCACCTGTGATACAAATAGACTGCACTCTATCCTGGACTTTCCTCCATCATCACCCCAGCCCATTGCACTTCCCCCTCTACTTCTTAGCACTTAAATAAACACCCTGTGAAAAAATACAAGTGTGGAGTATGTCAAATGATTTAAGTATGTATTTGTTTATCAAGGTTTAAACATTGCAATTCAACTGTATAGTAATGTATACATAGGAAAGACCTGTAGTTGGCTGCAGTGAACACACCAGGAGCGATAGTGGGGCACCAATATCTGCAAATAGAGATGCCAAAGGGTACAGTGAGTGGCCATAGAAGTGGGAAAAACAGCCTGCCAGTGACAATGTCAAACACCAAACTGTCAATTAAATTTGAAGTTACACTGTCTTACCTGTGTGTCTTTGGAAGTATTGATGAATAATTGCACTTCTGTTGTCCTCATCCTCTGCCTCCTCATCTTCACTGTCCACAGGGTCCACTGCTGCCACACGGGCATCTCCAGCCTCCTCCTCCTGCAGAAAAGACACCTGGCGACGCAAGGCAAGGTTGTGCAACATACAGCATGCCACGCTGATCTGGAAGACCTTCTTGGGTGAGTAGCACAGGCATCCACCTGTTAGATAGAGGCAAACCTGGCCTTCAGGAGGCCAAAGGTCCTCTCTATAATTCTTCTTGTTTGCCCATGTGCCTCATTGTGACGTTCCTTTGCCCCTGTCCTGGGATTCCTCACAGGGGTCAGTAGCCATGAGAGGTTGGGGTAATCAGAGTAGCCTGCAAATATCGAGGGACAACTTTTAGCCACACACTAACCCTTAGGGCCCACACCATACCCATACACCAACATATACTGGGTGGGAACCAGGGCTCACCTATTAGCCACACCTTGTGCCTCTGGAGTTGAGCCGTCACATTTGGGATGCTGCCATTCCTCGGGATAAAGGTATCATGCACCGACCCAGGATACCTTGCATTGACGTAGGAGATGTACTGACCCGCCAAACACATCATCTGCATAGAAATCAGCTTTCACTGTGGCCAAATCCTCCACCGGGGGTAAAACGATGTAGCTTGCACATGTGTTTAATCAAGGCAGACAACACTCTGGTCAGCACTATTGAGAACATTGGCTGAGACATTCCTGCTGTCAAATCCACTGTCACTTGGAAGAAGCCAGTTGCCGGGAAATAGAGCACTGATAGCACTTGCACAAGAGGGGGGATCCTGGTGGAGTGACGGATAGCAGATATTAGGTCAGGCTCCAATTGGGCACACAGCTCCGTGATTGTGGACCTGTCAAGTCTATAGGTGAGGATAATGTGCCTGTCCTCCATTATTGCCAAGTCCACCAGGGTTCCGTACATGGGGGATGCCTCCATCTCCTATTCATCTGCAGCAGTTGCAAACTATGGGGTAAAATAGTTAGCAGCTAGTCATTATTTTTACATTCCAACCACTACAGTTCAATGCATGATGTGAATGTAACAGCATTTTGTTGGAGAGGTCCAAATGGTGCATTGGTGTACTGTGACGCAGTCAGGATTCAGGGCCTGCCCCCCCATCCCACATGCCTCCCACCCCCCAGAAATGGCGTCCGCCTGTCCTGCATGGAGGGACAGGTGGAAATGAGGTAATTCCGCTGACGTTGTGTGCCGTTGCGGGAGACGGTCAAGAAACGCCATGCAACTCCTCATTGGTTAACATTGGGCCCTATGGGGTACAGTGGCCACTGGTGATATACGCCGGCAGTGATGGTATGCACCGCTGCGGACATCACCGCCATTTTCTATCTAATTCCTCACTTGCTACCTGACCTTCAACAGGAGAGGACCTACACTGCATGTGCTGCTGTGACCTGTGTCTGGAACTGACCATGGCTCGTGTGACTGGGGAAAGGGCCCTTGCCTTCACCTCGGCCGAGTTGGAGCGACTAGTGGATGGGGTCCTACCCCCGTACCGAATGCTGTATGGGCCTCCAGACCAACAGGTGAGTACACCGTGAGTACGATGCATAGGGCGTGAATGCATGGAGTGCTGTGTGTGAAGGCCTCATGTAGGGGGAGGGTGATGGATGGGCCCTGGGCAGCGTGCAGCATGTATGGTTGGCCATGTCTGTGCTAATGGGGATGGGAAGGGGCATGGTGGGCCATGAGTGTAACAGGCAGAACGGTCGGACTAACACCTTTCACTGTGTCTATTTCCCTGCAGGTTAGCGCCGATCAAAAGAAGGATATATGGCGTGCCATCGCTAAGGACGTGCGGACCCTGGGGGTCTACAGCTGGCAGAGCACCCACTGTCGGAAACGGTGGGAGGACCTGACATCATGGGCATGGAAGACCGCGGAGGCCCAGCTGGGGATGGCCTCCCAACGAGGAAGGGGTGCCTGTCGAACCCTAACCCCCCTGATGGCCCGCATACAGGCGGTGGCCTATCCGGAGCTGGATGGGCGCTTGGGGGCATCACAGCAGCCACAAGGGATTGAGTACAGTGCCCCAATATACAACTTGCGCCTGGTGGGGTGGTATACGGTAGGGTGTATGGGCCCTGTGGGTGCCCCTACCCCAGGCCTGGCATTGCAGGGCAGGGTTCTGATGTGAAAGTACTCCAACCAAGCTAGTAGGCATCCACTACTGGGCAGGGGTCTGTGGGTCTCGGGTATGCTGCAATTGGCGTTAGATGTCCCTATCCATGGGCTGGTGACTAGCATTGTGACTGGTAGTGCATTGCCTAGTGCGTAGGGCTGTTTCCTGTGTGTGAGTGTGTCGTGTACACCAACGGTGGTGTTGTTGGCGCCATTGACCAAGTGTATCCTTTGTCTCCCCCCCTCTTTATGTTTTGTCACCCTGTCCTTATGTGCATCATCTGGCAAAGGAGCAGAGGCACCGGCGACGGAGAGAGCTGCATCCCACAGGACCCAGGAGGGCGAATCCACTGACGGTGAGGGCACCAGTGGGACGGAGGGCGAGGGGAGCACCACAGCAGAGACAGGAGGGGACAGTTCGGACATGGATACCTCCTCTGATGGGAGCTCCATGGTAGTGGCGGACACTTCTGTGCCCACCCCAACTACAGGTACAGCCACCACCCACTGTACCAGCACCGCTCTCCCAGCAACCCCTCAGCGAGTTTCCCGTGCCTGCTCACCCAAGAGGGTGGGCATCTCCTTCACCCCAGGCACCTCAGGCCCTGCCTCAGTTAGCCCTGCTGCCCTGAGTGAGGAGGCTATTGATCTCCTACGATCCTTCTCTGCTGGGCAGTCAACCGTTGTGAATGCCATCCATGGGCTGGCAGCCCAAATACAACAGACAAATGCATTCCTGGAGGACATTCACACTGGCTTGGCGGCCCAACATAGATCAATCCAGGCTCTGGCCTCCTCTCTGATGGCAGCCATTGTCACTGTTTCCAGCCTCCCCCTTCACCTTCCTCTTCCCAATCCCATTCCCCTCAACCCCATCCTATCCCAAGCACACAGTCAGACGAGCATGCACCCAGGACAACACTCAAGAGTGGACATGGTAAATACAAGCACCACACTTCATCCCACAGGCACGCACACAAACACCATCCAGAAGCAGACATACCAACTTCCACTGCCTCCACTGTGGCCCCCTCCTCCTCGTCCTCCACCTTCCTCCCAGCTGCGTCTACACCGACACCTGCATGCACTACATCCTCATCCACTACCACCAGCACACCTAACAGTACACGCCCCTCGCTGGCAGTCACCACCCCCACATCCATGCACACGTCCCGTGTCATCTTGTACTGTGTCTGTGCCTCCTCCTCCCAAAGTACACAAATGCAAGCACTCAGACACCCAACAGCCATCCACCTCACAAAAGCATCCAGCACATGCACCTGCCCCCAAACACAGCAGACATACACCTCCTACACCCGCTCCCTCTTCCTCCACTCCCAAACCATCTCCCTCTTCCCACCCCAATGTCCCTAAAAAGCTTTTCCTCTCCACCATTGACCTCTTCCCTACCCCTGCCCCATCACTCACGTCCGGCCAGGGAGGTCAAAACCCAGGAAGGCACCTCAGCCACCCAGTCCACAGTCACAGTAGTGTCCCCAACTACTCCAGGTTGGAAAGGATCCCGGCCACCAGCCAGCCAGATGAACAGGGTGCCAGCCCCAAGTGCATTGAGGAAGGGCAAGGAGGCAGCCCCAGCTGCAGGACAGAAGGGCAAGGAGGCAGGACCAGCTGCAGTACGGAAGGGCAAGGAGGCAGCCCCAGCTGCAGTAAGGAGGGTCCTGCAACAGCAGGCAGTAGAGGCAAGGGGCTTGATGCAGGCACCCAGTCGGAGCTCCCACCACCAACCATGGTGGTGCAGCCGTCCGAGGCTGCAGGGGAAGGGCTGGAGCCTCCCCCCACCACTGCCAGCACTGCCACCTGCACCGCCACCAGCACCACTGCCAGCAGCAGCAGCCCCAGTGGGTAGCCGTTCAAGGCTGCAGGGGATGAGCTGGAGCCTACCCCCACCACTGCCAGCACTGCCACCAGTACCACTGCCAGCAGCAGCAGCCCCAGTGGGCAGCCGTCCGAGGCTGCAGGTGATGGGCTGGAGCCTCCCGCCACCAACTGCCAGCACCACCACCAGCACCGCTACCAGTAGCAGCCCCAGTGGGCAGCCATCCAAGGCTGTAGGGGATGGGCTGGAGCCTTCCCCCACCACTGCCAGCTCCACCAGCAGCACCACCACTGCCACCACTGAGCAGCCGTCACCGCCGGCAGACAGTGTGTAGTCCTGCCTCTATGGGCTGTTGTGCGGCCTGGCCCCAGCACATCCTGTGGGTCTGACAGCCAGGTGAGAGACTGTGACCTTGCACTCCCCAAGATCTGCATCACAGGGCACAATGCCACCTCCAGAATCAGTGGAGAAGCCATCCACTCTCCCCATCCTCCGCAGGATGAAGCTCACAGGGCACAATGCCCCCTCCAGAACCAGTGAAGAAGCCATCCACTCACCCCATCCTCCCCAGGATGAAGCTCACAGGGCACAATGACCCCTCCAGAACCAGTGGAGAAGCCATCTACTCACCCCATCCTCCAGAGGATGAAGCTAATTGGGCACCATACACCCTCCAGAACCAGTCTAAGAAGCCATCCACCTGAGAGACGGTGGCCTTGCACTCCCCAGGACCAAGCACAGGCATGTTGCCCCCTCCAGAGCCAGTGGGCAAGTCACCCACTTGAGAG
This sequence comes from Pleurodeles waltl, assembly GCF_031143425.1. NCBI lineage: Eukaryota > Metazoa > Chordata > Amphibia > Caudata > Salamandridae > Pleurodeles > Pleurodeles waltl. The sequence continues at coordinate 1,194,683,679 of NC_090437.1, forward strand.
ACTGTGGCCTTGCATTCCCCAAGATCAAGCACAGGGCATGTTGGCCCATCCAGAGCCAGTGGGCAAGTCACCCACTTGAGAGACTGTGGCCTTGCACTCCCTAGGACAGAGTAATGGGCATGTTGGCCCCTCCAGGACCAGTGGCATTGTACCATATTCCAGCTGAGGTGCCCCCCCCATTCCTCATCCCCCTGAGGTGCCTGGCTATTTTCGACCTGATGCCCCTGCAGTGTTCTCTTTGTGTTGTTGCAGGAGTGAGGTGGGGCCTTGGACTATGTGATGTGGCCCTATGGCCCACGGACATTGAGGACTGGGCAGTGCCCCTACATTTGTAGATATGTATATACTTGTTGATTTGGATGCACGTATTGATACTATTTTATCTTATTACACTCACTTTAATCAATTCATTTTCTCCTTGCATTATTCCTGAGGGGTACGGGGTGAATATGTAATGTTATTGAATCTGCTTGTGTGTATGGTGTTGGGGGTGGGGGTGTTGCGTGTTGTGTGTGTCACTCTCTTTTTCCTCCCCCCCTCCCCTGTGTGCTAGGCGGCAGTACTCACCGTGGTCATCTTCGCCGGCATTGGTGTTCGTAGTGGAGCAGAACGTAGAAGAGCATGGGGAACACATGCAACCTGGGCTCCATGGCGGCATGGTTCTTCCTTGAGTCTCCAGAGGTGAGTAGTTTCCCTTCTGTGCAGTGTTTCCTTCAGGCTTTTGATGTCGTTCGTACCGCCCCAGAAAAGGTGGCGGATTGGTGTGTCATAATACAGTGAGCAGAACATTGTCTTCCGCCTGGTTGTAGGCGGGTACCGCCGTGATGCCTGTTGATTTCGTCCAGGCGGATAGTGTGTTAAAGTGTCTGTCTGTCTTAACGGTTTCCGCTGTGGTCATAATTTCATATTTATTACCGCCGGCCTGTTGGCGGTATTACCACCACTTTATCACCAACCACCAGGGTTGTAATGAGGGCCTATATGTGATAACCAACTACCAAACCATGCTTCAATCAATCAAACATTTATACAGTGTGGCAAATCAACTGTGAGGGTCTTGAGGTGCTGGAGCTGTATGCTGCTGTGTGGAGGAAAGATCATTCGAACATCCAGGTCTCTAGTTCTCTTCTGAATCACTGTACTGACAGTGTGGTACTGAGGTGCAAGGGGAGGATGTTCCAGGCCTTGGCCTCCAGGTGCGAGAAGCAGCATCCTCCGCCATTGCCTCAACAGATCTGTGGGGTGTCAGCGAGGGAGATGGAAGCTAATCGTAGGTGTCTGGTCAGATAGTGGAAAGTCAGGAATTTGTTGATGTATGCTGGTCCGTCGTTGTGCAGGACCTTGTAGGCATGGGCCAGCTAGTTGAACTGGCATCCCTTTTGAATTGGAAGCCAGTTTAGTTTTTTGAGATGTGTGTGATGTGAGTGCTTCTGGGGAGGTCGAGTACGAGTCTTGCCACTGAGTTCTGTATTGATTGATGTTCCTGATAGCCTAATGGGACCTCTAAGTCGTGGTAGGGTTCATAATTAGCTGGGAGCGCAACTGCTTTGCATAGGAAAGTTCTCAGTGTTGTGATGTATGTATGCATCATGTGCATTTACATCAAACATTACTCCACCCCCATGTTAGGGACACCCCTGACATTTACCCCCATCGCAACAGAAACAGGTTGTGCCATTATCATCAAACAGATTCAAAACATGAAATCAATACAGGGAATAAGCTTTTATAAATCAAGCACCTGGTAAACCCATTGGAAGGCATCACCTATCTGAGCTTAAGGAGTCATCCAATATTACAACGGACATCTCTGCTGTGTGTAAGAATAGTTTTTTTGAGTGAGTCATTACTCAAAGGTCTGTACCCTGCAGAAGGACTCCAAAATAATACATTTTCAGGATTTTCCAGATCATGGCCCGGGAACAGGTTTTCTGGTCCACCTTGTCACTAAGGACTTTGTGAGTGTGCCAACACGAGACAGAAAGCCAGTTGGAATGCAACCACCCAGCAACCCACTGAGCAGTCCTTAAGTGATATTTGCTTTCATATTAGAAAAGCATACTCAAGAACACTAGGAAACAATGGATATATTTAAGTATTTTTAAATCAAAATCCTATTCTACTGTATGCAAATCTATAGCAACTAATATGAAAACAAATAGAATAGTAGCTGCAACATTTACAAGTCATGTGAATTGCAGAAAATATCGCAACATATTGGCGCTTTAACTTTACATCAACCCCACCATCATATTTTTGGTTTACTAAGATAAACACAGTACCAAAAAAAAAAAAACTCAATTGAGTTTCAAATGCAATTCATATCTGCTTCGAACAATGACATTGTAGCCTGCTATTCTCCTGTGTGCAGGAAGCAAGGCTGTTAAGCTCCTAGCAAGTAAAGGCTAAATGCTCTACCGTTGGGCTTCAGCACAGCAGAAGGAGATGAAGTGATTTTGTATGGCTTGTCTTATCTCATTCTGTAAAACATTGCCCATTGAGTTATAATAATAATAAAGAAGAAATTGAATTATCAGATTCTAACTTTGTTCACTACTCAAAAACAATTATTTAGAACAGAACATTAAATTCAGATTCAATATTGTACTTGTATTTTGACAGACTTGAATATCATGCTAATTGCTAATTACATCCATATGTATGCATTCTATATTTGTCACTGTATCTAACTAATTAACATGTGTAGCCTAAGAAGGAAAATACATGAAAGGAAAGAGGTAATTATAACAGCCTTCAAAAGGTTGAGATGGAATTATCTGTGTTCCATGATGGTGAAGTTTGGTATGTGGGTAACTTTATCTTTATGATGATGGGAGGCAACACTGCACAGACTGCCATTGTAGTGTATTTTTAGGCTATTTCCACTTGGGCAGGGGCACAAGACTAGGTTGGTCACCATTTGCATCGCTGTTCATTTTAGGTATGTAACCTCTAATGGCACAGTTGCACAAACATGATAGGAGTAAGCATGTGAAATGTGGGATCAGATATATAAGGCAGTGGTTCCCAACCTGTGGTCCGGGGACCCCTGGGGGTCCGTGAAGCCTTCTTAGGGGGTCCGCGAGAGCCTATAAAATTAAAAAATATTAACAAATATTGACAAATTAGGTCCCCAGCTTCCAGTAATGACTCAGGCGGGGGTCCCCGAATTCCATTGATGATTTAGTGGAGGTCCCTGGGTTCCATTAATGTTAAAGTGGGGGTCCACAGAAATCAAAAGGTTGGGAACCACTGATATAAGGTGTCCTTATTTTCTGATGATCTGATGTTTTCTCTCAAGCATTTGGCCACTTATTTCTCTCTTGATATTTGTGCTTTGATTCTCTGACTTGGTTTTGAAATTTAAAGTTAATGGTGGCAAGATTGAACTACTCCCACTCATTATTGAAGAGGAGGATTTGACCACAGTAGAAGAACAGGTTAAATATAGGTTAGTGGCAATCTATGTTAAATACCTAGGATATACATGACCATGAGGGCTAGTTATCAGTATGGCATCAACATACCCAACAGGAAGGGAGGGTAGATCCAGCTAGATGGCAGAGTATTTGTGCTTCATGGCGGGGCTGCATTTCAGTGATCACAATGAATATTGTCCTCCATTTTCTGAATTGTATTCCACACGTGAACAGTTAGGACTAAGGAAGCTATATCAAGGGCATGCAAAAGGACTTTCTGCTGTTTCAATGGCAGAGGAACTCCCCAGATTATCAGTGTTATTGATGAAGGACCCATGAGACAGATGAGCAATGGAATTCTCAGACCTGTGGGCAAACTCTAAGGTTGTATGGTATGGGATGTTCTTTATAGCCCCCCTAATTTCTATAGAAGCTCTGTTACTGGACAGTGTTAAAAGTATGGGGCCACATAGCGGTTACGTTGACGCTTGAGATGTTCCCCTCCCCGTAGTCCCTAGTACACTATAACCCCCAGTTTCTACCCACAAGAAAGTGGCACTTTAAGGAAATGCTTACTTTTGTATGATCACACCAGGTTTTTGGACTGATGCAGCTTGTTTTTTTGACTCTGAGATTGCACTGAGGAGTGCTTACAGGAATTCAGTGCTAGTGTCCTGACTCCAAAACGTGTATACCCAAATGGCATAGGCCAACTTACCTGTTAGTCCCTTGTATACGGTACCCAGGGCATGTAAGTTAGAGAGTCACCCCAGGGACTGCTGCCTTGGTTGTGCCACCTTGGGTGTGGCACAGGTAAACAAGTCCCCCAGTCCGCCATTGCAGACTGGAAGAGCAGTTTTAAACTGTTAGCCCGCCATTTAAAGTAACAGCAAAGACAAACCTCCCTCTGCAATATGTATAAGTCACCCCTAAGGCATGCATATTTCATGGACAGAACATGTATTCTACATGTTCTGGCAGTAAAAATGTAAAACTGTTGGGGGCGTTGCCGAGGCATCAAGATGGCAGTCGCACTTTCATAGTATTCTGGACCCCTCTGTCATCCGCCCCAGGCAGCGCCCGTATCTGCCCGTTCCCTGGAGCTGAACTGGTGTGAGAGACACCTTGGCAACTGGGGCAGCATCCGACCGGGTGAGCGGCACCCACGAGAGCCTTTAGCAGTAAAATGGCAGCCGGGCACCTTTGAAGAGGCGCTCGGCCGGTGGCTACGCTGGGGCCTTGGAGGACCCCATTTATGGTGTTAGGTGTGCGAGCCCTCCGCTTGCCTCTGCAACTGTGCAGGGGCTGCTCAGCAAGAAAGAAGACTGAGCTGAAGTGGAGTGGCGTTGAGGCGGCAGAGCGGATGTGGATTCGAGTGGGGCTGGACCGGAATTGAGGCATCCGGGGCCGACTGCAACAGGCACAGCAAGGTGGTGAGGCTGCCCCACAGCGCAGGCCTGAGAGTGGTCGCGGCCGGGCGGAGTGCCTGCATAGGCCCCCGGGACTGGGGCTGAAGCTTGCCATGGGTCCGTGCCCTGGCCCCTTCTGTGGTGCACCTGAAACCCGGCCGCACCAGGGGGCAGTACGGAGGCCGAAAAGAAGAAACGTGGTAGAGCGGGCTGCGCAGCAGTATAACGGCCGGGCGCATCTGGGAGTAACCGGCCAGTGAGAAGGCTGGGGACCCGACAAGCCTGCTGGCTGAGTCAAGTGGGCAGGCCCGTCGAAATACTGTGGTGCGCATCTTGGAGCTGCGCAGCTCCCGGACATCAGAGAATGGAGTACTGTTGCTTGGATGGCAGCATGACGCCAGGGTGACCACTTCAAACTATATAGAGGTAAACGTAAAGTGCAGGCACACTATTCTTGTTCTGTGTTCCACTGCCTCCCAGCGAGAAGACTCACCGGCACTGGGATAATGTAATCCATCTACTCTTTGCTGAAGGCTGGGCTGCGGAGCGGGACTTTGATTATGTCATGGGGGCCCGTGAGACTTAGGGTCCCATAGCAGAGGAATCCAAATGACTCCAATGAGATGAACATGGTTCCCGGCGAGGGCCTAGATCTATAAACCGGGTCTCCTGAGAAGACATCTTTAACTTGGGCCAGATGTGGGGCTGCCTCAGTGGCTTTTCTTCGAGGTTCTCTCCCGGGCTGTGATTTGTCGGCATCGACGTGGGGTCGGCTGAGGAGGAAGCGTGATACACAGCTCCTGGAGGCCGTGTAAGCGGTGGGCCTACCCCACTAACAGGTGGCCATAATCCAGACAACGCTGCAGGAAATGTGAGCAGACTGGGTCTAGGGCGTTCTTGTGCCCAACGACCGCTGAAGCAAGTGGAGGACTCTCTACGGATCTGAGCGAGCTTGCATTTGCTGCTAAGGTGACTGCACACTGGGAGAGCTACAATGGGCAACAGACCTAGCGACCATTCTTCAAGCCATCCAGACCTCCCAAACAGCGGTGGAGACACAAATTTGGGAGGTCAGGGTTGATGTGGCACCAGTGCTCCAAGATCTCCGCAGTGCAACTGCATGGATCACAGAGGCGGAATCAAGAATATCCACTGTGGAAAACAAAATGACTGCCCTTAAATCTCAAGTGTCCACATTGTTGGTCGGGACATCAGAAATGCATTGCAGGGTGGAGGATGCAGAAAACTGCTCAAGGCGTAATAACATCCGTATCGTTGCCCTTCCACGGAACACAGCAGCCTCCTCCTGGGCCTCCTTCTTGGAAGAGTGGTTTAAATCGTGGATGCCTGGGAACCGCCTCACACCGTGGTTCGCCACAGAGTGAGCCCATAGCCTCCGGCGGGCTCTCCGCCATGACCGGTGATACTTCAGTTCTTTAGCTTTAAAGACAGAGATGTGGTGCTACAGGAGGCACGTGCGAAAAAGGAACTGTGCTGGGATGGAGCAAAGGTCCTTATATTTCCGGACTACATGAGAGAAGTTCAACTACAGCGTAGATCCTATACAGAGGTCAAGCAGAAATTGAGAGCGATGGAGATACTTTACCATCTTCATTTTCCTGTAAGGCTCTGAGTGGTGCACAACAACAAAATTAATTTCTTTGAGAATCCCAGGGCGGCATGGACATGGATAACCAAAGAGGTCCCTCTGGGCCCCCCTGGTCGGCTGCAGCGGCTTCAAGGCCCGCACTAGTGCATGTGCTCCAGGAGGGGTAGGGCACGGCGGGGCTTGCAATCCGGCTCCCACGTGGGACACCTGCCGGAAGGAACTACTCAATTGATGCTGCCCGAGCATCCAGCAAGCAATGGCCCCGAAGTAGCCGAGTGGGAGTCGCGAGCTAGGGGCCTGACACCTGAGCACTTGGGTTGCACCAGTGACTCTGACTTATCCCAAAGTCTGGCACTGTGACTCTCGCAATGGGAAGGGATGATGCAACGTAGAGACTTGGTGTACTTCATCTGTATTTATTCCATTGGTAAAAGGAGACGCGCAGTGCTAGCCAACGAGCTAACCGCCGATCCCTTAATCCTCGCCAATCTCCACATTCTGGAATGCCACCCCGTCATTCTCACATCCGCGAGAAGACATAGCGTGAGGCATTCAGGAATGAAGAAACCGTCACTACAGGCGAGTAAATTTTCAGTCTAGTTACATGTTAATATGCAAGTGCCTAACATCTAATGCTCTTTAATCCAACACTATGGAGGGGTCTGCCACTGCCGGCTAAATTGGGGTTTGTGCTTTCTGCGTTAGAGAATTGGGGGCCATATGTATGAACACTTTTTCCCATAGACACATAGGTGGTCATTCTGACCCTGGCGGTCTTTGACCGCCAGGGCGGAGGACCGCGGGAGCACCGCCGACAGGCCGGCGGTGCTCCAATGGGGATTCCGACCGCGGCGGTAAAGCCGCGGTCGGACCGGCACCACTGGCGGGGTCCCGCCAGTGTACCGCCGCCCCATTGAATCCTCCGCGGCGGCGCAGCTTGCTGCACCGCCGCGGGGATTCCGACCCCCCCTACCGCCATCCAGATCCCGGCGGTCGGACCGCCGGGATCCGGATGGCGGTAGGGGGGGTCACGGGGCCCCTGGGGGCCCCTGCAGTGCCCATGCCACTGGCATGGGCATTGCAGGGGCCCCCGTAAGAGGGCCCCTACATGTATTTCACTGTCTGCTGCGCAGACAGTGAAATACGCGACGGGTGCAACTGCACCCGTCGCACAGCTTCCACTCCGCCGGCTCGATTCCGAGCCGGCTTCATCGTGGAAGCCTCTTTCCCACTGGGCTGGCTGGCGGTCTGAAGGCGACCGCCCGCCAGCCCAGCGGGAAAGTCAGAATTACTGCCGCGGTCTTTCGACCGCGGAACGGTAACCTGACGGCGGGACTTTGGCGGGCGGCCTCCGCCGCCCGCCAAGGTCAGAATGAGGGCCATAATGGGTAAAAACCTTTGCTACATCTGGCCCTAGATGTTTTATAAGGGCGACAGATGTTTCTTGGGGGGAGCATGGGGTGGGGTGGGAGTTGGGGGTGCGGGGGTTTGTGCCATGTTGCATGGCATTTGTTACTGCTGTTCAGAATTATTGTTTGTTTGCTTTTACTTCCAAATGCACAGGGATGTAGGCATGCGCTATGGCACACATCAGGGTAATACGCTTACTCTGTTGGTTGGGGACCTGGAGGGCACCCCAGAGGACCCATGGGTAAGAACTCAGTTTACACATATCCACAGATAGGATGGGACCGATGCAAATTATTTCATGGAATGTTAAGGGTCTTCTAGATAAGATCAAGCACACAGCGGTGCTTGAGCACGTTCACCGCCACCGACCTGACATGCTCCTACTGCAGGAGACCCATCTTCTCGGGTATTACTGTTCGTTCTTGGCCCTTAAGAGCTTTGACAGTTTATACCATGCAGGGTTTGTGCGTGGGTCGAGGATAGTAGCAATACTGCTCCACCGATTCTTTCCTATGCTAGTTACCCAGGTGCGGCGAGACCCAGAAGAGCGATATGTGGTCCAGACCGGGAAAGTGGAAGGCCTCACTGTCAATGCTATTAGTGTGTATGCCCCGCCTGCGGCTGTACGCAGAACTCTAAACAAACTCACTAGCCTGCTCTTGGATCTGCCCCAGGGGGTCACTATTCTGGGGGGAGATTTTAACACAGTCCCTGATTCCGCGCTGGATGTGATAGGATCCCCCTTGGCTCACAGACAGGCCGTGGCTGCAGGACTGTCCGGCTGGCTGGTGTCCATGGTGCTGTGTGATGCGTGGAGGGTTTGGAACCTGCAGCACCATCAGTTCACTAATACTTTGGCAGCATACCATGCACAATCCAGAATTTACCTTGTTTTATTACCGGCCACAGATTGCTGCCATCTCATACATTGAAATCCTGCCGAGGGGTATATCGGACCACCTGCCATTCAGGTTTGTAATGGGGCCCGCTCAGGTGGTGGTTTGCCCTATGTGGCAAATGAATGCATGGTACCTGCGGCACGAACCACATGTCCAACAATTGAGAAAAACACTTCAGGAATATTTTGTTCTTATTAAAGAATCGGTCTCCTCACTGGGAACTCTCTGGGGCGCAAGCAAAGTGGTGATGCTGGGTGTGGCCAACAGCGTCATCCACTCCCAGGAGCGGTCCCAAACCCTCCACAATACTCATTTGGAGGCACAGGCCACCCAGTTGGAGGCGGAACAAATCGCACAGCCAAACGAGGCGGTGGCCAGGCAGCTCCTGCTGATACGGCAAGAGATCCATGATCACTCTCTAGAGGTGGCTAAGCATCTTTGGTGTGTGGTTAATGCCAGGGTATATGGGTAGGGGGACAAAAATGGGAAGCTGCTTTACTGGTTGGCTTCACACCATCAATCATCTAGAATTATCCCTGAAATTTTTAACACACATGGAGAATCTGTTAATAAGCCTCTGCGGAGATTGACTCGGATCGTGCTCGCCAGTTCTTAAAAGACATTCCCCTTCCTGAATTGCCCCCTAAGGAGGCAGCAATACTGGTCTACCCTCTAACAAGCGAGGAATTTAATGGAGCAATCTCCTCACTGGGAGCGGGAAAGACTCCTAGACCTGATGGGTTTCCGTCAAAATACTACAAAGTGTTGCAAGACGACCTAATGCCACACCTTAAAGCCTTATATGAGGAGGTTGACCGACTGGGCTCCTTTCAGGAAGGATTAGACATGGCCACTATTGTGGTGCTTCCCAAAACTCAGCCACAGTCACGGCTGACTACAGGCCAATATCCCTTATTAACAGCGAGGTGACGATTTATGCCACGATTCTTGCCTCATGATTTAAGAAGGTCCTGCCATTGCTAATTCACTTGGATTAGTGTGGATTTATGCCTAACCAAAGCACACAACATTGTATACATCATCTACATGTGGCCTTAGCACGGTGCCACCAGTTACCTCAGAACCTGGCCCTTTTATTTGTTGATTTCGAGAAGGCCTTTGACACCATTGACTGGGGGTTTCTCTTCCTAATTCTGCAGCTTGCGGGTTTGGGGCCTAGATTCTGTCGACTGGTCCCTGCCTTATACGCCAACCCCATGGCCCGAGTGCAGGTCAATGGTATCCTATCCTCCACTTTCTCTATCCACTGGGGAACACGCCAGGGCTGTTCCCTGTCCCCTCTTCTTTTTGCCCTGGTCATTGAGCCTTTGGTACAACTGATTAGAATTGAGCGATTATATCGTGGTTGGAACTGGGGAAATGCATCTGAAGAGCGAGTGGCTCTGTATGGCGATGATGTTTTGCTATACATGATGGAACCCAGTGAGTCTGGTTCGAGGAGCTTTCACCTTCTGCGCTGTTATGAGGAGGCATCGGGGCTCAAAATGAACCTGGCCAAATCGGTGCTGGTGCCGCTGGCATTGTCGCAGGACTGCTACGATTGGCAGTGGGTAGTGCCCACTCGCTGGTTGAGCTTCAAATACTTAGGCATATGGGTGGCCCTCCTCCCGAAACTAACATGGTCCTTAAACCTGGCACCGCTGCTGTCTCGAATCAAGGTGGACCTACAGACATGGCAAGTGCTGCCATTAAACGTTCTCGCCCGTGTGGCCTTATATAAGATAATGATACTGCCGCATATTTTATATGTGTTCCAGAACTTCCAACTCCCGATTCCACGTTCCTGGTTCCATATGTGAGATAGAACCGCAACTTCATTCCTCTGGTATGGCTCGAGACACCGGATTGTGCTGCAGCACTGTCAGAGAGGGGGGTATCTGATGGGGGTGGGCATGACTTACCATTACGACGCAGCTCCTGGTTGTGCATGACTGGTTTAGGGGTAGATGGGCTGATCCGGCTTATCAGCTGGAATTAGCTACTCTTGGCTTTCCACTTATTCCAGACCTCCTCTATGGATCACCACTTCCCCGTGGGATGGAACTAGTGACTAGAGCAGTATTTCTTGCATGGTGTGCGGCCCTGCGGCACACTCAATGATACAGTGTCATTACCCAGCAGACCCCCGGCACATGGTTAAACGAATCAGTTGCACTGAGTGGGTTTGAGAGATAGGATTTGGTGGGCATTTTACAGCTGGGTGATGTGTGGAAAGGGGGTGCCATGCGATCCTTTCATGATTTGCAAGCTGACTTTCAACTCTTCTGCACGCATTTCTTTAGGTACCTCCAACTCCGCCATGCCCTGAGTGTGCACATATCGCGCACTGACACACTACCTGAATATAGTCCACTGGAGGCCAAATTACTAATGGGGACACTGGGGAAGAAAGGGGTGTCCCAAATTTACAATATGTTAATTAACCATGCTCTTGGCAACCTAAACTATCTCAGAGATAAATGGGAGGGATGGCTAGGACCTATTGAGGAGGCAGGCGGGATGGATGTGCTGATGGGACCTAGACTACTGGCAGTGTGGGCAAGATTGCAATTGATGCAAATGTATTTTTTGTATGGGTCATACCTTTCTCCCAACCGGCTGCACCGAGTGGGACTCCGCTCCTCTGCTCAATGTCCTCATTGCTCAGAAGAAGTGGCTGACTTCTTTCACATGGTCTGGAAATGCCCATGCATAGAGTTATACTGGGATAAGATAAATGTTGAGCTAAATACAGTGATGGGGAGGGAGCAACAGATGTCCCCAAAACTGTTGGGCGCAATGGAGGAGCTGGAGGGCTCAAGGGCAGACCGTATATTCATGGGAACCGCCCAACTTGTGGCAAAAAGAGACATTGCAGTCACTTGGAACTCTGCCCCTGGCCCGTTCGTCCGTAAGTGGAGGCACAGAGTTGATTGGAGTGCAAGCCAAGGAAAACCGGTCTATGAGGCGAGGGGTTGTCCCCATAAACACACAAAGGTATGGGGGAAATGGCTGGGTCTTCTCCCATGAACACTTACTATTGTGTGCTCTGTGCCGAATAACAGTAATGTTGAGATGCCATACTGTCAATTTACGCCTTCTTTATGAGGTTGACTTTACGCTGGCAGCGCCAGGACCTACCTGTGTATTTCTATCTCTCTCTCTCTAGCTTCCTTTTCTTTCCCTTTCTTTCTATAAAGCCAGTAAAAATTGTTCATAAAAAAAATGTAAAACTGTTTTTACTGTGGAATAACTTGGCCACCCCATTGGTGAGTACAGGGTTACATGCTGACCCATCCGCTGTGCTAACCCCTGAGCGGTATGACCAAAGTTGGTACTCCAAGGTATCAAACAACTAGTTGCATTAAGCCCGACTTAATTCTCAAATCGAAATTAATGTAACAATTTGCGGTGTGCAACTTTTACAAAGTTGCCAAATTGCTGTCTGTAACCTCCTGTGGCCTTACAAGGAGTTTGCCCCCGAGACAGCATTCTGCCCTTCTGGGGAGACATACTAACAGCTCCCAGAAAGGAAGACAATAGAAACCTGCACTGGAGAGAGGTGTTACCTCCCTCCACAGGAAGCCATAAGGGTGTTGGCTCAAAAGGCGTCCTTCAAAAGAGAAGCCGCCTTTAAAGGGCAAAGGGTGAACCCTTGGGAGAGAGTCTGCTCCATTGTCTAGGTAGACAGGCTGGCACTAGGGAAGGGGTACCCAGTTGCAAAACTGTTGTTTCAGGGGTCTGTAGCCCCCTTGGTAGTCACACCTCTGGATTGGGCTAGGGAGCTCTGAACATCAAGAGAGGGGTTCTGCCATGTTAGAAGTGGTCAAAATAGTGCCTCTTGGGATAGCCACATGCCACACTTCGCAGGAAGTGGTCATCAGAAGGGAGGGAACCTGGTAGCCCATTGACTACCAACCGCAACCTACCCTGAGAGCATTTTCATAGGATAAAACGGCATCCATGGCACCCAGAACTGGACTGGAAGAGGGGATGAAGAAGGACTGCCCCACTGTACAGAGGAACCAGCAAAGAGAGACTGCACTGGCATGGACTGCACCTACTGAACCTGGTGGTCAGCAGAAGGGATTGTGCCCGCTGTGTCTTGCTCATGGAGAAGTCGTCTCCGGAGCCCAGTTGAAGAAAAAGACTCTAAGGGTCAGTTGGGGCAATAACAGCTGAACAAGCTAGCTGGGGCAAGTTGGTAACCCAGAATCTTCACATTGCAGTCAACAGCTGCTGTGCAGCACCAGAGACAGAACCCAATGCTTAAAGTTACATCCCAGTTAACTGAGCCAGAGAGAGTCATCTGACTGTAGCTTGGTTGTTTAGAAGACGAGTTAACACCCAGGAAAGGGTTTAGCTGTGACTATGGTAAAAGGCGACTGGTAGCTCAGTGGCAACTGGACTCCTACCAGGACTGAGAGGACTTCAAGGGATGTCAACACTCTGACCAGGACCGCCTCACTCCTTTTGTGAACTGAAGAGTAGGCGCAGGCAGACCCCTGTCGACCGCATTACATCCACAGCATCCTTGAACATCTTCAGCATCTTGCATCAGGACCATTTATAATGATCTACACATCGTCTGTCACAGTCCAGTAATGTTTAACCTGCTCTCCTCTCTTCGAACCCTAGGCTTCATGTAACCACTCCACTAAGTTCCCATGTATCATTTGATGTAAACTCTATGCATTATTTCTGACTGCCATGGTTCCCAAGTACATGAAAAATCAATGTCAAGAAAATATCTTTCTGACCCTATCAAGTTGCCCTTTTCGCACTCCTGCTTCTACTAGTGTTCCTCTCATTGTTTCACCATACCTTCACTATAGGAATATACTTTTGTTTGTTTATATGGGAATACACTCCAAGGACTACATCTCAAAGCCAATCCTGGACAGTAACAGTAAAAATTCCATGGGCATGAGATGTTTTAAACAGAAGAGCTGTTGTTTTGCAAACTGTAGCCCCCAGGACCTGCCACTGCTTGTACTTATGTAACCCAAATGTGGTGTTGTGACTGAAGTCTTTTTTGTAGGAGACAACAAACAGCCAGGATCCATGCCAGACTTGCAGGATAACCATTGTGTAAAAAGTTGCATATAAATTATTTGTACCTAATTTATCTTATGTGGGTATCAAGAAACTCTGACATGGTTCTGGACTATCCTTGGATTCCCGGAAAAAACATACATTTGAATCCTTTTCATAGCCCGAAAAAATGCCAATGAACCAGACCTGTGGGGACCTAACAGGGCACCACTGGTCTAAGTGAAAGAACACACTATCATCCAAACCCAGGCTTCCCGCTCTTCAAATTCTGAGTAGCCATCCCAACAGAGATAATTCTGATTTCAAAATCATCAGCCAGTGCACAAACTTATGCACTGAAAAGGCTCTGTCAAAGCCCAGCAGATTCAGGTACACTTATCTGTTCAACAGAGTCCAGTCCTGAGCCGAGAACTGTCATAAGACTATTAACCTGAGGCAGTGCTTTAAATGAATACAGAGTACCATCCCTTCTGTATTTCCACTTAAAACACGAACCCAAGGTCACAGATGTCGCACTCTGGAACCTATACTGTCGGTCCAGCTACTACCAAAGCTGTTTCACCAATCTACACACATTTGAAGCCTCCTGTTCAGTTAATCTGCCTCTTCTGTTATTCTCTTTGTATGCAGTCAATGTTTTTAAAAGTTAGGCTCATATTGCCAATGTAGAGGAAAAATCCTTTAAAAGTTTAACACATGGAAATATATGGCTGCCCCTTTTACTTTGCTCCTGAGAGAGTGCAGCTTATCCACTTAGAAATTAACATGTACTGTTTATGAACTAATGCGTAATAATGCAGCATAGAAAATGTATTAATGTATTTTGCTAAACGTGCGCTTGAAATGTGCCCACGGGAAGTGGCCGTCAATATATACAATAACTAATGAAACTGATTAATAATGCTGAAATGTTATGTTAGAGTATGATTTTGCACTAGTGATAAAAGGTTATATGTTAAAGTTCTGCTAATAAATCATTAGGCCTTAGTTAGCATGAGTCGAGGCCTAGCTGCCTGGTTTCATATTAGATGTGTTTTTCTAACGTGCAGTGTGCTGACTTGCTGAAGGACATGAACTCGTATTTTTCCAAAGCTAGAAGATGAATGTAACTGTAGTAGATCTGTTCTCATGAAATTCGACTTGCTTAGTGAAACATTCTTGCTAAATGCAACAGTGTAGACTACTCGCAGGTACAAGGTCGCCTGAACCGGTACACACAATGGGACCACTGACTGAAGATGCAAAGAGGACCACGAGAGTATGAAATCATACCGGACTTTCTACCCGCTGAAAACGTCAATCATAAGGACCAATAAACTACGTGAGAACTGTTATGGGGTGACAAATTTAATGAAGTCATTGAAACCCTATTGGAGGGAGATAGTGGGGTGCTGACCCCAACCAATTAAAACTTAGGGGATTGTACAACAGAAAAGGGATAAAAACCCTTGACACAAGGAAGTAAATTAGAATAGGAGACTAGGAGATAGAGGAGGGGGAGATGCTGTTGCGATTTGCTATGACCCAGACACTTTGTCACTCTGCAAAGAGACTTTGCTGTTTGGTTTTTCAAACCATCCTTGCCCTTATATTGCCCATTTACACTTTACCGCCTTATGAGGGAAGTGCCCCTTTTACCCGACTGCTGAATTCCTTACTGATGGCGAATCAACTGTTGTCCTGAGGACAAAGACCGAACCTGTATGCTGACCCAATACGGAGGGTAACTATATGACAATGAAATTGTAATTGTCTGTTTGCTTTTCCTTTCTAGGTACCAACTGCTTCTTTGGACAGAGACCATAGTTAGATGTTTTCTAAATTGGTGTTGCTAAATTGTTTTACATGAAGCCCAACATGCCAATGATAATTTGAGGTTAGATCAGGGGTTCACTAAACAGATGCAAATAGACAAATAACTGAATCTATGCTTTGTTGAAAAATGTGATAATGATTCTCTGCTAAGGATAACCTATGTTGACGTCGTGCTATATTCTAATATTCGTGATTCTTGCCTTGATGAAATCTTATCAGAGTTGTCATATTGTGACTATGCTAATGTGTTTCTTGGTTTTGAGACTTACTAGTAGAATTGTAATCAATAAGGAATAAACTTCATATAATAGTACTAAACTGGTGTGGTTATTCATGAATGCAAGGTCATGGTGGTTTCTGAGTTTTATTAATGTCTTTGACTAATCTGAATTGTCTCAGTATGGTAAATATTGATGACATTATTGACATATTGTTTGACATGCTGATTAGTTATCTCGTCCTAAGGTGTCTTCAATCAGGGTAAAAAGATTCATTGGCCTAAAACGAGTCCCAGAGTGAGTAAATTAGTCATAAAGGGACGCGTTAACAGTTCTGGTAGCAGAGGATGGTTTTGGCCCTTTGGGGCCCTAGGACGAGGGACCATTGTTTAAAAGTGTTTTTCGAAATAATGCAAATTGGAGGTATGATGCGTTTCTAAATTCCCCATGGCTTTCCCGGAATCTCGGAGCTCACCTAAGTGAGCTGGGTATGTTCTCGACGTTTTAGCATATGTGATGTAGAATTTGCGCTTGCTCAGCTTATGCATATGGCAGGTGATTTGTGAAGCTTGTGTGGATTTAGGTCAGGTAAAGTTGTTTAGTTGAAGTGGGCGTACTCCGCAGTATGAGAGTAGGGAAGTCGGCGAACTTCATGTGAGTGTGGCGCTTTGTGCTTAAAAATTATCCACGTGGTTGTTGGTGATGTACGGACCCATTGTGGTCTAAGACTCCGGAGTATATTGATAAGTGTAGGAGACACTTGGGTTTATGTTGTAATTTGTGCGGTTTAATAGGTCAATCGTGCGTGGTTGACAAGTCGAGTTTGAGTCAAATTGTGAGAGTGAAAACTTCGATGGAGATTTGGCAAGTTCTAAAGTGCACTAGAACAAACCATTGACAAGTCGAGAGTAGGATTTGCGGATCGAATTCTGCTTGTGAGTGTGGGAGCTGAGAAGGAGAGTGTAGCGGCTGAGGCTTCAAGTGAAATCTGTGTAAAGTTCTGAAGCGATTGTGCTACCCTTCCTGTAGTAAACAGGCAAATTTGGGTTTTGTTGTTAAAGGTGCTTGCAATATATTGCATTAGTTTTGTGTGAGGAGGACAAGCCGCAAGACTTTGTCAGCTGCAGTGTGTGGTCATTTGAGCCGCGCTGGGATAGGTCAGTTGCTGAGAAGGGTCGCGCACGGATTGGCAGCCGTCCGTAAGAGGCAATTGGTTGAGAAAGGTGGGTGTAGAGTGTTCTGGGAATTAAAGTCACTTTCTGGTTAGGTTCTAAAGCAGAATAAAAGACGCAAAAATTAAGTTTTTCAAGGCTCTGAAGAGTGCTTTGAGGGGAGATACATACATTACAGTGAGTGTGGGGGAGCCTACACCGCCTGAGGGTACTCCAGCTTATATCGTAATGGAAGAGAAGGGAGTCGCGCCATGTCTTTGGTTAAAACAGTGGTGCAAATTGACGGAGAAGGAGGGATGTTTAGCATTTCCGGAACACAGAACGTTTAATGTAAGAATTTTGGAAAATTTGCGAATGATGTTAAGTGTACAAAAACCACCTCCAAGACCAGCTCAGTATGAGGCATTATCAATCTGGGATTTGATGGCCATACGACAGAGACAGCAGAAATTTGAAAGGAGAATGAAAAGAGCAGAAAAGACTTTAGCTGAGGCTAGATGGGATAATGAGAGCAATGTGGAGAAGGGGAGTAGTTGACAGACTTAAAATGTTTCCGGCAATAACACAAGAAGATGAGACACAGGGAAAGAAAGCCACTTGTAAAACAGACAAAGGCTCTAGTAAGCCAAAGGAGACTCAGAGGTCTTGGGCAGACGCAGATGATTCAGACGATGAAGAGTTTCTAAATCAGTTGTTACATGATCGCTCGCCACCATATGCCATAAATGATAACGTACAGAGCACTAGCGTGGGTTCTGAAGACCCGGCACAAAATAAGGGTATCAAAAGGACAGTGCAGACAAGTGATACAGCTTTAATACAGAATGGTGTCAGTGTACCCACTGTGCCAGGCATACAGATACAGTTGCAGCCACCACAGATTCAGAGGCTTTATCCTGATGTTCCAGTATTGGAAACAACTACAAGTCTGATGGTGCCACCTGACCCGGTATATACAAGATCAAAGTTAGTGCAGATTGAGCCAACTCCGCAATTGCTGCCCCAGCCACAGCAACAAGTGGTTCTGAGTTACACTTCAGTTGCAGGACCGCAGTCAGTACCTACAGCACCTATGATGAATCAAGCTATGGGAGTTAATGCTCCACAAGGTTTGGGACTTGGTCAGACACCAGCTGCTGTATCATTGCAAATTACTGTTGGTCCACCAGTACCGCTGTGTGCGCAAGGTAAGCCTGGCGTATGTGATCAGAGAGTAATGACCCAAGAGGCAATAAGAGGAGGGTCCATAGGACACCTTCAGGGAGAACAGACAGTCTAAAGGTCTAAATCCCTGTTAGACTTTAGTCTGATTGGGGTTCCTTTGCAGACAATGAGACAAGCAGGGTTTGGAACACTAACCCCACAGATAATGAGTACAAATATGACACAGACACCAATGGTGCCATCTGGAAATATGTTGTTGCAAGGCTGAACAACGCAACAATTGAACGAGTGGTTAAACAAACTCAACACTCCGCAGACTATTGCAGTGACCACAGAGAGGTCAGAAAGGGAAGAATACCTGAATTTTGTGAGACTGGGTGTAGAAGCCATGGAACTAGTGGAAGGAACAATGGGGGTGAATAGACTAGAGTCATACACGGGAGCAGAATTGAGGTATCTGTGCCCCAAAATAACTAAAGAAGTGAGCAAGGTGCATCAGAGGTTGGCAAACTGGCAGATAAATACAACATTGACATTGAAAGTACTAAACATTTGAAAAGAAGTTACAGATTAGACTTCGAGCCTAAAGATTTCGAGCACATGAGGTCTACCCGAATGAAGGCACACCTCAAAGAAATACTGCAGAATGCTCAAATTTGGGGAGCCTTAGAGAAATGGGAAGGCAGATGGGCAAAGAAGAGAGATAAAGAGAAAGGTGATGGTCCGGAACCAAAGCAGGCTAAAGCCGCACCGGACACGGGGACAATAAAAATTTTACCAATGAAAGAAACAGCTGAAGGGGTTCTAGTCCATGTACCGTGGTCTAGAGGTGACATTCTGTCATTCACAAATGACTACCCCAGGTTGAAGGAGAAGCCGATAGAGTGGTACCAGCAGACGGACAGGTTTGTGAAGCTTGCGAAATGTCTCTGGGAGGACTTGAATACCCTGTTTGAAATTATAGTTCCATCTGACCTTGAGTGCAAGAGGGGCGTAGATTGGCCGACCGAGGAGCCGGCAAGGGATAAGGTTACTGGAGCACCATCCACAGAAGTGATGAGGAATTATCATAAAGTGATTGAGTCTTTGAAGCAGAAAGTGACGCGGAAAGTGACTGATTGGCAGAAAATTGATCAAACATCACAGGAGGCCAAAGAGTTGATTCATGCTTACTATGAGAGATTGTTGAAAGCATTCAAACATTACAGTGGCACTGAGGTCATTGAGCCGAAAGACATGAATCATCTTGTGTTCAGGTTTGTTGAAGGGCTTAGACCATAAATTAGCCAGATGATTAAGAATCATTTGATCTGTTGGCAAGCAAAGCCAATTAATGAGGTGTTACAGTATGCGAAATACTGTAGTGACGCGATTGAGTTGAAACACAGAAAGTTGAAAGAGAAGGTGATAGTGATGTAGATTAAGGCAGCGCAAGCAGGGATGCAGGGAAATGGAATACAGAAGGTGATACAGCAGAAACCGCAGGGGAATGGAATGTTTCAGGCACAACCAAGAGGCCGAGGACGAGGAGGCGAACCGTGGTCCAGATATAAATACTTTTGTGGTTCAAAATAACGTGCAGGGGATGAAAAAGGTGTCATCATGTCACGCGTGCGGGGGCATGGGGGCATTGGAAGCGGGAATGCCCAATGGTGGTGCAGGATGGTGTTGTTCAACAAAGCAATGATGTTGATACATTTCAAAATGTGAGGGGTGCAAAAATGAGGTGCCAAAATCCAAATTTTCAGAATAACATGGTGCAGATGCAGGGTCTCCAACCTGTGTAACAGGTGCAAATGCCACATGTTCAACCAGCACAAATGCAGCAGGCACAACAGCAGATTCCCATGGTACCTAGACAGCAAATGCAGATACTATTAGCTCCAAAGGGACAGCGAAAGGTGATGCTTCCTCAACAGGTCACAGGTCAAACGATGAGTCAAAATAACACAGTACAACAGTTCCCATTGCGTGGTGAGGATGGAATAAACGATGAATGGTTGGTTGATTGTTCAGACAGTGAGGAGTGCAGGCTTGCAGCGTCCCTAGAAGTAGACCAGAGGGGGCCCTATGTAGAGGGAAAGGTGATGGGTCATAAGTGTTTCGTTCCTAGTTGATACAGGAGCTACACGCTCTACAGTTAGAAGTGCAGAGGTTCCGAAATTACAACTTTCGGGGCGTACCATAAGGGTGGTAGGAGTAGCAAATCAGTTCCTGACAAATCCGATTACGGATCCGGTCCAAGTTGAGATTGGTAACTTCCAGGGATTACACAAATTTGTAGTCTGTGACTCGAGTCCTGTATCCTTACTGGGAAGAGACTTACTGTGCAAAACAAGGTGTTCGATTACCTGTTCCAATGAAGGGATTGAAGTGCAGACAAACAGAGATGATGAAGGGGACAATGGTCAGTTTCCAGAGTTAGAGACGGAGACCGCAAATGAGGAATACCCTTTGATAACCATATTCCTGATGCTTACAGTGACTGACTTACCACCTGAGTAACAGAGAAAGTGTGGGACCTGACAGGAAAGGAAGTGGGATTAATAAAAGGAGTAGAATCGGTTAAAGTAGAGGTGAAGCCAAATGCAGTGTTTCCCCAGGTACCACAATACCACATGGCATAAGATGCCCTCATTCAAGTAGCGCAGATAATTGTGGACTTTGTGAAGCAAGGGGTTCTGAAAGAAGTGCTGAGTAGCCCGTATAATTCACCAATAATGAGTCTGAAAAAGCCTTGTGGGAAAGTTTGAATTGTTCAAGACCTGAGGAAAATAAATGAGATTGTGGTAAAGTGTTGCTCCATAGTGCCAAATCCAGCTGTGATCATGTTTCAGGTTCCGTGTGATGCAGAGTGGTTCACCGTTGTGGACTTGTCTCAAGCATTCTTTTCGGTGCCTCTTCATGAAGATAGCCAATTTCTCTTCAGTTTCAAATTCCTGGATAAGGTTTACAGTTGGTGCAGAATTTCTCAAGGGTTTTCTGAGTCACCTTCCATCTTCAATCAGATATTGAAGAAGGATTTGGAATCATTAGAGTTGCCTTTCAGTTCGACCCTAGTGCAGTATATTGATGATTTGTTGATTGCGTCCAGAACAAAAGATGACTGCAGGTATGACACAATTGCCTTACTAAACCATTATGGAAAGAATGGACATAAAGTGTCCCCAAAGAAGCTGCAATACTGTCAGAAAGAGGTGAAGTACTTAGGTCACCTGATTGAGAAAGGGTTGAGAAACATATCCAAGGAAAGAGTGACAGCCATACTGCAGATGAATCCCCCGACAACAAAAAGAGACGTTAGAATGATTTTGGGAATGGTGGGCTACTGTTGCCAATGGATCCCCAACTTCTCGATTATCTCTAAACCCTTGGTAAGACTGACTGTCAAAGAAGTTCAGGATGGCCCAGGTGCCATAACCATGTCCGAGAAAGAGATGAAGGTATTCATGAAATTGAGGGAAAGTATGTGCAGGGCACCAGCTTTAGGTATGCCTGATTACACAAAGCCTTTTGTACTGTTTTGTCATGAACGTAATGCTTGTTCTTTGTCTGTCCTGAAACAGGTCCATGGAGGTGCAAACCGCCCAGTAACATATTTTTCAGCTACTTTGGACCCAGTCGCAGCAGCCTTACCGGGTTTTTTGTGTGCAGTTGTAGCAGTTGGTCAAAGCCTCACCCAGTGTGAAGGAATAGTGATGGGACATCCTTTAACAGTAATCGTCCCCCATTCAGTTGAAATTTCGTTAACCCGAACCATGACGCTGCACATGACAAATGCGAGGTTAACAAAATATGAAACAATTATATTGGGGTCACCTAATGTATCCCTTAAGAGATGTACTGTATTGAACCTGGCAACTTTACTTCCTATTGAAAATGCAGACATTGATGATGCCGAGGAGGTAGAACATGATTGTCTTGAGGTAACAGATCTGTGCACCAAACCAAGGCCTGATATTAAAGATACCCAACTTGAAGAAAATGATTACATTATCTTTGTTGATGGTTCATGCTTGAGAGACGCAGTAGGAGTACTGAGAGCTGGGTATGCCGTGTGTACAATCACTGGTATCTTAGAAGCTTCCTGGCTCGAAAGAGTGTACTCTGCTCAAGTGGCTGAATTAATTGCTCTTACTAGGGCATGCCATGTAGCTGAAAACCTAAAAGTCACTATCTATACTGACAGCAGATATGGATTCGGGATTGTACATGATTTTGGCCAGTTGTGGTCACAGAGGGGTTTCATGACCTCTTCTGGTTCTCCAGTGAAAAATGGTGAAAAGATTAAGGATTTGTTGCACGCGATTCAGTTACCTCTTAAAATTGCCATGGTGAAATGCAATGCTCATGTTAAGTCACAAGATTTTGTGTCAATGGGAAATGGATATGCAGATCAAGTTGCAAGGTTTTGTGCATTGAACTGTATATCGTTTCGAGATCAGTGGGAATTGTTACCTGAAACAAAAAATGAAACATGCTTAAACTTTGCATTAAGGGTGGTTGACACATTAGATGAGCTAAAATCACTACAGGGATGTGCTAGAAAAGAGGAGAAACGTTCCTGGCAGAGAATGCAATGCGTACAGAGATCTGATGACTTATGGATTTCAGAAGAGGGGGAAATGGTTTTGCCAAACATTCTTTTGTCACAGTTTGCGAGGTTTTACCGTGGTCAAGCACATATTGGGAGAAACGCAATGATCAGGTTGTTCAAAATCGATTGGTTCAATCCAAAATTCAGACAAGCTGCAGAGGTTATCTGTCACAGGTGCATCATCTGTCAGCAGATGAATGCAGGAAAAGGGACTGTGGTGAATATGAGCCACGTTGGGAGAGCAGGAGGTCCATTTAGCAGAATGCAGATGGATTTTATTGAGATGCCTGTGTGTGGAGGGTTGAGATACGTGTTGGTGATTGTGTGCATTTTTAGCCACTGGATTGAAGCTTACCCTACACGTAGGAATGACAGTCTCACAGTAGCAAAACTGCTGCTTAGGAAGTTAATACCTAGTTTCGGGTTTCCGAAATCTTTAGAATCAGATACGGGCAGACACTTCGACAATGAGGTGATTAAGCTCTTGTGTGCTGCATTAAACATTGAGCAGAAGCTACATTGTAGCTATTGCCCTGAAGCTTCAGGACTAGTGGAGCAGATGAATGGTAACTTGAAGTCGAGAATGGCAAAAATGTGCGCAGCTACCAATTTGAAGTGGCCAGATGCATTGCCCTTAGTGTTGATGTCAATGAGAAACACACCTGACAAGAAAACAGGACTGTCTCCTCATGAAATTCTCATGGGCCGAGCTATGCGATTTCCCACAGTGCCTGCAAATGCTCTTGTGAATATCACGGATGATATGGTGCTGCAAGGGTCTGGCTGACGTGGTCCGCTCTTTTTCTCACAAGGTGCAGGCTACCACATTGCCACGAACAAGTGATCTAGGTCACATCCTGAAAGCCGGTGACTGGGTGGTTGTCAAGAAACATGTGAGGAACTCATGCTTGGAGCCACGTTGGAAGGGGCAGTATCAAGTAATACTGACAACTACTACTGCTGTGAAATGTGCAGGTCTTCCAAATTGGATACATGCCAGTCACACAAAGAGGGTGACGTGTCCAACTGATGAGGAACTTGAAGTGTCCAAAACAACAGCTGCAGAGAAGGAAGTCTCAGGGCCGGAGAGTATTCAAAGGGGAACTGAGACTGAAGGAGAGCCCGCTGAGGACGGCTTAATCACTCAAACCGTAAACGAGATCCAGAGGAGTGACATTGAGCCTATCAGAGCTGGGGCATCAGGGGAACTGACACAAAGAGAGGTTCTCCCAGAAGCAGACGGATACAGGTTTGAAATTGAGCCCATAACTGACCCTGAAGGCGAAGGGAGTGAGGCAGAAGGAAGTTGAGGTGTTCTGACTCCTCCTGAGCCACTTGCAGAGCCATCAAGAGAAAACACCATAGCACAAGAGGAGGGCACTGTTCAACGACCTCAAAGGCCAAGCAGAAAGAAAACAATTAAAGGAGATAATTGGCCGGAGCCACAAGCTGCAGGAGAGAAAGTGATCCCTAATGAAACAATAGAGGAAGAAGTTGACACAACCAGGAAAGAAGATCTTAGTGAAGGAGAGTTGCAGGGTGATCGCAAACTGAAAAGAAAGAGAATTGCAAACAGAAGATACGCAGGTCCTGAATGGGTGTATGCAACATCAGCTGAATGGCAACTAGAATTCTTGGGGTTCTGTTTTGATTGAGAGGTTGCAGTTCAATACTACGGCACCTGAATTAAACTTAAGAAAGAGACTGTGTTAAATTGAAATTGAAAGCTGAAAAGCTGAGAAAAGAGACTGATAAATTACCAGATGTGACACTGTTAACCTGAATTGACTCTGAAAAAAAAAAAACGATTATGACAAGCTGCTAACCTGATTTGACAAAGGGGTCCTGGAGTGGGTGAAACGCTGTAAATACTCGCAGAGAAAGAGAGAGAATTTGCACAGAAACAAAAAAAAAAAAGAGCTTTTATATCGTCCTCAAGCTGATTGTTTGCTTTGTATTATTCTGCTTTCTGATTCTTTACAGATCATGAGTTACATTAGAGAGAATAGTGATAGGGGTAGGACATATGCATGTTTGGTTGTTGGTATAGGGGTTATATGTGTGGTAGTGATAGATAATATCTGTGATGTGGGAATGCCATTGGTGAATAAGAAAGTGACTAACAATGCTTCAATTCCTGAGACTGCTACACTAACAACATGAGAGAAGTTCGAGCAGGATACAAAATACTTGCAAGAGGGAACTTATTCAAAAGGGGATCTATCTGCTAATGTCTTCTATCGCTTCCTGAATGAGTATGTTGACACAATGGATGCGACGATTCCTTCGTCAGTACAAGAAGGGGCTACTTATCATAGTCTGCTACTTACCTGCGGGATAAGCTGTAGTTTGCTGTTAACAAGATTCTATGATCAAGAACATGTTCAATACTTTTATTCTAACTTAGATGTAGTGTTTTCCTTTGTGCCTATGATTGAGTTTCTAAATAAATTAGCTAAAGAACACAGCATAAAATTAGTTAGGGGGTTCTTTGAGCCGACACTGACATTTGGGACAGCTTATGTGCACCGCAATAATCCAACCTGCTTACTAACACCTGTAGAAAAGAGCTTCTTAGATCACACTGATGATAGAAGGAAAGCATTAAAGGAAAGGCTAGAAAAGGGATTAGAAAAATGCACGCTTGCAAATGATTATGCTTACACTGCAATAAAGACACAGGGCAAGCTAGCTATAGATGCATTACACGTAGGAAGGCTTTGTATATATAGGCTGAAATCTGAGCATGACACTTTAATTGTGGGAAGGAGTGAGTGCAGGCATGTGTTTTGTTTCAGAGTAAATGGACGTTCATGTTAAATGGACAGGATCCAGGGATCCCTGGGATCTATTATATATGTAGACCTAATGCTTATTACTGTCTTCCAAAGGGATGGTATGGGACATGTTATTTGGGAATTGTTTTTCCCAAGATCTAGCAAATTGATGACTTAAAGCAAATTCCTAAAATGCCTGAATTACAACATACTAGACAAAAGAGAGAGACAGCGGCTGCTGTCGTTGGTGACATATTTGGAGCCATAATTCCTTCAGTAGGGGTTATCTTAAACTCCATAAAGATTCGAAAGTTGTCTACTATTATGGATAACATGCTGGATGACATGCTGACAAACTTCACAGGGGCTATACTCCTGATGGATACTGAACTTGCAGCGGAAAGAGCTATGACTCTTCAAAACCGGCTTGCTTTAGACATTCTTTTAGAGAAGAGTGGCGGAGTCTGTAAAATGCTTAATGAGCGCCATTGTTGTGCATTCATTCATGATAATAGTAAAAAGATTAGAGGTATGCTTACTAACCTAACAAGAGATAGTGCAGATTTGAAAGAGCTGAAGGAAAACGTTGGGAAAGGAATTACTAAAGTAGGGAATTGGTTTAGTAGTATTTGGAATGGGGTTCTTGCAAAAATATTAGGGGGTATATTGATTGTCCTGACTTGTCTATTTGAACTATGGTTATCATGCAAAATTAATAAAAGAATTAAAAGAGATTTGGCAAAACGTAATAAAAGAAAAGAAGAAAAAGAAAAAGAGAAAATGTTCAAAGACATTTAGGAAAGATCACATAGGGAGGAAGAAATTGAGATGCGTAACCTAAAGAAAATGAAAGGTTGTGAAGGGAAAGGGTTTGTGTGATGACAAATGCCATCAGAGGAGGGACTGAGAGAGTGCAGCTTATCCACTTAGAAATGAACATGTAATGTTTATGAACTAATGCGTAATAATGATGCATAGAAAATGTATTATTGTATTTTGCTAAACGTGCACTTGAAATGTGCCCAGGGGAAGTGGCCGTCAATATATACAATGACTAATGAAACTCATTAATAATGATGAAATGTTAGGTTAGAGTATGATTTTGCACTAATGATAACAGGTTATATGTTAAAGTTCTGCTAATAAATCATTAGGCCTTAGTTAGCATGAGTCGAGGCCTGGCTGCCTGGTTTCATATTAAATGTGTTTTTCTAACGTGCAGTGTGCTGACTTGCTGAAGGACATGAACTCGTATTTTTCCAAAGCTAGAAGATGAATGTAACTGTAGTAGATCCGTTCTCATGAAATTTGACTTGCTTAGTGAAACATTCTTGCTAAATGCAACAGTGTAGACTACTCGCAGGTACAAGGTCGCCTGAACCGGTACAGACAATGGAACCACTGACTGAAGATGCAAAGAGGACCACGAGAGTATGAAATCATAACGGACATTCTATCCGCTGAAGACGTCAATCATAAGGACAAATAAACTATGTGAGAACTGTTATGGGGTGACAAATTTAATGAAGTCATTGAAACCCTATTGGAGGGAGATAGTGGGGTGCTGACCCCAACCAATTAAAACTTAGGGGATTGTACAACAGAAAAGGGATAAAAACCCTTGACACAAGGAAGTAAATTAGAATAGGAGACTAGGAGATAGAGGAGGGGGAGATGCTGTTGCGATTTGCTATGACCCAGACACTTTGTCACTCTGCATAGAGACTTTGCTCTTTGGTTCTTCAAACCATCCTTGCCCTTATATTGCCCATTTACACTTTACCTCCTTATGAGGGAAGTGCCCCTTTTACCAGACTGCTGAATTCCTGGCTGATGGCGAATCAACTGATGTCCTGAGGACGAAGACCGAACCTGTATGCTGACCCAATACGGAGGGTAACTATATGACAATGAAATTGTAATTGTCTGTTTGCTTTTCCTTTCTAGGTACCAACTGCTTCTTTTGACAGAGACCATAGCTAGATGTTTTCTAAATTGGTGTTGCTAAATTGTTTTGCATGAAGCCCAACATGCCAATGCTAATTCGAGGTTAGATGAGAGGTTCACTAAACAGACGCAAATAGACAAATAACAATCTATGCTTTGTTGAACAATGTGATAATGATTCTCTGCTAAGGATAACCTATGTTGACGTTGTGCTATATTCTAATATTTGTGATTCTTGCCTTGATGAAATCTTATCAGAGTTGTCATATTGTGACTATGCTAATGTGTTTCTTGGTTTTGAGACTAATAAACTTACTAGTAGAATTGTAATAAATAGGGAAAAAACTTCATATAATAGTACTAAACTAGTGTGGTTATTCATGACTGCAAGGTCATGGTGGTTTCTGAGTTTTATTAATGTCTTTGACTAATCTGAAATGTCTGATTATGGTAAATATTGATGACGTTATTGACATATTGTTTGACATGCTGATTAGTTATCTCGTCCTAAGGTGTCTTCAATCAGGGTCAAAAGATTCATTGGCCTAAAACGAGTCCCAGAGTGAGTAAATTAGTCATAAAGGGACGCGTTAACACTCCTAACTCTTTTGACCCCCTCATTCTCTGGGTTAAATGCCATGAAGGTGCCTCTTTGTGGCTTGTTTGGTGCTATAAAAATTTTAGTAAACACACTAGCAAGGGTTGTATCTCTAAGTTATCACAGCCAGTCTGTAGGATTGAGACAAAAACACTCCCAAGATGGTGGCCTTGTCGTGTCCTCTCTTCTATAGTGACAGGCCTGGGAGGGTTGCAGTGGCACGTGGCGTACATCCACTACTCTCCAAACCAAAACACATAAGTAAAAGACATTGTCATTTACAAGCGAATAGCTCTAACTCTCACAAATGTGAGACCTATTGCATTACAAATGCCTGTTACCCACGAGCAGTATAGCCTAAAGCACGAATTTCTCCACCAATAAACACAAAAGAAAGACTATGAGCTTCTTCCTCAAATTGATTGAAAGTTCTCGCCATTTTAGTGTTTATACCGCTGTTATAATCGCAAAACACGAAGGAATGCAATATATTGCTTTATGTAAAAAAAATACTAAAATCTATCATTATTTGTACTCGAGTGGCCCGTTTCTAATTTCTGAAAACGCAAAGACTGGCAAAGGATGTTTAGCTTTGATGGTAGTTTAGATAAGAGAGGATGTGGCACTACGGCCAGACCAGCCGACGTTTAGAACTGAAGACAAGGTTCGACTCTCGCGGTCGGCTCGATATGCTGTGATTTCTGACAAATCATTTAATCTCCCCGTGCCTAAAAAATAGATGCAGGCACAATTTAAGGTCGAGTTCGCGCTATATAAAACAATTAAAAAAAAATAATATGATGATCTGCAATATTGCTTCTTTGCACTGGAAAAAAATGTCTATCGTAAACACTATTGGGCATACCCTGCGTCAGAAACGCTAGACTATGGTATCAAATCTAAAAGACACTAACAATCGCTTATCAGCGACAAATGTTTCATTTTCATGATGTTTTCGTTTGCAGCATCCATCATATTTGTGCCAGTCGGAATGTTTTTACGTCCGGCTGGTAGTGAAATGACACTGGAACACTGTTCCAATGTGTCCGACCTGTTTGCAGCAGATCTTAGAGTCTGTCTTTTATGTCTAGTGAAATTGGCCCACGTGTGTAAAGCATGCCACTCTCTGCTGGACACAGACGAAGGACTAGTTCTGGTCTTTACAGTTTGCAGTGAAGCTGGGCACGACTGTCCGCTGCCAGACAGGTATTTTGCTCTGCTCAGGTACCTGCACGGTAGCAGTCTCTGTGGCGACCATGGGGAAGGCTCAGAAGAAAAGAAAACCGCTCCCAGCGGGCAGTAAAATGCCCAAAGGAATTGCTCAACAGAAATTAGACATACGAAACAACCCTTTCGAGGTTAAAGTCAACAAGCAAAAGTTTAACATCCTGGGCAGAAAGACCAAGCACGACGTGGGGCTACCAGGGGTGTCCAGGTCCAAAGCCATTAAGAAGGTAAGAACCTTTGGGTGATGCGGGCTGCTGGTTGATTGAAGACGTTTCAGGGATTTTTCATTTCCGACTGTG
This sequence comes from Pleurodeles waltl, assembly GCF_031143425.1. Lineage (NCBI taxonomy): Eukaryota > Metazoa > Chordata > Amphibia > Caudata > Salamandridae > Pleurodeles > Pleurodeles waltl. The sequence continues at coordinate 1,194,713,294 of NC_090437.1, forward strand.
GTGTATAACAACTTGTCATTGGGGCTTCTGGTGTGGGAGGGTCGCCCTGGAGAAAACAGCTGCATACTCTCCAACATTTGGGAACAGGGAAGAATAAGATTTCGAAAGAATAGTAGGAAATTAATTTCTCCGTTGACTTGAATTGATCTGAAAGATTTTCTAAGATGAGTAATAAAGCTATACCTTTTTAAGGTCTCACCTACTAGACAGTGCATGTACTGTCTATTATACTTATTGTTACCTTAAAGAGGGCTAGAGTCCACCCATTGGTTGGTTCCATTGTTACTCTCATTTGCTTGCTTTTTATTTTTTAGTGTGTGTGGGCGTTCCTGCCTCTTCTTGTGCTTGTTCCTCCCCTGGAGAACTGACGCATTACTGTGCCCTTACAATGCTTGTTTTTCTGGTGCTACTTTTTTCTTTTTAAGTACTCAAGAGAGTCTGTGTGTTTTACACCGATCTCCCTGTTCACGTCTCTTCCCCTCATTGTGGTGATCACATTTGCCCATGTACTTCTCCCTGCCCCCTCTGCGGTGGACGTGTGTGCTTCACCCTCCTGCATTGCTTTCTCACCAGTGTGCATCTATCCTATCTCAGCTTCAAATGCAATCTCGCCCGTTTGCTTTTCTTCTGTACCTTCAGCACTGCTTTTCTCTTCTTTTCGCCTATTTGCTCTTTCGCAAATTCTTTTCCTTTTCTTTGCCAATCAGAGTTAGTTCAACACATAAAAGGGGGAAAAAAAACACCTGCATTCTTTTTCTGGGGTGCATGCACCATTAAAACAATGCGTTTAAGTTTTTTTTCTTTTTTTTTTACTCAGCCATGCTGCACATTTAGGATTCTGCACAGCATAACTAAAACATTGTAAAAGCCAATCTGTCCAAAAGGCAAGAACTATTGGCTTTGTCAATGAATATTTCAAATGGGGCTCTCACATCTAAAGTGGGAATGTTGCAGCAGCGGGAAGGGATCCATTAAGGGCATTATTGGGGATTCTACTTTGAGAACAGAGTTGTTGCTGGGAGAAAATACACCAAGGTGGTAGTGATCAAAGCTACAGTTCCATTTGGAGGTGGCAGGACGGTTATTGCAGATGCATACTGGGAAAGAAAGCTAAAAGGTGATCAGCTTTGGTTGAAAAATAGAGGTATGAGGGACCATTGCATTCCCTTGGCCTGCCTCAGTGTTGCTCCAGGGTAAACTTTATAGAGAACTTTTAGGTCTCAATTACAGACATATTTACCTGTATGTGGTTAAAGTCACATTGTCTACAGTACAAAGATATATAGAGTGAATTGAAGTAGTATCTTGCTCGGTAGTGGATGGCTTTGTTTTCTGTTTCATTTCGATTCTTCTGATTTGATGGCTTTTCCCCCCCTATTCTTGTTTGTCCTGCCCCTGGGGCATAGTGTATTTACCATCATTTTAATTGGAGGACTTCCATCCTCCCAGTGCTGAGATCAGGGAATTCGTTTTTCATTTATTTGTTTACCTTCAGTTGAACACAATTTGATTAAAATGGCTTCAAAGAGGCATGGCAGGCTGCTGGTAATAATCAACGTGGATGGTTTTGCCCATAGTATACACCTATTTACTTTGGCAAAGATGCCTGCCAAATCCAAGAATCCATAGAAAATGATATACAGTTTTTTTTGTTGGCTTAGCATGTCAGCTAGGTTTTTTAAGGGACAGTTAGTTGAGGAGGCTGGTCTAAAATTTGGCCTGCTGAACTGGATTTTTTTTTTTAAACACTTTTATTTTATTGGCATTTCATCAAATACATTCCAACTATACCACATATTTTCCAACCATCGCAGGAGTACTGTTGATACAAGCATATATATGTCCTATGTCTAGACACATGTACAGTATAGTGCCCCTTACAGCAAGTATAGTGTTGCAGTTTCTCATTATATATCGTGTGTATCAGATTTGTAATGGGTATACTTTTTTTCAGGTTGGCTTATTGGTTCCTATGGTCTGGGTTGGGTTGGGATAGGCTTAGCCGCTGGGATAATATTACATAGATTATTAGTGCCCGGTGTATGGAACTAAGCAAACCTGAAAGTTCAGAACTGGGAACTGACCCGTGGTGGAGGCACAACTTGGTGTCATAGGTATCAATGTCTAGACACAGTATGTCAACTATTTAATACTGATTTTAATACCCGTGTGGGGATGCTTGGGGGAGGGGGAGGAGAGGTAGGGTGTCAATGCTTGCACCAGGCGCCTAGTCCAACTGGCATCTATATCCCTGGTGGGTACATTCACTTTGCACCCTTGTCACACTCTGGCTCTCACATCCCTCTCTGAGGCACCATCCGAGCCTGAGTCCTCCTCCGAACCCAATGTTCCCCACTCATCTATTACTTCAGACCACTGAGGAGCTATCGGCTTGCGTCTGATCCCTTTACTCTCCTCCCTCCCTGGGCTCTCTCTTCTGCTCTGGCCCAGCGCGTTACATCCCTATTCCATGTGGTGAGGTTTGGACCTCTACTCTGCTTCCAAGTTAAGGATATTCTGCGTTTAGCCAGGGTCAAGCCAGGTCCACAAACCTGTTACCAACTTTCCAGAGGCTGGGTCTACTGTACAACCCTAACAAGCAGGTCGCAATGGAGTTCTCAAGACTTCTATGTGGTACCTGATTAAGTTTGTGTATAACCCCGTTCCAAAGCTCTTGAAGAGTCAGATATCCCCAGGTCATATGGCTAAACTCTGCATCCTGCATTCTACAACGGAAACAGTTCACCGCATCTCCACCATATATAAGCCTAATTCGACGTGGAGTAAGATAGGTCCTATGGTTAGAGTTGTCTTGGATATATTTCAGTTGTGTATTTCTGGATACTGTGGGAGCATAAGCTAACACATTTTTCCACTCTGCTTCTGTGAGGGTCCAGTTCAGGTCAGACTCCCATTTAGTCCGGAGGTTGTCTAGTGAACTGCGCATCATTCCGACCAGTGCTTTATATAACCAGGAGACAAGATGAAAACTGTCTCTGATGGACAACATAGTCTGAAGAACTGCTGATAGCCCTGACCACTGCTTCATATGTCAAGAATTGCCCCTGGGGTAAACCAGTCTGTTCAGCCAGATCGCCAAACGGGATCAGCATTCCCTGGAGTACATCTCACCCAGCATTTGTATCCCTGCCATCAACCAGTGACGTAGCTGGTTCCCTGTGAAGCAGGTGTATGGATCACTATGGGGGATTCGCACCAGGGGAATAGCTGGGGTGTATGGAGCTCTGGTCTTTGTTCTCTTAAGCGTCCTCCACCAGCTAGCAGGGGCCAATACCAGTAGCAAACCCAGTTGGGGGCACCGAAGAACTGGAATTTAGTTCTTACTAATTACCCAAGTTTGTTAATCTTCCAAGAGAGGTTTGTGATGAGCTTCCCTGTACAATCCCACAGTGCAATCGTAGAGTACCTGCGAGGGTCAACCAAGGAACTTTATTTGGTATGCATAAAATAAACCATAAAAGTAATGCATGAAAACAAATAATTAGTTAATTATAATTAGAAAATTCTAAAATGGTGCAATATGGATAAAGATTAAAATAGGCCACATCTATCTTTCCCACATCCACAGAGAATCTCCTGCTCCCTGGCCAATAAATATTATACAGACGACATTAAAATTTAATCGAAAGTCTCCTATTCGATTTCTTATACAAATTGCATGCCAGCTATACATGTGAACAGGAAAGCAAACCTCTGGTGACTGTTTTGTTGCAAGTAAACGAAAGCAGGTTTATGTTTCCTCAGTTGAAGTTTATGCAATATTGGTTTAACCCCTTCGCTGCCAGGTCTTTTCCCCTCCTGTGCCGAGCCTTTTTTTGGCTATTTGGGGCAGTTCGTGCTGAGGCCCTCATAGCTTTTTGTACACATAAGCTACCCATGCCAAAATTGCGTCTTTTTTCCAACATCCTAGGGATTCTAGAGGTACCCAGAGTTTGTGAGTTCCCTCGGAGGAGACCAAGAAATTAGCCAAAATACAGCACAAATTTAGTTTTTGTAAAAATAAATGGGGACGGGGCTGCAGAAGAAAGCTTGTGTTTTTTTCCCCTGAAAATGGCATCAACAAAGGGTTTGCGGTGCTAAAATCACCATCTTCCCAGCTTTCAGGAACAGGCAGACTTTAATCAGAAAGCCATATTTTTCAACACAATATTGGCATTTTATTGGGACATATCCCATTTGTACTATTTTTTTATGCTTTCAGCCTCCTTCCAGTTAGTGACAGAAATGGGTATGAAACCTCACATTTCAGTGACAGAAAAGTTCTGGAATCTGAGAGGAACCACAAATTTCCTTCCACCCAGCATTCCCCCAAGTCTCCCGATAAAAATGATACCTCACTTGTGTGGCTAGGCCTAGTGACAGGAAATGCCCCAAAATGAATGGTGTTTGAACTTGTATTTATGGTTCAATATTAAAAAGCCTTTATTATTAGGGGGAGCGCTGTAAATCAACATTTTATGGTTACACTGCACTACTGACTGTGGTTCCAGTAAAAAATAAAAAAAAGTGTACACACATTTGAAAAGTTTAGCAATTCAAGGCTAAATATAATGCTCCCAGAATGCTTTCTGATTAGATGCAAATGTTTGCAGAAGCTTGTAAGCAATAGTGATGATTCTTTTCTTTGAAAACAAAATGTTTAGAAAAAAATGCAAGTAGGAAAAAATGTTTAGCTACTATAAAAATAGGTGCTATTTCTTTATGGATCAAATCTGTTGATTGATTTTTCAATTATAGAACATCGCATATGCACTACATCACAGTATTGCCAAAAGGCTCGTTATTAGCTTACTCCATGCGAAACATTAGAAAAGAAGAAGGTTAAATACACAATACAACTATGTTTCCCCACTACTGGCTGACAGTACAAGAATCAAACGATCTCAGGCTCTTTTACAATGTAATTCTGGTCCAATATATACATCTCTTTGAAGGTGCACTCCCCTGCACTCAATTCAAATTCAGAACCCTCAAATAAGTTGGACATGTCCGCTCTATAAACTCCCCGGATAGAATACGTAAGTATGGATGCCAAAGTTCTTTAAAGTCCCCACTCCGCTGCTGGGAAGTCAGGGTGAGCTTTTCCATAGCGAGGATAAACCAGAGCCTGTGCAGCCAAGAGACTGTTGTCGTGATTCGTTCGGTCCCCCACACAGATAGCAACAGCTGTATTGCAGCATTTAAGGCTAAAGCCATCTGCCGTCCCTTCAATGATCTCGGGGGGAAAAGTGAGAGGATTGGGAAGGCCCAACAAGATATACGCAGGAAATCTAGGGATCTGAGTGTCAAAAGCCATGTCCACAGTGTCTATTATGTCCTTCCAGTACCGGTGTGGTTTGAGACAATGCCATAGTAAATGCACAAGCGAACCCCCTCCCCCACAGCCCCTCCAGCAAAGACTAGATTTATCATGGTCCCAGGCATGGATCCTAGTTGGGGTGTAATACCAAGAGGAGGCTACTTTATAAGCTGTCTCTGTACCTGCTGAATTGTAAGCTGTGTGGTGCGCCCTATAAAAAACACTCATAGGACATAAAGCTCAGAAACCACGCGCTTATCGCCCTCTTTCATTAGAATCCATTTTTCAAACGGTGTTAACGGCCTGTCTATTAATTTCCTGTTGGCTGGAAGCAGGGCCCAGTGTCGTATTTGATAGTACATCATCCTGTCAGCCTCAGTTAGGCCATATAGCTCCCTCAGCTGGTCAAAGGGGATAACCCACTGCTCGTCGAATAAATATCCCACCCTTTTGCAGCCCCCCTCTTACCATCGACGCAATGCTTCAGACTGTAGGCCCGGACCAAAATCAGGGTTCACACCCAGGGGAGTCATTGGGGACGGGAAGGTCGTCAAACCCACCCTGCCGGCCACCCGATCCCACACTCTCATCGAAACCTCAGTGACCGGGGATATATACAACCCCTGCGCCCTGTGACGGCACCTAAGCCAGGGTTCCTTCCATATGTGAGAGCCAGCCACTGCCTGGTCCATGAAACACCAATGCTTCTCAGAAGACGGTCGGCTCCATTCCAAGAGGAAACGCAACTGTGCTGCTTGGAAGTATCGAAGGAGGCAGGGGACCGCCAGCCCCCCCTCCCCCTCCCTCTTGGGGCGATACAGCACCTGCAGCGATAACCGCGCCGCCTTCCCTTCCCATATAAATCTTAGAACCGCTGTTTGGAGGGTCACTATCGTTCGCGGCGTGGGGCTCCGGCGGGAGTGCCTGAAACAGATAAAGTATACGTGGTAGGATGGTCATCTTCACTGCCGCAACCCTACCCAGCCAGGACAATTTAAGTCTCCCCCATGTCTCTAAGTCGCGCTGCACCTCCCGGGTTAGTTTTGCATAGTTCAAAGTCGCCGTGCGGGCGACTGTGGAGCCCAGCTCGATCCCCAAGTATGGAAGCCCCGAGGAGGACCATATAAAATGGAATCGGGCCTTCAGGTCCCTTTCATGCTCCGCACTGATAAACTTGCCCATAGCCTGCGATTTAAGCATGCTCATTCAGAACCCCGAGACCCGTCCAAATTCCTCTAAAACACCCGTTAGCGCCGGTAATGAGGTCATAGGCCCCGCCAGAGTAAGGATGACGTCGTCCGCGTATAGCGATATGAGATTTTCATCCCCCCCCAAACTTCACGCCCGTGATCTGAGGTTATCCCGGAGCATCTGCGCCATAGGCTTCATGTAGAGTGCGAACAGGAGGGGCGAAAGCGGACACCCCTGCCTGGTCGCTCTTTGGACGGCGAATGGTAAAGAAAGTGTCCCATTAACTCGAACCGCCGCCCGAGGCGCCCGATAAATGCAGCAAATCCATGCCATGAAGCCCGGACCCAGGCCGAAGCGTTCAAGCACCTTGAACAGGTATGGCCAGTAAACCCTATCAAACGCCTTTTCAGTGTCGATAGATAGGAAGAGCGCCGCCCTACGAGAGCGTTCGGTTTTATCCAAGAGATGAAGCAGTCGCTTAGTATTATCACTACACTGTCTATACGGTATAAATCCCGCTTGGTCGGGGTCCACAAGCCCCGACATATAATAGTTGAGACGGTGTGCCAAAATGCCAGTGAATAATTTGGCATCAATATTCAGGAGGGAGATCGGCCTGTACGAGGCGCATTCCTCGGGATCCTTCCCTGGTTTCGGGATAACCACGATAGTAGCGTCTAACATACTAGGCGTAAGAGCGCCCGTTTGATGAAAGGAGTTAAAGAGTCGCACAAGAACGGGAACAAGTTCCACACAGAAGGATCCATCGGGCCAGGTGACTTCCCGGTCTGCAGCCGAGCGATCGCTGATATAACCTCTACTGCCCTTATAGGTTGATCTAACGCGGTTGCCTCCCTTACAGACAAAGGAGTAATTGCTATACCCTCTAAGAAGGATTCTGGAGTTAAGGTGCTGGGCTCCTCAGCCCTGTATAGGCTTCGATAGAATTCCGCAAAAGCCTCTGCTATTTGGTCGCTTGTGCGCGCTTCTGCTCCAGAAGGGGAGCGCACCATTTTTATCATTGACGCTGCGCTCTCAACCTATGAGCCAGTAGCTTCCCGCACTTGTTACTTCCTGCATAGTACCTTTGATTGAGGCGGACTACCACATACTCTGCCCTGTCCCAGTCCAACCTCCTCAGCTGCTTTCGCACCTTCTCGAGCTCTCGCCATGTTCTAGGAGCACCGGTGTGTTTATGTGAACACTCTAACACCCTCACTCGCTGCTCTAGGTCCCCCCTGAGTCGACTCCTTGCCTTATTGTCCCTAGAAGAAAGTGACATCACCTTGCCCCTCAAAACAGCCTTCAGTGCCTCCCACAGCATTGCAATGCTTATTGTCCCATCATCGTTAAAGCTAAGATAATCTGTTATTGCCCTTCAGATCGCCTCTAACGTTGCCCCATTCTGAAGCATCGAGTCCCTAAATCGCCATCCCAATGCACTGACCCTCTCCATGTCCATGTGGATCTCAACTGTAACCGGGGCATGATCTGACAGGGCCCGCGGCTCAATCGCTGAGTCTCTAACCCTGGGGAGAAGCTCCTGAGTTGCCAGAAAAAGGTCCAACCTAGCGTATGTTTTAGTTGCTGATGAGTAAAAGGAGTAGTCCCTCAGCGAGGCATGCGCACTCCTCCACACATCCACCAGACCACACTCGCTCAACCACTGCAGCCCTGCATCCGACAAAGACCCCGTCTGCCCATACCGATGGCCTGAGCGATCCAGGTCCCCGTCCATCACCAAATTAAAATTGCCCCCCCAGCAATAGAGCACCATCAGGGGATTGGAGCAGCGGAGTCAAAGACTGTCTTAGGAAGGTTTCTTGTTGGGAATTAGGTGCATATAGGGAAGCGATCGTAAAGGAAAAAAACCCCAGTCTAAGCCTCATGGCCAGAAGCCTCCCTGGAACCTCGTGCAATTTTGATATCACTTTCCCCGGAAATGAGCGTGATAAAAGTATCACCACCCCTGCATCCTTTGATGGTAGCGAGGACCAGAACTGCCTGGGGAACCACTTAGAGCGCATACGGTAAGTATCTTTGAAGACAAGGTGCGTCTCCTGCAAGAGACATATATATGACTCCCCGATCTCTCTAAGGCAGATAGGATGGCTAGCCTCTTGGTAGGGTTATTAAGCCCCCTAACATTTAAACTTATACATTTAATGGTCATAGCCTATACTGAGGGGAACAAGCAGCAGAGGCAGAAGCACGACAGAGGACCACCCCCTACATTAAGATCTAGACCACCTAGAACACTCAGGCCTGAGGGTGTCTCTACAAAGAGCCAGCATCGCAGGGAAACCCAACAACAGACAACTAATAAGCACAACTGGTGCATAGAACACAGAAGTCCTCGGTCGTCCATCCTCACGAGGTGAAGTCTCCATGGGGCAATATATCCAACCATGTCAGGTAACCAGGTCCATCGCCCCCGCCGCCCCGACCCTCTTCGACGATCAGCATATTGTTAGTCAAATTTAGATAAAAAAAATAAATCAAATTTTCCCATATTTCTGTGTGGTATCACTGAAAAGGCACAAATTTCCTACCACCCAACGTTACCCTCCTTCTCCCAATAAAAATGGTACCTCACTTGTGTAGGTGGGTCAAGTGCCTGTGACAGGGAAGAGCCAAAAATACAAAAAAAAAGAAAGTGGGTGGGAACCAAAGAGGGTCCAGAAGGGCAGTTTGAAAAAAAAACGTTTTTAGGCTGACAAGTGGGGCAGAATTTTTATTGGTATAGATGAGACAATGCTGGTTGGTAGGAATTTTGTGTGTTCCTGCAGATTCCTGAAGGTTCATTCACAGAAATGTGGGGAAAATTGTGTGATTTCAAGCAAAGTTTGAGGTTTGCAGGGCATTGTGGATAAGAAAATGGTGCGGGGTGCATGTGAAGCACACCAACCTGGACTCACCCAGATGTTTAGTTTTCAGATGTGTCTAGGTTTCGTAGATTTTTTCACATGACAGCGTCCCAAAGTCCCAAAAGTGCAGCCCTCAACATTCCAAGTGGGACGATTATGAGAGTTAGACAAACTCTCATGGCCCAAATGTAAAACCAAAACCCGAAATAATCAAATGTCCTCTTGCTTGCCGTTGGGATAAGACCTTTTAGTGTGCGGGGGCAGAGCTGAAAGACTGTTACCCCCTTTAGTTGGGGTGGGGGCATAACCATACCAATACTAGTTGGTAGCCCCTACCTCATTATTTTTTTTTTCAATTCCCTGGCATCTAGTAGGCTTTCTGCTTCCCCGGAGAGTGGATCGGGGGAGCCAGTGTTTCTGCCCCTCCCTTGGGCAGATCGGCCTAAGAGAAATAGGCTGATCTGCCCCCAAGGGGGGCAGAAATGGCTTAAAATAAATTTGCCCCCTGTGCGAGCGACCCTTGCCTAAAGGGGTTGCTCCCCATGTGTAAAAGAAATACCTGGAGCCTAGTGGTTTCTGCCCCCCCCGCCCCCTTGGGGGCAGATCGTCTTAAATAAAATCACCCCACTTGTGTGAAACTGACTTAAAAAAAATCCCTGGTGTCTAGTGGTATCTGCCCCTGGCAGAATTTGCCCCCCAGGGGAGTGACCCTTGCCTAAGGGGTCGCTCCCCACCTTAAAAAAAAAAAAAAAAAGTGGCTTCTGCCCCCTGGGGGCAGATCGGTCTAATTAAAATAGGCCGATCTGCTCCCCGGGGGGGGGGGGGAGATGGAACAGAAAGGGCCTCATAAATGACTGCCCCCCAGGGGAGCGACCCTTGATCAATGGGTCGCTCCCCTTCATTGTTTATGTAAAAAAAAAACTAAAAAAAAACTCCCTGGTGCTTAGTGGGCATTTCTGCAGCCAGATCATAAAGCGATCAGGCTGCAGAAATGCTCAGAGAGTGCAATGGGGACGGCCTCTGATGAGATCAGTGCGCAATCGCGCTGACGTCATCAGACGTCACTGGGGTCGGGGGTGGAAGGGGAAGGACTCTCCTTCCATCCCTGCCTGGGGGAGGGGGGTGGGAGGCCCATGCTCCAGTGCCAGGACGTAATGGTTATGTCCTTGGCACAGGAGCACTGTGCCGCAGGGCGTAACCATAACGTCCCCGGCACACAACCGGTCAATAAAAGTAGACCTCGGAACATTGCAAAGGATGCAGAAAAACAAAGTATACGGAACAATGTTTTGAGATGCCATCAAGGTCACTAAACGGTGAACCATATTACATCTGCACCTGCTTAGCACAAACCTGTGCTGAGGAATTATTCCAAGTAAGGTTGTAAACCTTCAATGACCATAAGTCTGTATACAGGGAGACCACACTTTTCTGACCTCTGCAATTTCATAAGATTTGTGTCCCCCCAGACATCTGACAGGTAGGTGGCCAGCACTATGCCCGATAAATGGTGCCCATCTGCTTTAGGGGTTTAATGTCTAACTTTGAGGAGAAATGAAAAAGGGCAGTTGTGGCCTTCTGAGATTTGCTGATGACAATTTGCTGTTTCCAAGTGCCACCAGAACCAAATTGTACACCCAATAATAAGGGAAAGTGAAGCTGAAAGTACGGGAGCGCCATAACTCGCAGGTCCTAATGCAAGCTTTATCCATGTTTACCCTAATGTTCTGCTCTCCTATAAAATCTACATAGGTGTTCAACACACGTTGGCGGACCCTTTGGGGGAGGGCAAGACATTAATACTGCGTCATCCCCCTACAAGAGGGCTGGTACAGAACAATGACCTATTTGGGGTATGTCATTCCCCCACCCTCCCAACACCCTCTCCAGATTACTAACAAGGAGGGTAAAGAGGAAATTAGCAAGGCCACATTCCTGCCTGGCAATGCAGAATTCCTTAGTGCATTTTCGTTAAGGTTCTTATTGTAATCTGGCTCTCAAACCTATATAGATTTTCTGTAAAATGTTAATAATAGGTAGCTCACACCACAGCTTCTCCACCAAGTGCCACAATTTAGAGTGTGAGACACAGTCAAAGGCACTTGACAGGTCCATAGTAGATAGATAAATTGCACTGTTTTTAGCCACTGTGTATTTTGTAATGAGCAATTCCAACTTCAGCACTGTTCCATAGTATCAGTGCACCTGTGGAACCCATACTGGATGTTGGATATGTTTGAATGAGTATCAGGCCAATGCTCTAGTCTATCTAGTATAATTCTACCTGTGATTTTCACTAATGAGTCTAACAGGGACATCGGGCGGTAACAACTTGGATCAGCCCTGTTGCCCTTTTTGCAAATGACAATGAAAGCCTCAAACTATGAGTCTAGTTTACCCAAATTGCACGAGGCCCTCAAGATGGTGGTTTACGGAGAGTCCTAGAAGTCAATGTTTTCCCTAAATATAAGGGCCAGGGCGTTGGCATTTGGACTTTTGACAGTGGCGGCAATAACTTCTTATAGTGTGTCCTGCCAAGGGTCTAACTCAGCACAAGGGGAAGTAGTACTACAAGTAACAGAGGTTTCCAGGCCTAACCCCATTTCAGACCTTGAATCATTGTAACGGCTGCTGAAATGGTCGAGCCTGGGTTCAGCCCTAAACCACAGACTCCAACAATGGAGCACCAAAATCTCTAAAATATAGTTTAATAACCTTCCAGAAAGGAGAGGTATCCCTTTTCTCACTCACCTCCACTAGGGCTGCCTAGACCTCAACTTTGATGGCTTGTGTTCTCATTTTAGCACCTGCACAAGCAATTACTTCTCCCTTATTTCTGTTTGATTTATTAAAAGTTTATTTGAAAGCAACATGTGCCTTAGTGCAATCGTGGTCAAACCGGGCTATTGGCTTAGAGTTGTTTCTATAGAGATTGTGCTTTATATATGGGGACAGTTCTAAAAATGCCCTCTTAATATCCCCATCATCAGCCATTTCATCCAGACAGGTATCTATTTGCAGGGGTGTGGAATTTAACAAAATATCTATTTGTCCATGGGGCAGGTTGCTTCATAAATCCATGTAGTCCAGCGACACATTATGGCAGCAATCTCATTTTGCACGAGCTCTGATAATAGCCTCTCTGGTTATGTCAGGGCTAATAATATAGTAGGGCTTGAATAATAGAAATTTCAAGCCCTACTATAGCAATTTCCTTTTTTGTCACCTTTCCCCACATCTACAGACTGGGGCTGGAGGAAACAGTAAGCAATGGTTACAGGACTGGAATGGCTTTGAGTCTGTGCAAACCTACTAACTTGCATGTTTTAAGGATTTTCACCCCCCCCCCACTCTAGTCATTTCCGATATTGAGAAAGACTGGAAATTTACTCCTGACAAGGTCAAAAGTAGACATTCTTCCAGGGTTGGAAAAAAGAGTGGTTGGAGGGAAAGTGAACTTGTAAACACACAGTAGATTTTCGTATGAGCAAATCTACACATGCATGTTTACTTCTGTAAGCTCTTGTCAATTCATGAAAGCCACTATTGCAAAGACATACACCAGGGGTGAACTTTTGTGACTTTCTTTAGGAATTGGGTCCCTTACTAGGTCTGGCATTGACCAAGACATTTTGGTATTCTTAACATTTTATTTCTTTCCGGCTTTACTGTGAGTGATAGCATTCTGCTCTTCCACAAGGAGCATATTGGCACACAAAGTAGTTTTATTCAGTGCCGGGAAAACTACTGTGGCAGTGTGTGCTTTATGAGACTATTTTATTTTTTATTTTTGCCAGTGTTTGTTACAATGGTGAGGCCCTGGCAGATCCCACAACAATAAAGTTCCACAAAAGCCACGTCAAAGCAAGACATGCATTGAATAAAAACAAAAGACTGACCACCAATGTCAAATCTATTGGTTTTGCCAGAGATTGTTTATTTTCATGTTTTCCATCATTTTGTTGAAAATGGTCAAACTGATTTTCCATTATGAATATTTTTATGGAAATATTAGCATGCATCAACACATTTTAATAAATTATGCTTCAAAGAAATAGTACTTACAATTTCACAGTAATTTAGCAAAACTTTTTTTTTCTACTTGCATTTTTTTCTGAACATTTTATTTTGAAAGCAAAGAGTAATCAGTCATACTTACCAGCTTCTGCAAACATTTGCATCTAATCGGAGAGCATTCTGGGAGCATTTCACATAGCCTCATATTGTTAAACTTTTCAAAATGTGTGTACGCATTTTTTTTTCTTTTTTCTTTTTCTGGAACTACTGTTAGTAGTGCAGTGTGATCTTACAATGTTTAGAGTGCTCACCCTAATAATAAAGGCTATGCATTAATGAATCATAAATGCAAGTTCGAACAGCATTAACATATGGACACCATTACCTCAACTGCAGAGAGTCCCTTTCCCTGTAAACTGGCAGCTAATGGGTTTGTGCTGCAGGGGGTTGGGCCTCGTTACCCAAGGGCAAGCTAAACATGAAAACTTGTTGTCCTTGACCCTAAACAATATGCCCTGGGCATTGGTCTATAGGAATTCCACCCCCTTAATTAGCATTGTTTCCTACACCCATTGGACATCAAGATTTTATTATTTCAAATTGCTGGCTACGTACAATAGTGATGTATCCAACTGAGTTTCAAGATATACTAGTAAATTGAGGCCCATTGACCTAAGTTGGAAGGTATTTTGTTTTGCATTGAAACTGACAAAGGCCAAGACCAATTCGGGTTTTCTGTTCCTCTTAAATAATGATTGTCAATAAGTCTCACTCAAGACCTTCCTTTAAATACTTTAAAGTTGAAATATGAATGTTTTGTACCATGTTTATAATTGTATCTGCTGCCATATTGTAGTGTAATTGCCTTAATATAAAATGTTACAATGAGACATGACGTGATGGCTTATTTCTTATAGTTGAATCTTTTGTCACATGATCTGGAAAAAATATAATGTCCTGAAGTACAAAGCTAAATTAATTTGACTAAATAACTTGCAGATTGCACAATGGTTTTATTTGCTCCAGGTGATTCATGGCTAGTTGACCTACTAGGTTGCAGTCACTTGATTTAAACTCTGTCAATGAAGATTTAAAATGACATGTTGTATATAGGTAGACAAAAAGAACTTGGAATTAATTACAGACCTCTGATTTAAAAGAATGAATAGGACTCCATTTCCCTTTGTCAGATAGTGACACTTAACACTATTGTTGTTGTATTCAGGTTGATATACTTTATAACTTGACCCTTGTCAAATGCCAGCACTAGTTCATGACTCAGCTGACAAGCCAAGATGTCCTGCCCATTGTGAAACTGGACAATCTCATCAGAGTAAGTGACGAGGCTGCAGAGTTAAATGAAACCCTGACCCACCTTCTCCCGTGTTATGATAGCTGTATCAGATATTCTATCCCAGTTGGCAAATTTCCTTTTCTTTTTTACTCATCTTGAAATTTGTACAAACTGGGTGATTTTTCTTTTTTCTTCTATGAGCTACAGTTCTTCTGATTGTCATAATCATATGCAACAGACAATTGACGGGTTACCTTTTAAGTATGTGTGTATGGTTTTGTGGTGTTGTGTGTTCCATCACAGGGCATTAAGTGCTGTGATTTTATAAATAGTATTCCATTACTGAACATGGAGTTCTAAAGTTTCCATGTCGGAGACCTAGAGTTGCTTAATACAGTTTGTACATGCTTCCTGATTTTACAACAGCACTGATCTTCGCTTAGCTGCTAATTGAAACTGAAAACTATCTGAAGTGTCCCTAGTCGGTACATGGATGCGAGTTAAAGATTGAGAATGTTCAGTTGAACAGCACATTCTGAAGATGTTGGTCTTCATAAAAGAAATACAGTTGTCAAGCGGTACTTACCAAGCCAAATAAACTGGTATTTATTGCACTTATCGCTTGAAGAACTATGGTTAAATTAGTGTCTCAGTGCTTGTTAACGTGTTAGGAGACTTGAAGATTTTCCTGATTTCTGCATGTTGGATTTTAGACCATTAAAGGTTCTGACTCCGGTCCCTGAATCCCAGTTTGCCGCAATTTTCATCCGATACTGTCCGCACTTCCTGTGCTGGGATGATGGCTTGTGATGTTGATGTCGGGGTCAGCTGTAATTGGAGGCATAGTTGTAGTGATCATTCAGAGTTTGAGGGTGCAAGAGGCCATTTGGCAGTAGAGTCGTGGCTGTACATTTCAGGCGATATACAGTATTTGTTGTGTTTTAGGAAGGTGTTTAAGGGCGAAAGCCAGGAAGCAACAGTGCCCAGCAGCCTGAAGGCGATGAGCCTGGATCTACGCCTCGAGTGCACTTCCCAGTAATCCAAGGGTTACCCTCGGCTCGTTTAAAGTGCGGTGCGTCGAGTATAGAACCAAGTTAGCAGTAGGTGACAGCAGACAAAAATACAGTGTTTCAGAGCTTCTCATATATTAGTACATTTGTGCATGTGAGCAGAAAGGGCTGAGAGGAAAACAAGGGACTCGACTGAATTGGCGCTAAATCTATGCTCAGATTGCATTTCCCACTGGATCTGCTTTTCTTCGTAGGTCGTTCACAGTGCGATGTGTAGTGTTAAAAAGCAGGTTAGCAGCAGGCAACAGTAGCATAAAACTGTTTTATAAATTAAGTAAGATCCCACCCAGAGGGACATTTTTTTGTGAGAAAGTGTCAATCGCCAAGACTTTGCGGCAGGAAAGTGTTCAGTCACTGCTTTCGAGATAATTTTGGTGGTGGTTGCACTGTCTGGCACAAGTGAGTCCCACCTGCAACATATTCTGTAAAGAAGATAGTAGTATAAGAAGTGACTCTATTACTAGATTGTTAAGCTATGAAGTACGAATAATGTGTGGTGTTTATTAAGTATGCAGAAGTCTGTCCAAGATATGTGCTGAATATAGCTCCAAAAAGACGTTCATAGTTTACATTTGGACACACGTTGTTGAAAAGCTGATTTTGAGCGGATTCGTTTCTCCATTCCACACCACCTAAGGGTTTTATGCAAATGTCAAAGTGCATGATCTCTGAGGACATAAACTAGCCCTGGGAGAAGTACTATCTAGGAAAGTCATACTTGGAAATTCATACTCGGGACCACCAAAAGATGCTGCAGTGCTATACTAATGGCAGATTCTGTGCTTACAATTGTTGATTAACGGCAAGAGTACATTTGTGCGTTCACACAAATCAAATGAGATTTTCGAGAAGAAAAAAAACGTTGAAACCAGATAGCTAATTCAAGCAACTGTGAAATGATGAAACAATGAACACACTCTTCTCAATTTAAAATAACCTCTCCAAATTCTGAATGCTTAAAACCACTTTTCAGCGAAGGTGGCAAGTAATGGAATAAAATGCAGTGAAGCTAGGAGATGGATTGTTAAACTAAGGAAAAGCCTAGATTACATGGTCCTGAGGACCACTTGCTGCTGACACAGTTTTCACCTTCTTTTAATTATCTGCCAGGTTTGTGAGCACAATAAGGATATCTATCGGTTTTAAGTCTTATACCTGTGTGCGCGACCATCACCTTTAGTGGTATAGCTCGTACAGTATCTTGGCGCATTTTGATCGATGTTTGCAAAACTTCTTACCTGCTACTGAGGCACCATACTTTGGGATTGTGTATGTATGTGGTAGGTGAGTCATTAGGATCTGCCAGACGACTTTGATTCTTTTGTTTGATGAGCATGAAAATTAGCATTGGATTTTTTTTTTTTAATTTATTTTATTTTTACCCCTAACAATTTGCCATTTGTGGTTTTCGTGGCGGTTTGCCAGGGCTGAAAGGGCATTGGATTTGCCTGGGGCAGCTTTGTTGATGTTTATTTGATGTACATGGACATAAACATTAGAGTATGTTTTGGTTTTTCTAACTGAACTTTACTTGTGCCCTGTGGCAGCAGGAACTGCCCTTTTCTGCATGGCATCGATTAATGTTTGTGACTAGTTCTGTTTATAGGAATTTACTTTACAGTATGTTCAATAATCGCATGCACAGTGTTTTCAATTTTATTTGTTGGCAAATGATTATTCTCTGAGAATGAATGAATGTGTGTGTGTGTGTGTATGTGTATATATATATATATATATATATATATATATAGAGCACTGCCCGTTTCAAAAACAGCTAATTGTAATCTCACCAAACCAAGAAAAGGCAGCAGACAGAGAAGTGCTCAGCGCGTCTGGAAAATGTGCTGTTCTTTCTTTTAACCCGGAGGTTCTAACCTTTTGACTTCTGCGGACTCCCACCTCATCATTACTGGAATCTGGGGGCCCCACTGAATCATGGTTTGAAACCAGTGGCGCCCACTGAGTCATTAATGGAAGCCGGGAACTGCGGCTTAAGCAGTTTTAGTGATTTGAACCCCAAAACAATACACAAAAATGCAGAAACAAGCATTCATTAAACAAATGCACAAGTGATGAAATGTGTAATTCGCAATTGTTACAAAAAAACTTTAGCCTCCAATTTCAAATTCCTTTACATTTACGACCTGTTTTAAAATTCTCAATTTTTAATTTTGATTCTTTCTTAATATACACTTAATTAATCTATATTATTTAATTTTCTAAGGCGTCACAGCATCCCAGGGATTTCTGGTCACAGGTTAAAAACTGCTGGTTTAATCCTTTTTAGTTTTTTGCGCAGAAAGTCAGTTAAGGTGGTTTCTATGTTGTTCGGAAAATCAGTGGACTGCGGAACCTCTTAAGACTTCTAACCCCATTTACTAATCTGCACCAATGTGTCACCCTAAAAGGTTGAGTTTTGCAGGTTGTTTCCCTGAAGTTGGTTCAAATTAGTCATTGAAGGTCAATGGACTTAAGAGTGCAAAAATGGAATTCCTTATGGAGTGAGGTGTCAAACTACTGGTCCTTGTTATTATGAATATGTATCATATGACTTAATAACTGATTTCTTAATATACATCACAATTTTATGTAACTAAAGTCGTAACCCATTTAAATAGCATTTCCAAAATCAATTTGGGCCCTCCCCGGCCACCACCAAGAGCCGTAGCCAAGATCCATGGCTGGAGCTCACTATTCACCAGAGAGTAAATAGTGGTGTGTCTTTTTGAAGTAAAGAGCGACCACCCTTACACCAGTCTTTCAGGGGTTGGCTGGATTAAAGGCAGCGAGTAAAGTGTTTTAGTTACAGCCCATATTGCACTGAGCAAGCAAACCTGTTCCTGGAAGTGACTTTGGGGAATTTCTCTTCTCCATAATGAAAATTGAACCACATGCTTTATTTATTGTCACCCCCGCCTCTCATCTCGTCACCGGAGACTGGCCATAGTGGTTTCCCATGTTGCACGTCAGTGGAAGAAAACGAACATTTGCAGAGCCAATTGCTTCACAGCTCGCAGAACAGGTGTTAAATGTACAGCAGGAGAAGTGCAAGGTCCTTGCAAACGGATATACTCAAACACGTACACCTTGCCTCCCCATTACCGCCCAAACAACGAGTGTAAGTTTCCTTCAAACACAGAAAAGGTACTGCAGCAGCACTGCAAGTGTCACTTGCTAGTCTCGTGAAAACTGAAACGGGCTGTGTTAGAATTGGGGTCTCTAGTTGGCAGTGGTTTGCACCCTGTCCAAGTGGGGATCCTCACTCTAGTCAGGGTAAGGGAGTCACACAGCTAAGATAACCCCTCCTCACCCCCTTGGTAGCTTGGCATGGGCAGTCAGGCTTATCTCAGAGGCAATGCGTTAAGTATTTGTACACACACAGTAACAGTCACACAGTAACAGTCACACAGTGAAAACCCCACAAAAGTACTCCACACCAGTTTAGAAAAATTGGCAATATTTATTGTGAAACAGCCATTACAGCGTGGTCATTACCACGAATGGCCGTTACCACGATTCCATTACTACGCAAATGCCATTACCACGCTTCCTTTACCACAAAATTCATTCTAAAGGCATGAATCGTCAAAGCATATGTTTGGCATGTGGTAAATGTTTTACAGATGAGAATTAAGCGTTTTAAGTGTGTGTGTGTGTGTGTGTGTGTGTGTGTATATATATATATATATATATATGTGTCTGTTATTTTAAGGGTTAGGATAGGTACTTGTTTTTGAGGGGTAAGGGCGATTTTAGGGTGGGTATGGGTTTTTGGTGTTAAGGGGGGTTTAGGGTAGGAATGGGCTTTAGGGTGGTAAGGGCATTTTTAGGGTTTAGGGTGGGTACGGGTTTTTGGTTGGTAAGGAAATTTTTAGGTTTTAGGGTGGGTATGGGTTTTCGAGTGCTAAGGGGTGTTTAGGGTGGGTTTTGGTTTTAAGGTGGTTAAGGCGTTTTTAGGTTTTAAGGTTTTAAGGTTTGTATCGGTTTTTGGGTGGTAAGGGTGTTTTAGAGTTTAGGCTGGATATGGGTTGAGGGTGGTAAAGGTATCTGTAGCTTTTAGGGTGGGTGTGTGTTTTTGGGTTGTAAGGACATGTTTAGATTAGGGTGGGTATGGGGTTTTGGGTGGTAAGGGTATTTTTAGGTTTATTGGTGGGTATGGGTTTTTGGGTGGTAAGGGGTATTTAGGTTTACAGTGGGAATGGGTTTTTGGGGGTGGTAATGGTGTTTTAGGTTTGGTGATAAAGACATTGTTAGGTTTTAGGGCGAGTATGGTTTTTTGGGTGTAAGGGGGTTGTTCAGGGTGGGTATGGGTTTTCAGGTGGTAAGGGAATTTTTAGGTTTTACAGTGGGTATGGGGTTTTGGGTGTTTAGGTTTTAGAGTGGCTGTTTTTTTGGGTGGTAAGGGTATTTTTTTTAGGTTTTAGGGTGGGTATGGGTAGTTCAGTGGTAAGGGTGTTTTTAGGTTGTAGGGTGGGCATAGGTTTTTGGGTGGTAAGAGATGTTTGGATTTTAGGGTGGGAGTGGATTTTTGGGTGGTAAGGGCATTTTTAGGTTTTAACGTGGGTTTGGGTTTTTGGGTGGTAAGGGGATTTAGGGTGGTATGGGTTTTAGGGTGGTAAGGGCATTTTTAGGTTTTAGAGTGGGTATGGGGTTTTGGGTGCTAAGGGGTGTTTAGGATGGGTCTTGGTTTTAAGGTGGTAAAGGCATTTTTAGGTTTTAAGGTTTGTATGGGTTTTTGGGTGGTAGGGTGTTTTAGGGTTTAGGCTGGGTATGAGATTTAGGGTGGTAAAGGTATTTGTAGCGTTTAGGGTGGGCATGGGTTTTGGGTGGTAAGGGCATTTTTAGGTTTTAGGGTGGATATGGGTTTTTGGGGATAAGGGGTGTTTAGGGTTTAGGGTGGGTGTGTGTTTTTGGGTGGTAAGGGCATTTTTAGATTTTAGGGTGGTTATGGGTTTTTGGGGGTGGTAATGGTTTTTTAGGTTTGGGTGATAAGGACATTGTTCGGTTTTAGGGCAAGTATGTTTTTTTGGGTGGTAAGGGTTATTTAGGGTGGGTATGGGTTTTAGGGTGGTAAGGAAATTTTTAGGTTTTAAAGTGGATATGGGGTTTTGGGTAGTGAGGGGTGTTTAGGTTTTAGAGTGGCTGGTTTTTTTGGGTGGTAAGGGTATTTTTTTAGGTTTGAGGATGGGTATGGGTTCTTCAGTAGTAAGGGTGTTTTTAGGTTGTAGTGTGGGCAGTGTTTGGGTGGTAAGAGGTTTTTGAATTTTAGGGTGGGAGTGGATTTTTGGGTGGTAAGGGAATTTTTAGGTTTTAGGGTGGGTTTGGGTTTATGGGTGGTAAGGGGTTTAGGGTGGGTATGGGTTTTAGGGTGGTAAGGGCATTTTTAGGTTTTAGGTTGGGTATGGGTTTTTGGGTAGTAAGGAATGATTAGGGTTGGTTTGGGATTTAGGGTGGTAAGGACATTTTTAGTTTTTAGGGTGGGTATGGGTTTTTGGCTGGTAGCATTTTTTAGGTTTTAGGGAGGGTATGGGTTTTTGGGTGGTATTGGTGTTTTTAGGTTTTAGGGTGGGTGTGGGTGTTTGGGTGGGAGGGTCATGGTTAGGTTTTAGGTGGAGTATGGATTTCTGGGTGGTAAGGGGTGTTTAGGGTGGGTATGGGTTTTAGGGTGGTAAGGGCATTTTTAGGTTTTAGAGTGGGTATGGGGTTTTGGGTGCTAAGGGGTGTTTAGGGTTTAAGATGGTTATAGGTTTTTTGGGTGGTAAGGGTATTTTTTAGGTTTTAGAGCGAACATGTTTTTTTTGAGTGGTAAGGGTATTTTTTTTAGGTTTTAGGGTGGGTATGGTGTTTTGGGTGGCAAGGATGTTTTTAGGTTTTAGGATGCGTATGGGTTTTTGGGTAGTGATGAGGTTTAGGGCGGGTATGGGTTTTAGGGTGGTATGTTTTTGGGTGATAAGGGCATTTTTAGGTTTTAGGTTGGGTATGGGTTTTTGGGTAGTAAGGAATGATTAGGGTTGGTTTAGGTTTTAGGGTTGGTATGGGTTTTTGGCTGGTAGGAGCATTTTTTAGGTTTTAGGGAGGGTATGGGTTTTTGGGTGGTATTGGTGTTTTTAGGTTTTAGTGTGGGTGTTTGGGTGGTAGGGTCATGGTTAGGTTTTAGGGTGAGTATGGATTTTTGGGTGGTAAGGGGTGTTTAGGGTGGGTATGGGATTTAGGGTGCTAAGGGCATTTTTAGGTTTTAGGGTTTGTATGGGTTTTGGTTGGTAAGGGGTGTTTAGGGTTTAAGATGTTTATAGGCTTTTTGGGTGGTAAGGGTATTTTTTAAGTTTTAGAGCGAACATGGATTTTTTGAGTGGTAAGGGTATTTTTTTTAGGTTTTAGGGTGGGTATGGTGTTTTGGGTGGTAAGGATGTTTTTAGGTTTTAGGGTGGGTATGGGTTTTTGGGTAGTGAGGTTTAGGGCGGGTATGGGTTTTAGGGTGGTATGTTTTTGGGTGATAGGGGCATTTTTAGGTTTTAGGTTGGGTATGGGTTTTTGGGTAGTAAGGAATGATTAGGGTTGGTTTGGGTTTTAGGGTGGTAAGGACATTTTTAGGTTTTAGGGTGGGTATGGGTTTTTGGCTGGTAGCATTTTTTAGGTTTTAGGGAGGGTATGGGTTTTTGGGTGGTATTGGTGTTTTTAGGTTTTAGGGTGGGTGTTTGGGTGGTAGGGTCATGGTTAGGTTTTAGGGTGAGTATGGATTTTTGGGTGGTAAGGGGTGTTTAGGGTGGGTATGGGATTTAGGGTGCTAAGGGCATTTTTAGGTTTTAGGGTTTGTATGGGTTTTGGTTGGTAAGGGGTGTTTAGGGTTTAAGATGGTTATAGGTTTTTTGGGTGGTAAGGGTATTTTTTAGGTTTTAGAGCGAACATGGTTTTTTTGAGTGGTAAGGGTATTTTTTTAGGTTTTAGGGTGGGTATGGTGTTTTGGGTGGTAAGGATGTTTTTAGGTTTTAGGGTGGGTATGGGTATTTGGGTAGTGAGGAGGTTTAGGGCGGATATGGGTTTTAGGGTGGTATGGGCATTTTTATGGTTTAGGGTGGGTAGGGTTTTTGGGTGGCAAGGTGTGTGTATATATACATATATTTATACTTACCACTTCACTTTTTACCACACATATGCTTTTACCAACCATGCCTTTACAACAAACATTTCATGGCAAAGGCATGTGTGGTAAAGCCATATATGTGGTAAAAATGTTAGTTGTAAATGCATGTATGGTAATGACGCATGCATTGCAGTGACCGCATTCTAAAAGGATGCGTGTTGGTTGCATGCATGGTTCCTTCATACAACTATATTTACCTGAGTAAAACATACACAAGGAAAGATGTGAATTTTCAAAGATTAACTGTAATACAGCGCTTAGAAACACAGTAACTCCAACTGGGGCTATCACAGCGTCTTGACTGAGTCGTTTCCAACAGTCAGACGCCACTCGCGAGGGAGTGCGGACCGGTTACGGAGTCGCATGGACCCCCGGGTAGAGTACCCTGGAAAACGATGAGGAAAAAAGACATTGCATGGAGTCAAGGAGGTGAGGCATCACTGGCGGCGGTGCAGCGTTGCTTCCTTACTGCTTGCAGGGAGGAAAGGCATTGTTCCTTAGTGCTAGACAGGGGAGGTGAAGCGTTGGTTCCTAATGGTCTCAAGGGAGGTGTGTCGTTGGTTCCTTACAAAAAGGTGGGATCGATGAATCCAGCAGGTTAAGATGCGAGGTGTCAACTTTGTGGTGTTGCAATCACACCACGGAGCCACAGGTGCTGCAGCAGGGTCGGATGTCACGGACGTTAGTGAGACGGCACTCTGGGCTCACACGGAGGAGGCACTGCAGCGGCATCAGGCCTGTGTTGCATGTTGCGGTTGTTGAACTTTGGCGGGTACCATAGTTCCGGTGTAGGCAGCCCCCAAGAGCGGCATAGGTTCTGGAGTCACTCTGTAGTCGATGTGCTTAGTGTCTTAGTTGCAACAGAGCTCACTTCCAAGGGCCCAGAAACTGGATTTGGATTTCTCAGCGAGAGAGCCCAGGTGCTGGCAGGTGAAGTCTTTCATGGCACTGAGACTTCTTAACAGGAGGCACACTCAGTTCAAGCTCCTGGAGAACCTTGGAAAGCTGGATCTAGGAAGCAGAGTCCAGTACTTGTCCTGGGAGTGAAGAAGCAGCAGGCCATCACAGCAAAGCAACTTGCAGAACTGCAGTTCCTCCTATAGAATCCAACTCTTCTTCCTAGTAGAATGTCCTCCGTCCAGAAGTGCCCTTACTATGTGGTGTCGGAGGAACAGTACTTATACCCATTTCTGTCTTTGAAGTAGGCAAATTTCAAAGAGAAGTCTTTGTAGTGCACAAAATCCAGCCTTTCCCTGCCTTGGCCCTAGGCACACTCCAGGGGGCTGGAGACTGATTTGTGTGAGGACAGGCACAGCCCTATATAGGTGAAAGTGTTGTCAGCTTCTCCCACCACTCTAGCTCAGGAAGACCCATCAGTCTTCAGGATATGCAGGGCACACCTCAGATTTCTTTGTGTGACTGTCTAGAGTGAATGCACAAACAGCCCAACTGTGATCCTGACCCACATGTGTATTCAGCAGACAGGTAGAGGCGCAGAATGGTTAAGCAAGAGAATGTCCACTTTCTAAAAGTGGCATTTTCAAACTCACAATTCAACAAACCAACTTCACCAAAAGATGTATTTTTAAATTGTGAGTTCAGAAACCCCAAGCTCCATATCTCTTTCTGCCCCCACTGTGGAAGTTACACTTAAAAGGTATTTCATGGCAATCCCTTTGTTACCCTGTGGGAGAGATAGCCTTGTAATAGTGAAGAACCAATTTAGCATTATTTCATTGTCTGGACATGTAAAACACATTACCTTAGGGGTGACTTACTGGTAGTAAAAGGGAGATTTTGGGCCTGGCAAGTGAGTGCACTTGCGATGTCGAAATGGCAGTTTAAAACTGCACACGGTATTGGCAGGTCGGAGACATGTTTGCAGGGTTACTTATGAGGGTGGTACCATCAGTGCTGCAGACCCACTAATAGAATTTGATTTACAGGCTCTGGGCACACCTGGTGCACTATACTAGGGACTTACTAGTAAATCAAATATGCCAATCATGGAGAAGCTAATCACCAATACAATTTATTCAGGGAGCAGTTGCACTTATGCACTGGTCAGCAGTGGTGAAATGCCCAGAATCCTAAAGCCAGGAAAAACAAAATTCAGCACCGGATCAAAAACCAGAGGTCAAAAGCACAAAGACAGGGGAAACCACGGCAAGAGCTGCCAGGTCTAACAGGTTGTGAAAGCCAGTACAGATTCAGTCAGGCCAACAAGACTAATAGTTAAATGGGGTGATGGAGAAAGATTAAAACTGTTAGCTTAGAAATAGTGCGCTTGAAACAGCGGGTGTGAGCTGGGGTCTTAGATTGAGGACCTAGATCGTGTTTTATTGATTGATATATTCGAGGCCAGTAGTGCTTCAGGAGAGTCATCTTTAAAGTTTTGCTTATTTCTTTTAATGAAATGTTTTTGCACATAACCCAAAGGAAACAAAATTTAACAGCCCCGTGCTCTGTTGTCTAGCTTACATATGCGTAGACACAGTACAGCAATACAATTCAATACCATACCCATCAGTTGACGGAAGCCATTTCATATCTAGTTCGTACCAACACTGGTGACAATGTCTAAACACTTATTTGCCTAAAGATTGCTATTATGGGGCATAACTCTACCAATAAAACAAATCCCCTCTTTCTTTGTGACATCTTGTACAGTTTGGAGACTATGCTGTACACATTTTCCAGAGTCGACTGAGGGCTAAGAACACCCTGTGTATGTACTCAAGTTTTATAGAAATGTGCTATGCTGATATTCCCAGTTCTCCATATGCGAGCAGCACACATGCAATCTGCCTCTTCTAGCCAGCCTATTTGTGAGCCCCAATGGACTTTTTGGTTGACAAGTTGGTTGGTGCGTCGAACATAAGGAACAGTATGTTTTGGAGCCACCACCCATATCAATTATTTCCATGGCCATATGCGCCTCAAGGGGGCTATTGTGTGGCAGTGTGAGTTGCTGAGAGTGGTGTGCTTCAATGGCATGCCATACTTGCAGGTAGGTAAAAACTGTGACTTATAAAGCTTAACTTCCTTTTATAGATTGATAAAGTACTTCATAATAGATATCTCTCGCACATTGCCAGATTGGGGGATTCCGTTGAAGTCCCAAGACCAAAAACCCTCGTCACATAGTGCACGCCAGGCAAGTGTGGTGCCAAAGTGGTGTTGTGTAAGTTTATCCTCCATTCTTATTCATCACCAAGCCGTATGTAAGCACTCCAACACTGGTTTAGTAATTTGGGGAAGTGTCTTTTGGATCCGTGAAACATAAAGGCAATTCAGTGTGCACATTACTTCTAGGAGAGGTTGCTTTGCATGGAATGCTGTTTCTCCCCTATTTCCCGAAAGCTAGTGGTGTACCACAACCAGTTGGGATACCCAGTAATACAGCTACAAATCTGCCAATACAGCCCCCTCTAAAATACTGAATAGGGTCAATTGTCAAATGCAAGCCAAAGGGGTTTGTTTGCCCCTAGAAAGCTAATCATGATCAACCTCGTTTGTGAAGCTTATATGTGTAGTTAGGAGAGCCATACTCTCCGGCCCTCATGATAAGTATGCTGCATTTTTTTTGCTGCTGGATACAAATCCCATTTTTACAAATCCTGGACTGATAGACCTGGAATTGGAGATGGGTTCGAATGCCAGTTGAAGTTTATTAGTATAACTGATGTGGTCGTAGTGGAGCGACAATTCTATCAATTCATTGCATGAAATTCTTTAAGTAAACCTTTATGAGATGAGGGTTTACTTAAATAAATCTTTTGAAATGTAGGTCATTGGAGACTATAACAAAGACACTTGCTTTCATTACATGTTTGTAAAGAATTGCTGAGTGTCGTAATGCTCAGGGTAGACAGCACAGGTGGTTGTATAGGAGATACGTGATTTAGGTGACACATGAGCTATAGAGTCTAGGTTGTAGGTCGTGCAAGTATAGATTCTAGGTGGTGCTAGATAGTGGCTTGAGGGAATTTAGAGGAAGAAGGCAGCACGTGATGTAAGAGAGAGAGAGATGAAAAACAGGAAAGGCCCACTGCTGCTTTTTAGTCTTACTGGGAACACAAATGATCTACGTATGCCAGGGTGTAGATGGTAGTAATGTACTGTGGGCTGTAAGATCTAGGGTCTAAAGCAGAGTGTTGGGGTTGCATAAACTTTCACTGGTGCTGTAGGTGGTGGTTTGAGATGTTGTATGTTTCAGCTCTAGATGGATGTATAGTTGAAGGTGATAGTGCAGAATTTAAGGGGAGAAGTGGCCATTTGGCTGTAATGTCATCGCTGTACATTGTAGGTGATATATGGTGTATGTTGTGGTGTGTTTGGGTAGTATAGGGTGAAAGCGAGAAAGCAACATGCACTGTGAGCTGAGTGGTGTATGTAGTGATGCGGAATGTAGCAGGTGGTGGTGTTATAGGGATTAGATAGTGCTGTAGTTTAGAGTGCAGGTTAGTGTCTGCTAGTTCAGAATGCAGTAGAATACTGTAAATCATGGCTTTGGTACATACATAGGTAAGTGTTTAGGCTATATGGTGTAGATAGTGGTGTGCAGTGTTTGGCATTAGCAATGTTGCCACCGGGTCCTATAAGGTGCTGGTGAAGGGGGTGGTGTAAAAAGAAAGGCAGTGGGGTAGTGTTTGCAATCCCCTAAGTACTTCACAAACATCAGATAGTCGCATGTGGCCAATGTATTTTTTTCTAAAGAAGGATCAGTGTGCCATCCATGTGCCCATATTTGCTGCTCAAGTCTTTTTTTGAGAAAATAACTGACTGTCTTCAGTAAGGGAAAAAGGAAAGCAGATTGCCAATAATTATTCAAATGTTGTGTTGTCCATCCCACGTTCTTTCCTTATATTGGTATGGACAATAATGCACTGGAAATATCACCTAAATATACGGTTTTTCAAGCCACGCTGGCAAAGGACCAGTTCTTTTGTTGAAGAAAACAAAAAATTGGTGAATGGAATGCTTGTATTAATCTTGGCCACTGGTAATTTACTCGGGCCATATTCTATTCCATTGTGTTTTTTTGCCCATTGTGTCACCACAGGTAGGAGCCAGCTATATGCAACTCAACTTTAGACCAGCACGAACCACCAGTTTTTTTTCCTCTCTGAACAGCAACACAAGCAACTCCAACCTGGCTTTGGCCTAGATAATCCTTGTCCGTGAGATACTGCTTGATCCCTGTGACACGTAGACATTTGACCCATGTCTGGGCACACCCTTCACACATAAGGCATCAAAGCGATGAAAACAAAAAAGTGATGGATGGAATTCTTGAATTAATTCCAGCCACTGGTAATTATTAGGGCCAGGTGTTTTGCTTATTTCTTCTGAACCGTTTTCATACAGCAAACATTTAAATTCCCCTTAAAAGCTCGTTGAGAAAGTATGTTGCAGCTTGATCATGACAGCCCAATGTACAGACTGTGATAAGTGTGCCATATGTCACTGCCCGCTGCTTTTTTGCTAAGAGTCACATAACAAATCATCTAAATTACATCCCTTTTGTCTGAGGCACACTGTTCTATTTATTTGCGTCATCTCAGATTCTCTGAAATAGAAATTGGTTGCTGACTACTAGAAAACTGTATGAATTCAGCGGCAATTGCAGGCACAGTGGAAGCCTGAATGTATTTTTCCCATAAAAAGTAATGTGATCTTTCCCAGTTGTGATTGTTTTCCTCCAGGCTTTCAAAATCTTTCTGACTTGCTCACATACATCTCTCTGACTTCTCAGTACTGACCTTTTTGTTTCTGGAGGAGATTGAGTTTGCACTCTTTGTGTGTTACAGCTGGAATATAACCATAGCCTGGGGGCTCCATAGAGCCAGGCCACAAGATGGTCACACTGCTATGAGGCTGTTGCCGTGGGGGACCATAATCCAGCATCATCCGCTTCCTAGTGCCTGTCTAACAGCCCATGTACAGTGGGACCGCACATATCCTGACCCCCGCATGGCCTGGCATTGTTCATGTCTCCAGATTGGGATCCTGATCATCTTCTGTGTCGGACTGGAGGCAGCCGACCCTGCAGACTGCAATGTGGTGGCCCCCAGGTCGTGCTCCCACTGAATCCGGGGCTGAAAAGGGGGTCTGGCAGTGGACAGGGGTGCTGATTGGCTTAAGTGCTCCCTGGGAATGACCGCTGCAACTTTGCTGCTTAAGTGAGGGGGCATTGTGGCATTCTACTGTGAGGGCTGCCTTGAGGATCCTGCTGCACCAGCCCAGGCGTGGTCCCGGGTCGTTGAAGGCCCTGTCTTTCGATGCCAGTCACTCATCAGAGTGCATCCCTTTGCTTCTCTCTGACCTGCTGAGGCCCAGTGTCTCGGGGAGGACTCTTCACCCTGGGGATTCATCTTTTCGGTGAAGCTTTGCTGACTGCGTTATTCAGGCTAAGAGGGTCTGCTTATGCTTTTCACCCCTGCCCCCACCCCGACCTCCTCCAATGGTGCAGGTACCCAAACACGGGAGGGTGAGGCTAGACCCATTGCCTTGTGGCTCTGGGGAAAATTGTGGATTGTAAGGTGCCATTGCTGCTGTGCATTGTTCTTGTGCATTGTTCTTGTGAGTTGCGGATTCGCCCTTGGGCCCTGGTGCACTGTGCCTGATTCTGCTATTGGCTACATATGCACTGCAGGTTGTCTGCACCCTGAGATGAGGCCGGATTTGTTGTCTGGGGCTGCAGGTCTAGCACAGGCTTTAGTCCATCACTAATGCTGTTCCGCTTGCCTTCTAGGACAGCTTCAGTATTGCTCCTGACTTCGATTTAGGGTGCTATGGGTAAAGTGGACAGGCAGGCAAAACTGCACTTCGAATCCTGCAAGGAGATGAAATCGATTGCCGAGGCTGGATGTGGTGGGGAGACACCAGATATGCGCTCAGACACGGGAGCTCATTCAAGATATTGATGTAAGGTATGTGCTCGAAGCCATGCAGGAGAGCCTGGTGTCAGTAGACACTAAAAGACTGGATGAGGTCACTTATAAGCTCAAGAACCATGGTGACCATTTAAAAGTGGCTGAGGATAGGATCTCCACGTTGGAGGATGGATTGGCATCCAAAGAGTGAATATATAAAAGGTCCTAAAAGTCATTGTAGCCAAGAATGAGGACTCTGAGGTAAGATTGTACTGCAACAACGTTCGTATACATGGGGTGCCAGAGTCTGCAAGTACCAGCAAGATGGAAAACTGTAGTACGGCTCCCCAGTTCTCTTTTTGGTGCGGATGCTTAGCCCCCTTGCCCCCACTGTGTCGTGGAGAGGGCCCACAGGGTGCTGGTGAGCAGGCCACCTCTCGGAGCACAACACATCCCATTATAGCACACCTGTTACATTTCCAGGATAGAGATGCAGCTCTCCAGGGCAATACTGTGTCACTTTTTCCTGATTTCACCATTGTGATGCAAGAGGCCAGACGTAAATTAATTCATGCTAAAAAGAAACGTATTCAAGCCATGATGCTGTACCCAATTCTGTACCTGGCACATCTAAGTATCATGCATCAGGGACAACAACACATCTTCAAAAAATACTTAGCGCTGCAGAAGGAGTCGAACTAGCAGTAGGATGGTGCAGCACTGACAGCCAGGAGCGACCCGCTTCAGCCCTCCATGACTCCTTGATTTTTGCTGAGGGTCGCCTCTTGTGGCGCAACTGATGCACACAATGCAAAGCTGATGAGGTATGTGTCCCCATGCCCATGAACTAACTCCATCTCCAAGCTACCCTACCCTTCTGACATTTTGCTGTTTCCCCCTCTAGAGGGGATGGGCACTGGTCGCTGATTTAATGCCTTCACTCTGGATATGGGTAGCATTCATAGATGTGCCGGCATGGTATGCTGATATCCCTGACAATTTCACCTCCTCACCCCCGGCAGAGGATGACTTATTGACTCTATTGGCACACCCTGGGGGTTACACCGTGTTTGTAATTCTTGGTTCTGTTTGCATGCTTTTACTTCTTTGTTCAGTTGTCCCACAGTTCCCCCTCCTGAGAGTTGGGGGGTTTCTTGCTTGATGGTATTGGCCATCAAATTGGGTGGGCCAATGGTTGGGACTCCTGTCCCGTTTTTTCTTTGTTATGGGGTAAGTTCTGGCGTGTTTCGGCTGCCAGAGTGGGAGGGGAAGAGGAGGATTTTTTATTTTCTCCATTTTTTTTATTGCATGGATGTGTCATAGTATGCTGGGATATTGGCATGTACACCATGTACCATGCTCTCTGGTCTGTGGGGTAAGAAACCACCGACAAGCTGCTCATCATTTCCGTGGCACCTAAATGCTGCCTGTCATACTAAATGGCACTGCTCACCCACTGTAGTGTGTGAGAACGTCTGGGGTCTAGCTGATCCTAGAAAAAAGTGGCTCGTATTGTAGTTCTTCGACAGGCACCACATAAGCGTAGCCCCCTTGGAAGGATGTCCCCTCCGGTCCCCATAGTGTAAGGCACAAGGCAGTGGTGCTCCCTTTCCCAATACTATTTGCCCTGGCACAAGAACCTCAGGTGACTAGACTCAGACAGCATTTCCCTGATCACGCAATCGGCTACACCAGCCGGACACTCCTTATCTTGCTCATTGCGGACAATATGACTCTATGCTTGAGGGACCCAGTTAAGGACCCATATAATATTTAGAAAGAATACATAAGATATGGATTGTTATCTGGGATCCATAGCAATTGGTCAAAATCGGTCCTTTTTCTGCTCACCCCCAAGACTCCGAAGTATGTCTCAAAATATCCACTGGCGTGGGCCAGTGATTCTGTCAAATACCTGGGAATATGGGTGCAAAGGTATATGGGTATGGTAATTAGTGAAAATTATGGCTGTGACTTAATAAAGATGAATCCGCAGATCACAAGATGGCTGTCTCTTCCTTTGTCATTTGCAGGGAGAATAGGTCTTATTAAAATGGTGCTACTCCCACATCTTTTTATCAGTATACCAATGCCTCTGACACAAGCCCTATTCTGTCAGATAGGAGCGCCGTTTGTTAGGCTCTCTTGGGCAGCACAGAGACCTAGAATATGTTGGGACACTTGTTCTCCCCTTCTACTTAGAGGGGGCGGGTTTGAATCCCAAGACACGGAGCTATTGTATGTATGTGCGCAGGTTGTCCTCCAATTTCTCCCGGTCACATCTCCCACGAGCCCATCCATCACCACTGATACCAATGCTTCATGCTCCGATTCCTTGCTACTTGCTTAAAATGGAGACTGTGACCTGCACCTCAAGAGCCTGACTGGCCTGGCCAGGCACACAGGCAAGAAGCTGTTATTTTCTCCTCTGCTCCCCCTCCATCATCATTTTCTCCTTCTCGTCACACATGAGCCAAAAGCGATTTCTCAACTCCATACTCTGTGCCTTGACACATTGGGTGATTTATATCGTAATCAACAATTTAAGTAACTCTGACTTTCTGGAGAGTCGGCCACACATGCCCCACGATGTCTTTTTGTATTACAGATTAAGGGAGAGTAGTACGCACAGTCGTTCTGGACTTCCCATGTGAGCGCCCGCCTAGTCACACCTTTGAAAAATTCCTATCGGCCCCAAGAAGAACCCGTTTAATGTCTATGTTGTGTAATGTAGAATTGTATTGAGCCCCTCTGAATCGCCTTCTGGTGAAACGTGGGTGGGAGGAAGAATTGGGTCTTGAAATATCTGATAAGATGTGGTGTTTCTGCTTTGGGCAATTAGGCATTTTATTAGCCAGTATTTGGATGGGCATTATACATTATAATTGTATACACATGGCCTACTTCACACCCCAAACTATTTTCAAACTTGGACTGCATCAGGACACAAGTTGTGAATGATGAATCCAGGAGGACCCAGGTTTTCTGCATCTCTCATGGTTGTGCGTCAGGGTCCGTGAGTACTGAAGGGAGGTCTTTTCATCACTCTCTGAGATGATGGGACATGATATACCACGTGCCCCCTGTGTGGTACTACTGGGGTGGGTGTGGGATGTGCCTTCTTCCTTTCACCGCTCCACCACTCAGGCTGTTTTGCAGGCAACGCATTTGGTGGCCTGGTGCTGGTGTAGGGGCAGGTCACCTAAATACAAGCAGTGGCTCACTTCCTTTATCTTTTGTAATGATCAGCTGAATCTCTGTGCAAAGTTGATCCCGCCTACTGCTTGGCTCAAAGACATTTGGAGCCTACTTCAGGACTACCTGTGAATGCTTGATGCTGGTGGTGATGTCGAGGGAGGGGAATTATTGCGCCAGATCATTTGTCTGAACTAGATGGGGTCTGCACTGCAAAGCCGGTCACCGGCTGTAGAATAAGTGAGAGGGATGTACGGGCTGGTCCCACGCTACCCACTGGACTCAGTGACTTATGATGGTGAACGTTTTGCTAACTTTGTGATCTCCTTCGATGGGGGGAGTGCCCTCCTTCGATTATGTCTGTCTGTTGTTTGTAGCAATAATATTTCATTTTAAAAATATATAAACTTAGCCCAAAAGGCAGCCAGGTAACTGTGGCATAGCTGCTTTCCAGTTGGTCCTTTGGATAGCACATCTTCTTTTTTACCAGTATAATTATTCTGTCACTCCTTTTTTGTGTTTTCTTGCTATGAAGTTGTGGTGTGTTAGCTTGTGTTCTTGGCCGTTGCGCCAATTTTGAGAATCCCCACATCCTGCAGTCTTTCTTCCCTTTATGTGTTATATTCAGAAAGACGTCTTTCCTCTCTGTCTGTTGTACACCTAGGCCTATATTTTGAAGTACCTATTGCCCAGAAGTAGCAGACAGACTTTTGTATATTTATGAAGCCGCTAGGAGCAGACGTGATCTAGAGAGAATTTGACAGTGGAATTTACATATTGCATAGATGATTGTTTAACATAGAAGATGCAGATAGTGTGTCTGTCAGTGTTGAGCTTTGCAGTATAGTTTAAACACCGACTCCTCAGCCAATGTCCAAGCCCAACTTAATGCCCATATCGATGTACTGCAAGCCCTGCTATCAACACCAGGTCATATTAAAGCAATCCTCCTATCATAGGTATCAGATACTGTATTAACCCTATCTGTAGTCTCTGAAGGGGTTTCTGGATCGCATGCTGCTGGTAACTGCATTGAGTTGTTTGCCAAGTAGGAGCACCAAAGTGGTCTGTCTGCCACTGGACGTCCTTCTGCTTTGAAAACCTTTATTACCTGCAATGGCATGCATTTTTATTGAATGCTTGCTGGTAATATTGGATAATGAAACTCGCAAAGTAATTTGGAAACTTGCAAATGTAAAGCAGCTGAAATATCTGATCCCATAGAATCTTATTTAACTCTGAAATAAACCTTTGATAAAGATGTTATTTAAACTATTAATAATTATATTTCAAAGTATCTGACCACCCATGCCTGATGTTAGCCACCATAGTGCAGCCGGGCGTTTCCTATGTCCATCGCTTTGAATCTTTAGAAATTAAAATAAGAGTATCTTGAAGATAACTGTAGTTCTGTTTTCTACAAAATAAATGGGTATTGTTCTTTGTGTGATGTAGTCAGGTTTAAAACCAAGGTAGAATCCTTTAGCTCACAGTGAATACATGGAAGAAGCGAAAGTAAGTTTCCAAAGATGATGCATTATGTCTAGGTTTCAGACTGAACACGAGTTCCTCACCACCGGTCGTGCAGAGAGGAATTTCCAGCATGGGTTAACCACAGAGTGTCCGCTGATGTGAGCCATAGAATTAGCAGGGTTGGAAACAAACCGCGACAAATGACAAAATGCCATTTGCAGGGATAAACTAGTGGCTGCTGAAAAGGTAATTGTATCATTCAAAAATATCATGTCTGCAGCGTAACCGGAGCTTTCGTTCTCTAAAGACCACCAAAGAGGCGCTTCTGATATCATCTGCAGTGTGATTACACTGCAGAACAAGAGCAAAACAACAGCTTTGGCAGCAGGAGGAGGTACACACGAGGACTTGGCATCATTGACCTTTATCCTGTCCACGGAGGATCAAGGTGTTTTCATAGGGTATTTATAATATAATCAACCTAGACATCTTGAATGTGACTGTAGATTTAATTCTAGAAGCTTTTCACGGCAAATAAAAAAAACAAGCATTGGTAAAGCAAATAGGTCTCGCCCATGGGTGAGTTATTAACTTTGACAATCGGATGGGTGCGGGGAAGGCGAACGGGAAGGGGCAACAGGAATTGAAGAAGGGGTGTGCGGGTGTCAGTCAATGGGATGGGTAATGGTAGATGGCACCAAAAAAGTGTTTGAGAAAATAGAAGCTTTTTAGTGTTTTTTGTGCAGTCGTGGCTCTAAATTCTCTGAATCAGTACAGCCAGCACATGGCCCCTGCAAACCCTACATCTTCTCTCTTAAACCGCATATGAATTCGAAGCACTGTGGATTTAATCATGCAGTCACAACTGCCTCTGGTGTGGAAGGAGGATGAGAGAAGGGAAAGTGAGTTGGTCAGTGGAAAATTAATCCCATTGTAGTCGCAGCTGCAACCCTGGAAAAACTTGCATTCAGTCATCGAGGATCAAGCTTGGTAGCTGGATGCGATGCGGCTTCTCACAGCCCTGGTGGCGTTAGGATAAATGCTGCCATAAGAAGCTGGAAACCAAGTTAAGGATGTGTCGTAACATACAGAGCTGCTGATTTTGGGACTGGGGAACTGGGTTTGAGTCTCAGCGTCCGCTCTACAAAATACATGCAAATCATAACAAATAAAATTAAACTCGTAACAAAACTAAACAATGGGTTTAAATTAAACTTTGTATGCATATGAAACTTGAAGCACGTGTGCCAGGCTGCTAAAATAAAAGCTGTGGGCTCAAAAACATAAAATTAAACTTTTGGATACACAAGTTATAACTGTAAATGCCAAAAAGCACCAAAAGCGCACAAGCTGAGGCAGGAAACAATTAAAAAAAGAGTTCCTACAAACAACAGGTAAACTATACAAAGCGTAAGGAAACTGTACTTGGCTGGTGCTCCTCAGCCAAGAATGGAAGTGATATATCGACTGTGCGAACCCGTTAGGAGGCAGCAAAGAACAGCAACACTGCAGTTGACCTATGGTAAGCAGCAGGCGTGATCAAAGTCCTTTTACTGAATAAAACAGTTCTTGCAGACAGTGTATGCGCACTGCCTAGGCTCGACCTAAAAACTTAGCAAGTAACCTGAATGTGCTGCTGCAAGTAACAATTGGTGAATTTGACAGCACACCAACTTCCTGATTTGCTTTCATGTGCCTTATGAATACAGCTTAATTTCAAAGCAAGAGAGACTGCTGGTAGAAAACATTTAATGCCTGCAGCACTATTGATCATTATGTCCTTGTAAACAGTTCATATATATATATATATATTTTTTTTAAGTCCATTTTTTTCATTTGAGCAAACATTTTGTATATGCATGGATCTCTAAAGAGATCATGAAGGAAAAAAATATAAGTATTGGCAAAGCCATAGATCTTGCCCTTGTAATACAAGTGCTAAGCCATTGACTTTGCCGCTGCTTGTTTGTAAAGAAAAAAAATGAAAGTTCTAGAGGAAAATCAAACCTATATGTTAAGCAATTTCAGAATGGAACAATAAATTTAATGTTTTCAGTCTTTATGAACTGCAGTTTTTTCCCCCCGAAATTTCACGCAGGAACTTCCTATTAGAATTTATGAGCAATGGCAAAGCCAGCTGGTCTGGAATTGGCTGCCAGCACTTTGCGTTTTCAATGCTTGTTTTGTCATGATTTTTATACAACTTCATTACTGGGGGAAGCTTCTAGCCCCTCACCAGTTTAAAAAAAGTTGGCTAAAAGCAAAAATTTATTTTTGGTCTCAGAAGGCATAAGTTGCCGTAGTAGTTCTTGGCACTGAAGGGACTTGCTTTGGGTGTGGATGTGCTTCTTGTGAAAAGGCATAATCCCACCATTCACAGTGATTATCCAATGATTGAAGTGGGTTGACCCATTGGCCCATGCTGCATTTTCTATTGCATTTAAGAAAAATGTGAATGATATAACAACAAACCAGTGGCTGAAGAGGGTTCACTGAAACCCCATGCAAATATAATATATATCGTTTTAGTAAAATTGAAAGGTCTTGACTAACCCCAGACTTTAAAGGCCTGTTGCCCATGATCTAGCTTAACCTTAACAGAGTACTTAAAAGAACATATCAGCTGCATGAGGAAGTGTAAGAATTTAAAGAAAAATTTTACCATCTACTTTCCCAAAAAATCTGAACTGGAACAAACGCTCAGACCTTTTGATCTCTGCAGCAGCGGTGGGAGCAGATTTATGGTCCTCTTGGAGACTATGTAAACCTTCTGTCTCAAATGCAGGCTGAGTGAGTGCAGCAGTCTGCTCCTTCCCCCCACCATAAATGCTGTATTTGTGCGCCAGAAGCCTGGGCAGAAGGCAGAAGCTAAAAGAAAACAAGCCCGATAAAGTTTGCTCGTTATTGAAGACCTGTGCAAGAATACATAATGCTGTGATTTTGCGGTTTAATGGTACGGATGGGAAGCAACACTGAAAACATGGGCAGTGGGGTTATGAGGGAGGAACACCGCACTTTGGGGAAAGAGCATGAAAACACATGCACTTTCTTGGAATGTGCAAAGAAAAGGAAAAAGGGTAGTTCCATGCTGTGAGCTTTGAAAGAGTAGAAGTCACCCATTCAAAAGGAATATAAGGAAACTGTGCTCCAGGGAAGGAGGGGCAAAAACAAGAAGAAGAATTCAAGCCATCAAATAAGAAGCAAACACATGAGAGTGGCAAGAAGCCATTCACTGGTAAGCCGTGGGCTGGCCAAAAGCCCACTGTGAAGTCTCATGTTATCCAAAATAGGTGTTCGTCAACTTAACCTGTAGGCAAGACTACGATGTTACCATGCCAGTCAAAGTTATGCTAGAGAGAGCACCACACTGCGATGTTTGCTTTTGTAGTGCCAAATAAAATATATTTGAGCCATGTCCTATGCTGTCTTTGGGTTTTTTCTGTGAAAATAAAGAAGCTTGGATGAATTGTTTGTGTAGTTGTCAGTTTTACCCCTTCAGTAAAAGGACTATCTGGCACGTTCTACTATGTAGTTCTCTGAATGTTATAAGCTATGTCTTGTATTATCCCGTATGTTTGTCCACATACCTGACTTCATACATTGTAGCATGTTCAACAAATTGGGAGCAAAACACCCACCTAATGAACATTAGCATACATGCCAACCCTCCTGGTTCAGTTGGGGGGACTACTGATTTCAAGGCTAGCCTCCCGACTCCCAATTCCTGCATGCAAAAACCTGATTCCTCTGCAGGCTTCAGCTGACCGGGACTGGTCTTGTGTGACTTGGAGCATCCCCTTCTCCTGCAAACCAATCCACAACATTTTTGTATCACTTTCTCTGCCAGCCGTAGCGCTTTCTCTGGACAGGTAAAAAAAAAAAATGTATTTACACTCTAATATCGGTTCTGCAGCAGCTCACATGCAAGTCCAATATACGAGAATAACCAAATGTAGGCCTCACTAGAAGTCAATGGAGAAAATACAGTCTCTCAATTTTATTTGTTTAATTCTTCCACCTTTCTCTTCTAAAATGTAGGCATGTATGCATTAGACCCAGTTTATCTAAAAATAAGCCCTCACTGATGTATTGCTACTTATATCATCAGATTCAGGAAAAGGCTCTTATTGTATTTATCATCTCTCGTCTTTCATCTTGAACACTTGCCGCTTGTTCAAAAGTAGATGGTATTTCGTGACAGGAAGAGGGACATCATCCAGAATATTAAGAGCAACATTTCTGCTTACTGTCGGGAGGTGGAGGAGGGTTCGGGTCCACCCTTTGTCATTAAAGTATCTGCTAATTCCAGTTTGAAACTGGTGTTGATATTAGCTTCCTGGTTACAAAGCCGCTTTTCATAGCTTGCTTCTGGAATTTCTTTCCCAATTGCTTTTGGGTAGCCAACTTTTGTTTCAATGGGGGAATCTATTCACCACATGGATGCTGCAGTGCAGGCCATGTGATACAAATTTGCACATCTTATTCATTGGATTTGCTTTCCAAATCACTTTAGCACGGTTTAGGATTGTTTGTCATGACTGTCAGTGGTCGGCTTTCAGTCATTCAGCTTCCACTTACATAGCCTGACCGTGTTGCCACACTTGAAAATACTTCTATAACACCACAATAATATACACATTCTGTTTTCTAGAAAAATGTCAATTACTATTTTAACACCCTTTTTATGCCTGTTTTATTTGTAGCTCAGAGAAAAGAGGAGGATTATCGCATTGAAAGCACTATAGAAAAAAGGCTATATTGAGGTTCACATCTAATTCTAGCAATCCTATTCTGGGCGCACTCCCCCCTTAGCTGGTTGTAGTTATAAACCACACATATTAAGCATGCATTCAGGTGTTTTTGATGAGTGATTAAATGACACTTCATTTGGCATCTGTTGAAACACCAAGACATTTGAGATTTGTAAGCATATGTATTTATCTTGCATAATTGCCAACAAGATACATCCTGACTGAGTTTTGGCTTGGAAAGTTTTGGGAGGGCCCAGTTGCAATATATTTAAGAAGCTATTTAAGTTTTGCCTCCCTCAAACCTTTATCTCTTTGCTGTGAAAGGCCAGGCCCTTCTTCGTCAGTGCAGTATGGGAGAATTTCTTTTGACTGCGTAATCATAGGGTCAGCATTTGTGTGGTGGACATTAAATGGTAGATGATGATGGTGGTCTTTTATAGTATACATTAAACTCCGTAGTGCTGTTCCCAGGTCCAGTCTCTATCTTATACAGTGGGATATTTTCCTGTTGGTCCAGTTGTTCTAAATCAAGATTGTGTTCAGTACACTGGTCTTCTAATGATTTAATTAATCCTTTGGTGCACATGGTCTATTTTGTGCATGGCTGCTGTGGATTAAGCTTCCCAACTAAATTTGCAGCTACCTATTTTATGGCCCGCATTGACCCATTTGGATTTGGGGGGATGGAGAGACGATTCTAACGAAAGTACCAGAAGATCTATTTTCAGTTTTTTGTTAACTGACTTCCAGACCAGGAGGATGGATTAAATAATGGGGTTGATTGGCACGTAATCTGTGGATCTGACATAACAGAATATCTCAAGATCTGGTGGTTTTGTAGCAGTGATAGTTGGAATTGAACTCGTAACGGATTGGATCGAGAGTGAATGTCGAAGTATGCTAGCTGTGACAATTGTTGGGCTAAGAAATTGTGTTCCATATGCTTTAGTCTATGGCTGCTAGCATTGGGCACAATGTGTATTTTGAAATCCTTCCTGCGTGGTTTTGTTGAGTGCCCCCCCCAAAAAAAAAGAAAATAAATCTGTCTGCTAATGTTAGGGGGGGGAACAAAAAAACCTTTTTGGAATCAAAAGTGGGTGCATACCAAAATGTATTTGAACCGAGAAGCAGCAGTCATTTTGATAGCCTGGACCCTACCCAAAAGGCGAAGTTGAAAGCTGGACTATCAGATGAAATCGTTGATAGTCTTAGACATCAGGGGGATTAGGTTATCTTCCACCATATATTTCAGGTCTCTATGAGCTATGTAAACAGTTAGGTTTTTACGTTTCCCCCATTTTATCTTAGAAAAAGAAAAGGCTGTTATCATGGATAGTAAATTCAGGATGGAAATTCTGCGATCCGTGAACAGTGTGCCTTAGATTCTCCTGCTCAGGTGGCTATTCCTTTTATATCAATTCTGATAAATGGCTGCAGAGAGTGGTTCTAAAGGTAATGGGAATAAAGAGGAGAAAGCAGGGCCAGAATGCAGCCCTGTCTAGTGCCTCTATGGGAGATGACTCGCATAAGAAACTCCCAGTGCTCACCTGTTGTAGGAAAGTACCATCTTGCCTGGCATGTTACCCCCATTTTTCACTGTATATGTATATGTTGTTTTAGTTGTATGTGTCACTGGGACCCTGGTAACCCAGGGCCCCAGTGCTCATAAGTGTGCCTGAATGTGTTACCTGTGTAGTGACTAACTGTCTCACTGAGGCTCTGCTAATCAGAACCTCAGTGGTTATGCTCTCTCATTTCTTTCCAAATTGTCACTAACAGGCTAGTGACCATTTTTACCAATTTACATTGGCTTACTGGAACACCCTTATAATTCCCTAGTATATGGTACTGAGGTACCCAGGGTATTGGGGTTCCAGGAGATCCCTATGGGCTGCAGCATTTCTTTTGCCACCCATAGGGAGCTCTGACAATTCTTACACAGGCCTGCCACTGCAGCCTGAGTGAAATAACGTCCACGTTATTTCTCAGCCATTTTACACTGCACTTAAGTAACTTATAAGTCACCTATATGTCTAACCTTTACCTGGTAAAGGTTAGGTGCAAAGTTACTTAGTGTGAGGGCACCCTGACACTAGCCAAGGTGCCTCCACATTGTTCAGAGCCAATTCCCTGAACTTTGTGAGTGCGGGGACACCATTACACGCGTGCACTACATATAGGTTACTACCTATATGTAGCTTCACAATGGTAACTCCGAATATGGCCATGTAACATGTCTATGATCATGGAATTGCCCCCTCTATGCCATCCTGGCATTGTTGGCACAATTCCATGATCCCAGTGGTCTGTAGCACAGACCCTGGTACTGCCAAACTGCCCTTCCTGGGGTTTCACTGCAGCTGCTGCCAACCCCTCAGACAGGCATCTGCCCTCCTGGGGTCCAGCCAGGCCTGGCCCAGGATGGCAGAACAAAGAACTTCCTCTGAGAGAGGGTGTGACACCCTCTCCCTTTGGAAAATGGTCTGAAGGCAGGGGAGGAGTAGCCTCCCCCAGCCTCTGGAAATGCTTTGTTGGGCACAGATGTGCCCAATTCTGCATAAGCCAGTCTACACCGGTTCAGGGACCCCTTAGCCCCTGCTCTGGCGCGAAACTGGACAAAGGAAAGGGGAGTGACCACTCCCCTGACCTGCACCTCCCCTGGGAGGTGTCCAGAGCTCCTCCAGTGTGCTCCAGACCTCTGCCATCTTGGAAACAGAGGTGCTGCTGGCACACTGGACTGCTCTGAGTGGCCAGTGCCACCAGGTGACGTCAGAGACTCCTTGTGATAGGCTCCTTCAGGTGTTGCTAGCCTATCCTCTCTCCTAGGTAGCCAAACCCTCTTTTCTGGCTATTTAGGGTCTCTGTCTCTGGGGAAACTTTAGATAACGAATGCAAGAGCTCATCCGAGTTCTTCTGCATCTCTCTCTTCACCTTCTGATAAGGAATCGACTGCTGACCGCGCTGGAAGCCTGCAAACCTGCAACATAGTAGCAAAGACGACTACTGCAACTCTGTAACGCTGATCCTGCCGCCTTCTCGACTGTTTTCCTGCTTGTGCATGCTGTGGGGGTAGTCTGCCTCCTCTCTGCACCAGAAGCTCCGAAGAAATCTCCCGTGGGTCGACGGAATCTTCCCCCTGCAACCGCAGGCACCAAAAAGCTGCATTACCGGTCCCTTGGGTCTCCTCTCAGCACGACGAGCGAGGTCCCTCGAATCCAGCGACTCTGTCCAAGTGACCCCCACAGTCCAGTGACTCTTCAGTCCAAGTTTGGTGGAGGTAAGTCCTTGCCTCACCTCGCTGGGCTGCATTGCTGGGAACCGCGACTTTGCAGCTACTCCGGCCCCTGTGCACTTCCGGCGGAAATCCTTTGTGCACAGCCAAGCCTGGGTCCACGGCACTCTAACCTGCATTGCACGACTTTCTAAGTTGGTCTCCGGCGACGTGGGACTCCT
This sequence comes from Pleurodeles waltl, assembly GCF_031143425.1. Taxonomy (NCBI): domain Eukaryota; kingdom Metazoa; phylum Chordata; class Amphibia; order Caudata; family Salamandridae; genus Pleurodeles; species Pleurodeles waltl. Next base: position 1,194,755,944 of record NC_090437.1, read on the forward strand.
TTGTGCAACTTCGGCGAGCACCGTTTCACGCATCCTCGTAGTGCCTGTTTCTGGCACTTCTCCGGGTGCTACCTACTTCAGTGAGGGCTCTTTGTCTTGCTCGACGTCCCCTCTCTCTTCAGGTCCAATTTGCGACCTCCTGGTCCCTCCTGGGCCTCAGCAGCGTCCAAAAAAGGTTACCGCACGATTTGCAGCTAGCAAGGCTTGTTGGCGTTCTTTCGGCGGGAAAACACTTCTGCACGACTCTCCACGGCGAGAGGGATCCGTCCACCAAAGGGGAAGTCTCTAGCCCTTTTCGTTCCTGCAGAAACCTCAGCTTCTTCTGTCCAGTAGAAGCTTCTTTGCACCGGCAGCTGGCATTTCCTGGGCATCTGCCCATCTCCGACTTGCTTGTGACTTTTGGACTTGGTCCCCTTGTTCCACAGGTACCCTAGATTGGAAATCCACAGTTGTTGCATTGCTGGTTTGTGTCTTTCCTGCATTATTCCTCTAACACGACTTCTTTGTCCTTAGGGGAACTTTAGTGCACTTTGCACTCACTTTTCAGGGTCTTGGGGAGGGTTATTTTTCTAACTCTCACTATTTTCTAATAGTCCCAGCGACCCTCTACAAGGTCACATAGGTTTGGGGTCCATTCGTGGTTCGCATTCCACTTTTGGAGTATATGGTTTGTGTTGCCCCTATCCCTATGTTTCCCCATTGCATCCTATTGTAGCTATACATTGTTTGCACTGTTTTCTAAGACTATACTGCATATTTTTGCTATTGTGTATATATATCTTGTGTATATTTCCTATCCTCTCACTGAGGGTACACTCTAAGATACTTTGGCATATTGTCATAAAAATAAAGTACCTTTATTTTTAGTATAACTGTGTATTGTGTTTTCTTATGATATTGTGCATATGACACTAAGTGGTACTGTAGTAGCTTCACACGTCTCCTAGTTCAGCCTAAGCTGCTCTGCTAAGCTACCATTATCTATCAGCCTAAGCTGCTAGACCCCCTATACACTAATAAGGGATAACTGGGCCTGGTGCAAGGTGCAAGTACCCCTTGGTACTCACTACAAGCCAGTCCAGCCTCCTACATTGGTTGTGCAGTGGTGGGATAAGTGCTTGAGACTACTTACCACTCTTGTCATTGTACTTTTCATAAGAGAAAAATATACAAAACAAGGTCAGTGTATATACACATAGCTAAAAAGTTTTGCATTTCCTCTTTTCACTCTTTTCTAAGTGCTGAAAAGTACTTCTAACTTTCTAAAAAGTTTAAAAAGTTTTTTTTCTCGGTCTTTCTAAAAGCTCTGACAAACTTTTTATCTTTTACTATCACTTTAACTCTCTCTAAAAATGTCTGGCACAGGCCAAAATGTTGATCTGTCCAAACTTGCATATGACAACCTTAGCTGGAAAAGAGCAAGGAGTCTCTGTATAGAGAGAGGTTTGAGTGTAGGGAAGAATCCTTCCTTGGAACTGTTACTTAACATGCTTAGAGAACAGGATAAGGCCATAGGTGCCTCATCTGTTGAAAAAGTACCTAATAGTTCTCAATCTGATTCAGGGACTCCCCCAGGAAAAGATTCAGGAAAAAAACTTCCTAGCCTGCCCATTACTAGACAGTCTAGCATAGTTGGGAATGATGATGAGCCACACCATACAAATAGTGTTGTCTCACATCATAGCAAAAGCATTTATTCTCACCATACTGGTAGTAATGTTTCTGTTAACCAAGCTGTTAGGGTGGCTTCTGTAAGGGACAGGTCTCCTTTTGTTCATTCCCATCATACCTCTGTATCTAGGAATGTCCCTCCCACCAACCCTGATGACAGAATGTTAGAGAGGGAACTCAATAAGTTGAGGGTGGAACAAACCAGACTGAAGCTTAAAAAGCAACAGCTGGATTTGGATAGACAGTCTTTGGAACTAGAGAAGGAAAGACAGAAGTTGGGTTTAGAAACCCATGGTGGCAGCAGCAGTATTCCCCATAGTCATCCTGCAAAAGAGCATGATTCCAGGAATCTGCACAAGATAGTTCCCCCTTATAAGGAGGGGGATGACATTAACAAGTGGTTTGCTGCACTTGAGAGGGCCTGTGTTGTACAGGATGTCCCTCAAAGGCAGTGGGCTGCTATCCTATGGCTATCATTTAGTGGAAAAGGTAGGGATAGGCTCCTTACTGTGAAAGAAAATGATGCTAATAATTTCCAAGTTCTTAAGAATGCACTCCTGGATGGTTATGGCTTAACCACTGAACAGTACAGGATAAAGTTCAGAGAGACCAAAAAGGAGTCTTCACAAGACTGGGTTGATTTCATTGACCATTCAGTGAAGGCCTTGGAGGGGTGGTTACATGGCAGTAAAGTTACTGATTATGACAGCCTGTATAACTTGATCCTGAGAGAGCATATTCTTAATAATTGTGTGTCTGATTTGTTGCACCAGTACTTGGTGGACTCTGATCTGACCTCTCCCCAAGAATTGGGAAAGAAGGCAGACAAATGGGTCAGAACAAGAGTGAACAGAAAAGTTCATACAGGGGGTGACAAAGATGGCAACAAAAAGAAGGATGGTAAGTCTTCAGACAAGGGTGGGGACAAATCTAAAAATGAGTCTTCATCAGGCCCACAAAAACACTCTGGTGGGGGTGGTGGGTCCAAATCCTCCTTTAATCAGAACAAGGAAAAGAAACCATGGTGCTATTTATGTAAAATAAAAGGCCATTGGACAACAGATCCCAGTTGTCCAAAGAAAGGCACCACTGCTCCTACCACTACAACCCCTACTGCTACACCTAGTGTCCCTACTAATAGCAGTGGTGGTGGGAGCAAACCTACTAATAGCCAATCCAAGGGAGTAGCTGGGCTCACTTTTGGTAATTTAGTTGGGGTTGGCCTTGTTAGGGAGGCCACAGAGGCTGTGTTAGTCTCTGAGGGGGCTATTGATTTAGCCACCTTAGTTGCTTGTCCCCTTAATATGGATAAGTACAAGCAGCTACCCCTAATAAATGGTGTTGAGGTTCAGGCCTACAGGGACACTGGTGCCAGTGTGACTATTGTCATAGAGAAACTGGTCCACCCTGAACAACACCTACTTGGTCACCAGTACCAAGTAACCGATGCTCACAACAACACACTTAGCCACCCCATGGCTGTTGTAAATCTCAACTGGGGGGGGGGTTACTGGTCCAAAGAAAGTTGTGGTAGCTTCAGATTTACCTGTAGACTGTCTATTAGGGAATGATTTGGAGACATCAGCTTGGTCAGATGTGGAGTTGGAGGCCCATGCAGCAATGCTGGGCATCCCAGGGCATATTTTTGCTTTGACAAGGGCTCAGGCCAAAAAGCAAAAAGGACAGGGAAGCTTGGATCCTGGAACAATGGACCAAGTGCTCCCTAAAGCTAGGGCTAGTAGAAGCAAACCACTTCCTACTATCCCTCCCTCTACAGTGGATTCAACTTCTGAGAAAGAAGAATTCCCTCCCTGTGCAGAACCTACACCAGAGGAGCTGGAAGCAGACACTGCGGAGCTTTTGGGTGAAGGGGGGCCTGCCAGAGAGGAGCTGAGTGTGGCACAGCAAACCTGTCCCACATTAGAGGGTCTCAGACAGCAAGCTGTCAAACAGGCTAATGGGGATGTCAGTGACTCTCACAGAGTTTACTGGGAGGACAACCTCTTGTACACTGAGCATAGGGATCCTAAACCTGGAGCTGCCAGGAGATTAGTGATTCCTCAGGAGTACAGAAAGTTCCTCCTAACACTGGCACATGACATTCCCCTAGCTGGGCACCTGGGTCAAATGAAAACTTGGGACAGATTGGTTCCATTGTTTCATTGGCCTAGGATGTCTGAGGACACAAAGGAATTTTGTAAGTCCTGTGAAACCTGTCAAGCCAGTGGCAAGACAGGTGGCACCCCAAAGGCACCCCTTATCCCACTGCCTGTGGTTGGGGTTCCCTTTGAAAGGGTAGGGGTTGACATAGTTGGCCCCCTTGACCCTCCTCCTGCTTCAGGCAATAGGTTTATCTTGGTGGTAGTGGACCATGCCACAAGATATCCTGAAGCTATTCCTTTAAGGACCACTACAGCTCCTGCAGTGGCAAAGGCCCTCCTGGGAATATTTTCCAGGGTGGGCTTCCCAAAGGAAGTAGTATCAGACAGGGGAAGCAATTTCATGTCTGCATACTTAAAGGCCATGTGGAAGGAGTGTGGTGTAACGTACAAGTTCACAACACCCTATCATCCACAAACAAATGGACTGGTGGAGAGATTTAATAAAACTCTCAAAGGCATGATTATGGGTCTCCCTGAAAAACTCCGCAGGAGATGGGATATCCTTCTACCATGCCTCCTTTTTGCCTACAGGGAGGTACCCCAGAAAGGAGTGGGCTTCAGCCCCTTTGAACTTCTTTTTGGACACCCTGTTAGGGGTCCACTCACACTTGTAAAGGAGGGTTGGGAACAACCTTTAAAAGCTCCTAAGCAGGATATTGTGGACTATGTACTTGGCCTCAGATCAAGGATGGCTGAGTACATGAAAAAGGCCAGTAAAAACCTTCAGGCCAGCCAAGAGCTCCAGAAGCAATGGCATGATCAGAAGGCTGTTTTGGTTCAGTACCAACCAGGGCAGAAAGTGTGGGTCTTGGAGCCTGTGGCCCCAAGAGCACTCCAAGATAAATGGAGTGGTCCCCACACAATTGTTGAAAAGAAGGGAGAAGTCACCTATTTAGTTGACTTAGGCACTGCCAGGAGTCCCCTTAGGGTGCTCCATGTCAACCGCCTGAAACCCTACTATGACAGGGCTGATCTCACCCTGCTCATGGCAACTGATGAGGGACAGGAAGAAGACAGTGATCCTCTACCTGATCTCTTCTCTTCCACAGAACAAGATGCTCTTGTGGAAGGTGTAGTTTTGGCTGATTGTCTTACTGCTGAGCAGAAAGATAATTGCATAAATCTCCTAGATCAATTCTCTGAACTCTTCTCTACTGTGCCAGGTACCACTTCTTGGTGTGAGCACACTATAGATACTGGAGACAGTTTACCTGTCAAAAGTAAGATCTATAGGCAGCCTGACCATGTCAGGGACTGCATAAAGCAAGAGGTCCAGAAAATGTTAGAACTAGGAGTAGTTGAGCACTCTGACAGTCCATGGGCTTCTCCTGTGGTACTGGTACCAAAACCCCATTCCAAAGATGGAAAGAAGGAAATGCGGTTTTGTGTAGACTATAGAGGTCTCAACTTGGTAACCAAAACTGATGCTCACCCTATACCCAGGGCAGATGAGCTCATAGATACACTGGCATCTGCCAAGTATCTAAGCACTTTTGATTTGACTGCAGGGTATTGGCAGATCAAATTATCAGAAGATGCTAAACCTAAGACTGCATTTTCTACCATTGGAGGACATTACCAGTTTACTGTAATGCCTTTTGGTTTGAAAAATGCACCTGCCACTTTTCAGAGGTTGGTGAACACAGTCCTGCAAGGGCTGGAAGCTTTCAGTGCAGCATATTTGGACGATATAGCTGTCTTTAGCTCCAGCTGGGATGATCACCTGGTCCACCTATGGAAAGTTTTGGAGGCCCTGCAAAAGGCAGGCCTCACTATCAAGGCTTCAAAGTGCCAGATAGGGCAGGGTAAGGTGGTTTATCTGGGACACCTTGTTGGTGGGGAACAGATTGCACCACTTCAGGGGAAAATCCAAACAATTATTGATTGGGTTCCCCCTACCACTCAGACTCAGGTGAGAGCCTTCCTAGGCCTCACTGGGTATTACAGGAGGTTCATTAAAGAACTATGGCTCCATTGCAGCCCCTCTTAATGACCTCACATCCAAGAAAATGCCTAAAAAGGTATTATGGACAGCAAACTGTCAAAAAGCTTTTGAGGAGCTGAAGCAGGCCATGTGCTCTGCACCTGTCCTGAAAAGCCCTTGTTACTCAAAATAATTCTATGTCCAAACTGATGCATCTGAATTAGGAGTAGGGGCAGTCCTATCACAACTTAATTCTGAGGGCCAGGATCAACCTGTTGCTTTTATTAGTAGGAGGTTGACCCCTAGAGAAAAGCGTTGGTCTGCCATTGAGAGGGAGGCCTTTGCTGTGGTCTGGGCTCTGAAGAAGTTGAGGCCATACCTGTTTGGCACTCACTTCATTGTTCAGACAGACCACAAACCTCTACTTTGGCTAAAACAAATGAAAGGTGAAAATCCTAAATTGTTGAGGTGGTCCATATCCCTACAGGGAATGGACTATACAGTGGAACATAGACCTGGGAGTAGCCACTCCAATGCAGATGGACTCTCCAGATATTTCCACTTAGACAATGAAGACTCATCAGGTCATGGCTAGTCTTATTGTCCTTCGTTTGGGGGGGGGGGGGTTGTGTAGGAAAGTACCATCTTGCCTGGCATGTTACCCCCATTTTTCACTGTATATATGTTGTTTTAGTTGTATGTGTCACTGGGACCCTGGTAACCCAGGGCCCCAGTGCTCATAAGTGTGCCTGAATGTGTTACCTGTGTAGTGACTAACTGTCTCACTGAGGCTCTGCTAATCAGAACCTCAGTGGTTATGCTCTCTCATTTCTTTCCAAATTGTCACTAACAGGCTAGTGACCATTTTTACCAATTTACATTGGCTTACTGGAACACCCTTATAATTCCCTAGTATATGGTACTGAGGTACCCAGGGTATTGGGGTTCCAGGAGATCCCTATGGGTTGCAGCATTTCTTTTGCCACCCATAGGGAGCTCTGACAATTCTTACACAGGCCTGCCACTGCAGCCTGAGTGAAATAACGTCCACGTTATTTCTCAGCCATTTTACACTGCACTTAAGTAACTTATAAGTCACCTATATGTCTAACCTTTACCTGGTAAAGGTTAGGTGCAAAGTTACTTAGTGTGAGGGCACCCTGGCACTAGCCAAGGTGCCCCCACATTGTTCAGAGCCAATTCCCTGAACTTTGTGAGTGCGGGGACACCATTACATGCGTGCACTACATATAGGTCACTACCTATATGTAGCTTCACAATGGTAACTCCGAATATGGCCATGTAACATGTCTATGATCATGGAATTGCCCCCTCTATGCCATCCTGGCATTGTTGGCACAATTCCATGATCCCAGTGGTCTGTAGCACAGACCCTGGTACTGCCAAACTGCCCTTCCTGGGGTTTCACTGCAGCTGCTGCTGCTGCCAACCCCTCAGACAGGCATCTGCCCTCCTGGGGTCCAGCCAGGCCTGGCCCAGGATGGCAGAACAAAGAACTTCCTCTGAGAGAGGGTGTGACACCCTCTCCCTTTGGAAAATGGTGTGAAGGCAGGGGAGGAGTAGCCTCCCCCAGCCTCTGGAAATGCTTTGTTGGGCACAGATGTGCCCAATTCTGCATAAGCCAGTCTACACCGGTTCAGGGACCCCTTAGCCCCTGCTCTGGCGTGAAACTGGACAAAGGAAAGGGGAGTGACCACTCCCCTGACCTGCACCTCCCCTGGGAGGTGTCCAGAGCTCCTCCAGTGTGCTCCAGACCTCTGCCATCTTGGAAACAGAGGTGCTGCTGGCACACTGGACTGCTCTGAGTGGCCAGTGCCACCAGGTGACGTCAGAGACTCCTTGTGATAGGCTCCTTCAGGTGTTGCTAGCCTATCCTCTCTCCTAGGTAGCCAAACCCTCTTTTCTGGCTATTTAGCGTCTCTGTCTCTGGGGAAACTTTAGATAACGAATGCAAGAGCTCATCCGAGTTCCTCTGCATCTCTCTCTTCACCTTCTGATAAGGAATCGACTGCTGACCGCGCTGGAAGCCTGCAAACCTGCAACATAGTAGCAAAGACGACTACTGCAACTCTGTAACGCTGATCCTGCCGCCTTCTCGACTGTTTTCCTGCTTGTGCATGCTGTGGGGGTAGTCTGCCTCCTCTCTGCACCAGAAGCTCCGAAGAAATCTCCCGTGGGTCGACGGAATCTTCCCCCTGCAACCGCAGGCACCAAAAAGCTGCATTACCGGTCCCTTGGGTCTCCTCTCAGCACGACGAGCGAGGTCCCTCGAATCCAGCGACTCTGTCCAAGTGACCCCCACAGTCCAGTGACTCTTCAGTCCAAGTTTGGTGGAGGTAAGTCCTTGCCTCACCTCGCTGGGCTGCATTGCTGGGAACCGCGACTTTGCAGCTACTCCGGCCCCTGTGCACTTCCGGCGGAAATCCTTTGTGCACAGCCAAGCCTGGGTCCACGGCACTCTAACCTGCATTGCACGACTTTCTAAGTTGGTCTCCGGCGACGTGGGACTCCTTTGTGCAACTTCGGCGAGCACCGTTTCACGCATCCTCGTAGTGCCTGTTTCTGGCACTTCTCCGGGTGCTACCTGCTTCAGTGAGGGCTCTTTGTCTTGCTCGACGTCCCCTCTCTCTACAGGTCCAATTTGCGACCTCCTGGTCCCTCCTGGGCCTCAGCAGCGTCCAAAAACGCTAACCGCACGATTTGCAGCTAGCAAGGTTTGTTGGCGTTCTTTCGGCGGGAAAACACTTCTGCACGACTCTCCACGGCGAGAGGGATCCGTCCACCAAAGGGGAAGTCTCTAGCCCTTTTCGTTCCTGCAGAAACCTCAGCTTCTTCTGTCCAGTAGAAGCTTCTTTGCACCCGCAGCTGGCATTTCCTGGGCATCTGCCCATCTCCGACTTGCTTGTGACTTTTGGACTTGGTCCCCTTGTTCCACAGGTACCCTAGATTGGAAATCCACAGTTGTTGCATTGCTGGTTTGTGTCTTTCCTGCATTATTCCTCTAACACGACTTCTTTGTCCTTAGGGGAACTTTAGTGCACTTTGCACTCACTTTTCAGGGTCTTGGGGAGGGTTATTTTTCTAACTCTCACTATTTTCTAATAGTCCCAGCGACCCTCTACAAGGTCACATAGGTTTGGGGTCCATTCGTGGTTCGCATTCCACTTTTGGAGTATATGGTTTGTGTTGCCCCTATCCCTATGTTTCCCCATTGCATCCTATTGTAGCTATACATTGTTTGCACTGTTTTCTAAGACTATACTGCATATTTTTGCTATTGTGTATATATATCTTGTGTATATTTCCTATCCTCTCACTGAGGGTACACTCTAAGATACTTTGGCATATTGTCATAAAAATAAAGTACCTTTATTTTTAGTATAACTGTGTATTGTGTTTTCTTATGATATTGTGCATATGACACTAAGTGGTACTGTAGTAGCTTCACACGTCTCCTAGTTCAGCCTAAGCTGCTCTGCTAAGCTACCATTATCTATCAGCCTAAGCTGCTAGACACCCTATACACTAATAAGGGATAACTGGGCCTGGTGCAAGGTGCAAGTACCCCTTGGTACTCACTACAAGCCAGTCCAGCCTCCTACACCTGTGCTCTTGCATTTATATGAAGTCACCTAACTTGAAATATGAAGTCTTGACTCAGACCATCTTCCTTCAGAGTTCTGAGTAGGTAATTCCAATCATTGGGGTCTAAAGTCTTCTTCGTGTTGAGGGAGAGTGTGCTTACTACTTCTGTAGAGTCCCGGACTAGCCATAGGAGATGTGAGAGAGTTTATAGATGATTCATCTAGGATCTACCCTAGGTTTCATTTGGCACCATCTGTTAGTATCTTGGTTAATGTCCACATTCATCAGATAGATTATTCGATAACTGGCACAATTCATCGGATCCTTCCCAGATCTGCATATCAAGTGGAATTGGTGCATTATATGCGATTGATGTCAGTTCTCCAGCAAGCACAGTTGGTTCTAGGGTGGATTTCGCCTGACAAATCCAGGGAATCAATCTTCTCAAGGAGAATTGTTATAGGATTAGTCACATATCACTACAGAGGTTTTATCTGTAGTGATTTCCCCCTCTAGAGACTCCTGCCCTTGTCAGATAATAGTAGAAGGTGAGGAAGGCCATGAAATGGCCCTCAGCCTCTACGGTGTCAGTGGCCCTTGTCAAGGTTTGTGAAGGCCTTTTTTAGGAGGAGGTGAAAGCACGTACAGTGTGCAAGGGAAACATGCAGAGTTCACCTTGATAATTGTAGAAACCCAAAATGACATTCTGTGGTTTCTTTCGACATAATTGTGCCCAGACAACAAGTTGCCAAGCTTTTTCTTCGTATTCATGATGCCGCCACTTTAGTCTGCTCAATGCATATTCGACCCTGTATGGCAGTGGTTCCCAGCCTTTTGACTTCAGCGTACCCCCACTTCATCGTTACTGGAATCCGGGGACTCCCACTCAGTCATTACTGGAAGCCACGGAGCCAGGCCTAAACATTGTTGAGGATTTGAACTGCAAAACAGTACACAAAAATACAGAAACAAGCATTCCATCAAACACATACACAAATGATAACATTTTATTTAAATTGCAAACAAATAAAACAAAAAATAATAATTTTAATAGGAAGGTTAGAGCTTTTCTAAATTCAATTGAAGCCACACATCATCCATACTATAGTCTGTTTGATGCCCCTGCACTGCTCCCACTAATCAATCTGAGGATCCTAATTTAATGTTTAGCCTCCGATTTCAAATTCCTTGACATTTACAGTACGTATTAAATATTTCAGTTGCACAATTAGCCACTTTGTTTATACACACTTTATTATTCTATTAATATTAGTTCATGTTCTAAGCAGTCACAGAGCTCCTGAGGAGGCTTTGCAGACTTCCAGGGGTCCCTGGACCACAGGTTGGGAACCACTGCTGGTAGTGGAAGAGTGAATTTAGTGCATATTTCTCCTGCTCAAGCAGTAGTAGTGTTTCCACTGTGGGCGTTCATCACATGCTTTGTCAGGTTTCTGATGGATTTCTCTAATTACCTCTGTGAACATTTGTGTTTGTTGTAGCAAGAGTTGAAACCATCAACATGCCTCTCCAAGAGGCCTTTCATGTTTATCTTTTGTGTTCAATAGTGTACTCTGTGTAGTCCTTTCCTCCAAGACTTTTTAAAACAAAATACAATTATAATATTTCAAGAAAATATGTAAAGAGGGTAGGCCATCTGTAAATATTCCAGGCAATTATAGAGGCCTCTCTCTGGAATGTTACTTATTGCAGCAATCCAAGTAACAACATATATAAATTCATCTTATTCCATGGCATCCTCCAAGTCCTGCATATATATCAAATCTTGTGTGTAACGTCTGGGTTCAGCATCATAGAGTGGATCAAATATCTCTATTGGGAATTCTCTTCTCAGCTTCTAGGTCAGTCCTTGCTCTGAGCAATTGTAATGCTCCTACCGCAGCCCATTGAAGGATGTTTTTGTGCTATCTATCTGTGGGTTGTTTTAAACCATTTAACGATGGTATAGCAGTTCCCACCTTGTTAACATAGCAACAAAATATGCTTTTAATTTTTCTCCTCTTTGTTTTGTACACAGTGCCAGCAGAAGTGATCATTTTGTTGCTTAACTACTTCAGCAATCAATTGGTTGGGCTCTTGTCCCTAGTCCCAACCTTATTTACAGGGGCATCCTCCCTTAGTGATCTATACAGGAGTGATATTGCATGGTGATTTACAAATGCAGAGGAAATTCTTACCATGTAAATGTGGCTGTGCTGGCATTACATAAATAATCCAGGATTAGTGCCTGTGGTAACGCTAGCAGTATTTATGCCTCAGTCTGCATCAACCAACCTCTCTCAGACTAATCACCCCTGTCTTTGCACTCTTCCTGTTTCCAACTAGTGTGCATAGCTTCTCGCCACAAGACTTTCAAACGTAGTAGACACCACAAATGGGCTTCTGGTGGTGTGGTATGTACTCCCACCAATTTATGGGTACACCTGTTCCACATGGGAACAATCCAAGAAATCAGGTGCTGGTTTACTAGATGCATTCTCCCCTATTGAAGGTAGACATCTTTTAGATCTATTGCTTCATAAAGCTTTTAAAGCTTTCCAGTAAAGAAGTCTCCCTATTGGGGCCATTTTCCTACTTTGATGTTATGTTTTAGGGGAATGTCAGGCAAAGCATTTTCAGGTCTGGAAGTGCAAGTTCTTCTTGTTCATATTGCATTTTTACTCTGTTTAGTTCAATCCTTGGGTGTGTTATGGCCCATACTATGATAGTGAAAAGGCTGTTTTGTTCATCAAAAATGTGCTGTTCCACCAAGTACCTGTGTAGCACCACCATCATCAATAGAGCCACCTATCCCATCAGTGAAAATGGTACCAACAGTTTCTCTTAGAACTTCAATGTTCCGGCCTGGTACTTTTGAGGATGCCTTGGCTATTGTGCATCACCCTCATTGTCAAATATTTTAGAGTATCAACTTGTTCTGAAAGTTCTGTGTCAGGCCATACTCCCCTCTTGTTTTGTGCCAACTCGCCCATTGAGCTAAACCTGGAATTTTGCCAGTTTGTTATAAGACTTAACACCAAAGCAGGTCCCTGAAGTAAATCAGTGTATCATCAGCATACATAGATCTCCCATAGGTGTGTTGTCAGTTGCTGCAAGCAACTCTATTGCCTTGGCAAAAAGCAGTGGCGACAGTAGACCCTTCTGGCGAGTGCAACATTCTATCTTTCTCATATTACATCTCTTGTCTTATCCCTGGCCCTTGGTAGAGTGTATAACTTTCTAGTATTTTAAGTTGCTCTTCAGAGCCGAGAAACCCTTGTGGTGTAAATAGTTTACAAGAATCTAAATAAAATTTAATTTATTCACATCCATCAAAGTGTCTCCCCAGTTGGAGTTGAATCAATTTCTCTCGTGTGCCAGACATTATGTGTAAGTTGGGACAAAAAACAGGTGACTCTATTAACCCATAAGCTCAGTCAGTGGCACTCTGTGGTAATGATTGATATCAAGAAAAACGATGTCCTTGAAACAAGTAACCTTTATTGAAGCACTCACACACGCTCCTAACAAACAAAACGCTCCTCATCGTAAGCCGACAGAAAGCGTTCCATTCAGAACATTCTAAAATCTGAATTCACTATTACACACTCTTAACGTTTGGGAATCCCTCAAAGTTTTTGCTTTTTTACTCCTAGCAGTCTGTTTAATAATAGTGTTTACACTCACTGCAGCAGAGTTTAAATATTTCCCTATATCATAGGAGTCCTAGCATTCTCACTTCGGCTTAATTATTTCTGTTTTCTTGGCAACTCAGCGTGTCCTTCGGATCACTAGAACCACCTGGCCATCGAGTAGAACAATCACCTGCTTGCTGAAGCTTGAAAATCATCTGTTGATTGGATTGCCAGGGAGCCCCAGGAGCTGATTCCCTCTCTTGGGGTAGTTGAATCTTTTCCATAAAGTTATTTTCCCCATTGAGCTTTCCATATAGCTCTGTGATGCTGGATCCTGGCATGGCTGTCTTAAGTGGTATTTGTCTCATGCCCATGCACTAAGATCTCAATAATAATGCACCCCAAAGTGTACAGATAGGATACCCAGGTAAGTTAAGATATGGAATCACGTCCCTATGGTGGAGAGACTCTAAGATGTCTGCTTTCTGTAGTCCGTTTTTATGGTCGATCTTGCAAGTGCACATGTATCTCGCATGTGAGAGGCTGTTGTGTTCAGTAAATGGCTTGGAAGCCCGAGTGTCACTCACCGTTTGTTGGTTTGCATGGCACTCTTCTTTACAGCCTCGTAATTCGTCAAGTAAGGTCTGGCATAATTTTCGTTCCTTTGTGTGGAGCAGGGATCAAGCACTAATTGATTTCACCTTAATTAGTACCTGTCCGCTGCTCCCGACGTGATCAATGTACTATTTTGTTCTAAATTTCAGTGCCCCGCAAACAGAAGGCTTGTGACTAGCAGAAATGTGCCCAGCAGGACAAACAAAATTGCAAAGTTTTATTTTTTAAAGCTAACTTTATTTTATTTTGTTAAGTCGTATTTTCTCAGTTGCTGTTATCAAAAAATGACAATTAACTTGTTCGAAATATGCAACACACATTGCATTTCAAATGCTCTTTTTCTATTATTGACAATCCAGGTCCTTCATCATATTTTCTTTTCCTGTTTATGTAGCTATCTTTTACAGTGACTCTTGATAATATTCTGGGGTGTCTAATGACTGTGTTGAGTTATAGGCATTTAGAGCATTCTGCTGTCCTTGCGGCACAATTTTTCATACATAAATGTTTTTTGGATTTCTTATTGACCGAATTGTGGTGGGAAGTCATTATGTTTGTCAAAGAAGAGAAGTTCATGTTTGTAGCACTGCTTAGTGAAGGAGGGTACTTGAGTCATAGGAGTGTAGCGTTTGACTTATACCATGAAGTTGAATGGTCGCCCTTTGCCTGGTCTGTTGTGTGACTACTGAGTAAATGATGTACCTTGGTTGTTGATTGTGATGTATTTTCCAACTTATATTTCAGCGCACTGCCACCCTTCTCAAAGAACACAAGCAGAGGGGGCGATCTAGTGTTTTCCGTGATAAACGTTTTGGCGAGTATGATACCAAATTAACACCAGAGGAGAAGATGATGAAGAGGTTTGCCTTAGAAAGACAGGTAACTTGTGTACTAACTATGATGAATACAATAGTGTATGTGTACAATAGAGTTTTTTTTTTCTCTTGGCTGATTTGTCTAAGTTTAGATTCTCAAGCTATGAAGAACAGTCAGGGCAGAGGCTGTTTTCTAAATGAGAAAACTTAACGTTTCAGGCAAACTGGCAAGGTCTATCACAAAGTAATAGGTCTTTTTTTAACACTGATTCTTTAATATGATCCTCGATTTAAAAGTGATTGGCTGCCATATTTGATGTGTTTTCTCTTGAGAGTCGGGCAGAATCTTAGTGTTGTATGATATTTGCACCAGTCTCTACAACTGACGTTCTGCCATACTCCTTACCCAGTGACTTCTTGCATGCAGTAGGTGACCAAAGTTTGACATGAGCTTCACTCTTCCTTGTATGTAGAGAGGAAAGGGTTTTGCTTAGTAAAGAAAACAAGAACTTAAATGTCCCTATATCAAATGTAACTTACTAAAAAAAAAATAGAATGACGTACACAATTATTTTGTGATGCACATGGTCTAGTGGGCAAAATTAACCTTAATTAGTAGTAACATAAATGACATAGAATTATTTTTCCAGAGCTTAATAGACCGTACTAGGCAGTACCTTTGTAGTGCTAAGCATTTTTGATGAGACACATTTTATGAGTGATCTACATATGCTGTATTTTCTACATATAAAATGTTGTTTAAACTGTACCAAAGTGATTTGTTTTTTTTTAGCGTAACCATGAAAAGAAGAACCTGTACAATCTCAACGAAGAGGAAGAATTGACCCACTTTGGGCAGTCGCTGGCAGATATTGAAAAGCTTAATGATATAGTTGAAAGCGATAGTGAAAATGAAGCGCAAGGAGCTTTGTCAGGTAAGTTTTGAGTGTCAATGTTTGTAGTGCGTATTCTTCATAACACACTTAAGTTCTATGCAGATAGAATATTTGTTAAGCTGTGAACTGTAATCCAAGCTACAGCAAGCTTATTTTGAGCTTTCATAACATTCATTCATCAAATTCATATATAACTTTACTAAAAATAATTCACAACTGAAGCCTTCCTATTCCCTAATCAAACCTCCAGGGTTTCCATTTTTAAGACCCCTGGGTCTAGACATGTGCTTTGGTCTCAGTTTTACTTAACAGATTCAGTCACGGCATAGTATGTGTTAAAAAAGACACAGCCCCTGCGTTAAGTTCTGTTCCTGCAAATTATTGCAGAGTAGATCAAAGCAATAGGCTGGAACTGAACGTTCTATACAAATTCTTATCTGTTGAGGGTCACCTGACTACAAATACATACCATCACCCAGCTATTTAGTATGATGTGTTGTTGTCTGGGCTTTGAATGATGTACAAGGTATACTGCAATCTAAATGTCTAGTAGTAGCAACTGATATTTTGATGTCTAGATCCAGAACATAGTTGTTTTTCCTGAGATGCACACATTTTTCGCTTCATTTGAATTTTAGCCAGTAGTTCTGGAGATATGACACATTTACAGTTACCTATGTTTACACTTAGGCTAAATATGTACTTGAAAAGATTTGAATGGAAGATCATTGGCTTATACCAGCGTGCCTGGGAGAAACCTGGTAGTGGTGGCAGGTCAGAAAAGAAGAGGGAGGAAGGGTTTATGGGGAAAATACTTATGAATGACTCCTGTGTAAGAGTCTTTTCAGTCACGTGAGATCCCAGGCAAAAACCTGGGCCTCCTGGAAGAGAAGGCAGGCCGGAAGGGTTGACACACACATGAAATACATTTTGATCTTTTTGGAAGACATGCTGTGGTTGCATTAGTTTTCTTTTTATGTTTTATGTGGGTGAGAGACCTTTTCAGCTTAGAAAGCATCCAGCCGTAGCCCGTTTTATATAGTTCTCCTGCAGATTTGGACTACAGGTGGCCATTTTCGATAGAACCTTACTAGTGTAGTAAAAGAGGCATGCTCTTGATGGGAACATATACCGTTGGCTAGTTTTCTTGGTTCAGTGTCGTGAAAGGATTTTGATGTTGTACACATCAAGTACTGTTCAAGTCTTGATGCATAAGATGCACTCAGTTACCCTTTTCGGAGGCATGAAATATTAGAATCTCCTTAATTAATCTCCATGGAGATTGATAACTTAATGTTTTCACCTACGTATGCATTTGACGGTTGATATTGTTTCCAAGAGAACCAGTAAGTGTTCTGACAATGTTTTTGGAAGTGCAGAAATTGCACGTTAGACATCATTGCCGTTGATGTTAGCATGTAGATTGTTCTTGAAGTTGCCTCATGCATAGTTGAGTGAAAGGCACATTGTCTTAGCTCAGTGGTGTTGATACAAGGCATCTCTTAAGTGGAGCAGGTCCTCAAACTGCAATAATACTTTAGTGGCCTACAGTAATTACCTCACTCTGCTCCTTGGCTGGTCTCTCTCCAGATCTATAATGGTGTTTCTTATCGGTATCGGATCATAAGCATTTGGGCTATATAAATGGACTAGTACAGTGGTTCCCAACCTTTTGACTCCTGAGGACCCCCACTGAATCACTACTGGTAGCCGGGGACTCCAAGCAATTTGTACGATTTAAGTTTCAACAATAAACAGTAATTCACAAAAAATACACAAACAAGTACACACCAAACAAATACTCGAATTAGTAAAGCTATCATTATTTTATATAAAACAAATATGCAAAAATCAAAAAATTTTAATGAGAAGATTGGCGCTGCATCTTTGCAACTGGATTTTCAATGTTTGGTTTTATTTAGGAGAGCAGAATTTTCAGGTCACATTCTACACTTCCCAAGCGATTTCTGTTTTTATTTTTTAGTTACATTAGATCTGAGAAAGCTTTGTCACATAAACATATGGTGGGGAAAGGAAGTAAAACCATAAGGGCCTCTGAACTCTCCATAGCCTCTCTGTCACATGTTATTAAATTGTTTTTATAGCATGTCTTATACCAGTGTAGAGTGTCTGTGCACTTTACAGGTGGCTACAAGGTGTAGGATTCACATGTCATCACTGGTAGGCTTTGTTCTAAAAGTGCTTGGTCTGGAGAAACAAAATCAGGATTTAGAACATAACACAGGGGTTAGTGTTGACTTTAATATTAAAAAGGTATTTCTACGCAAGCAAACCTTTTTAGCAGCATAATGAAAATGATAGAGTGGGAAAAAACATAACTTTCTAATTTGTGCCATGCGGTTTCCATGCAGCTCCTTGATGGCAGTTCATAGCTCATTGTGTTAGATTACGATTGCAATTTATGAACTGCACAGTAACAAAATAATCTGTGTGGCAAAGGCAGTGACCCATGGTGCTATGCACATAAACTACTGTTCTTTGCATGATGCATGTTCTTTGCAGCAGGCTTATTAACCATCTGCGCTGCTTTAGATGAATCAAAACTGCACCTAGACAATACTCCCTTCTCTCTCCAGCAGGTACATTAATCACCAGAGTTATCTTTACGCTTTTATTTTTGGCTGAAAGCTGCTGGATGTACAAGGAACTGCTGCACAAAGGACGTAAAACAAATAAAAACATGCACATGTTTCTGTTCAGAGGCTCCATCTGGAGAAGTGTCTTCCTGCCGGCCCAGGCCTGCGGACCCCCTGGGAATGTGTCACAGAACCCGGGGGGGGGGGGGGGGGGGGCACGGACCACAGGTTGGGAACCGCTGGACTAGCATTACCAAGCAACCTGTCATACTTGCATGTACTTCTATGTAGTGATTCTTTTCATCCACCATAGTTGCACCAGTTTTAAATCCTAGAAGGTGCTTTATTAACGTTGTAGTTTCTCTTAAATACTGTAACACAAGGTCATGTAATCCAAGGTTGGTATGACCTTGGTGCAAATTTTGCCTCTCTTGTAGAATGGTGCTACTGTCATAGTTAATCTGCATCACTGTTTCCATTACTGTGTCACTTCTAGACTTATCACCTTTTGGGAATTTTTTCCAATATTCTTTCTGTCTTGTGGATGGAGCTTTGGTGAGCAAGTTATACTTGACTAACTCTCTGACATTCTATAAAGCGCTGGAAAAAGTATGCCATTGCCGAATTAAATGAAAATCAGGTTTCATGATCTCCAGAAAACATTTACTCAGTATTTGTATAGATATGATGAAATTTGAGAATATCATCATGGCTCCTTCATATCTCATGCCTCCCTTGCATAAGATGGGGATGGAAACATGTTTTGGTTGTGATTGCTTGCAACCAGTGGCGCTGGTGCCAGAACATTCAAGGGTTTGGGAAATCACAAAATAAGGGTATTACCCTTAACATACTTCTAGCCTTTTGAAAAATGCATCAGTTAATGCCTGCTTTGAGATTATCCTTGTGATAAACGTTTGATTAGACCGTCTCAGTGACTGCATCAGTGGGGGTTGAAGAGGGAATGGATCTTTAATTCTATAAAAACAAAAATTCATGACTTGCCGATTGCTTGAATTCGTTTTTTCTCATTCTGGGACTGTTGGTCCTCCAGGCCCGATACATCTTCTGCTTTCTGTGGCCTGATTGACCTTACGTATGCTATTAGACCTCCTGATCCAAATTAAATTAAGGCGTGAGTGGAGGCTTTCCGATTTCTTGAGTTTCTGTATTATTTCAGGTCCTCCTACTGCACTCTGTGTGATTACTCCACTAAGGTAGTGAAATTCTACTTTTCAAGAACGGATGCTGCTAGTCCTTTCTTCTTGATGAAGCCATCGCCCATTTTTAGGTTCAACATAGAAGCGCACAAGCTCTGCTTTTCTTCAACATGTTGTAATCTATTTGCCCATCACTTTCATTCGTTACTGGACCTACCTTTCAAAAATCCCTTGATGTTGTTGGTAAGTGCTTTACGTTTGTCCCGCCTTGAGGCTGGTTTGTTACTGCCTGGCAGACTGACCCTGTAACATGGATTATTACACCATCAGCCACACATTTCAGTGTGGACGCACTACTTTATTCTTTTGTCTCTCCCCCTCGGCAGCCATGGCGCTTTGAAGTTTCATGTAGACTGACCTACATCAGAGGTATTGGAGTTGATCGTTTCCAGCTGTTTGGTGTCAAAGCTCTTTTTCTGAAAAAACTGAACTTTTCACCTAAATCTAGGGTTGTAGCAACTATGATATTGTCTTGGAGTTTCAGTGCAAATTTGCTGTTAACACGTTAAATAACTTGTCCAAAACACTGTGTGGACTGGTCTCGATTCAGGCACCTTTTGAAGGATAGTGGTGCTTGTTTTCGGGCAGTGCTCATGTCGCTGAGTAATTCCACCCTCAATGCTGGAGTTAACATGCCTCTGGCCCTGCAAACAGGAAGTTGTGGAAAACAGGTTTTAAAGAGAACATTTTTAGTGTGCATGCATATTGTCGTGCACATGCATACACGAGTAATAGAGCTTCAACAGACCGACCACCCCGCCCCAATACCTACCACAGAGGTCAGAGTTCTCTGATGTCAGTCTATCAGAGAGCCCCTTCTGCATGACCGACCGGCAGCGCACGCAGCCTGGAATGGTTTTTATTGTGCTTCAGCGGCTTAGAGGTCACCTCCAGTTGGCGGGGGCAGTCTCCTTGCTGTACCTCTCTCTTTTAACCAATTGCGGGCTTCAGATATCCTGCTCTTTCCACTACTGCCTGTTGTTTGTCATTCAGTATGAGCAAGCTTTATGATTGGCTCCCTCTACCTTCAGTTGGTTAAGTACTTTAGAGTCGAAAGCAAAGCAGAGGCATCAGATTTTTTTTGGAAGATCCTGCGAGGCGGGAGGCAAATCTTACTGTATTGACGCTTTGAGTTGTTGAATTTGCAACAGTTTATTCTGGCACTGCGCTGGCTGTATATTGTAAGCATTGTTTATTTGCAAGATTTATCGGGCTGAAAGAGGGAACCTGAGTGGTTAAAGTGGGGAGGAGGGAGAAAGAAGAAATAACTTGTGAAGAGGAACGTGTTTTCAGATGATAAAGTTAGGGCGCTCGTCAAGACTGGAATGTTCATAGTGTTCCTTCTAAGCTTCCAGTAAAGCATAAAAAAAGTTAGACCACCTCAGTCTCCCAAGTAATGAACTCTTATATGTTCTTAGTCCATATGGAAAAGAAGGTCAAATGATGCGGAGGGGCAGGCTGTCCTCCAAAAATTAAAATAAAGAACAATATTTTCCAATCTTTTTAATTAGTAAAAATATTTCTAAAAAAAAATCTATTTTCTTGTCATGATGTGACCCTTCAGAGAAGAGAAATATTATCATTTATTGCTTTTCTCTTTAAACTCCTCACAGGCATCAAAACAATCTGTATTTTATATCCATGATTCACATTACATTTATGGTCATTTAAAGTATAATACCTTTATTTATACAGCATGTAATGTACAACGGATTTGCCGTTTCTAAGCACAGCAAAAACAGAGTTCAATGCTGTTCAATGAATAGCACTTAAAAGCAATGTAATTTGAGTTACCTTTGTTGGGATAAAACTTTTCACATGCTTTACTCAATCTTGCATTCTGAGTGTTTGCTTTTTCCAGCATTTTGTTATATATTTTTTTTCTCAGCCAGCATACTACTCTTGTCTCTCCTCCCTCATAACCTAATTCCCTTTTTCTGGTTCTCCATCGCTGCAAGGTCATACGAATGGCAATAGTGCTATGCAAATACAATCACTCCATTGCATACAAAAAAATAAAAGTAAAGAAAAATTCAATTTTCAACGCCAAGACCTCTCACTTTCACAATTGCGAGACGGATTGCATTGCAAATGCTTGTTTGTCTGAGGTTTCCACCTGATCCTAATGTAGCCTTTTGAACTCGATATCTGTCCCGTTCACGATATGGCACTTATTAGGCCAGGCACTCTCTGTGGTGGCATCACTTATGGTAAACGACCTGTGGGTATGGCCTTCTTTGTGACACTTCTGCTCTTTTACTTCAGCTTCTTTTCCCCTTATTGATTATTTGACTGTGGTTCTTTCAACTTTATACATAACTGAGCTTCTTCCTCTTGGAAACCTATTTTTGTTTAATAGACCACACTACTTTACTTTTCCAGAGCCATCCCTCAATAGGTTTTAAAAACATGGCTCCTAGCAGTATTTTTTTCTTCTTGCCAAAGGAATTTCCGTTCTGCAGTTGGGTTACCTTATCATTCAGAATCATGTGTACATCCCCTCTGACTACACTTTAGTCTGTTTGTCGCATTGGCCTATTGTTGGGATGGGATTGTCCCCTGCATGGTGTACAGTCATGTTTCCCTGCCCTGACTGCGTGTATCTGTATCCTGTTTTTTTTATTGTAGACATGTATGATGCTTATCTAACAGGTGCAGGGGCTAAGGCTGGTCATTTGACCTCATTGAGGTTCTTGACGTATCTTGTTATCCGGAGTGGTGCACCAAGCACATCCTCATTGACAAACAGTGGACTACTCTCCTTGTCATGAGCTTAGCACGTAGAGTGGTATTGGTGGCTTACAGTGTTTTGTGAACCTTTAGTTGTGGCCAGATATTCTTATATGTACACGAGAGGGTAAATAAGCCTCCATTCCATTGACAAAGTTACATTTCCATGCTCTTACCCAACTTTTTGCACTAACATCCCTAGTGTTACTTTGTGTGTGTGTGTATGTGTGTGTGGAGCCTTCACGGTACATGCATATTGTGTAGCCTCCATAGTACATGCGTGTCTCTGCACAGTTACATGCCTCAGCTTCAAAAATCATATGACCCATGCAGCCCTACAACTTGTCTGTTCATGATTTGTACCACTGTCCAGAATCCTGTTCTCATGCTTTCTACCGGTATGTAGGAAAATCTACAGAAGCGGTGTTCTCATGCATGATTTTTACGATGAAGAGTTACATAGGACAATTGTTTGGGGACTACTCATCTTGGCATGTTCCTCTTCTTGTAAGGGCCTTTTAAAAACATAGAGCAGCATATGCGTTCCATGCTTACTGTGGTGATATCTATTGATCTAAGAGGTTGCAGTGTCTTTCCTAATGGCTAAAAGATTCTTTACGAAATCATATCCAAGTATTACAGTAAAAGACATGCGCACAAAAAAGAAAACAAGCATTTTGTAAAATCTGCAGAATTTGTTCTATGTGTAGCCAGGGTGCTTTAATCAAAAACTTTGGGGACACTTCTTCACATCTGCACCCTTTCAATTATTTGGTTTCCAGCTAGTTTAATTTGAGACTCAGTATATTAATGTCTTGACCAGCTTTCAATAATGTCTTTTACGAAATAAGCTCTGGAGGCCGGGTTTATATTTTCACTGCCTTTTCAGGTTGGGATCAGCTGTTGCTTCCTTTTTTTGTCCCTGATCATTTATCTTAGGATCTGCATAAAAATTAATTGTCTAGCAAGGTTTTACTCAACTTTGTATTTAAAGCTATCTACCTTTCAATTTCAGCTCAATTCTTGAGATAAAGCTGTAGATAACTGGCAGCATAATGAAAGGTCCAATTCTGTAGGTCAAGTTAAGCCCAGTACTTAAAAAGGAGGCACCACATGTGTCAACATCATTTATTTCAGATTCTGTGACTGAACTAAAAAAAAGGACTGAGCAATGGACCTGTAAGAGACCGAGCATATCTTACAATATAAGGGGCACTCTGCACCTGAACAATAACCATGCTATCCCAGGGAAGAACCAGCTACACTGGAGAAAGAGTGGAACCCGGGAGAGATAGTGGATAGAGGCACAGCTTGAACTCTGCATCCAGGAAACTATGAACACACAGGACTAATGCAACAGGAAATTGGTGAAAATAAATATTTCAGATATTTGAAAATGTGAGTTACATTTGATTATCTAGATGTAAACAGTGTCAGTTTGGTTGTTTTCTTTATTTTAAGGTAGATATAAAGGGAATATGGTAAATAATCTAGAAAAAGAAAACTGCAAGATGTTTGCTAGGTATCGCTGGCTTCATTGGACATCATTCTGAATAACATAATTACTGGAGCAGAATGGGAGCTCTGTAATACTCATGGGGCATGTTGTATATCCAATTCATTAGTGCCATATTTGTTTCTTAGCTGAGCTGACTGCTGCACATTTTGGTGGTGGAGGACTGTTACGTAAAAAAGACCCCTCAGGCGAGAAGGAGGATATATCTGAAAAACCAAAGTCACGAAAAGAGCTCATTGAAGAGTTGATTGCAAAATCCAAGCAAGATAAGGTTAGTATGCATATTTGTGCAAACCAGCGCCAAATCACACTGTGCCCCAAACAAAATCTTCTAATCTCGTTTTCTGATCCATAGACATAATTAAAGATCAGATGTTTGCTTAGTCTAGGATTTTATCCAACTATAAATGTTCCTCAGCTTGTTTATCAGAGAATTGTTGAGCATCAGTGAAAGCTTTCCTCTTGTACAAATAAAAGGATCGGTCTCTCCCTTCGTCTTGATCTCTCTTGGTCTCTCCCTCAGTCTGTTTCTCTCTTACATACACACACACACACACACACACGTACAGAACAGGAAACAGCATAGTTTCTTTTTTCATATACATAGAATAGTTAGCTCTGCTTTCTTCAGTCGATGCATCCCATCAAACACAGATAACAGGACATGTGCTATCAATTCAACTGGTGTTCTCAAGACTCTACTCAAGCGTTGAATTGCCTAATAAGACAATTTAATGAAGACTACTGATATTTGGCATGTTGATTTTATAAGAAGGAGCTTTCAAAACCTAGAACAGCATACCTGGTGATCTAGTTATACTTCCCTAGCTTGCTGTGATATCTATTTAATCTAAGAAAGGGGTCCCCAACTTTTTTCATAGTAAGAGCTACTTCTTATCAGTGAAAATCATTGTGTGCTACTGAAGGCCAAGGCACACGCAGTGTTATCACTGCGCCCCCCCCCCCACTCCCAGCTTAATTGACTTTAAGCCTAATGTCTATAAAGCCAGATACTATGGTTTGAACAAAATACTTTGATTAGGGGCACTATGATGGGGGTCCCCTTGTGTGTCATTGAGAGCGTGGCCTTTAAGAATGTACGAACAAGTAGGAGTATAAATGGGATATATGTATATGGGGGAATGAGCCTGTGTCATATGTGCTTGTGACACAGGACATATTTTACACCATATGCCACGTGTATACACAAATATGCATTTAAATGGGAGAAATTTAAAGTGAGGAAAAATGTTCTGCTGAAATGTTCATAATATTGAATATTTTTCTGCACTTCAAATTTCTCCCACTTAAAAAATAGCTGTATTTTTCAGTTATAAATATGACACTGTGTCTACCAGCCACTGGGAGCAAGGTGCCTGCTGTTTATAAATACAACACTAGAAAATTAAAATGAAGAGTTAACTTACTTATTGAGTTAACTCCTCATTTTGATATTCTCCCATTTGAAAGCATTCAGAAAAATCATATTGTCGTCACGCTCCAATATTGAGTTGACAAGGACTTTTATTTAAGGTGTAAATACCACATTACTTCAGTTCTTTACCTCTGTGCTCTGGGTCATAAATGTGACTCCAGCACTGCTCATTATCAAGCCCTGCTATCTGCAGCTCTAAGATAATGATGTAAAATAAACACAGTTTTTCCTTAACTTTAAAAGGAAAATGCCACCCTGTGCTTATTTAAAAATGGACTCAAGGATGTGAGCTACTCTGAAACTGTCTGTGAGCTACTGTGAGCTCCCAGTCGACTGTTTGGAGCCACCTGGCTAAGACATACCAGTGGGTTTTTCTAGACTCGACCCATAATATCCTTTACAAATTCATGCCTAAGCATTACAGTAAAACACATACACACAAGAAAGAAAACAAGCAATTAGTAAAATCTTTGGAGTTTTTGTATGTAGCTAGGATGATTTAATGAACAACATTGAAGACCATTCACACCTGTATTGTTTGACTAATTTAGTTTTTCCTTCACCCAGTGTTATTTTTGACTCATGATATTAACATCTTGCTCAGATTCAACAGTGTCTGTTTTTGTTTTTTAAATAGGCTTTTCAAAATAGTCTCTGGTGCCTGGTCTTATATGTTTGCCCCATTTTTGTTTGGGTCCAAGTGCTGTTTCCCTTTTGACCCTAAATCAAGGTTCGCCTAAGTTTTGCTGCCACACACAAATAATAGGGCAGTTGGCAGCACCACAAGTTCCTCTTCTTTCTCTAGCTCTCTGTCTCAATCTTTGTTTTTTGCTTGTGCACACACTCACATATGTATATATATGTAAATCACAGGCAGTAGCAAAAGCTTTCTTTACACATACATAGAAGAACAGCTTGAACAACAGCAGTGCAACATCTTTCTTACCCTCTACCTCCCTCTCCTCCCCGGCCCTCCTCCTTATCATTGTAAAATGTCCTTGTAGTTGCCAAGCTATATGACAAGGTCACAACAACGAGGAACATTGGGGGTGCAATAACAGATAGTATTATTCTTCACAGTTGCAGAAGTAATAGAATTATACTTAGCAAGCATATGAAATCATTAATTTAAATCCACATATTAAGCACCTATGTCTGTGCAAGCAAAATGTTGATGTGAGGGAACTTATTTACATGTTCCCAAAACATGCTATGTATTTGAAAAATAAACCAATAAAAACCATTTCAATCCTTGCCTACAGGTACATTAACTTGGCTACCTGATCTTATGCATTTACCAGTGCTGTTTTTATTTACATTCGATTCATAGAGGGAAAGGCAAAACCAAAAAGAAAACACCTTGGAGATGACAGAGAAGCTCGATAAAGACTGGAAAGCCATTCAGGGCCTCCTAGGGCATAAAGTTCCAAAATCGGAGAGAAAGTCTGAAGCAGAAGAGAAGCCAAAGGTAAGCATCTTATTGTGTGAAACTTGTGTTTTTATACCCTATCAGATGGCACAGTGGTATTACAAGCCATCTGCTATGGACTGATAATTTCAGAGTCCTTGACGCAGCTTCAACAGAGAAGCTATAACACCTGGTTCATGGGGCAGAACCAGCTGGGTTTTGAAGTGGCCACCTTCATTGCAAATGTAGTACAAGTCCCCCAAGTGGACCAATGCCATGCTAAGGAGCCTAGTCTTGTTGGATACTGCAAAGATACAAAGGCCTCGAAGAGGTGTCATTACTCATGTCAGAAGGTTCCACATGAACAAGATGGCAGCCATAGCTGACTCCATCGTCTTGGCCACCCACGACTGCGCGAGATAGGAGTGATCATTGAAGGGAAGGAACACAGCAACTTGCGCAGGATTGTACTGGCGCTTCAGGACAGTGAAGGGACGGCAATGGTTTGACACTCTGGAGCTTCGTTAGGGAGCTGTGGTACAGCAGCCATCATGCCAGTTAATGAAGGTGTGACAAGGTGAACCACACACTATGATGCTGCAAGGGTTGGTTCGAAAAGGCTGAGAGTTAATACTAGAGGCTGAAGTTCTGACCTATCAACCTACGAATAACGTCCATTGAAAGGGAGCACAGTGTGCATGGTGTGCAGGACTGGCTACAAAAATAGCGACAATCTAAAACAATAATCATGGAGCTCTTTTTCCCTGTAAGTAATGCAGCTTAAACAAGATGTAAAGCAGTACATTTAATGATACTGATTTGCAGCATGTGCTCATTAGGGACAGCAGGGAGGTGAACAGACAAATGTCATCCGTTCTGAAACACTGCTTTTTTTGATGATTTTTTTTATTTAGCTGCT
Organism: Pleurodeles waltl; assembly: GCF_031143425.1. NCBI lineage: Eukaryota > Metazoa > Chordata > Amphibia > Caudata > Salamandridae > Pleurodeles > Pleurodeles waltl. The sequence goes on from NC_090437.1 coordinate 1,194,783,090, forward strand.
CAGTGGGAATTAAAGCTTCAGCGGCCCTAAGGCAAATGAACAACTGGACTGTCTGAGTTTCTAGGCTTCTCAAAAGTGTGAGTATCAGGCAAGTAAATTTAAAATAGGTTACTGAAAAGTGAAAGCATTTTCGCTGCTGTGCTTTAAGCCTCCCCATTTCACAGCAGCACATGTTCATTGTTTATATATTCAGTTACCGGGTATTCCAAACCTGATGGTTATTGCCGTGTTTCTAAGCAGAGCTTTACCAGCTGCAGACCTTGCGTCATTGGAAGCCGGAGCCCTTCTCACCAAGTGCACAGTTCAGTGTTTGGATTGCGTTCTGGTGACCACAGCCCTCGCCACCGCAGTCTCCTACCTCTGCAGTGCTTCTCAGCCCTCAAGTTAAATGCATCACCAAAGCATGTGTTATTCTGATTGACATGTTTTAGATCTTTAATCATCGCATAGATTTTTGGCTCTGTCCAACTGTTGCTTTTTTCTGCTGCCTTTGTTACCTCAATCCACGATTTTCTTTCATAGCTGAATATGGTAGATAATTACAGTGAAACGCTTAGAAAAAACCTGCACAGAAGCATTCCATACAGCTAGCGAGTTCAGCATATTTTTAGTTAGCTTTTTACTTGTTTCATTTATTCTAACGATATTCGACAGAGACGTAACTCCGAAATAAATGCTGTCAGGCAATTGTATGATGTAATGTAGTAATGCAAATAGTTGGATATGCATCTCCGTGTTAACTATTTTGGCAATCCCAAACATGTCACAGCACACGAACCAATTAAAAAAGCCATTTCTCATTCCCTTCCCAAACAGCGCGCCAAGATAAGCACCCAATGGGATTGTGTTGCCTAAGTGGTGATCTGCCCTTTTGCTGTTGGATTCACTGTTGTAAATGGCTCCCCTACTAATTCTGGATGTCATCCGGAAATTCCAACCTATTTCTAGTTCATTTGTGGGTTTTTTCGTTATATTTTAATTACTTTGTCTGGCATTATCCGTCTTGCGTATTGCTTCTCAAGCATGCACAAATGTTCCATTCAAGTCAAACAAAGTTCAGAAATTAAGAAGCTCATTACATGCATAACATATGGAATTAATGTCAACAAGGGGGAGACTATTCTTTTCTGGGTTTGTTTCCCAGTAGTATATTTAACTTGATTAAAAGATGTTAGAACCAAAGCAATGTATTATTATTTGGTTAGTTTTAGAGCTGGTTCATCTTGTGTTTTCATCCAAGAGCCTCGGTTTATGAGCTTTGGGAAACCATGCTTGCCTGAAACTTTGAGAATTCCTCCGATTCTTTTACTAGGTGAGGGGAGTAGAAGAAGAAACTGTCTTCAATTCAAAACAACCACAACAAAGAAAATACACTTTTATTAGGCCTGACCACTTATCCTTTCCCCCTATTATTGTTTTGACTCTGTTCCCCCAAGCCAGCACGATTTGTCATCCAGTCACCATTGTTTGAGTTGGTTGACTGATTTGTTGCTTGTTCTTCATGCCTAGCCACTGTAAAACACCATTCCAGCTAAACGAGCTATAAGGAAGTTCACCTCATCGAATTAGGCTTCCTTTGCTATCTACTTGCCTCTCTTGCCCGTAGATGACCGATCTACCAGAAAACTATTTGGTTCACAGGCTTAGGAGAAGACACCACAACAGTGATGCCTGTTGCAGATCAAGCACCCAGTAACCTTCAGGTACTACGACTATTCTCCAGTCTAGAGCACTGGTATAATTGTTTAGTTATCACAGTTTTCCTCTGCTCAACTGCCCTAACTTAAAACTCTCCAACGAAAGCGACGAGCACTAAGCAGAAATGCTAGATCTTCGTCTCTCCCTACTTGTATTTAGACTTAGTGTTGTGTGATATTGATTTAATTACTGATTCATTCAACATTTCCAGAATATTAATAATTTTTGGTGAATACAAACTTGTATGCATAGTTCGGTGTTTATGACATAAACTGTCTATATTTCAATTTAATTCTCTGTTTGGACCTGAAGGTCTTTATTCTATTACAAATTGTATAGGGCTGTTAACCACAGGATTATTTGGATCTTAAATGGAAGATAGTTGTGTCCCCTTACAATATTATAATTTGAAGTTTGACTGTATTGTGCGCATTTGTACACTCCAGGCTCAGCGCTTGTCTAAATATAAGAAACGGATATACATCTGGGAACTGTATGAACTATTTGGTAAACTATATCTGTCTGAATGTACTTTTGTTTATAAACTAGCAATGTATACATTTACTTAGACACCATGTCCTGTTGTGGTTATCCCTTTGTAGAGGTAGTTGTGTATTCATTTTGAGTTGCCTTTCTTCCCTCTGATAGGCTGATGAATACGACATCCTTGTGCGAGAGCTTGGATTCGAGATGAAAGCTCAGCCGTCTGATAGGATGAAGACACAAGAGGAGCTGGCGAAGGAGGAGGAGGAACGACTTAAACAGCTAGAGGTACTGCACTAGCTGTGTGAATGGTACTAATTGAACCTCTTTGTACGGCTATCAATGCCTGCAGTAAATAAGAAAGTGATGCTTTTTTATTTCTAATGTTCTGCAAATCACTGGAGTACTTCTCATTATGAGCCATTATGAGCCAGAGGAGAATGTAAAATTATCAGTTACATATTTTAAATACAGATAAGCAGTTAATAATAAACATACTGCTAGCTAAGCTCATTTTATGGCTGTGTTAATTGGTAGAATGAGAGATGGCCTCCTAGTAGTTCCCAGCTAAGCTTCCTAGAACTCCTCTTTTGAGCTCTGTTCGTGAGCATTGAGTACAACCTTGCGGTTTTGACCTATAATGAGTGTATAGATGTACATTCACTCTTCTAATGAGTAAATGTTTTACAATTTAGGATACTAAAATAGGGCCATACTAAGATGATTTTAAGTAGAAATGTAGTAGCCAAAAGATTGTAGTGAAGAAATGTTACCCCAGAAAAATGTAAACTTTTAAAAGGTGGGGTTAAAAGAGTAGTAGGGTGTAGTTGGCAGTGTGATTTTTTTTTTTTTTTTCAGAGATGTGTTGTTTTTAATATAACAGAACGTATTCCAAAATATTTAAGGATGGCTATCGCATTATAGTAGGGCTGCAGGGCTTGTGGGGCATCTTATTTGCAAAATTTTAAAGAGATAATTGCTGTGTTAGGGTCTTAGCTGGCAGCAGAACACAAAGGGATACAAAGACCGAAGTGGTTTATACAGACCCCACAGGATATTGTAGCCTGGACTAGCAATTTTTGCTGCACAAATACTGGAATTTTGCTGCATTTTTGCAGCACTTTCTTTTGCAAGTCTTTAAGCACCAAACAGAGGGATCTTATTTTTGTGTTTTATTTATCTTTGAGACAATTTGTTTTTGGACAAGGTCTACACATATGACATAAACCTGTAAAGGAATGATAACCATGGAGCCTGTATGCTTGTCGCCTAAGCTTTTAATCTTGCCCATTTTTATGCAGTTCCTCTGAGCAGCTCCAATCTAGCCCGATATCATGCTGCTGATTATTATGTAAAAACAATAATGTCCTGATTAATTGTTCTGAGAAGGACTGACGTCTGGCTAACAAAATAATTTTGTAGATGCTTTTGCTCCTCTAAGCATCTACAGAAGTGGTCGCCCAGTTTTATACACAGCTGCAATCTGTGAAAGGACTGGAGTTCAGTCAGCCATCCCACGCCAAAAGAGGTCAGTGTCAATCACCCCTGAAACCGATGCCTGTACTGCTTCTGTGCCTACATGTACAAAGTAGAGGCGAAGCTCCTGATCAGGCACCTCGCTCAAACTAGGGATGTCTGAATATGCTGTCTTGTTCTTGAGTAGGATGCAGAGTCATGCGGTCTTGAAAAGGCGTACTTGTTTTAGGAATCCAGTGCCTGGTTGGGCCTCCCCCATGTACTTGCCCACCTTTTCAAGGGACTCTTCAAAAGCTTTGTTAAGCTGGGCTGTTACCTTTTTTTCTGTGCCAGAATCAATTACCCCCTGCAGAAGATTTTAGGAATGGCCGCAGTAACTCTAGAGTGAGGACTGAATTGTTTGTGAGGTTCATGTGGAGGTCCTCTAGATAATCATATACCTTCTTTGTCACTGGTGTTTGACTCTGTAATAAGTCCATAAGACTTATTATGTTCTGGCATTTTTCTGCCACAATGTCCAATTGAACTAAAATACAGTTTTTCTGGTCTCTCAACAATGTGTTGTATGCCTTGACACATGTATGCTGCATTGTCTGTATTAAAAGTAATAACATTCTGAAAGGCTATGTTGAACTCTGTGAGCAACCTCACAACTGCCTGCGCCACAGTTCCATGGTTTCACTTGGAGAGGAATACTGTGTCCGCTAGGTGGGTGAGGGTTTGACGGCCACCCTGTGAGGAGACCACTGCAAATAAAACATTCAATAAACATCGTCCTTTGATATCAGGTGTTTCATCAAATATAACACTAATCAGATCATCCTAAGCTCTACATATCTCTCTGTTAGATAACGTTCTTGAAGCTGATAACTTCCAGGTATTGCTCCACCATTCCATACTCGCTTGTGAAGAAACTTGCGCAACACAGGGTGGTCAGTTTTGCTCAATGGAATGTTCAGTGCTGTGCAGACACTGACCCACTCACTTTTTATTTCCTGGTTTGATTCTCTGTCTGCTGTACTCCTTGTGAAAAGTGAGTTCACAGTCCTCTGATAGGCATGTTTTGGAGATGAGTGAGGATCCGTAGTATCTGCGCATCGCTTCAAGTGTTTTTGGGACCGCAAATGCATATCCACTGTGTGTTTTTGAATGTGGTCGACTGCCACAGTGCACATGCTGCAAAACAGCACTCCACAAACAGCATGCCTCATGCCACTGTAGTCTCTGTCCCAGTCTGCTGCTGCTATCTGGATAGCCGGATGTTATTGATGCTTCACGGCCTTCACAGGCTGCATAAACATCTCCATCCTGCTTTTGGTGTGGTGGCTCGTCGCTCCCTGGGAATCTAATGATCTACATATATGTAGGGAAACAGTGATTAAAAAGTGCACCAAGCTCTGATGCACTTGCAAATAAATGGAAAATATGTAAACTTGGGGGAAAAAAGCCACAGTGGAAATCAGCAGCTCTCAAATGGAGTGGAACAAACACAGGCCCTGATCACGAGAGTGGCGATCTTAACGGTGGCAGTCGGACCGCTGCCAGAGTGGCAGTCTGACCTCCACATTACAACCATGGTGAAAGAGCCACAGTCGGACCGCCAGCACAACCACTTTTAGGCCAGCCGATGGTCTTAATCCACCAGGGCAGCGCTGCCCTGAGGATTACGACTCCCGTGTCTGCCAGCTTTTGCATGGTTCCACCGCCATGCAAAGGCTGGCGGAGACGGGGTGCTGAGGGCCCCATGGGGGCCCCTGCACTTCCCATGCACTTGGCATGGGCAGTTCAGGGGCCCCCATTGACAGCCCGCTGTGCTTTTCACTGCCTGATTTACAGGCAGTGAAAAGTGCAACAGGTGCTGTTGCACCAGACGCACAGCAAAATTGCCGCCGGCTCGTCAATATTGTGGTGAGTTTCCCGCTAGGCCAGCAGGCAGAAACAGCATTTCTGTTCGCTGGCCCAGCGGGAAACACGTAATAAGGCCAGCGGGTAGAAGACCGAAGTGGCAGTCTTCCGACCTAAAGAGTTTGACAGGCAGCCTCGGCCGCCTGCCAAACTTATAATGAGGCCCACAGTGTTAAAACAGCATGGCTAGTTGCAAAGGAAGGAAAATGTGCACCGTTTTGAAGTGAAGTTGCCTACGTGTAGTTTAAATACGTAAAGGAAGGCAACTAAAAATTTAAATGACAAAGGAAACTGAAATGGAACTACAATGGAAAACTTCAAATTTTTAGGTTGAGCATAGCAGCGCGCATGTGCTGCTTTCCTGATGTGTTGGTATGTATCTGGGCTTTTAGCCACACCCACTGCACACCCATCACTATCACTCGTTTGTGGGCTTGCATTTCAAAAATCCTTTCTTTTCACTAGTAAATGCAGTATGTTTGTCCCTCCTAAGGGCAGTTTTGTTACCGCCTTGGGGACTGACCCTGTTACATGCGTAATTGCACTTTTGCCGATAACTTTGCCTGTGGGCGAACGTCTTTTTCATTTTGTGTGTCTCCTTCATGCTCATGGTGGCGCATTGAATTGTTGGGTGGGGGTATATATTATTTTAGGGCCCCCGCTCACTGGACATGGGCGGCGGGCTTGAGGTTGTTTATTTATTTTTTTAAATGCATGCAGCTGACCACGCATGCAGTGGCCAGCTGACTGGATACATTTAAAAAAGTACAGAAATGGCCCGTGGCCCACTGAATATGTCCTGTGCTTTGCGGGACCAAAACACCATCACATTTCCCCACCTAGGGTGCCCCAGGTGAGGAAATGTACAAGGCCCGGTCTTTGTCTGCTTGTCCATTGTAGTGGGTGGGCCCCAGTGGAATGAACAGCAGGCAGGGCAGGGCAGGTGCAGGTGAGGAGTAGATATACACCACCTTACCTGCCTTTTGTGACACCCTCCTTCTATATGGTGTCTAAAAGTTGCCATGGGATGTTACTACCAACATCCACCTTAAATCCTAATGCTAGCCTGCTTTCTACGTCCCATGTTTTTGATCATGTAAATAGACCTTTAAGTTTCAGTCCAGCAGTTTTCATTATGCTATTATCATTTTATATGTGAATAGTCAAATAGCTGGCATAACAAGATAATAAACAGAAATTAGCCTTGGTAAACGTGAAAGACATGGTAAAAAACACAGGTGCTGTCATATATTTATGGTGCAACATATTTAGTTTTCTTCTTTAGAATATTAAATTGTGCTCTAGAGTGTTTATAAAGGTGTTTAAATTGCAGGCGGAAAGGCTACGTAGAATGCATGGGGAAGAGGAAGATGATGATAAGACTCTCAAGAAGCCAAAGCATGTTTCTGCTGATGATCTCATGGACGGATTCATTTTGGATAAGGACGACCGTCTCTTATTGTCATACAAGGTGAGATTTCCTTAGTTTTTCCAGTTGTGTCAGCATTCACAAACTGGCTGCCAGTCATTTTCTGTACAGGTGGTGTGTGAAAAATCGAGCCCCCCGGGGAAACCAGCTTTGTTTTCTTAATTATTTTTTCTGTTTTTTTTTGCTTTGGACTTTTATTGTTGGGCTTTAATGAAAGTATCCTTCCTCTGGTAAGGAGACGCTAACTCTTCCATGGTGTATTTTAGTAATGAGCAGGGAATGTAGTAAGAACCTCTTTCTAGAGTGAAGACCTACATGGTTAGATTTTGTATTCTTCAGGCTCAGACAAAAGACATTTGGTTTTCCAATCTACATTTTACTTCTGTGTTCAAAGCTATGGATCTCCTTTTTCTTTGTCCAAGAACATGAAGCACTAATGTACCAGAGCACCACTCTGCATTAGGTGGACTGCAAAAAAAAAAAATAGACGCATGTCTGTGGATAGTATTCAGAAAGAGCTGATGGCCTTGTGCCCTGTGATCTCCTAAGGAGTTGCTCTTAGTTTAATGAATGCATTTGCTATAAAATTGGTTGCTGTCAGAATGGTGCCAGCAATGCCAAGAGGATTCACTAGGGAATAGATCCTGTTCTTTTAGTACCCAAAAAGATGTTTGGTTTCTCCTCACTGCTGTTTGCAACAAAATGTAATAGACCTGCTCAGGACCAGCAGCCTGTATCCACGAGTTTCCCCAAAGAGACTGGCTCTATCATAACACCTGGAGACATCCAAGCTTCCCTGAGGAACTTGCTTTCATGCATCCCAGAATTCAAGTGTGATGTAAATTATACTTTTGTAAATTATCCATTGGATCCCCATGTTTGTAAATCTTCAGAAGATTCAAACTGAGCTGCAGATGGGTGGAAAGTCACAATAGACAAGACAGTTTATTGGCATGCTAAGCTTTTTGAGGTGGGACAATTGTATTTAAAATTGACAGAACTTAAAGCAATTTAAAAAATAAGGGGCAATTACTGTTGCAAAATGTTATTAAATAGTTTTTATCAAAACAAATCTTGTACAAGTCGAACAGAACACCAACTTCTTTTGGAATTGATTCCGCTTGCCGTATTTTGTGAGTTATTCTCTGTTTTATTGTAGGAACTACTTTTTTTTTTTTTTTTTTTTAGCTGGTTAATTTACGGTCAAAAAATTTGTCTCACTGTAAGTTGCCATTCCCAGCAGTACCCTGGTGGGTGGAGGCGATCCAGAATACCATGGTGCCTTAACATTGATGCTAATGCCGCATCTACTGCCTCATGCAATTCTCCCATAAACACATTATAGTAATACAAGTTGCTCCAACCATAGGTCCTGTGTCATAACTAGTTTTACATCTATTTACAGGATGGCATGTTGGAGACTGACCTCCAGAAGCAAGATGATGGCAGTGAAAATGATGAGGAGGAAACAAAAACCGAGGAGGAAGAATCTGATGATGATGAGGATGATAATGATGATGATAATGATGATGATGACAGCAACGCTTCCGACCAACACTCGGACATTGAATCAGATGTATATAGTGACGAAGAAGCTGAAGTGACAAAGCCGAGCAAGGAGGCTTCCAAAGAAAAAACAAAGAAAGTACTGAGTGATGCAGAAAAAAAGGCAGAGATGGAAGCTGCAAAGGCCGAGCTTCCTTACACCTTTCCAGGTAAGCAAATCATTAAGTGTCTTCTGTCTCTTTTTAAATTTTTATTTTTTTTCATGAAGACACAGGGGGTCATTATGACCGCGGCGGTCGGCGATAATGTGGCGGTAGCACCGCCAACAGGCCAATGTACCACTCTGACCGCCACAACGGTAACAGCCGCCGGGCGAGAGATATCCATCTCCAGCCCAGCGACCGCCATTGTGCCACCTGCGGGATCATGACCCCGCCTACCGCCATGGTTTGCGTTGCGTTCGTAATGCCATGAAAACCATGGCGGTAGGCCCTATCAGTGACGGGGAATTCCTTCCCCGTCACTGATAGGTGAACCCCCAGCTTTCCAACAACCCCCCACTCCCTACCTTTCCAACGATCCCCCCCTACCTTTCCAATGACCCCCACCCCGCTACAGCCATGCCCCCTTCACACACACGCAGACACACACATTCACACATATATACACGTATGCATACATGCAATCACACACACATCCACACACACTTCAACACATACATGCAGGCATGCATCACAATTACAATACATACACGCACTTACACTCCCTTACATTCACGCACGCAGTCAATATACAACACACACCCGCATCATGCACACACATTCATGCACACACATACACACAACACCCCCCTCCCCTGTCGGAGACCCGACTCTTCTGGATCCAGGGGGTCTTCCGGCAGGAGATGGGACGGGCGCTGCTAACACCAGCAGCGCCTGCCAGCAGAACCCTGCCAGGCCGTATTATTTCTCATAATACGGCTGCGGTGGTCTACTGGCATGGCGCTGCTGGTGGTAGCAGCTCCACCTTACCGACATCTGCCAGTATGGCCACAGCCGGATTTCCGCCCTTCTTGTGGCGGAAATCCGTCTTTGGTCATATTATGGTTTTACCGCAGATGTTATAATGAGGGCCATAGTCTTTGTGACCATGCATGTTAGATGAGCAGTAATTATGAAAATTAGACAAGGTGTGCGTCGATAACACTTCAGTAGCCTCAGACAAAGCACTAGACTCCTTCCTTGCCCCCAAAAATACAGATGTAGGTATTTTCTAAGTTGGTACATTGTACTCATATTTCAATGATTGTGGATGGTTATTAAAATAGTCATCATAAAGTGTGTGTCTGTTTAACCTGTAAATTCACTGCTTCCTTAATGGGAACTGATGAAAGTTGCCACTTGCAAGAAACTGTCCTCAAAGTTATAACCAAAACACCTCAGTAGAAATTTTGATTTGAGGCCTGTTTGTTTCTGATGTGTTCAGTCAAAGTCCACCAAATGCTGTGGTTGGCTTTGATGAAGGGGTGTGGTTCACAAGTCATGTTGCTCACCCACTCTGACCGGTATTTCCTAAATATATGTTCACACATGCACTAATAGCAGTCAAAAGGGTTATTGGAAGCAGTCATATTCTATGGAAGTTGCTTATCATAATTTATTATTGTCTTTCCACTTTTCAAATGGTATTAACACTTGCTTTCAGCTGTCTCAAGTGCTTTTATCTTCAACTTCATCACAAGGTGCATAGTTTTGCTGGTGTATTAAGAAGAAAGGAAAGGCATGTACTGATCACTGCAGATTAGTTTTATTTCTAGAGTTTATTTTCCCCCATTCAGTCCTTGCAACTCTCTTTTTGTACAACTCTCCCTTATTTAGTAAGTGTTCATTTTATAACGTATAAAATAATAGTTTCCAGCATGATTGTTAAGGCATCTTAGATATGCTTGACTGACAAGTATGACCAGCTATCATTTGAATCTTTTTTTTTTTTAATATTCTTTTTATTTTAATAAACAGTTGCTCGGTACACTAAAGTTTGTCACAATTTAAAGCACAAATTTTAATCTTTAACCAAAAGTAGAATAAGTATGTAATTCCAGTATCTTACTTGTGTGAATCTACAATAACCCACAGTACATATTACTGTAGGAAACTGGAGCCTTTTTTGCAGTATCCCCCACTTTTTGCCTAATAGCTGATGCTGACTTGACAGAGTGTGTGCTGGGATAGTGCTAACCAGGTCCCAGCACCAGTTTTCTTTCCCTAAACTGTACCATTGTTTCCACAATTGGCAAAGCGCTGGCACACAGCCGAGACCCTTGTAAAAGGTACCAGTGGTACCAAGGGCTCTGTGACCAGGCAGGGTCCCTAAGTGCTGCAGCATGTATTGTGCCACTCTAATGGACCCCTCACCAAACACATGCACACTGCCTTTGCAGATTGTGTGTGTTGGTGGAGAGAAAAAGGTAAAGTCGACGTGGCACCCCTCTCAGGGTGCCATGCCCACAAACCACTGCCTGTGGCATAGGTAAGTCACCACTGTAGTAGCCATTGCCGGGTGCACTTAGACACTGTTGGGGCATTTTGCTCTTGCAGCCATGCCCTCAACATGGTATAAGTCCATTCTTAAAAAGAACAAAAAGGTACACAGTTCCAGACAAAAAATTATATATATAAATACACTGAGTAGACAAGGGAACCTGTGAGTCTGCTCTGATTAGAACAATTAGTGACATGCTTCATCATCGGGCTGTTGCTCCTCGTCAGGCCGGCACTGCAATGCCTGACGGGCCCCTCACGGGGGCTCTTTGCCGGAGATATTTTTGATATAGAAATGCCGGTTGTTGAGTGCTGGAATGTGGGATTGGTATAGAAAGATATAAGTGTGTGAGGTTAAAAATGGCTAGAGGTCTACAAAGCTCATATTTAATAAAGATCAGACCCCTGTCATGATTAAAAACAGTAATGTGGGGGAAGGATTAGTAGTAATGTCTAATCCACCCTCAAAAGGAACAAAATAAGTTTAGTCTACAGTCCCTAAATTCAGAGAATGTTAGGAATGTCAGTACAGAAATCCCTATACTGCTACTAGAAAGGTCAACATGTTTCTCGCATTTAAAGTCGTTTAAGATCAGAGCCTCGTACAAAACTTGCTTCATAGGTGATGCTGCTTGTATTTTTTTTTAAGATGATGGTCTTGTGTGGCTTTTATGTGTTCGTTCAGAAACAGTCAGTCTGGGGGGGAAAAATCAATTCGCCTGAAATAAAATTATTCCTTCGGATGAAAGGATTTTGTCAACCGTCGCTCCAGCTGCACTTGGCAAATTTCTGGGAGCTCCAGGTTATTGTCACTATTGAAGCTTCTATTTATTTTAGTTTTTTGTGTTAAATCTTTTTTCATGGCAAACAAACACTATGCATTGTTCTTTGGCCACAGAGAGGTTAAATGATTTGTCCAAAATTACAAGATGTGGAATACAAACCTGGTTCCCCAGTTGGCAACTTTAGTTGCTAGTTCACATCTCCTCAATTAAGGCGTATAAACACCACCAAATACTCGAGGAGTAGATTTATTACTATTCTAAGTCCTCGAGTGTGTTGGTGAAGTGTATTTTCTCAAGCCTTGGCATGCTTTTGGGTCACATGCTTGACATGCCTTCGCATGGACAGAAGAGGAAGGAATTTAGAGCATTGATTGATTGAGAACTTCAACAGATACTACACCAGCCTTGCCTCTTATAAGTGCAATTTGCTAAAGTTTTCGCTTCATACATTTTTTGATTCTGGGATTTGATTTTCTGTGTTTTTTGTGCCTTGTTTCACATCAGCGCCGGAGTCTTCTGAAGATTTAAAAGCTTTACTGGCAGGAAAATCAGTGCAGCAGCAATTGATTGTGCTAGAGCGTATCAAGAAGTGCAACCACCCAAGCCTGGCAGTAGGAAACAAAGCCAAGATGCAAGTACGGCCTTTTTACTTCTCTGTATAGGTCTATAAGTGAAACAGACATGGCTAACTGTAGTGGAGAATGACGGTCAAAATGCTCTTATTTATGTTGAGCCTGTAATTGTCTTCAGCACCATGCACTGTATCCAGCCCTGCCTGTTCCAAATAAGGGAGAGTATTCCCATTGAGTGGGAGGGACTGATACTTGAACCCTGTGGACTCCACTGCCTTTTGTACGAGTTTTTACCTGATGAGTTCTGTATATTTAATTTGTCTTCTTCACCTGGTTTAGAAAAGTATACAACAAATAACAATTGTGTTTCTTGAAGCAGTCTTTTCTCTGTGTCTGTCCTCACAGTGCCAGTGTTCATTAACTTGGATATTCACACACCACAGTTAAAGTGCAGTTCATGGTTACTAGTTAAAACCAGAAAACCACTGAAATGTGCAAGGTAATGTGGGACCACAACCCATAACTGACAGCCACGCAAACTGTAGCACCCTCAGCAAATGCAATGTTCATAACTTTACTGTAGGAAAGTGCCTCTTTATGTATGGTCACCCCTACGTTTTGCCCCAATGCTGATGTGTATGACTCTGTCAGTGCAATGAAGCCTTCTAACCGGGCCCCAGTGCCAATGCTCTCTCCCTAAATTGATTTGTCAACTTGGTGATTCCCTGATTAGCAAGGACTTTAACCCCTTGTATGGCCCTAGTAAATGGTGCCCAGGTGTTAGAAATGGGGTTTCTGGTGGCAAGGGTATGCACCTAAGCCAAGCAGCACACACCAAGGATAACCTGTTCTCGCCCCCTTTGGTAGCTTGACACAAAGCAGTCCGACTTATGCTTAGTGGTCATGTGCAACACAATAAATAGAATTATATCAAAATAGGTTTCTATATTGCATACATATCATTAGACCAAAAATGACATAAAGCCTAAGTATGGTGCATCTCATGCAATGACTGACTTAGTACTCAACATTCTGGCAAAGCAAGAGCCACATTAGGTAGTACCCTGCAAGCTTTGGGGCAAGATCATATGACCAACTGCATGAATCTTAGGTGCTGATCATTTGGAGTAACTAGTGTAATAGGACCCGGGATCCTGATCATGCAGGGATCTAAACAAACTGCACCCCAGATCAGTTAGGCCAGGTAATGCATCAGACTAGGGAAGCAAAAGGTACATAGATCACCAAATTGGAATACGTGAGGCATTACAAAAATTACCACAGACATTTACTGGGTGCCAGAGCATGTGCACTCCTATTAGGTATATTATGGTAATAGCTGGAGGAACCTCTGTGTGGCTACTACCTTTGTTATAATAGCTCGAGTGAAGTTCTATGGGGGTGATTTCCCCACTTCTTTGTGCCTGCCATGGGGCTCCTATCTCTGTGATCAATGCCCCCCTTGGCCGGTCCCCAGGTAAGGAGAGGGGGCAGCCGTCCCTGTTGCAGCGCAGACGTGTTGTAGGGACAGTGTCGCTCCCTCTCACCACGAGTGCCCGAATAGAGCATTCCTTCTGAGGAGATCCTATCTGGCAGGAAGACATGGAGGCTCTGGGTGCCAGCTAACAGGGAGACCAGGCCCCGGCAAGCCTCTGTGGACCCCGGGTCCTCAGATCATGACGAGAGCACAGGATCACCTGGACGAAGCCACGGTCGCTTCCGCAGACTTTTCCTCGGTGCAGCATCGCCCCTTGAAGCAGTAAATACACTGGGCTATCCCTGTCAGCGCTTCATGCAGTCTCTCCTTTACTGTGCAAACATGGCAATCTCGGCCCAACCAAAGCAGAAATAAAGCACTCACCTTGCAGAACATAAAGCACTCATCACGTGCCAATGATGAAAGTTAAAATGGTCAGCCTCAGAGCCTCACAGTAATCCTGCTAGTGCAGGGGCTCTGAAGGAGTAGGGGTCAGTCATTTAGCCCCTGGAGAACACTTAAAGTTGGGACAAAGAAGGCAGGCCAGAAAACAGGACAACAGTGGTGGTTCCCCCTACAGGGCCTGGTGACCCACAGTCAAAAAGCAGTTGGCAGGAGGGACAACAAGTAGAAAAGCAATCCAATGAGACCCTTACGCCACCCAGAAGACAGCAGGGAAACAACAGAAGAGCAGCCAGATGAGTCCTTTTTGCAGTTCAGCAGTCCTTCTGACAGAGGTTCAGTCCCAGTTTCAAAAGTGCTCTAAAAATCATGGGGTCCGAGCCCCTGTACTTATTCTCAGAAATGTCTTTGTCCAGGGGGTGACTTCAAAGGAACCCTTTCAAGTGAAAAACAACCCCCTTCCAACCCAGCCCTGTCTCCAGACAGCAGTAGGGAGTAATCAGACCATTGTGTGAGGGCAGGACACAGCCTATTGACATGTAAGGTGTGAACGACCCTCCCTCTCCTTGGAAGACTTTCAGTATACAGATGTCTCTTCTGTCACACCCAGCCCCTACTGTGTTGTGGCTGTCTGGTAAGTATGCACCAAGTGAAGCTGTCACTCTGTCCTAGATGTGGTTTGTAGTTAGGCTGGAAAGCACTTAGAGTTATAAGCACAGAGAAATGTCCACTTTCTAAAAGTGGAATTTGTAAAATAGTAATGTAAAATCCATCTACACCAGTAAGCAGGATTTCTCACTACCATTCCAAACATATCAAACATTCCCACACAGAGCCGAAATTACCACTAAGATATATATAAGGGTATTCCCAATGCTAACCTATGAGAGGAGCAACCCTCACAGTAGTGAAAAATAAAGTAGGCTGTTTATCACTACTAGAACATGAAAAACATAAAAATACATGTCCTACTTGTAAGGAAATGCCTCCTTGGCATGGTTACCCCCTGACTTTTTGCCTTCTGTTGATGCCAGTTATGATTGAAAGTGTGCTGGAACCCTGCTAACCAGGCCCCAGCACCAGTGTTCTTTCCCTAAACTGTACCTTTGTTCCCACAATTGGCACAGCCCTGGCACACAGTTAAGTCCCTTGTAACTGGTACCAAGGGCCCCGATGCCAGGGAAGGTCTCTAAGGGCTGCAGCATATCTTATGCCACCCTAGGGAACCCTCACTCAGCACATGCACACTGCTTCACAGCTTGTGTGCGCTGGCGGGGAGAAAATGACTAAGTCAACATGGCACTCCCCTAAGAGTGCCATGCCCACCTCACACTGCCTGTGGCATAGGTATGTCACCCCTCTCTCAGGCCTTACAGCCCTAAGGCAGGGTGCACTACACCACAGGTGAGGGCATATGTGCATGAGCACTATGCCCCTACAGTGTCTAAGCAAAACCTTAGACACTGTAAGTGCAGGGTAGCCATAAGGAGTATATGGTCTGTGAGTTTGTCAAACACAAACTCTGCAGTTCCATAATGGCTACACTGAAATCTGGGAAGTTTGATATCAAACTTCTCAGCGCAATAAGTGTACACTGATTTATTGTAAAATGCACCCATAGGGCATCTTAGAGATGCCCCCGGAATACCAGTCCGACTCCTAGTGCTAGGCTGACCAGTTTCTGCCAGCCTGCCACACCAGACCAGTTTCTGGCCACATGGGGAGAGTGCCTTTGTCACTCTGTGGCCAGAAACAAAGCCTGTAGTGAGTGGAGGTGCTTCTCACCTCCCCCTGCAGGAACTGTAAGACCTGGCAGTGAGCCTCAGCGGCTCATACCTTTTGTTACAGCACCCTTAGGGCATCCCAGGTAGTGGAGATGCCCGCCCCTCCAGCCACTGCCCCCACTTTTGGCGGCAAGGCCGGAGGAGATAATGAGAAAAACAAGGAGTCACCCACCAGTCAGGACTACCCCTAAGGTGCCCTGAGCTGAGGTGACCCATTCCCTGAGAAATCCTCCATCTTGAGATTGGAGGATTCCCCCAATTAGGGATGTGCCCCCCTCCCCTCAGGGAGAAGGCACAAAGAGGGTGTAGCCACCCTCCAGGACAGTAGCCATTGGCTACTCCCCTCCTGACCTAAACACACCCTGTAAGGAAATGCCTCCTTGGCATGGTTACCCCCTGACTTTTTGCCTTTGCTGATGCCAAATTATGATTTGAAGGTGTGCTGAGACCTGCTAACCAGGCCCCAGCACCAGTGTTCTTTCCCTAAAACTGTACCTTTGTCTCCACAATTGGCACAACCCTGGCACCCAGGTAAGTCCCTGGTACCAGGGGCCCTGATGCCAGGGAAGGTCTCTAAGGGCTGCAGCATGCCTTATGCCACCCTAGGGACCCCTCACTCAGCACAGACACACTGTTTGCCAGCTTGTGTGTGCTGATGGGGAGAAAATGACTAAGTCGACATGGCACTCCCCTCAGGGTGCCATGCCAACCTTACATTGTCTGTGGCATAGGTAAGTCACCCCTCTAGCAGGCCTTACAGCCCTAAGGCAGGGTGCACTATACCACAGGTGAGGGCATAGGTGCATGAGCACTATGCCCCCAGCGTGTCTAAGCAAAACCTTAGACATTGTAAGTGCAGGGTAGCCATAAGAGTATATGGTCTGGGAGTCTGTCAAACACAAACTCCACAGCACCATAATGGCTAAACTGAAAACTGTGAAGTTTGGTATCAAACTTCTCAGCACAATAAATGCACACTGATGCCAGTGTACAATTTATTGTAACATACACCCCAGAGGGCACCTTAGAGGTGCCCCCTGAAACCTTAACCAACTACCCATGTAGGCTGACTGGTTTTAGCAGCCTGCCACACTAGAGACATGTTGCTGGCCACATGGGGAGAGTGCCTTTCTCACTCTGTGGCTAGTAATAAAGCCTGTACTGGGTGGAGGTGCTTCACACCTCCCCCTGCAGGAACTGTAACACCTGGCGGTGAGCCTCAAAGGCTCACCCCCTTTGTTACAGCACCACAGGGCACTCCAGCTAGTGGAGTTGCCCGCCCCCTCCGGCCACGGCCCCACTTTTGGCGGCAAGGCCGGAGGAGATAATGAGAAAAACAAGGAGTCGTCACTGGTCAGTCAGGACAGCCCCTAAGGTGCCCTGAGCTGAGGTGACTCTGACTTTTAGAAATCCTCCATCTTGCAGATGGAGGATTCCCCCAATAGGGATAGGAATGTGACCCCCTCCCCTTGGGAGGAGGCACAAAGAGGGTGTACCCACCCGCAGGGCTAGTAGCCATTGGCTACTAACCTCCCAGACCTAAACACGCCCTTAAATTTAGTATTTAAGGGCTCCCCAGAACCTAG
The DNA here is from genome assembly GCF_031143425.1 of Pleurodeles waltl. NCBI lineage: Eukaryota > Metazoa > Chordata > Amphibia > Caudata > Salamandridae > Pleurodeles > Pleurodeles waltl. The sequence continues at coordinate 1,194,800,733 of NC_090437.1, forward strand.
GAACTCAGATTCCTGCAACCTAAGAAGAAGAGGACTGCTAAGCTTAAAAACCCTGCAGAGAAGACTGAGACGCCAACTGCTTTGGCCCCAGCTCTACCGGCCTGTCTCCCCACTTCTAAAGACACTACTCCAGCGACGCTCTCCCCAGGGACCAGCGACCTCTGAATCCTCAGAGGACTGCCCTGCTCTAGAAGGACCAAGAAACTCCAGAGGACAGCGGCTCTGTTCACCCAAGACTGCAACTTTGTAACGAAGGAGCAACTTTAAAACAACTTGCGTTTCCCGCCAGAAGCGTGAGACTTGCTATTCTGCACCCGACGCCCCCGGCTCGACTTGTGGAGAACAATCACTTCAGGTAGGACACCCCGGCGACTGCGAGACCGTGAGTAGCCAGAGTTGGCCCCCCCTCCCGAGGCCCCACAGCGACGCCTGCAGAGGGAATCCCGAGGCTCCCCCTGACTGCGACTGCCTGTTCCTCAGATCCCGACGCCTGGTAAAGACTCTGCACCCGCAGCCCCCAGGACCTGAAGGATCCGAACTCCAGTGCAGGAGTGACCCCCTGGAGGCCCTCTCCCTTACCCAGGTGGTGGCTACCCCGAGGAGCCCCCCCTTGCCTGCCTGCATCGCTGAAGAGACCCCTTGGTCTCCCATTGATTTCAATTACAAACCCGAAGCGTGTTTGCACACTGCACCCGGCCGCCCCCGCGCTGCTGAGGGTGTACTTTCTGTGTGGACTTGTGTCCCCCCGGTGCCCTACAAAACCCCCCTGGTCTGCCCTCCGAAGACGCGGGTACTTACCTGCTGGCAGACTGGAACCGGGGCACCCCCTTCTCATTGAAGCCTATGCGTTTTGGGCACCACTTTGACCTCTGCACCTGACCGGCCCTGAGCTGCTGGTGTGGTAACTTTGGGGTTGCACTGAACCCCCAACGGTGGGCTACCTTGGACCTAAACTTGAACCCCGTAGGTGGTTTACTTACCTGCAAAAACTAACAAACTCTTACTCCCCCCAGGAACTGTTGAAAATTGCACTGTCTAGTTTTAAAATAGCTATATGTGATTTATGTGAAAACTGTATATGCTATTTTGCTAATTCAAAGTTCCTAAAGTACTTACCTGCAATACCTTTCATTTGAAGTATTACATGTAAATCTTGAACCTGTGGTTCATAAAATAAACTAAGAAAATATATTTTTCTATACAAAAACCTATTGGCCTGGAATTGTCTTTGAGTGTGTTTATTGCTTGTGTATGTACAACAAATGCTTACCACTACTCCTTTGATAAGCCTACTGCTCGACCCCCCCCCCCTCCCCGGTGCCCTACAAAACCCCCCTGGTCTGCCCTCCAAAGTCGCGGGTACTTACCTGCTGGCAAACTGGAACCGGGGCACCCCTATTGCCATTGAAGCCTATGTGTTTTGGGCACCACTTTGACCTCTGCACCTGACCGGCCCTGAGCTGCTTGTGTGGTAACTTTGGGGTTGCCTTGAACCCCCAACGGTGGGCTACCTTGGACCCAACTTCGAACCCTGTAAGTGTTGTACTTACCTGTGAACTTAACATTTACTTACCTCCCCCAGGAACTGTTGTTTTTTGCATAGTGTCCACTTTTAAAATAGCTTATTGCTATTTTTGCCAAAACTGTACATTCTATTATGATAATTCAAAGTTCCTAAGATACCTGAGTGAAATACCTTTCATTTAAAGTATTGTTTGTAAATCCTGAACCAGTGGTTCTTAAAATAAACTAAGAAAATATATTTTTCTATATAAAAACCTATTGGCCTGGAATTGTCTTTTGAGTGTGTGTTCCTCATTTATTGCCTTTGTGTGTACAACAAATGCTTAACACTACCCTCTGATAAGCCTACTGCTCGACCACACTACCACAAAATAGAGCATTAGAATTATCTCTTTTTGCCACTATCTTACCTCTAAGGGGAACCCTTGGACTCTGTGCACACTATTTCTTACTTTGAAATAGTATATACAGAGCCAACTTCCTACACACCGCTAAATTTAATATTTAGGGTCGACCCTGAACCCAGGAAATCAGATTCCTGCAACGTACACAAAGAAGAAGGACTGCTGACCTGAAAGCCCTGCAGAGACTACGTAGACGACAACTTCTTTGGCCCCAGCCCTCCCGACCTGTCTCCAGACTCAAAGAACCTGCACAGCAACGCACCCGACAGCCTCAGAGGACTGCCCTGAACCCGAAGGACCAAGAAACTCCAGAGAACAGCAGCACTGTTCAAAAACAGCAACAACTAGGCAACTTTTTAGCAACTTTTAAAGAACTCACTCTTCCCGCCGGAAGCGTGATACTTCACACTCTCCACCGGACGCCCCCGGCTCGAGCTCCAGAGAACTAACTCTGCAGATAGGACTCCCAGGCGACTGCAACTACGTGAGTAACCTGAGACGACCCCCCTGCATCCCCACAGTGACGCATGCAGAGAGGATCCAGAGGCTCCCCCTGACCGCGACTGCCTGGAACAAAGAACCCGACGCCTGGACCAAGCACTGCACCCGCAGCCCCCAGGACCAAGAGGAACCAAACTCCAGTGTAAGAGTGATCAAGTGATCATCAGGCGACCCTCTGCCTAGCCCAGTCGGTGGCTGGCCCAAGAAGCCACCCTGTGCCCTACCTGCACCACTAGAGTGACCCCCGGGTCCCTCTGTTGACTTCTGTTAAAAACCTGACGCCTGCTAAGCACACTGCACCCGGCCGCCCCTGAGCCGCTGAGGGTGTGTTTTGTGTGCCTACTTGTGTCCTCCTAACCTCCCCCCCCCCCCTCCCCCCCCCCCCCCCAGTGCTCTACAAAAACCCCCTGGTCTGCCCTCCGAAGACACAGGTACCTACCTGTTGGCAGACTGGAACAGGAGCATCCCTGTTCTCCATAGGCACCTATGTATTTTGGGCCCTCCTTTGATCTCTGCACCTGACCAGCCCTGTGTTGCTGGTGCTGGGTGTTTGGAGTTGCCTTGAACCCCCAACAGTGGGCTACCTATGCCCCAGAGACTGAACTTGTAAGTGCTTTACTTACCGTATTAACCAAATTGTACTTACCTCCACCAGGAACTGTAGAAATTTGCAGTGTCCACTTTTAAAATAGATTATTTCCATTTTATGAAAAACTGTGTACATTCCTGTTATGTGTCAAAGTTCTAACTATACCTATGCAAAGTACTTTACACTTAATTTACTTACCTGCAATTTTACATGCCAAAATAACATGGGCGCCGGTTCCAGTCTACTGGCAGGTAAGTACCCGCGTCCTTTGGGGGTTTAGTAGAGCACAGGGGGGCCCTCCAAGTAGGCACACAAAACACACCCTCAGCGGCACAGGGGCGGCCGGGTGCAGTGGGCAAACAAAGGCACTGTTTTAGGGAAAGAACATTGGTGCTGGGGCCTGGTTAACAGGATCCCAGCACACTTTCAATTAACGTTTGCATCAACACTAGGCAAAAAGTGAGGGGCAACCATGCCAACACTGGCATTTTCCTGCGCTTGCTAAAAGCAAGCTTGGTCAAGGACAGAAATAGAGAATTTTTTTTACTTTTCTCTACTTCTGTGGTTGATCAGGCTTGCATTTTGCAAGGCAACTGGTGGGGCGGCATCCCGTAGAAGGCAATTGAGTGTGACTTTGCAGCGGCATGTGGAGAAAAAGACTGGCTCCTTCAGCACTGTTACACCAGAACTGGGCTCAAGCAGCACACCAAAAGGATGTTAAGAGCTGGCCGCCACAGACTCCTCCTGAATAGGTCCATTACAGTAGCTGTAGCCCACAAATCTATGGCTTCTAGGTGCAGGGTTGGAATATTCATACTTACAAGCTACTCTCACCAGGAATGTATGCAGAAGAAATTTGGCTGTTGCACTAGTGATTAGTAGAGGTCCTCCTGGTTTTTCCCTTCACAGGGAACGTCTATTCAGACTGACTACCTGCACCTGCTTTTATATATCACAGCCCTTCATGTATGCCATAATGTTCAGTTGCTATTAAATGTTCTTGGTGCAACCTTTTACCCGTCATCCTGCATTCGCTACTTCCAGCTAAGAGACAGCTGCCTATGCTAGCAGATATGACCTCAATAGTGTTCTAATGAAAGAACCCCGTCACTTTAAGGGAAGTTTGGAAGTTTGTTTAAAAAAAAAAAAAAAAAAAAGGGCATACATCAGTAACTAAGCCGTTCAAATGTTTCTGTTGAGTTTTTGTGTTTGCTTGTGGCAGAATTCATCCAAAGTCACTGAGTGACTATCTATTGTTCATGTACGGAAAGGAACCGGTACTGAAGGAAGTGGTTGCTGTACACACGCTCACATAGGCAACATCGCCTACTGCGACTGATCAGAGCTTTGCCACCTGTGTACTGAGCCCTGTAACTGCTTGTTCCGGAGTTGAAACCTCCAAGTACACAAACTTGATAGAAATGTGATATAACATCATGGGGGTGGGGTGGGGGGGAATGGTGAAAGGCATAAAGCATGGGCTTCATGTGATACCAAATAGTTTTATTTTTTTGTTTGTTTGTTTTTTATTTACTCCAAATTGGTTTCAGTAGAAAAAAAATAGTACTGTTGCTTCAAATCTTCACTGAACGGACTTTGAGCATCATGGGGTTGATCAAGCTCACACCGATCTCTAAACTAGTCTCCTGCTAGGATCCTAATATTAGTACATTCGTAACAGGAACCAGTGCTTTGCTACTTGTAATCCTGAATACATTTTGGCATTCTCTTGATTAGCTAAAGGCAGTTCTATAGGGATAGAAACCAATACTTGCTTATATTTCCTGCTTACACAGCAGCAGCAGCAGCAGCAGACTGAGGCAATCAGCAGTATCTGGCGGTACCATAATGTTATACGGCCTATCATCTTAAAAAGATAATCCAGTGGGGCCTTTTTAGCACGCAGCTCATCATTGGTGAGTAATCAAAGCTTAATCTTTGTGTCCAGCTTCAAAAAAGGATAGTACTTTCATTTACAGTTAAGTAAAAAGAACAATTAGAATTGTGCTGTTCATTAACAAGGAGAATGTGATAACCAGTAACATGCACAAGGTCATGCAGTTTTTTTGGTGTTCTTGCAGAAATTGTTTGGATTTCTCCTGGATTACATTGGAGAGCTAGCAGTCAATGACCCGAAACAGCTAGGAACTATTGACAAAATGACTGCGTAAGTAGAAAAGTATTTGGGATTAAGTCTGAATAAAGTTCACTTTTCTTGAGAAACCTGTATGAAGTTAAAAAGTCTGTTACACATTTGAAAAGAGAAAAGAAAAAAAAATGGAATGTGCTTGGAAGGAAAAGATGACCTGCCCCCTAAACCAGTATGTATACTTTCTTATTTGTGGCCCCTTTCAGCCTCCATGTTAAACACAACAACATGAGAAAGAAGCATGATCAGTAAGTGAGCATTTCAGAACTTGCTGTATATCCCCATCATAAATTGTAAACTGACTTTCTGTGTATAGGTCTAGTTGTAGAGCCCAGTTTTAGATATGGTGCTGTATTCAATCTCTGTTTGTAGTACTGTACTGTTCATGACAGTTTTATTTGTGCGAGGCTAGGGTATTGTTGTACACATTGTAGTAATAGAAAGAGGCACCACATTGCTAATAAGCGTAGAATGAATGACAACATTTCCTAATCTGCCTGCAGACCTATGCTGGATTACATAACAAACAATTGTGATCCTTTGTACTTTTAAAATTCATAGGCAGGATCTTTACCTTGGTGGTGTCAGTCTTCTTTTTGTTTTGATGTGTTTTACTGTTTTCCAACCACAGATAAAAGGTACAGTTAGTTTATCTGTGCCACAGTGTACAGCACATTTCAAATACATAATTTATTCATTCTTCGGGTGCCAAACCATGATATTCGTACCATTTACCCCATATTGTCCTATGTTTTTGTGGGCAGCCTCGGGACACATAGATAAGCTTTTCTTGTTGAGCACACCTGTCCATCCCCACCTGCCAGTCTGCCACTGTGTGAGGGTTTGCAGCTCTCCATTTCTGTGTAATGTCTCGTTTGGCTACCAACATCGAAATCCCTACAAATGAGCACTCCAGTCATGGGCCCCCGAAGTCCTTCAGTAATCTTAGTAGTGCAACCCTGGTAGAAGGTTCCAGTGGCAGATCCAGGATTGACAAGAGCTCTCGCTTTATTTTCCGCCAGTACAGGACCATCACCGGACAGAATCAGACCATGTGGAAAAAAACTGCCTCCAACGAAGCACAACGAAAGCAGGGGAATCTTACTTGCCTTGTGGAGCCCTAGGGAGGTCATATAGATTAGGTGGAGGTAGTTCATCTGAATTAGCCTGAGGGGGATGGAAATATTTTATTCCCAGGGGGCCATTCTGGCTTCCCTCCACTCTGTCATGCAGCTTACCAACCCATGCAATCCCATCTGTGCTTCATTGTAGGGAATTTGTCAGAGGCATTAATGACAAGGGATTGGTAGACTTGCGAAATCACACTTTTAGTAGACTTCCTGGTCAGCAGCTTAGCCTCAAGAAGGCTAAAAGCAGGAATTGCAATGTGTGGGGGAAAGTGAACTTTAAGAACGTGTCATCATTGCAGGTGTTTGTTGAACTGAGTTCAGGAAAGGTGGTATTGCTCCTGTATCTTTTGGAACGTCTCTATGTGACTAACTGAGCAGACATCTCTGTGTGGAGTGATTAGTCAGTCTCCTTTTTAGGTCGAGCCTAGGCAGCGCATGCGCTGTCTTTGCGAGGCATGCTGTGTTCAGTATATGGGCTTTAACCACTCCGACTATTGTCATTCGTTTTTTGTTGTGCTGGTCTTAAATGTTTCACATTTATTGGTGCATTGTGCTAAATTTGCGTTCTAAGTTCCCACACAGGGAGCATTAACTAAGAGAGGATTTTTGTTAGCCATTAGACTACGTCACAAACCAACAGTTTGGAGATCAGAGGCAAGGCAAGGCATGGCAAGGATCGGCTTGGCTCTAAAATCCCCAGCGGGCCGAGCCATGAATATATCTGGCAGGCGATTCGTGCAAGATGTGTCATATCAAATATAAGAAAGGCTCTTCACAATGCGAAACAGAAACTTTATTTAACATGCAGAAGTGTTTCACTTTAGTACATTTGTTTGGGTCATAGCATTGAGTGGCATTTATTTACCCTGTGAGACAGGATTTCACTACTGCTCATGAATGGGTGAGCTGCAGTGTGAGAGGCAGAGCTGTAGCACTGCCCCATGCTCCAGAGTGGGACAGTGGCAAGCAAAGACGAAATTATGAGGCAGGGTTGACAAGTTTATGTGGCAAGAAAAGTCCAGTTATGAGTTTACAATGCTAAATAGCTCTAACTCACGTAAATGAGAGACCTTGCTTGTTTGAGGATCCACTCTGGCAGGGTGCAGTAGTAGTCTGCTGCCATCTGCAGACCCCAGGAGAGACATAATGCTATAGTCGAGCTAAAATGCGCTCATCAGTTCCTTAACTGATATATTAATTTATCTCACAAGTAACATTTCTGAGTCTCACTTGTCAATCATTGAATCCTTTTAGCCTAGCTGTGAGACTCCATAGCAGGAGCATTTGTGCTACTTTGAAATACGGGGTAAAACAGGCTGATGGTGGTGCCCAGAGCTCCTCCAGCTGGCCACTTGATTCTGCCATCTTGAAACCAAGATGTGCATAGGCCCCAGGGAGCATCTGGTTGGTCAGGACACGTAACTGACATTGGTGACCCCTCTGATAGGTGGTCACCCTGCAGAGTGACCAAGCCCCCTGTAAGGGGTTTTTAGGGACTTCCTTGCGAGTGGGTCCACAGATTTGGCATGCAGAGCTCCACCAGGACTCCTCTTCTGCTCCTGGCCATCGTAACAGCTGCTGGACTTCACAGGAACCAAACAAGCCTACAACTCCTGAGATGACCTCGCCTTGCAACATTGTTTCTCTGGCTCCTTCAAATAATTGCAACATTTCCAAGGCTGTGCATCCTCTGGGGTCGGCAAGAGTTCCGCTGCATGAAGCAAGAAGGAATCCCCCTTTGAGTGAAGGAGCCACTCCCCTGCATTCGCAGGCACCCAAGACAACAACCTCTGGCTGCTGGGATCTGTCCTCCTCTGGAGCTGCGTGGATCCTGCAACACAGGTGGTGGTGGTGAGTGGTCCTCATGGTCCTGTCTGCCCTCTGTCCAACTTGGGAAACAGTGAGCCCTTGCCTGTCCTTGCAGGACAGCACCCCTGTGCACTTCGACTTTTGCAGCTACCAAGGCTTGTTGACTTCGGATCCAAATGATCTTCAGGCTCCAAGTAGCTCTGGCCTCCAGCACTTCATTCTTGCAAGGAGAGTCTTTCCTCTGCTCATCCAGCCACGTGGGACACCTCTCCAGGTGTGCTGACAGGGCCTCACCGCAACTTACTGTGCCTGCTGTCAGTGGGTTGCCTGTGGGGGCTGCAACTGCTTCTGCTGACTCTCCTGACTGCTGATGGTCAGCCCGACTCCCCTCTAAAGATCAAGTCCCCTAGACCTTGCTGGTCCACTTCTTCTCTGCAAATCTTCCTTTGCTCGAGCTTACGTTTGCCAAGGCTTGTTGGTGGTCCTTCTGGCCACTGAACATCTGCGATCCGGCTACCAACGTGGGACATCACCTGCACAACTCTAAGGACCTTTCTGCAGCTCCTAGTCTCCAAAGCTGATCTTCAGCTTCCCCTGTCGACCTGGATCTTTATCCTCAGAAGAGAGGGGTAGTGGCTTCTGCCCTGTTTGGATACTCCTGTCTGGACTGGACTCTGTCCCCTTCTTTTGCAGGTTCTCTTCTTCCGGAATCCACCGTTGGGTTTCACTGGACTGGTCCTGATCTTGCAATCTTTCTTTTCCAAGTCCCCTTGTTAGTCTTTGGGAAGAACTTAGTTCTGCTCTCCTGGTCGCTGGGGGCCATCTAGGTTCTCATCTTTGAAGGTCCTGAGTTCTCCCTGCTCTCTTCTAACTATTCCACATCCTTGGCTGGGGACTTCATTTCGTATTCCACTATTTTAGTATATTGTTTGCCCCCCCCCCCTTCAACCCCCATCCAATAGAGCCCTAACTATTTGTCACTATTTCATGCCAATGCTTGTTTTCTATGCTGATTCCTAATTATTACTGTGTGTATATATAATGTTTACTTACCTCCAGTTGGAGGACTGCCTATAAGTAATCTAGTTCAGTGTTAATATTAATATAATAAAGTACCTTTGTTTTTGCAACACTGTGTGGTTCAGGTGTAAAAGTTGCCGTCTGACTGCTGGGGTATTGCAAGTGCTTTACACTCCTCCTAGATAAGTCGTGGCTGCTCACCAGCTACCACTAGAGAGCCTTGTCTTCCTAGCCACAGCCCTCATTCACTAATATTTGGATTTGGTATAAGGTGCAAACACCATAGGTGTCCACCACACACCAGGCCAGTTTCCTACAGTTGGGGTTGCAAAAGGGTATCTTTCAAAATGAGTCTCATAGTGTCCTTTTTTGCATGGATGAATGAAAGTCACTATTGCTCATATTTGTTTCAGATATTTTTATTGATTTTATCCAAATACACATACCATCACCTACATCCAACGGATGGCAAAGTGTGTTGTCAACATTTTTTAATCAGCTGTACTGCTCTCTTAACAGTGGCAACAATGGAAGTGATTTTTATGGGGGCACCCAAGCACCACAGATAAAATTGGTAGTGCCACCTATAGTTGACTACCATGAAGATTGGAAACTAGGTCCTAACCATAACTACCTACTGGCGACCACCAGCAGGTATTATTATATATATACATACACACATTCATTCATTTAAAAGTTTTTGAGCATACTGTTAATTATGCAATTTTGCAGCTGCAGCGTTTCCCACATAATTATGAATCTGTAGTACATAATCCATCATCTGCTGCATAATCTGGAGATTTTACTAATACAATTTTTTTCCAGATCAAAGAGGTGGAAAGTTACTAAAAACTACGTAAAACATGTTGCCACACAGTGGAAGGCCCTTTGCAAAGGTTAAATGGACACCTTTCCTTTACTTATTGCTAAATTTGGGTGGTGTTAGTACCAATGAGGTAAAACCTATACTTAGACAGAATTAAGATGTTAAATGACAAGATAATATAATTAGACTATCACAAAAGGTGCTGCAATTTAGTTTTATCATTTTGAGTTGTACATTTAGCCACTTTATTTATATACACTTTATTAATCTGTTAATATTATTTAATTTTCTAAGAGTCACGAACCCCCTTGGGAGGCTTTGCGACCCCCCACGGTCCCTGGACCACAGGTTGTGAACCCCACTACCCTGGATAAACTATACAATAAAACGTTGAATTCATGGATGGTACAGTTTCATCAGGCTAAAATTAGAGAGGTCTGCTGCATTCTTAACAATTCCATAAGGACACAGCTGATACTTAACAGAGTTAGCTTTTCTTCCTCTGTAATGACAAACCTGCCTGGGTAACTGAAGGGTCTGCCAGGTATTTAACCGGTGGTTAAGCTTCTGCAACTGATCATTCTGTCACACACCTTTCCCTGGGATTTAAGTTCTACCTTTGTACATTTTAACACTAAGATTTGTTTAAAAGTCTTATAATCCATATGACCTGCTTCCGCTGCTGCCCAGTCTCCTCCCCTGGACTTGATATTGCCTGAGCTAGTTAAATTCCCCGAGTCCTGTCAGACTGTTAATGCTTGGCAGAACCTATCATAAGTCACCCCAGCACCTGTGCTCATGCTCTGTTCGGCACAGATACAATTGGTTATATAGCACAGACAAAGGACCTGATTTAGAGTTTGTAGGAGGTGGGACATGTGCAAAAAAGCAGCTGATGTCCCGAATACCCATCTAGGAATGCATTGATGTTAATAATTTTTAGTAGATTTACGGCATGTGCAAACCTTAAATTCAAACCCTTATATTTTATGGTGTTTGTTAAAGAATATGCTCTCTACATGTTTTTATAACATTAGGAACAACGTATATTTTGAGTGTATGGCAAGATAAGCCAACCATGGTGATGACTAGACGTTAAATGTCACAATGTTTACACGGAGAGTAAATATTTGGTGAACATTTCTGAATTGAAAGAAGCCGTTAAACTTGGATTGCACTACAAAACTTATGCACATACTTGAGCTGAGTTCTGTAAACTTCAGTCGTCTTCATATTAGATTAGTGCTTTTCATTTCAAGATTAGCATGCATTTTGCAATATGGTAAAGTAAGGACGCTCTAGTATTTAGTCCAAAAGCAAACTTCTTGAAAGCGTTAATGAATATACTCACCTCTGAGAAAATTGCATCAGGAAACACATTTTCATTCAGGGAGCTTTGTTGTGCATTGGCATAATAAACACACACCTTTTATCCGTGGAAAAGTGTATGGGTGGAGAAAGATGACACACAGTCACAACCTTTGTGTCTTTAGGGGAAAATGTCAACCTTTTTTTAGCATCAAACTCTACATAGTTTTTAGGATTAAAATCTGTGTTGTCTAAATAACTTTTTGAAATGTTCATCAAGGTCAAGTTCTGGGGGTCTGTAATGGCTTCCCTGGATTTTTGGAACACCTTATCCTTGGCTGGTGATTCCATTACCTTGACATCCTCCCTTAGGTGTAAGACCTCAGACCCTGGCCTCTGGACCCCATCACTGAGCCTGCCACTGCACGGCCTGGGAGTCTCCTGTTGGTGGTACTGCCCTTCCTTAAGATTTTGTTATGGGTAAGTTAAGGTCAGGCTCAGTGGTTGAGTTCGGGAGCAAGTGGAGGGGCACCAGCCAGGCATAGAGGCGGTGCCTGGTGCAGCCTGTGGCTCGGCGGTGGAGTGGAGTATAGCCGCTGGGCCAGGCTGCTTAGAGCTAATGGTGCAGTTGTGTCGCTCAGACAATTGATTCTGACCATCATTTGCATATCTGAGAGTAGGTGAAAATTGTGGAAGCACTATTAACTTAATTGCTAATTTCCACATTGTTAGATACTGAGCACTAAGAAGTGTGCAAGCTTTGACTGTAGTGAACAAATAACTTCTGCACTCTTTCTGAATTACAGCCATGCTGGTAACACTTAATGATGTTCCCCTATTCAAGAATTCCCTGCCAGGAGTGCTAATCTGGATAGAAGATGAGGGTTACATGTCCCATTGATCTTTTTTTCCTCACTCTGCTCCCTCTTCCAAAACCATTATAGATAGTTTCTCTCTTCTGTGATGATCTTCCCTATCTTTAAAGTGAACTCCACAGAAGGGTGTTTGTGGATGCAGGTAAATTATTTTGGGGGATATGAATGCTGGTAAGTTCATTAAGGTGAATCTCTTGTTTTCCTTTTGAGACGACATTTAACATAGTCCACTTTGGTTTCCAAAATTCCCATTGAGAGGACTTAAACGACTTAACCATTGCATGTGACCTTCGCAGCTGTAACAGAAAATTTACTTAGCGGTTTTATCCACCCCGCGTTTCTCAGAATTGGAGCCCTCGCTGTTGTCATCTTCTTCTTGAAACCTACTAATGTTTGCCATCAGCCTGATGCGCATCTTTGCAACTGCTGGCACTTTGGCTGCACTCAGCCTTTGTCTGCCCTCAGACCCTACAAGAACACTTGACAACTGTGCACCAGACTCCTTCCACGTTGTCTTTATAATTTGCTGAAAATTTCAAGGCCTTACAACGGCATTTAGTGCTATGTGGCATATAGGGCTCTGCACAGTGTTGCACATTCTCTATTTTCTGCTCTGTTCTCCAGGCTTCCCAGCCCCCGTGAAAACAACTGGGCATCTGGTGAAACCATTCCACTAGGCTTTCTTTCCTTCCGGTTGACTACTCGGCTGTCATGGTGGATGTTGTGGCCCCATTGGACTCCTGTACCCCTCTAAAAACCTCTTCAGTTCTCCTACAGCCCTCTTCAGCAATCACAGAGAGGCTTACTATAGCGTTTGACTGTAGACAGTTAATTTCCTGGAGCAGTGTGAAGGTGGAGGTCAGGATTTCCACTGTTACCCTTTTGGAGATTGTAGGAAGTTGGCTCTTTATGCACTATTTCAAAGTAAGGAATAGTATGCACAGAGTCCAAGGGTTCCCCTTAGAGGTAAGATAGTGGCAAAAAGAGATAATTCTAATGCTCTATTTTGTGGTAGTGTGGTCGAGCAGTAGGCTTATCAAAGGAGTAGTGTTAAGCATTTGTTGTACACACACAAGCAATAAATGAGGAACACACACTCAGAGACAATTCCAGGCCAATAGGTTTTTGTATAGAAAAATATCTTTTCTTAGTTTATTTTAAGAACCACAGGTTCAAGATTTACATGTAATACTTCAAATGAAAGGTATTGCAGGTAGGTACTTTAGGAACTTTGAATTAACAAAATAGCATATACCGTTTTCACAGAAATGACATATAGCTATTTTAAAACTAGACACAGTGCAATTTTCAACAGTTCCTGGGGGAAGTAAGAGTTTGTTAGTTTTGCAGGTAAGTAAACCACCTACGGGGTTCAAGTTTGGGTCCAAGGTAGCCCACCGTTGGGGGTTCAGAGCAACCCCAAACTTACCACACCAGCAGCTCAGGGCCGGTCAGGTGCAGAGGTCAAAGTGGTGCCCAAAACGCATAGGCTTCAATGGAGAAGGGGGTGCCCCGGTTCCAGTCTGACAGCAGGTAAGTACCCGTGTCTTTGGAGGGCAGACCAGGGGGGTTTTGTAGGGCACCGGGGGACACACAAGTCCACACAGAAAGTACACCCTCAGCGGCACGGGGGCGGCCGGGTGCAGTGTGTAAACAAGCGTCGGGTTGGTAATAGAAATCAATGAGAGACCAAGGGGTCTCTTCAGCGATGCAGGCAAGGGGGGGGGGGGCTCCTCGGGGTAGCCACCACCTGGGCAAGGGAGAGGGCCTCCTGGGGGTCACTCCTGCACTGGAGTTTGGATCCTTCATGGAGGAATGAGAAACCTGCGAAGGTCTTGGCGGGTGCAGTGTCCCTACCAGGCGTCGGGTTCTGAGAAGAAGGCAGTCGCGGTCGGGGGGAGCCTCGGGATTCCCTCTGCAGGCGTCGTTGTTGGGACTCTGGGGGGGCAACTCTGGCTACTCATGGTCTCGCAGTCGCCGGGGAGTCCTCCCTGAAGTGATTGTTCTCCACAAGTCGAGCCGGGGGTGTCGGGTGCAGAGTGTCAAGTCTCACGCTTCCGGCGGGAAACCCAAGTTGTTTTAAAGTTGCTCCTTTGTTACAGAGTTGCAGTCTTGGGTGAACAGAGCCGCTGTCCTCAGGAGTTCTTGGTCCTTCTAGATGCAGGGCAGTCCTCTGAGGCTTCAGAGGTCACTGGTCCCTGGGGAAACCGTCGCTGGAGCAGTGTCTTTAGCAGGGGGGAGACAGGCTGGTAGAGCTGGGGCCAAGGCAGTTGGTGTCTCCGTCTTCTCTGCGGGGTTTTTCAGCTTAGCAGTCCTCTTCTTCTTAGGTTGCAGAAATCTGAGTTCCTAGGTTCTGGGGAGCCCTTAAATACTAAATTTAAGGGCGTGTTTAGGTCTGGGGGTTAGTAGCCAATGGCTACTAGCCCTGAGGGTGGGTACACCCTCTTTGTGCCTCCTCCCAAGGGGAGGGGGTCACATTCCTATCCCTATTGGGGGAATCCTCCATCTGCAAGATGGAGGATTTCTAAAAGTCAGAGTCACCTCAGGTCAGGACACCTTAGGGGCTGTCCTGACTGGCCAGTGACTCCTCCTTGTTTTTCTCATTATCTCCTCCGGCCTTGCCGCCAAAAGTGGGGCCGTGGCCGGAAGGGGCGGGCAACTCCACTAGCTGGAATGCCCTGGGGTGCTGTAACAAAGGAGGAGAGCCTTTGAGGCTCACCACCAGGTGTTACAGTTCCTGCAGGGGGAGGTGATAAGCATCTTCACCTAGTACAGGCTTTGTTACTAGCCACAGAGTGACAAAGGCACTCTCCCCTTGTGGCCAGCAACATGTCTGGAGTGTGGCAGGCTGCTAGAACCAGTCAGCCTACACGGGTAGTCGGTTAAGGTTTCAGGGGGGCACCTCTAAGGTGCCCTCTGGGGTGTATGTTACAATAAAATGTACACTGGCATCAGTGTGCATTTATTGTGCTGAGAAGTTTGATACCAAACTTCCCAGTTTTCAGCGTAGCCATTATGGTGCTGTGGAGTTCGTGCATGACAGACTTCCAGACCATATACTCTTATGGCTACCCTGCACTTACAATGTCTAAGGTTTTGCTTAGATACTGTAGGGGCATAGTGCTCATGCACTTATGCCCTCACCTATGGTATAGTGCACCCTGCCTTAGGGCTGTAAGGCCTGCTAGAGCGGTGACTTATCTATACTGCATAGGCAGTGTGATGTTGGCATGGCACCCTGAGGGGAGTGCCATATCTACTTACTCGTTTTGTCCTCACCAGCACACACAAGCTGACAAGCAGTGTGTCTGTGCTGAGTGAGGGGTCCCCAGGGTGGCATAAGATATGCTGCATCCCTTAGAGACCTTCCCTGGCATCAGGGCCCTTGGTACCAGGGGTACCAGTTACAAGGGACTTACCTCGATGCCAGGGTGTGCCAATTGTGGAAACAAAAGTACAGGTTAGGGAAAGAACACTGGTGCTGAGGCCTGGTTAGCAGGCCTCAGCACACTTTCAAATCAAAACTTAGCATCAGCAAAGGCAAAAAGTCAGGGGGTAACCATGCCAAGGAGGCATTTCCTTACAGAGATCGTAGATTGGATGACTGCCGGTTGACCAGTGAAGTCACCTGTCCATTTACATATTTGTTTGTTGTTTTAAAGAATATTGTATTGGTTTGCACAGCAGAAGAAACAGCATGACAAATCTCTAAATATACCCCACCTCACCCACTGTACATATCTTAATTTGGCAATAAATTTCGGGCTCTATTAACTTATTCACCTTTTTGTATCTTAAAGCGAGCTTCCAGTGTCCATTGAGTCCAGCCCAGAGGACCCCTCTCCTACTATATGTGTTCCACCCGAGGGACCATAACCTCCCCTGTGGGCAACCATTCTACCCCAGCTCAGCATCCCAACCACCCCATATCCTCTCATATTTCCGTTCACAGCCTCTACCTCGAAATGTTTTTCTTTCCAGTATTCTACATTGGTCCATACCCTCCAACCATTCTTCATCTCGAGGTAGTGTCCCCGATCCCCATTTCCCAGCAATATCTAGTAAAAGTACTGACAAGCGCCACCCTTATAGCTGAATCCCCATTGGTCCCTTAAACCATTTCAGGCTATGGCAAAAGATATGTGGCAAAAGATCTATCCTTTTGCTGTTGGCGTGAAGAGGGATGTGAAAAAAGCTGGAGATGTGTATTTTAGTATTAGATTCCTCGCATTCACACAGGCACAAAGACAACTTGGGATGGGATGGGATCGTGGAAGTTTCTGCAGTGCCCCAAGATTGACCACACAGTGCTCCCCAGATAGAATTGTCTTCCTGCGGCCCCCACAGAACATTGTTATGCAAAAGATTCTGGATTTGTCTGGAAGCAGAAGATTGCTATTAATGCTGGTGTAGAACTGAGGTGGGAGATATGGAGAAAGCCTGGGATAGATGGTCAGCTGACTATCCAGAGGGCCTGTCAACCTTACATTGAAGGGAAGCTTTAGGCAAGTTATATATCCAAGCACATGGTCAGCTTGTGGTAGGTGTGGTGTACAGGAAGCTGTTTTCCTACATATGACATGGGGGTGCACGGGGGCGTACGAAGACGTACGGCCGACGTTCGGAATGAAGTGATATAACTAGTAAGTGAAATATCCGCAGTGGCTAGCTATAAAAAAATAATGCCCGTTGGCCTGTTGCCAAACTGTAACACTATGAAATAAGTTGTGAATATTGGCACTGGGGACTGTTTTGCCAAAGAGAAGACTAGCCAGGCTTTGGTTCTTCCCTGGTCTCCCAGGAGTAGCACAGTGAAAGAAGGACTTACCGGAGTGGGCTCTGCCAGACAAGCAGTATGTGAAGACATAATGGAGGAATGAGAAACCTGCGAAGGTCTTGGCTGGATAGGAAGAAATGCTGACTGAACTTACATATTTTCCAGAGAACAAAAAACAAATAAAAAAAAAAAAAAATACTGGAAGATCATGCAACAGCATATTAACAATTCATTTATATAACGTATTCTATTCCTAACCCTAGGAGCAAATGGTAACATACATGCACATGAAAGTGTAAGTGGAAAATATTGCTATTCTGTCAAGAATATTTTGCTTTGATTCGGTTTGTTCATCCATAGGCATTTGTATGATCTCTGCCAGCTGTTTCCTGAAGCTGCTAGTGAAAGTCTCCGGTCTGTCTTCCGAGATGCAGCACATGAGATGGAAGAAGTCTTAGAGATCCGAGGTCATGCCAAATTTCCTACATTGGATATGGTGAGCTAGGTGACACTGTTTTAAAACATGTATCAATCGTTTTTGATTTGTTTTGTTCGTTTAATGCACCTCGAAGACAATGATACTGAATAACTGAGACAACAGAGATTGTTAGCTGTTTTTTTAAATAAGGCAGCACCTTTAAATGGTAGGCTTTTCGTACAGCCTTTAAAAGTAGATCTCAGACAAGTTGACCATTTAATACTAGGAACCCTTCAGCCTAAAATGCTCCTTAAAGAACTTGACTTTTACTTAGTGATTGACTTTACGTCTCCGCTGATACAGCACAGGAGCCCAGTGTTCCTGCCTCCATCTTAGATTATTCAATAATATTAACAATAACTTCAAACCGGTATCATTGACATGCCTTATGTCTCCAAACTGGACTATGCCAGTGTCTTACTCTGGACTTCCAGTGCACCAGCTGGGTTTCTGCTAAAAAATAGTAAAGCATTGCTGTGAGGCCAGGTCTGGACTGGAACTCACACGCCAAAATGACTTGTTTACATCCTTGAAGCTGGATCCCCGCTCCATCAAATAGCACAAATTAAATATGAAAGTAAACTGACCTTTTGAACTCTGGTATTTTTCCAATACAGCTGGAACAGTGTAACAATTGTTCACTCTTCAGCTTGTCAACCATTTCTCAGATGCCTTATTACGAGCGTTTCACTGTTGATGTTCTTTTCATGAGATACGTCCACGACCCTTCCTGCATCTGTTCTTTCTAAAGTCAATGTCCCATGCCAGGTACTTTCAGAGCGGTGCCACCTTGGACCATGGCACTCCATTCCGTGCCTGTCACCTGTTTCTGTGTGGCATCAGACCAATGACTATTTAATATTTCTAGCTTTCTGATACTGAATACATGCTTCAAGAACATTGTACCAAAAAAAGGATGAAGCATTGTTTGATAATGCTTTGCTAAGTTCTTTAAATCTGCTTTTTTTTTTCTCTCAACTGTTTCCAGTTTGTGTATTTGAAAATCACTGCAATCCTGTTTCCTACTTCTGACTTTTGGCATCCAGTTGTAACTCCTGCAATGACATACTTAAGTCAGTTGCTCATTAAGGTAAGTAAATCGGATTTTAGCAACATATCTTACTCTCATTTTGTGCTCTGACCTTTGGATGTCCTGCCTGCCTTACTTTAAATGTAGTTATAATGGTAAAACAAACCACAGTACTGGCAGAGTACTGCTCAGATTTAATCTTCTGCCTTTATCCTATTTTGTTAATCACATTATTCCTGTGTCATTTAAAGATTGGTTGTATTTAATTTATTTTTGTCTTTTTTGTCATGGATGTAAATCTGTACTTTTGTACCATCCTGGAAATTATTCTGTTTTTTCATGATGTTGTATAGCTTTATTATGAAGATGCCGTAATTAAGTGTGAAACTCGTTTATTACACAGAGAGCACAGAAAAAACAGTCATCTCCAGACATCATAACTGTTTCTTGAATTACTAGATTGGAGAATACATTTAAAAATATTTTCCATTGTACTGAGAGAGTGTAGCTTGTAATATATAATGCTATTTATACACCAAGACAACTTAATGATTTTAAATAGACTAAAGCAAAACATATTTATTTAACAATGAAATTATTTATTTGTTTGTGTAATGCACAAAACCTCCTGGACTAAATCCAGGTGCCGTGAACAACCATGACTATGAAGTGAAGACGTAACCGAAACAAAGGAAAGTTAACAGACAAGCCAGACTTTTAATGAGTTGTGAAACAATAGCAATGATTCTTCCACATTTGCAATTGAAGTGCATTCCAGAGTTTGTCCAATCACAGCGAACTGCCTGCCTCCCCAAAATTTATATTTAGTTTGAGGGATGGCCAAAAACAAGAGAACAGCTGAACGCAAAGATTTGTAAAACTTATGATCGTAGGAAGCTGGCCTGGTGTGTGGTGGGTACCTAAGGTACTTACACCTTATACCAAGTCCAGGTATCCCCTACTAGTGTAGTGTAGGCAGTGTCTAGAAGCCAGGCTCTCTAGAGGTAGCTGTGGATGAGCAGCCAAGGCTTATCTAGGAGATATGCAAAGCTAATGCAATACCACTGTAGTCACACAGCACTTACACACATGAAAGAAACCACTCAGTGTTAGAAAAATAAAGGTACTTTATTTTAGTGATACAATTACCAAAAAGTACTAGAGAGTCAACCCTCCAATAGGAGGTAAGTAACACACTAGATATGTACACTAGTAATCAGAAATAGGCATAGAAAGCAATACAAAACATGCAAATGGCAATAGACGATAATGACCCTAGGGGGAGGCCAAACCATATACAAAAAAAATGGAATGCGAATGCAGAACCCCCACCTAGGTAAGTGGAGTGAATAGAGGGAAGCTGGGGGAACTAGGAAACCCCAAAGGTAAGTACCACAGTGCCCCCCAGTGACCAGGAAGAAAGGAGCAAGTTACTGGATTTTCCCTGAACCACCCAAAAGAAAGAAAAATAAGATAATGTGACACCCACACACAGCAAGAAACCAACAGTGAATTCCTGAAGAGGAAGACCTGTGGAAAAAGGGAACCAAGTCCAGAAGTCATAGAAAAGTCCAGTGGGGGCAGGAGCCACTACCCACCCGTCTGTGGTTGCAGGAGTTGGTCGACGGTAGGCCGAAGATTGTCAGGAATGCAGCCCTGGAGTTGGTGAACAGTTCCTGGAGGATGAAGTCAACATCCCACGCCGGATGGATGATTGCAGTCAGTCAGTGACGTGGAAAAGCCACCAACAAGCCTTGGCAAAGGCAGAATTTTTGGTGAAGCAAAAGTGGAGCTGCCGGGGACCAGCAAGGTCCAGGAGGACTCAACCCACGGGAGGAGTCCTAGAGGGACCCTCAGCAAAGCAGAGAGTCCACAGAAGAAAAGGCAGCCCCCACAGGAGACCCACTGGAAAAGGAACCAGGAGTCACAGAGGAGCCCAGGCAGCACAACTGGAGAAGGGTCCCACGCTGCAGGAGAAGCACGCAGAGGGCTGTGCGTCACAGGAAGGAGGGCTGGAGCTCCCTTGGAGGAGAAGCCAACAAGCCTTAGTAGCTGCAAGAGTTGTGGTGCACGTGGGTACTGTCATGCATGGGAAGGCATGGGCTTACCTGCACCAAAGTTGGGTGGAGAGGACCAAGAGTACTATTCCAGACCACCACTCGTGATGCAGTATCCATGCAGCTCAGGATCAGAGGAGATCCACGCAGCCGGTCGTTGTTGCAGTTGGTGGCTGCGGAGGCAGGGGAGTGACTCCTTCACTCCAAGTGAGATTCCTTCTTCCTTCTCGTGCAGACTGAAGACTTGCTGCCCTCAGAGGATGCACAGCTGGGGAAATGTTGCAGAAGCTGGAAGGAGCCGTGGAAACAATGTTGCAAGCAAAGTCTTCATCGTGGATGTAGATTGTCAGTTCCTGGAGGGCCCAGTCGCAGCTCCAATGGCTAGAAGTCAAAGTAGAGTATGCAGAGGAGTCCTGCTGGAATCTTGTAAGCTGAATCTGAGGACCCACCCAAGAGAGAGATCCTAAATAGCCCTGAAAGGGGGATTGGTCACCTAGCCAGGTGACCACCTACCAGAAAGGGGCTTTGACATCACCTGCCTGACCTGGCCACTCAGATGCTCCCAGAGGCCCCTGCCCATCTTGAATTCAAGATGCAGAACCCAGAGACCCTCTGGAGGAGTTCTGTGCACCACCCCCGGGGTGGTGATGGACAAGAGAGTGGGCAGCCCCCTTTCCATTGTCCAGTTTCATGCCAGAGCAGGGACTGGGGTCCCTGATCCGGTGTAGACTGGTTTGTGCACAAAGGGCACCAAATGTGGCCTTCAAAGCATACCAGGGGCTTGGGGAGGCAGCCCCTCCCAAGCCATGTAACACCTATTTCCAAAGGGAGAGGGTGTTACCCCTCTCTCCCAAAGGAAATCCTTTGTTCTGCCTTCCTGGGCATGAGCTGTTCAAGCAGCAGGAGGGCAAAAACCTGTCTGAGGGGTGGCAGCAGCTTGGGCTGCCCGGAATACCCCAAAAGGCTGGTTGGAGCAATACTGGGGGTCCTTTAAGAAGCCCCCAGAGTGCATGGAATTATACTTCCAAAACTGGCAACAGTATTGGGGTATGATTCCGACATGTTTGATACTAAACATACCCAGGTTCGAAGTTACCATTATGTAGCTGGACATGGGTAGTGTCTCATGTCCAGTACACACATAAAATGGCATCCCCGCACTCAAGAAGTCCAGGAAAATGGAGCTGGAGTTCGTGGGGGCACCTCTGCTAGTGCAGGGGTGCCCTCACACACAGGTACTTGCACCCTAGAAGATGTTCATGTTGATTTATTTTCACTTGTTCTTAACCAGGCTTCTCACACCAGTAGCAATAACTTGAGGCTATAGACCAGTGGCATGCACAATACAAGCCTTTTTTTAAAATATCATTTGCTCCAGACCTATGGCAGCCTAGAGCCAGGCATGAGCAGGTTATTTAAACTCATAAGCTCTTGGAAGCCCCTATTTTGGTTCCAGATCAAGAGAAGAGGCTCAGTTTTAATCCAGGAACGTCATTGACCACAAAGAAAGTCTCTGAGCATCTGGCTTATATCAGACCGCTACAACTTGGACCAGTTTGCCAGAGCATGTTCTTAATCGACATTGGTCAGGGAGATTATGCTAGCCCATACACATCCACTATTGCGAACAGGCTTTTCCAGTGACATTAATCTGACAGATTCCTTACTAGGGGTGGTGCCTATATAGTACCAAGCAGGTAATTTCCAGCATGAACAATGCCAACGATGTTTAACCGAAGATGCCACCTACCGGTGCGCAGATGTACTGCTCAGAAACATTTTAAATACAGTCTGATGTCTGGGGAATATTCTAAAATGAGGAATCTGCAGCTAGATAATCTCTACCGGATAAGGTGTTACTGAAGGTAAGTAACTTGTGCTTCATTGACATTGTGTCACAGTATTGAAAAACAAAACTTGTTTTTCACTGCTATGGCATATTAATTGTCATTGTCTATTCACAGTCATTCTACTGATTTATTCCTGTCTGATGTGCATTGGACATAAACATTTTTTTAAATACATCTGTATTGTCATTTTGCATAAGATTACATGTGCAGTTTGTTTTGAATATACACCATACATCTCAAGAAAAATGTATATTAGTGTAATATTCATCTACATTATTCAATTTAAATGACTCCCATCTCAGTTTGACTCCCCAACGACTTTGTCGTACTAGGATGTTAAACCAAAGGTTACCTTGGTAATAAGGGTCAGTGCACACCAGGTTTGTAACAACCTGAGTATGTTGTGTGTGGCATCCCCTACGAGGGGATATAAGTTGTGGGGAGGGGATATTAGTCACATATGATTTTCTTTCTTAATCGTAAACTATGAAGTGAACTGAACCTTTCTGCAAATGTTACATATCTTGTTCAGCCTGACCGGGAGAAGGCACCTGGCCTTTGTCTTCGCCTACTGAGAGGACTATTTTAATTGGCAGGGCATTTAGGGGGGCTTCAGAGTGATCTCTCACCTGTCTCCTCTCAGTGTATTGTAGTCTTCCCTGGAGATGGGGATGGGGAGTAAGGAGTGTGTTCGAGTATTCAGTATCGGCAAGATGTCCCTGCTGCTGTTCTAGGTTTGTCTGGACTGGGTTCCAGATTGGGACTCTGCTGAAGTGCACCTACTACTTGTATTTCCTGCTCCTGTTGTGTCTGAGTCACCACCTCCCAGTATGTTGGTTGGAGTGTCCCAGCTGTTCAGGACCTCCCTCCACAGCCCTGCCACAGACTACCTTTTGGGACCCCTCGCGTCTTCCCAGCAAAGAGCTCTTTCTTCAGCCATAGCCTAATTGGAGACATCTCTCACCCATGACTCAACTACCAGTCCCGACTGGGATTTCCAAGCCATTGCAGTCTTGCGCTTGGTTAAGACAAGTGCCAGATCTATGAATTTTGTGCCCACCTGCTGCTTTACTGGTCTTCAGAAATTCCCCATCAAGCTTGACTTTATCATGTGTGGTGGTGTCTGCCCAAGGGCCTCCTCAAGGTGTTTTAACACTGCTGTCCACAAAATTTGGAGTGCTGGGCAATCCCATGTCATGTGCTTAAAGTCGACATCTGGTGTTTGGCATTTTGGGCAATGCTTAATGTTTCTTTCATAGATCACCTGAAGCCTGTGCGAGGTGAGGTATGTCATATGTAGGTAGTTGAATTGGAAATATTTCAACCTTGTGTTGTGTGACATTCTTTGGGGGTAGCCTAGTATTTTGTCCCAGTCTCCCTCTAAGATTTTGCATCCAATTATCCCCTCCCACCAAGTTTTGAGTGTCTAAGGATTCTCTACTCATAGTGTTCAGCGTTTTATATATCCAGGTCACCTGTTGTCTCGCAGAACCAAGTGTCAGTAGTGACTGCAGAACTAGGTGTAGTGCAGGTCATCTCTCCCTTCTCCCCATAGTACCTGGAAGGTTTTACCAGTGCCTTGTATGTCAGGAATTGGCCTCTGGGTAGCTAGAAGCTGTCAAATAGGTCCTCTAGTGGGATAAGGGTCCCCATCTCAAAACAGTCTCCAACTCAATTTATTTGGAACAGAGGAAGCTATCTAATTTTGTGTGGAGTGTGTGAATTGGGGAGTAAAATGAGTAACCCCGTTCTTGTCCATGTTGGACCCTCCAGATAATCATCCAACTCCCATCTCCAGTGCCATTCCCCAAACCCTGTTGCCAGTTTATGGGCAGACACTCCCGGTAGTGGGGACATTTAACTGCCTAACAATACATCCGCTTCACAGTTATAATCTCCTTTCAGCATCAACACATCGCTGGCCATGTACCTTAATGGGGTTGATAGTGACTGGAAGAATGCGAGCTGACCGTGATTGGGTGCGTATATGCTGCCTGATGTCATTTCTTTACCCAGAAGCTTACCTGTCAGCAAAACAACTCCCCTTTCCCAGGACCGCTCGGCAACAGCCAGCCGCCCAAACGTACAAATTCCAGGAACCAAGTACATCAATTCAACTCCACCGACACCTTCCAGGGGTCAAGTGGGGGGTGTAAGAGAAGGTACCATTGACCTGCTCCAGCCTACCCCTGCTTATGTCGCAGGGGCAAGTTCTCAATGATATTCCTGCATGAGTGTGGCCCCCGACCAGGCCACAGCAAGGTGTCAAACCATTGTAGCGTGTGGGCCCCATTAAGGTGTTGTCACAGCCGAGCATGTCCCTTTGAGGGCAGGCAATATGCACTATGTTCCGTGTGCTGAGGTTGTTGTCTCTTCTTGTTGTCGATCTCTGTGTGTGCTGGACAGTATCAGATCAACTCTACTCATGCGGTGTCACTCCAGGCAAGGCCGCTTGCGACAGTGCTGATCCATCTGATTCGAAATCTGATGATAGTTTGTCTGAGAGGGATTCCTGTTCAGATTCCGTTCCTGTTTTATTCTTGAAGGCCACCGCCACTTTGTCTCTGTCTGACTCCATCTTGCTGGGTTTCTTCTGGGTCTCCCTGGTCTTCGCCCTTTGTGGGCTTTTCCTGGAACTCTGAATTTTTCTTGCCTTCTTGGGGTCTGGGAGGGGCCGTACCAGTTTTGTGTGTTTCCAGCAAGTCCATGCCACTGTGCTCACAGAAGTGTGTCTTACCGTCCAGCGTGATTTTTTTTAAGCTTGGCTGGGAACAGTAGAGAGTATTTTATCCCTTCGTCTCGGAGCGCTTGGAGCGCTTTTTTTTTTTTTTTTTTTAACTGTCATGAAGGAGGCCTTTTTAGATTGGATTGCCGCTGTGTAGTAAGGAAACAATGTTACCTTGCCATTTCTAATGTTGTATGGGCCATCTTTTCTTGCTCTCTGCAGGAGAGAGTCATGATCTTTAAAATGTAAGCTTTGCGACTACTGGACGAGGCAGTCCTCCCAGTGCTGGTGGTCTGGCTGGGACTCTGTGTGCACGTTTGATGGCAAAAAAGGGTGTCAAACGTCCCGGAGCCACTTCTTTGTTTAACCATCTGTCTAGGTATGCCACCATATCTCCGCCTTCCCAGCCCTCAGGAAGTCCCTCTATGCGGACTTTATTTCTCCGATTACGTCCTTCGGCGTCCTCAGACCTTTGTTCCAATGTCTGTAGACTGTTGTGCAATGCTCCTACCTGTTGTGCTAGGTCTAGCTGGGCTGGCTGTATTTCTTCGTGCCCCGACTCCACTTCCTTCACCCTGTCTGCCAGTTTATGGTGTTCGGCCCTCTGTAAACCTAGGCCCATGGGCACAGCCCCCGTATCTTGTTGGAGTGTAGCTTTTGTGTCTGCCATCGCTACCAGTAGTATTCTATCAAACTGCATTTGCAATGAGGGGACTGTGTCCTTTGAGCCTCCCGTCGTGTCATGTATGGGCTGTGTTGGCAGCAATGACCCGATCTGACTGTCCCCTTGTTTTGTTCTGGGTTTCCCTATAATTTATTTGTCTGAGTGTCCGGCCGACCGGTCAGGCTAGGTCAGTACAGCTAGGAGATACGATGTCTTCAGGTATTGCTGCCAGGATAACAGTGGGGTGTCACTCGGAGATGTACTGCAGGCCGGGGCAGGGTGGTGGTTGGGACTTATTAGGTTCTTCGTTGCTTGGGCCAAACTTGAAGATGGTTATGAGCCTGAAATCTCTGCTCTTTGTCAGCTGGATGGTCCCCAGCATTTGTCATTAAAAGAGTGTGTTTGTTTCATTTAAGCCCGTCCAGCTGTGACTCGCTCCAACCCTGCCCCCTCCTAGGCACTCCGTGGGTTAATTTCAGGGCCTTGTATTGGCCGTCTTTAAGACGTTGAAGCTGTTATTTCCACTGCACCTGGAAGAAGCATCATTAGTGTCCCATCAGGGGCAGGCAGGTGGCGAAGGGCTGTTGGAGCTCCTGTAGGCAGCAGGATGCCCCCAGCTGTGCGGGTGGCATGTGTTTATCATCCTTTTCAAGTGGGGGGTCACGCTGCAATGTAAGGCACTGTTTGTTCATCGCCGGTCTCACCATTCATTTTCTTTAGCTTATTAAGTCTGCGTGCGAACTCTGTGGTTTTCTAATGTTGTAACAGCCAGCAACTTCCTTGGAGCCCTTAGTGCATTTCCATATGGTACTTGCTCCTTTATCTAGGATGGGGGCGCACCCCATCATCAGTAGTCCCCTAATGAGCTCTGTAAGGAAATGCCTCCTTGGCATGGTTACCCCCTGACTTTTTGCCTTTGCTGATGCTATGTTTTGAATTGAAAGTGTGCTGAGGCCTGCTAACCAGGCCCCAGCACCAGTGTTCTTTCCCTAACCTGTACTTTTGTATCCACAATTGGCACACCCTGGCATCCAGGTAAGTCCTTTGTAACTGGTACCTCTGGTACCAAGGGCCCTGATGCCAGGGAAGGTCTCTAAGGGCTGCAGCATGTCTTATGCCACCCTGGAGACCCCTCACTCAGCACAGACACACTGCTTGCCAGCTTGTGTGTGCTGGTGAGAACAAAATGAGTAAGTCGACATGGCACTCCCCTCAGGGTGCCATGCCAGCCTCTCACTGCCTATGCCAGTATAGATAAGTCACCCCTCTAGCAGGCCTTACAGCCCTAAGGCAGGGTGCACTATACCATAGGTGAGGGCACCAGTGCATGAGCACTGTGCCCCTACAGTGTCTAAGCCAAACCTTAGACATTGTAAGTGCAGGGTAGCCATAAGAGTATATGGTCTGGGAGTTTGTCAAACACGAACTCCACAGCACCATAATGGCTACACTGAAAACTGGGAAGTTTGGTATCAAACTTCTCAGCACAATAAATGCACGCTGATGCCAGTGTACATTTTATTGTGAAATACACCCCAGAGGGCACCTTAGAGGTGCCCCCTGAAACCTTAACCGACTGTCTGTGTAGGCTGACTGGTTCCAGCAGCCTGCCACACTAGAGACATGTTGCTGGCCCCATGGGGAGAGTGCCTTTGTCACTCTGAGGCCAGTAACAAAGCCTGCACTGGGTGGAGATGCTAACACCTCCCCCAGGCAGGAGCTGTAACACCTGGCGGTGAGCCTCAAAGGCTCACCCCTTTGTTCCAGCACCGCAGGACACTCCAGCTAGTGGAGTTGCCCGCCCCCTCCGGCCACGGCCCCCACTTTTGGCGGCAAGGCCGGAGAAATTAATGAGAAAAACAAGGAGGAGTCACTGGCCAGTCAGGACAGCCCATAAGGTGTCCTGAGCTGAAGTGACTCTAACTTTTAGAAATCCTCCATCTTGCAGATGGAGGATTCCCCCAATAGGATTAGGGATGTACCCCCCTCCCCTTGGGAGGACGCACAAAGAGGGTGTACTCACCCTCAGGGCTAGTAGCCATTGGCTACTAACCCCCCAGACCTAAACACACCCTTAAATTTAGTATTTAAGGGCTTCCCTGAACCTAAGAATTTAGATTCCTGAAACTACAAGAAGAAGAAGACTGCTGAGCTGAAAAACCCCTGCAGAGGAAGAACAGAAGACACCAACTGCTTTGGCCCCAGACTTACCGGCCTGTCTCCTGCCTTCCAAAGAAACCTGCTCCAGCGACGCTTTCCAAGGGACCATCGACCTCTGAATCCTCTGAGGACTGCCCTGCTTCAAGAAAGACAAGAAACTCCCGAGGACAGCGGCACTGCTCCAAAAGAACTGCAACTTTGTTACAGAGGAGCAGATTTAAAGACCCCTGCAAAACCCCGCAAGAAGCGTGAGACTTGCAACACTGCACCCGGCGACCCCGACTCGACTGGTGGAGAACCAACACCTCAGGGAGGACCCTCCGGCGACTCCAAGACTGTGAGTAACCAAAGTTGTCCCCCCTGAGCCCCCACAGCGACGCCTGCAGAGGGAATCCCGAGGCTCCCCCTGACCGCGACTGCCTGAACTCCATTTCCCGACGGTTTACACACTGCACCCGGCCGCCCCCGCGCTGCTGAGGGTGTACTTTTTGTGCTGACTCGTGTCCCCCCCCGGTGCCCTACAAAACCCCCCTGGTCTGCCCTCCGAAGACGCGGGTACTTACCTGCTGGCAGACTGGAACCGGGGCACCCCCTTCTCTCCATTGAAGCCTATGTGTTTTGGGCACCTCTTTGACCTTTGCACCTGAACGGCCCTGAGCTGCTGGTGTGATAACTTTGGGGTTGCTCTGAACCCCCAACGGTGGGCTACTTTGGACCCCAATCTCAAACCTGTAGGTAATTTACTTACCTGCTAAAACTAACATTACTTTACCTCCCCCAGGAACTGTGAAAATTGCAGTGTCCACTTTTAAAACAGCTAAATGTGTTTTATGTAAAAAGTATAAATGCTATTGTAATTGTTCAAAGTTCCTAAAGTACTTACCTGCAATACCTTTCAAATGAGATATTACATGTAGAATTTGAACCTGTGGTTCTTAAAATAAACTAAGAAAATATATTTTTCTATAACAAAACCTATTGGCTGGATTTGTCTCTGAGTGTGTGTTCCTCATTTATTGCCTGTGTGTATGTACAACAAATGCTTAACACTACTCCTTTGATAAGCCCACTGCTCGACCACACTACCACAAAATAGAGCATTAGTATTATCTCTTTTTGCCACTATCTTACCTCTAAGGGGAACCCTTGGACTCTGTGCATGCTATTCCTTACTTTGAAATAGCACATACAGAGCCAACTTCCTACAAATCAAATCAAATCATTAACATTTATAAAGCGCTCTACTCACCCGTGCGGGTCTCAAGGCGCTAGGGGAAAAAGGGGGGGTTATCGCTGCTCGAACAGCTAGGTCTTTAGGAGTCTCCGGAAAGCGGAGTGGTCCTGGGTGGTCCTGAGGCTGGTGGGGAGGGAGTTCCAGGTCTTGGCCGCCAGGAAGGAGAAAGATCTCCCACCCGCCGTGGAGCGGCGGATGCGAGGGACAGCAGCGAGTGCGAGGCCAGAGGAGCGGAGGAGGCGGGTGGGGACGTAGAAGCTGAGGCGTCTGTTGAGGTATTCCGGTCCCTTGTCGTGGAGGGCTTTGTGTGCGTGGGTGAGAAGTCGGAAGGTGATCCTTTTGCTGACTGGGAGCCAGTGCAGGTGTCTCAGGTGTGCGGAGATGTGGCTGCTGCGGGGTATGTCGAGGATGAGGCGGGCCGAGGCGTTTTGAATGCGTTGCAGGCGATTTTGGAGTTTGGCTGTGGTCCCGGCGTAGAGGGTGTTGCCGTAGTCCAGGCGGCTTGTGACGAGGGCGTGGGTCACGGTTTTTCTGGTGTCGGCGGGGATCCAGCGGAAGATCTTGCGGAGCATGCGGAGGGTGAGGAAGCAGGCGGAGGACACGGCGTTGACTTGCTTGTACTACAAGCTCCTTCTTTGTGGATTTGTGAGTTTCCTGTGCCCGAGGGCCTTTCCTTGGGTATGCATTGGCCTAGTGAGTAGTGTATGCTAATTTGGTGGTATGGGGAATGATTGTGCTCCCGTCCTCCTCCCTTCAGCTTTATGGAAGTCTGTCCATGTTAATGAGGACTTTAAGGTTGTGGGGTGGAGCAGGGCCAGTTGTCCATGATCAAGGCACCCCACCACCGTGAGAAGCCGCCTCACTGACTACGAGGAGATTCCCGGGTCCTCTTTGGTGGTGTTACGCGCTCAGTGTGTGCCCTTAGGCCGTTTGGTGTGCAGACCGCGTACACTGAGTATAGTGTCTCCCTGGCTGTCACGGGCATTTGTTGAAAGCCCTCCAGGTCCTGCAGCAGCTCTTGGTTGCTGGACTTACCTGTCGTATGGGCCCGTGACTCCGGATCGCTCCCCGCTATTCTTGTGAGGTCGGCTTGCTCCAGGCGGGGCCGGGTCCGGCGAGTGCCCCTCACTAGTCTTCTTCCACCTCGCCTAAGGTCCCGCCCGAACCCATCCACACACAGTTGGGAGAATGGCAGCACAGGATTGAGTGGTTAGTGAGCTACATGGGCCTCCAGGGCTGACAATGTTACAGGATTTTAATTAGGCAGGAGCGGAGTGCCCAGGTTATGTGTCCGCCGTCTGAGGCTGTCAAGCCACACCTCTGCATGAGACTCAAACATGGCATGATACTCAAGGGACTCAACCGAATACTGAGAATTCGGGCAATCTGGATTTGAACCAAATAGTGCCATTCTGTTCATGGCAGGCTTGGTTTTCTGACTGTATTTGGTTATCAACAGCTTTTTGGGTCTTCTACAAGTTGCTGATCTCCTGGTCCCAGCCATTCCTTCTTCTCATTGCTGACCTCGACATCTGGGTACCTGATAAACTAGCATATACAAAGGCAGGCTTCAGACAATCAGTCTATTCTACCATGCATGCTGCAAAGAAAGTCCCATTACACAAGGTGTTAGTACAAGAACAAATGGGAACATCGCCATAACATTTACAGGCTCATTTGATCACATGGTAACATTATTAACCTACTCAGATTGAGGAATCCATGTAGTCCTTCATTTATGTTTTTCGGTCCTAGACGTTACGTCTCTGTGGCGTATCAGTTCGGTCCTTAGCTCCTATGTGCACAAACCAATGGGCTCTGTAGAACAGTGGTTCCCAACCTGTGGTTCGGGGACCCTTGGGTTTCCGCAAAGCCTCCTCACGGGGTCCACGATTGCTTAGAAAATTAAATTAATAATATTAAGGCATTAGGTCCCCAGCTCTCAGTAATGACTCAGTGGGGGTGAGGGTGGCGGGGCGGGGGGGGATGGCGGATTCCAGTAATGATATAGTAGAGGTCCCCCGGTTCCAGTAATGATAAAGTGGGGTCCACAGAAGTCAAAAGGTTGGGAACCACTGCTATAGAACCTTGTGACTTATACCTTTTGAGATAGAAATCAGCTTTGCAACTACTTCTTTTTGCAATAATGATTTGCGAACTTCATGTTCTTTCTTCTTCAACAAATCAGTCTTGTCCTCTTTTCCTGTTAAGGTTTTGGCAGACTTTTAGCATTTAACTGGGAATTAATCTTTAAGGAAACTTTACACAATATTGATGTAGCTAATGTTTTTTATGTTTGGAACTTTAAAAACCTGCCTGAAGTCTGTATTCATCACGAACAATAGTCTCACCAAATGCATCAAAGTGGTACTTGCTACTGTTGCAAAGTGGATGGGCTTATGTTTCCAAAGGCCCACAACACAAGAGGCTTCAGTTTCCTGCGAAACTCTATGGTCTTTCCTCCAAAGCCTAACCAGTATTGGCAGCTATAAATAAAGCATGTGCCCATAGGAGAGATTTATCTGACACTAGTTATGTTTCATGAGCCCTGCAGTTTGAATGTATCATTACACAAATATGCAGATTTAGTCTGGAAAGTTCTGTACACACAATTGAAGCTTTGTTTACTTTTTTGTACTTTTACTTCTTCCTCCTTTAGAACACTCACTCAGTCATTCCCCTTTTACGCATCCGCTGTGCTCTAAGCATGTGTGTCAAAAACGTTGGATGTGGGGTGGGATGATTGTGTAGCATATTAGTATGGAGCCAAGGGACTGGATGTGAGGAGATAATGCTGACACATTATCCCCTTATAAAAATATCCTAAAAGGAAAATTTAGGAGAGGTTGTTTTCCAGTCTTGCAGTGCATTCCAAAGCAGTAACAAATGTCTAAATGAATCATCATTAAAGTAATTCTTCTTGTTAAAAACCTTATTTTAAACATTAGTACCTCTAACTTCAAATGTCTCATTCTCAAAGTTGTGATGTTTTGTTTTCTTTTTAGTGTCCAGTTCTCTCGCTTAAAGATGTTGCAGCTGGTTTGTTTCTGTGTTGTATTTTTATTGAGTATGTGTCTCTATCAAAGAGATTTGCCCCTGAACTCATTAATTTCCTCTTGGGAATCCTACATCTTGCAGTACCTACAAAAGGAGAACGAGGTATGTATATTATGCAAAAATCATGTGGGAGACAAATAAGTTTGTCTTCACATATAATAGTGTTTCTTGTATTCAAAGCTGCAATTGATATGTGATTTAGATGTGCAGAGTGTAGCATGCTATATATTACCATTGTTGAGTGGGCATAACTGTTGGAAGGCAAAGCCTTGAGTGGGTCATGATACACCTCCCTCAACAATGGCGATAGATAGCATAATACACTGCACAGCAGCACCTACGGGTTATGTCATGGCATCTTTATGTGTACTTGCTTAAAAAAAGACATATATTTAAATAAAAAAGGATGCAAGAAGTTACATTTGTACTGTAAGTTAAAATCACATTGAAAGGCCTTCTGATTGTCAGGATTGTTGTTCCACATGCGGAGCATTCGTAATATACAATGAGCTAGTTTTTTCTTTTGCTTTTCTTTTTTCAGTCTCTCCCCATGTATTCCTTCCCCCTCAACATCCTCTACTCCCATTGTTACTCTTCCACACCCATCAGCTGTATTGTTTTTAATATATAAACCTACTCCCTTCCGTTGCTCCCTGGCTCCCCACTGCTGCTGCTTATCGTCTTTTTTAACTTGCTCCCTCTCCCGTAACCCTCTGCCCCATCCTTCAGGTCTTCTATTGCTCTCCTTCCCCTTCTAGCAGCTGTATTTTTCCACGGCGCCGCCACATTCTGCAGTCACGCTTTTGCACACATTTTATTTAATGATTTATTAATATTACCATTCCAAGATTGGCGTCCACCACCTTGGAATGTTAAATAAAAAGAAAAGTATATGTCATGATAGGTGATGACATATGCACCTGTATGTGTCATCATGTTAGGGTCCCTTTAGCGTCATAATGTATCGATGCGAAAGCGTGGTAACACATACAGTCGTATACACCATTGCTTTCTTAGTTTTCTGATGCTGTTCATCATTGGCAATAGTTTTGTTAAGCATTGTCAGAGCCAATAGTTTTGTGTTGGCAAAGTCAAAAGACGAGATCCACAGGCTTTACCAATGCCTGTTTTAAAGATGAGTTCACAGGAAGAAATAGAAAGTAGCAGTAATAAAAAATAAAAAAAATACATTGTTCTGGTTCAAAGTCAAGTTGCTGTCCATTGCCACATTTGGTGATTCCACCTCCTATCAACGTATCAGGAGCAAACTCTGCCCCTGGTGCTAATGCGATTCTCACTGACAAGTGGTCAAGTGGAAAACCCATGACAGGTTGGATGTAACCAGTTACCACTTGAATGTTCAACCCACATATGGCTCATAGGTATTTCATCAAGAACCTCCCCATTGCACACACTGAAAGACAGTCTCATCCACCAGCCTGTAGCACTGCAGCATCTCTTCTCTTAACACCAACCTTAAATACTCTACAAAAAGACACAGGAATCAGCACCACCCAGGGCATTTTCCATGTGTCCATGATGCTATAATTTCATGAACCATGAACTCCTTCTTCCCTTCTGAGACTCACACATCACCACAGAACTAAAGGTATTTTGCCATTTGCTTTAAATAATCAGTGCCACAAGTACGCAAAGACTGATGAGGATCCTTAGTTTTGCCAAGTCAGAAATAAATAGCTTGTTTAGTCCTGTTTTTTGCATGGTGGAGTCTGGTAATTTCAGTTTTGCTTCTGTAATGGATAGAAATACAAGTATCCTACTACACATGAATGGAACATACCAGGACTGGATATATCACTAAGTTTCCTTGTGGGGACCAAATGCACGTGACTCTACTAAAGCAGAACATGCTAAATCGTGTTGTTTTGATCACTCCCCAGAAAACTGGTCCCTGCCTGTAGTCATTGTCTTGAAGTGAATGTAGTGATAGGAGTACAGACTTGGACAATAGATCTGAAAGGAGGTAACCCCTTTTATGTTGCTGAAATAGAAACTTAAGATTTGACTCAGTTACTATGATACATGCTGAAGCAAATTTGCAAATTATGGTTTCCACTAGTGTTGTTTTTGTGTATGCATATTTGCAATCACTTGTTTCAAAAAATAAAAGCTGAAGTGTGTTTTTAGTGAATCACGGTGTCACAAATTGCAATAGCTAAAACAATTTATTTAGGTATGCCTCTTCACACCTGTGTCCTTTCACTGCCCTAGTCTCCAAGTAGGACTATATTGAAAGATTATAAAGGGGGGTTTATACCACTCATTGAAATTGGACTGGATTTTTTAAAAGGGTAGACTGGTACTCGATATTTGGTATTTTACTGTAAGTAATAGCACACAACTGGCCACCAGCATAATATAACGTATTCTGGGAATTCAACATGTGGGTCACCAGCCCACTGAGTTAAACATTGTGGCACCAACAGTTGGACCTGCACCAGAAGTGGATCTGGAATTGGTTTATCTGTATCCTTTTGGTTAGTCTGTTTCCATTGTTGGAGGAATCCCCAACGAAAGCTGGAGGCACAATTAAACCAAATGCTACCAAAGTGTACTAAGGGCAACACATTAGGATAACATTGGACATAGGCCTAAAGATAGTTACAACATAGTGCATAGGAGCTGTAAAATCATTTAAAATAATTGTATCTTAACCTCAGTTCCTTTCATTCAGGGTTATTATGAAGATTGTAGTTTTAACTGTTGGATGCACCTTCCTGTTCACAGGTCCTATTTCTTCCTAAAGATAGAGATAACTGTATATGGAAGGGATGGGGGGTTATTTGTGGCCATGCTGTATCCAAATTCCTAACCGGTGATGCCTTTTAGATTTAGACTTGTCCGTGCATGACCTAGAAAGCGGTAAGTGCGCAAAGGGAGTAACTTTGTTCTCCTTTTGGATTTTCGTAATGTTGTGGCCCATGGTCTCTATTGGTTAGCAGATATTGACAGTAAACCCTGACTGCCCCGGGACCACAGGAAAAGGTCTCAGTGAGTGTCTGCCAGTTGGGAGGGAGATTAGAGAAAGGAATCAACACAGTACATGAAGAGTTGAGCTTGTGGGATCACCCAGTTTCTAACATCTTGAGTACATTCACTTTCTTGATTGAAGGTGTGGTAAAGGATGGAAAAAAGAAGTGCTGGATAGGTGGTGATAGGAAAAGCCAAAAGAGGAGATGTTCTCGCCGAGGCAGATGTAAAGAGAAAGCATTCAAGGCTGGGCATTGAGAGACCCCCAGTGGTAGGGAGCATGCAGGGAGTAAAAGGAGCTCTAGAAGAAAGGGAAAGAACGGTCTGAGAAGTAGAAGTAGTAGGCTAGTGTTGTGTCAGTGAGTCTAACTGAGGTAAGTGTGTAGACTACTGCTAAGTCAATAAGGAAGAGATAGTGGAGATGTGATTATTATGGGCAGACGTGATGAACATTCCCCCCTGTATGAGTGCAATCTCGGTGGAGTATTTTGGTGGAAACCTGATTGTAGGAGACTGTTCAAGAGTTTTGAAGAAAAGGAAAAGTTATAAAAGTGAATGCCAGTTTAAGGGAGTTACAGCTTTGTGTGTGCATGCCAGAAAGAAGAGACTATTTAAATAGCATGAAGAAGAAGTAAAATAAACCAAAATAAAGTTCAAGGCTATGGAAATAAACCTCTTAGGGCTGGGGAAAAGACTAATGTTTGGAACATTGATTTTAAGGAAGATATCTGATGCCAAATTGCTAGCCGAGAGATTAGACTGCATTTGGTGAAATTAAGTCTGAAAGAAAAATGAGTGAAGTGATGTGACGAAATTGTGATAATAAGTAGACTTAGCAGAGTCAAGAGCTATTGTGAAGTTATGTAATGTTTGTTCATATTTTACTAGATACTCAAGAGTTTAGATTTCCCCTAAGAGGTCACACTTGGGTTTTCAGAACTCAAATGTTTGAGAATCCTGAAAGGGGATATGTTGTGGTTTCTACTAGAATGCATCAGTGATCTCTCTTCTGTCCGCGCAAGCAAGTGGGAAAATTGATATGTCAAACTTATTAGGAATGACGGCTGCCTGGAGCTTGAGTTCTCTTCTGACTAATGGTGTTTCGATGGGATCTAGAATTGCCATAAAAAGACTTTGCTGTACTGAAGTTGCCCTCAGGGAAAGTCTTTCTATATTTGGGAACCCCTCTGACCCACCATCTTCTTAATACCAGTTTTTGTCTATCAGTGCCGTGCATTGCATATTAATGGTGCACGTTTCTTGGTTGGTCAAATGCAGATTGTTACAACCAATATTATTATTATTAATTGGTTGTAGCAAAACTGGTATTAGATTGCTAATACAGAGGGGAGTTTGTAAGGAATGCCAGGGAAGGGGTAGAATGATTACCAGGGTCGTGGGGAGGCTGCTGAATGCTTGTTTGTGGTTTAGGGGGAGAGTAAGTTAGTGACTTTAGAGACTTTGGTGGGGGGCTCAGTGTGAGATGTGGTGGGGCTGCAAATGGAAAAGGGAACAGTGTAGGCTTTCAGTAACTTGAAAAAAGTGATAGGCTATGACTACAGGATAATCACAAGAATCATTATGGCAGGGACTGAGCACGTAACAGCAAACCCAGAGGGGGTTAAATGGGCATTTGTTGGGTGTAGGGACTACAAGGCTAACAGGAGTTGCAGGCAAACCACAAAAAGTTCAACGAGACTGCCAAGAGCCAGACACCATGCATACAGACTACTGATAATTCTGTGCAGTCAGCTGCCCGTGATAGTGCCCCACATTCAAGCTAATCCACTCAGATTCATGGTGAAATCCATGAGCTAGCTTGAGCACAGCACATCAAATGTACATCAGGACATGCTGGGCTGTTTGCTGGCAGTGCTATGGTGGATTGGATGTCATGCCGAGAACAGAGACTGTTTGAAGGTAAGTCCAACCTAGATGCTTCACCACATGGCCAAAGCTGTATTCAAGCAACAAGGGAGGTTTAGAAGGGTCCTGGGTAAACATGGTCCTAGTTCTTTTGTCCTACAGCCATTTTAGGATCACGTTTTAGCCCTGCTCACAGCATAATGTACTGTACAAAGTACCAGCATACTAGTGAACCACACGCAGCCACTAGACCCAACAAACTAATAGTCTTCAAACACAATGTGTGCCTTGCACCATACAGAAAAACATCCACCTGCAAGCCCAGTGCGGGGCCAACAAAAGAGCAAATGAGAACCAGTTCACAATACCATAAGGGAGTTTTAAAATCCAAATCTGGAGTCCAGGAACACCACCAACTTCATAACGCCAAACCTCTGCCAGCACCTGCTTACTCCCCCTGTGACTATGAAGCACACACTGGAACAGCCACAGCCAAATACACCCATCCAGCAGCTAAAATGGTGAGCATAAACCTACACCTAGACATGAGAGCACTACACCCACTAGTGCATTATGCAAGGTTCATATGAAACACTTAAACCCAGGCAGACTGAAAATCCAGGAGGGCTCTGAAACCCTAGAGCAAGGAAGCACTGAACAATACTGGAGGGAAAGTCACACTGTGCTGTAGAGAGGTGTAAACAGCAGGACAGCGGCATGCAGGTGACGGAAACAACTGTGAAAGATAAAGGATAATCAGAGGTGTAATACACTAGGACGAGAGTAAGATTGCAAAAACCAGTAATCAGATCTCTGGTTACAGATTCACTGGCTAGAAATGTAGACATAATGTTCGATGACCAGCTAACATGGAAGTCTCTGGTCTCTAAGCTCACCTGCACATGTTATCTAGTCTTGTGCCCACTTCAGAAAATTCTCAATTTGTTTCTTCCAGTAGAAGAAACTCCTGCTCTCATGTTGTCCAGGCTGGGCTGTGTGAACTCCATATACCTGGTTCTCCCTGTGTAATATAACATAACATTGCACATCTATTTTTAACCATTTAAATCTTGCCACTGACTTACAGATGTTTATTAATATTATCATTAAGCATCTGATTTATTACTCATTTTGGTAACCTCAAAATGCTTAAAAGCTGATATACCCGCTAAGATTTGAACCTACTCATTCTCGAAGATCCTTCTCATTGAGCCAGACAAGGGGTTGTTTATTCTCTTACCTCACTGTGTAAAGGTGAAACTAACTCCTTCTGACCTTTGTAGGAAGCTGGTCCTTTATATAGTTTACCAAAATGAGGTATACTGTGCAAAGAGTCTATGGGTTCTCATACTAGTGGACAGTGGCTTGTTCTAGCAATCCTAAGATGCTCTGTTAAGGGGTAGTGTGGTTGAGCAGCCTAAGGCTTATCAGAGAGGAGTGTTAGACATTTACCATAGGCACACAGTCAACAAATGAGAGACAGAACTCAATGAGGAGATCCACACCAATTTATAAAAATAACAAGTATCTTTATATATATGTAGGCACCAGAATCAATATGATCAGGCAAGTACATTTTGCAAGAGAAATACTTTCAGGTTTCAAAAGTCGACAGTGCATTTTTCAGAGGCAACAATGTTATCATATGGAGGAAAAACAAATACTGCATACAGGTACAGTACGACGACCTACAGGACCAATCTCCTGGACTTGAGGTAAGTGTGGGGTGAGGTCCAAGGCAGCAACAACAGGTCATCTCGGACGGCACTGGGGCACCCGGGTGCTGAGGTGCTTTTCAGCGTTGGGTGCCCAATGTTATCCTATAAAGGAAAAACATTACTGCATTCGGGCACTTCACGGCAACTTATGGGACCAATCTCCAGACTTAAGGTATGTGTGAGGAAAAGTCCAAAGCCACAGCAACAGGTCACAGCTGGCGGCACTGCAGTGGCCGGAGGTGCAGAACAATGTTGGGTGCTTAATGTTAGTCAATGGGGATCGGTCCCGTTAAGAAGCGGCTGTAGGTTTGGACTGGGAGGCCAGTGGGGCTGAACTAGCTAGTGGGCGAGCTCTCCCAATGCTCAGGGATGTGGGGACACCTTAGGTCCTCTTCTTTACAGGGCAGGGGCGACGGGTGCAGAGGTGTCTTGAGCTGTCAGATTTTCATCACTGGGAGCCCTCGCAGTCGAGGGGGGTCTGCAAACCGAGGCTGCCGGCAGTGTTGGTGAGTCCACAGTGGGCAAGTCCAAGGAACGCTTTGTCTCTGTGGGGCCAGCAGACCATGCTGGCACAATACTTAAAATGGCTTCCCTGTTCAATCACTATGTCTGAGAGTCGAAAAAGACATAGCAGGGACATATCTGCTCTTGCAGATATGTCCTCACATGTAATATAATGCACCCTGCCTTAGGTATGTAAGGCCTGCTGTATGGATGATTTACATATATTGCACGCAGTGTTAGAGGACATGGCACACACATGATGTGTGCCATGTTGTGGTTTCACTTTTAGCTGCACCAAGTCTCACAGCCTGCAAACTAGGCTTTTCAGTTCCACTCTAGCTGAGTAGAAGTTCTGCTACTTTTCTGCATTTTTCACAAGCCGGAACACCTCTGCCCATGTTCCGCATGCACTCTGAAAGTACCTTCATTCGTTCTCACCATATGGACATCAGCAGACAGAGGAAAGAAAATTCTCATTGTTGCACAACCAGTGTTCTGCTGATTTCCCCAGGTAGTCCCATAATCGTAAACAAAACCTCCCACACCCATTCTGTAGTACAGCAGTGGTAAAACACAGTTTCCTGCTTAAGTCTACTGACGTAGAGCAAATGTGGACCCACCCAATACCTGAGTGACTTGCCAAAAAGCCAGTAGGGCTCAGCTTAAATCTTTATTTTAAAATCTTATTGAATTTTCATAATTCAACAGTAACCTTGGACAGCTACAGGTTATGGCAATGTACTCATTTTCACATTACAGAGTCATCTCAATCATCCATTTTTGAGGCTCCCCTGCAACACAGTAACAAAAACAAGTAGGATACAACTAAAATCTTGACCTTACTGAAGAAGTGACTGGCAAAATAACTTTCTGTCAGACCCCTTACAACTTGTTCTAATGTCAAGTATGCCCAGCTGCTGTTCATATAAGTTCCAAGCATCTGATGCCCATAGATCCCACCATGAGCCCACTAGATCCCAGTCGCTGCTCCTAAGAGGCCCATGCCAAATTCCAGTTGCCACATTAATACCGGCATCCCAGACATCCTGCAGAAAAGAAAAGCCCACGTTTCCAGAATGTGGATATCCCAGACCATTACTGCCATATCATGAGTTATCGGTGCTAGGAAGGGGTTGCATAGGGTCCCAAGGCCTTTAGAAGCATATGGAATCATTATTGGATAAATACTAAGGGTATGGAGGGAATTTTCTCATAATAGGGTGAACGGTTTAAACTATGTGGCATTCATCTTGTCTGAATATACCTGTAAATTGTTGATAGTAGTTCCTCTGTTGTTAGTCGTTTATTTGTACATAACCATGTGATCACTGCATACTCCATTCATTACGGAACCTTCAAACTTGAGCTCTGACTGCCTCAGAGTCATTCTGGTGAAAGCATGTTCCCTGGAAACGTTGAATTGCCATTGGTCAGCACCTCGAGACCTTCACGGGTGGTTATCTGTGCTCTATAAATGTTTGATTGATTTATTGATTGTTTCAGGATTAGAGCTAGTGAACTGAGCTGTTGACTCTTGATGTAGCTGGGATCTCCCTCTTGAGTCACTAGACATCCCTCCTTAGTAATCAAGGCAAGGCCACATAGGAAGGGTTTCATTTAAGTACGGGCTGTGTTGCCGATGACCTGGTGGTCCAAATCTGTTAACATATTTCAGTCCTTTAGTACCAATCTGTCAAGAAGAAATTGAAATAACCTGCAAAAAATCATAAAGCCCCAATGGCATGAATTTCAGTGCCTTTGTTTGGAGTGTTTTGTGTTTAGAGTAAAGTTTTAGAGCTTGTATTGTTAAGTTGTGTAAATAAAATAGCATATGAAAAGAAATGCAATGGTTAGTGTTCTCTTAATTAAATCCATTTTAAAGGTATGAATGTGTCATATACTATTGAGTGCTGAAAGCACATCTTTTATTTTAGGATATACCCTCGTTCATCCATTTAGACCACAGGGAAAAAATGCAGAAATGCTTCTAGTATGCAATAAGCAAGATATTGAAACCTGGGAAAAAAAGAAGTTACCCCTCCATGCAGTAACTGAAGTAACGCAAAGTAGTGAAACAGAGCGGAACCATTTCAGGTATGTAAAAATCTTGTCTAATTAAAATAAAGTGAAGTATTGTGAATATGGCTACTTTTCAATTCACGTCCAACTTCCTAAATAAACATGTATTCTAAAATCTCACTTTCATGACAGTTCTGACTACTGGTTGAAAAATGTTGTATCTGCTTCTGCCCTGAAACGCTGTAAGAATTCCCCCTAAGGGAAACCTTTTTCTCTGTTCACATCGGTAAGGAACACTTCATTGACCCAGAGTTCTAGCTAAACAATTGTAGCAAAAAGCGACCTGACATAAAAGATCTTGAAAGGGTGGTGTATTGCTAGGACTTTAGGTGGGGCACTATAATGGCACAGCCGTTCTCACAGAAGATCCAGGCTTCCAGAGATGATATCACTGGCCCATAAAGTGCTTGCTTGTAGGGTGAGAGTGACACCTGTGGCTGGTGTTGGCTTCCACAACAACTGAGGTGAACGGGCGCGTAATGCTTTGCAACTGACATTTTGAGAAGAATCTAGCACTGATGATTATTTCCCAAGGAATGTTTGGAGATGTTGAGAACAATTTCAGAGGTACTTCCTTTGTTGTTCGCTTCTGGAGATGTCTGACACTGATCTATTGATTGCCTAAGTATTTTTGGCTATTTAGCTATTCTACACAGTGGTAAGTAAATCCAAGCCACTCATGAGAAGGGCTGCAAAGGGAGCCTATGATTGGTCATCTGTGATGTTGGTGGATTAGGCAGCAAATAACGGAGAATCCCTGGGCGCGGTAACTTTGTGAACACCAGCTTGCTCAATACTGTCTCGCTGGTATTCCACGTCACATCTTTGTTTCTCCTCCATAAGTAGGCAGTATGGCATCTTGCAATTTGTGTACATCTTCATTGAAACTGAATCTAGTTTCTTAAAAAGATATTCTTGCTTTATTGCATGAAACTGTTAGGTTTAGTACAAGCTGCTTGCTGTATTAACAGAGCATTGACGCTAGCAGTTGAGAAGAATGCCCTGAATGCTGATTGAACCATTCTCTTCAGTTACCCTAATGGCGTTACATCCCATCACCACCTTACACTTGGCCTCACTGCTTTGTTTCTTTTACTAGTCTGTATTCCATTGGCCAAACTGACAAGTCTCAGAAAATAATGGATAGGTTTATACAGTATAAGTTG
Source organism: Pleurodeles waltl (assembly GCF_031143425.1). Classification (NCBI taxonomy): domain Eukaryota; kingdom Metazoa; phylum Chordata; class Amphibia; order Caudata; family Salamandridae; genus Pleurodeles; species Pleurodeles waltl. The sequence continues at coordinate 1,194,843,224 of NC_090437.1, forward strand.
AAGTTCTGTGGGCACAGATGGCCTGCTTTGGTATTGAGACGTACATTATGCAGGGATTAGATACCCAAACAGGGTGCAGAGAGCCTGTAGGCCTCACACCATCGTTAGATGCATATTCTAGCTGTGTTCAGGACTAAGCAGAGAACTAGTGTCCTCAGTGTGTTGTGGGTACCTCTTGGAAGGCCAACGAGCTAGAAACTAGCAAGCTAAATAGAGTCCTAAACAGTGATTTTCAAACTGTTTGTAAAGAATTAATGTTGGACTAGTTCAAGGGACTTTGCTACTAATTTTTACTTATACTCCAATATTGCAAACAAGCTAAACCATTTAGGGAAGTTTGAATGGGTAATCTTCCTAGAGATGCCCATACAAAATGGAGTTCTGTGCAATATCAACGTACTTGCCCCTCACCCCAGCGAAACAGGTACATAAATATGACAGTGCAAGATACTCCCACATGCAAAGGGGCACTGCATAGTCCGGGGCAGTGCATGTTTCAGTGAAAACTAACAGCAGGTACATCGAAGTGCAGCAGGGATGTAAAAGTGTTACACATAATGCCCCAGTATTGACAGCTGCAAGGCACAGTTTCTCTTTAGGGGTCGGTAGAAGTCATTATTGTGGGTCTCCGGTGCCTCAAGCGATGGTTGGAGGGTGAGGTAGCCGCGAGGTTTGGAGACTGCCTGCCCACAGTTTTACTGGCAATGGGCAGGAGCTGGTACTGTGCTATTTAGCCCTGTTCTAGCATGTTCAGAGGTGGGGAGTGCATGCCTAAGGTCCCCCTACCCCAAACCACAGAGTGGTTGGTAATTTGGGAAGGGGCCACAGTAACATATCTCTTATGCCACCAAACCTTATTGTGAGCACAGTTGGGACTAGAGGCTTGGGCTCTACCAAGGTTCTCTGATTTGTACCATTAGTGTGTGTGCCAGCTATAATGGTATGGACTTTGGATGTGTGCTTTGTTGCCTGTAGGTCAGTGTGGTGGGGATAGGCCCAGGGTCATGTCTGAGGTTCGATTAGCCAAGTATGGGTATGGGTATGGAAAATGTGTGTGCTTTGGGGACTTTAGCTCCCCCACTCGCCCCCCCCAAGTTTTTTTGTTTTCAGGGTGTCCATCTCCTGGCACTGAACCTCCGTTCCCTGATGATGCAGGCAGACATGATGCTGCAGCTCACCTCCTACACCAAACCTGAGTGGTGTGAGTGGTGGCATTGGTATGCCTCCAGTACAATAGTTCCATTATGATGAAAACTGACCCATCGCACATGTTCAAAAGGCCGAAGTGGGGGGGGGGGGGGGGCGGTGCAGAGGCTAATAAGAACCCGGGGAGGAGACAAGTTGTCAACATAAAGTGTGTCTTCCCTGTCTCTTGTCCATACATCAATAGCTTTCTTCCATGTCGCTCAATGTGTATTGTAGCTCTTCACATCATGAAAGTGCAGTCCACATTAAAAATATTAACTTCCAAGCTGCTAATCCTCTTTAAGGGTAATATCCTCTCCCCTTAGAGTATTTTCGGATATGCCTGTGGGAATCATACTGCTGCCTCCCCCGTCTGCCTTTTGGAATTCTGCAAATCCTTCACATACACCTAGAACAAGGCAGGGAGTGTCTTGACCTAGTAAGTGAGGGTAACTCACCCTAGTGGCTTTTTGTGTCCCTATTCCCTTTTGCTCCCCAGGTATCTGTTGACAAACTGTTTCTTTGTTTTAATGTATAATGAGCAAAGGTAAAAGGATATGAAGTCAGCCGGTGTGCTTGCAGATAGAATCTGTCTGTGGGTAAAGGTTGGATTTATGGGTCAGTATTAGCCATTTGTACTCCCCAAAAATGTGCTAAGGTCCTCTGATGTGACTGTATCGGATTTGACGTGAACGTGGCTCCAAAGAGTTTAAATACCAGAAATCGTGTTACTGCAGTGAATCATTTTCTTATTGCAGGAGAAATCATGTGAGAATGCGTGTTGGTACTTTTTAATGTGCTAGATGTGAATCTTCTGTATTGGGAGCTCTACAAAGGAGTTAGTCAAATTAACTGTATTGTTTGTATGATGCAGTGTTAGGTATGTATATTGACCGGGATGTAGGAAATGTGTGTCAGTAAGGGGGTTTTGTGTGTACACTGTGTTTAAGTGTTATGCAAACCATAATTTAGAACGACTAATATATTTTGTGTACTGTTCATTCTGTTCTTCCTAGATCTTTATGTAGAATGACTGCATGTTATTATGAACATCATCATAATTGGCTTTATCATTTTATAGATTGTCTTGCATAGCACTCTGCTTGGATCTTGTGCAGAGGTGTGTTAGTCTGTATGGAGAGTTGCCAGCCTTCAAGGAGATATTCCAGCCCATTAACTCCCTCCTCACTAACAATCCACAATCTGCTGAATTACCAAACCAGTTGCAGGTAAATATTTATAATCCACATTAAAGGTTTATCCGCTATAATCGCTCTTTACAGAATAGGGAAAGCATTCCATGCTAATGATTGGCCAGCCATATTGCACAATACAACCAACTGTGCTGGTAGAATGTGTGAAATATATAGTAGTAATGTGAACAGTGATAGACTTACAATACTATCAGATGGAAATAAATCATAAATGTAAGTGTAAAGAGAGTCCAAACGAGCCAAGCTGAGAAACGTTGCATCCTTTCTTCTGGACTAACTCTCCTCGGTGATGAACTCTGGGAGCTTTGACCCACCGTTGACGGCGTCTTATCTGCTATAATGTAGAATGAAAGGGATACACTGAATCTGCTCCACATCTGTCCATTGCCTCTAATTCTGGATGCAGTCTTTTTTATTATTTAGTTAGGTGATACCCATCACGAAGAGCTGCTTTGAAGGATAGCGCTAACTGTCCAGGAAAATGGTCAAAATAACACAGGAGGCTCAAGCTTCCCCTCGGTTATTCTCGCTGGCCCCGGAAGGAACGGCCCTCAGGGCCAGGTAGCCGGGCACAGTGGGCTGTTGGAAGACCTCACCCAAGCTGAATGTTTGAGAGTTTTTGGCCAACTCTGACCCTTCGTCAAAATGACGGCGTGGCACTGCAGATAACAGCCGCTCCACCCTACGTCACAGGACGCTAGTGTTAAGCCCGTGAGCGAGAAGTGTCTCCAGGATTGTCTTAAATTATTTTGCCATACACCCACTGGGTGAGAATGTGCCGGCTTTAGCGGGTGAGACTCAGCATATGTGACCCAGTTGAACTTCTGATCCATCCTCCCAACTGAGGATAGCATCTTTTAGCTCCGCAACTTTCCTTACTTCCCAATATGGTGGTAAGACATGGGAACCTTGGCAAATAACCATTCTGTTCCTGATCACGGTTCAGTATATTGAAGCCCAAGAAAACAGACTGTGCCATTCCTGCAATTTATAGATGGTGTTTGCCCAAGACTTCTGCACCTCTGCAGAGATTTCTGGAAAAATCAATGCATAATTTGTTTCTGCTGAGCACTGTCTCAAGTATCTAGCAACCAAATCAATCAATCATAGCATTTATAAAGCGCGCTATGTACCCGTCAGGGTTTCGAGGCGCTGGGGGGGGGGGGGGGGAGCGCTGCTGATTTAGCGGTCGAAGAGCCAGGTCTTGAGGAGCCTTCTGAATGCGAGGAGGTCCTGGGTCTGGCGAAGAGATGTGGGGAGAGAGTTCCAGGTCTTGGCGGCGAGGAAGGAGAAGGATCTGCCGCCGGATGTCTTGCGCTGGATTCGGGGTACGATGGCGAGGGCGAGGTTGGCGGATCGGAGTTGACGTGTTGGAGTGTAGAAGTTAAGTCTGGTGTTGAGGTAGGAGGGTCCGGTGTTGTGAAGTGCCTTGTGAGCGTGGGTCAGGAGTTTAAAGGTGATCCTCTTGTCTACCGGGAGCCAGTGGAGTTCCTTTAGGTGAGGGGAGATGTGACTTCGGCGGGGTATGTCGAGGATCAGTCGGGTGGAGGCATTTTGGATACGTTGGAGTCGTTTGATGTCTTTGGTTGGGATGCCTGTGTAGAGTGCGTTGCCGTAGTCAAGTCTGCTGCTGACGAGGGCTTGGGTCACCGTCTTTCTGGTTTCTGTTGGAATCCACTTGAAGATTCTGCGGAGCATTCGAAGGGTGTTGAAACAGGAGGAGGAGACGGCGCTGACCTGTTTGGACATGGTGAGGTCGGAGTCCAGGATGAAGCCGAGGTTTCTTGCTTGGCTGGCAGGGGTGGGCGGGGGTCCGAGGACGGAGGGCCACCATGAGTCGTTCCAGGCCGAGGGAGTGCGCCCGAGGATGAGGACTTCCGTCTTGTCGGAGTTGAGTTTCAGGCGACTGTTGTTCATCCAATCGGCGATGGATTTTAGTCCCTCGTGGAGGTTTGTTTTGGCGGTGAGCGGGTCTTTGGTCAGGGAGAGGACGAGCTGGGTGTCGTCGGCGTAGGAGATGATGCTGAGATGATGTTGGCGGGCCAGTTGAGCGAGGGGGGCCATGTAGACGTTGAACAACGTAGGGCTGAGGGAGGATCCTTGGGGGACGCCGCAGATGAGGTTGGTGGCTTTGGAGCGGAAAGGGGAGAGACGGACTCTCTGCGTTCTGTCGGAGAGGAAGGATGAGATCCAGTGGAGGGCTTTATCTTGGATGCCGGCTTCCTGGAGGCGGGTCAGTAGGGTGCGGTGGCAGACGGTGTCAAAGGCGGCTTATAGGTCGAGGAGGATGAGGGCTGAGGTTTCGCCGTTGTCCATTTGATGTCTGATGTCATCTGTGGCGGCGAGGAGAGCAGTCTCAGTGCTGTGGTTTCGTCTGAATCCGGATTGTGAGGGGTCCAGGATGGAATTGTCTTCGAGGAAGTGGGTGAGCTGAGTGTTGACGATCTTCTCGATGACTTTCGCTGGAAAAGGGAGGAGAGAGATCGGACGGAAGTTTTTGAGATCGTTGGGGTCGGCCTGGGGTTTTTTGAGGAGGGGTTGGATTTCTGCGTGTTTCCAGCTGTCCGGGAAGGTGGCAGAAGTGAAGGAGAGGTTGATGATCTTGCGGAGTTCGGGGGCGATGGTGGCGTTGGCTGAGTTGAAAACATGATGTGGGCAGGGGTCCGTGGGGGAGCCTGAGTGGATGGTGTTCATGGTTGTTATGGTTTCTGCCTCATCCACGTGGGTCCAGGCGGTGAGGCGGCAGTCGCGGGAGGAGACGTCGGGGGTGGGGTCTGGCGGTGGACCGGTGTTGAAGCTGTCGTGGATGGTAGCGATTTTCTGGTGGAAGAAGGTGGAGAGGTCGTCGCAGAGTTTCTGGGAGGGCGGGATGTCGTTGGAGTTGGCTTTTGGATTGGAGAGTTCCTTCACGATGCCGAAGAGTTCTTTGCAGTCGTGGGCGTTGTTGTTGATGCGTTCGGTGAAGTGGGCGCGCTTGGCGATGCGGATCTGTTGGTGGTGTTCGTGGTTGGCGTTTTTGAGGGCGGCGAGGTTGTCGGGTGTGCGTTCTTGGATCCATTTCTTTTTGAGCTTCTGGCAGATGCTTTTGGAGGTGGTTAGATCGTCTGTGAACCAGGCTGTTTTTTTCTTTCCTTGGATGGCGGTGGGTTTCTTGAGAGGGGCAAGGGTGTTGGCGCAGTCGAGGATCCATTGATGGAGGTTGATGGCGGCTGTGCTCGGGTCGGTTGCGTCGGGTGGAAGGTTGTTGATGAGGGTGCTGGTCAGTTGGTCTTGGGTGACTTTGCCCCAGCGGCGGTGGGGAGGTAGCTGGATGCGGTGTTGCTCTGTGGTTTTCTTATAGGTGAAATGGACGCAGTGATGGTCGGTCCAGTGGAGTTCGGAGGTGTGGCTGAAGGAAATGTGGTTGCTTGAGGTGAAGAGGGGGTCAAGGGTGTGTCCGGCGATGTGGGTGGGCGTGTTGACTAGCTGGCGGAGTCCGAGGTTGAGGAGGTTGGAGGTCAGTGATGCGGTGTTGACGTCGTTGGCATTTTCCAGATGGTAGTTCAGATCTCCCAGGAGGATGTAATCCGGGGAAGCGAGTGTGTGGGTGCTTGCAAGGTCGGCGATGGTGTCGCTGAAGGGGGCTCTTGGTCCTGGAGGGCGGTAAATGAGGGTTCCTCTGAGGGTCGTGTTGGGGTCCGTGTGGATCTGGAAGTGGAGGTGTTCGGCTGTCCTGAGGGTGTCGTCCGAGTGGGTGTGGATTTTGAGGGTAGCTTTGTGAGCGATGGCTATTCCGCCACCGATTCCGTTGGTTCGATCTCTTCTGGTGATTTTGTAGCCGTCCGGTATGGCGATGGCGATGTCCGGAGACGAGGAGTCGTTCCACCAGGTTTCGGTCAGGAAAGCCACGTCAGGAGCAGTGGTGTCGAGCAAATCCCAGAGCTCGATGGCGTGTTTTCGTGCGGAGCGGGTGTTGATGAGGATGCAGTTCAGGTGGTTGGGGTTGAATGTTTCAGTAGTTGGATTGGTCGTTCTGATGCAGGAGAAGTTGCAGGTACGGCAGGAAAAAGGTCCTTTAGTGTGCTTCGGGGATGCCCGGCAGCATTCAGTGGAGGGGCCGGGGTTGGCGCCAGCCATTAAGAAGGGAGGGGGGAGGGAGGAGCAGCTGGGAGGCGGAAGGCGGGAGGGAGCGGCAAATGGGGGCGCGAGGGGGGCGGGGCCGCAGGGAGGCAGCGGCAGGGAACGGGGAGCGCACAAGGGGCAAAAAACACTGAAAACGAGCAAAACTACAAGCAGTTACAAAGAGAAAATACAATCAGAAATACAATCAGAAATACAATAATGGCACAATACACGATCGGGGAGACAGCAATCAGGGGGGCACAAAGGGGGCAGAAGCGCCGGCGGCGAGGCGCGGAAAAAACGAAAAAGCCAAAAAAACACTTACAGGACGGCGGAAGCGGCTCACGGGTCAAGTGAGCCCACTAGCCACCAGGGATGAGGCGCAGGAGGATGCCTGCGGGTGGAGGAGGGCCTCGAACATGCAAACGGCAGCGTGCTCGTGGGACAGAGGCAGAGGGCAGCAGGTTGGTGCTGCGGTCGTGGGGGGCGAGCTCAGGACCTGAAACAGGTCAGAGTTCGCTCACTCGCGACGCGCAGCGCCAGCCATTAAGAAGGGAGGGGGGAGGGAGGAACAGCTGGGAGGCGGGAGGGAGCGGCAAATGGGGGCGCGAGGGGGGCGGGGCCGCAGGGAGGCAGCGGCAGGGAACGGGGAGCGCACAAGGGGCAAAAAACACTGAAAACGAGCAAAACTACAAGCAGTTACAAAGAGAAAATACAATCAGAAATACAATCAGAAATACAATAATGGCACAATACACAATCGGGGAGACAGCAATCAGGGGGGCACAAAGGGGGCAGAAGCGCCGGCGGCGAGGCGCGGATAAAACGAAAAAGCCAAAAAAACACTTACAGGACGGCGGAAGCGGCACACGGGTCAAGTGAGCCCACTAGCCACCAGGGATGAGGTGCAGGAGGATGCCTGCGGGTGGAGGAGGGCCTCGAACACGCAAACGGCAGCATGCTCGTGGGACAGAGGCAGAGGGCAGCAGGTTGGTGCTGCGGTCGTGGGGGGCGAGCTCAGGAACTGAAACAGGTCCAAAGACTTCTGGATGCATTTGATAGATTATCAGCAATCAAGTGGAAGCGTATGTGATATTACCGTAACACCCCCATGAGCTGGGAAATTGGTTAATACTTATGAGAGGGGAAAATGTCAGAGATCCTGATTTCGAGAGCATTAACAAAATACTCCTGGTCATGTTGCGAACTACAGCACAACACCAGTTGTCCATGATCAAAGATCTGTTCTGCTGAAAGATTAAAAACGCAGGAGAGATACTTTTAACACTGAGGCTTTTGAATGGAGCCCTCAAGCTGAATACGGTGCGATTTCGACATCACTCTGTTTTGCTGCGGTCTTATCAGATGCCAAAAAGTGGGTGTAGAATACAACTCTTCCCCCAAATTGCTTCAGGTCATTTTTCGACTTTCTGAATGGTATCCCAAAAGGAGCAATTTCTTTTTTGTCACTTGTATGCTGTTGAGGGGCTTCCATCTGCAAGATATGTTTTATGTTGTGTCACTCATCTACGTTTTTGGTGTTGACATGATAATAGCGATACATTCAGGGCTAATAACCACTCTTCTTGGCAGTCCATTTACTCAGTTTAATACCTGCTGAGGCTGATTGAACTGTAGGATTATGCAGTGAATTAAGGAATAAAGGTGTGTGAAATGTATTTAAATCTGGCCTTATCAGGGAGGTTCTTGATCTGTCCTAGATGCCACCTTTTGAAAAGGGTAAAGATAGTCATCCAAACGAAGATTATTACGCACAACCACATCTGCAGATATCTTACTCCTTCACTCCACTTGAGCATAAGCGCGGCTGCTTGTTCATAGGAGTAAGATCATAGCAGTCACACAACACCCAAACACCTCCCCATTTAACACATCTGCATTCACATATCCTTCAATCAGGCATTATTTTTTCGCTCGACTAATGGCCACACTAAGAGCACAGTTCTACTCATCATGTAAGATGGAGACACTTTTTGGAGGCCACAATACGAAGTCACATCTATCCAGATAAACTCAGTCTATAGAATGGCTTACTATTTGTCTACCAAAGCCCCTCGCCGCCTCTAGACGGTATGTAGTGGTGTGTAAATGCTATTACAATACAAAATGAGAACAATATAAACCTCTGTCTTAAGAGTCTGAATTTACATACAACTGTTGGAGAAATTCATATACCCACATTCCTATTGGAGTACTTGGAGAGAGGCAAGTTGTGCTTGGGCATCGTAGAATACATAGTAAAAAAAAATCCAGGACTTGTAAAGCGCAGCAAATCACCTGTGAGGGTCTCAAGGCGCTGAATTGTGGACACGTAGAGATTAAGCGATTTGCCCAGAATCACAGGGTGTTGAGCTGACTCTGAGACTCCAACCTGGATCCCCCAGCTCTGAAGCCGCAGCTCAGGACGTTCTGCCACACCCTCTCCCTTAGAGTGGCTACACCTGCATTGCGTTAAAGCTTGAGGCAGACGTAGTGAGCTGCTGTAGTGGAATATCGATCAGAAATCAATTGGATCAGTGATGTTGAATAGACAGGTTGCAACCAATAAGAAGCATCTTGACCTAGCGGAAGTTTATTTTTACATCTTTAGGACCCTGAACATATTTACATTTAGAATATATAGTTGGAAAGTTTGGGGTCAAATGGCCAGCTAACTAAAAGAGGTTTGTGTTGCACATAGCATGGTTACCAAATGTGATCCCTTTTGGTTGAACCAATAAAGTTCAAAGGATTTTGCCTCCACGCTAACTCTCACGTGCTGTTGGTTAATCACCTTGAAACACAGTTCTTTTTCAGCTACTTGTCTTTTATACATTGGAACTGAAATCATTGTTGCCCCGAGGCCAGCAGTGTGCTTAGCTCTTTACTAACCCCCCAGGTAAATCATTAATCTGGGACCTTGTGGGTATTGGTACTTGTATAGTGCGGACCTAGATGGGAAGCAGTGAGCGCTGGAAGTTCCTCCAGTCAGTCTAATTCTTAAGAAAATGAAGCATGAGTGAGCAGTCTTGTAGTCAAGTATATGCCTATTATCCCTTTCGGAGGAAAATAACTTTTAAAATGAAATGCAAGTTTGGTTTCGAAAAAATAAAAACCCTCTTCAGCTGCCATCTAGATAAACTACTGCTATAATCATCATTCCAGGTAAACAGTGGGTGGTTGAAAGATTTTCTGAGGGTTTTATGTGACTCTTTTCCATTGTTGGTTCATGTATTTGTTTGCCTCTTCAGAATGTCATACGGAATGTGCTGCAAGACATACAGAGCAAAGACAAGTGTGAAGATGCATTAGTATTTGAAAAGAAGAAACCAGTTCCTCTGAAACTGTATACACCGAAAATAATGGAAGTGTAAGTAACCTGGCCATGAACCCTGCCAGCCTTTGCTGTGCATTAGGCATGTTTGTGTTCAGATTGATGTAACTAGTGCAAATGCCTCCACATGTAGGCACTGAAATATATAAAAGAGTGATGGATGGAATGCTTGAATTGATCTCAGCCGCTGGTAATCTAGGGCCATATCCCAGTCCATCGTTATTTTGCACACCATGCCACCTTGGTTTGGACCCAGGCATCTGCAAATCAGTTTCAGCCCTGGTTCAAAGGGAACATTCCAGCCCGAATTGTCAAGCCAGGTCCTCCCAGAACCCTTAACACAAGCAACCCTAAGGCTGGTTTCACCCTTATTAGGGTCATCAGTTGGGGATAACCTGATTCGAGTGGCATTATGTGCACTGGAGATAGATACCATTTACAAAATCCACAGAGGTGAATCCAGATGAAATTAGAAAATTGTGGACTGAGTCTGCTATGCTCAAGGATGGCAGAGATTGAATGTGGCTCCTTCAGCCACTTGCTTTAGCCTCCATTTATCCGTGCTGTGAGGGCCATCTTCAGTTGTTGTCCCTGTAGACTAGCTGCTTGAGCACCCTGTACTGAATCCTGCTGACATTACAAGGCTCTGTTCCCTTAAGAGCAGCTGATGTGTATTTAGGGTAGTCGCCTTTATCATGGTGCAGCGGCCCGCAGGACGATAGCCCTGTTCACTTGGACCGTGGATGACGGTGGTGGGTAAGGACCGCTGTTTTTTTGTATACTTTATTGTGACGTCCTAAGTGCAGCGAGTATACTCAAACAAAGATCCTGTGCTCTCCGTGCCACTGGAACCAAGCTACACCCGCCCAAAGACCTCCTTTTAAAAAAAATATAAGTCTATTTCTCGGGAAAACATTACATTAGGGATCTTTTCTATGTAAAGGGGAATGACTGTGGTTTGTATTCATAAGCATTTGACTTTTGGAGGTAATGAAATAAGTAGGTTGATGTATTATTCATAACGAACGAGGGTGAAACTTGTCATGGGTTGCTTGTGTTGCGGTTCATGAAGGGCCTAACCTGGAAGTTCGGGCTGGACTATCCCCATTGGAGTTGGGTCAAGACTGATTTGCGATGGCTGGGTCCAACTTGAGGTGGTGTGGTGTGCAAAATTACGATGTACTGGAATGCGGCCCTGAGTATTTACCAGTGGCTGAGATAACTTAAGCATTCCATCCATCACCACTTTGTATACTTCAGACTACATGGAGGCACAGAAACCTACAGCTATTGAAAATACTAACACTTGCACACTCTTGGCTCTTGGGGAGGGGAGGTCTGGTTATTGCAGCATTACAGACTGAGCAAGTGGTCAACCCACTTTGTCAGTTTCAACCTTTCCATGCCACTGCCCTTGTAGCCACATAGGAAGAGGATCTCCATGCTAGGTGCTAGGAGCCCCTTGGGGACTGCTTCCAAGGCCAAGGTATATGACACAACTTGGTGAGTAACCAGTGGGAGCGGTGAGGGTTCAGGTATACTGCGTGTATCCTGTGCAATGCTTGTGTTGTAGAGGAGCCGGGGCTCCACTGAGGGTCTTATCTTGTGGAGAAGCAGAGCTGGGGATGGAGTAAATGCCCAGTAGTTCACTCTGTTGCACCTTGCCCCGACTTGAGCTGCTGAAGTACGGTGCACTCACTATTGCACTCAGCCACTCTACATTTGGCACCCAATATCAACCTGTGACAGGGTTGTGCCTTTTTTTTTTTTACTTTCTTTTAGTAAAAGTAAAGATTTTGGGTGCGAACAACAGAAGTCATGAGCCATGAACCCCTTCTTAGCCTATACGCTTTTGGTGGTGTAATTGTTTAATGCAGGCATTACATTCCTAAGTATTCAACACTTTCTTGTAATATCCTTACTATAATTGCCTACACAGTACCCATCAGAAATATTTGCAATGTACACAAATTGCTACTGTGATGTCAAAGCTGCAGCCCAGATGTTCTGACCCCCAGGCCAGACAGCTTTGTCGCTGTTTAATCTCATGGTTCTGCATTCACTCCGATGCTGTCGTTTCAGCCTGGACTTCACCAAAAAACAAGGAAGCAGCCGAGAAGAGCGGGAAAGGAAGAGGCTGATTCACAAACACAAACGTGAATTTAAAGGAGCCGTGCGGGAAATCCGGAAAGACAGTCAGTTCCTAGCCCGACAGCAAATTTCAGAAGTCATGGAAAGGTAACGGGATTTCTGCTTGCTTTCCACTTAAGAAGAATTGATTTCAAAATGGCGGCGTGGATGCTGAAAACTAATGCAAACTTGAAAATGTGACGTTTTTATTTGGGAGGTTATTCTTCATGCATGCTTTCTGGCTGCACGTGATACTTTGAAGCAGCCTAAAGGCCCGCGGTCATGGGTTAGCAATTAAGTGCTCCAATAAATGTATTTATTTTGTTTGTTTTTAATTAATAAATGGGCTTACTTTATTGTCAAAAAGTAGTTATCACTAAGGCACCGTTGATTAATGTATTTATTCATGTAAAAAAGGATTTTGTCTTAAGATTGTTCGCATTTTTGTCCATGTATACGAATTAAAATAAAATGATTGTCTTTGCAGGGATGCTGAGAGGAAGAGGAAGGTGAAGGAGCTCTTTAACAGCCTTTCAGCCCAGGAAGGGGAATGGAAAGCCATGAAGAGGAAAAAGGGAAGAGCGCGTTAACGAATGCAGAAGCGAGCATTGAGAGTTTGTGCTAATCACTGTTTACAAGTGCAGATTCCACCCAAGGACCTTTCTGTCTACCATATTTTTTAAAACAAGTCTATTTATCAGAAAAACATTAAGTCGGAGAACTTTTCCATAAATGGGCAAAGACTGTGGTTTGTATTTCGTAAGCATTTCGCATACGGAGGTGATGAAATAAGTAGGTTGATGTATTATTCATAATCAATGAGTTTGCAGAAGCCCCAGATAATTGGGATGTGCAATCAGGGAAGGTGCAGTATGGGACAAGTCTATTAATGCTGGGAACTCCTAGATTGCGAAACGCTCCTGGAGAAGTCGCCTAATGGCGTGAGCAGTGCCACAAAGTGGTGGAAAATTGTCAGTGTTGGCCAAGATTCTGAATTATTGATTGCATACTAATATTGGAGTAACAGGGTAATGCTTAATTTTTTTATAATACGCATCATTTAATTGGTTTGAATAAGCATTAATTATCCTCCTACTTTTTCAGCAGAACTGTTTCATCAAGTGAGAACCTTGTAGTACAATTGGCTGGCAATGTTTTTTTCTGTTAAAGATTTTATGTGTTCAAATATATAATGTGCTTGTATTTTGTCTGTGTGTGTGATGTTGCTGTTGGTGACTACATGCTCCGAGCCCAACCTCTTTGCAGGCCTATGTCTTATGTTGCTTACGAACGTCAAATGTTGTACCCATCTTCTCTGTATGTAGAGGTGGGCGAGCCACTGAAAGCTCAAACCAGGCTCAACACTCAATCAGTACTTGTGAAGCGTGGCTTATCACCCGTGAGGGTATCCACGTGCTGAAGCCTGGCTGTGGCTCAAATTGAGGTCTTATTGGAACCTCGAGTCCAAAGCAAACTGAACTCTCATGGATTTTGCCTGCCACACTCAGGGTCGGACTAAGATAGAAAATAGTCCCCAGCACTAAATTAAATGTGGCCCCAATTTGCAAACATGATAGCTCAAAAAAAAAAAAAAAAGGCCTACGTGCAAATTAGGGCAGTTTTAAACTTCTAAAGGCAAGGTGCATAGGTGTTTTGCAAGGTATGGTAGACGGCGTGCATTTGTACTTGCAGCAGGCAATGTATGTAGCAATATCGGAGAAATCAGCAGTGAAAGCGGGCCCAACAGACAATAAAACAGACCCACAAAAAAATGTTCCACACACTGATCTGTGAAACCAGCCCTTGTGGCAGTGCCTGGTTGCCTCATAGGACATTCTAACCCCGGCCATCCTCACTCTACCCAGGATATGTGGTATTATGGCCGGAGCTGCCAACCTTGAAACTGGGGAACCAAATTTGAGTCTCAGTGTCGTTTCAACATCCAGTAATTGGGGGCAAATATTTAATCTCAGAGTGTTAATAAAATTGGAAGTGACCTTGTGTAACACGACTCTTGCTCATTTAAAGTGCTCCAGTACCTTCAGTCGAGTTCACGGTATTAAAAAAAAACCTGTAGAAAAATGAACAAACATGTCAAAATAAACCGTTAACATAAACAAATGACCTATTGATAACAATTTAGTGGGTGATTTGTACAAAGTGAAACCAGAACACTTGGATAAATCACAGCTCTCCCACTCAAACTGATTTATCATAGGCAAATATTGTATTTTACCTAAATTCCTTTTTTTGGATATCACTTATGAAAGTACTTTCAAATATGTGAGTTCAGAATACTGGTTGTACAAAAACTTATTGTGTTTGATTTAATATAGGATGACGTTGCTCTATAATAATCTGGCCATGTACATAGTTTGCATGACAAGTGTCTTGCCTCTTTGTTCATGTTAGAGAAATACATTTTTTAAATTTTGAAGATGCTTTATCATACTTTCCGTGATGATTCTTGTATGATTTACATGGTAAACATTTTCAGGGCTTGGTTCCTGTACGGGCTGTAAGAGACCAGACCCTTGGCGCGGCTCCGGCTCAGCGTGTTAATTTCTTGGCTCACCCGCCTCTATCTGCATGTCCCTGTGAACATTAAAGGTTTGGTTCAGTCTTTAGAAGAAACTTGTGCTAGCAAGATTGCACCCAGCCGTTACAAACTTCAGAGCAGTCACACCAGGCAGATGGATGTTTTACTCAAATGCTGTCATTAAGAAATACATTAATGTGCATATTTGTAAACATGCAGGGTTGTGTGTGTTGAACCTAAACATAGGTAGTTTTGAGGCCAATCCCAGTTAAGAGACATAAAGAACACATCCATCCTGAGATCTATCCGGAATTGATAAATGAGGATCATTTTAAGCATACTGGTGACATGCCAGATACAGTAACACAGTACTTGGTGGTACCATCCACTTATGTATGCTTATTACATTCTTTTAAGTGGCCTTATCGCCTGCTTTGTACGGGTTTTTAATTTTGTAGCCTGTTTCCTTTTGTTGAATGCTGATATTCACTGTACACAGCATGTGTCAAGTGGCATTTGTAAACTAGAAGACTGTAAACAATTGTATAAGGCACCCCTCTAATCCTACCTTTCATCTGGTGTACTTTTTGGAACCATACGCTTATATGCAGTTGTTAAGCAGATAGAGGCGGACTTCGGTTTTATACCATTCACCTAATGCTGATATTTACTATGGGACACGAGCCTCCGCGTGTGAGAGGTATCTCTTGCTCATTCCGCGCCTCGAAGCTGTGCATGCCTCGCCTCACAGCTTAGCAATTGCCTGAAAGAATATTCTGAAATAGTCTGAAAGATAGCAAGAGAATGATGAAAGTATAACAGTTAAGTACGTGCAAACCAACAGATAATTACTATTCAGCATGCGAAATTGGAATATTTACTTTCACTGTGAGAATTGGTTATCTAGATAACTTTCATATGTTTTGCAAGAAAGTTTGTAGGAAATCTGATAAAAGAGTACACTATGCTTGAGTATGTAAAGAAACAAGCAGTAAATATGTTAATACATATGAATTGCTAAGAGGATGGAATATGAGTTGTGGCACATACCTGCTCGCCTTTGATACTGATTCATTGTGGTGCCTTCGAGAAAACATTTGGTGAAGAGGGGTACATTCTGGAGGAATTTGATATTGAGCCTGGGGGTGCATCAGAGTCTTTCACCCCTAATGAAGTGGAACCTGCTGTGTTTGTAGAAAGGTCCCATTAGTAAAGGGGATGTATACCTGCAGGATTTTCTGAAGTATTTCCTGATAAACTAACAAAAGAGAGCTCACTCCATAGCACTGAAAGTGCATCCTGTCCCACACCTCATGAAGGAACCAATGAAAGGAAAGAGGAGTTGAATAGACACATGGAACCAGGTGTGACTGAAACTGTTGATTCCGCAGAATATTTGGTCCCATAGTTTCAGCCACCAAAACAGGTGATGGATCTTCTACATGTATGTGGGAGAGTTCTCTGCATCAATATTTATGTGCATCAAGAAAATGCTCAACCTAGTTAGGTTTTGACAGCTGTTTTAACAGCATACATCTATTTTCTGCCTACCCCAGACAGGCTTTCATCCTGAGTTAAAAGTCCCTTTTGAGTGGCCGTTTTGATTATGCCACATCCGATAAAGACGTAAATAAGTGAACACATTGTAAATCACGAAATGGCAGCAGAAACATCCTTACTTTGAATAGAAGCAAGAAATTGTTAAAGGAGACAGTACATACCAATGGTTAAACAGAGCCAGCCAACAAAAGCAAATTTTTTGCAAAAGTTTGAATAACCATAGTAGAGGTAGAACTTTTAGAGGGTAGTGAAGTCCCCATTTGCAGTAATCTGCTATTCGTGTAAAGAGATAAAATTACTGCTACTAAATGATTGCTATTGAAGTTGAGACTGGAGGCTGACAGTGGTGAAGGGAAACAAAAGAACCCACAACGAAGATTCGTGTGAAGTAACAAATAAGATAAAATACTCAGCCAGAAATAAAAAAACCTTATGTGGTACCAACGCCACAGGCAGTCCTATTTGCCGGCATCAGTCTTGGAGGGAAACTGTTTAAACAATCGAGACAATTTCAATGCCTCAGAGCGAGCAAGCCTGATGTTCCTTCTGAATTTTGATAAACTTAAGGAAATGTTCTAAAAAATCAGTAGTTTGATCTTTTAATTAAAAGGGCTGGTGCTATCAGTATAGTTTTTGAGTTTAAGCTTGGCTGCCGTTATCCTCCCTATCTATCCTGATGTTCATTGTAATGACAAACAATTGGACATGCGCTGTCGAATGCTGTCTAGACAGTGTACAGAGTACTGACTCGTACTGGCCATTATCATCCTGCTTTTGTGGCCAGTGTCTGAAGCCTAAAAAAAAGTGTACAATATTCTTCAATTCTGGAGATGGGTATCTGCTTTTTGGTCCCTTGGCTTTTGTGGGCTTTCAGAGCAGGTCTAGGCCAGACTAGCTTGAACAGGTCAAGGTGTCAATGTGGATTGTCACAAAAGTCCAGCATAAAACCACCATTGCTGAGCTACAGGAATGGAAAATGTCAAAGAAGGGAAATACCAAGCACTGAAAGGAGATGGGAAGTCTCCACCCAAATACACTGATTACAGGGGACGCAAACAGCACCAGCACCAGTTTCAAAGGGAGACCGCAGGTCCCAGCAGGCTCATGGCCCCCAGGAGGCGGGCCTAGGCCTATCGGCACTAACTCACACTTTCATTCTTCTGCAGCGCAGGACGCGCCCAGGCCAAGGGCAGGCCCGTCCACGCCCGTCAGAGCCCGAAGGAGGCTGGGCTGGGCCACCTCTATAACATCTTCTATTAAGTAGGCCTTTGTAGGCTACACTGTCACCCACATTTTATCAGTACTGGGGAATGAGTCACTATATGATGGTAGTGATGTCCTACCTTGTAGAAACCGCTTTAGCCCCTGAAGTGACATTTTAGATCTACAAGATGATCCTGATATAGGTACAACAGTAGATGTGATATTAGATGCAACTGTCAACCCTATTGTGACTGAGGCCCAGTACACTTCCCACATACAAGATCTAAAGTGTGAGGTGGCCAAGTTTAAATCCGTGCCAACTATCAATCTTCATGGTTAAACAGATAATGCCAGTAGTGGGGACGACTATCTTGGACCGAGCCCATAATTCCATTCTTTGTTCTTCAGGCCTTCTGGCTCTGTTGTCTAAATTGCCTTTGTCAACCTGTAATAAGAATCACACTTGTGTTACCTGCTCTACCGCTGCCAGCTTGGTTCCCTGTGTTGGCCATTGCACAGCTGGCGGCTGAACTGGGAACTCCCGACAGGTCTCCATGTGTAATGGTCTGGGCTTAAGGAACCAATAGTCTGCTGGCAATTCTCCAGGCCTGTGGATGATACTAATCGTGTTGCACACTTTGTTGCTGATATGTCCAAATCTACCAACACCGTCTTGATTTATGTGCCCAAGCTACATCCAGCGACTCCTAGGGAAGGGGGAGAATCCATCAGAAATAAGGCGATTCATTGGATCCATCATGTGAGAGGCTGTTACCCTATGATACGTGAGGACATAATTGAGGCAGTTAGAAGGCTTAATCCTGTCACACATTATGATATGATTGAACTAACACTTGGGGACAAGAGTATGGTAGACAACTTGGTGCTCCTAGCCATTCTTGTATCCAGTTTAAATACCCTAGGCTTCTTTTACATAAAAAAGCTCATCTTAACCCCCATTTGGAGTGTAGTTCATCTGGTCTAAATGAGAATGACTGAGTTAGAGTATTATCTGGGACCCCTTTAGATTTACCACCACTGGTTTCCTCCACATATGACACAATTAGCCCTGGCACTGGTGTCTCCCCCATTCTTGTTTCTGAGCCCACTAGCTCTTCTTCTTCTGATAGGTCTTAGTCAGCTCAGGACCAGCTAGCCTATTGAACTAATACTACACCCATGCTCCGGTTAGCTTCTCAAAACATTGGGGTGCGCTACCCTTCCTGGAATGTGGCAGGTTTAAGATCTTTCGTCTCCCGTCCAGCTTTTATTTCGTTCATTGAGGACCATGACTTCTGTCTTTTTCAGGAAACTTGGGCAGTACTTACTAGTAATAGGGGCAGACCGTCTGGTGGTTTAACTATATGGGTTAGACCATCATTAAACTGCTGTATATCTCAGTTATCCAATGACTACCCAAACATATTAGGCATCCGGTTATCATCTGAGGCAGACGTAGGTGTGATCATTCTTAACATCTATATAAGAGGGGTGGGGGGGGGGGGGGGCCTGGGTTCTGGTACCCTCCGTGTCCTGGAGATGTTCCTAAGGCAATGCCCCTGGCATTTCAAAATTGTGGCAGGTGATTGCAATGTCATGTTTGAACCTCTTGACTGGGATGATCTTGGGTTTACTCGTGAGGAGGATCTGTCCCTTCTTTGGACATTCCCACCATCAAAGGTGGTCGCAAGTAGCTGTGCAGCTAAAAACCTTTAATATCGAATTTGGGCTTAGAGCTCTCAATGGTAGGACAAACTCTGACGCAAAGGGTTCTCAAACTTACAGCAAGGTTAACCATACAAGTAGAATCGACTATTGTTTAGTTGATATAAGACTGTGGCCTTCAGTCATTGATATGATAGTTAGTGAGAGAACAGAGAGCGATCACAGTCTGCTCTTAGTACAGTGCTTGCCTTGTGTAATCAAACGTATACAACTAATATCCCTACTATACCACTAACGGATATTAGTATGACCAATGATAAACACCAATTAAAGTGGCACAAGGTAGCAGCCCGGCCAGATATCCTAAGCTCTGCGAACTCTGTTTTGAGGACCTTATTGGTGCATTTAGAGACGGGTCTTGTAACCACCGGTGAGCAATTGGTTACAATCTCATGCTTTGTTTTGAGAGTATTGCGGACCATGTTATGTCAGGTATTGATTCTGGTGGTGGAAGGCCCAAAGGGAAACATCCCTGGTTTAATAAGGAATGTAGGGCTTTAAATAAACCATTGATCGAGGATTTAGTTGATATCCATATAGCTAGGACGTCTTTTAAGGCCGCCATTTGTAAAGTCAAACGTGAGCAGGACGATAAGTGGTGGACTGCACTAAATGATGCATCGCGTGAGAAGAACTGTACAAAATTCTGGTCTTTGGCTGCATGCGGCCCTGATAATACTGTATTGAATGTTACAACAAACATTGCTGCAACAGAGTGGGTAGACCATTTTAGCCGAATGTATTCTGCCTATCATCTCAGTATGGTATGTGAATTTGATAGGGTCTCTCCTACTACCATTGACCAAACTCCTAACCCCTCATCTTTACAATTGTTTACTCTCTCGGATGTTGTGCACTTATTAGACACTTTAAAACGTGACAGGGCAGCTAGTGTGGATAGCGTTTCGGCGGATTTGTTTCTAACTGATGTTGAAGTCTGGTCGAGATAAATGACTATTATATCCAATGCAATAGCGGCAGGGGCACCAACTCCTGAGTCATGGAAGGGTGCTGTTGTAGTTCCTATCTACAAAAAGGGCGATAGAGTTTTCCCCTGCAATTACAGGCCTATTATCCTACTGGACTATGTGCAGAAAGTCTTCTGCCACTGTCTCCTGGGGAAGATTCAGGATTAGATGTCTGAGCATGACATACTTAGTTCATTGCAAGCTGGCTTCCGTAAGAAAATGTCCACTATTGATCAAGCTTTCAGGTTTCTGCTCTTAGATGGTTTTTATTGGCAAGGGGAATCTGTATGTTGCCTTAGTAGATTTGAAATCTGCGTTCGATTTAGTGCCTCGTAACAAGTGTGGGAAGTCCTCTCTGGTATGGCAATCCCCACCCACATTCTTTCCTTATTTATACGGTTTCACAAGGGCAACTATGCACGCGTTTGATGGGATGATCTGGGGCAGCTTACTGACAAAATCCCAGTGTCAAGGGGAGTACGCCAAGGGTGTGCCCTTGCTCCAACTTTGTTCTCATTATAAATTAATGACATTGTTCCTTTCCTACTCAAGGTAGAGGCAGATGAACTATCTATAGGCACCCAAAGTTCCTGTCTTCCTATTTGCAGATGACACCCTTTTGATATCTAAGACCCCGAGTGGTATACGGAAACTCCTTATGTGCTTTGAGAAGTTCTACTCCTCTTGGGGACTGGAAATCAATACTTCGAAAACTAATTTGATGTCATTCAATCCTCAAAGATCTTTTAAAGGGAAGATTTCACTTGGAGGTATCTCACTTGAGAAGGTGAAATCTTTTAGTTACCTAGGCCTAATGTTATCGGAGAATATGTCCTGAAAGTCACATATTGCCAAGCTGGTGTTGAAGCAAAAGCAAATTACAGGGGTTCTAATCAAGGATTTTGGCCTTTCTTACACTAAGCCGATATGCCCAGCACTCCAGATCTACGAGGCCAAGGCTGTGAGTTCTCCTCTTTATGGCGTAGAACTGTAGGGCCATGTTAAAGCCCAAGAAATATTGCTTGTTGAGAATATATATCTAAGGAAGCTTGTCTCCCTTCCACTGAGCTCTCCGTTGTTTCCTCTTTTTAAGGAATTGAGCATTAAGGGTATAGGTCATAAGGCTAGTTAACGCCCTCTTTTGAACTGGAGGCAGCTTTGGACTACCCCAGAGCTTGCCTCTTACACTGTTGCCCTGCAGACCGTAGTGTAAGCTGATCGCTCCCTTAGCATTCCTTGGCTCAGATACATCAAAGAATCATTATACATGCTTGGTCTCAGCGACCTTTGGGTTTTCCCCAGCCACTGCTCCCTTCCCATCGAAACATGACCTGAAAAAGCAGTATTAGAAGGTGGTAGACTCTGAGGAATTGTGTGTAGCACTCCCTTCCAAGTTGTCACATGACTTTGTCGATCTGAAAGATGTGTGCAGATATGAGGCATTTTGGGATGCAATTTTGGTCCCTAAAGACAGGAAGTTGTATTTCCAGTTTTGTGTAGGAACTTTACCATTAAGATCGTTTACCAGCCATTGGTCATCTGAGGGGGTAACCACTTGTCCAGCTTGTAATGCTCCTATCAAAACCCTGCCTCATGTTTCATTAATTTGCCCTGCTTACGCAACCCCTCATAGGAAATAGATTGTTGGATGTTTATAGGAACATTGTTGCTCTTTGAATTCTTAGATCAGACACCCACCTGGCACTGGTTATTGCCGTTGCCAAGTTTCTTGGAGCCATGTGGATTCTCGGAGCAAAAATGTAATCCCCACTTATGTGATGCATTTGTAGGAATAGTTATATGCACCGAAGAACGTTCTATGATATTAAGGTTTTTAGGCTTTTACAAAATGTACTGTAATTATTTTATTTTTATACATATTTCTCGATTTATTTTTGGCCCTAAAGGACAAAATATAGTTTTTGGAAACGATTACAGGGTGGGATAACAGGGCCTTCATTATACGGCTGTGAAGTAAATATTTTCCACTCTGGGGGAAAGACTGTGAACAGGAAGACTGTCGTCTTACACATCTGTGAACATGGTCTATCCAGTTATCTTGAAATCCACATTCTATTTTTATGTCCTAAACTTAAGTGTCCCACACATGATGACTGGCAAGAGATTCAAGTTACAGTGGACTGGACAGACCTTTATAGAGTGAAAGCTAGGAGGCAGTCTTCCCATAGTGGCACAGGTAGAAAGACCTGTTATTCCTGGACTAGAATAATTCTGTAATTACAGTCAGGCTCCCCATAGCTTTGGAGAAGGGGGCTGAGGATTAGTGGTCAGTTATGTGGGAACACCTGTAAGGCCCAGTGCTACTCTCTGATAACAGCACAGTAAAATGCATCCACAGAATGTGTATTTTTGTGAGAGGAAAATGAAGAGTAGCTTTTTCAAGCCTTGCAGAGGGTGTTTGTTCTAAAAACCTCCCCTGAAAATGGTCTTCAAAAAGGTGTCCTCATTCGATACCAGAGTTTTCTGCCAGATCAAGACACCAAATCATAATCCTGGCTTCGAGTGGGCTTTTATTGAAGGATTCCACAAACTAAATATAGGACTAAGAGAGTACAAAAAGAGACATATGGACTTGCTCGGCCTACATGCTCCCTGAGACGTATGGGACTATAATGTGGTTTTCTAATTCATCTGAACTTTAGAATTGGAGTCATTGGTACTATTAGTTGGCAATTAGCTTTTTGACCTGCATGGGCACACTGGGTCTGTAAATAACTTAAGATAGCTAAAGAGAATACTTTATGGACAGTGACAGAGAGCCCTCTCCGAACTCCATGGTGGAAAGTGAAGCGCTTGGCGTATGAGAGGAAAAATTAGTAGGAAAAGAGATTTCAGGGACCACATACGAAGAGAAGTCCTTTAAATTAGAAAGACAATAAAACATTTCTTATCGGTGGAATGGATTTACCATTCATCAGTCTGTACCAGGCTGCTAGCACCTCACAGCGGTCTCTGGACATTGAGTTTCCTATAAGTTGCCAATAATTTAGATTAGGTTGTAATACCCCATGGATACAATTTCAAAAGAAACTGAAAGTTCGGACTTCTAAGGTTTTGTTGTAAAGGGGGGGAGGATTGCATTTAGCAAACTACACTACTGAATCCTATTGTTAGAAAGATGGGCCCCAACTCTTCCATTCTGAACAGAATGTGTCCACCGCTCAGCTACTAGAGTGGACAGGTGGCATCAAAGACTGTATTACATTCCAGCAGGGTCCACCACAGGAAGTAGTGGAAAGGTCAGGATTGAGGTTGGGGAGCTTCTCCTTGGGTCCACCTTGTTACAGTCTTTATTTAGTCAGCTTGAGGATCACAGCTCTTGTACCCAGCACCCCACAGGCCATCGCCAGTCAGTATCCTCGTGATAATGTTGTGAGCACTTACAGGAGATCTTTCAAGTCGAACAGCCTATCATTGAATGGCAATGTATCTGCTCTCAAGCTACTCACTGATCAGTTTGTTTAAAAAACCATCGGTCCAATTGGGTGCAGAGCAGCTGGGATTGGGCAGCTTGTAAATACACTGTACCCGGGGGCAGTGACCGTGTAGGGGCCTGTGGTCACATACAAGCATGTTTGCCTTTGGTAGGTGTTTAATCCAGTTCTTCCCTCCCTACCGGAAGTTACCAAATGTTATAGATATAATTATCTGTACTGCACTGTTTAAAGAGAAACATCACAATTTTCACTGAACTGGTTGAGTGCTGAAATGGTGCCCTCATTGCTAGTCTTCTGCCAGCCCGTGTGCCATTAGCCTTCATTCCACTTCCCTGCCAGGCCATACCTGCAAGCCATTTCATTGTCACATCACTAGATGGTATGCGAAAGATGACTGCCAGCAGAGGTCTGTGGTTAGGCTCTGCTGAAACACTCTCCAGAATGGATTCTTACTTCTGAGACCACTATCTCAGGATGTACCCCAAAACACACACTATAACGAAGTAAGCAAAGTATCACATTAAAAAGTGCACAAATATTAATAAACAGATACACAGGTTGTAGTGCCAACCTTAGAGTTCCCATTAACTCTTTAGCGTTTGATAAACAGCAGAATGATGGAATGTTTCTACTTTCAAGACATGCTTTATTAAATATTAGAGTCAGCACAATAACATGTGGTAAACGTGCAAATGTTCTTGAAACTAGTGAAAAGGCCATTAAAACACAAAACAGCTATGAGTCCAGCTTCACTTGGCCGAGCAGTCAATGGGCAGCGACTGGGAACCTTCAGGCAATCACTGTATGAGCGGTGAGCGTTTCCACATGACGGACGACAGAAGTGGTCACTTCCTCGGTCTGGACGTCACCACGAGCTTTCAAAACAAAATATGAAAACAAAGCACGTCACACAAAATCCACAAAAGTGCACTGGTTCTACTTTTTTTTCCTTGCAGTAATCGGATATCGTGTTTCAAGAAAATAAAATTGCTGACCAATAGGAAACTATTGTGACACTGCATATTTGTTATATTGAGCTGTTATAGCGCTTTTATGCTCAAGTTCAGTTTATATAAGGATATAAAAAGAATAAAATGAAGTAACTTTGTTTCAGTTTAGCACTACAGCAAATCACCATTCGTAATTCCTTCCCAGAAATGTACTTATGCACCCAATCCAATGCAGGCATTACATTTTGCCAACCGGTTTTATGTGAGCGTAAAATCGATTTTTTTTTTCATAAAGATCTTTCTTGGAATACATTTTTATTAGCCACGGTTTGAAGTCCACCTGATATACACATATACCCATCCAATGTAACAGGCCCTTACGCCCAGTGCTTAATTTGTAAATAAAAACGTACCGGTGTCCAAAGCCCTCCTCTTAAGCACGCAGCTGCTGCAATTAAATGTGTGAACATGAAATACGGAGTCGGCGTAATCCTGAAGCCATCTCTGGCCTCTTCAATCCATATAAAGCCACTCCCTGCCCCTTCAGCTCACTCTGGCAGCAACTTTCTCCCTTTGTGACGTTTTTTCGTTTTTCTCTTCGTCAGTATTTCCCATATGTGTCTTTTGCTCGCAATAAATGCTTGAGGTAGAAGAATAAGCCCCGGCCCTCTAAAATAAGTGCCGGTGCTCAGCACCGGAAACAACAAGCACAAATTAAGCACTGCTTATGCCTATAGTAATGGCTGATCCCATTAAAAATCTAGACTGACAGCTGGTCTTGACTGATAGCAGCCCTACCACTCGCTCCCTTTGCTGAATGAAAGCTCACTCTTATTCCTTTTTCAATCTTTTCCATGAGGAATTAGCCCATTGATGTGATAAGAGCCGCGCCATATTTACTCAGTATATTTGGCTGTAACCGCCATTGTTCTGGCTAGTGGTCTGGTTGCATCTCCGTTGTAAATTATTTGATACATCTTCCATTCCACAACTTTGGAACTTTTTACTGTTAGATCTCTTAAATTTTAATGTTCTGTCCCATTGAAGTTGAGTCCATAAACTGCGAGAGATCCCGTGACATTCTCTCAAAATGTCAGATCAGTGCTTGTATTCTGCTTTTTACGACAGACAACGCAGCTCTTTCGTATCCACAATTTTCTGTGGGTAATTTGCCTGTGGTCGTGTTGGTTTTAATAGACTGTAGTCTTCTGTCTTGCAACGGATCACGGGTTTCTGATTTTATGGAAGCACATGGTCTAAAATGTCCTATTGGCAAGGACTGCTACTGCTCAAGGTCCCTGGAGGCATCATCTACTCTTCCTGCTAGTTTCATAAATGCTACCTCTGATGAACTTCATGTACACTTTCTATAAGAAACTGTCCTTCATTGAAGCAAACCACCCTGTCACTGCTTGGGTCTGATCCCCATGTGCAAACTGTTTTATTCTGTAAATACAAAGATATGAAAAGCTTCCTCATATCATGCATGGCTATTTGCACCATTTACATCTATGGTCCCAGTTTTTTTCTGTCTGCTGCAACACCTTGTGCTTAAATTGGTCTCCGGCTCTTACTTTGTGAGATCTACCCTGTGACAACCAGTCGAACGCATAAGGAATCATCAACACTTTCTTTAGATCCAGCTGCACTCTTTAATTTCCAGGGAGGTTGTACTTCTTCATTATGTTGCTTGCTCTGCAAGCAATCTTACCAGAAAAATAACATTTTGCCACTGACCAAAAAAAGTATCTACCTGGTACATGTTTTTAAACCTGTCTGCCCTCGTCTGGCCTGAATTGTAAGTCAATTTATCTGACTTCGGGCAGCTACCATGCCAAGGGATTGGAAATCAAATGTACCAAAGAGCGGACAAGGTTGTGGTCCCTGTGTATATTAGACTCCATTACCATTAAATTGGGTATGCGTTTAATCCTTGTATCCTGGTTGGTATGTTTTTTTCAGCACTTAAGACTTATTTTTTTGTGGAAAGCAGCTGGTGTAGGTGTGTGCGGTGTCTGAGTGGAGAGGGTGTAGAGAAAATATAGAAGGCAGCTGTAAAATAGTTTTTAACACCCCCCCCCCCCCCCCCAGGGAAGACTCCTCCGAGTTCCCTTACCGTTGTATTGCAGTGTAAGCTGTAGAGCTTTGTGTCATCCGCAGGGAGCCGCACCTACCTTCCAGCCAGCCGTACTACTTTTGTAAACGAGTAGTAAATAACCGGATAGTGTATGGACCCTCATGACACACCCCTGGCTCTCCCACTCCTGTATTTACTGGTTCTTTTCTCAGCACATTCAGCTTTCCTAACCACGCTCACCAGCCTAGGAGCTACACAGAGACTAGTTGGATTGGCTATGAGTCTTGTCGCGCTGTGCCTAAAAGCATTGCTGACCACATCCATTTTGCTTCTGTTCTAAGTCGACGTTAAAGAAGTGCATGACCCTAGGCAAAAACAACATTCATCTATGATCATGTGTGCAAGGTTGTTTCACTACTGACCAATCTTTCCTTAGCGCTAGGGTGATCACCTAACTCAATGTCATTACAAACACAGGCCCATATTTGTGGGCTTTTGAAGCTGTGCTGCATCAAAAATAAGGGTAGGAATGCACCGTATCTATGCATTATGGTGCATTCCTGTCCTTTCCCCGCTACTCTGACTCTGTGTGGCTGCGTAGCACCATAGCAAGCACCCTTAGAACATGGTGCAAGGGTGTCTGCGTTGTAGACAGGATTGTTTTTGTGCAGGAAGGGGCACCTCCCTGCATAAAATAAATCTGGGGAGGCTTTTTTCCACTGAGTGCTGAAGAAGGAAATAAATGAGGAGAAATAAACATATTTCTCCTTGTGCCTCCCTTGGGGAGACATAAGGTTTTGGTGTATCCCCAGGTTTACAAGCTCCTGTAAGTCTGGGGATGCGTCAAAACCCATGGGTGTTGCATGGAAACACCCACCGCTATGCACATGGAATACCTCCCTTGTGCAGAGTAAGGCAACATAGCGATTTGCGCTGCCTTTTCCTATTCCATATCTATGAGACCACCCAAAGCCACACATAGTGGCTTTGTGTGGACTCACGGATATGAGTTGAAGGTGTGCGCCACGTTGGCGTCACAATATGATTCAGAGGTGGCACAAGGGGCTCATAAATATGCCCCCCTGTTTCCAGTTTTGGACCGGTATGTGTGTGACCCTAATACATTCTGGGTGATGGCTTAGTTTGCTTCCATTCCACTAATTGATCAGTAGGTGACAAAATGAGTACTAGAAAGTCTGTCCATGATGACATGGGGTGAGGTGGCCCCCCTACTCACCACCTCACTCAGGCTCAAGTACCTTTGGTTGCTAGCCTCCCCCATGCATCCACCTGTGTACACTAGAACATCTGTTCATCGCCAGTGGGCGGTTACGTAGGCTAGAAAAGCAAAATTGTCAATGCTGCTACTAGTAACTGGGCCTGGGAGGAAAATGTCATTCCGCTTGTGGAATTGGCAATAATTTGATGACTGCTGTACTCTTGTAACACTGAGTTCTGGCTAACTTTCAACAATTGCCTTGTGGTGGAATGTCTTCCTCTTGCAATGCGAGTGAGATTTAGCATCCTATAGCATGATTTCTGGTCCCTAGGAGGACTTCCGGTGCGATTGTCTGATGTGGGTGGTCGCGGTCCGAGGGCTGCTTCTCAAGTAGATTTTCTACTTGAGCGTCTGCAAAATCAGCTGGAATGACTGCGTGGTGCCGTTTGCGCAGATTTTTCAATGCAGAACTCACTGCTGCCGCTAAATCACAGTGTGATGTGCATATTCCCGCCCATTGGCCAAATTCTGCAGAATCTTGCAGAATTTTTACGTAGCTCCGCAGAGTGAAATTCCAGGAGATCTGGCCACCCCTACTAGAAATTCCTGATCTCCGAGTCTACAGCAAAGCACTTCATCTCCGCCCAACCAGCTTTAGTTTTGTCATACAACAGTGGCTGTGATTGTGAAGATATTACAACAACTTTTCAGGCTCCTTTCCACATACCTTTCTTCTTTTCCCTTCAGTGTTTCACTTTAAACCCTTTCACCTATTGTTCCTCACGAAGATAAAGATGTTCTGTTTCCTTCTCGACTGGTGTTTCTTTCACTGAAAATCATCATACTTCATAAAAGCCAAAATGTTGCCACGACAATTATTAAATGTGTTTCAGATTTTCACCATTCATAGGACACTTTGTTCCACCGTTCCCTTTCCTTCTTCTTGTCATCTGTTCTAGGACATTTTGTACCGTAAGATTGTCAGCTTGGACTCTGACTGCACTTGGGAGATATCATCACTATTGATGGTGAATAAATTGCCTGTGCGCTCTATTTAATTCATTTGGTGAGGAGGAGGATATCTAAACCCACACGTGCAAAGATAGTTCCACTGTTATGAAAGTTAAGATTCATTAAACCTTTTGTGTCCGGTAGGAAATGCATCTTTTCTGTAGATATCAGTTATGCTGCATTAGGCGCTCCTTTCTCACATAAATATGGTTATACCAGCAACAGATATGTTGACATCACCATCCCTAAGTTGGGTGAACCATTAACAGTAACTATGCTTTGACACCACCACCGGTAAGTGTGCGAATACACCATTTAGTAACTAAAAGGAATGTCACCGTCTCAGAAACATTCATAAAATACATTTTGGCGTCCTCGTTTTAATCACACATCTATCATAAAAAAAATGACGATCTTGTTTTGAAGTCACTAGTCTAATATAATGGCACTATTTTCTAAGCATTCATCTAAGCCACTCCTTCCTTCAAATTTTTCGTTTCACCTGCTTGTAGAACTGATCTTGATCATTGCTCCATTCATCCTTAGTAGTTGGGACATTGTGGACGATGTGATTGTAATATTCTTTCATCTTCATGTCGCAACCAGTCCAGAGATCTATACGCATGCGCAATCAAACGCTGGCATCTTTCTCCGAAAATGAGCATTTTGCTCTTCAAACAATTTTCTTCACTATGCCAGCAAACTTTCTCTTGACAATCTCGCATGCTCACTTAATCCAGAGAAAGTAAATTCACTTGCATATATAATGTAATCCTTCTTTATAGCCCATGAAAATGCAAAGGCCGCGTGTGCCTCAACGTATGCTGTTGCACATTATTAATCAACAGCTACTCTGTTTTTGGACCGGCTTCACGTTGAAACCCACTAGACCCTTAGATTTATTGCACACTTGCACTCGTTTAAAATGAGTTCTTTGTTGTTCACCCACGTTGTACAATGCCTATTGAACCATTCTAGTAAGTATAACCTTGTTCGGAAGTTGGCTCATTAAAGTGACGCCATTAAACTAACACCTTCCCAGAAAACCACGCTGAGCTCATACACGATTGTTATGAGGCTCCCTATGATGTTACCTTCAAATCATCCCACCTTAGCTGCCACCTTAGAATTGCAATTGAACAAGGATACAGTCCTACATTATTGCAGAAAACATACATGCTGGCTTTGCAGTTGCTGCAGCCCACTGATCCGACCCCTATCAAGTGATGCTCTTCATCAATACAGCTGTTTGGTGTTGTGGTTTAGCTCCTCCCAGTGCAAGTGTGCTGCAACTCCCTAAGATGACTGGTCATCGTTTCCTGCTTCTGGACCTGCATCAAACCTCAGGCCGGGGTTCACTGCCTGAGCTGTTGCTGCTCTATTGCATGCCAGCAGGCCAGATATCTACCCTCCTCCTCTTCATCTCAACAGATGCTCAATGCAGAGCCCTTTCCCCCCTCATTGTTACCACCCCTGCCCAAGGAAAGCGCCCCACTACCCCCTAGATACTGGATCCTTCTGTGAGTCGGGCCGGCTATCTTTGCTGCTGCCATCAGTCTCTGGATATTGGTGGGATTCATCATTGTTGTGGAACAGGGAGTTATCAAAAATCATAACTTTACTGCTCAGTCACTAATTATGAAAATACTTCATAGCTTCTGTTGCTTGAGAAATCTCTCCTGCTCAATTTGCACACTCTTGGCTGCATGTCTTCGGGGCAGGGTGCCTTTGTTCCTGGTGCCTCTAGTCCAACACAAGACTTGCGGGATCTGTTCTATCCGACTACCCGAACGTGCTGGCATCTGCCTCCAGTCTTTCCAAGGCCTTGAAAAATACTACAATCCCACTGGCTGTTACAAACCTGGTGTTACTCATCTTGCCTTCTCTGAAAATTAGTTGTTTGGTGAGCACCACAAAGTGAATGTGACGTTGTAGAGATTATACATCATGAAGAAAACCCCACAGTCTCCCCACTGGTATGGTGTTTCATAAGTGTCAATGGGTTTCCTCAAGACTGGACTGGGGGTCTGGCACGCAAGCTACATTGTCCCTGCACTCTGCTGACCATTGTCTGCAACAAAAGCGGGGATACCACAAGGTCTCCGAAATGAACAGATTTTTCTCCATTTTGTTCCCCAGTTATAGTGTAGGACAAGCCATTGGAGCAATTAGATGGAATGCTCAGATACCGGAAGAAGTTGCAAATGTCACAGTTGTTACCCTAGGTTTCATAACCAATCAGCTAGATGCCTAAAATACCATGTTCTTGCAGAATACTATGGCTTTAGACTACATCCTAGCATCCAAAGGGGATGGGTCTGTTCAATAGTAGGTTCTGAGTGTTTTACACACCTCCACAGTACCCCCTTTAGCATATATGAACAGATAGATTATAGTAACAAAAGTGTGAGGAAAATGTATGAGATCAACATGGGTTTGATTGTAACTAGAGCAGCATATGGTTTTGGTTGTCAGGAATACTCAGAATCTAGGTGTTAGAAATTGTGACTCTAGTTGGCAGAGAAATGCATTCTGTCCAAATAGGGACCAGAATCCTAGTAAGTCACAACATAATCTAAATTATCCTGTGCTCACCCTCCGGTAGCTTGGCACAGAGCGGGCAGGCTTAATTAAGAAGGCAATGTGTAAAGTATTTGTGCAATAACTCTTACAGTAACACAGTGAAAACACCACCAAAAGTCCTCCACACCAGTTTAGAAAAATAGATCATATTTATCTGAATAAAACAAGACCAAAACAACAAAGGTCCAATATACACTGGTCAAGATATCACTTTTTAGAAGTTTAAGTAGGTCTTAATCCTTAAGAGTCAATGGATGTATTTCTTTAGCACAAAGTACCTGGACTGCGTCAAAACAAAGAAGTTGCGGGTCACAGGGGAGGTGAGGCACCGGAAATCAAAGCATTGCATCGATTCCTTACTGTACAGAGGAGGTAATGCATTGATTCTTCCCAGCTAGATGAGATGATGCGTCAGTTCCTTACTGGCAGGGGAGGCGATTCATCGATTTCCGGACATGCATACGCTGTTCCTCACACCCCTGTATGCAATCGATGAAGAACTGTCACGCAAGGACGATGCGTGGAAAATCCAGACGTGTGGTGTTGTTGGGACTGCGATGAAACAGGCGCTGCATCGATTCTGCAGCCGCACAACATGTACTGCATCAATTCTTCAGGTGCTGTGTCGATTCACCAGCCATGAGGCACACATTGCATCAATTGTTTTCCAGCATGGCCTGTTAGTGCATGAATTTTCTTTCAGGTGAAGTCTTTGATGCCCCTGAGACGTCTTAACAGGAGGCAAGCTGACAAACCCTTGGAGATCACTAGTGGTGGAAAGGCAAATTCCTTCCAGCAGGCTGCTGCTGCAGGGAACAGCAGGAAGCAGCGCAACAAGCAGGAGAGCTGTCCTTTCAAATAAGCAGTACAGTTGAGTCCTTTGGGCAACACTGCGGTCCTTCTGACAGAGTCCAGTTGTAGGTCCAGACGTTTCTGATTTTAGGGGGTCACAGACCCAGTACATATTCCCAAATGTGCCTTTGAAGTGGAGGAGACTTCAAAGAGTGGTTTTGAAGTGCATCAGTTCCTCTTTCAGCCTAGTCCTGTTTGCCAGGAGATCTCTGGGGGGGGTTATCAGTCCTTTATGAGAGGTCAAGCCACTATCCTTTGAAGTGTCCTTGAAAGCCCCTCCACCCTTCCTGCCCAGGAAGACCCATCAGTATGTAGTTGAATGCATATGCAGCTGTGTGTCCTGTGTTTATGGCTGTCTGGATGGAATGCACAAGGTGAGCTGTCAATCAGCACAGACCAGACGTGGAATTGAGACAGACTGTAAAGCATAGAGAACAGTAAGTGCAGAGAAATGCCTACTTTGTTAAAGTGACATTTCTATAATAGTAAGGTTAAATCCCACTTCACCAGTAAGCAGGATTTCTCACTACCATTCCAACCATACCAAACATGACAATGCCTCTCCTTTCAGATCAGAAATTAACACAAAATCCACTAGGCACTAGGGATTTGTGTGTTTTTTTTAAATTTTAGGGCAGCAACCCCAGGGGCAAGGGTCGAAGCCTTGGGGGCAAAATATTTTTCCATGCTTCAGCCCCCCTGGGGCTAGATCGGCCATTTTGTTCAGCCGATCTGGCGCCGGGGGGGTCGAAACACACTAGATACCAGGGATTGTTGCATGTGTATGTTTTTTGTTTAATTTGGGGAATGACCCCCTTAGGCAAGGGTCGCTCCCTTGGGGGCAATAACAGATCTGTGTTTCAGCCCCCCCCGGGGGTTAGATCGACCGTGTTTTCAGCTGATCTAGCCCCCTAGGGTGGTCGACACCCACTAGACACCAGGGATTAATTTTAATTATATTTTTAGGGCAGGGTCGCTGCCCTGGGGGCAATACATTTTTCAATGTTTTATGCCCACCGGGGCTAGATCGGCCATATTTTTGGCCGATCTGGCCCTAGAGGGGGGAGGGGAGTCAAAACCCACTAGGACCCAGGGATTGCTGTGTGTTTATTGTTTCTTGGGAGCACCCCTTGGGCAAGGGCCTCCCCACCAAAAGGGGCACATGACTGTTGCTCATTTTTGCCCCATGGGGGACAGAAGCCATAAAGACGCCAGGGTTTTTTTTGTGTGAGGAGGGGGTGACCCCTTGGGCAAGGGTCACGCCCCAAAGGAGGTACACAACTGTTGGCCCTTTCTGCCCCCCCTTGGGGGAAGATAGGCCTATTTTTTTTTAGGCCCATCTGCCCCCAAGCGGGGCAGAATCCACTAAGGCACCAGGGATTGTTTATGATTACATTTTTTTTGTGTGGGGGGGGGGGGCAGCCCCTTGGACAAGGTTCACCCCCCCAAAGGGGACGTATTGCTTCCTTTCCTGTGACTCTTTGCAGTTTTGGCAGTGGTGGACCTGTAGTTTGCGTAGTTGCATGTCTTAGGTAAGGAAAAACAATTGACTTCAAATGAATTGTGTTGCCATGCATGAAATACTTTTTTGTAATTGGTGTACTAAATGCAGGATTGTGTGTGAAATTGTCCTTCGATTTGTGCACAGTGATATTTGTGTTCTCTTATGTGTAATCTTCTTTTCTTTTTCCGTTTTAGTGGGATATCATTGGTGATTGCTGTGTCTGTGCAGAGTTGTTGGTGGCGAGTCTAGCTTTTTCAGGAAAGTGAGTGGTATAGGTTTTGAGTTTATAACTTTTTGTGATAAAGCCACATTTTGTTTACTACTTATCTTACACAGTGCTGGTTGTTGGTGGTGCATTTGTCAAGTTACTTTTCGTAGGAAGGATCAAGGCTAGCCGCAGGATGACTGCTCAGCAGGCTGTTGCTATGCTTTTTGAGTCATCTTCTGACCATGATTATGAGACTGACTCTACATTTGAGGCAGAGGAGGAAGTGCAAGATTCTGGAAGTGAATTTTCTGTCGGAGAGGAAGCATCTGATGATGGAGCCACTCTCAGTGCTGATGAAGTGCCTGTTTTAGAGGTGGACACTGATGTGACAATAGTGCAGCAGCCAGCAGCTGAAAGGCTTCCCATTGGAAGACCTGACCTCTGGGTTGCCTCAAACATGGAGCAGCCGGAGTTGCCTGTCTTTACTGGTCTCCCAGGGTGTAGAGTGAATAAGGAAAACTTTTTGCCTATCAGTCCCTTTCAGTTGTTTATGGATGATGTATTTTTGGAAGAGATTGTTAAGCAGACTAATTTGTATACTGAGCAGTACTTGAAGGACAACAGTGCTAGACTTAGGCCACACTAGAGCTACCCAGTGGATTCCCACAAATCTGGAAGAGTTGAAGACGTTCTTAGGTTTAACTTTTTTGATGGATTTGATAAGGAAGCCATCCCTGTCTTCGCATTGGCCTATTAGTACCTTGGTGGCAACAGCTATATTTGCTGCAACCATAAGTCGTAATCAATATTTGCTTCTTCTTCGGATGATGCATTTTGTGGATAATGCTTTAGCCTTGCCATGGGATCTCACTCATTCTGACCGTCTTTTTAACCCCTTCGCTGCCAGGCCTTTTCCCCCCTCCTGTGCCAGGCCTTTTTTTGCCTATTTGGGGCAGTTCGCGCTTAGGCCCTCATAACTTTTTGTCCACATAAGCTAACCAAGCCAAATTTGCGTCCTTTTTTTCCAACATCCTAGGGATTCTAGAGGTACCCAGACTTTGTGGGTTCCCCTGAAGGAGGCCAAGAAATTGGCCAAAATACAGTGAAAATTTCGTTTTTTTCAAAAAAATTGGAAAAAGTGGCTGCAGAAGAAGGCTTGTGGTTTTTCCCCTGAAAATGGCATCAACAAAGGGTTTGCGGTGCTAAACTCAGCAGCTTCCCAGCTTTCAGGAACAGGCAGACTTGAATCAGAAAACCCAATTTTTCAACACAATTTTGGCATTTTACTGGGGCATACCCCATTTGTGCAATTTTTTGTGCTTTCAGCCTCCTTCCAGTCAGTGACAGGAATGGTCATGAAACCAATGCTGGATCCCAGAAACCTAAACATTTCTGAAAAGTAGACAAAATTCTGAATTCAGCAAGGGGTCATTTGTGTAGATCCTACAAGGGTTTCCTACAGAAAATAACACTGAAAAAGAAAAATATTGAAATTGAGGTGAAAAAAACATCAATTGTTCTCTACGTTTTACTCTGTAACTTTTCCCTGCAATGTCAGATTATCGAAAGCAATATACCGTTACGTCTGCTAGACTCCTCTGGTTGCGGGGATATATAGGGTTTGTAGGTTCATCAAGAACCCGAGGAACCCAGAGCCAATAAATGAGCTGCACCCTGCAGTGCGTTTTCATTCTATACCGGGTATACAGCAATTCATTTGCTGAAATATAAGGAGTAAAAAATTGCTATCAAGAAAACCTTTGCATTTCCAAAAAGGGCACAAGATAAGGTGTTGAGGAGCAGTGGTTATTTGCACATCTCTGAATTCCGGGGTGACCATAGTAGCACGTGAATTACAGGGAATTTCTCAAATAGATGTCTTTTTTACACACACTCCTATATTTGGAAGGAAAAAATGTAGAGAAAGACAAGGGGCAATAGTACTTGTTTTGCTAATCTATGTTCCCCCAAGTCTCCCGATAAAAATGGTACCTCACTTGTGTGGGTAGGCCTAGCACCCCCGACAGGATATGCCCCAAAACACAACGTGGACACATCACAGAAAACAGAGCTGTTTTTAGCAAAGTGACTACCTGTAGATTTTGGCCTCTAGCTCAGCCGCCACCTAGGGAAACCTACCAAACCTGTGCATTTCTGAAAACTAGAGACCTAGGGGAATCCAAGGAGGGGTGACTTGTGTGGCTCGGACCAGGTTCTGTTACCCAGAATCCTTTGCAAACCTCAAAATTTGGCTAAAAAAACACATGTTCCTCACATTTCTGTGGCAGAAAGTTCTGGAATCTGAGAGGAGCCACAAATTTCCTTCCACCCAGCGTTCCCCCACGTCTCCCGATAAAAATGATACCTCACTTGTGTGGGTAGGCCTAGCACCCGCGACAGGATATGTCCCAAAACACAACGTGGACACATCACAGAAAACAGAGCTGTTTTTAGCAAAGTGACTACCTGTAGATTTTGGCCTCTAGCTCAGCCGCCACCTAGGGAAACCTACCAAACCTGTGCATTTCTGAAAACTAGAGACCTAGGGGAATCCAAGGAGGGGCGACTTGTGTGGCTCGGACCAGGTTCTGTTACCCAGAATCCTTTGCAAACCTCAAAATTTGGCTAAAAAAACACATGTTCCTCACATTTCTGTGGCAGAAAGTTCTGGAATCTGAGAGGAGCCACAAATTTCCTTCCACCCAGCGTTCCCCCACGTCTCCCGATAAAAATGATACCTCACTTGTGTGGGTAGGCCTAGCGCCCGCGACAGGATATGCCCCAAAACACAACGTGGACATATCACAGAAAACAGAGCTGTTTTTAGCAAAGTGACTACCTGTAGATTTTGGCCTCTAGCTCAGCCGCCACCTAGGGAAACCTACCAAACCTGTGCATTTCTGAAAACTAGAGACCTAGGGGAATCCAAGGAGGGGTGACTTGCGGGGCTCGGACCAGGTTCTGTTACCCAGAATCCTTTGCAAACCTCAAAATTTGGCTAAAAAAACACATGTTCCTCACATTTCTGTGGCAGAAAGTTCTGGAATCTGAGAGGAGCCACAAATTTCCTTCCACCCAGCGTTCCCCCATGTCTCCCGATAAAAATGATACCTCACTTGTGTGGGTAGGCCTAGCGCCCGCGACAGGATATGCCCCAAAACACAACGTGGACATATCACAGAAAACAGAGCTGTTTTTAGCAAAGTGACTACCTGTAGATTTTGGCCTCTAGCTCAGCCGCCACCTAGGGAAACCTACCAAACCTGTGCATTTCTGAAAACTAGAGACCTAGGGGAATCCAAGGAGGGGTGACTTGCGGGGCTCGGACCAGGTTCTGTTACCCAGAATCCTTTGCAAACCTCAAAATTTGGCTAAAAAAACACATGTTCCTCACATTTCTGTGGCAGAAAGTTCTGGAATCTGAGAGGAGCCACAAATGTCCTTCCACCCAGCGTTCCCCCACGTCTCCCGATAAAAATGATACCTCACTTGTGTGGGTAGGCCTAGCGCCCGCGACAGGATATGCCCCAAAACACAACGTGGACATATCACAGAAAACAGAGCTGTTTTTAGCAAAGTGACTACCTGTAGATTTTGGCCTCTAGCTCAGCCGCCACCTAGGGAAACCTACCAAACCTGTGCATTTCTGAAAACTAGAGACCTAGGGGAATCCAAGGAGGGGTGACTTGCGGGGCTCGGACCAGGTTCTGTTACCCAGAATCCTTTGCAAATCTCAAAATTTGGCTAAAAAAACACATGTTCCTCAAATTTCTGTGGCAGAAAGTTCTGGAATCTGAGAGGAGCCACAAATTTCCTTCCACCCAGCGTTCCCCCACGTCTCCCGATAAAAATGATACCTCACTTGTGTGGGTAGGCCTAGCGCCCGCGACAGGATATGCCCCAAAACACAACGTGGACATATCACAGAAAACAGAGCTGTTTTTAGCAGTGACTACCTGTAGATTTTGGCCTCTAGCTCAGCCGCCACCTAGGGAAACCTACCAAACCTGTGCATTTCTGAAAACTAGAGACCTAGGGGAATCCAAGGAGGGGTGACTTGCGGGGCTCGGACCAGGTTCTGTTACCCAGAATCCTTTGCAAACCTCAAAATTTGGCTAAAAAAACACATGTTCCTCACATTTCTGTGGCAGAAAGTTCTGGAATCTGAGAGGAGCCACAAATTTCCTTCCACCCAGCGTTCCCCCACGTCTCCCGATAAAAATGATACCTCACTTGTGTGGGTAGGCCTAGCACCCGCGACAGGATATGTCCCAAAACACAACGTGGACACATCACAGAAAACAGAGCTGTTTTTAGCAAAGTGACTACCTGTAGATTTTGGCCTCTAGCTCAGCCGCCACCTAGGGAAACCTACCAAACCTGTGCATTTCTGAAAACTAGAGACCTAGGGGAATCCAAGGAGGGGCGACTTGTGTGGCTCGGACCAGGTTCTGTTACCCAGAATCCTTTGCAAACCTCAAAATTTGGCTAAAAAAACACATGTTCCTCACATTTCTGTGGCAGAAAGTTCTGGAATCTGAGAGGAGCCACAAATTTCCTTCCACCCAGCGTTCCCCCACGTCTCCCGATAAAAATGATACCTCACTTGTGTGGGTAGGCCTAGCGCCCGCGACAGGATATGCCCCAAAACACAACGTGGACATATCACAGAAAACAGAGCTGTTTTTAGCAAAGTGACTACCTGTAGATTTTGGCCTCTAGCTCAGCCGCCACCTAGGGAAACCTACCAAACCTGTGCATTTCTGAAAACTAGAGACCTAGGGGAATCCAAGGAGGGGTGACTTGCGGGGCTCGGACCAGGTTCTGTTACCCAGAATCCTTTGCAAACCTCAAAATTTGGCTAAAAAAACACATGTTCCTCACATTTCTGTGGCAGAAAGTTCTGGAATCTGAGAGGAGCCACAAATTTCCTTCCACCCAGCGTTCCCCCACGTCTCCCGATAAAAATGATACCTCACTTGTGTGGGTAGGCCTAGCGCCCGCGACAGGATATGCCCCAAAACACAACGTGGACATATCACAGAAAACAGAGCTGTTTTTAGCAAAGTGACTACCTGTAGATTTTGGCCTCTAGCTCAGCCGCCACCTAGGGAAACCTACCAAACCTGTGCATTTCTGAAAACTAGAGACCTAGGGGAATCCAAGGAGGGGTGACTTGCGGGGCTCGGACCAGGTTCTGTTACCCAGAATCCTTTGCAAACCTCAAAATTTGGCTAAAAAAACACATGTTCCTCACATTTCTGTGGCAGAAAGTTCTGGAATCTGAGAGGAGCCACAAATTTCCTTCCACCCAGCGTTCCCCCACGTCTCCCGATAAAAATGATACCTCACTTGTGTGGGTAGGCCTAGCGCCCGCGACAGGATATGCCCCAAAACACAACGTGGACATATCACAGAAAACAGAGCTGTTTTTAGCAAAGTGACTACCTGTAGATTTTGGCCTCTAGCTCAGCCGCCACCTAGGGAAACCTACCAAACCTGTGCATTTCTGAAAACTAGAGACCTAGGGGAATCCAAGGAGGGGTGACTTGCGGGGCTCGGACCAGGTTCTGTTACCCAGAATCCTTTGCAAATCTCAAAATTTGGCTAAAAAAACACATGTTCCTCAAATTTCTGTGGCAGAAAGTTCTGGAATCTGAGAGGAGCCACAAATTTCCTTCCACCCAGCGTTCCCCCACGTCTCCCGATAAAAATGATACCTCACTTGTGTGGGTAGGCCTAGCGCCCGCGACAGGATATGCCCCAAAACACAACGTGGACATATCACAGAAAACAGAGCTGTTTTTAGCAAAGTGACTACCTGTAGATTTTGGCCTCTAGCTCAGCCGCCACCTAGGGAAACCTACCAAACCTGTGCATTTCTGAAAACTAGAGACCTAGGGGAATCCAAGGAGGGGTGACTTGCGGGGCTCGGACCAGGTTCTGTTACCCAGAATCCTTTGCAAACCTCAAAATTTGGCTAAAAAAACACATGTTCCTCACATTTCTGTGGCAGAAAGTTCTGGAATCTGAGAGGAGCCACAAATTTCCTTCCACCCAGCGTTCCCCCACGTCTCCCGATAAAAATGATACCTCACTTGTGTGGGTAGGCCTAGCACCCGCGACAGGATATGTCCCAAAACACAACGTGGACACATCACAGAAAACAGAGCTGTTTTTAGCAAAGTGACTACCTGTAGATTTTGGCCTCTAGCTCAGCCGCCACCTAGGGAAACCTACCAAACCTGTGCATTTCTGAAAACTAGAGACCTAGGGGAATCCAAGGAGGGGCGACTTGTGTGGCTCGGACCAGGTTCTGTTACCCAGAATCCTTTGCAAACCTCAAAATTTGGCTAAAAAAACACATGTTCCTCACATTTCTGTGGCAGAAAGTTCTGGAATCTGAGAGGAGCCACAAATTTCCTTCCACCCAGCGTTCCCCCACGTCTCCCGATAAAAATGATACCTCACTTGTGTGGGTAGGCCTAGCGCCCGCGACAGGATATGCCCCAAAACACAACGTGGACATATCACAGAAAACAGAGCTGTTTTTAGCAAAGTGACTACCTGTAGATTTTGGCCTCTAGCTCAGCCGCCACCTAGGGAAACCTACCAAACCTGTGCATTTCTGAAAACTAGAGACCTAGGGGAATCCAAGGAGGGGTGACTTGCGGGGCTCGGACCAGGTTCTGTTACCCAGAATCCTTTGCAAACCTCAAAATTTGGCTAAAAAAACACATGTTCCTCACATTTCTGTGGCAGAAAGTTCTGGAATCTGAGAGGAGCCACAAATTTCCTTCCACCCAGCGTTCCCCCACGTCTCCCGATAAAAATGATACCTCACTTGTGTGGGTAGGCCTAGCGCCCGCGACAGGATATGCCCCAAAACACAACGTGGACATATCACAGAAAACAGAGCTGTTTTTAGCAAAGTGACTACCTGTAGATTTTGGCCTCTAGCTCAGCCGCCACCTAGGGAAACCTACCAAACCTGTGCATTTCTGAAAACTAGAGACCTAGGGGAATCCAAGGAGGGGTGACTTGCGGGGCTCGGACCAGGTTCTGTTACCCAGAATCCTTTGCAAACCTCAAAATTTGGCTAAAAAAACACATGTTCCTCACATTTCTGTGGCAGAAAGTTCTGGAATCTGAGAGGAGCCACAAATTTCCTTCCACCCAGCGTTCCCCCACGTCTCCCGATAAAAATGATACCTCACTTGTGTGGGTAGGCCTAGCGCCCGCGACAGGATATGCCCCAAAACACAACGTGGACATATCACAGAAAACAGAGCTGTTTTTAGCAAAGTGACTACCTGTAGATTTTGGCCTCTAGCTCAGCCGCCACCTAGGGAAACCTACCAAACCTGTGCATTTCTGAAAACTAGAGACCTAGGGGAATCCAAGGAGGGGTGACTTGCGGGGCTCGGACCAGGTTCTGTTACCCAGAATCCTTTGCAAATCTCAAAATTTGGCTAAAAAAACACATGTTCCTCAAATTTCTGTGGCAGAAAGTTCTGGAATCTGAGAGGAGCCACAAATTTCCTTCCACCCAGCGTTCCCCCACGTCTCCCGATAAAAATGATACCTCACTTGTGTGGGTAGGCCTAGCGCCCGCGACAGGATATGCCCCAAAACACAACGTGGACATATCACAGAAAACAGAGCTGTTTTTAGCAAAGTGACTACCTGTAGATTTTGGCCTCTAGCTCAGCCGCCACCTAGGGAAACCTACCAAACCTGTGCATTTCTGAAAACTAGAGACCTAGGGGAATCCAAGGAGGGGTGACTTGCGGGGCTCGGACCAGGTTCTGTTACCCAGAATCCTTTGCAAACCTCAAAATTTGGCTAAAAAAACACATGTTCCTCACATTTCTGTGGCAGAAAGTTCTGGAATCTGAGAGGAGCCACAAATTTCCTTCCACCCAGCGTTCCCCCACGTCTCCCGATAAAAATGATACCTCACTTGTGTGGGTAGGCCTAGCGCCCGCGACAGGATATGCCCCAAAACACAACGTGGACACATCACAGAAAACAGAGCCGTTTTTAGCAAAGTGACTACCTGGAGATTTTGGCCTCTAGCTCAGCCGCCACCTAGGGAAACCTACCAAACCTGTACATTTCTGAAAACTAGAGACCTAGGGGAATCCAAGGAGGGGTGACTTGTGTGGCTCGGACCAGGTTCTGTTACCCAGAATCCTTTGCAAACCTCAAAATTTGGCTAAAAAAACACATGTCCCTCACATTTCTGTGGCAGAAAGTTCTGGAATCTGAGAGGAGCTACAAATTTCCTTCCACCCAGCGTTCCCCCAAGTCTCCCGATAAAAATGATACCTCACTTGCGTGGGTAGGCCTAGCGCCGGCGACAGGAAACACCCCAAAGCGCAACGTGGACACATCCTAAATTTTGGAAAAAAACAGAGGTGTTTTTTGCGAAGTGCCTACCTGTAGATTTTGGCCTCTAGCTCAGCCGGCACCTAGGGAAACCTACCAAACCTGTGCATTTCTGAAAACTAGAGACCTAGGGGAATCCAAGGAGGGGTGACTTGCGGGGCTCGGACCAGGTTCTGTTACCCAGAATCCTTTGCAAACCTCAAAATGCACTATCACAAAGAATTGGAAAGTCCCCAATCTCCTTCCACAGTGGCCTGGTATTATTCTCTGACAACCCAGGCCAGAGCGGACTCTGTGGCGCTCCACAGGGTAGCGGCTAAGGGCATGCAACAGCATCAGATTGCTCACATATGGAATTACCTTCTCACAGAATTCATGTTGACCCAGTCCAAAGGTGCCAGGTCCCCATGAACCTGCCCTTACCCCAAGGGGGCATTCTCCTCCCCCGATGCAGAGGTAAGGTGTGGGGTGTCCCCTTCACCTAAGCCTGTGTCGTCCAGGGTGTCAACAGTTTCGCTGGATAAACTCCTCATTACATCTACCAGGCTACACAAGGCTTTTGGGCATCTTCCATAAATTAGTTTGGGTTTCTGACCTCACATACCCCTTATCTTACCTTGCCAACAGGTTCAAACTCCCCAGCAATGTACACAATAAGGCAGGTATCATTTGGGTTCACCAGTCTCTCCCTACCCTTCCCTGCTCCGAAGCTATGTTATTTTACCCCTATTTATTAAGCATGTGTACACCAATCAGTTTCATGGCGCTGGGGCGGAGGAGAGTAGGTTTAGTTGCTAGTGAACAAAGCCTTACACCTGTCTACATGACCAAGTTTTTAACAGTTTGCCGAATTTTATGTAGCATGAGGCCAACCTGATCTCTAGGGGGAAAGACATGGGGTGCAATGACTGAAAATCTGGTGCCACCCAACCTCTTCTTTTTAAATGTATTGGTCTACTAGTACCTTGATGGCAACAGCTATATTTCC
This sequence comes from Pleurodeles waltl, assembly GCF_031143425.1. NCBI lineage: Eukaryota > Metazoa > Chordata > Amphibia > Caudata > Salamandridae > Pleurodeles > Pleurodeles waltl. Next base: position 1,194,886,424 of record NC_090437.1, read on the forward strand.
TACAACCATAAGTCGTAATCGGTATTTGCTTCTTCTTCGGATGATGCATTTTGTGAATAATGCTTTAGCCTTGCCATGAGATCTCACTCATTCTGACTGTCTTTTTAAGATTAGGCAGATAGTTCATAAGGGTGGACTGCAGTGTGTGTTTTGTGGTGTACTCCTGGATTCGGGAAGTAATAAAGGCAGGACGTTTGTTATTAAGTGTTTTGAAAACAATGCAGCCAGTTTTGAAGATTTGGCTGTCTTTCATCAGGGAGGTGATGTTTATAGGTTGTTAGGATATATATTAAGATATAATAATTGGGAAGCCTAGTTCTGGACAATTTGAAGCCTATGAATGAGGCGTTTAGGTAGGCGTACTTATAGGAGTTTGGCGTAATCTATCCTAGAGAGGACAAGGGCAATGACATCTTAAATAAAGGCCTCTGGGGTGAGGAATTTTGCAATTTTTCTGATTCTGTGGGGCATTAAGAAGGATGAGGAAATCACTACCCCAATGTGTGGCTTCATAGAGAGTTTATCATCAATAATCACCTTTAGACTATCGATTATTTTTATTTAATTTAAAAATGTTTTGGAGTGGTGTGGAGGTTGGGATGGGAGGCATCCATCTCATGAAGCCAGAAAGATGCAGTCCAATATTCAAGCTTGCTTTTAGTAATGACGATATTGGTTTTATCTACGTTTAATTTCAGGTGGTTGCTGTTCATCCAGTCGCGGATAAACAGCACTGTGGTTTGAAAGTTCTCCTTAGATGCAGGGGAGTTCTCAATCCTGAGAGTGTGGACTAGAGGGCAAATATATAGAAAAGTGAGGAGAGGGACGAGCCCTGTGGGACTCCACAGTCTAGGCGGACTTTGGATGAGCTGTGCCGCGTCAGATGGACAGGTTGGGAACAGTCCTTTATAAAGGAGATAATCCAGTACCTCTCCCAGTTCATCACAATCTTTTTTCTTTCAGGTGTCCAACTCCCCACTGGATTGATATGACACTTTTACCTGAGGTCTATTTTTACTACCAATTCAATCTAGCATGTTGTATGGTTCTTTTCATTACAACCTTGGTGTATATCGGTTTAATTGCACAACACCAATAAAAACATTTACAAAAATAAAAACAATAAAAAAAAAAATGCAAATGCCCACGTCTGCCTTAACATGCCTTAACATGTACTGTTACCTATTTTTTGATCAATTGCTATTTAATATTGCACCTGCTTTCAGCCCACTATAGACTTAGCTTTAATGCACACTCCTACACAATTTAAATTAGTTATTGTTTTGTTATTCTGTGTTGTACACTGCACAGTTTAACTGACACCTTCTGGTAATAGTAGTCTTGTTCTGAAGTTGGCACCTTGAAGCGAGGATTTTAGAAAACAGCAGTGCCAGCTCTTGCTGGCGATACATGTGTTATGTCTCACAAGAAGAGCCTGGCACCAAACTATTAGTGTCTATCTGTAGATTTCAATTGTACAACATGCTGCTGCTTCCATTTACTTGCATTCAGAAAAAGTGTATAAATGTTGCATCAAAATGTATTGATATTATAGCAGTAGCTGCTCCAGATGACTGAAGGGGAATCTCTGGTTCACTGAATAGGCAATTGCCTTGCTTAATTTGAATGCTTCATGGCTATTTTTGCAATAAACACGTTAGACTCCTATATACTGGCCCAAGTGTTTGTGTTTTCTTCTGCAATCATTAAGGATCATGGGAAGCCATTTTACAGCTGTTTTCCAGTCCACTTGTAAACTCAACCCTCTGGTTGCTTTTTCTGATTCCCTTGCTGTTTCCTAACTACGCCTCCCCTTTATCCAATAACTCTAGAACAAACAAGCCATGTAAGCCTTTATACTGAAAAATATAAGATAACTTTATATCTATAGGAATGTGGGTTTCAAAATCTTACACAAAACACTGTCCAAGGGTGTACCGTTGATTACTGTGGTGCACATATGAAGCCAGGTTAAGTAGAGAAAATAGGTAAATAATGTTTTCAAATGTGAATTCTTTGTTGTAAAGGGAACACTATTGCTTTGCCCTTCTTGGCTCTGCAAAAACCTACAAATATCGCAAAATGTACTCTGTCTGATGATGTGTAGTTGATGTAAGAAATGGCATGCCTGGAGTCCACTAGGCCTACCCACACAAATGAGGTACCATTTTTACAGTGAGACTTGGGGGAATGCTGGGTGGACGGAAGTTTGTGGCTCCCCTCAGATTCCAGCAGCCTCTTGTTCTCTCTGGTGAGTGGAGGAGAAGGGAAGAAAGACAGATAGAGAGATACCTCTTCCAGTAAGCAAAAAGGCCGTGTGTGAAAAACCAGGTTATTCACGTAGAAAACTGTGAATGTTGGTCAGACCAAGAAGCCTGAAGTTCACTGACCTTAAGGGCCAAAGTCATTGCCTCTAATTACACAGTTTTCAGACAGGGGCTGAATTGGGCAATTGAATGTGGATGACGTAAGAAAATTAGCTTTATGTTTTAATATCACCGAGGAATAATAAATGCAGTGGTGGGAAACAACTGAAATAAAACCTTCAGAAGACGTGCCCCCAGTGGTGACTTTAACATAGAAGGCTGGTCAGGGAGACACATGAGGGAGGACATGGCAGCTAAATAAACTTTTAGTGTATGCACTGCTTGATCCTGCTAACCAAGGGACAGTTCTAAGTGTAGAACATCTGGAAGGCACGACTAAAATGGTTTCAGACCTGACAATTAACACTGAACAAACTTATTCCAGTGATCCACATAAATGGATTTGTGGCTGGTTCCCTGACAGCCAAGATGGGGTCAATACCCTCAGAAAGCAAGCAGGACTCTAGTTGACACCACTTAATCTCCACACATGCAGCTGCAGCGTTTGAGGAGTAGGATGAAGGATGTGGCCAACCAGCTGCGAAAGCACGTCCACCCTATGCTGAAGAAGTGGCGTGCTGAGTTCCTCGCCAATTTATGGCAATCAGATTCAGTTGTGTTTTCCTCTTCTGTAGAAATCAACAGAAGTGGAATCCAGCCAAACCCAAAGGTATCAACAGAAGAATCTTCTAGGTGGACGTGTAGGGCACAAAAATAAGGATACTCCCTTTACTGCATCAGGGTGAAATGATCCATTCAGGGACATTCCAAGTTGGAAAAGATTTCTGTTACTTTGCGATAGAGCCCCCACTAGTGGTCCTCCAAGGAAAGACTACTCAGAACATCTGCTATCATGTAGAGGATGACTGCAAGGTGTTCCACTACCAGGAACAATTTCTGTTGTTAGTCCCACCTCCACAGACAAATTGCCTCCTAACAGATAGGCATTGGTCCTGTACTGCCCTGTCTGTTAATGAACAGTGGTGGTGTTGTCCGACAGAACTTACATGGCACTTACTGAGATGGTAAGGAGGCAAGTATTGATGGCAACGCAGATTTATGTGCAGGGGTTGCTCTGAAGTGAACCATAGGCCAGCATCATGTTGTCACCCAGAAGACCACCCCAACTCAGCGAGGCGGCATCTGTAACTTCAGTAGCCTGCAACTACAAAGTACTGAGGGACACAACTACTAGTACTTATCTTGGAGGTAAGAATCAAAAATCTGCACACAAGTCAAGAGACTTACCACTGATGATTGACCTGTTACCCCTTTGGGCACCTCTGAAGTGCTATCAATCACCAACTGGCACGCAACACCAAGAGGATCTAAGAGGCCATCAAGCCTAATAGGCAGAGGACCTGCAGAGCCAAGATCAGACTCTGAGACAAAATATTGGAATTATATTTTGAATATCTTCATACCTACGAGGAAAAAGAAAGGCTTTCATTTGGTCTTGTCTACCATCCCTCTTAAAAAAAAAAAGCTTCTGTGTGGGGGAGACAGGCATAAGGGTGTGGCTAAAGTGGCATGGTATGCTAAAGATGTTCCATGACCAGCGTTGGGAACACTGCCTACACCAGACAGTCATCCAAATCCATACATTGACCCCTGAACTCAGCAGTAAAGCTACCATCTTGGCCGTCACCTAGGTGAAAATTTGTGGTGCAGTTGTTAGGCTAAATGATACGTTTGTGATCTGATAGGAGAGGCCCGCTGTAAACCTCAGATATCACCTGTGAGTGGAGAGCATCAGCAGGTGAAAGTAAGCCCCCTTGAGGTACAAGGACAATAGACAATCCTCAGTGCCGAGGGCCAACAGAACTTGGTTCAGAGGCACTTGTACTGCTGAATGAAATGTTTTGAGAGGTAAAGGCCCAGGACTGGTGTCTGGCCTCCATACTTCTTGGGGACCAAGAAGCAAAGGCAGTAAAATCCAGTGCCCCTTTGCTCCATGACGCTGCCTCAATGGACCTTTTGTTCAGAAGAGTAAGACCTTTTGCCCACAAAATCAAGACATGTGCCTGGGAGCGCATCCTAATGGAAGGAGGGTGGTCAGGTGAAGAGGACAGTCAAGGTAGGGTGTAGACATTGCAGATTAGCTGAATGACCCAGTGATCCTTGTTGATGATCTCCCAATTGGTTGAGAAATGGGAGAGTCTTCCCCACCACTGGTAGTTGGTGGCATAAAGTGGGGGTGGGAAAGTACCCTCTTTTTGGCATGGTTACCGCCACTTTTTGCCTGTTATCAGTATGCTTGAACTGTTTTCCCTGAGATCCTGCTGACCAGGGCCCCAGTGATTGTGTTCTCTCCCTCTAAATGTGGTTGCCTAGGACTTTGCACACCCCACAATTGGCTTACTGGTGCCTCCTTAAAAGTCCCTAGTATATGGTACATAGATATCCAGGGCATTGGGGCACCAGTGGTTCCCCATGGGCTGCAGCATGTATTGTGCCACCCATGGGAGCCCATGCAAAATGTGTCTGCAGGCCTGCCATTGCAGCCTGCATGAAAAGGTGCATGCACCCTTTCACCACAGGTCACTGTACCAGGTCACTGTAAGTCACTGCTATGGTAGGTCCTCCTAGCCCAGAGGACAGGGTGCTGGTACCTGTGTGCGAGGACACCCCTGCATGAGCAGAGGTGCCCCTACGAACTTCAGTTCCATTGCACTGGACTTTGTGCGGGGAAGCCATTTTACTTGTGTACTGGACACAGGTGGGCTAGCTACATGATGGTAACTCCGAACCTGGGCATGTTTGGTATCAAACTTGTCAGAATCATACCCCATTACTGTTGTCAATATTAGTTGTATGATTCCATGCACTTTGGGGGCTTCTTAGAGGCCCCCCCACTGTTGCTCCTACCAGTCTTCTGGGGTTTTTCAAGCAACCTGCGCTGCTGCCGTCCCTCAGACGGGTCTCTGCCCTCCTAGTGCTTGACCAGCTTAGGCAGGGAAAGGCAGAACAAAGGATTTCCTGGGGGAGAGGAAGGCAACACCCTCTCCCTTGGAAATACTTGTTACAAGGTTTGGAAGGGGTAACCTTCCCAAGTCACCAGCTTGCATAAACTGATTTGCACCAGCACAGAGACTCTCGGTCCCTGCTCTAGCACAAAACTGGAGAAAGGAAAGGGGAGTGGCCACTCCCCTGTCCATCACCACCCCAGGGTGGTGCCCAGAGCTCATCCAGGTGGCTACTTGAACTTGATTCTGCCATCTTGAAACCAAGATGTGCAGAGGCCCCTTGGACCATCTGAGTGGCCAGGTCAGGCAGATGACATCACAGCCACCTCCTGATTGGTGGTCACCTTGCAGGTGACCAATCCCCCTTTTAGGGCTATTTAGGTACTCCCTTCCGGGCGGGTCCTCAGATTCGACATGCAAGACTCCTCCAGGACTCCTCTGCATCATCTACTTCATCTTCTGGCCACTGGAACCGCAACTGGACTCTTCAGGAACCAACAATCTGCAACTTCAGCAATGACTCCGTTTTGCAACATTGTTTCTTCTGCTCCTTCCAGCAACTGTAACATTTCCCCGGCTGTGCATCCTTTGAGATCAGCAAGACGTCAGCCTGCACCAAGAAGTAAGAAGGAATTTCCCTTGGAGTGAAGGAATCACCCCCCTGTATCTGCAGGCACCAATTGCATCAATGACCGGCTGTGTGGATCTGCTTTCCTCTGGAACTGTGTGGATCCTGCATCACAGAGGGTGGTTTGGAATGGTCCTCTTGGTCCTCTCTGCCAGCTGTCCAACTTGGGTGACGGTAAGCCCTTGCCTCTCCTTGCAGGACAGTACCCCTGTGCACCGTGACTCTTGCAGCTACCAAGGCTAGTTTGCTCCTGCTCCAAGGGATCTTCAGGCTCCATGTAGCCCTGGCCCCCAGCACTCCTTCCTGCCAAGCACATTCTACTCTCTGCTGCTCCAGCGACGTGGGACTACTCTTCATGTGTGCTGCCTGGGCCCCACTGTGACTTACTGTGCCTGCTGCCAGTGGGTTGCCTGTGGGGGCTGAGACTGCTTCTGTTGGCTCTCCCAACTGCTGAGGGTCACCTCAGACTCGCCTTCCTGGGTCAAGTCCCCTGGGCCTTGCTGGTCCTCTTCAGCCTTACAACTGTTCTTTTGATTCTCTTGCATTTGCCAAGGCTTGTTGGTGGTTCTTCAACACCCCTGACCATCTGCCAGTCTGACAACCGACGTGGGACACCGTCTGCACTGCTCCAAGGTCTTCTTTTCAGCTCTTGGGTTCCACTGCTGGTCTTCTTCATCCCTCATCAACCTGGTTCTTCACCTATAGAAGGGTGGGGTAGTAGCTCCTGCCCCTAATGGACACTCCAACGTGGACTGGACTCTGTCTCCTTCTTTTACCGGTCCTCTTCTACCAGAATCCACCTTTAGTTTCTTCTTGTCTGGTCCTGTACTTGCATAATCCTTTTTCTAAGTCCTCCTGTTAGCCCTTGGGAAAACCAGGTACTTACCTCTGCTCTCCTGGTCGCTGGGGGTCACGCTGGTACTCACCTCTTGGGGCTCCTAGTTCCTCCAGCTCCCCTCTAACAACTCCACTGCCCTGGATGGGGGACTGTGTCTAGCATTCCACTTTCTTAGTATATGGTTTGGCACTCCCCTAGGGCCCTCACTGTTTTCACTAAGTATTGCCAATGCTTGTTGTTTCTATGCTATTTCCTAATTGCTATTGTGTATTTATATATAGTGTGTACTTACCTCCAGTTGGGGGACTGTCTATAAGTAGTCTTGTGTTGTGTTACTATAATAAAGTACCTTTATTTTTGTAAGACTGTGTGGTTCTTTCATGTGTGATAAATTGCTGTACGACTGAAGTGGTATAGCCCCTTCGCTGCCAGGCCTTTTCCCCCTTCTGTGCAGAGCCTTTTTTTTGGCTATTTGGGGCAGTTCGCGCTTAGGCCCTCATAACTTTTTGTTCACATCAGCTACCCAAGCCAAAATTTGCGTCCTTTTTTTTCCAACATCCTAGGGATTCTAGAGGTACCCAGACTTTGTGGGTTCCCCAGATGGAGGCCAAGAAATTAGCCAAAATACAGTGAAAAGTTCGTTTTTTTTTTTTTTTAAATGGGAAAAAGGGGCTGCAGAAGAAGGCTTGTGGTTTTTCCCCTGAAAATGGCATCAACAAAGGATTTGTGGTGCTACAATCACCAGCTTCCCGGCTTTCAGGAACAGGCAGACTTGAATCAGAAAACCCAATTTTTCAACACAATTTTGCCATTTTACTGGGACATACCCCATTTTTATGATTTTTTGTGCTTTCAGCCTCCTTCCAGTCAGTGACAGAAATGGGCATGAAACCAATGCTGGATCCCAGAAACCGAAACATTTCTGAAAAGTAGACAGAATTCTGAATTCAGCAAGGGGTAATTTGTGTAGATCCTACAAGGTTTTCCTACAGAAAATAACAACTGAAAAAAATAAATTTGAAATTGAGGTGAAAAAATCTGCAATTTTTCTCTACGTTTTACTCTGTAACATTTTCCTGCAATGTCAGATTTTTTAAAGCAATATACCGTTACATCTGCTGGACTCTTCTGGTTGCGGGGATATATAGGGCTTGTAGGTTCATCAAGAACTGTAGGTACCCAGATCCAATAAATGACCTGCACCCTGCCTTGGGTTTTCATTCTATACCGGGTATACAGCAATTCATTTGCTGAAATATAAAGAGTAAAAAATAGCTATCAAGAAAACCTTTGTATTTCGAAAGTGGGCACAAGATAAGGTGTTGAGGAGCAGTGGTTATTTGCACATCTCTGAATTCCGGGGTGCCCATACTAGCATGTGAATTACAGGGCATTTCTCAAATAGACGTCTTTTTTACACACTCTCTTGTATTTGGAAGGATAAAATGTAGAGAAAGACAAGGGGCAATAACACTTGTTTTGCTATTCTATGTTCCCCCAAGTCTTCCGATAAAAATGATACCTCACTTGTGTGGGTAGGCCTAGCGCCCGCGACAGGAAATGCCCCAAAACACAACGTGGACACATCCCATTTTTTGACAGAAAACAGAGGTGTTTTTTGCATAGTGCCTACCTGTAGATTTTGGCCCCTAGCTCAGCCGGCACCTAGGGAAACCTACCAAACCAGCACATTTTTTAAAACTAGAGACCTAGGGGAATCCAAGATGGGGTGACTTGTGGGGCTCTGACCAGGTTCTGTTACCCAGAATCCTTTCCAAACCTCAAAATTTGGCTAAAAAAACACATTTTCCTCACATTTCGGTGACAGAAAGTTCTGGAATCTGAGAGGAGCCACAAAGTTCTTCCACCCAGCGTTCCCCCAAGTCTCCCGATAAAAATTGTACCTCACATGTGTGGGTAGGCCTAGCGCCCACGAAAGGAAATGGCCCAAAACACAACGTGGACACATCCCATTTTTTTTTTTTTTTACAGAAAACAGAGGTGTTTTTTGCAAAGTGCCTACCTGTAGATTTTGGCCCCTAGCTCAGCCGGCACCTAGGGAAACCTACCAAACCAGCACATTTTTTAAAACTAGAGACCTAGGGGAATCCAAGATGGGGTGACTTGTGGGGCTCTGACCAGGTTCTGTTACCCAGAATCCTTTCCAAACCTCAAAATTTGGCTAAAAAAACACATTTTCCTCACATTTCGGTGACAGAAAGTTCTGGAATCTGAGAGGAGCCACAAAGTTCTTCCACCCAGCGGTCCCCTAAGTCTCCCGATAAAAATGGTACCTCACTTGTGTGGGTATGCCTAGCGCCCACGAAAGGAAATGGCCCAAAACACAACGTGGACACATCCCAATTTTTTTTTTACAGAAAACAGGTGTTTTTTGCAAAGTGCCTACCTGTAGGTTTTGGCCCCTAGCTCAACCGGCACCTAGGGAAACCTACCAAACCTGTGCATTTTTGAAAACTAGAGACCTAGGGGAATCCAAGATGGGGTGGCTTGTGGGGCTCTGACCAGGTTCTGTTACCCAGAATCCTTTGTAAACCTCACTATTTGGCTAAAAAAACACATTTTCCTCACATTTCGGTGACATAAAGTTCTGGAATCTGAGAGGAGCCACAAATTTCCTTCCACCCAGCGTTCCCCTAAGTCTCCCGATAACAATGATACCTCACTTGTGTGGGTAGGCCTAGCGCCCACGAAAGGAAATGGCCCAAAACACAACATGGACACATCACATTTTTTTCACAGAAAACAGTGCCTACCTGTGGATTTTGCCCTCTAGCTCAGCCGGCACCTGGGGAAACCTAGCAAACCAGCACATTTCTGAATACTAGACACCTAGGGGAATCCAAGATGGGGTGACTTGTGGGGCTCTGACCAGGTTCTGTTACCCAGAATCCTTTGCAAACCTTAAAATTTGGCCAAAAAAAACACTTTTTCCTCTCATTTCGGTGACAGAAAGTTCTGGAATCTGAGAGGAGCCACAAATGTCCTTCCACCCAGCGTTCCCCCAAGTCTCCCGATAAAAATGGTACCTCACTTGTGTGGGTGGGCCTAGTGCCCACGAAAGGAAATGGCCCAAAACACAACGTGGACACATCACATTTTTTCACAGAAAACAGAGATGTTTTTTGCAAAGTGCCTACCTGTGGATTTTGGCCTCTAGCTCAGCCGGACCCGGGGGGGCAGAAATGGCCTAAAATAAATTCCCCCCCCCCCCTGGGGAGCGACCCTTGCCTTCAAGGTCGCTCCCCTTGCGTGACGGCACAAAAAAAAAGATCCCTGGTGCCTAGTGGTTTCTAAAATCAGCCGATCTGCCCCCAAAGCGGGCAGAAATGGCCTAAAATAAATTTGCCCCAAGGGGAACGACCCTTGTCTAAGGGGTCGCTCCCCACACCTAAAACAAAAAACTAAACAAAAACAAAACAAAAAAAAAAATGTTATCCCTGGTGCCTAGAGGTTTCTGCACCCCCAGGGGGGGCAGAGAAGGCCTTAAAAAAAAATGCCCCCCCCTGGGAGCGACCCTTGGCCAAGGGGTCATTCCCTTATGCCAATTTCCTTTTTAAAAAACACATCCCTGGTGTCTAGTGGGCGTTTTGACAGCCGGATTGCTTTCAATCCGGCTGCCAAAACGCAGAGAGAGACTTCAAAGGGAAGGAAATACATTTCCTTCCCTTTGAAGCCTCTCTCGGCCTCCCCCACGTGATCGGAAGAGAAATGCAAAGCATTTCTCTTCCGATGCTTCCAGCGCGATGGGGGAGGCTCTGTGACAACCAGAGCGCGCTCGCGCGCTGACGTCACAGGGGGGGATGGGGGGGTCAGGGTGGAAGGGGAAGGGCTTCCCCTTCCATCCCTGACTTGGGGGGGAACCCCACAGAGGGAGCGCTAGCGCTCCCTCTGGGCTGTGTGCCCAGGACGTATTGGTTACGTCCTGGGCACAGCAGCTCTGTGCCGCAGGACGTAACCATTACGTCCGCGACACAGAAGGGGATAGCATGAGCTTTGCATGTCTCCTAGATAAGTCTTGGCTGCTCGTCCATAGCTACCTCTACAGAGCCCTGGCTTCCTAGACACTGCCTACACTTCACTAATAGGGGATGCCTAGACCTGGTATAAGGTGATAACACCACAAGTGCTCACCACAAATCAGGCCAACGTCCTAAGAGAGGGTCTAATCAATAAGCCTCTAATACATTTTATAATAACTCATGAAAGAGCAGCAGACCACATGAGCTTCATTATAACAGGATGAGTTATACTATGAATTATATAAACAGTATTATGGGGAAAAAAAATTCAGTCAGTGCAGGATGTGATTATGTGGTGCAAAAATGAAATGCAATACAAACACTGTGTGCCCACACATATATATATAAAGGAATCTGCACTAGTCTTCACTGAATACAGTTTCTTTATCAAGAGTTCATCAATTAAGACTATGCGAAGTAACAAATTTCAGGTCTGGGCAGCTGGAGTGGTTGACGGTATTTCAACCTTGACATTACTTCAACACAATGTTTAAAGAGTTGAAGTATGGCCCAAATACAGTGGCAATAAATTATAAGGTACAGTATGGGTCAGTCAATCCTAAACATAAAACTGAATTTTAGTTACCATCCATTCAGTTTTGTTTTAATTGTATTTCTGCTACGTAGTAGTGGTGATGGTGGTTATTGACTTGAGGCAGTAAAAATGAGAAAAGCAGTAGGTAAATTATGCCAGTTGCAAACAAACACATTTTGTTGCAACGGAAAGGCGGCATGCTGAGAAGTCTCCGCCCGCTATAGAAGACATTAAGTGAAAGGCGACTCCTGTTGGTGGAGATGATGTTCGTTAAATCTACCCCTGCCTCAAAAGGAGTGATGCATTTGTTGGGATGTTTGGAATAGCTGTTGAGCAATCAGTCTGTGGACTGAAAGACTGGATAAAACTAGCAAGCCTTGACAGGATCCAAGAGTGTTTTGGCAAAAGGTAGCAGGGGTTCTAACACCACAGAGGAAGGCTGTGTCAAAATGTTATCTTCGACCTCACTTTTGAGCAAGTTTAATTCTAATGCTTCCTCTGCTTTTCATACCACTGAAGTGAAAGTAGAGACTTTATCTGCAGTAGGTTCAGAGGGGTAAGGGATTTCGCCTGCTGAAGATGTATTCAGAATACATGCATTTTATAAGTCTAGGGAAAAAACACCCTGTGTTGTAAGAGATTATCATCGTCTGTGGAGCGATAATATTTATCGGGCATGATGAGAACATCTTAGTTAATCTGAAAAGTTCCTTCATACGGTCAGATCTCTGGGCCTAATGACCTAGAGAGGGGTTTTCCCAAAGGTACCCATAAAAAATAGGTCAGAAATCATTCTATGGCGACTTGGATATTACCTGGTAACTTCCAAGTTGTTGGACACTGTATAACATCTGAAGGGGAAAGGGATCACTTTGATATATTCCTGAGAGTTATGGCCAAACCAGCTTGGCCTCCCACCCTCTAAAGGCCTTCGGGTGCATAAATGCATAAGAGTTAAAGGCTGAGAGTCTGTTTTCTGACCCTAGACACCATATGCAGACGCCGAGGGGATCTAATGACAACATCTTTTTAAGGCATCTGGGGAAGGGTTTGAACCCTGAAATCTTAGAAGGAGATATTTGACTAGTTGCTGTTGAAAGCAGAGGAAGTTTAGAGGTGAAGCGTGGAGAAAACCTCGGACCTGTGCTAATGGGGTGTGGGAAAACACTAACTGATGCAAGTGCTCCAGTTGCTGTATCCAATGAAGTCATATCCTGGAGGGGTGGAGTCATGATTGAGGCCCGCATGGTGCCACCTGGCGGCGCTGGAGACCTATAGCTGGGTACAAAGTTTTCAGATCTAGTCTGGGCCTGGAAGGTATTCATAAGGTGAGAAATATGCAGGAATAAGTATTCATCGGAATGCATATGCTATTGACCTGACAAGCTAATAGTGAAAATATACTTTAAGCTGGAAGTGACGTAGGGCTTTATTTAAAGTTTGGCTGGACATCCTCCAAAAGGCAGATATACAAATGTATTGAATATAGAAATTAAGTAAAAAAAGCTCTACAAGTGACATAAACATTGCTAAAAATATTAGAATAATAATACTAAAAAAACACTACAACATTAGGGAAGGGATTGGACTCCACCAGTCTAAGTAACAGTAGGCAAAACATTTGACTTCTGATGGGTTAGATCTACTATTCCCACTTCGATCTAAACAACAGTAGGGAAGGTGTAGGGCTTTGGTTGGGTTAGATTTACTATTCCCACTCCAGTTTAAAAAACAGCAGGGAACATGTTGGATTTCAGAGGTGACATTTACTATCCCAACTCCAGTCTAAGCAACAGTAGGGAAACACTGGACTTCAGAAAGTTTAGATTTACTATTCCCACTCCAGTCTAAGCAACAGTAGGGAAAGCGTTAGACACTGGAGGGGTTAGATTTACTATTCTCACTAAAGTCTGAGCACAGTAAGGAAGTGTTAGACTTCGGAGGGGTGACAATTTACTATTCCAACTCCAGTATAATCAACAGTAGGGAAAGCATAGGACTTTGAAATCATTTACATTTTCCTTCCCCCCCACTGCAGCATACTGCATGAAGCAAAATGTCAACCCACTCCTTGTTCACAATAGCACCCATGCTCACAAACTAGTTCCCTTCAATGCCAGGTACTACCATAGATTTTCCCACAGCGCCAAACAAAATGGCCTACAGACTGGCCCATCGGGCAGCACCACAGTACCAGGCTGCTGGGCAGGCCAGTCCAACACTGGCACTGATACCCCAAAGAGTGTCCTGGTGCTGAGAGGAAACAGAAAAGAAAAGAGGATGAAAATATTAACAGCTATATAACTAAAAAAAGATGAGTCTTAGCAAATTCAGGAACATGAAGAATAGCAAATTTCCTTACAGAGACTAGAAGGGAAGTAATTCCTTAATTTTGTTGACCCAGTAGGAGTAAGCATGGCCTCCCACTACGGTCTTAAGAATCTTGGCAAAAGATTCTTAGTAGAACATAATAGATGTACAGGAGCATAGATCTTTTGCTTGAATGTACTGTAGACCAGAGCCACGAAGGGCTCAGTAATTGAAGCAGAGTGTTATAAATATAATCCGCTCCAGCACCAGAAGCTAGTAAGGCCAAGAAGGAAGTGGTGATGCTGAAGAAAAGGAGAAAGTTTAAAGAACAGATGGACTGCAGCTTTCTGTATGATCTGAATTTGTTTCACAAGGTAGGAGGGGATCAGAGGAGTAACGCCAGACCGAGTGGCACCGGGGGTCCTAACCCTCTAATAGGCCCCAACCCTTCAAGGTGGGGCCAATTCAGCCCAAGGTCAATGAATAGATTTGGGAGACTCCAGGTTCCCTCGTCACATTCTGTAGCGGGCGCCATCGTTTTGCAATAGGCCACTTGGCGGATAACCAGATAAAGAGAATTACCATAGTCCAGGTGCAATAGAATAGGTGCCTGGACCACAAATTTTCTCACAGTTGGAAGGGAGAAGATGCAGAATTTTACAAATAAATCAACTTTAATAATAGCTATTTGATGCAAATCATTGAATTTGGATGGCGTAGGAAAGGGCTAAGTTCATGAAAACACTCAAGTTCTTAAAGTCACAGGGAGTGTCGTAGGACCCAAATTAGATGGCTACCAAGCTGAGAACCACATTCAGCACAGGTCACTTATAAAAAGGTATCTCTGTTTTATCTGAGTGCTGTTTCAGCCAGCTGGCGCTCATCCAAAAGCCTAGTTTAGATACACATGTATGGAAATTAAGCCAAGAACCCCACATATCTCGATCAAGATACAGCACAAGTTGAATAGTATATGCATATGAGATCAAAGATAAACCATAAAAGTGAATATTTTGGATAAGAAGGGTTATGTAAATGTTAGAGAGTAGGACTCAAAAAAGAGCTCTGAGAAACCGCTTAAGACAGAGGTGAAACTCAGAATGAAAGGGAGGAAGGTGCTCAGCTTAAGGAACACTTCTTGAAAAAGGGTAAGCTGCCAAGCCAGCACTTTCCTTGTACTCACAAGCAACAAGTCGAGTAAGTGGGAGAGATACTTTGTCAAATGTTGCAGACAGGTGGAGCAGGATGTGCCCTGATCTATGACAATGCTGAGTTAATTGAAAACAGCAAATAAGGGAGATTCTGTACTGAAAAGAGGAAGAAACCCCAACTGAGAGAAGTCCAAAATTGACTGGGTGTTAATGTGAGGGGATAATTGAATTCTGGTGTGTATTTTTTGGCTGGGAGAAGGGTGGAAGAGATATAGGACAGACATTGTTTAAAGTAGACGGGCCAGCAAAATAACTTGCCAACAGTGGCATTACCAAGGCCTTCTTCCATTCAGCTGGGACTGGTATTCCCTTAATAGACAGATTTCAAAGCAGCAAAAGAGTACAATTGACAACAGACACAACGGTATGACGCACGGCAGGAGGGCACAGAAACAGTGGTGATCCTGACTTCGAATTGAGCAATAAGGCTTCTACTTGACCTGAGGCGAGAAGAGAAAACTCAGCACTGAATAATACAAGTAGAGATAGAAGAGACATTAATATTTTCCTCTGAATGATCTAAGGAGGTTTCCTTAAAATTTGTTCAGGATTTGTTTAATCTTGTTGTGGAAAATTTGAGACAGGGAGGTCCACAGATCAGCTGATAGCTGGCTTTTGGAGGTCTTGCACAGTGGTATTATCATTAATATTGTTATTATTATTATTGAGATTTGTAGATTGAAACAGCGGGTCAGTGAGTGTCCCAGCGCTTGGCAGTAAAGTCTGATCCCATGCTAATAAGGTGTGCTAGAAAGCAGACCCAAAGAGCCAGGTCTTGAGGAGACGCTTAAAGATCTGGATGTCCGTGGTGGCGAGGAGTTGTTGTGGAAGGGCATTCCATTCCCTTTCGGCCAGATAGAAGTAAGAGCTGCCACCCCACTTTTTCCTTCTGCATCGAGGAATTAGCACCAGCAAGGAGTTGAAAGACCAGAGAGACCTAGTCATTTGGTAGGGGATAAATCTATTGGATGGGTACTGAGGGCCTTGTAGAAAGCTCTGTGTGACCTTTGAACAGCAAACGTTCCTTGATAGGCAGCCAGTGCAGTTCTTTTAGGAAAGGTTGGATGTGAACTCTCCTAGGGAGTTGCAGCAAAAGCCTAGCGATGGCGTTCTGCCCCAGATGTAATCTTTTCAGGAGGTAGGTAGGTAGGCCCCACTATAGAGAGTTGGAGTAGTCCAACCTTGAAGTATTCAGGGCCTGGATCACTATTTATTTTACTGCGGAAGGGGGAGAATGTAAAGGAACTTTTCTACCATCTTTAGCAGACCAAAACAGGTACCTATTACACCCGCCACATGGAGTGAAAATGAAGCAGTGTTAACAAATTTCACCCGCGATTACATGCCACCGTGGCAGGTAGCAATGGGACATCATTTGGCCAATAGCCGTTGTCCCAGCTTGGCAGGAAAGTATCTATAACTGTCAAGAAGACCTCTTGAAAGAATTCAAAGATACAATAATTTTTTCTGTGCACACTGTAAAGCACAAGCTAATCACCTGCTTCTTGAAAACTTTAATCATTGTAGTGTGTAACAAGCTTTATCTTCGGTACTGTATGTGCAACGCAATGCTCTCTCTATGCTGGTGGTTCTTAAACTGTGGTCCATAGACCCCAAGAGGTCTGTAAGCCTTTTCAGGGGTTCCACGACTACTTAGAAAATTAAAAAATATTAACAGACTAATAAAGTGTATAGAAATAAAGAAGCAAAATGTAAAAGTGAGAAAATTAAACATTCTGTAAATGTTTTGGAATTTGAAATTGAAGGCAAAAAGTTAGAATCCTCAGATTGATTTGTGGTAGTGGTGCAAGTCATTAGAAATAATATAGTATGGACAATGGGGGTCCTAAATTGAATTTAGAAATGCTCCAACATTCCCAATAAAAATTAGATTTTTTGTTTGTTTCTGAAGTAAATAAAATATTTCATCATTTGTGTATTTTTTAATGCATGTTTCTGTATTTTTCAAGTATTGTTTTTGCAGTTCAAATCACTGAAAATGCTTAGGTCGGGGTCCCTGGCTTCCAGTAATGACTCAGTGGAGGTCCCCAGATAATAATAATGATTCATTGGGGGTCTCCAGGTTTCAGTAATCATTAACTGGGAGTCCACAGAAGTCAAAGGCTTAAGAACCTCTGTTCTAAGCTATTAAACCTACGTTTATCAATAGTTAGTTCAGAAGTATTTCAGGTGGACAAAGGATGATGTCTACCTATGTACTTTGGTTTGGGTAGAAATAAAAGATCAATGGCAGAAAAATCCAGTGATTGCACTCTGCTGCTCCATTCTCTACTGGAGTATCGAGATTGCATGAAGCATTACTTAAGAGCACAGGGAGCTTGACAGGGTAGAGAGAAGCACAAGCTGCAGAATGTTAGTGGCAGAACCATTTGATAAGTGCATTGTCAAAAGAATACTAGTCTATAAGGGTCTTACCAGCACTTTGCGAAGAAAGGCCAAGTCTTTGCTCCTCTCCCTCCAGAAGCTTCCTGTAGACTGCGATCTCAGCATCTAGTTTCAGCTTGATGTTTAACAGGTCTTGGTAATCCTGCAAGTATCTAGACAGATCAGACTTGGTCTCCAGGAGCTGGCATTCTAGTTGGGCAATGGTTTCCTGAAGACCAGCTACTTTCTCCAGGTGGTTTGCCTCCATGTCTTGAAGCTGACTCTCCAATGCTTCATTTCGAGCCCTCAAGGCACTGATTTGGTTTTCAAGCTCTGTAATCTTGGATGAGTACTTACTGATCTCTTCCTTCATGCTGCTTAGCTGGACATCATGTTTGGACACCTGCCCTTTTAAAGTGTCAAATTTGGTTTTGTACCAAGCTTCTGCTTCTTGGATGTTCTTGGCAGCCAGTTTTTCCATCTGAATTCTGACGTCGCGAAGGGCTGCAGCAAGATCTGGCCGGGTACTCTCCAGCTCTACTGTCACCTTTGAGTCCTCTATCTGCCTCATTAGGTCAGCTACCTCTTCGTCATGAAGCTTCTTGAGGAATTCAATTTCATCTACCAATTGCTCCACCTTCCGCTCTAGGTCTAGCTTCTGAATGGTGGCGTTGTCTACATCCTGCCGGAACTCTCTCAGGGTCCTCTCCGCCTCTTCTGAAAATATTAAACAATACATATTTATTATTTACTGAGACAGTGGATTCATTTTTTAGATCTTTAATCTGCTCTACCAAACACGAAACAATTTAAACAGAGACCATCGTTGTACTGGTGAATGAAGCATAACTCACTCATCTAAAATTTTACAACTCACACAAAGCAATAATTTGTCTTACAGTGAATCATAAGAGAAAGCTACATTCTAAGCACTTTATTACCAGGTGTTTACCATCATTTGTGTTTAACGCTGAGCCGGTAAGCTAGCATATTGAGTTCAGTACACACAGATTCAAAACCTGGCAAAATGAATTTGACATAAAGGTGCACATTTACTAAACTTTCACGGAAAGCAGGGCAGAAAGCAAAGTTGCACTGCGTTGCATGAAAGGGAGAGAGCTGAAATGCTCCATACTTACAACGATGTGGAGCATTTCTGCTCTTTCTGTGCACTGATGCACTTTGTGCAGCCTAGCGCCAATGCAGGCTTCTTTTGTGCAGAAAGGGTTAAGTTCCTGCACAAAAACAATCCTTAGAGGCATTTTCCCCTTCCTATCTGTGATACATTGTTACACCTCACTCAGGAAGATGTAGCTTTTTTGATGCATTCCCAGGTTATTAAATCTTTGTAAATCTGGAAATGCGCCAAAATTCATGGGTGGAAGCAAGAAACAAGCATGCTCCACCCATTGAATCTCACCGAACTTGAAATGTAACGTAACAGAGATCAAGCAGATGCCTTGCGTTACTTTTCTTTACAAGGCCACGCAAATCAGGCCTTGCCTGGCTTTGCAAATATTACTAAAGGCTTTGCGTCACCTTGCGTAACATAAGGAGAACGCAAATGCTTCATAAGTATGGGCCTTCATCTTTAGCAAGGATGATAAAATGAGAACTGTTGGGTAAGGTAACGTGTTACCTACAACATCAGGAAACTACAATAATGTGTGGCAGCAAGTATGGTTGGGCAAAATTACCACCTGCAGGCCACCTCCTACTTCAGCCATTGTAGCTGGAAAGAGAATCCCCAATACTGTCCGATTCACATTGAGATTTGCTTCTATGTTCTGTGGTTAAAAAGTAAAATTTGGCTTAGCTGTAATATCAAGCAAAACATAATAATAAAGTTATTATTTTACTTATTTTTCAGCAGAAAGGATGTTACCTTTTTCATGGATAAACCGTGATTTTTTAATTGTTTCTATATGGTCAGCCATGCTGGACATTGCTTAACCTTGTTTTGGACCATGCATTTGACCACAGCAACACTCTCAGCTATCTAGGCAATGGACTACAGATACACTGGCCCAATGCTCTGTCACACAGACCAATCAATTCATATAGCGTAGACTATTTAATTTAATTTTACTTTGTGCACACCCCATCAGTATGACCTCCCTTTTAAAATAAATATGACTACAACATGGGCAACTGTGACATACAATGGAAAGGACCAGCTCAACATGCTTTATAAACCTATAACTTTAGTGATGGGACATCCATTAGGAATAACTATGCTTTCATTTTTTATTTATTGAATTGATTCAACACAGTTAACCTAATTTACAAATACAATAGAAAATATAAATTGATTGAGCGAACTTAAAACCAAACAAAGTATGTAGTGACAGGCAATGAAAACAGGTCTCACCTACACAAGAGCTATTGGCTTTACCAGTGTGTTTAGCCATGTTGTACACCAGTGTGGTTGCTGTTCAGCATGGCTGAAAGTTAGTGGCGTAAAGGAGAATAGCATGGAGTGTTGTAGAGTGGAATGGGAAGAGTGCAGAAGAGTATCTTAGAGTGGAATAGAGTGGAGTCGCATAGAGTGGCGTACAGTGTAGTGGCTGAATAGAGTGTAGAATGCATTGGCCTAGAGTATTGCAGAGTATAGTGGCGTAGAGTGCAGTGGCATAGAATTCAGCAGCATACGATGCAGTGGCAAAGGTTAGAGTGGTGCACGGTAGAGTACAGTGGTGTACAGTGAGTGGTGCAGAGTAGAGTTGCATAGAGTGCAGTGATATAGAGAACAGTGACACAGTGCAGTGGCATAGAGAACAGTGACACAGTGCAGTGGTTCAGAGTAGAGTAGAGTGGCGTAGTGAGGCATAGAGTTCAGTGGCATAGAGTGGTTCAGGTTAGAGTACAGTGGGGTGGAGTAGCGTGCAGTGGCATAAAGTGGAGTGTTGCAGCGTGCAGTGATGCAGAGTAGAGTGGCATAGAGTGCATTGGCGGTGAGTGCAATGTTGCAGAGTAGAGTGGTGCACAGTGGCATAGAGTACAGTTGCATAGTGTAGAGTGGTGCAGAGTAGAGGGCAGTGGCATAGAGCAGAGTGGTGCAGAGTAGAGTGCAGTGGTGTAGGGTGCAGTGGCATAAAGTGCAGTTGCACTGAGGGCACTGGCATAGAGTGCAGTAGTTTAGAGTAGAATGGCATAGAGTGCAGTGACATAGAATGCAATTGCGTCAAGTGCATTGGCGTAGAGTGCAGTGGTGTAGAGTAGAGCGGTGTACAGTGCAGTGGCATGGAGTGGTGTAGATTGCAGTGGTGCAGAGTGCAGTGGTGTAGAGTAGATTGTTTCAGAATAGAGTCGAGTGGAGCAAGGTAGAGTTCAGTGACGTAGAGTAAAGTGGCGTAGAGTGCAGTTGCATAGAGTGCAATGAGTAGACTGAAGTGGCATACAGTGGATTGCCGTAGAGTGCAGGGGCCTAGAGAGGAGTGGTATAGAAAAGAGTGTATATTGACATAGAGTGCAATGTTGTGTGTGGAGTGGTGGTGAGTGAAGTTGTAAAGAGTAAAGTGTTGTTGCCTAGACTGGAGTGGTGTAGAGTGCAATGGTGAAGAGTGCAATACTGTAGAGTAGAGTGGCATAGAGTGTACTGGCATAGAATAGAGTGGTGCAGTGTAGAGAAGCATAGTTTGCATTGGCATAGAGTGGTGTAAAGTGGAGTGTTGGAAAGTAGAGAGCAGTGGCATGAAGAGGTACAGAGTATAGTGGTGTGGCGTAGAGTTGAGTCTGCATGGTGTGGTAGCACACTGCCATTACATACAACACATTTTCATATTGGGTTAAGACTTCTTTTTGTACACAAGTTTGCCCCCCCCCTGACTAGAGCTCGAAATACACTTTGAAGAGGAGGACAAACCAAGACTTTCAAAAGTGAAAAAAGCACTGATGGCTGTGTTAGGCATGATTTATACAAAACAATCAGGCACTATCAATAGACAGTTATAAAAGCAAATATGGTGGTGTTTAAGGCAAGAGTGTCCATCACTTAACTCAAAATAGCTACTATGGAAGCTCACTGGAAAGAAGCAGACTTAGTGGTAGGCACATGGCCATGATGTAAACAAAACAAGTTTATGAAAGCACAATATATGCTGTTGCCGTGAACACAAAATGTATGAAGGGGATGAAAGACGGGACCAGCTTTTGGTAGTGACCTCTTTTATTGTGATCCCATTAGTCTCTTGTGAAGTCTGTTAATTTGGAACCTATGCTGGGGGTTCCTCCTTATGAAATAGGTGGTCTCACACACATAATAGTGTCATGATCCATCATTTGGCCACCTACCCCAACCAGGTAGGACAGTGCCACCTGGGAGGACTCAACCTTGTGGTTAGATAAGCCTAAAGGGAATTCTTAGATATAGTTTTTCTGGATAGTAAAGGGATCCAGTCATCTAAATAAAATTACCTAACAGATAACCAGTGTAAACCACACCTTTATTAGTGGTGTCTGCTGGTAAAATTAAAAACAGGAAATGGACGGCTATTGAGTATTGACTCATTCCGTCACTATAATCATTAAGGCCAACATGTTTCTGCCCTCACGCTAAGCCATAACTTGTCAGGGGCATTCTTCAGAGCCTGAGATCCCTATTAATTCTTGTGTGGAGTGGAACCTATCCTATCTTACTAGTGAGAGGCTCATATACAACATACTCAAGGCCTACCTGAGTATTATTCAAATTTAGGAGGTACCCATTTATTTCAAAAATAGGAACAAAACGCATTAAACCTGGTTCTACATTGGAGTAGCTGTGAATATGGCATGCACTGATGACTATATATATGAGCACGTCTAGTGTAGTAACACAGCGAACCACTGCAAATAAGGTGCCAAATATTATGCTGCATGTGGTATCACAAACCATGCAAGTCTTCATTCTTGTGGACATGGTGCCTATCATTGTTATTTATTACGTCCACTTATTCTCATTGATTCATGAGAATGTTCATAGTCTTACCCTAAATTTTAAGGGCAGCCTGCTTCTGGTTTGGGGTGGGAGTGATGCCCCTTGTTTTCAAAAACATCAGAAAAGGGAAAGAAAAACACTTGCTACTGGGTGGTACTAGATGTCTAACACCTCCACTGCAACTCCTATCTAGCCTGGTGATAACCTATTTACTTGGTAATAAATTATATATGTGGAGTGACTCAGGTTATCGAGTCTATCTGTGATAGTACTTAGCACTCAGATATAAGAATTAAGAGATAAAGCCGGTAGTCTGCTAAGCGAAACTCTGGTGATTCCTAGTAGGTACATATAGTGTTAAGCGGCATGTTTCAAACCTTATTGTCTTGCCAATGAGGTATGTCAGCATTGATATCCCCATGCGCTCATCGTGTCTTGCAAAGTTAGCACTCTCAGGTCGCCACTGGAACCATGTATATCAGAATTTCAGACCCTCACCCTCCCAATGCCACACCCGCAGGTAACTCTCTTTTCATATGGTGCAGTCTTATTGTAGTAATTTTCTCCTGCTCCTGTTCGGAGTTGGAGGCTAACGGAATCTGGCCCCCTCCCCCTGTATACGTGCCCCCCAGCACTTACTTCATCAAAGTGAGCATCAAAACCAATTGAAACAAGAATAATAATTACGTTATAACATCCCTTTCCCCCCACCATACCTTGGCATAATCATTCTTTGAGCACAAAAAGAAATTGATTGAGGACAATAGTACATCCTGTGCCTATCCGTATGGGTCCTCAACTCATTTTCAGGCCACACAAGCTCATGCACATCCAATGTACCTGCATCCAACTATGATCTTGCAATCCTAATACTCGTGGTCCCCAAAACACCAACACTGCCTCCCCCAACATGGGCAACCTATCTAGGGAGGGCCAGCACGCTGGGACTCAAGTAAGTCAGTGAGCATGGCGGCTCAGCTCTGCAAATCTTTTGCCAATTTATTATCCCTCCTGCAGTTATGCAAATGGCTCTCCTCTGCTACTGCCCATTTAGCCACGTCCCTCATTGTAGGAGGCTGGACTGGCTTGTAGTGAGTACCAAGGGGTACTTGCACCTTGCACCAGGCCCAGTTATCCCTTATTAGTGTATAGGGTGTCTAGCAGCATAGGCTGATAGATAATGGTAGCTTAGCAGAGCAGCTTAGGCTGAACTAGGAGACGAGTGAAGCTCCTACAGTACCACTAATGTCACTTGCACAATATCATAAGAAAACACAATACACAGTTATACTAAAAATAAAGGTACTTTATTTTTATGACAATATGCCAAAGTATCTCAGAGTGTACCCTCAGTGAGAGGATAGGAAATATACACAAGATATATGTACACAATACCAAAAATATTCAGTATAGTCTTAGAAAACAGTGCAAACAATGTATAGTTACAATAGGATGCAATGGGGACACATAGGGATAGGGGCAACACAAACCATATACTCCAAAAGTGGAATGCGAACCACGAATGGACCCCAAACCTATGTGACCTTGGAGAGGGTCGCTGGGACTATTAGAAAATAGTGAGGGTTAGAAAAATAGCCCACCCCAAGACCCTGAAAAGTGAGTGCAAAGTGCACTGAAGTTCCCCAAAGGACATAGAAGTCGTGATAGGGGAATACTGCAGGAAAGACACAAACCAGCAATGTAACAACGATGGATTTCCAGTCGAGGGTACCTGTGGAATAAGGGGACCAAGTCCAAAAGTCACAAGCAAGTCGGAGATGGGCAGATGCCCAGGAAATGCCAGCTGTGGGTGCAAAGAAGCTTCTACTGGACAGAAGAAGCTGAGGATTCTGCAGGAACGAAAAGGGCTAGAGACTTCCCCTTTGGAGGACGGATCCCTCTCGCCGTGGAGAGTCGTGCATAAGTGTTTTCCCGCCGAAATACCGCCAACAAGCCTTGCTAGCTGCAAATCGTGCGGTAAGCGTTTTTGGATGCTGCTATGGCCCAGGAGGGACCAGGATGTCGCAAATTGCGTCAGGAGAGAGAGGGGACGTCGAGCAAGACAAGGAGCCCTCTCAGCAGCAGGTAGCACCCGGAGAAGTGCCAGAAACAGGCACTACGAGGATGCGTGAAACGGTGCTCACCTGAAGTTACACAAAGGAGTCCCACGTCGCCGGAGACCAACTTAGAAAGTCGTGCAATGCAGGTTAGAGTGCCGTGGACCCAGGCTTGGCTGTGCACAAAGGATTTCCGCCGGAAGTGCACAGGGGCAGGAGTAGCGGCAAAAGTCGTGGTTCCCAGCAATGCAGTCTGGCGTGGGGAGGCAAGGACTTACCTCCACCAAACTTGGACTGAAGAGTCACTGGACTGTGGGAGTCACTTGGACAGAGTTGCTGGATTCGAGGGACCTCGCTCGTCGTGCTGAGGAGACCCAAGGGACCGGTAATGCAGCTTTTTGGTGCCTGCGGTTGCAGGGGGAAGATTCCGTCGACCCACAGGAGATTTCTTCGGAGCTTCTAGTGCAGAGAGGAGGCAGACTACCCCCACAGCATGCACCACCAGGAAAACAGTCGAGAAGGCGGCAGGATCAGCGTTACAGAGTTGCAGTAGTCGTCTTTGCTACTATGTTGCAGTTTTGCAGGCTTCCAGCGCGGTCAGCAGTCGATTCCTTGGCAGAAGGTGAAGAGAGAGATGCAGAGGAACTCTGATGAGCTCTTGCATTCGTTATCTAAAGTTTCCCCAGAGACAGAGACCCTAAATAGCCAGAAAAGAGGGTTTGGCTACTTAGGAGAGAGGATAGGCTAGCAACACCTGGAGGAGCCTATCAGAAGGAGTCTCTGACGTCACCTGGTGGCACTGGCCACTCAGAGCAGTCCAGTGTGCTGGCAGCACCTCTGTTTCCAAGATGGCAGAGGTCTGGAGCACACTGGAGGAGCTCTGGACACCTCCCAGGGGAGGTGCAGGTCAGGGGAGTGGTCACTTCCCTTTCCTTTGTCCAGTTTCGCGCCAGAGCAGGGCTAAGGGGTCCCCTGAACCGGTGTAGACTGGCTTATGCAGAATTGGGCACATCTGTGCCCATGAAAGCATTTCCAGAGGCTGGGGGAGGCTACTCCTCCCCTGCCTTCACACCATTTTCCAAAGGGAGAGGGTGTAACACCCTCTCTCAGAGGAAGTCCTTTGTTCTGCCATCCTGGGAAAAGCCTGGCTTGACCCCAGGAGGGCAGAAACCTGTCTGAGGGGTTGGCAGCAGCAGCAGCTGCAGTGAAACCCCAGGAAAGGCAGTTTGGCAGTACCAGGGTCTGTGCTACAGACCACTGGGATCATGGGATTGTGCCAACTATGCCAGGATGGCATAGAGGGGGCAATTCCATGATCATAGACATGTTACATGGCCATATTCGGAGTTACCATTGTGAAGCTACATATAGGCAGTGACCTATATGTAGTGCACGCGTGTAATGGTGTCCCCGCACTCACAAAGTCCGTGGAATTGGCCCTGAACAATGTGGGGGCACCTTGGCTAGTGCCAGGGTGCCCTCACACTAAGTAACTTTGCACCTAACCTTTACCAGGTAAAGGTTAGACATATAGGTGACTTATAAGTTACTTAAGTGCAGTGTAAAATGGCTGTGAAATAACGTGGACGTTATTTCACTCAGGCTGCAGTGGCAGACCTGTGTAAGAATTGTCAGAGCTCCCTATGGGTGGCAAAAGAAATGCTGCAGCCCATAGGGATCTCCTGGAACCCCAATACCCTGGGTACCTTAGTACCATATACTAGGGAATTATAAGGGTGTTCCAGTAAGCCAATGTAAATTGGTAAAATTGGTCACTAGCCTGTTAGTGACAATTTGAAAGAAATGAGAGAGCATAACCACTGAGGTTCTGATCAGCAGAGCCTCAGTGAGACAGTTAGTCACTACACAGGTAACACATTCAGGCACACTTATGAGCACTGGGGCCCTGGATGACAGTCCCAGTGACACATACAACTAAAACAACATATACACAGTGAAAAATGGGGGTAACATGCGAGGCAAGATGGTACTTTCCTACACTCATCCAGTCTCGCACTCCAGGAAACTTGGAGAAAGCCAGTGAATGGCGACTCTGCATTTGGCTAGGATTAACCCCAACACCAGGAACTTCCTGCTCAGACCCTTCTTCTTACGGACGGGAAGTAAGCCCAAGAGGCATTGTTTAGGCTCCCTTGGGACCACACAACCCGTGGCTGTGTTCAACCGATCAACCACCATTTGCCAAAAAGTATTAAGTGCATGGCATCTTCATGACATGTTCGACCAGACACCATGGACAGGTAGAGGCACTCCCTTGATAAATAGTGTGTAGCATCGCTGGGGTTAGATGTGCTTTGTGGATAACATTATAATGTATCAACTTAAACCTCGCATTCACTGTGGTGGTTTGTACCGCCACATGCACAGTTTCCCACTCCCTTTCTGTGAGTTGTTACCCCATCACCTCTTGCCACCTACCTTGTACCTGCAGCATGCTCTGTGGAACTTTGTCGCGAAGAGCTCTATATATTCAAAGAAGATTGATCATGTTACGCAGTGTGACTAGTGTACTAGACTCCTTAGGGACATCCGGGAATAATGACCATATACCACAAGCAGTGGTTGCCATTTTAGCGAATTGCAGAAATTACCACTGGCAAAGATTGAAAGATTGAAAGATTGACGGTCTCTATGGCATTCTGAAGAGTAATAAATCTGTCATCTGAATTCAGATCACGTAGGGCATTACAATCTCCCACCTACCACCTTATCCCTTTCCATCATGTGTGTTATCTGGATGAAGGGCAGCAAGGACCATGTGGGCATGTCCATTGCATAAGAGGTGTGCCGCAGCACCCGCCAAACCATCCAGTCCATGCCCTACACTCCTGTCATACCACGTAGAGAAATGCGTTGGGCACTCTCTCCCCCAACATCAGGAGTTCAGAAAGGGGTTTGTCACCATGAGCGCTGTGAAGGAAGCTTTTTTCTCAGTTTCCCTCCTCATCCAACCAATGCACTGCATGCTGTAGTTGCATTGCGAGGTAACAGAGCTCCAGGTTGAACAATTCCAGCCCCCAGCTCCAGGGCCATTTGAAAGTTGCCAGACTTAGGGGGTTATTACAAATTTGGAGGATGTGTTAATCCGTCCCAAATGTGACGGATATACCACCAGCCGTATTATGAGTTTCATAGGATATAATGGACTTGTAATACGGCTGGTGGTATATCCATCACTTTACCGTCACTTTTGGGACGGATTAACACCTCCTCCAAAGTTGTAATAACCCCCTTACTCTTCCTCCCAGAGTAGTTCGACAATGATTTTGTCCAGTTCGAGAAAATATTTCCTGGAGATATCAATTAACGCACCCTGAAGGACTTAGAGCAAGATGTATCAAGGAGGCCTTTTGCGAGTCGCAAATTGCGATTTTTAAGAAATCGTTATTTCTGATTCGCAAAATGCAATGTATCACATTTTCGAATTGGTAATAGCGATTTCTTGAAAATCGCAAATGCTATTACCGAATCGCAAATTGCGATACCGGCCCCATTCACACCTATGGGCCTGTAGGCCCATATCTGCGAATTTTTTGCATTTCCAAAATTGCGATTTCTTAACCAGAAAATGCAAAACCCCAGGGTGCTGGGGGCCTAAGGACCCCTTTGCTGCACCCCAAGATAATTGTTTGAAACATGTAAGATGCACACATGCCAAAAGGGCATGTGTGCTTTACGTGTAAATTAAAAAAATGCATCTTAAATGCATTTTTAAAATTTTCACATGGCTACCACCAGGTTCAACCTGGTGGTAGATAGCGATTCCTAAATGCCCAAATCGCATTTGCGACTCTCTAAACAGGGTCGCAATTTTAAGGAATCGCTATTTTAGTGATTCCTTAAAATTGCGTTCAGAATGCCTTTAATACATTCTGAAATGGCTTTTTGCATTCGCAAACAGGCATTCGCACCGTTTGCGAATGCAAAAAGCTTTCATACATCTGGCCCTTAGAGACAACCAGGCAGTACAATCATTTTCACAAGTGCCACCTTACTCATTAAGGATAAGTGGAACATATTCCAGAATTTGACCGACAGTCTAATGCTTTCCAGGACACTTCCAATATTCAAGGATTCATTCGTCCCCACCTCCCTTGCGATCCATATCCCAGGACACCTCAAGCTATCAGTCTCCCAAGGACGGTCCTGAACACCTAACGGAAACAGTATTGATTTGGCCGGGTTGACATGGAGTCCTGAGAATAGCAGAATAAGGACTGAATACTCTGACTGTCTCAAAGAAACAAATGTGTCATCCTCATACAGAGAGGCCACCTGTGTGGTCTCCCCTATTGTCATTCCCCAATCGCGCAGCACCCAGTACAACCGACAGGCCACCGGTTCCATTGCCAAGGCAAATAATAGCAGTGACAATGGACACCCCTGTCTAGTCCCTTGCTGAAGGGGAAAGCTATGCAGCACCATTCTGCCAATACATACCCTCGCCACGGGGTCCCGATAGAGCAGCCGTACCCATTTGATAAATGCCTCTCCCACTTCCACTCTATGCTGGACCTGCCACAAATACTCCCACAATAAGGAGTTGAATGCCTGCTGAATATAATGCAGGGCCGCTGCATAGGAGTCTTCCTACATTTCAGGCATGTGCATTACCAGAGACAGCCTTCTTAAGTTACACAAAGCATTTCTGCTGGGAATAAAACCACATTGGTCTACGTGTACCAATGCAGGCAGGTGTCCAAGTAACCAGTTTACCAGAAGCTTCCTGAGTATTTTAACATCCACTTTAAGCATGGCGAGGAGGTGTTATGAGGAGACCTCCTTGATGCCCCTATCAGGCTTGGGTATCATGACTATAAGCACCTCCCTCATTGAATCAGGTAGCTGTCTCCTTGTAAAGGCTTCCTGATGGACCACTAGCAAACGATCTGCCAAATAGTCTACCTTTCTTTGGTAAAACTCCCTGCCTCCCTTTGGTCACCCCCCCAGGCCTTTAGAGCGTTTGATACACAAATAGCTGACACTATTTCTTCCTTAGTGAGGGGCTCATCTAATTGTATTCTGCATTCCTCAGTCAGACTAGCCATGTGTAAACCTGCCAAGTGCTCTGTCCCACTAGCCTGAGAGGCATTGCACAGTTGTGCATAAACTCTGTGGAGGTGTTCTGCAAAAACTTCTGTAATGCCCTGCTGGGATCTCACCTCCCCACCTTGGGAGTCCTGCACCACCACCATAGGAGTCTTCTGGGTTTCAGTGTGGAGCAGCATGGCCAACATCCTGCCAGCCCTGTCACCTTCTGCAAATAGGTGATGCCTATAACTAGTGTTATACTATTTATCTGCCCGTCCCATGTTTCCAACAGTTCCCTTTTAGCATCCTTCCATTACCCCAACATCTGGGGGTACGCAGCCAGCCTCTCCTCCAGCACTCCCAGCCTTTTCTCCTATGAATCCAAAATGTGTGTGAGCTGCATTGTCACACCATACGTCACCTTCATACATTCCCCCATCAGAACCACCTTCATGGAGCCCCACTCCGTAGCTCAAGAGCCAGCGCTCTCCCAGTTTTCCTGAAAGTAGTGATTCGGCAGCTCAAAAACAGTATGGGCGAATATGGGATCCATTAGAGCTTCTGCCCTCATCCTCCCAAGGTGGGACCCTTGGGCTCTCTTACTGGTCCTGTAGGAGAATAACAGTGGGGAATGATCAGATATATAGTGCCTCAGATATGAGACAGAAACTACATCGTGAGCCAGGGTGCCGGGTATCAAGCAATAGCCTAAACAGCTATATGTCCCAGTCGCAGGCATATAACAGGGACAGGTGCACCCCTGTGGACTGCACTCTCTCTAGACATCCTGAAGACCAAGCCCCCGCGTAACCTCATGCAGCGCTTGGGTCAATACTGGCTTTGTGTCTACTCTAGGGGGATCATGATTAAGCTCACTATTTAACACACAATTAAAGTCCCCAGCTACAATCACTTCTGGGCCAATTTGGTCAGCTGCAGCCCTCGTCAGTGCGCCATAGAAATCTGGGTCATCTACAATAGGGGCATAAAAGCTTATCAGACACATCACCCTGCCATACAGCATACCGTATACTATGACATACCGACCTTCTAGGTCTACTACCACACTTGTGGCCGAAAATAGGATCCCTGGAGCCACCCAGATTAATGCACCTTTGGCTTAGCTAGAGTAAGAGGTTGCAAACATCTGTCCTCACCATTGTTTGTGCAACTGAACAATACAGTTCCGCCACATATCTGTTTCTGACAGGAGTGCAACTGCAATTCCATACCTTTTCAAATATGTGTACACCCTCCTCTTAAAAGGCTGTCCAAGTCCCAGCCTGTCCAAGTCCCATCACATTCCAAGTTAGGAATTTCCAGGTCTGGTCCCTCATGTATTATGTGTGAGGCAGAACGTCACTCCTCCATCCCATTCCGTCCCTCCACGCTCCCCATCCACTTCATTCAGCCAGTCAGAATTATAAACATGCTTGGTAGAGCATACTGTCCCATCCCAGTGTATCCAACCCACATAAAAACAAAAACAAGAACTGTACCCCCCACCCACAAGCAGTGTGTTCAAACAACGTAAGTCCAGTGTGTGTCCAGGCTAAAACCCACAGCCCCACCCAGCCCACGGAGGTCGAAGCATCAACCTCCCTATTTACGTTTTGCTGAAAGGCCAACATCTTGCCGGTGCAGCAAGGCTGTAAGCACTTGAACTGCACCAGGAGGCCCACAGCCCTCTGTCCCTTCCCATCGGCCATCATGGAGTCCGCCGGCCGCCATTGGAGTCAGTCAATGACACTACAATGGATTATCAAAAGAGTAGTAGCGCAACGCATCCCCCCCTTAAAACACAAACACAAAACCATATAGGTAAAGCAATGGCAGCCCCTTTCACAATAAGGCTATATACACAAGCTGAAATCATGATTACATGTCACAGTCTCGACTACAACAGGCAGGCTCAAATCAGAGAAATCAAGGAGTCTCTAGTCTCTTTGGACCAGTACCTAAGGTAGTTCCCAGCAGAATCGTCAGTGCACAAGGCCAGTCCACTCTACGGATCACCAACCTCATCACCAGGTCCTGGTCTTTCCGGAGCTCTCATAGTCCCACGTCCGTGCTGCTTCTGAGGCTGTCCGGGTCACCCCTGTAATAACAGAAATACTCACCGGTGTCCGGCACACAATTGCAGTCCTCGAGAGTATATCTGGGTGGACCAGGATCCTTCCAGTGTGCCTGGCTCCAGTCGGTGCTCTGACTCAGTGGAGCTCTGTTGCGATCTTGTGCTTCGTCGAGGAGCAGCCGGGTTGTCCCATTTGTAGCTCAAGGGGGTCTTCCGCCTCGCTCCCCCCTGCATGTCCAGCAAGCCATTGGTCGCGTTTGGGGTATCAAAGAAGTAAACTTTTCCATTGTGCTGTACTCTGAGCCTCTCCAGGAACATCGAGCTGTACCGGAGATCAAGGCCCCTTAAATGCCTTTTGGTGAGCAGGAAGATCCTGGAACTTTTCGGGTATAGTCTGGAAAATCATGATGTTCCACTCCTCGTATTGGGGTGCCCCGTGCAATCGGATGTGTTGTTATATGAAGTCTCAGTTTCAATAACTGTAGAGTCTGGCAATAAGGGCATAGGGGTGCCCCTGGCTTAGGCTTGGGGGCCAATGCACAGTGAGCCCGTTTAATTAGGAAACATTTTGAAAGCTTCCATGGCTTTAGAACAGTGGTAATCCACTTCTCCACTCCTCCAGGAGCAGCTCTGCAGACTGTCCTTTCGCCCGTTCTGGGAAGCCCACCAAGCACACATTTTTCCTCCTGGACCATTCATTTGCATCTTCGATCTGGTCTTCCATGCAGGCGGTGTTGGCCCGGAGTTCCACCACCGTTTTCTGTAGGGTCGCCACCTCTTGTTGGTGCACCGCAACTTGCCCCTCAGTCTCCACGACCTGCTCTGACATGTTCTTAAAGTTGGCCCAAAGCAAGCCCACCTCTATGGCTACTGTATCAATTTTCACCAACTTGACCTCCTTCAAGCTTATAATCACTGCCATGATGTCCATCATTGTTGGGGCACCTTGTTCTGTGGGCAAATCACGTCCGGTCAGGCTCTCTGCTGCCCCTCCAGAAGCACAGAATTAGTATAATTGTCCATTTTGTTAGTTTATACCAGCTTGCCAGGTTTATCTTTTGCCATGTTGTGATGTGCAGAAGCCTCCTTAATTTTGAGTATCCAGGCATAGGCTGGTGGATGCTGCTTTCACTATCCAAAGGCCGTCTCACACAGGATTAAGGAGAGATGCCGTAAAGGAACCCCAATATCATTAACAAAAACACATTCTAGACCAATGT
Source organism: Pleurodeles waltl (assembly GCF_031143425.1). NCBI lineage: Eukaryota > Metazoa > Chordata > Amphibia > Caudata > Salamandridae > Pleurodeles > Pleurodeles waltl. The sequence continues at coordinate 1,194,919,024 of NC_090437.1, forward strand.
AACGAATGGTGTGGTCCCAGAGACTCGCCCCCTCCAAGCTGAAGCGGGGCGAAGCAGGTGTGTTCGCCCGTGCATATAGTACCAATAGTCCTTAATGCAGGACTCCAGTGGGCAGATGGCAATAGTGACAATCCCAACCCCAATAAGGACCCCCTGATATGCGATGGGGCACTAGGTCCAGTCAAATGCCTCCCCCACCTCTCTGCCAAAGTCTCCAGATCACTGCTGCAGCTCACAATATTCAATCAATCAATCAATCATAGCATTTGGAAAGTGCAGCACTATCACCCCTAAGGGTATCTGGGCGCTGAGGGTGCCATGTCTCTGTTGAAAAGCCACATCTTGCGTCTCCTTCTGAAGTCCACCAGGAAGGGAGCTGTTTGGAGGTGGAGAGGTAGGCTGTTCCAGAACTTGGCTACTGTGTAGAAGAAGGAGCGGACTCCGCAGTGCCTGAAATAGATGTGGGTGTGTGTGCACAAGGTTTAGCGAGGCAGTGCGTAGTTGTCTTGCTGGGACGTAGAAGCTCAGTCGATGGTTGATGTAGGATGGCCCTATGTTGTGGAGAGCCTTGTCTGCGAGTGTGAGGATTTTGAATTGGCATCTCTTCTGGATGGGGAGCCAGTGGAGGTTCCTGAGGTGTGGGGTGATGCTAGAGTGATTGGGGAGGTTGAGGATGAGTCTGGCTGCGGTGTTCTGTAGAGTCTGGAATCTTTTAAGTAGCTGGGAGGACACTCCAGCATAGAGAGTGTTGCCTTAAGCGAGGTGGCTGGTGACCATGGCGTGCGTGACTGTCTTTCTTGTGTCGGTAGGGATCCATTTGAAGATTCGGCAGAGTGTACGGAGGATGTAAAAGCAGGAGGAGGTGACTGAGTTTACTTCTTGCTTCATGGCAGTCAAGGATGATGTTGAAGTTCCGTGCATGGTCTGATGGATAGGGTGTTGGTACGAGTTCTGCTGGCCACCAGCTGTGGTCCCATTGGAGGTCTTCTTCCTCGAGATCAGGTCTTCCGTTTTGTCTGTGTTTAATCTGAGGTAGCTATTTTTCATCCATGTTGCTACGTTGGTCGTGGCGTTGCAAAAGCTGGCTTTGGCGTTGTGGGGGTCTTCGGTGAGTGAGAAGATTAGTTGAGTGTGATCGTCGTAGAAGAATATATTGAGTCTGTAGTACCTGACAATGTCTGCAAGGGGGGTCATGTAAACGTTAAACAGGGCTGGGCTGAGGGAGGATCATTAGGGTACACCGCAGGCGATGTTCCTGGGTGTAGAAGTGAAGGGAGGAAGGTCGATGCTCTGCGTGCAGCCTGAGAGGAAAAAGGCTACACACTTAAGGGCCTTTTGTTGAATGCCTATGTTGTGCAGTTTGTTGAGGATAGTGTGGTTGTAGACTGTATCAAATGCTGTGGAGAGGTCCAGAAGGATCAGAGCTGCAGATTCTTCTCGATCGAGGAGGGTCCTGATGTCATTCGTGGCGGCGTCCTGATGTCATCCGTGATGGCGATCAGTGCAGTCTCCAAGCTGTGGTTGGCCTGGAATCCTGATTCTGAAGTATTGAGAAGGTGGCTTCGTTCATGGTAGTCAGTGAGCTGTTGGTTGATGGCTTTCTCAAGCATTTTGACCGGGAAGTGGAGCAGGGAGATCGGTCTGTAGTTTTTTAGGTCAGTGGGGCAGGTGGAGGGTTTCTTTAGGACGGGTCTGACCTCTGCGTGCTTCCATTCATTTGGGAAGGTTGCCATGTAAATGGAGGTGTTGAGGATGCAGGTTAGTTCCATGCTAATAGTGTTGGCTCCAAGGTTTAAAAGCCAGTTGGGGCAGTGGTCGGTGGGTGCCCTGGAGTGGATGGATGGCATGATGGCTTTGGTGGTCTGTGTGGTAATCGCGGACCAGGGATTTATTGTGTGGCTGGGGTTCACTGCAGGAGAGATGTTATCTAGGGTGGAGGGTTTGGGGTCAAAATGGTGTATATTGTGGTGATCTTGCTGTGGAGGTAGTCTAAGAGGGTGTCGCAGAGTTCCTGGGATGGGTAGATGTGGTCTATGGCTATTAGGTTACTGAATACCTTGATGAATCTGAAGAGTTATTTTGTGGGGTTGGCTGCGGTATTGATTCAGGCAGCAATTGCTGCTCTTTTTGCTGCCTTGATGTGGTAGTGGTTGTTGTTGAGGACTGCCTTGTAGGCAGCTCTGTCGGAGGGGTCTTTGGTTACACTCCATTGTTTCTTGAGTCGGTTTCAGTCACGTTTAGAGTTTCTGAGCTCTGGAATGTACCATCTCACATCGTTTGGAGGTGCTGTTGGTGTTAGCTGATTTCAGCAGGGTGACTGTCCGCGGATTTAGTGATCCAGGTGCTGAGGTTTTGGACAGCCTGGTTGAGGTTGAGGTCTGTCGGGGACTTGGGTTGTGTGGTGCTGAGGGCCTGAGCCCATACGGTCTCGGTTACCTTGCCATAGCTTCGGTGGGGGATGCTGAGGTGTTTGGAGGAGGTGTGCAGGGAATTGGAGTTGGTAAAGTGGATGATGATGTGGTCATCCAGGTGAGTTCAGTCATGTGGGTGAAACTGATTCTGTCGCTAAAAGTGAAGATGGCATCCAGTGTGAGTCCGGCTTTGTGAGTGGGTTTGGTGACCAGTTGGGTGAGGCAGACGTTGCCATGGTTCTCTATGAGGGAAGTGGAGTTGGTGTCACTGGTGTCATTACGGTGGAAATTGAGATCGCTGGGATGTAGTGGAGGGAGTCAATGGCGAAGGGGGCAATGAGGTTGGCGGTGGCATCGCAGAATGCTGGGCGTGGTCCCGGGGGTCTGTGAGCGAGATTGCCTCGCATCGTGGTGTTGACATCGGTCTGGAGATGGAAGTTGAGGTGCTCCTTGAGGGGGGTTGGGTTGTCGTCAGTAATGGTGCATTGGATGGTTTTCTTGAAGATTATGGCGAAGCCCTTGTCATGTTTGTTGGTGGGGTCTCGGTGTATCATCTTGTAGCCATCTGTGATGGCCATGGTGATGTCAGGGTTTGAGGAGGGTGTTAGCCATGTTTCGGTGATGAAGGCGACGTCCGGGTTGCATAAGGAGCGGGTGTTTAGAGGATGTAATGGAATGGTGCTTGGTTGTTCATGGTCTTCTGTGTGGGTGCAGTGCGGGCATTAGTGTGGGCAGGTGGGCCGGGGTTGCAGGAGAAATGGCAGTGTAGGCAGGTGAGGGGTCCTTTGAATGAGCGTGGGGAGGACGTGAGGCAGCTGTTGATGGGGTGTCCGATGTTCAGGGCCTGGAGGTCCTTGGTGGTGTAGTGTGGGCAGTGGGGAGACCAGGGGTTCTGGTGCTGGGCGTGGTCCCGGCGCAAACGGGCTTGCCTTTAGCACACCTGTGGCACGCCCGCTGAGCTCATCCGCTGTGCGGGCATGCTGCGGCCTCCATTATATGTCCTGGTCGGTGGGAGGAGCTGGGGTAGGAGGTGAGAGGGCTGGCACGCCAGTGGCGCAAAGGAGGCATTGGCACAAGCATCAGCAGACGCAATCAGGCTCAGGAATGCAGCGGAGCTGTCGCAATCAGGTTCAGGAATGTGGGTGGAGCGGTCATCATCAGGCTCAGGAATGCGGACAGAGCTGTCACAATCAGGTGCAATCAGGCTCAGGAATGCGGGCAGAGCTGTTGTAATCAGGCTCAGGAGTGTGGGTGAGCGGCAGACAGGAGGGCTGTGGAGCATATGGGGAGCTGTGACTGCCCCAAAGGGTCAGGCACTTCTCACTGAGACTGTGCTGCGGCCTCCATTATATGTCCTGGGACGTGGGAGGGGCTGGGGTGGGAGCCGGGAAGGTGGGAGGGAGGCCGCAACAGTGGCACAAAGGAGACTTCAGCAGGGTTCTCAGCAGATGCAATCAGACTCAGCAATGAATGCTAAGCTGTTGCAATCAGACTCAGGAATGTGGGCGGAGTGGTCGCAATCAGGCTCAGGAATGCAGGTAGAGCTGTCACAATCAGGCTCAGGACTGCGGACGGAGCTGTTGCAATCAGGCTCAGGAATGCAGGTGGACCTGTCAGTGGCAGCAGGAGGGCTGTGGAGCAGCTGGGGAGCTCTGACCTCTCCAGGACCTCTGCCCTATCACTAAGAACGGACCAGGTCAAGGTCAGCTGCCCGGCGCTCCTTGTCAGCAACTGTGTGTGTAACGGACCCAGCAAGCCGCCCCATTGCCAGGGCACACTCCAGATGGGGGGAGGGGGCAGGGCACAATGTATATGGGGAGACTTTGTAGGAAGCTGGTTCTGTATACACTATACCAAAATGAGGTATAGTGTGCACAGAGTCCAGGGGTTCCCCAGAGGCCTAACAGAGGCTAAAGTAGATAATACCAATGCTCTTTTTTGTGGTAGTGTGGTCGAGCAGTTAGGCTTATCAGAGGATAGTGCAAAGCATTTGTTGTGCACATACGGACAAGAAATGAGGCACACAGTCAATGACTAACGTGAGGCCAATTGTTTTTATATAGCAAAAATATATTTTGTTAGTTTATTACTAGAACCAAAAAGTCTTTTTTGCAGGTAAGTACCGTTGTAAGTAGGTATCAAGCATATGTATCAAATGTACTTTGTTTAGATTTTGCAGATAAATTAGTTTAAAAGTAAGTAACACTTTTCAGTTTTAAATGTTACATTTCTCATAGGACCCAATGCAGTCCTAGGGGAGGAAAAGTGTTAGTACAGTTAACAGGTAAGCACTCAACTTACACTACCAGTCTCCGGGGTTAGGATGTTCACAGGTCAAAGTTTCAGTTGATCCCAAAAGTGCCCCACCAGCAACACAGGGCCGGACGGGTGCAGAGGTCAAAGTTGGTGTTGGGTTTTCAATGGAATCCTATGAGGACTGAGGGCACTGGGTGGATCACAAATTGCAGGTAAGTACCCACGGTTTCAGGACACAGGCCTGGGGGGGGGGTTTAGGTCAGCACCTGGGAGCCACAGTACAGCACTAAACACACACCCTCAGTGGCACAGGGGTGGCTGGGTGCAGGGTGCAAACACAGTATTGGGCACCAAATGCTTTTCAATGGGGGAATGCCTGGAGTCACAAAGATGCTGCAAGCTGGGTCCAGGGGGTCGGTTCAAGAAAACCAAAGGCTGGACAAGAAGGAGAGGCACCCACTGGACATTGCTAGACCGTCTGTCGGAATCCTCAAGGCCAGTGGGCTGCGGGTACAGGGGTCCTGTTGGACGTCAGGAATCTTCATTGGATCCGGTCGTGGTCAGGGGGTCCTCGAGATTCAGGTTGCAGACATCATCGTGTTGGCCAGGAGGGTCAACCCAGGGTGGACTTGAGGTCGGAATCACCTGGGGACCTTCTCTGGACCAGTGGGCCACTGAACTCGGGCTGTGGGCATTAGGTGCAGAGTGGGCAGGGCTCACGGATGGGGGGCAGTTCGGAGTCCTTTTGGAGGGTTTCTTCTGGACAGGGCCACTGTCCTCTGGAGATCTTGGTCTTCTGCTAGGCAGGCAGTCCTCTGGGGTTTTGTAGAGGACCCTGGTCCTGCAGAATGCGTCGCCTTTTTGTAGCAAGAGTCGTGAAGCTGCAGACTGGCAGGTAGGGCTGGGGTCAAGTCAGTTGCAGTCTGGAGTCAGCTCTTCGGTCCTTCTTTTTTCTTTCTTGAGGCCACCAGGAATCTGAAGAGCAAGGTTTAGGGGTGCCCCTAAATACTAGGTGTAGGGGCATTAAAGGTGTCAGAGGGCAGTAGCCAATGGCTACTGTCCGTGAGGTTGGTTACACCCTTCCTGTGCCCACTCCCTTTGGGGAAGGGGGTAGCACATTCCTATCCCTATTGGTCCCTCTCCTCCAAAACAAGATGGAGGATTCTGCAAGGAGGGGGCCACTTCAGCTCTGGACACCTTAGGTGTGGACCTAGCTGCAGTGGTCACTCCTCCTTGTTTTTCCTAACTTTCCCACCGGACCGCCGCCAAAAGATGGGGCTTGGTCCAGGAGGTGGACATCTCCACTAGCTGGAGTGCCCTGGGACACTGTAACAGGAAGTCTGAGCCTTTGAAGCTCACTGCTAAATTTTGCAGTTCCTGCAGGGGGGAGTGTGAAACACCTCCACCCAGAGCAAACTTTGTTCCTGACCCCAGAGAGCACAAAGGCTCTCACTCCATGGTTCAGAAACTTGTCTGTTACTGGTAGGCTGGCAAAGACCTGTGAGTCCTACACTAGAGGGTTGGATAAAAACACAGGGGGCATCTCTAAGATGCCCTGTGTGCATTTTACAATAAATCCAACAATGGCATCAGTGTGGGTTTATTGTGCTGAGAAGTTTGATACCAAACTTCCCAGTCTTCAGTGAGGCCATCATGGAGCTGTGGAGTTTGTAATGGCAAACTTCCAGCTCGTGTAGTTAATATGGTCACACTGCACTTACAATGTCTAAGAATGAACTTAGACACTGTAGGGGCATATTACTCATGCAGCTATGCCCTCACCTGTGGTATAGTGCACCCTGCCTTAGGGTTGTAAGGGGTCACTTACATATGCCACAGGCAGTGGTTGGCAGGCATGGCACCCAGAGAGGGATGCCATGTCGACTTTACCTTTTTCTTCCCACCAGAACACACAAGCAATGGTAGTGTGCATGTGTTAGGTGAAGGCCCCACTATGGTTTCATAATTCATGCTGCAGCCATTAAAGACCCTCCCTGGCCACAGAGCCCTTGTGGTACCAAATGGACCTTTTAAAAGGGACTTAGCTGAGTGCCAGGGGTGTGCCAATTGTGGAAACAATTATACAGTTTAGGGAAAGAACACTGGTGCTGGGGCCTGGTTAGCAGGATGCCAGCATATACTCAGTCAAGTTAGCATCAACATCACACAATAAATGGGATGGGTAACCATGCCAAAAGGGGCACCTTCCCATGCAGACGACTCTGATCTCCGCCTCCTCCATGTGGTCGGGCCATCCCAGTAGTGACGCATCTGTCACTACAGTCGCATCTGAATGGGTAAGGGAGAGGAATCTGCCTCTGACCCAACTGCACAGTGGGGCTTGGTTAGCAGGATCCCAGCACACACTCAGTCATGTTAGCATCAATGTCAGACTTAAAAGTGTGTGTGTGTGTGTGTGTGTGTGTGTGTGTGTGTGTGTGCATGTGGGGTGGAGGGCTAACCATGCCAAAAGGAGCACTTTCCTACAGACTTGCTCTGCCTAAAGCTGCAGGATGCTGAATGTTTTTTGGCGGCTGGCAGAAGCCACCGAGGAACATGTTTAGGTGGCCACCCTGCTTGGCTCCTCCCCCCAACTTTATTGAGATTGTGGCCTTTGAATCATAAATGCAATTGACGGTGTGGGGACAGTATTGGGCAGTTTGTATATTTAAAGTGTTTCACCAATACCCTACTTCTGTCTATACTGAATTTGCACATTGGATTAATCAATTGCTTTGTACACTTGTCCCCAGAATGAAGCAGACCAGCAAAAATGGCTCAAAAACCACTCCCTGGTATAAACCTCAGCTCAAGCTGCTGGAACAACATTGCAGGATTTCAGAAAGAATTTGGAAAAAGGATTATTCTCTGAATGGTAAAGCTAGCTATAGGGAGATTATTAGGAAATATCATCTGGAAATCACAGATGCTAAAACGACTTTCTATGATAATAAAATAAAAACTGCCTTTAATCCTTCAAGAGAGATATTCCAGATTATCAAGACTCTTTAAAATCTTTTGATTTTCGATTTCTCAACCATTATCAATCCGTTGCAATGATATCACCAAGGTTTTTGTAAAACACATCGAAGATATTTATCTCTCTTTGGGTCCAACAAATCTTGATTTGCAGTCACAATGCAGAAACTCTTTCCACTTAAGCTCAATTGCTGTTCTTACAAAGTTCCCTAAAAACACCTCTGAGGCTTTTATTACTAGGTTAAACTTAAATCTGGTTCCCCACTCAATCCTGCCCCTCCGTTCATATTAGCCAAAGTTTATGAACAGATTGGTCCAGCTCTTCTTGAGATCTTAGGCTTGTCTTTGGCCAAAGGAGTGGTTCCTACACCTTAGAAGCATGCAATGGTAAAAGCCCTTGTGAACCTGGGACCTATAGGGCTATCCCTTTGTGCCTGGTCAAGCAAAATACTTGAAAGCCATGTTAATAACCCCCTGTCTAAATTTTTAGAGAAGTACAATTCCCTCAATCTAACGCAGATGGGCTTTAGAGCTAAACATAGTATGGCAATTGCCTAACTGGTGGCAGTAGAGGAGGTCAACATGCGGCTTGATCAGGGAAGTACAGTTGGGATCATCCTCCTTGACCTTAGTGCAGCCTGTGATACTGTTAGCTACAAAAGTCTCCTTGATATACTTTCAGAGGTCGGTGTGTCTGCCCAAGCCCTAACCTGGTTTCAGTGTTTTTTGAGCAATAGATATTTCCAGGTAATTGAGGGAAATTGCACTTTCAAGATCTTTTCTCTGAAATGTGGCATCCCACAACGATCTGCCCTAAATCCTACATTCTTTGATATTTCGATGCGCTTGCTAGCAGATGTGGTGATGGCCCATGTGTAGGGGGCTGGCCTGGCTTGTAATGGGTACCAGAGGTACTTACACCTTGTGCCAGGTCCAGTTATCCCTTATTAGTGTAGAAGAGGTGTTTCTAGCAGCTTAGGCTGATAGAAGGTAGCTATGGCAAAGCAGCTTAGGCTGAACTAGGAGACATGTAAAGCTCCTACTATACCACTTATATCATATGCACAATATCATAAGAAAACACAATACACAGTTACTAAAAATAAAGGTACTTTATTTTTATGACAATATGCCAAAAGTATCTCAGTGAGTACCCTCAGTAAGAAGGTAATATATATAAATAAGTTATATGTACACAAATTATATGTACACAAACCAAAATTAGGTAAGTAATAGCAAGAAAAGTAATGCAAACAGTGTAGAATTACAATAGATTGCAATAGGAGCACATAGGTATAGGGGCAACACAAACCATATACTCCAAAAGTGGAATGCGAACCATGAATGGACCCCAGACCTATGTGAGCTTGTAGAGGGTCGCTGGGACTGTAAGAAAACAGTAAGGGTTAGAAAAATACCCCACCCCAAGACCCTGAAAAGTAGGAGTAAAGTGCACCTACTACCCCCAGAGAGCACAGAAGTCGTGTTAGGGGGATTCTGCAGGAAGAACTCACACCAGCAGTGCACTGACAACGGATTTCCGGACCTGAGTACCTGTAAGACAAGGGGACAGTGTCCAGGGGGGGCAGGAGCCCAGGAAACCCCAGCTGAAGGTGCAAGGAAGCTGCCACCGGTTGGAAGAAGCTTGGAGTTCTGCAAGAAAGAAGAGGACTAGGAACTTCTCCTTTGGAAGACGGATGTCCCACGTTGCGATGAAGCTTGTAGAGGTGTTCCCACGCAGAAAGACCGCAAACAAGCCTTGCTAGCTGCAAGGGTTGCAGTACAGGTTTTTGGGTGCTGCAGGGGCCCAGGAGGGACCAGGATGTTGCCACTTGGAGGAGGAGACAGAGGGGGCGCTCAGCAACTCAGAGAGCCCTCACAGAAGCAGGCAGCATCCGCAGAAGTACCCCGACAGGCACTTAGAAGTAAAGTGAACCGGAGTCCACGCGAAGTCACAAAAGGGAGTCCCACGATGCCGGAAGTTTGTGCACTGAAGGATGGAGTGCTGGGGACCCCGGCTTGGCTGTGCACAAAGGAAATCCTGGAAGAGTGCACAGGAGCCGGAGCAGCTGCAAATCACGAGGTACACAGCTTTGCAGTCTAGCATGGGGAGGCAAGGACTTACCTCCACCAAACTTGGACTGAAGAGTCACTGGACTGTGGGAGTCACTTGGACAGAGTTGCTGTGTTGCAGGGACCACGCTCGTCAGGATGAGAGGGGACCCAGAGGACCAGTGATGAAGTCTTTTGGTGCCTGCGTTAGCAGGGGGAAGATTCCGTCGACCCATTGGAGATTTCTTCTGCGCTTCTGGTGCAGGGTGAAGGCAGTCTACCCTCAGAGCATGCACCACCTGGAAACAGTCAAGAAAGCCGGGAGGATTAGGCGCTACAATGTTGCTGGTAGTCATCTTGCTACTTTGTTGCGGTTTTGCAGGCGTCCTGGAGCAGTCAGCAGTCGATCCTTTGGTAGAAGGTGAAGAGGGAGATGCAGAGGAACTCTGGTGAGCTCTTGGATTGGTTATCTAAAGAATTCCCCAAAGCAGAGACCCTAAATAGCCAGAAAAGGAGGTTTGGCTACCAAGGAAGGGGGATTGGCTACCAAGAGAGGTAAGAGTCTATCAGAAGGAGCCTCTGACGTCACCTGCTGGCACTGGCCACTCAGAGCAGTCCAGTGTGCCCTGAATACCTCTGTTTCCAAGATGGCAGAGGTCTGGGACACACTGGAGGAGCTCTGGGCACCTCCCCTGGGAGGTACTGGTCAGGGGAGTGGTCACTCCCCTTTCCTTTGTCCAGTTTTGTGCCAGAGCAGGGCTGGGGGATCCCTGAACCGGTGTAGACTGGCTTATGCAGAGATGGGCACCATCTGTGCCCATCAAAGCATTTCCAGAGGCTGAGGGAGGCTACTCACCCCCAGCCCTTCACACCTATTTCCAAAGGGAGAGGGGGTAACACCCTCTCTAAGAGGAAATCCTTTGTTCTGCCTTCCTGGGCCAGGGCTGCCTGGACCCCAGGAGGGCAGAAACCTGTCTGAGGGGTTGGCAGCAGCTGCAGTGGAGACCCCGGAAAGGCAGTTTGGCAGTACCCGGGTTCTGTGCTAGAGACCCGGGGATCATGGAATTGTCCCCCCAATCACAATTCCATGATCTTCGACATGTTACATGGTCATGTTCGGAGTTACCATTGTGACGCTATACATAGGTAGTGACCTATGTATAGTGCACGCGTGTAACGGTGTCCCTGCACTCACAAAGTCTGGGGAATTTGCCCTGAACGATGTGGGGGCACCTTAGCTAGTGCCAGGGTGCCCACACACTAAGTAACTTTGCACCCAGCCTTCACCAGGTGAAGGTTAGACATATAGGTGACTTATAAGTTACTTATGTGCAGTGGTAAATGGCTGTGAAATAACGTGGACATTATTTCACGCAGGCTGCAGTGGCAGGCCTGTGTAAGAATTGTCAGAGCTCCCTATGGGTGGCAAAAGAAATGCTGCAGCCCATTTCCTGGAACCCCAATATCCTGGGTACTTCAGTACCATATACAAGGGAATTATATGGGTGTACCAGTATGCCAATGTGAATTGGTAAATTTAGTCACTAGCCTGTAGTGACAAATTTGGAAAGCAGAGAGAGCATAACCACTGAGGTTCTGGTTAGCAGAGCCTCAGTGAGACAGTTAGGTACCACACAGGAAACACATATAGGCCACAAACTTATGAGCACTGGGGTCCTGGCTAGCAGGATCCCAGTGAGACAGTGAAAACACCCTGACATATATTCACAAACAGGCCAAAAGTAGGGGTAACAAGGCTAGAAAGAGGCTACTTTCCTACACAATGGCATTTCGATTATCTCTTATGCTGATGACACCCAACTGTTTTGTTTGCTCCGTCATACTTAGACCACTTGTTCATCAACATTAGAACCATGCCTCACAGTGGTTGCCAATAAGATGAAATTATTTGCTTTAAAACTGAACGGGGAAAAAACTAAACTGTTGATTCTCAGTAATCCTTCTCCACCGCAGTTCAACCTATGATGGGACAAGACTTTGGGTGTTCCTCTCGTCCCAAAGCCCACTGTAAAAAGTTTGAGTTTCTGGTTGGACAAGGCCCTCACCATGGATCTACAAGCTACAAAACTAGCAACAACTTTCTACTGGATGCTTAGATTACTTTATGAATGTTCTCCACTTATTTCCTTTTTCATCCAAAAGATTAGTTGTCCAGGGATTTGTTCTATCTGGATTGGATTGGAAATTCCCTGGACTTGAGAGCTCCTAAATCTACAATGAGGAAACTCCAAGTGGTGCAAAACGCTGCTGCCTGCATACTTTTTAATGTTCCTAGACATCTGTCTCCCCAACCTGCATTGGACCCTGGTGGTACAGAGGATCAAATTTAAATCTCTCTCTATCACCTGCAGGGCCTTGATAAACACCGGACCAATACTGTTCAATTATCTTTTAACCCCTTGTGTGCTGACCAGGTATTTGCAATCATCAAATGTCTCTTTGGCTATTGTCCCTCGCATTCAAAAGAACCAGGAGTGGAGGCCACTCATTTCAGTTCAACACAGCCAAGTTGTGGAACTCCCTGCCCTCTCCTTTGAGGGCCCTGGATTCAGAAATCCAGTTCCATAAGCAACTAAAAACCTGGTTGTTAACTCTGCCGTCTCAATGATCCTCCACTTAGTAGTTTGTCTCCTTCTGAATGGGGTAGCTATCATACTTTATATATATGTACTTAAAGGCAACAGGAGAGTATCCTGTGACATGAGGAAATCAAGAAGGAGACAAGATGTGAAAAGCAATAGCATTCTGTTCTATGGATTGCTGCTTGAGATCATGGGGCGGAAGAGTGTTCTAGAGAGTTGAGGAGAACACTGGCTGACATGAGAGTTCAGGCCTCACTCTGATTTCATGGTAGACAGAGGGTCCTTCGTAACTATTCACACAGACGAAAGCAGCCAGAGAATGTGTGCCCAAGTTAAGAGGTGTGCATGAATGATATGCATGGAAAATAGCACATTAACCTTTACATTTTTATGCTCACCCATAGGTGATTCATTATTTTAATGCACCTTAGAGTGCACCTTAGAGCATTCAATATCATTGGATCTAAGGCCCGCTACTCCCTGCAGTTGAACCTTAAAGATAAAGGGGCCATGCATTGACACTAGTGAATGGCAGCTCCCCCTAGTGTTGCAAATTGACTAAGCCATTGCTACCCCTTTTCACATATCGATAATTGGTTGACTTTTGATTTTATAATAATAAAATTAAGGACCCTTGATGGTTGGGCTTCTAGATATTGAATGGGAAGTCGCTGACTTTTATGTATGCTTTGTGTTATACTTAATACAAAAAAGGTTGAAACATTCACAGAATGAAGATGAATGGGGAAAGCAATATGACTGAAGAAATATTGGAAGCGAAAAAGATAGAGAGAAATGAGCACATAGTATGGGAACTGAAAAATAATATGCAAAAACCTGAGTGAAGAATGCACCAGATAAAATGAGCATCTATGTGATAAATGTCAAGGAAAACTCACCTTTTTAGTTGAGTATGGAAGTGTTCAGTCTGCGAATCACAGAGATTATTAAGAATGGCATCCCACATCAGGGCCGGACTGGGAACCCAAAGCAGCCCTGGCAATTTTGTCAGACCAGCCCCCGGGTCGGGGGACGAAGCACTGCTGCTTTTGTTCTTTTGTTACTGGGGGCCGACATTGTGGCACTGCTGCAAAACCCGGTAACAAACAAGCATTTCAAAAGCAATGGGTCTTGCATTTGCTGCTCATTAGAGCTATTAGTACTGTAAACTCCTAACTGGACTTTTCTTGCGACATAAAATTAAAAGTAAAACAGTTTCACATAAGCGAGCCGATTCACAACGCAACGGCCGCCATGAACATCAGCGCTAAGGAGAGACACGAAAGGAAAAAGAAGTTCACTTGCAGTCACGCTTATTGGCAAAAGTGCAATTAGCCATGTAACAGGGGCGATGGCCAAGGTGGTAACAAAACCTCCCCAAGGAGGGACAAACGTAAACCGTTTACCAATGTCATCAAAGGAGTTTTGAAGGGCAAGCCCAGGGACGAGTGGTAGTTATGGGCGTGAGGTGGGCGTTGTTAAAAGTCCAGATACATATCAACACGTCAGAAAATCAGAGTTTGCATGCTGCTATGCTCGACCTAAACAGGCCCCCACTGCTGAAAAAACAGCCCCCACCCTTCCAGCCCACCAAGAAAACGCACGATACCCGCGACTGCCAGTCCGGCTATGTCCCCCATGCATCCTAAATGGAGTCCAAATATGTTGATCATATGATAAAGTACACACTGAGTAGGGTGACCAGACATCCCGGATTTCCCCGGACAGTCACGGTTTTTAGAGGACAGTCCCGGTGTCCTGACGCTTCTCTTAATTTTAAATAAATGTCCTGGTTTTTAGGACAAAGGTCAGATTATTAAATAAATGTCCCGGTTTTTGCGATAAAGGTCAGATCATCTAGGGAAGCATAAGTTAAAGAGGCCTAAAAAGTATGAAATAATTAAAGTAATCTATCTGTTACTGTCAGGCAACACAGTCCCCGGTCTGAGAGACCAGTGGGGAGAGAGGTGGGTGGGGGTGGGATGGGTTGCAGGGTGGGAGGTCAGGCCATAGCTAATTTTATATATGCAGTCTTGTAAATGTGTGTCTGTATATATGTGTGTGTGTGTGTGTGTATATATATATATATATATATATATATATATATAAAAACACGCACTTGTATAGGCACACATTCACAAATCTACGCAAAAAAACGGGACAGGCCAGATATAAAAGTGAGAGTAAAGTCTTCAGTCTTTCTTTTATGTCTGACCTGTCCCGGTTTTTGCTCCTCAAAATCTGGTCACCTTACCACTGAGGGTACAAGAAGGTGCGTAGCTGACCTCAGGAGAATTAGTAGATGACCTTCACGAGTAATAAAAATGTTAATAGTTTAGACTGAGCTAGCAAGTTTTCAAACTCGACAGACTGTACCCAGGGCATCCAAGGCTGAGCGATGGACACATCTGGTAAGCTAGGTTAGCATGAGCAAGGAATCATGGCTGCAGCAGGTTATCGTAACACTTAATCAAGACAATATGATTAAACTGGATAGATGAAAAAGTTGGACAAGTTTGATATTAGGACTATTAAATGACGTAAAATGATGCATCCAGGCATCAAGACTTTTTTCACTTAGGGTATTTTCTATGCCTAGTTCTATCAATATTGGATGGCGAACTCTCAAACTGTAGGGGGGTGACTTCCTGCCCCTAACTAAACCAAACAAGCCAGATCTAGCCCAGTGCACCCTATAAATAGTTGGTGTATATTGGGATCAAAGGGTAAATAATATGGCAATATCAAGCGAGCCCACATCTTCCCATGGTGTGATGGGGGTACTCATTTCAGTGGAGTTCTCTCTTTTTTCAAGGAACCATCTACACAAATGGGAATAGATGACATAAGTGTTCGCCTAGGCTGTAAACCTATCTAAAAAAGTCAGTGCTTAATTTGTGCTTGTTGAAACCGGTGCTAAGCACCGGCACTTATTTTTGAGGGCCGGCGCTTATTGTTCTGCCTCAAGCATTTACAGCTAGCAAAATACACATTTGGGAAAGACGGAGGAAGAGAAACACGAAAAAGCTTCACAATGGCAGAAAGCAGAAAGCTGCAAGAGTGAGCTGAAGGGTCAGGGAGGGGCTTTAAATGGATTGAAGAGGCCCGAGATGGTTTCGTGATTACGCCGCCTCAGTATTCTGTGTTAGCACATTTAATTACAGCAGCCGCATGTTTAAGAGGAGGGCTTTGGGCACCGGCACGTTTTAATTTACAAATTAAGCACTGAAAAAAGTAATTGCCTACATGTCACCAGTGCTTGAAATGGAAAAAATAAAGTGCAGGTACTCTGTGCTAGAGTACCTGCTTGTTTCCGAGAAGTGTTGGTACTCTCCAATGAAAAGTATTACGTTTTTCTTGAGATGTGCCGGTACTCTCCCGCTCAAAATAGAAAAGTGCCGGTACTCAGTACCGGACAGTACCGGCCCATGTAAAGCACTGCATGTCACTCCAAATACAACTGAGGCTATGAGCAGCCAAAGAACAGAGCATGCGTCCTGTTTGCAAGCATGAAGGAGAAGCCACGCCCTCTCGCTTCCACTTACCTGGGAGCTAAGGCGTCGCCCGAGCTGGCAGTTCCAATTAGCACCATGCCTTGAATGCTGATCCCTGCACTCATCCTAGCACTGATGGGCTTATTTTTAAACCACTTGAAGCCACCCCTGGGTTTTAACATGTTAGATTCTATGGATGTTAGAGTCTGCCTGTGAATTATGTTTTTAACTGAATGGGAGACATTGCTTAGTTTATACTGTAACTCAACCCCTTTCCTTTGTGGTCTTGATACATATTAATAGTGCTTTAAGTGTTCCTTCTGTGCTCTTCAGTGGTTTTATCAATATATTGTAAATGTTCCATACAAAATATTGAAATACGTCGCCTTACTGCATTATTTTGCACTCTTTTGTTTATGTTCCAATGTCATGCATATTTGGCTGTATCCCGGAACAAAAAGTGTTAAAACCCCTGGATAGGTTCTTGAGGGCTGCCCGTCCTATCATGGCTGCCCGTTTACTACGCTGCTGCAGGACCATGCGGGTAGCCTCCAGATCTGCCCATTCTTCCACTACATTAAGTTCCATGTTGTAGAGTCGGGGCCGGGTGCACATGCCTGAGGCCAGTTAGTAATACCCTACCACTGTGTCTGCGTCACGTTACTTCCCAGCATGAGGGCCTAGGGCCCCATATTACACAAGTGACTTCCCCAAGCCTCACAGCTTTTGTCGCCACAACTCCTGCTGCTTCAAGGCAATGCATTTTTCACTCTTTTTCAGTGGTGGGTGGTGACCCTCAGCAGTGGTGGGTCATCGAGGCAGCCGTAACCGGAGTGGCAGGCACTGTAATACATCAACAATCCCTTTAGGCTCAAATTCCAAAGCTCTCAATCATGGCTCGTTTTTTTATAACAGGCCATGACGGAGAGCTCTGGAATTAAGGCTGAAGGCAATGCGAGTTTCTCACATTGCCTGTCAGTAGGTGAAAAAGGTAAAAATAAAAATGTAAAACAAACTTTTTCACCTTGACTGCACTCAGTGCGAATCCTCCTGGAGCCTCAGCCAACTCTCTCCAAATCCCAACGCTGTTCTCGTGTTGCAGATGAGCAGCATGAGAGCAGCACCAGAATTGGCCGGAGCGGGCTTTCTCGATGCTCCAGCACGCACACGGGGGCTGGGCCTGCTCTCCACCAAGCTATCTAAGACAGCTAGGTGGAGAGGTTTATACTACGCATGTCACGCTGGCCGGCTGAAGACAGCCAGCCAAACTGACATGCGCAGTGTAAACTGGTGGAAAGAGCATCACTCCCCTGCTGCCAGTCAGCAGCAATGTCCCGCCCCCAAACACTGCTCAGGCTGAGAGCAGTGAAAAATAAAATGGTAATTGATTTTAATTACCATTTTATTTTTCACTTTTGCTGTACTGGCAACAGGGGGGCAACACTCCTTTGCCCTAATGGCGTGGTGGTGGCGCTATTCTTTTTAATGAAAACTAGAGGTCATAGGTAGTTCTCTATCACATGTGAGATGTCAGACCATGAACTTTGCATTCTCCTCCTGATGGTCCTTTCTGCAAATGATGTGAATGAAATGTGACCTACCTGAACACAGCGGATTCCAAGACAGCATGTGACTAGAGTTACACAGCACAGGCTGTACCAACAAGGGTGAAAAATTAAAAACTGCTAATGAAGTAAGTGTTATCATGCACTGCATTCGCCATGATGCTTTGGGGCGAACTGATTACTGGGATGTGAGACAGTGTACTCCCATCCCCTTGTATATACACATTTATATAGACGTATATATAGACGTATATATAGACATATATGTTCTATGACATCACTGATGACATCTCAAATTATATAACAGATGACTTCACTGACCTTTGGCCTCGTTTCTTTATATGGCTATGGAATTCCTCGGTGACTTGCATCATCCTTAAAATGTACAGCAGGGGTACTTATTCCTTATATAAGGTATGCTCCAAGTAGTGTTTATCAAAGGCCACATGGTGATGCTGTTGTACAAAGGGAGCTACAGGATTCTCGATATATTACGATATTTATATGGTTCCCTCGCCTTCATCGCTTGATTTTGCTTGCATGAAAGTGTCACTCGTAGTTGGTAAAATGTCGCTCATAATTACACTGAAATTATGAAAATGTCACTCAGCAATCTGAAACCCTGGCAGCTATGTGGGTGCTCCAGTGCACAGCCAACATCAATTGGGTCAGAATCTCCTCAGTGTGTCTACACATAGCAATTTGTATTGGAAGGATATGCTTCCAGTACCAACTCTATGCTAGAACGCGCTTGTTGCCTCTGTCCCACAGTGCAAGACTATGCGTTGCGCAAGACACCCTGTTGGTGCACTAGCACAGTGACTGTGCTGTGTCCCCCTTTGTGTAATGCAGAGCACCAGATCTGTGTACTAAACTGCATGAAAACTTTTTAAAATATGTGCCCTGGAGTTTTTTCAGGAATCTAGTTTCACACACAGTTGAGTTTTGGAAATTAGCCACATATTTAGATTTAGGGGTTTTGCCCCATCCCCAGTTTTTAGTTGGACTTTAGAAAGACTAGGTTGGAGCTGCAGCATTAAGCTGATGTGTGTAAGGTTTCCAGTGCACTATGTGTTTGCTGGACACTGTGAGCATGATGTCACGAAAGTCACAGGTAAAACATCAGACACACATTCAACTAGTATTACTGCTACGTTTGGACACAAGTTCTGACTTGTAAACAATTTACTAGGAATCCGAGGAATTTTAAAGAAGACCTAGACCAGCAGCAGGTCCTGTAGAGTACTCCAAAGTGTACACATTTTGCATGCAGAATTTTGTATGCTGCATTTCCAATATAAGAAACTACCTGAAAGGGCAATGTAAAAACTGTGCAGTTCCTGCCTCCACATTCTACGCATGCACTCATGACCAGCAGGCTGGACTATGAACACACTCTCTATGCCCGAATCTCCAAACAACTCCTACACAGACTCCAGCCCATGCAAAATGCAGCTGCAAGACTCATACTCGACCTCCTAAGTCACACTCACATCACAGTGCACGTCAGGAAGCTTCCCTGGCTCCCCATTCACAAGGGTAGCCAATTCTAACTTCTCATGCACACATACGAAGCCCTACACAACACAGGACCAGAATACCTGAACAGCTGCGTACACTTTCACCAACCCACCAGACACATACGCTCTGCATCACTCTCACTCGCACACACTCTTTGAATCCGCACAACTGGAGGTCGCTCATTCTCCTACATCACACCCAAGACATGGAACAACCTCCCTCAACACATTACTGTAGTCTCCTCCTCACTTCTTGAGCTCTGCAAGAAGCTGAAGTCCTGGCTCTTCATATAAGCACCATGGGACTACACGCCGTGCCCAAGAGCCTGACTACCCTCTTGGGTGATTAGTGTGCTATACAAATCAAAATAACATAAATGCATACAGATCTAGGCATTCTGAACACTGTTCATCAAAAAGGACACAGAATTCCATTCCTTGCCCAGAAACTGAGAATGCAAGAACTGCAACAAACTGATGGATGTTTGACATTTAAAGAGCACTATAGGAACGTTTTTTACACCAATTAAATTTGTGAACCAAGATGTGTATTTTACCTACACATAGGACCTATTTTACAAAAAATGTTAGCAGGTGTAACTGAAGTAAATATAAACTACAGCTTCCAAAATACACAATTTTGTTAAGAATAAGCTTTGGATAGGGAAAATGCTTCCTGTCAATATATCATAATTTGGCAATCAAAGATGTGTCACCAGCATTAATATACACATCAACTGTTATCCCAAGTTGACGGTGAAAATCAACAATTAGGTTTTTTTAAAGCAACCTTCTTATGATTTGAAGAACGTGCAGTATGTCCCTGTTGGTACATTAGCATGGCACATAAATGTTTCTTGTCCTACAAGTTTACCCCAAATGTAAGAATGGGGTTTGGAGCCACTAACATGGAATCGTAGGGATGACAGTTGAGATTGGGTAGATGGATTTTTAACCAGGTGTTATTAGAGTGATGTAATGCTCTCTGATTGGCCATCCCACCTAGCATGATGTACAATAAGGCCTTTCCTTTTCTACTCTTTTCTGACATCTCACAGATCATTCCATCCATGGTGAGAGCAGTCACATACTAACAAAGGTTTATGCTGTAAGCCTCCAAGTTCATCATGGTGATCATAAATGAAAATTATTTTCATGGGCTGAAATGTTGGCCAGCAGATGGACAGCGCTTGGAGAATAAGATGGCTGCCATGGTGAATACATAAATGTTGATGGTTTAACACCGCAAGGGCTTGTTTGGGACCTTAACGCTGGATTGGTTCAGTCTAACAGCAACTGAGGGGCATTAAGGTTAATTGAGTGACCCAATTACAGAGCTGCATAAATAGCACGTCATTTATAGCAATTCGACATGGTGTCTACAGCGTCTGGGTGTGGCAGAAGAAGCAGGTGGTATAAACTGTGAGACACGCCCTGCTTCCCCCGCTAGCTAAACGTGGGAGACTACCCCTGGCACCAAAAACTCAAAGGGCACCCACCTGTACTGAAGCCCAGTCCAGCTCCACAACAATACCACCAGCCAGCTGCAGGTGTCTGTACAGGAACGTCCAGTCCGTGTGTCTTGCCACAGGAAGTGTGGCGGAGTAGTCCTCAATGCGCTATAACCTATACTCTGTTCACCATACTTAATAAGCAGTGTCATACTGACAGGGCAATAGCTGGACTTCAGAGAAGGTAAACCCATAATTGACTAATGTTTATCTATATCCGTGGACTAGCAACTTTACTTGATTATTGAATCGATACTGGTCCTTTTATAGAACTAGTTATAGAACTATTAACTATAGAATAGGGATATTTCGTGAAATACGCAATGTATATGCTTATTAAACGCACTACAACAGAAAATTCATGTATTGTAGACACATTTTGAACAGGTGATCACTTGATAGCTGCAGACGTTGTACACAAATTGTACGGTTTGTAATATTAATTAACGTGACGTATCTCTGCTAGAAGTTTTACATAAAGAGTGACAAAGATCACGAATTATAATGTGTAATTTGACAGAGATATGATTATGTTTCAATGTAGAATATGATTGTGGAAATAACTAGTTATGCTGAGGCTTCTTCACTTTTTATTACATCCTTTGGGTAAATGTCACATGCATTTTCGCTTGCTGAACTGGACAAATATTGACAATTGTCTCTAACCCCAGAATGTAAGAAGCAGGAAATACTGCACTTTAAATGGCCCATGTGTTTCTCTCTTGGACTCAGGCTGCAGCCTCTCCCCGTTGCTTTGCATTATGCTTCCACAACATATGTAAGTCGGGGGACAGCAAGTAGGCACCCCGTTACTTCTCGTGCCTCTTAGGTATTTACATTTTCACCTGCGGATGTCATGCCTGCAGTGCAATAGATAAAGCCGGACGGTGGATGGACCCTGGCTCTAGAGATATGTGTATTGCCCAAAGTAAAATGGCGGCACATGCATGCAGTCCGTAACCCGTATAAACACTGGATAGAGCTACAGTGAAGGAGGTTTTGGTAATGGAAAATAAGAACTCTCCAGAATCAAAGTCAGTCTAATTAAGACAAAGATCTCAATGGGCTTAACTATCAACTTTTAAATTAAAAAATATCTATATTTCATTGTGATGCTGTTCTGGCCAGTTAGGTTAGCATAATACGGTACATTCTTTGTGTAGATTGTAATACATACCTAGATGACCCTTTTATCAGTATACAGATATAAAGGATGTGTCAATTAATATTGCAACTAATGGATATTTAAACAGCCCTGTGATTGGCTGCTCACCTTTCAACGTCAGCTCTTCTTCACATTTCACCATCCAAATGTCGATCTCTTCCACTAGATTCCCTCTTTCGATGTCTTCTGCACCCTTCTCCTGGGTCAACTTCTCAATCAGCTCCTTCAGCTCTTTAAATTCCCTCTCGTACTCGTCGGCCATGCCGGTCCCCTTGGCCTTGAAGCGGCTGCCCAGTTCCTCCAGCTCGGCGCGCAAGGCGCGGTTCTTCTGCTCCAGGGAGCGCACCTTCTCAATGTAGCCGGCAAAGCGGGTGTTCAGCTCCTGCAGCTCTTGCTTCTCGTTGGGGCGGTGGAGATGGACGCCCGGTCCCACCTCCAGCGGCGTGCCCTGGTTCCCCATTCGAACCCTACAGGTGCTCGATGACCTCTGGGCTTCGGAGGAGGTGGAGCGGAAGCCAACACGAGATGGAGAGGGGCTCTGGACCCTCATCCTGCTCGAGCCGCTGACCGTCAGGGTCTGCTGAGAGTACGAAGTGCTCCTCATTGCTCTAAGACAAGCCCACGAGATCCTTGGCCTACAGTGTCCAGAACTAGAAGGCCACCTCGTCCTACCAGTACTTATAGGAGGCTGAGGAATGTGGCAATTACCGTGTAACTGTGGTCCGAGCATGAGAGGGTTTAAATTAAGAATATGACCACTTCCAAGTTTGACAAGGCCCATGTGACGAGCTATCACAACCCTCTATTGTAATGAAATCCACAGCGCTCAAGCACATGCCTGGAGCTCTGCACCTCAGTGGGAAATATCTGCAGAGGGCTGTGTTGGGCAGATCACGGTCTCCTGTCCAGGGCGAGCCATCAGGACCCCGTTTCACACTTCAGGGAAGACTAATGCATGAAAATATCACAAATAACTAAAGAGGCCAAGCCTTTCAGCTGCAGTGTCGTGCTTTGCGAAGAGCCTCGTGACCTGCTTGGGGAAGGGTTTTTATCCCTTGACTTAAACTCGTAAAACAGTGATGTTTAAAAAATTGGGTTTAAGCTTGGAATAATTTATCATTTTTATTTGCGGCTGAATTTGTGATTTCATCTGCGTGGAATACGGACACAATATTATGGTACTTCACTGAAACTTGTTAAAAATAAAAACTTTTTGCCAATAAGTCCTCTGCGTGACACTAGAGTCCTTTTCCGAATCAGTGTCACATATTTTATAAAGTCCTACGAGGCTGTACAAACGGTACAAGGGTGCTACACAAATGCTGGTAACATACCATGCTATTACGCTGCGCTCATGTCAACATGCAGTGAAAGTCCATCAGACATGTCGGACAGCAGCGGGAGGCAGGTGCAGGCACTGAAACTCACTGGTCGAGTGCTGGAGAGATGAGCCCAGGAACTGGGGCACCCCGGCCTATCCTGTTTACTTGGTAGTGTCCTCACCAGCAGTAGGAGGCAGGTGCAGGCCCTGAAACAGTCTGGTCAGGTGCTGGAGAGATGAGCCCAGGAACTGGGGCACCCCGGCCTATCCTGTCTACTTGGTAGAGCCTTCACCAGCAGCAGGAGGCAGGTGCAGGCCCTGAAACAGTCTGGTCAGGTGCTGGAGAGATGAGCCCAGGAACTGGGGCACCCCGGCCTATCCTGTCTACTTGGTAGAGTCTTCACCAGCAGCAGGAGGCAGGTGCAGGCCCTGAAACAGTCTGGTCAGGTGCTGGAGAGATGAGTCCAGTAAGTGGGGCATGTGGCCTAATCTGCTTACTCGAAAGAGTCCTCACCAGCAGCAGGAGGCAGGTGCAGGCCCTGAAACACATTGGTCAGGTGTGCTAACGCTGAGTTTTTATTAGGATTTGCTAATGAATATTCATGTATTTTGACTGATGGATTTGCGTAGAAATTGTAATAGTCTAGAGAAAATTAATGCATGCATTTGAAAGTGTTACCACATGAGTGGCCACCATTGTTCACAAAGTGTAATTATTAATGGCTTTTTAATATGAAATGATGAGCTTATGTTTGATGTAGGAAGTCAGCTCTGTATATACTATCTCAAAATGAGAGATAGTGTGCACAGAGTCCAAGGGTTCCCCTTAGAGGTTGATAGTGGCAAAATTAGATAATACTAATGCTCTATTTTGTGGTAGTGTGGTCGAGCAGTAGGCTTATCAGAGGGTACTGTTAAGCATTTGTTGTACATACACAGGCAATAAATAAGAACACACTCAAAGACTTAAATCCAAGCCAATAGGTTTTTATATAGAAAAATATTATCTTCTTAATTTATTTTAGAACCACAAGATTCAGAATTTAGGTAAGTACATAAATTGTAAGGTACTCCACACAGGTAAGTATGGAACTTTGAATTAAAACAATAGCATACACAGTTTTGTCAAAAATGGCAATAAGCTATTTTAAAAGTGGACACTGCAAAAAATCAACAGTTCCTGGGGGAGGTAAGTATTGGTTAGTTTCTCAGGTAAGTAAAGCACTTACAAGTTCAGTCTCCTGGGCATAGGCAGTCCACTGTTGGGGGTTCAAGACAAGCATAAACCCTCAGCACCAGCAACACAGGGCCGGTCAGGTGCAGAGGTCAAAGGAGGGCCCAAATAACATAGGTGCCTATGTAGAACAGGGGTGCACCGGTTCTAGTCTGCTAGCAGGTAAGTACCTGCTTCCTCGGTGAGAAGACCATGGGGGTTTTGTAGAGCACTGGGGGGACACACACAGGCACACAAAATACACCCTCAGCGGCACAGGGGCGGCCGGGTGCAATGTGCAGAGTAGGTTTCGGATTTGTAATTGAAAACAATGGAGGGACCCGGGGGTCACTCTGGTGATGCACGCAGGGCATAGGGGGGCTTCCGGGGCCAGCCACCGACTGGGCTAGGATGAGGGTGTTGGGGCACGGGGAAGACAATGATCCGGCCGTCCGAATTGGAGGCCGTACTTCCGGGTTCCACATCCAATCAGCGCCCGGACCTCGGGCAGCGGCGGTGATTGCCTCCACCTGTCTGTAATTTACTCCAGCGATTACCACTATATTTACCCGTCTCTCCCAGGCCACTCCATTCAAGCGGTCCTGAGAGAGGACAATTCAGGCGTACAGTGAGCACCCACCTTTGATGCGGCTACCTCTGGACAACACAGATAAAATGTCAACAAGCTTTCTTATCTCTCATTCCTCTCTTTTTTCCCTTTTTCTTCCTTCACTCACTTCTCTTCTGTTTTCTCCCCTTTTCTTCTTTCTCTCTTCTTTAGCCTGTTCATTTTCCTTGTTTCCCCTGTTCCCCTCCCTCTTTTTTCTTTTAATCTTTTTCCATTTTCTTTTTTCCACTGCTTTTTCCTTTATTGCTTCTTTTTTCTTCTTTTTCTCCTTTTTTCAGTTATCTTCCCCTGGTCCTTTTCCTTGGTCCCTTCTGCCTCCTCTCTGGGTGAGGCGCCTTTTGCATTTTGGATCCAAGTAGGTGTCCTTCCACCAAGGGGCCTTGCCTTCGCATCTCCAGAGGCCGCTCCTGTTTTTATCCTCACATAGTTTTCTTTCCCCTTTCTCCCTCTCCTGAACCTTAGTGTCTGACAATAAGGGGGCACTCCCTCTCCTGGACACCAGAGGCCAGTAGTCTCTAGGGATAGGGTAAGAACTTATTACTTTCCGTCCCAGTTTTATTGTCCTCCACTTAGTTGTGATTTTTGCCCATATATTATGTGATGTATGCCTTGTGCACCCAGTAATTCTGTTTGCTGCATGATTATCTGCTTCATGTGTGCTGTGGTTTGCTGTGCATTGCTGTGTCACAATGTTACTCCCATTGTTGGTCTGTTTTATTTCCATCAGGCCCCCTCCCTTTTGCCTCTCCCCTCTCTCCCTTATACTTTCCCATTGTGAATTGATAGTAGAACAGCCTCCAGGCTGCAAGAGTTTCCTCTCCCTTATCGAGCACCCCAGGCTCACCTCACCCCTAGCACAGTACTAAGGTTCCACCCATCCACTAAACCCCCCCTTCTTTTCTCCGCCTCACACATATTCCCCTTAGCAAGATGGCTGAAGGCCTTTCCTTTAATGATGAGGAAGTATCAGCAATCCTTGTAGCCCCCTCTCTCCTTGGGGACACAGCTCTTTCCAAAGTCTGTCCCAATTGGGAGACTGGGGCACTCTAGTGGATTTAAAACGCTCACAGATCAAAACCATCCTACACGGAGCTGTCCTAACGGAATACCTCCGTAGTAACACGGCACCGAACAGGCTACTGGTTACCAATGAACCACGTATATTTCTAGACGACCTCGAGTTTAGGAAAGACTGGGCCCTTATAGCGTGGAAATGTACACTCGATTGGCTTATACTAATCATAAAAACAGCCACTAGGTTATCCGATGCTCTCTTAATTCAGATCAAAACCAGTGAAAATAATTTGAAGTCAGGTGTGAGCATCCTCTCGTTTAAAAAGAAACTGGAGGAGGTGAATAGGAATATGAACGAATACAAAGAATACCTGACCCAGCAGAAAATAGCAAAATTTCAAAAAGACCTGAATCGGTTCGCCCTAGAAAGAGTATATCCCTACACCAAACCCGATTACGTAGCCAAAACCTCCAATAATACATCTGAGACATCCTCAGGCAGCAACACTAGCTCAGACAATGAGAGCGACTCCTCAGGGAACACACGGCAACGCCGCGGAGGACATGGGCAACGCCGTGGTAGATGGAACTACCCACCTATGCCACCCCCTTGCCCTCCATATTTCAACCAGCAATGGGGCTGGCCAAACCAATATGGGCCTCCTACGCAATACCAAGCACCCTTCCTGCAGCACCCTGCCCAATGGTCCTTCCCTGACCCACAGCCTCCTTTTTTAGACAGAGGCCACAGGAGGGGAAAAGGGAGAAGGAAAGAAGTGCAGTGGTGCCCAAAAGAGGACACGATGGAGAACCTAACGCACAGAGAAGCCACCCCAGGGACAAGCAAGACGCAATAAAAAAAGATTCAGACAATAAGATCAACATCATAAACCTGAGCAACCGGACACTGAGTGAATCGGAAACCCGAGCATTAAGTAAAGGTCTAAATTTTGTACCTACCCCACAAATTGATCTGTTCAAAACTAGAACAGAATTAGCGGGTCTGTTCCGCAAGATTCGCCTCAAAACCTTCTTTCTTGGCAAAGAGTATGAGGCCCCTGAACAGAACACAGGACTGCGTCCTAAGTCCATCTTTTGTCCAACAGCAGGGCAAATGCCTCCTGAGGTCTTAGCATTCAAGAAATCAGTGTCCCTCAAGATCAATGGGCTCACAAAGACATCAAACAGAGTATTTCACAACATGAGTAAGGATGAACTCGAGGCCCTTGCATGTCTGACATCCGACCCCAGCATCATTATAAAACCAGCCGATAAAGGCGGAGCAACGGTGATTCTCCCACAAAAGATGTACAGAGATGAGTGTGAGCGACTCTTGGGTAACACCAAACACTACTAACGTCTTGCCCGTGACCCCACTCCTGATATCCAAGAAGAAATCTCCTTCTTGGTAGCTAAAGGTATGGAGAACAATTGGCTCACTGAACAAGAGGCAGCCTTCCTAATACAGACTAACCCTAAAATCCCTTACTTCTACATTCTGCCAAAGGTACATAAAGAAAAGATTCCCCCGCCTGCACCTATAGTATCCGGGATAGGCTCAGCATTAGAGCCCCTGCGAAGTTTGTGGATTTCCTTTTACAACCATTAGTGAGAAGAATCCCTACCTACCTCAAGGACACCACTGATGTCCTACTACTACTGGAATCCATATCTTTTGACAGAACTAAGGAACTCCTGAATACTAGATGTGGAATCTCTATATACTAACATCCCCCAGGAGGCCACACTGGAAGTGATCAGTAACCTGTTAGAAGCAAATATGGGTGAATCTATAACCCCACCTGAATTCATACTGGACCTAGCGCACCTTGCACTTACGAGGAACTACTTCAAGTTTGAAGAAAGTTTCTTCTTACAAACGCAAGGGACATCAATGGGCAGCACCTTTGCCCCCAGTCTGGCATGCCTATATGTCGACAACTTCGAGAGGCTTGTGGTCCTTCACGATGACAACCCTTACCGAGACCAGATAAAACTCTGGAAGCGGTATATTGACGACGTCCTGCTGGTGTGGACGGGAAACAAGGAAGAGGCCCTTGCTTTTGCTGTCTGGCTCAATGGGGCCAACTCCTTCCTCACTTTCACCATGACCATAGGCGATAACAAACTACCTTTCCTTGACCTTCTCATCTATGAACACAAAGGTAGCTTGGCAACAGAAGTATACTATAAACCCACGGACCGCAATAATCTGCTACAATACCAGAGCTTTCGTCCACGAGCTCTGAAGGATAACCTCCCAGTGGGACAGTTCCTACGACGGAGACGGAACTGCTCGTCTGTGGCTGATTACCGCAAACATGCTGATAAACTAGCCACCAAATTACAAACAAAGGACTATCCCACACACCTGGTCAAAAGGGCTTGCAAAAGAGCACGCAACAACAACAGGGACCAGCTACTGCAGCCCCGGGCAGTGAAACCAGACCTTGAGAAGATCGTGTGTGTCACCACTTTTAGCCCCTTATCCAATAAGATTCAGAAGATTATTAAAGATGACTGGAAGATCGTCACATCAGGTGGCTTACCCTTCAAGCCGCCACTACATGCTTACAAGAGAGCAACTAACATACGTGACATAGTGGTCCATACTAGACCTAAAGAAAAGCCCCGTCCCAGACAGACTACAATTTGGCATATCCCACCTCCAGCAGGCCACTACCCCTGTGGCAATTGCAGTGTGTGTCGCTTAACCTGTAAATCTACTACCATCAACCTCGACCTCAAAACCCCATGGGTACAAAAATCCCTCACAAACTGTAATAGTAAGAATGTGGTTTATCTAATCAAATGTCCTTGCCTACTCAAATACGTGGGTATGACCACCAGAAAGATCAGCACTAGAATCTACGAACACAGAAACATGATTCGGTGTAAACGCGATGCCACCAAATTAACCAGTCACTTCCTGCTGAAGAACCACTCTCCGGATGACATGTCCTGGACGGTCCTCGAGCAACTTCCCCCGACAACCCCCAACATGTCACAAAAACTGGTTCGAGCTGAACAACGCTGAGTGTGGAGGTTGCACACTGATACTGCTGGTCTAAACGATGAGATACCCTGGTTCTCTCTCCAATATTAGACCCTCCACTAGTAGCCTACCAAACCAAGTCGGTCTTTCTGCCTCCCTTGCCTCCTCCTACTGCTTATGCCCTCTGTGTCCTTCTGTGTCCCACACACATCCACCTCCTTTGCACATCTCACCTCTTTCTCCTTGTCCTTAACCTTCTTCTCTACCCTTCTCCCATCCCTGTATTTCCCCCCCTTTCTGTTTCCCCCCTTAACCGTCCTCCTCCCTCCCACCCCTCCTCCGTTCTTTCCACTTTGACGTTCTCTTTTCTTTTCCCTCCTTCCCATTCCTCTTTCGCTCCTTCTTTGCTTCCTCCTATCCCTATTTTCTTTTCTTTTTTCCACCTTATAGTCCGCCCTTCTTCCTTCCTTCCTTTCTTCCCTCTTTTCCTTCTTCCTATCCCTCTTTTCTTCTTTCCGCCTTATAGTCCGCTTTTCTTTTCCCTCCCCCTTACCCTGCTTTCCTTCCTCGTTTCCGCCCTCCTGCCATCTCTCTTTCTCTTTTCAACCCCTCCCTCCCACCCTTCGTTCCTTTCTTCTTTTTTCCACCTTTTTTCTCAGTTTTTCCTTTCTTTCTTCATCTTTTCTTTTTTTCTTTCATCAAAACCCTCCCCTCCACCCTCCCCTCCTCCTTCTCTCCTCCTTGGAGCCCCCGCTGCCCCCCTTCAGTACCCCTTCTTTCTTCCTTTTTTGCCCTCTCGGCCTCACTCTCCCAGGCCGCGGGGCGCCGGGCGTACATTCCCCCGGCCGTTCCCCGCGGCCGCCGGGACCGCGTCACTTCCTGACGCCTTCCCCGCGTTAGGGCGTTAACCACGAACCGGCCGCCCGCAGTGGACACTCCACTGGCCTCCACAGTGGATTCTTTTCCAAGTCCCACGTCCTATGGACGTTGGGGCACGGGGAAGACAACGATCCGGCCGTCCGAATTGGAGGCCGTACTTCCGGGTTCCACATCCAATCAGCGCCTGGACCTCGGGCAGCGGCGGTGATTGCCTCCACCTGTCTGTAATTTACTCCGGCGATTACCACTATATTTACCCGTCTCTCCCAGGCCACTCCATTCAAGCGGTCCTGAGAGAGGACAATTCAGGCGTACAGTGAGCGCCCACCTTTGATGCAGTGAGTGATCCGGCTACCTCTGGACAACACAGATAAGATGTCAACAAGCTTTCTTCTCTCTCATTCCTCTCTTTTTTCCCTTTTTCTTCCTTCACTCACTTCTCTTCTGTTTTCTCCCCTTTTCTTCTTTCTCTCTTCTTTAGCCTGTTCATTTTCCTTGTTTCCCCTGTTCCCCTCTCTCTTTTTTCTTTTAATCTTTTTCCATTCTCTTTTTTCCACTGCTTTTTCCTTTTTTGCTTCTTTTTTCTTCTTTTTCTCCTTTTTTTCATTTATCTTCCCCTGGTCCTTTTCCTTGGTCCCTTCTGCCTCCTCTCTGGGTGAGGCGCCTTTTGCGTTTTGGATCCAAGTAGGTGTCCTTCCACCAAGGGGCCTTGCCTTCGCATCTCCAGAGGCCGCTCCTGTTTTTTCATCCTCACATAGGGGCATATTTATACTCCGTTTACGCCGAATTTGCGTCGTTTTTTTCGACGCAAATTCGGCGCAAAACTAACGCCATATTTATACTTTGGCGTTAGACGCGTCTAGCGCCAAAGTATGAGGAAAGAGCGTCATTTTTTTGCGTGAACGCCTTCCTTGCGTTAATGAGATGCAAGGTAGGCGTTCCCGTCCAAAAAAATGACTGCGACGCAAATGCGTCGTATTTATACTCCCGGGCAAAAATCACGCCCGGGAGTGGGCGGGGCAAAAAACCCCGCATTTGCGCCGGATTTTAGCGCCTGGGTCAGGGCAGGCGTTAAGGGACCTGTGGGCTCAAAATGAGCCCACAGCTGCCCTCCCATGCCCCCAGGGACCCCCCCTGCCACCCTTGCCCACCCCAGGAGGACACCCAAGGATGGAGGGACCCATCCCAGGGACATTCAGGTAAGTTCAGGTAAGTATAATTGTTTATTTTTTTAATATTTTTTTTTGGCATAGGGGGGCCTGATTTGTGCCCCCCTACATGCCTCAATGCCCAATGACCATGCCCAGGGGACATAAGTCCCCTGGGCATGGCCATTGGGCAAGGGGGCATGACTCCTGTCTTTACTAAGACAGGAGTCATGTAAATGGCATCTGGGCGTCGTTAAAAATGGCGCAAATCGGGTGGAGGCGATTTTTTGGCGTCAACCTGACTTGCCCCATTTTAAGACGCCCTAACGCCATTTTCCCCAACGCCGGCGCTGCCTGGTGTACGTGGTTTTTTTCCACGCACACCAGGCAGCGCCGGTCTGCTAGCGCCGGCTAACGCCATTCAATAAATACGGCGCCCGCATGCCGCTTCAGAATGGCGTTAGCCGGCGCAAAACTTTTTGACGCTAAACTGCGTTAGCGCAGTTTAGCGTCAAAAAGTATAAATACGGGCCATAGTTTTTTCCCCCTTTCTCCCTCTCCTGAACCTTAGTGTCTGACAATAAGGGGACACTCCCTCTCCTGGACACCAGAGGCCAGTAGCCTCTAGGGATAGGGTAAGAACTTCTTACTTTCCGTCCCAGTTTTATTGTCCTCCACTTAGTTGTGATTTATGCCCATATATTATGTGATGTATGCCTTGTGCACCCAGTAATTCTGTTTGCTGCATGATTATCTGCTTCACGTGTGCTGTGGTTTGCTGTGCATTGCTGTGTCACAATGTTACTCTCATTGTTGGTCTGTTTTATTTCCATCAGGCCCCCTCCCAGGTAGCTCCCTGGCAAGGTAGGCCCCCTATATATTATGATATATATATATAATTTTTTCCACACTTATTCATACACTGAGCATGAGTAGCAGGGATCCTTCGCCCTGATGAATGCCCAGAGACTTTCCAGAGCTCATTAGTGAGGGCAGAAACATGTCGGCTCCTTCCTCCTGGATAGGTGACCCTGTGAGTCCTTGTTCTCACAGAGGTGTCCCAATCTCCACTTTTTAACCACATCAAACAGAACCTTTTATTAAATATTTACATAGGTATCTGTTTAGGTGTTTTTATTCCTTAGTTTAGCTGGATCCCTCTATTTCCAGAACCAGAATTAATTTACGAACTCCCTCCTGTTCCTTTAACAGTGAGGTCGAGTCCGCCCAGGTGGCACTGTCCTACCTGGGTGGGGCTAGGTGGTCATATGATGAAGCATGACACTATATAGTGTGTGAGACCACCTAGTCCGTAAAGGAAATTCCCCTCCTTTTTTTCCCCACCCTGTCCTCCAGACCCTCCACAGCACCGTATTTAACTGATACCTCGCCTCTAATTGAGGACCACGAGGGATCTAGTGTTACAATTGATACACCACTGATCCGTCCTTCGTTACATTAATAGAACCCCGTACTCCCTGTTGTGATTTTCTAGGATGAGGGCCGCCTGCTGGTCACTCCTGCACTGGTAGGTGGTTCCTCTCGGTCCTGGAGGCTGCGGGTGCAGTGCTTGGTCTAGGCGTCGGGTTCCTTTGTTACCAGGTAGTCGCAGTCAGGGGGAGCCTCTGGATCCTCTCTGCAGGCGTCGCTGGGGGGGGTGCAGTGAGGTCGACTTAGGGTGTCCACGTCGTTGGAGTCACCTGGGAGACCTCTCTGCGGTGCCGGTTGTTCTTAACTTGAGCCAGGTGTGTTGGGTGCAGGGTGGGAAGACTCATGCTTCTGGCGGGAAATTAAAGTCTCTTTAAAGTTCCTTTCTTTGTTGTTTCTGGACAGAGCCGCTGTCCTCGGGAGGTTCTTGGTCCTTTAGGTGCAGGTCAGTCCTCTGAGTCCTCAGAGGTCACTGGAACCGCTGGATGCGTCGCTGTGCAGGTTCTTTAAGTCTGGAGACAGGCCGGTAGGGCTGGGGCCAAAACAGTTGTTGTCTCCGTCGTCTCTGCGGGGCTTTCAGGTCAGCAGTCCTTTTTCTTTCTTCAGGTGGCAGGAATCCGATTTCCTGGGTTCAGGGTCACCCCTAAATACTAAATTAGGGGTGTGATTAGGTCTGGGGGCAGTGGCCAATGGCTACTGTCCTGGAGAGTGGCTACACCCTCTTTGTGCCTCCTCCCTGAGGGGAGGGGGCACATCCCTATTCCTATTGGGGGAATCCTCCAAAACAAGATGGAGGATTTCTTAAGGCAGGGGTCACCTCAGCTCAGGACACCTTATGGGCTGGCCTGACTGGTGGGTGACTCCTCCTTGTTTTTCTAATTATCTCCACTGGACTTGCCACCAAAAGTGGGGGCTGTGTCTGGAGGGACGGGCATCTCCACAAGCTGGAGTGCCCTGGGGCGCTGTAACACCAGGGTTGAGCCTTTGAGGCTCACCGCCAGGTGTTACAGTTCCTGCAGGGGGAGGTGAGAAGCACCTCCACACAGTGCAGGCTTTGTTCCTGGCCACAGAGTGACAAAGTCACTCACCCCATGTGGCCAGAAACCCGTCTGGATGTGGCAGGCTGGCAGGAACTGGTCAGCCTAACACTAGGAATTGGACTGGTATACAGGGGGCATCTCTAAGATTCCCTCTGTGTGCATTTTTCAATAAATCACACACTGGCATCAGTGTGGATTTATTGTGCTGAGAAGTTGGATATCAAACTTCCCAGACATCAGTGTAGCTATTGTGGAACTGTGGAGTTCGGGTTTGACAAACTCCCAGACCATATACTCTTTATGGCTACCCTGCACTTACAATGTCTGAGATTTGGCTTAGACACTGTAGGAGCATAGTGCTCATGCAGCTATGCCCTCACCTGTGGTATAGTGCACCCTGCCTTAGGGCTGTAAGGCCTACTAGAGGGGTGACTTACCTATGTCACAGGCAGTGGGTTGTGTGCATGGCACTCTGAGGGGAGTGCCATGTCGACTTAGTCATTTTCTCCCCACCAGCACACACAAGCTGTGAGGCAGTGTGCATGTGCTGAGTGAGGGGTCACCAGGGTGACATAATACATGCTGCAGCCCTTAGAGACCTTCCCTGGCCACAGGGCCCTTGGTACCAGGGGTACCACTTACAAGGGACGTATCTGTGTGCCAGGGCTGTGCCAGTTGTGGAAACAAAGGTACAGTTTAAGGAAAGAACACTGGTGCTGGGGCCTGGTTAGCAGGGTCTCAGCACACTTTCAATCATAACTAGCATCAACAAAAGGCAAAACATTAGGGGGTAACCATGCCATGAGAGGCATTTTCCTACATTTGATTAATGTAGTAATATGTCATATTAAGGGTTTTACATTATACATTAGCTTTATTAATTGTAGGCCTTAACTTAGCAGAGGTCTTGGCCTAGTTGCACGGCCTCAGGTCAAACTGTATTTCTTAAGCGTTTAATAAAATGTCTGCTTAGAGAATTAAACTGTAATTTTCCACTGTGCTGACCTAATGTGCTTGTAGCTAAAAGTCATTCTCATGACAACTGCTGTTGCTTCTCTTGCCAGAGCCCGGTAACTTTGTTGTTCTTTATCTGATGTGGCTTTGAATTTGCTGCCTCTCTTCGTCATCCTTGGCTTTTGGAAAGCAGAGCCCAGACAGGGCAGACAGGCGTTTCTTATTGACGTTTTGCAGAATACAGAATACAGCAATCAATCAAATTGCATGTACAAAGGTCATGCATGCGTATAGGTTGTGACAGAAATAGGCATGCAGAGGAGTCAGGAAAATTATGGCAGAAGGAGGAGGCGCCGCAAGGAGAGGGGATAAGGGCACTGATGATGGGGGAGGAGGTAAGAAGCAGGGCAAAGGAGTAGAGCATAAAGGGTCCTTGATGTTAATGAGGGTTGACTTACAAATTGTCTAGGGAAGGTAGAAGTGGGCATTTTAGAGGGGTGCCTGCTGTATGGCATAAACGTCAGGGTCGTGGGAGCAGTGTCCGAGGATGGGCCTAATGGTGGGTCAGTCAGTCTGGAAAGCAGCTCCTCTCACAGCTGGGCCATCAGGTGGCAATAGACCTCCCTAGCGTTCTCAGGGTGAAGTGCTGTCACCTTTGCAGTGGCCCAGCGAGTGAATATCAGCCGCCAATGGTCAGGGATCGGTGGGGTAGACGACTTTCATTGCACTGTAGTGGTTTTCTTAGCTAGTTCTAGAAAGCTCGCTGCTACTCTACACTTACAAAGCTTGGTATAAAGTCCCACCTCCCAAGAGGAGATATTAGGGATTGCGTGACGCACTCCAGCTGAGACAGTACAGTGCTCCAATATGGACGCCTCACATAAAAGTTTAGTTTAGTTTAGTTTAGTTTAGTTTAAGAATTTATAAAGCGCGTAGTGACCCGAAGGCATCCCAGCGCTAACCTAACCTGACCGGTGCTGTCACTAGGAGAGTTGAGAGCGCTACCTACAGAAAAGAATAGTCTTGAGTTTTTTCCTAAAAAGTAGTTCTGAATGTTCCTGACGTAGATCGGAAGGAAGATCATTCCAAAGACGGGCGGCCTTGGTAAGGAAGGAGTTGGCCCCCCAAGCTCTCTTAGACCTCAAGATGGTCACAAGACGAGAGGAGGAGGACCTCAGACTTCGAGAAGGAACATAAAGACATAGCCGCTTTCTAAAGAACATTGGGCCCTTATGTTGAAGAGCTCTATGAACAATGCATAGGGCCTTAAAATAGGTACGTTGCTTGAAGGGGAGCCAATGAAGCGAGGAAAGAGCAGGTTTAGCGGATACATGTCTGGGAAGATTGACAAGAAGCCGGGCGGCTGCGTTCTGGACTGTTTGTAGCCTTTTTATAACATAAGCCGGGGCGCTGAGAAAAAGTGAGTTCCCATAATCCAACCGGGAGAGGATAAGAGTTTGAACGAGGATTCTTCTGGCCATAGGGGGGAGAAGAATCAAGATTTTCCTAAGAACTCTTAAGATGCCAAAGCATATAGAGGAGACTCTTTTTGCTTGATAATCCATGGTCAGACGAGAATCCACCCAGAAACCAAGGCTTTTTACCTGGTCCTTAGGGGGAGGAAGATTATTGAAAGCCTCAGAGTACAGCGGAAGCGAAAGAGCTGGGGGGGAATTGCCTAGTACGATGACTTCTGACTTTCTGTCATTGAATTTGAGCTTAGACTGGACCATCCAAGCTCCAATGTCTTTCATACAGCACGAGAGGTTCGCTGCCGACGAGTCCCCGGAGCTGGATAGGGACACCACAAGTTGAGTATCGTCGGCGTAGGTGACCAAAGACAAATTGTAGGGAGCGATCACCTTAGCCAGCGGGGATAAATAGACATTAAAAAGAGTTGGGCTCAAAGAAGAGCCCTGGGGAACTCCACAAGTCAAAGGAAAAATGTCAGAGAAGTAGGCTCGATCCAGGACTTGAAAAGATCTGTCTTTGACAAAAGCGGACAGCCAGGACAATGCCAGGCCTCCTATCCCCAATTCGGAGAGCCTGCGGCAGAGAAGGTTGTGGTCCACTGTATCAAAAGCAGCGCTGAGATCAAGCAGAATCATGGCCACATGGGACCCTTGGTCCAAAAGCTGCCTGGCTGACTCAGTCACTGCAAGGAGAGCTGACTCCGTGCTATGATGGGCTCTAAAACCCATTTGGGTGGGGTGGAGGAGTTCATGGGTCTCTAAGTAGCTGGTTAATTGGTGATTAACGTGTTTCTCCAAAATTTTTGTTGAAATAGGGAGAAGAGCAATGGGTCTATAATTCTCCAGCAGAGATGGGTCCAGTTTCGGTTTTTTTAACAGAGGCTTAATAATGGCATGCTTAAAAAGAGGGGGGAGAAGACCTAACGATAGGGAACGATTCAGTATTTCTGTGAGGGGAGGTACAACAATATCTGAAACTCGCGAGAGGATGGGGGGAGGAGCGGGGTCCAGGGGGGAGCCCGATTTAATCTGAAGAAGAAGTTTAGTGGCAGCAGTATCAGTAAGAGGTGTGAAGACAGTTAATGTGGTTCCGGAGAGGGAGGGATCCATCATTTGGTGCTCTACTGTACCTGGGGGAGGAGGAGAAGGGAACCCAGAGTATATCTTAATGACTTTGTCATTAAAATGAGATGCCAAAAGATTACTATATTCAGTGGAGGGTTCTGTGGGAGGAGAGGGCATAGGGGTTATAGTTAATTCCTTAAAAATCTGAAAAATTTCCTTTTGTGAACAGGAGGAGCTTTCTATTCTTAATCCATAGTAGGAGGACTGGGCGGCTTTGATGTTTTGATGGTAGAGTCTGACGGATTGCCTATATATTTCTCTATCAATGAGACTGTAATTCTTTCTCCAAGCTCTTTCTAACCTTTTGCACATTTTTTTAGTTCTAGCAAACAAGGTGAAAACCAGGGTTTGGCCTTATGGGGGGGCTTGTTAGATCTCAATTTGATGGGCAGAATACTATCCAAAGAGGAGGAAATCCATTTATTAAATGAATCTGCAGAAATGGAGGGGGTGCTGGCCCCCAAGGAGGTCTGGAGAGCAGCCCGCCACTCCACAAGGGCCAGTTTTGACCAAATGCGACCAAAAGTAGGGGGGGTAGACTGCACAACTGGAGTAACATTGCAGGGGAAAAAGAAAGATAGAAGGCAATGATCCATCCAGGTTAGAGGCTGGGATGGCAGAGTGGTGAGGACAGGGAGATTACTGAATAAAAGGTCCAGCGTATGGCCTTTGGTATGGGTAGGTCCTATTACGTGTTGATTTAAATCAAGCGCAGAGAGAGACGCAAGTAGAGACCTTGCGTGTGGACAATTTCCATTATCAAGATGGATGTTGAAATCCCCAAGGATAGTAAAGTTAGGGGATTTACAGATAAGACTCGCTGCAACTTCCAGCAGGGAATCTAAAAAACAGGTACAGGGTCCTGGGGGTCGGTAGAGAAGCAAACCTGAGAAAGTAAAGGTAGGGGAGAGGTGAAGGGAGAAAATTAAGCTTTCACACTCTGGGATATCAGAGGGGAGGGTGGTACACCAAAGGTTATTTTTGTAGATAATGGCTAAGCCGCCACCTCTTCCATGGAGACGATCTACATGCACCATAGAGTAGGTGGAGGGTAAAGAATTGCAGATATCTGCTGCTGAGTCATTGCCCAACCAGGTTTCGGTGAGGAACAGGGCGTCAGGGGACAGATCTTCTATGAGGGTATATATGTGAAGGGAATGAGCTGGTAAAGACCGACAGTTAAGGAGCAGAAATTTACAGGTTACAAATGGGTACGAAGCGGGGGGTGAGACAGCCTTACAGGTGCTGGGGCAGGTCGGGCAGAAAGAAGAGGCAGAGGACCCA
Organism: Pleurodeles waltl; assembly: GCF_031143425.1. Taxonomy (NCBI): domain Eukaryota; kingdom Metazoa; phylum Chordata; class Amphibia; order Caudata; family Salamandridae; genus Pleurodeles; species Pleurodeles waltl. Next base: position 1,194,957,081 of record NC_090437.1, read on the forward strand.
GGGGATACTAAAGGAGGTAGTCCAGGTTGTGCCCCTCTAAGTGCGTGGAGCTGCAGGGGAGAATAAACTAACCTGTCTGTGGTAAAAGGAACAGCATTTCTGGGCTCTGTGCGCTTCAGGGCGTGGACGGGCGATGTTTCAAATCAGCGTCCAAGACGATGCACCTGGCACAAGCATCCAATGCCCCCGGAAATGTACAAGCAGTTCGCTAGAGAGATAAGTATGCCCTATGCAAAATACAAAGTGATTAAGGTAAGCTGTGAATTACGGGATAACTGTCGTGGGTAAGCCAGGGCCTTCTCCCATTCTTTTTCATGAAGTGGTCTACTGAATTCCGCTTCCCACTACTCTCACAAGAGTTTAGTGTAAGCCAGGAGAGCTCTGGTGAGCCACGTAATGAGTCTATGGCTCAACCCCATTGTGTGCAGGGTTTGGATAAGTTGGTTTGTGGTCAGTTTCCCGCCTCGTGCAGCCCAAGTATCAGTTATCATTTACCTTACGGAGGCATAGAAAAGACACTGGCCCTCAGGAAGTGTGTATTGTTTGGTCAGTGCCTCAAGCATCAATAGGTGGCCATCCCCAAAGAGATCACCAAGAGTGGAAAGACCAGCCTCTTCCCACTCCAGCAGCTGGCCGTGAGAAAGGTGCCTCACCACTCAAGTCAGAAAGACAAGCAGTGGAATTGCTGGGGCATATAGAGGTATGGATTGAGTAAGATGAAATGCTTGTGTCAGACAGATGGGAGCCACCATGGGAAGGCGAGTCGTGGCATGGGTAATGCAAAGGAGGGTGCCGTCGGAGGGGGGATGGGTTGATGGACCTCATATCGTCCTCAAAGTGGCCTGCCAGCCAATAAGACAGCCATTGCAGTTGGGCCACCAGACAACAGTGCTCACAGATGGGAGCTCCAAGACCTCTTGTTCTGCAGGGAGATGAAGCTTGGCCAGGGTGACTCATCTACACAAGTTATGCCAACACTGGTCCTCCAGGAGGACATGAAGCTCTCAAAAAATGGTTGAGGTATCAGAATTGGGACGTTAACAAAATAATGTCAAAGTCGGGGAGGATTACCATCTTGGCGATTGCCACCTGTCACATCACCCACAGGGAGAGAGAGGCCCAGAATGGGATCTGGGGATGAAGGGATGCAGTTACCACCAGCAAATGTTTCTTGTACTGGTCCAAGGTTGCATGATAAATCCAGACCCCCAGACTCTGGATGGGACCTCCACCAAGAGCCACAAGCCAAGCCGCGCCTGTCAGCACCAGTTGAAAGAAACATGACATTCCCACTAACTAACCCGTGCCCTGGTGTCCGTCAGCACCAGTTGAAAGAAACATGACATTTCCACTAACTAATAGTCCCAAAACTCATCTGAAGTCTGCCAGGAGTGAGGCTACCGAAGTAAGATTCACCCTGACATTCCAAAGATAAAGCAGGACATTGTCGACATATAACAAGATTGCATGGATGCCATCGGACAAAGGGATACCTCAATGTACCCCCTCACGTCGTGCACTAAAGGCAAGGGGCTCCAGTGCCATGGAAAACCAGAGAGATGAAAAGGGGCAGCCCTGCAGAGTGCCACCGCCACTGTCAATGAGGTCTGAAATGACTGCTCCAAAACATGTCCTGGCTATAGGGGAGGTATATAACAAGTCGGACCAATTTCGTCATATAGGTACCAAGGCCGAGAGATGTGGAGTGTCATAGAATGGAGTAGCAAAGAGTGGAGTGGTGTAGGGTGGAGTGGGGTAGAGTGCAATGGAGTGGAGTGTTGTAGAGTGGAGTGTCAGAGTGGAGTGGAGTAAAGTGGAGTAGAGAAGAGTGGAATACAGTGGAGTATAGTAGAGTAGAGTGGAGGAGGGTAGAGGTAAGTGTCAGAGTGGAGGAGACTAGAGTGGAGTCGAGAAGGGTGGAGTAAAGTGTTCTAGAGTAATGTAGTCTGGCATAAAGAGGAGTAGCATGTTGTAGAGTGGAGGGGTGTAGAGTGGCATAGAGTGGACTGTTGTAGAGTGGAGGGGCCTACAGTGGAGTGGTGTAAAGTGTGGCATGGAGTGTCACAGAGTGCATAACGTGGAGTAGAGTGGAATGGCATAGAGTGGAGGGGTATAGTGTGATATGAAGTGACGGAAAGTGGCATTGTGGAGTGTTGTAGAGTGGAGGATCGTAGAGTGGAATAAAGTGGAATAGAGTGGAGTGGTGTAGCGTAGTTTGGAGTAAAGTGTCGTAGAGCTGAGTGTCGTAGGGTGGCCTAGAGTGAAGTTGTGTTGAGTGCAGTGGCGTAAAGTGGTGCAGTGTCATAGAGTGAAGTGGCACAGAATGAAGTGGCATAGAGTGCTGTAGAGGGGAGGGTCATAGAGTGAAGAGTCGCAGATTGGAGTAAAGTGTTGTAGAGTGGGGTGGCATAACGTTGTGTGGAGTAAACTGTCGCAGAGTAGAGTCGAGAGTGGCCTTGAGTGAAGTGGCTTAGAGTGGTGTGGCATTTAGTGTGTTGTAGGGTAAAGTGGCATAACGAAGTCTGGCGTAAAGTGAACCGGCGTAGAGTAGTGTGAGCAGAGTGTTGTAGAGTAGAGTAAGGTGAGATAGAGTGAAGTATCGTAGAGTGGCCTAGAGTTGCATGAAGGAGAGTGGCAGAGTTGATTAGAGTGTCATGGAGTGAAGAGGCACAGAGGGGAGTATGTGTCATAGATTGAAGTTGTGTAGAGTGGAGGGGCATAGAGTGGTAGGAGTGGCGCAAAGTGGAGTGTCGTAGAGCAGAGTGTCATAGAGTGGAGGGGTGTAGAGTGAAGTGGCATAGAGTGGAGGGTTGTAGAGTGGAAGGGCATAGCGTGGAAGGGCATAGAGTGAGGTAAAGTGTCGTAGAGTGGGGTGGCATAGCGTAAAGTGGAGTAAAGTGTCATAGAGTGGAGTAACAGACTAAACTGGTGTAGAGTAGCATGGAGTGTTGTACAGTGAAGTGTCATAGAGTGATGTGTCAAAGAGTGGACTAGAGTTAAGTGGCCTAGAGTGGCCCAGAGTGGCGAAGAGTGGTGTCGAGTGTCGCAGAGGGGAGTGGTGTAGAGTGGCACTGAGTGGAGAAGAGTGTTGTACAGTGGAGTGGTGTAGAGTACAGAGGAGAGGAATTGAGTGTCATAAAGTGGATTTGGGTGGAGTGGATTGTCAGAGTGGCATAGCACAGAGTGGTGGAAAGTTTTGTCATTCAGAGTAAAGTGATTTAGAGTGGAGTGGAAAACAGCAGAGTGGAGGATAGTGTCAGAGTGTTATTGGTGTAGCGTAGAGTGGCGTAACATTGAGTGTAGTACAGTGGAATGACACAGGGCGCTGTGGAGTGTTGTAGAGTGAAGTGGCGTAGAGTGGAGTGGCGTATGCTGGCACAGACTGTCATAGAGCAGAGTGACTTAGAGAGGAGTGGCATACAGTGGCGTGGAGTAGACTATCATAGAGTGGAGTGCATAGAATGGTTTGGAGGAGATTGGAGTGGGAGATGGTGGTGTATCAGAGTAGAGTGGTGCAGAGTGGAGTGGCACTGAATTGAGTAGAGTGTCATAGAGTGAAGAGGCTTAGAGTGAAGTAGAGTGCAATATAGTGGGGTATAGTAGAGTGTAGTGGAGTACAGCAGTGTGTTGTACAGTACGGTATTGTGTTGTAGGGTGGAGTGGAGTGGCATAGAATAGAGCAGCATAGCATAGCAAGGAGCAGAATGGTGTAGAACAGAGTACAGTAGAATGCAGTAGAGTGGCATGCAGTGAAGTGAAGTGGCGTAGAGTGGAGGGTGTAGAGTGGACTATGCATGTGGTAGTGTGGAAGTACACTGTCTTTATAGACAACACATTTTTCAATTGAAATGACCACTATACAGTTTTACCATTAAAACTAAAAGGATTTGTTTTGATTGTATAAAAAAAATGTGTTTCCAGCATACGTCAGAATTACAAAAAATATGCTTCATTTCTCCTTTCATAATTCTCAGATATTCTGAAATATCTGCACAGTTCATTTACAGGCATTTAGATGTTGTTGTGTGCTAGAAAAAACTTTCCTTTCACACCTTCAGATTGTCAGATAATGCTCTCACTGGTTTTCAACACACTGATGTCCACATTTAATACACAGCATATGCTGATGATATTTTACTTTATATTTCCAAACCAGAATCCTCTCTTCTACATTTCTTTGAAGAGCTACATACATTTTCAGAGGTGTCTTAGTATAAATTTAATATAGAATAATCTGAAGTGCTGCCTTTAAATATTTTTGTCTAAAAACTAATTTTGCTGGTATGGCCCTAGCATGTAAACCTGACAAGATTAAATGCCTAGGGATCTTATATTACAAAAATCTCAGACACACACTTAATTCTAAAATGGACACTCTTCTTTCTAAAATTACTAAATTGATGCAGAGCTGGTATCCCTTATTTCTGTCTTGGTGGGGTCGCCTCGATACAATTAAAATGATGATTCTTTTAATCATTAATTTAAATTTCCTGGGAAACATTTAATTGCTATTGATAAGCTTTTATCAAAATTTTATGGAATGGGAAACCATCTTCTTTTTTTACATCGCCTTAAATTACCCAAACATTCAGAAAGGGTCAATTTCCCTGATTTCTCCCTTTATCATAAAGCATTTAGTATTAATACATGTCAGGGATGTTTTCAGAACCCTCCGGAGTCTCAATTCAAATTATGGTGTCAATTGGAACTAGCATTGATTTCTCCCATCCCTCATAATCACATCTTACATAAGTCCCATCCCCCTAAATATTGCATACCCTCAGTTGTCTCATATTTATGTTCTCTTTTTAAGCCATACTTGGTAGCCTATCTCTCCTCAAAGGAGCAATTTCTACAGAGCCTTCCTTGGTATAACAAGCAATTCTTGAAGTGTGGAAAACCACTTTTTTTGCGTAATTGGCTTAAACAGGGGTATTTTTACAGTTTCTCAGTCAATCCTCTCTAATGATGTAGTCACTCTATTCAATACTCTATCCTCCCCCTTCAACCTTCCAACCAGTGGTCTAAAACAATATCAGATTTTAGAACCTCTGCTCACAGATACACTAGCTGACCTTTCATCCTCCTCCATACAAGGACAAGGCACACAGTTTACCCCTAGCTATATCACCAATCCTCCCAAAGCAGTATCAATACAGAAAACATTGACATTTCTCCCTGTAGAAAGACCCAAATCTAAAATAGAACTATTATGGGACTCTGACTTACTCTTTAGTTGGCCTACACCCATATGGCAGAAAATATGGGATACGGTTCATTCCACTGCATGCCTAGCCAACCTCACTCAAACGTTATATATCTTCTATAATAATCTTTATTAAACTCCAGCACATCTTTTTAAACTAAAATTACTTAAAACAGACACCTGTTGGTGTTATACAACTATTCCTGGTACCTACATTCATAGGTTATTTTTATTTCCTGAGCTATCTCAATTTTGGGAGCATGTATAGTCAAAGATAGGAGACATTATTGATGTTCATGTTCCATTCTCCATAAATGTGTTGTTTCTAGGTGGTTTGAGTGATTTGTGGCCTCACAATAAAATGACTTGCAAACTATTTGACTTTCTTATAGAGACTGGTTACCAGGTGAGCACTTCCAATTGGAAGTCAACAGACAATATCACTTATCAACAGTGGTGGAACTTGGTCTGACATAACCATCATTTGGATCAATATAATATACAGTCTGTAAAGGTCAAACGCCAAGAACTGTGAGAACCACTAACAAGATTTTTGGCTTCATCTGCAAATAATACTACTTAAATACTTATTCTGTTTCAATATAAAGTATATATTCTACTGTTTTGCTAATAGCCTAAGTAGTTTTCTTACCCTTATTACCATGCAATATTGTGTTTCATTTTTTCAATTTTGTTTCAGGAAGGTTTGTCTTTCATCTCTAACTGCATCATATAAGCCAGCTTTCTCTTCATCCTTCTTCCTCTTATTTTAAATAATCTTCCTCACCTTTTCACTTCTTCTCAAAATATTTATATATAAATATATATATATATATATATATTATATATTCTTCTTTAATGTGTAATAGATAGCTAAGAGATTGGTTTGTCAGATCTTATGTACTAATCTAATTCTTTCAATAAAAATATTAAACTTAAAAACAAATATCAAGACACTTTACTTGGTGATAAATATTCACTTAAACCCAATCTCCACACATTATCATTTGTCTGTAATATAGTTTTATCAGTAAAACTGTAGGTGCAAATTTAGAGGCCATTTCAATGGAAAATGTGCTATCAGTAAATGACAGTGAGCTACCACACGGTGCTTTATCGTCCAACTCATGTCCATTAAGGCTAAGTGGGTTGCGAACGTTTGTAGTTGTAAAAATGAGTCGTGTTTCTAAAAAGCTTGGGAAGCAATGATGTACAGCACAGCTGCGGTCAGTGGCAATGCCAAAGCATTATGCCCTTTTGTCTTGTGGATACAGACAAGTGTCTGAGAAAGAACATAGAGCTCCTTCAGACCAGATAATAAGAAGTTCAGACTTAGGGATGTTGAGATATCCTATGTGCTCATTTTTCAATCCATGAAAAAACTTGAGAGTCTGTGATATAAATAAGCTGTGCACATCAGCCACCTTCTGAGGTGGGGATGCAATGCAGGTCCTGTGCACAGACATCAGAATGGACACAAATCTGTATCCACATTTCTTCTTGGCATACAAAAGAGTCTCAGTCATCAGATATCTGACCTGTTTTTGGTCTTGAGCCCGCTTCCTCACACGCGCAGCACCACCTAGCTGTGCCTGTGTCCCTAACCCCCGCCCACGCTGCTGGCACGTGTTCGAGGCCCTCCACCACCCGCAGGCTCCCGCCTGCACCTCGTCCCTGGTTTCCTGGTGTGTAGTGGTAAGCGCTCCTAGTGTTGTGCCTTGGTTCTGTAATTTTTGCTGTGTTTTCTTTTATTTTGCTGTATTTTCTTTTATTGTGCCTTAAATTTCATTTTTGTGCCGCTTTCTGCCTCATTGCGATCTCTGCCCCTTCGCTGCGTTTCTCAGCTCCACCGAGCCGTTCTACTTCCTGCCGCTGCGTCCCTGCGGCCCGCCCCCTCACGCCCCCATTCGCTTTCCCCTCCCGCCTCCCAGCTGCTCCTCCCTCCCACCTCCCCTCTTAATGGTGGTCGCGCGCACCGGGCGTGCCAAAGGCAAGCCCGTCTGCGCCCGTCCGCACCTGGACCGCGCCCAGCGCCAGTCCCCCTGGCCCGCGGGGACCCCGCTCCACCAGCTGCCGGTTCACTGCCAGGAACTTCGAAGCCCTCAATCAAGGATGCTCCTCCGCCTGTTTCCAGTCCACCCCGAAGAACACCAAGGGACCCTTCTCCTGCCAAGCCTGCCACTTCACCTGCACCCCAACGCACAACGACAGACCTGCTGACAACCACCTCAGCTGCATTCTACTCAACAACCGCTCCGTTCACAAACATACAATCAAACTCTGGGACCTAATGACCTCAACATCACCGGACATCGCCTTCCTCACTGAAACCTGGACAAACTCGGCCTCAAAACCCGACTTAGCCATTGCCATCCCTGAAGGCTACAAAATCACCAGAAGAGACCGCACCAACAAACCAGGAGGAGGAATCGCCATAGTCCACAAAAGCTCCATCAAAGTCTCGACTAGCACCCACGACACCCTCAACCTCGCCGAGCACCTCCACTTCAACATTCACGTCGATGCCAACACCACCCTCAAAGAAACTCTGATCTACAGACCCCCGGCCCCACCTCAATTCTGTGACGCCATGGCTGACATCATCAGCACCCAGGCCCTTGTCTCAACTGACTACATCCTCCTCGGCGATCTGAACTTCCACCTAGAAAACAACAACGACATCAACACCACCAACCTGCTGGACAACCTCGCCAACCTCAGCCTCCAACAACTTGTCACCTCGCCCACTCACACCGCAGGCCACACTCTCGACCCCATCTTCTCAGCCAGCAGCTATGTCTTCTTCAGCCACACCACCAAACTCAGATGGACAGACCATCGCTGCATCCACTTCTCCTACCAGAAACCAGTCACTCATCACCACCACACACAACCCCCCTGACGCAACTGGAGCAAAATCTCAACAGAACAGCTGATCTCCACCCTCGCCCAGGCCCCACCCCTTGGGACCCCGGACCCTAACACAGCCACCAACAACCTGCATCGATGGATAAAAGACTGCGCCAACACCCTTGTGCCGCTCAAAAAACCCTCAAACACCCTCCAAAGCACCAAGGCCAGCTGGTTCACCCCAGACTTACAGGATTCCAAACGGAACTGCTGCAGAATGGAGAAAACCTGGTGCCTTGAACCTACTGAATCCAAATACATTGCACTCAAGACTACAATCCGCAAACATCACAAGCTGATCCGCACCACCAAAAGGACCCACTTCAAAAACCGCATAGACACCAACGCCCACAACAATAAAGAGCTCTTCAGGTATTATCAAGGAGCTCTCCAACCCAAGGCCCTGCTCCAACGAACCCCCTCCATCACAGGAGTTCTGCAACTCCCTCGCCACCCGTTTCCGTCGAAAGATAGAAGAAATCCACAACAGCTTCAACCCCCAGACCCACCAGCAGACTACAGACACCCACGAACCCAACACCCCAAGCAACACCAACCTCCTTCACACCTCGTCAACAAAGAAGACACCTCCAACGCCATGGTCTCCATCCACTCCGGCTCCCCATCGGACCCCTGCCCACACCATATCTTCAATAAAGCAAGCAACATCATCGCTCCCCACCTCTGCGACATCATCAACAGCTCCTTCGAGTCTGCCACCTTCCCGGAAAGCTGGAAACAGGCAGAAGTCAACACCCTGCTGAAGAAACCCAAAGCGGACCCAGATGACCCGAATCCGCGAAAAGGCTCTCGACTGGATCTCGTCATTTCTCGCCGGCAGAACACAGAGAATCCGCCTTTCACCTTTCTTGTCCGAAGCCTCCAAGATCATCTGTGGCACCCACTTCTCCTACCAGAAACCAGTCACTCATCACCACCACACACAACCCCCCTGACGCAACTGGAGCAAAATCTCAACAGAACAGCTGATCTCCACCCTCGCCCAGGCCCCACCCCTTGGGACCCCGGTCCCCAACATAGCCGCCAACAACCTGTATCGATGGATAGAAGACTGCGCCAACACCCCCGCGCCGCTCAAAAAACCCTCAAACACCCTCCACAGCACCAAGGCCAGCTGGTTCACCCCAGACTTACAGGATTCCAAACGGAACTGTCGCAGAATGGAGAAAACCTGGCGCCTTGAACCTACTGAATCCAACCACATCGCACTCAAGACTACCATCCGCAAGCATCACAAGCTGATCCGCACCACCAAAAGGACCCACTTCAAAAACCGCATAGACACCAACGCCCACAACAATAAAGAGCTCTTCGGCATTATCAAGGAGCTCTCCAACCCAAGGCCCTGCTCCAACGAACCCCCTCCATCACAGGAGTTCTGCAACTCCCTCGCCACCCGTTTCCGTCGAAAGATAGAAGAACTCCACAACAGCTTCAACCCCCAGACCCACCAGCAGACTACAGACACCCACGAACCCAACACCCAAAGCAACACCAACCTCCTTCACACCTCGTCAACAAAGAAGACACCTCCAACGCCATGGCCTCCATCCACTCCGGCTCCCCATCGGACCCCTGCCCACACCATATCTTCAATAAAGCAAGCAGCATCATCGCTCCCCACCTCTGCGACATCATCAACAGCTCCTTCGAGTCTGCCACCTTCCCGGAAAGCTGGAAAAATGCAGAAGTCAACGCCCTGCTGAAGAAACCCAAAGCGGACCCAGATGACCCCAATCCGCGAAAAGGCTCTCGACTGGATCTCGTCATTTCTCGCCGGCAGAACACAGAGAATCCGCCTTTCACCTTTCTTGTCCGAAGCCTCCAAGATCATCTGTGGCATCCCCCAAGGATCCTCCCTCAGCCCAACGCTGTTCAACGTCTACATGGCCCCACTCGCCAACATCGCACAAACTCACCACATCAACATAGTATCCTACGCAGACGACACCCAGCTGATCCTCTCCCTCACGAAAGTCCCTACAACTGCCAAAATCAACCTCCACAATGGACTTCACGCCATTGCCAGCTGGATGGAATCAAGCCGCCTCAAGTTAAACACAGATAAAACAGAGATCCTCATCTTCGGCACTGACCTCTCAGCATGGAACGACTCCTGGTGTCCCACCTCCCTAGGAACCGCACCCTCGCCCACCACCCACGCACGCAACCTTAGATTCATCCTGGACTCTACACTCAGCATGACTCAGCAGGTCAATGCAATCTCCTCTTCCTGCTACAACACTCTTCGCATGCTAAGCAAGATCTTCAAGTGGATTCCCGTCAAAACCAGGAAAACGGTCACCCATGCCCTGGTCGGCAGCCATTTGGACTACGGAAACGCACTATATGCTGGAACAACGACCAAACTCCAGACGAAGCTACAACGAATCCAGAACGCATCTGCCTGCCTCATTCTGGACGTCCCACGCCGCCACAACATCTCACCCCACCTCAGAGACCTACACTGGCTACCCGTATCGAAGAGGATCACATTCAAACTCCTCACCCACGCACACTAAGCCCTCCACAACACAGGCCCAGCCTACCTCAATGACAGACTCACCTTCCACACTCCCACCTGCCATCTTCGCTCCACCTGCCTTGCCCTCGCCTCCGTCCCCCGCATCTGCCGCACCACTGCTGGAGGAAGATCCTTTTCTCACCTCGCCGCCAAGACCTTGAACTCCCTACTGCTCCACCTACGCCAGACCCAGGACCTCCTGGCATTCAGGAAACACCTTAAGACATAGCTCTTCGACCAGCAGCTCCCCGCCCCCCAGCGTCTTGAGGCCCTAACAGGTGAGTAGTGCGCTCTATAAATCTCATGATTGATTGACTGATTGATATCTTCTGGCATTTTTAACTCCAGGCAACAGCAGACCTAAAGACGTCAGCATGTAAATGTTCAAAAGACTATGAAAGAGCATGGACCGTTGGGGGAATCTTACAGATGATGGCAGGGGGATGGCCGACAATGGAGGAAAGAATAAAACCTACTTTATTTCAACATATCAGCTAAATGTTCTTTGGTGCCCAGCTTTGTACATAATTGCAGCAAAGGATAAAATAATCTCTTACAGACACAACTACATGCATTATTTGGAAGAGAACAAAACATAATGTGAGGATAGTGAGGGATGGCACATCTGCAAAAATGCAGACAGTTTAAATAAGTGGATATGAAGAATTAATGGGAGGAAATTGTATTGTGGTAACTAAGGAAGAAAGAAGAAAAAACAGGTTTCGAGGCAAATCAAAGAAAATCTTGAACAAATGAATGCTAACATGACCATTTTTATTCACATATGCAGCAGCTGTTCTGGCTAGAATGGGGAGCTGGAGTAACAGAAAACCAAACACTCTCCGGGAGGTTGAGACTGCTTTGTGTGAGGACAGGCATAGCCCTATTCAGGTGCAAGTGTCAGCTCCTCCCACCACTCTAGCTCAGGAAGACCCATCAGCCTGGTGATGGGCCATCAGGATATGCAGGGCCCACCTCAGCTCCCTTTTTGTAACTGTATAGAGTGAATGCACAAACAGCCTGTTAGAAATGGGGTCCTTGGGTGGCAGAGAGGTTACCCCCTGTCCAAGCAAGAACCCTCACTCTAGTCAGGGTAAAGGAGGATCACACTCAGTTAACCCCCACTCACCCCCTTGGTAGCTTGGCACGAGCAGGCAGGCTTAACTTCAAAAGCAATGTGTAAAGTACTTGTATCAACACACACAGTAACTCAGTGAAAAAACTAAAAAATTACACAACACAGGTTTAGGAAAATAGGGAATATTTATCTAAATAAAACAAGACCAAAACGACAAACATCCAACATACACAAGTCAAGTTATGAATTTTCAAAAGAATAAGAGTCTTAATCCTTAGAAAACAGTGAGAATGCTCTTGTTACACAAAGTACCTGGTTAGCGTAAAAAATAAAGCTGCACGGGTGAGCATGCATCAAAAAAGTCAGCGATCCTTCGATTCCGTACTCACAAGTAAGGCCGTGCGTCGTTTCCTTCTCCGGTCAGGTCAGCAATGCGTTGATTTCTGAATGGAGCACCTTGGATCGGCACAGAGTCAGGTTGACTTTGACGCTCAGGTACGATGCGTGAAAAATCCGGTCGCAAGGTATCACAAAACCGCGCTGCGTGGGGTTTGTGTCATTATCAGCCTCCATTAGCGGGAGTTGCACGTCGTTTCTCCAGCTCCGTTGCGTCGATCTTCCAGCCGTGATGCAGGTGGAGCATTGATTTCAGCCGCGGAGCCGGCGGCGCATCGTTTATCACCAGCGTCACAAATGGTGCGTCAAAAATTTACCCGCATGGTGGTCTGCACGTGGATTTTCAGTTCTTGGCTGCCAGCTTCAACTCACGAGGGCCCAGGGACTGGATAGGGCACCACTTGCAAGGCAGGAGTTTCAGCAGAGAGTCCAAATGCTGGCGGGGAAGTCCTTGATGGCCCTGAGACTTCAACAACAGGACAAAGCTCAGTTCAAGCCCTTGGAGATTCTTCTCAAGCAGGAATGCACACCAAAGTCCAGTCTTTGTCCCCTTTCACAGGCAGAAGCAGCAACTGCAGGATAGCCCAACAAAACAAAGTCACAGGCAGGGGCAGCACTTCTCCTCAGCTCTTCAGCTCTTCTCCTTGGCAGAGGTTCCTCAGGGCTCCAGAAGTGATCTAATTTTCAGGGGTTTTGGGTGCTCTTCTTATACCCCTTTCTGCCTTTGGAGTAGGCCTACTTCAAAGAGAAGTCTCTGGTGTTTTCAAGATCCTGCCTTGCCCAGGCCAGGCCCCAGACGCACACCAGGGGGTTGGAGACTGCATTGTGTGAGGGCAGGCACATCCCTTTCAAGTGTAAGTGACCACTCCTCTCCTCCCTCCCAGCACAGATGGCCCAGCAGGATATGCAGGCTACACCCCAGCTCACTTTGTGTCACTGTCTAGAGAGAGGTGCAAACAGCCCAACTGTTAAACTGACCCAGACAAGGAATCCACAAACAGGCAGAGTCGCAGAATGATTTAAGAAAAACAATTGCCTACTTTCTAAAAGTGGCACTTTCAAACACACATTGTAAAACCCAACTTCACTAAAAGATGTATTTTTAAATTGTGAGCTCAGAGACCCTAAACTCCATATTTCTAGCTGCTTCCAAAAGGGAATCTGCATTTTAATAATATTTAAAGGCAGTCCTCATGTTAACCTATGAGGGAGATAGGCCTTGCAACAGTGAAAACCGAATTTGGCAGTATTTTACTGTTAAAACATGTAAAACACATAAGTACATGTCCCGCCTTTTACATACACTGCACCCTGTCCATGGGGCTACCTAGGGCATTCCTTAGGGGTGCCTTATATGTATAAAAAGGGAAAGTTTAGGCCTGGTAAGTGGGTACACTTACCAAGTCGAATTGGCAGTTTAAAACTGAACACACACAGACACTGCAGTGGCAGGTCTGAGCCATGTTTACAGGGCTACTAATGTGGGTGGCACAACCAGTGCTGCAGGTCACATTTGATTTACAGGCCCTGGGCACCTCTAGTGCACTGTACTAGGGACTTACTAGTAAATCAAATATGCCAATCATGGAAAGCCAATCAAATATGCCAATCATGAAAAGCCAATCACACATATATCTTACATAGGAGCACTTGCACTTTAGCACTGGATAGCAGTGGTAAAGTGCCCAGAGTAACAAAAACAGCAAAAACAGAATCCAGCATACATCAACAACCTGGGAAGCAGAGGCAAAAAGTTAGGGGAGACCATGCCAAGGATGCCAAGTCTAACACAGCCCAACTGTCATCCTGACCCAAACGTGTAATCAGCAGACAGGCAGAGACATAGAATGGTTACCCCAAAAAATGCCCACTTTCTAAGATGTATTTTCAAATTGTGAGTTCAGAGATCCCAAACTCCATATCTCGATCTGCTCCCAACGGAAATTACACTTAAAATATATTTCAAGGCAATCCTCATGGTACCCTATGGGAAAGCTAAACCTTCCAATAGTGAAAAACGAATTTAGAAGTATCTCATTATCAGGACATGTAAAACACACCAGTACATGTCCTACCTTTAAAAGACATTGCACTCTGCCCATAGGGTTGCCTTGGGTCTACTTTAGTGTTGACTTGCATGTAGTAAACGCGAGACATGTTTACAGGACTACTCATGTGGGTGGCACAATCAGTGCTGCAGGCCCACTAGAAGCATTTAATTTACAGGCCTTGGTCACACATAGTGCACTTTGCTAGGGACTTACTAGTAAATCAGATTTGCCAACCATGGATAAACCAGTCACCCATACAATTTAGACAGGGAACACTTGCACTTTAGCAATGGTCAGCAGTGGCAAAGTGCCCAGAGTCCTAAAGCCAACAAAAATGAAATGCAATCAAAAACAGGAGGTCAGAGGCAAAACATTTGGTGATAACCCTGCAAAAGGGCCATTTCCAACACCACCTTACACAGAAACTCGCGTCAGCACCTGCACTTCAGCTGTACAGACACCATATAAAGTTCACATTGTGCTTATGAGAAATATTTACCCTCATATCGGTGATGAATGATGCATAGGATATAGATAAAGGGACTATGCATAGGAACAATTGTCCTGCCACTGATGTAAATTCATTGGCTTGGTTTATATATATATATATATACTATATATGAACTGTAAGGTATGAGAGGTATGTAAGTACTCTGTGAGTGTGAAATGTTTTTTCTGTTTCTGGGGGTGTATGGCAGTCACTACATATCAATGTTTTAATCAAGTGGTAGAAATTGTATACATGCTGTAAATAAACATAAGAAATAAGAGATGTTTTCCATTATTTGAAGTTATTGTTATGTTATATTTAATTTACGGCTCCAACAAGACAACAAAGTGTTAGAGGTGGGTTGTTTTTTCTAATGTTCTGCAGACCCACATTAGACAAACATGTCAGAAACCAACATATTTAAGGGGCTCACTAGCTATATATTTACTTGCACAAGCATCTTAGCTATCTCTGTCTTCTGACTCTGTTTTCTTATTTATGTTCTGGAGAAGGTGTCAAGTGGCCTGGGAATGATTCTTCTTGTGACAGTATCTCCCATGAACCTGCTGAGTTCCTGAGATAGCCACTACATTGTCACAGGAAAGTGATATCTCAAAGAACCAGCACAAAAGCGTCTTAAAATTGCTTCAGAGGAAACTGCAGCCATCCTTGTTTTTTTCAAGGTGGCTTTACGCCTTTGCCACCTCTTTCCTACCTTCAAGTTATCTTTAAGTGTTGCTTCAGAAGAAATGCTTGAAGTGTGTGCTGTTTTCTTTGCATAGCTTTCGATCTAAAGTACTGCAGAACAAGTTAAGCCAGCAAAGCATTCTTTGTGGGCACTGGTTATGAAAAAGAGTTATAGTTCAACTCTGTTTACTGAGGTTTTCGGGCCCAAAGAGTGAACAAACCACAAACCCGCTGTTAAGGGGTAAAAGGCCGCTTTAATAGAACAGGTCTGGCAATATAAACACCTTGGCATAAAGCCTTACAAAACTACATAACCTCACTAATACTTAACTTTCCTCCTATCCCCTCCCCCTCTCTCTAAAGAACCCATTCAACCTACCCCTTATGCCTACCACCTTGACCTGACCTACCCCTTACCCATCCCTTCTAAAATTCCCCTTGCCTTGTGTAAATTCCCTGTCCACTGATTTTTATATCGATCCCTTTCCCCACCCGAAATGCTTCTTGCCCAGAAACCCCCCGCAGCCAGACCTGACTACCAGCGGCAAAAATAATAAAACCACCCAAAACCCCCCATCCCTACCTACACATCTAATGCGTCATTAACCAAACAAACCCAGACCTGTCCTGTCAAAGCTGAAAATTAATAAATGCTCAACCTACAACACCTCACTAATTAGAAAATCACCTCCAAACAAAAAACTTCAAACAAAAAAGAGGGTTCGAAAAAAAAAAAAAAAAAAAAAATCCCACCAAGAACAAAATGTATGCCAGGGAGGGCGGGCGGGCACGAAGACAAACACGCCTACTGGGTGTGACGACGGCCAAAGAGGCCGCCCACACCCTGCCCCTGTCCTTTATCCTCCCACCAACAACCCGCCCCTTCCTGCACCGACCACCAATCCCCCAACTTGTCAGTGGCCTGTACCACTCAGGCCCGAAAAGCCCGGGGGGAGACCGGGCGAGCCCTCTGCTCCCCCCGAGCACCCATCGGGCCCAAAGAGTGAACAAACCACAAACTCGCTGTTAAGGGGTAAAAGGCCGCTTTAATAGAACAGGTCTGGCAATATAAACACCTTGGCATAAAGCCTTACAAAACTACATAACCTCACTAATACATAACTTTCCTCCTATCCCCTCCCCCTCCCTCTAAAGAACCCATTCAACCTACCCCTTATGCCTACCACCTTGACCTGACCTACCCCTTACCCATCCCTTCTAAAATTCCCCTTGCCTTGTGTAAATTCCCTGTCCACTGATTTTTATATCGATCCCTTTCCCCACCCGAAATGCTTCTTGCCCAGAAACCCCCCGCCACACGGGAAAACCCGGTAGGCATTTTCCTGCCCCACCCGACCCCCTCTATCTATCCCGTAGTTTAACCCCCAAAAGGTCCGCAATCATCATTCGCAACTCAAACAAATAAATCTCATTACCCATAAAGGATAAATGAACCCCATCCTGACGGAAAAAACCCACATCCGAAAAGGTAATATTTTCATGACTCAGCACAGAAAAACCTTGAACTCGACAAAAAGACCTCATTTCCCTATTCACCTTCTTTCGTTGCTTCTCTATGCCTTGAAAGGAATGAGCCCCCCTCCAGACCCTCCGAGGTACCAGTCCCGTCCAGACAATGTGTGTCCCTGACCACTTCTCCTTAATGCGTAGTAAATCTAACTTCATTGCCTTCAGTAAACCTATACCCGAAAGGGGAACCAAATCATTTTCGCCAAGATGAATGACCAATAAATCCGGGCAAACACCTTGCCGAATCCTTTGTGAAAGAACATATAAAAGCTCTCCCCACCTCATCCCACTCTTACCCACCCAAATAACTTTAACCCTCACACCATCCAAACCCAATTGTCGACCAAAATGCCTCGTCGCAGCCTGCTTCTCAGCCCAGCGAATGAATGAGTGCCCGACGATCCACACCGTACATGCTCCATCTGGACCCCCAACACAACCTATGAAGCAAAAAAGATGTTAAAGTATGTCACACCCCCCGCTATAACCCACCCCAAAGAAAAGCACCCGAAACTGACAGCTAGAACAGGAGGAAAAGAGCAGATAGTTAAAAGGAGCAAAAGAACAATTTTGAAAAGAAACCCTTTACCAATGAAAGATCACCTTATGATCATTTATCTGCTCTAATATAACGTTTAAAACACTGTGACCTCCACCTACCCAAGTTTTGGATCAATTGATCACTCCTCCCCATTCTCCTGGCTTCTGTTGCCGCGCCGATCCTAAACGAATGAGTCCTGTATAATCCTGGATCCAAACCCAACCGCCTCAAGCACATTTTCAAAACCGCCAAAACCTGAGATGCCGATAATGAAGAACCATCTTGATGTAAAAATACAAACTTTGCAGACTCCGGCAACTTACCTGCAAATATGAACCACGACCTAACTGGACAATCTTGAGAGCCTGTACGCCGTAAAACAACCTCCTGACCCCTGCCCAACTGATCCCCTTTTGTTTTTCCCAACCACACAACAACCTCTCCTCCACTTACCTGTACATTAGAACGTAATAAACCTTCCCTCCCTTTTAAACCTAACAACTCTGAAATCCGAAACGCTCCATGAAAGAGCCAAGCCATGCATAAAGATAACAAACCCACCTCCCATTCTGAAAAGCAGACAACTTCCAGTGCCCGTAAAATGTCCCGCAATAACTTGGACGTGATTGGCCTCCTTCTATCCCACCTTGCACCCCCGACCTGGCCCAACCCGCTAAGACCCGCCTGGAAATTTCCCCTTCCACTGGATCATAACCCCAAAAATACTTACCGTAAAATGATATTCCCGCCAACTTACCTGCAATTGTAACAGCAGACAAACCTTTATCAATCAGATGCATAATGAAGCGAACCGCCATATCCCGTCTCCTAATGACGACGTCATCCCCCCCAACCAATTCCACAGCTCCCGCTTCCAAGAATTCCAACCATGCCTGACCATAACTCTTCCTTGTAGACGGGGCTAAAGACCGCTGTACCAGCTCCAACATTCTTAATCTCCTAAAACCCACAACTCCCCCGGAACCAGCGTCTTCTCCATATCCGCTCCCGGTGCTAGACCACGGAACCTCTGCCACTGAAAACGAGATAGGGCATCAGCAATATCATTATTGATTCCCGGGATGTACTTGGCCTTGAACATAACATTGAATTTTAAGCAATGCAACAAGAAAATACGCAGCAATTTCAACACTTTAACATCCTTCGCCTTTTGCGAATTCACCAAGGCTACCACAGTCTGATTGTCCACATTAAACACCACATTCCGATTGGCCAAATGAGAACCCCATACTACCAGAGCCACAACTAAAGGAAAAAATTCCAAAAAGGCAATGCTATGCCTTGCTTCTTTCCATCTGGCTGGCCAAGCCTCCGCCATCCAATGACCATCCCAAAACAGCCCAAAACCGTGGGCACCAGATGCATCCGAAAAAAACAACTCTACCTGCCAAAACCAATCCGAATCATTAATCAACATGGGAACTCCATTAAATTCCTGCAAAAAACAAATCCACATTCTCAAATCCTCCCTCACCTGAGCCTTAATCCGAATGTGATGATGCGGTAACGTCGCACCCCTCATTGCAAAACCAAGTCTCCTACAAAAGGCTCTGCCCACTCTGACCACCTTACAGGCGAAATTCAAATGTCCTAATAATTCTTGAGCTCGCCGCAACTCCAGCTTATGTCTTTTCACCGTGTCTTCCAAAAGCAAAATCAACTGCCTCACTTTGTCCTGAGGTAACCTCACCTCCATTCTCAACGAATCCAACTCAATGCCAAGAAAGCTAATACATGTCAGAGGTCCCTCCGTCTTCTCCTTTGCCAGTGGAACCCCAAATTCAGACATCAAATCCTCAAAATCCAACAAAGCCCTGCCACATGAACCTGTTCCTGCCGCCCCCACAAAGAAAAAATCATCTAAGTAATGTGTCGCCAACCTGTCCCCTCTCTTGTACTGAAAACACCACTGCAAAAACGTACTGAACATTTCAAACAAGGAACAAGAAACCGAACAACCCATTGGAAGCATGCGATCCACATAAATCGCACCCCCGAACTGAATCCCCAACAAAGAAAAATCCTCCGGGTGAACAGGCAATAACCGAAACGCTGATTTTATGTCCGCTTTTGCCATCTCTGCCCCATGCCCACACTTCCTCACCAAGGCAACAGCTTCATCCACTGATGCATAATGCACAACAGAATCCTCAACAGCGATAAAATCATTGACCGAACACCCCGCTGGCCAGGACAGATGATGTATCAGCCTAAATTCACCTGTCTGTTTCTTTGGAACCACCCCTAGGGGCGAAATAGTCAAGTTGGCCAAAGGCCACTCCAAAAATGGGCCCAAAATCCTTCCCAATTCCAATTCCTTGTCCAATTTTGCCTGAACCACCTCCGGATAAGTCCTCGCCGATTTCAAATTATTGGCCCACCTTCGCACTCTAGGACCTTGATAGCATAAACGGAAACCTTCATCAAAACCACTCCACAAAACCTTTGCTTCGTCCCTTCGAGGATACCAACGTAACCAATCTGAAATAATCTCAAACTTAATAGGCGTAGGGCCCTTTTCCAACAACATGCTGACTTTGGCCTCTGCCCCTGTCACCACATCTACTTTGCTGTCCTTGCCATCCCCAGTGCATGCCTCCAAGACACTGAAACGCTGGGTGCTTGCCTCCACAATGGGAGCAGTCATGCCGAAATCTACAGGGCTGCCTATTGCAGAAACTGCTGTTAAACGCCCAGCAAGACCCATTCCCTTGAAACTGCCCTCGCTGCCCAAAACCCACCCCAAATTGGGTGGGACGCCCCTGAAAGGGCTTATATTGCACCTGCAAACCACTTGCAGTGTGCGTAGTAGGAGCATACCTGGCTGTCCTCAACCACTGCATCCACAACTCATTGTCTATTTCCCCCCAAACCTTGGAGGGATCCATCGCCTTTCTTGCACGAAATTCCTCGTCATATCTAAACCACCCAAAACCCCCATAATCCATTTGGGCCCGCCGCACCACATCCATATATTTAAACAAAGCAACACACGAATCCACGTGCTTCTCACAATATACACTTGCATATATCAAAAAAGCTGATGTCCAATTTTCAATATTTGTAGGCACCTTAGGCCTCCGAGCCAGCTCCCATTCCTCTTCCTTTGACCCTTCTTTTGCTTGCACCTCTCTATGCAATAGTTTAAACACATCCACAAATTCACCTTTCCAAATCTTATCCTTTAAATTCTGAATGAGATGCGCCCCCAAAGGCATCGCCACTCCCATGTAAGGCAATTTTTTACCTTTTCCCGAAGCATCCGCACTTATTACACCCCTTTCCTTAACCGACTCCTGCAAGACCTTTGACTCATCTTCTTTCCGCACCTCACCCATGACTTCTGACTTACCTGCCCCATTATCAGTAATGCAATCCACCTGCACAGAAACGTCAACCCCACCCGAACCACATACTTCCCTCCCATAGCCGCAAACATTTCGACCCATCCCCAACCCAATCTCACCTCTAGGTAAATTCCCAGTTGTAACCTTGCGACGAGTTCCAGAGCGATCGCCCTGGACCACCTCTGGAACCATTGACTGCAACACCGGTACCGCTACCCTTGCATTTTGTTCTTCCTCGTCCTCTTCATAATCAAGCAGAGTCTCTTCTTGCATGTCGAAACTTGCACCAGCGCCCCAGCTGGTGGAAGGCTGCTCATCTTCCAAAATTGAGCCCGCACTGTGACCCAGCGAACAACGTACACCTGCTTCCCTCGTCGTCGGGTAAACCGCTCCGGAATTTACCCTCCCTTCTTTCAGGTGTATCAAAGGCACCCAGGCCTTAACCGGGAAACTCTGTCCACCAGCATGCCGCCCAGCATCCTGATGCACCGTCAAATCACCCGGCCTGCCCGAAAACCGAGGAGCGTCACACCCAGCACTAACCTCTTCAAAAGCTGGCTTGCGCCTAACCAACAAAACCTCCTCCTTATCCCTATTCGCACACTTCCCTACTTGACGATAAACCAAACCCTTCACCAAAACACCCTCCTGATCCACAAAATCCACCTGCTCACCCTCCTGCGAAACATTCCGTGAACTGACATTTCCCTCAAAGCTCCTTATACTCGAACTCCTTACCAAACTGGACTCCCTGAAACCAACTGCCTCAGCTCCTTTACTAAAAAAATTCACATCCTGTTCATCAATGCAGCTTTCCACCAAACCAAAAATCTCTTGCCCGTCTTGCTCCTCATCAGAGATAACAATGACCTCCTCAAACCATTCCCTGTTCCCCGTCACCTCCTGTGTTCCTGCCAAAATCCTTTTCTCCGATGCACTTGCGCCCGAAATGCCCTTTTCCATGGGCGCCGCCATTTTGATTGTGCCCCCTAAGGTTTTTTTATCTAAAATGGCCGCCTCGCGATCAGCCTCATTTTCCGACGGCAATTGGGCTTGTTTCCCAGCCCGCCCACGACGCAGTGCGCCTGACCTGCCCGCGCTGCTGAGCCGCGCCCCCTGCCTCTCTCCTCGCAACACCGCACCCACGCGGCCCGCCCCCCTCCCTCCCGCCGACACTCTCCTTGCCAGTGAGGCTCCAGAGCGCCTCAGCAGATGGCCCGTTCCTCTCCTACGAGGAACCACCTCCCCCGAGCTTGCCGCCGGCCCTAATGACTCCCGCAGCCCCAAAGGTGAGCGCGTGACTTTCCTCCCCTCCGCACTTTTAGTTTTACATTTTTTAGCCTTTCCTTGCGGCGAAGAGCAAGCCGCTACCGCAGCACTAACTCCTTGCGCCGACAACCTCCTCGGCCGTTTTAGACCCACCCACGCTTCTTCCAATACTCCCTCTTTAATTAAGTCCTCCCTGCCCTCATCCCTAAAAATTTTTAGGGCCTGCACCACCTTACTCAATTCCATTATTTTAGAAAACTAATTAAACAATTCAAACGATCCACCTCAAAAATCACCTCTATTCTTACCTAAATCAATATTAATCGAAAACTCCGCCCTAAAACGCCTACAACAAGCAGAAAAAACGCCTACCACAAGCCTAATCTCCTCCACAGCACGAAGACAAACACGCCTACTGGGTGTGACGACGGCCAAAGAGGCCGCCCACACCCTGCCCCTGTCCTTTATCCTCCCACCAACAACCCGCCCCTTCCTGCACCGACCACCAATCCCCCAACTTGTCAGTGGCCTGTACCACTCAGGCCCGAAAAGCCCGGGGGGAGACCGGGCGAGCCCTCTGCTCCCCCCGAGCCCCCATTGTAACACATACCCTCGTCTACAACCAACGAGCGGCATATTTTGGACATGTTAGTTCTCGGAATACCTTAGGTAGCAAGGCGATAAATGGGCCCCATATGTCTCTGTAGGAGTCACTGCGTGCTGTTAGTGTTAAGGTAAGCTTCTCAGTTCCTAGGATGTGCCACAGCCGATGTTACTACCCTTGGTGTGTTGGAAGCTGACTGTACCGCCATAGTGCAAGAATTGTCTGGTGCACTGTCCCTAACGCGTTGCATCACGGCCTTTACGGGATTTGAGTGGGTAGGTGAGCGGGTTGGGAAGACCCAGAAGTGTATAGGTTGGAAATCTAGGAAGGATTGTGTCTAAGCAGTTGTTTATGTTGTTCAGGACTGCCTCCCAAAATGGAGCCACCTTGGGGCATTCCTATAAAATGTGGAGTAGAGTCCCTATATGCTCACAGTGACCCCAGCAGTTTGGGCTAGTTACCTCTATGGTGTCTGGGTGATGTACCAATAAGTCACAATTTTTGTAGCTGTTTTGTTGCCTGCGGTGTTCGTGGCTGCGTCCCTGGTCTGGTGTTATAAGTCTCCCCATTCTTTTGTGGAGAGCCGTCTGCTGGGTTCTTGTTCCCAACGCATTTGACTGGGGTCTTTTCCTAGTGGGAGAGCCGGCAGGAGCAAACTGTACAATTCAGATACCAGCCGCTTATCATTAGTTTTCAAAATGAGCGATTTCTCAAACGCGTCAGTGGGCGTGCCCCGCTGCTAGTGGAGTAGTGGGAGAGCCAATGTCTGACCTGTACATAACAGTCATTCTAATTCTGGGAGCTCGTACTGACGTATCTATTGGTCAAACAGGATGGGACCATCCTCATTAAAGAAATGTCCAATAGGGCGATAGTCTGCCCTCTGCCAGTGACAGAACGCCGCTAGATCAAGACCAGGGGTGAAATCTGAGTCCCCCAAAAGTGGGGTTAAAGGCAAAGGAAACGTTGTCAGGTCTTTCCGTGTCGTGACCGAGTCCTAGACCTTCAAAGTCGACTGTGTGATTAGGGACAAATATGAATCCCACACTCGCTGCGGCCCTCCAAGGAATGAGACCTTCCACAGCTGGGTACCAGCGATCGCTCGGTCCATAAAGAGCCAGTGCTCTTCTGACTCTGCTTGCGACCACTCTACTAGGTAGTGGAGCTGTGCTGCTTGGTAGTAGCTCTTGAGGTGCGGGATCCCCACCCCACCCTCCAGAGGAGGGCGATAACTAATTTCCCTGTTCATTCTAGGGAGTTTTCCTGTCCACATAAAACTGAGTATGGCACTTTGTAGTGATTTGAGCGCCCTCACATGTGGGTCGCCCGGAGAGTCTGGAACAGAAAGAGTACCCTTGGGAAGATCGTCATTTTTACAGCTGCAACTCTGCCTAGCCAGAAAAGGCAAGAAGGTTGGCATGTGGCCATGTCTTTAGTAATCTCTTTCAGTAACGCATTATAATTAAAGGTTGCAGTGGCTTCTGCTGAATTGAATAACTGAATACCCAAGTAAGCGATAGATTCTCTTCTCCATTGTATGAGAAGACTTCTGGTAAGGAGTGCTTCCTCGACTGGCGGGACTGTGAGATTGAAGGCTTGTGACTTGTCAACATTTACAGAAAAGCCCGATGCTGTTCCATACCTCTCTACCCCTGCAAGGAATGCTGGGAGGGCCGTTGAGGGTTTATCAAAAGCTACCATCACATCATCTGGGTACAAGCTGATTGAATGTTCTTCTCCGTCAAAGTGGACCCGTTATGCATGAGTTATCTTGCACCCTTTGTGCAAATGGCTCCATATACAGCGCGAATAGTAGAGGTGACAGAGGGCAGCACTGTCTTGTCCCTCTATTGATGGTAAACAGGGCTGATGTTTTACCATTAACGTGGACTGATGCCCTTGGGGAACCATAATTGCTCAATATCCAGGTGCAAAAACGTTCCCCGAAGCTAAAGCTCTCTAGCGCCATCTCTAGATATGGCCAGTGTACTATGTTGAATACCTTTTTGGCAGCAACTGAGAGGAACCCAATCTCGTCGTTTTGATCGGTGTGCCTTGTCGATTATCTTCAGCAACCTCTTGCTATTATTACTGCACTGCCTGTGGGGAATAAAACCTGATTGGGCAGGAGCTACAATGCCTGGCATGAATAAATTCAAGCAGGCTGCTAATATACTTGTGAAAAGCTTGACATCATTATTTAGGAGGGAGATGGGTTGGTAGGTCCTGCGTTGTTTCTGATCTTTCCCCGGTTTGAGGATGATGCTGATAGATGCTTCTAGCATTGACGGGGAGATGGTGCCCGTGTCAGAAAAGGAATGTGAAGAGCTTTGTGAAGATTGGAGCTAACGTCATACAAAAGGATTTATAGAACAAAGCCGGGTAGCCTGGTGATTTGTGGGTCTTCTGACTTGCAATTACCTCTTCTATTCGAATTGGTGTGTCTAAGTTGTGTGCGTGGTCCGGTGTGAGCTGGGTTATGTTTACCCCCTGTAAATACAGCTCTAGGGGAGCATCTGAGCAGTGTATAGACCTGCATAAAAGTCTCGAAAGCAGTCTGCTATGTGGCAGTCGTCTGTGATCTCCACCCCGTTCTCCCCCTCTAGGGCCTCGACCTTCAACTTGTGTTGTTGGGCTTGCACTCTGTTAGCGAGGAATCAGCCATTCTTGTCTCCCCCAATATGGAACGAATGCTTAAGGCGCAGCAGGGAATAATCTTCCCTATCCATGTCCAACCATGCCAGATGTTTCCTACTGGCCTCTAACTGTCACCACACGCGGGGTGAGCTTGTGCATTGATGTATGTGTTCCAATTCCTTCACCCATTCCTGCAATGTTTCGCCTTGTTCCTTTCGCGCTTTGTAATTTGCTGCTAAAATGGCATTTAATTCCCCTTTGATTACAGGGATCTGCTGGAGCACTTCGGGCTTATAGGTGATGTGTGCGAGTTGTCGGGGGAAGTGCTATGTCTGCTATTATTGCTGCATGGTCTGAAAGGGCGCATGCATCTATATTGAATGTGTAAGCTAAATATTGGACCTCTTTAGTCCCCAAAAAATGGTCTAGTAATTCGTATGTTTTATGCAGGTGGGAGTAGAATGTTTAATCGTGGGTATTCGGGTGGCATTCTCTCCATAAATCCATTAGGCCCATTTCCTGAAGTCAACGCTTATTGTCATTGGCTAATTCTCCTGTCCCACCTTGTCTCTGGGCTGATCGGTCTAAGGTGTTAAAAACTATATTGAGGTCTCCACTCAGCAGAATTAGCCTGTCCTGTGTGGCCATAATCTCTGCTACTGACCTGCGGTTCCTGACCCTCGTTAGGCGAGTACAGGGAACCTAGCACAAACACGTGCCTTTCGTATTAATGTGATAAACCAAAAGGAGCACCCTTACCTCCGTCACTTTGACCCCTACCTTCCCTTGAAATGAGCGGGCCACTAGGATGGCTGGCTACCCCTGCTGTTTTAGTGGCTGCAGAAGAAAAGAATTGTTGTGGGAAAATTTATGATTGAAGGCGGTGACAGTCGCTTGACATCAGGTGTGTCTCCTGTAGGAGACATACTTCCGCCCCTGATCTTTCTAAGTATAAAAGCATGAGCTGTCTTTTAACAGGATTATTCAACCCCTTTACATTCAAGGATATCATTTTTAATCTATCCATTGTGAGTAGCCGATTCTAGGATTGCTTGGTGTCGCTTCGTCTCCTGTGAGACCCCGAAAGTGTTGTGGTAACCTATGCTCACATCAGTACTGATAATGTTCAATTTATGCAATTCAGAGAGGAGTGTCCTAACATTTGAGTACTGCCCTAAAAAAAAAGGAAACACCCCTTATAAAATAACAACAAACAAACAGTTGAGTGTCCCTGGTAGGTCCAGTGCTCCAGGTAGAGAAACAGGCATTCCACTGATGTCTGCAGACCTGGTCCATGGTCAAGTCTGGATTCTACTTGTGTCCGCAAACCTATCCCTCTACCCCCACTCCCGCACCCCACCTTCAAATGCTGTTCCTTATCGTGGCAAGAGCTCGATGATGACCCTCCAGCAGTCAGTTATCAGAGTCTCTTTGGAATATTTCCAGAACAGCTCTCTGCTCTTGGGCCTTAGTGTTTGGGTCCAGGCCTAGTGACCGGGAGACGTTGGGCGCCTCCACCATCCAGGTCTTTTCTTGGCTCTCTGATTCGCTTGGCTGGATGAGGCCTCCCCGGCGGTGTTTGGCTCAATTACCAGCAGGTCGCAGACAGGTTGAGGGAGCGGATATGGTGAAGCGTCTATTCCCATTTAAATTTGAGTCGGAACAGGTGTCCCGACGAATATGAGACACCTCGTCTTGAAGAAAGGAGGTCACCGGGCAAAAGTCTCTGTTTCTGCAGTGTCATGGCAGACAGGTCCTGATACAGCATCATGGTGTGTCCTCTAAACTTTAATTGGTGATGATCTCTTGCTTCACACTAGATTTGCTCCTTCAAGGGGAAGTTGAGGATACAAAACAGTATGCTAGTACGAGGGAGGCCCACTCGGTGCGCCCTATCCAGCTGGATCTGCTTATCACCTGGGGTTTCCAAGACTTGAGCAAAGAGAACCTGTAGTTAGGAGTCCACGTCTCCATCTTCTGCCCCAGTTGGGGCCCCTTTGATTCAGATATTATTACGCCTAGATCTATTTTCTAGGTCCTCTACATGGGCTTGGAGATCGATATGTTGCTCTTTGAGAGAAAGGATCTCTTGTTAAAGGTGTTCTATTTCTTTGTCTCTGGGGTTTCTCCATCTTCCAACGCGACAGTCTGTTCCCCCAGGTCAGCTAGGTCTTTGCACATCGCTTTCAATGCTTGAGATAGGTCCTTTCTGACTGCCTGGAGGTCCTCTATGAGGAACGTGAGGGTGAGAAGGGCCTCCATGAAGGTACGAGTTATGGGCCCTTCCATTTCTTCAACCCCCGGAGGAAGGTCCAGGCTGGAGGGTGTAGGAAAACTTTACCCCTGACCCCCTGCAGATCTTACTCAATCAGTTATGCATCAATGGCAACACTTTTATATTAACCTAAAGAACTGCTGAACGTCATATACAACTCTGCCTTACCCTGAGGATGCTGTCTGTCTTTAGCCTCACTTCGCAAATATCTAAACCAGGTACAATTCTTTGGATATGTGTTTTCAAGAGATGGAGTCAGCACAGACTCCCCAGAAATCAGCTAACATCAAGAACACCCAATCACTGTCAAACACACCAGAAGTGTGAAGCTTCCTCAGCACGGCCAACTCTTGTGGCCACTTCATCCCCAATCTGACGACCTTAATGAAACCGCTACGAGCCTTCAGAAATTCCAAGCCTTCAGAAAATCCCAAGCACAGTGAAAGTAGTCAGAGCACCATGATGCTGTTTTACAAGGCATTAAAGTGGTACAGGGGAGACATCTTTTGAATTCAACTTATAAACTAGGTTAAGTCCAACATTACGTACAGTCTTGGTATTACTAAAATCTATGTTTAGGAAGGCCTTTTTTAGCTTAAATCTTTTTGTGCATTTTGTAGCAGCCTATTTTCTACTGTGTCTAATGCAGAGATTAAACGAAAAATAAATGCCAGGTAGGTCAATCAGTGGGTAAGGTATTGTTGTACGTTATGAAACCTCTGTTAATGCACTGCATAGGAATGTGTCTGTAACCAGAAAGCCACAGACATGAATCCTGGTTGGTGTAGTGGAGAATAGTGACTTATTTATTTTTAATGCTATGAGGTCACAGTCTGTAACAGAAAGCACTGTGAACATGTAATTATTTTACATTTGCATTAGTTTGCTATATGTAGTTACCTGATGGTGAAAGATCGAAAGAAGTTACAGAATATTTTGTATTTTTAGCCATGCCATTAACCCCACCCCCACGCTCAGTTACCAGGCCCAGTTTGCGTACAGCATCACAGGTCCAATACTTTTTTTTTAATGCACTTCGACTGCTGGGAGAACACAGAAATAAAGCAAGGGCCAGAAATGCTTCGACTATTTCAATAGTGTCATGAGAATGTCTGGAAAAAATAAATTTCAATTAAATGCACAAAACATATCTCTTTGGATGAGTGTTGTGGTTTCAGATATTTCTACAAGACTACAATATAGAACTTGCACAAAAAGCATCTTAACCACCACAATTACAGTGAGTTTAAACATCTCCACATTTAATAAAATTGTGTTGGACTATGTTAGACTTTTCATCCTTGGCGTGGTCTCCCTTAACTTTTTGCCTCTGTTCCCCAGGTTGTTGATGTGTGCTGGACTCTGATTTTGCTGTTTTTGTTACTCTGGGCACTTTACCACTGCTAACCAGTGCTAAAGTGCAAGTGCTCCTGTTTAAATTGTATGTAAGTGGTTCATCCATGATTGGCATATTTGAATTACTAGTAAGTCCCTAGTAATGTGCACTAGAGGTGCCAGGGCCTGTAAATCAAATGCTACTAGTGGGCCTGCAGCACTGGTTGTGCCACCCACATAAGTAGCTCTGTAATCATGTCTCAGACCTGCCACTGCAGTGTCTGTATGTGTATTCTTACACTGTAAATTCGACTTGGCAAGTGTACCCACTTGCCAGGCCTAAACCTTCCCTTCTCTTACATGTAAGGCACCCCTAAGGTAGGCCCTAGGTAGCCCCAAGGGCAGGGTGCAGTGTATGGATAAGGTAGGACATATAGTAATGTGGTTTATATGTCCTGACAGTGAAATACTGCCAATTTCGTTTTCACTGTTGCAAGGTCTGTCTCTCTCTCATAGGATAATATGGGGGCTACCTTTAAATATGATTAAAGTGTAGATTCCCCTAGAGAGTAGATGGACATGTGGAGTTTGGGATCCCTGAACTCACAATTTAAAAATACATCTTTTAGTAAAGTTGATTTTGAGATTGTGCGTTTGGAAATGCCACTTTTAGAAAGTGAGCATTTTCTTGCTTAAACCATTCTGTGACTTTGCCTTGTTTGTGGATTCCCTGTCTGGGTCAGTTTGACAGCTGGGTTGTTTTTCACCTCACACCAGACAGTGACACAAAGGGAGCTGGGGTGTGATCTGCATTTCCTGATTAGCTATCTCTGCTAGGAGGGAGGGGTGGAGTGGTCACTCTCATCTGAAAGGACTGTGCCTGCCTCTGACAATGCTGTCTCCAGCCCCCTGGTGTGTGTCTGAGGCCTTGCCTGGGCAAGGCAGGATTTCACAAGAAGGTGTGAGTCCCCTTTGAAGAAAGGTGACTTCAAAGACTAAAATGGGTATAAGAAGGGCACCCAAACTTACAAACTTTAGAAACACTTCTGGAATCAAGAGGAACCTCTGCCTGGAGAAGAGCTGATCGCTGAGGAACAAGTGCTGCCCTGCCTGTGACTGTGCTTTGTGGAGCTTTCCTGCAGTGCTGCTTCTGCCAGAGTAAGAGGGCAAAGACTGGACTTTGTGTGCCTTCCATCTTGAAGAAGAAATCTCCAAGGGCTTGATGTAGAGCTTGCCTCCTGTTGTTGAAGTCTCAGGGATAGCAAAGACTTCTTCCTGCCAGCACCTGGAGTCTCTGGAGAGACCCCTACTCTGCCCTGTGGTGCCCTTCCAGTTCCTGGGACCCTGAAAGGAGAGGCTGGCAGCCTAAGGACAAAAATACACGCACCGAGCGCCGTGCGGAGAAAAGATCGACGCGAATCCGATCGCGGCTGAGAAAACGACGCGACGCCGGTTCCGCAGTTGAGAAACGACGCCGCAGGAAACGCGACCGAAAAACCGACGCCCGGAGCAGGAGAAACGACGCGCAGCATCGCTGACGGAGGCTGAGAGATCGCACCCTGCGCCGCGGGACTTTCGGATCGTCGTGTGGCTGGCTTTTTCAACGCGCACCGCCGTGCCGAGTTGTTTTCGACGCACACAGCCGTGCAGGGTTACTTTCGACGCCCACCGCCCGTGCGGGGTTATTTTTGACGCAAACCAGGTACATTTTCACGCTAGCAGCGCTAGTGTGGTGTTACAACTACCTAAAGACTCTTTTTATTTTAAACCTTTAAAAAATCATAACTTGACTTGTGTATGTTGGATTTTTGTCGTTTTGGTCTTGTTTTGTCTAGATAAATATTTCCTATTTTTCTAAACTGGTGTTGTGTCATTTTGTAGTGTTTTCATTAAGTTACTGTGTGTGTTGGTACAAATACTTTACGCCCAGCACTCTGAGGTTAAGCCTACTGCTCTGCCAAGCTACCAAGGGGGTAAGCAGGGGTTAGCTGAGGGTGATTCTCTTTTATCCTAACTAGAGTGAGGGTCCTTGCTTGAACAGGGGGTAACCTGACTGTCAACCAAAGACCCCATTTCTAACATTGGTGACCAGCGGTCGGGATTGGACTTGTATTTGTACTTGACATACAGTAATTAAGTGTACACTACTGTTTTGATCTCAGACCACTACGTGACCACATACTACTAGTCTTGTGATTTTTGTTTTTTTACTTGGACTGTTTTTCTCTGCATTCAGTTTCTTTTTTTTCGCTGATCCCGTGATTGACTTTGCTGAAACTTCATTTGAGAACTTGCTTTTCTGTTTTTGGAACTGTGCATATTTTTTTTTAACCTCTCATCATGTCTCAGTCTGGAGATGCCCTAGCTGAAGCTGCTTTTGACTTGGAGAAATTGGAGAGCTACAAAGTGGCTCAGTTGAAGCAGTTTTGTAGTAATGTTGGCTGTCCCATTAAGAGCTCATCCAAGAAGGATGAGCTGCAAAAGGCGCTGAGGGCCTGGGTGACAGCCAAAGCAGCTGAGGGGCACACAGATGAGGAGCCAGAGGGGGAAGAGGAGTTGCAAGTCACTCACACTGATGTAGTGGGTGGGCCTGCTATGTCTCAGGGGAGGATCTCCAGGGCAGGTAGCAGTGTGTCCTCCAAGAGTCTGACACCTGGAGAGTTACAGGACAGACAGGCAGAGAGGGAGTACCAGTTGGAGCTGAAAAAGCTCAGTCTAGAGGGGGAACAGAGAAAGCTGGCCCGTGAGGTGGAACAGAGAAAGCTGGACCTTGAGGAAAGGAAGATAAACATGGCTCATGAGCTCAGTTTAAAAGAGATGGATCAGAGGAGTCAGTCCAGTAGGGATGGTGGCAGCAATTCTACAGTGCAGCCTGAGAGAAGGGTACACATCCCAAAAGACCTTGTGAGGGATTATAAGAGGGAGGATGATATCTACTTGTGGTTCAAGGGTTATGAGTCAGCTCTCCACATGAACCTGGTCCCTGAAGCTCATTGGGGGGCAGCCCTGTGGAAGCATTTTGAGGCAGAGGGGAGGGACACACTGACGGCCTTAGGGGATGCTCAGAGTCTCACCTACCCTGCCATGAAGGAGGCCTTACTTACCAGGTATGGTCTCACCCCTGAGCAGTACAAGGAGAAGTTTAGATCCTACAAGAGAAAGGAATCCCAAACATGGTTGGAATGTGTTGATTCTTGTTGCAGGTCACTGGATGGTTGGGTGAAGGGCAGTAAGGTAAACACGTATGAGGGGCTTTACAATTTAATTGCTTGGGAGCACTTGTACAATTTATGTTTTCCAGAGCTGCGCCAGCACCTCATTGACAGCAAGCTGACTGACCCCAGGAAGCTTGCACAGGAAGCGGACCGCTGGGAGAGCACCAGGGTCCAAAGGAGGTATGGGGGAGACCACGCCAAGGGTGGGCAGGGTCCCTCTCAGACGAAAGGGGGGGGTAAGGGCAAACAGGATGAGTTCTCTAAAGGGCCCCAAACTGATTCCCAGGGTAAGGATTCCCAACCCCCCAGTGAAAAGAAGCCATGGTTCTCCAAAGGGAAGCCAATGGCAGGTGGTCCCCTACGTAAGTGCTATTCATGTGACCAGGTGGGTCATGTGAGGGGGGACCCCAAATGCCCCAAAAGTACACCGGCACCCACTGGTGCACCGTCCCAGGGTTTGGCCAGTGTAGCGCTTGAGGAGGAG
Organism: Pleurodeles waltl; assembly: GCF_031143425.1. Lineage (NCBI taxonomy): Eukaryota > Metazoa > Chordata > Amphibia > Caudata > Salamandridae > Pleurodeles > Pleurodeles waltl. The sequence goes on from NC_090437.1 coordinate 1,194,989,702, forward strand.
TTGGTTTCAGGTGGGTGGGAACCAGCAGAAATGACCCTTGTCTCACTAGGGGACAGTGAGATGGTCCAGAGAAACCTAGTGCCTGATAACACTAAGAAGTACAGGCAATGGGTGACCATCAATGGACAGAGGGTGGAGGCTCTAAGAGACACTGGAGCCAGTGTGACTACAGTGAGGAGTCACCTGGTGTCTGAAGAGCAGATTGATCCCCGGGTACTTCACCAAGTAGTTGCAGTAGACAATTCTGAGCGCCTCTGCAGAGTGGCGCAGGTTCCCTTTGAATGGGGGGGGGTCTCAGGTTCCTGGAAAGTAGCTGTGAGTCCAACCATGCCTGTTGATTGTTTGCTAGGCAACGACCTGGAAGATTCCCCTTGGAAGGAGGTGGAACACAGGTCTCACTTGGAGATGTTGGGTCTGCCTGGGTGGGTATGCGTATCCACCCGGTCTATGGCAGCCAATCAGGGTAGTCAAGAGCCCCTGGAGCCTGAAACAGTGGCCCAGGGGACCGCCAAGAAGAGGAAAGGCAGGAGGCGCGGGAAACCCGCCCCAGAAGTTCCCACGGTCCGGGAGGAGGCAGAGCCTGAGGGTGATGCCCCGGAACCTACAGGGGAACAGGTGGCTGAACTGGGGGAGGTCCCCGAGCTGTCGCAGTGGCAGCAGGAAGGGGGACCCACCAGGGAAGTATTCTGCACAGCGCAGAAGGAGTGCCCTACTCTTGAGGGACTGCGGCAGCAGGCTGCAGCCCAGGCGGCTGGCGGGGCGCCAGGTACTCACCTGATTTATTGGGAGGATGGCCTCCTGTATAGTGAGCCTAAGGTTCCTGAGCCGGGGTCAGCTCGTATGCTGGTGGTACCCCAGGGCTTCAGGACCTTCCTACTGGGTTTGGCTCATGATGTGCCTTTGGCAGGACATCTAGGGCAGGACAAGACCTATAAGAGGCTTGTCTCCCACTTTTACTGGCCCTTGATGAACAAGCAGTCAGCTGCTTATTGTAGATCTTGTCAGACTTGTCAGGCAAGTGGCAAGAGTGGGGGGAAATGCAAAGCTCCCCTCCAACCTTTACCGGTAGTCAGTACTCCCTTTGAAAGGGTAGGAATTGACATTGTGGGGCCTCTGGATCCCAAGACAGCCATGGGCAACAGGTTCATCCTGGTCTTGGTGGACCATGCCACACGGTACCCAGAAGCTATTCCTCTAAGGACGGTCACCGCCCCCGTGGTGGGACGTGCCTTGATGGGGGTTTTTACCCGCATGGGGTTCCCCAAGGAGGTAGTATCTGATAGGGGTACAAACTTCATATCCACTTATATGAAGTCTCTGTGGAAGGTGTGTGGGGTAACCTACAAGTTCACCACCCCTTACCACCCCCAAAGTAATGGTCTGGTTGAGAGATTCAACCGCACCTTGAAAGGCATGATTCAGGGCCTGTCAGAGCCCTTGAGGCGTAAGTGGGACGTCCTCTTGCCATGCCTTCTGTTCGCTTACAGGGAGGTGCCTCAAAAGGGACTTGGCTTTAGCCCCTTTGAGCTCATCTATGGCCACCCTGTGAGGGGACCGCTCAGTCTGGTGAAGGAGGCTTTGGAGAAAGCTCCTAGTAAACCACCCCAGGATGTATTTAGCTACATGCTGGCACTAAGAAACCAGACTGCCCGCTTCAGGAGTCTCGCTCAGGAGAACCTGGAAGCAAGCCAGGAGGACATGAAACGGTGGTACGACCAGAATGCCACTCTGGTTGAGTTTCAGCCTGGACAAAAAGTGTGGGTCATGGCACCAGTGGAGCCTAGGGCTCTCCAAGATAAGTGGACTGGGCCTTTTGAGGTGGTGGAAAGAAAGAGCGAGGTCACCTATCTGGTAGACTTGCAATCCCCCAGGAACCCCTTGAGGGTCCTACATGTCAACCGCCTCAAACCACACTTTGAGCGAACTGAGCTATCCATGCTCCTAGCGACAGATGACGGGGTGGAGGAAGAGAGTGAGCCTCTTCCTGACCTCCTGTCTGCAGGAGAGAAAGATGGGTCTGTGGAGGGAGTGATCCTCTCCCCCTCCCTGACTGAGGAACAGCAGAGGGACTGTCGCCACGTGCTGGGACAGTTCGCCTCACTGTTTTCCCTGATCCCAGGAGTCACACACCTGTGCACACATGATGTGGACACTGGGGACAGTACACCTGTTAAACATAAGGTTTACAGGGTGACTGACAGGGTGAGGGCTTGCATTAAGGAGGAAGTCTCCAAAATGTTAGCCCTAAGGGTTATTGAGCACTCCAGCAGTCCTTGGGCCAGCCCAGTGGTCTTGGTCCCAAAGGCTACTGCTCCTGGTGCCACTCCAGAACTTAGGTTCTGTGTGGACTACCGGGGTCTCAATGCGGTCAGCAAGACTGACGCACACCCCATCCCCCGAGCTGATGAGCTCATTGATCGGTTAGGAGCTGCCAAGTACCTCAGTACGTTTGATTTAACATCTGGGTACTGGCAGATTGCCTTAACTGAAGGGGCAAAGGAGAGGTCAGCATTCTCTACCCCCGATGGGCACTTCCACTTCAATGTGATGCCCTTTGGGATGAAGAATGCCCCTGCCACCTTTCAGAGGTTGGTCAACCAGGTGTTGGCAGGACTGGATGAGTTCAGTGCCGCCTACCTGGATGACATTGCTGTGTTTAGTTCCACATGGGAGGAACACCTGCAACACCTCTGGAGAGTGTTAGAGGCCCTGCAGAAGGCAGGCCTCACTATTAAGGCGAGCAAGTGCCAAATAGGGCAGGGTTCTGTTGTGTACTTAGGACACCAGGTGGGGAGTGGCCAGGTGGCACCCCTACAGCCTAAGATTGACACGATTCTGGCTTGGGAGCCTCCCAAGACCCAGACTGAAGTGAGAGCCTTTTTAGGTCTCACAGGATACTATCGGAGGTTCGTTAAGGGATATGGTACCATTGTTACCCCCTTAACTGAGTTGACTTCTAAGAAGCAACCCAAGAAAGTGATCTGGACAGAGGCTTGCCAGAACGCTTTTGATGCCCTGAAGGCTGCCATGTGCACAGCACCTGTGCTGAAGGCACCTGACTACTCCACGGAGTTTGTTGTACAGACAGACGCCTCAGAGCATGGTATTGGAGCAGTACTCTCACAGCTGAATGAAGAGGGCCTAGATCAACCCGTAGCCTTCATTAGCAGGAGGTTACTACCCAGGGAACGTAGGTGGAGTGCCATAGAACGTGAAGCGTTTGCTGTGGTCTGGGCACTGAAGAAGCTAAGACCCTACTTGTTTGGGACTCACTTCCGAGTTCAGACCGACCACAGACCCCTCAGATGGTTAATGCAGATGAGGGGTGAGAACCCAAAACTGTTGAGGTGGTCCATTTCCCTACAGGGGATGGACTTTACGGTGGAACATCGACCCGGTACAGAGCACGCCAATGCTGATGGTCTGTCCAGGTTCTTCCGCCTTAGTGATGAGAACTCCCATGAGGTTGGGTAGTTGCTCCCCACTTTTAGCTGGGGGGGACACGTGTTAGACTTTTCATCCTTGGCGTGGTCTCCCTTAACTTTTTGCCTCTGTTCCCCAGGTTGTTGATGTGTGCTGGACTCTGATTTTGCTGTTTTTGTTACTCTGGGCACTTTACCACTGCTAACCAGTGCTAAAGTGCAAGTGCTCCTGTTTAAATTGTATGTAAGTGGTTCATCCATGATTGGCATATTTGAATTACTAGTAAGTCCCTAGTAATGTGCACTAGAGGTGCCAGGGCCTGTAAATCAAATGCTACTAGTGGGCCTGCAGCACTGGTTGTGCCACCCACATAAGTAGCTCTGTAATCATGTCTCAGACCTGCCACTGCAGTGTCTGTATGTGTATTCTTACACTGTAAATTCGACTTGGCAAGTGTACCCACTTGCCAGGCCTAAACCTTCCCTTCTCTTACATGTAAGGCACCCCTAAGGTAGGCCCTAGGTAGCCCCAAGGGCAGGGTGCAGTGTATGGATAAGGTAGGACATATAGTAATGTGGTTTATATGTCCTGACAGTGAAATACTGCCAATTTCGTTTTCACTGTTGCAAGGTCTGTCTCTCTCTCATAGGATAATATGGGGGCTACCTTTAAATATGATTAAAGTGTAGATTCCCCTAGAGAGTAGATGGACATGTGGAGTTTGGGATCCCTGAACTCACAATTTAAAAATACATCTTTTAGTAAAGTTGATTTTGAGATTGTGCGTTTGGAAATGCCACTTTTAGAAAGTGAGCATTTTCTTGCTTAAACCATTCTGTGACTTTGCCTTGTTTGTGGATTCCCTGTCTGGGTCAGTTTGACAGCTGGGTTGTTTTTCACCTCACACCAGACAGTGACACAAAGGGAGCTGGGGTGTGATCTGCATTTCCTGATTAGCTATCTCTGCTAGGAGGGAGGGGTGGAGTGGTCACTCTCATCTGAAAGGACTGTGCCTGCCTCTGACAATGCTGTCTCCAGCCCCCTGGTGTGTGTCTGAGGCCTTGCCTGGGCAAGGCAGGATTTCACAAGAAGGTGTGAGTCCCCTTTGAAGAAAGGTGACTTCAAAGACTAAAATGGGTATAAGAAGGGCACCCAAACTTACAAACTTTAGAAACACTTCTGGAATCAAGAGGAACCTCTGCCTGGAGAAGAGCTGATCGCTGAGGAACAAGTGCTGCCCTGCCTGTGACTGTGCTTTGTGGAGCTTTCCTGCAGTGCTGCTTCTGCCAGAGTAAGAGGGCAAAGACTGGACTTTGTGTGCCTTCCATCTTGAAGAAGAAATCTCCAAGGGCTTGATGTAGAGCTTGCCTCCTGTTGTTGAAGTCTCAGGGATAGCAAAGACTTCTTCCTGCCAGCACCTGGAGTCTCTGGAGAGACCCCTACTCTGCCCTGTGGTGCCCTTCCAGTTCCTGGGACCCTGAAAGGAGAGGCTGGCAGCCTAAGGACAAAAATACACGCACCGAGCGCCGTGCGGAGAAAAGATCGACGCGAATCCGATCGCGGCTGAGAAAACGACGCGATGCCGGTTCCGCAGTTGAGAAACGACGCCGCAGGAAACGCGACCGAAAAACCGACGCCCGGAGCAGGAGAAACGACGCGCAGCATCGCTGACGGAGGCTGAGAGATCGCACCCTGCGCCGCGGGACTTTCGGATCGTCGTGTGGCTGGCTTTTTCAACGCGCACCGCCGTGCCGAGTTGTTTTCGACGCACACAGCCGTGCAGGGTTACTTTCGACGCCCACCGCCCGTGCGGGGTTATTTTTGACGCAAACCAGGTACATTTTCACGCTAGCAGCGCTAGTGTGGTGTTACAACTACCTAAAGACTCTTTTTATTTTAAACCTTTAAAAAATCATAACTTGACTTGTGTATGTTGGATTTTTGTCGTTTTGGTCTTGTTTTGTCTAGATAAATATTTCCTATTTTTCTAAACTGGTGTTGTGTCATTTTGTAGTGTTTTCATTAAGTTACTGTGTGTGTTGGTACAAATACTTTACGCCCAGCACTCTGAGGTTAAGCCTACTGCTCTGCCAAGCTACCAAGGGGGTAAGCAGGGGTTAGCTGAGGGTGATTCTCTTTTATCCTAACTAGAGTGAGGGTCCTTGCTTGAACAGGGGGTAACCTGACTGTCAACCAAAGACCCCATTTCTAACAGACTAATAAACTGTAAACATTCATGGTACTCATCAAAATGTCAATTTAATTATGTTTGGTGTGTAGTTTTCTTTGTGTTCTGTAAAATGAAACAAACTATTTCTACACAACAGTATTTATTATTGAATAGGCTGTATTTACAGGACTACACATATAAAATTAGCTATGGCTTGTCCTCCCACCCTGCACCCCCAATCCTCCCCACCCAACTCTCTCTGCTCCCCGCTCCCTCTCTCTGATGGGAGCCGACAGGGGACTGTTTTGCCTGACAGTAACAGATAAATTACTTTAATTATTGCATACTTTGTAGGTGTCTGTTAAAGGAGAGCATACCTTTAACGTATATGCTTCCTAAGATAATCTGACTTTTGTCCCAAAAACTGGGAAATTTATGTAACGATCTGACCTTTTTCCCAAAAACTGGCACATTTGTTTAAAATTAACAGAAGCGTTGGGACACCGGGACAGTCCTCTAAAAACTGGGACTGTCCGGGGAAATCCAGGACGTCTGGTCACCCTACCATGACACGGTCCACCTCGTGCCTGGCAACAACAGAGTGGCTCCTAGGAGAGCACGGTGCTCATGCCAAACGTGTCCCACCAACTATACACCAGCACAGTGCCACCATCTGACAAAACACAGGACTTCCACAGGGATCCTTGTACCTCACGCGCTAGGCCTGGCTCGCTTCTGCTGCAGCGCCGCGAAAAACCTAGCTATTGCTTAAAATGAATAGTGGATTCTGCGCAAGAGGTCAATGGATCGACACAACCTAAGAATGAGGGGATGTCATCAATGAGGAATGTAATCATCAACAAAAGTCAATATAATCAAAGATCTTGAACCTCAAACAATAACCACACCAGTTTATTACGAAGAATTATAAAATGTATTTCCCTAGATTAACAATGCTAATGTTACGAAGATAACTCTCAAACACAGGTGATAAACATATAAAATGAACAGTGGTTGATTAGAATGTCTTATATATCCGAGTTTAATCAAAACAATCAAGCAAATAACCACCAAAATAATAATACTGATTATAAATACCAGGATCGGTAATAATGGCAACGTATGCATTAGTACAAACAATCAAAGAGTGTCAATATAAATCTTGAGCATTCAAAGTTAATACCCTCACTAATTAGCATCAACATGTTGGGCTTCATGTAAAAAGAATTTAGGGCCATGTGTGCAAACACATTTTCCCATAGACACAGAATTGGTCAAACCCTTTGCTACATCTGGCCCTTAGTAACACAAATTTAGGAAAATCACTAACTCAGGACATATTAAAAAAACATTATTAGGATGCAGCAGTCAAATTATAAGTTGCAGCTGGTACCTGCAAAGCAAAAGAGACACATATAAGATTACAATACTATACATTACCCAGGCAACAACAACATGCAGTCTACTTCAGCAAGGGGACACCAACAGGTAAGTCTTCAGAGAATTGAGCCTAATAACAATTAAACACAAACTGCTCGTATGTCTCGAACCATAAGAAACTCTAAAATCTTGAGTCTGCTGTCATCAAATCTCAAGTCTCCCTAAAGAAAATCCTACCCAGGTTGTTATACTAATCTTCAAAAATATTATGATTGGTCAGTACTTGGGGTGGTTACGATTCAGCCAATAATATTTCTAATTGATAACCTAAAATGCAACAACGTCACATTAACCAGGACATATTCACAACTGTAACTTTTCCTCTTCCGTCTCGTCTGTGGCTCCATTGTTCCATCCCGTCTAAACTTCTCTTCTCAGGAAGAAACGTCTTACAAAGTGTCTCTTACTTCCATCCTCGAGGAAGAAACCACAGATTAGTTACATTTTCAGACAATAGAACATTCAACTTATGTAAAAACTTGGTTAAACATGGCCTTGTAAGACATAACGCAGCAATCCACTAGGGGTAGCTGTGTACACGTCTATTAAACCATCTAGCACACTTTTATATAAGCATTGACCTATAGAAAATAACCACAACATTTAGTTAGAACTTTGCTCAGTTAGGAGCATAAATGAACTGTGGCGACCATTTTCAAAAGTCACCCGTTTTTGCATTTTAATACGCTATACGGTTAATATACCAAAATCATTAATGAAACATGTTAGAAAATTCACATTCAACAGTCCCTCCTCTGATGACTATTTATTTCATCACATCAATCCATAATAAAGTTATTTATTTATCATCCGAGAATTCAAAATCTGGTCTCGTTTATTTTTGCATTATTTTTCTTTCTCCTTTTATTTTCCCCATAAAATGTAGTCATTTGTATAGCAAATCTTCTTCGATTCTTTTCCAGCTTTCTCCTTTTCAAACATTTTATCATTTTATATGTTCCCCAGATCCCAATTAAACAAAATACAATTACTGACACCCTTTTTACTATTGTCGAAATAATATCTCTTCCCACATTACTAAACCAATTTCCCACAGCAGCAATTCCCTTGTCAGCTTTTTCCCAAACTGTAGATTCCGTTAGTTCATTTTAAATTTTCTTTTTAATTGTTACGTTTTTAATCAATTCTCTAACTTTTCCTGAATTATCCGGAATGTATGCACAACAATGATTCAAACCAAGCAATTTGCAAACTCTGCCCTCCTTTGCTAAAAGAATATCTAACGCAAGGCAGTTCTGAAGTGCCACAGCTCTTGTACCAGCCAACTCAGTATCTAGAAGAATGATAGCTCCAGTATAACTTGTCAACATGTTATCCACTATTGTAGACAACTTCTGTATCTTGATAGAATTCCGAACTACTCCCACTGAAGGAATTATAGCACCACAAATGTCTCCTACAATGCTAGAAATTGACTCTTACTTGTGTCTCATTTGAATTTTCATTGTTTTAGGTATTTTACTAAAGTCTTCCAACTGATAGATTTTCGGAAAGACTATACCCAAATAACATGTTCCATACCATCCTAGGAAGACGGTAATATGCATTTATTCCACAACTATAGTAAATACCAGGCACTGGTGGATCCTGTCCATTCATCATAAAATCCCACTTACTCCGAAACATAAAAACATGTCTACACCCACTCATTCCCACAAACACTCCATCATTCTTACTCCAATTGACTCCAAGTCTTCCCACATGTACAGCATCCAACGTTAGTTTTCCTTGTTTAGTAATATCAGTATAAGCATAACCAATCCTAGGTCTTCTACTAATTATTCCCTTATCTATCCTTGCCTTTATTTCTCTCCTTCTATTTTCTGTGGTATCTAAAAATTTATTTTCTACAGATGTTAGTAAACATGTTAGGTTATTTTGGTGCGCAAATCCAGTGCCAAAAGTTAAAGTAGGCTCAAAGAAATCTCTCATAACTATGTTATTATCTTTGGCTATTCTATTAAAGTAACCTATGACAGGTACAAATGAGAATACCATGTCATAATTTGAATAGAAATACTGAATATATTCTTGATTATAGAAGCGTGTTAGTAAAAGACTGCAACTTATAGCATAAGTCACTGGCAAACTATGGTAAGTAGTTCCTTCTTCCACTGAAGTTGGAATCTGTGTACATACATAACAATCTTTCGCGTCCATCACTTCAACATACTCATGCAATAGGCAATAGAAAACATTAGAGGAAAGCTCTTTCTCTTCATGTAGGTATTTGACATCTATTATAAACTCATCTTTAGTTAGTGATGTACCAGTTGTATCCAAAGAATTATCAATCTTTACAATATGGTTGGCTCCATTCGTCTCATAAACAGTCACCCCTACAAACAACAATAAACACATTAACACACTCGCTACCGCCAATCCAATACCTACAATTTTACAACAACCAATTCTACTGTTTTGGTTATGAAAGTTTCTCATGGTCTCCATAGTCTAAAAAAAATAAAAAAACAAAATATTTCAAAAAACTAAAAAAATTAAGTTAACATTCAAAAAATCCCTCCTACATTTTTTGTTTCTCAAAAATTCATTCACTGAGGATAGTCTCTCTTTGTCAATTTTCGGTATAGTAGCTTGTCAAGTTCTGTTATTTATTTGTCAATTCCAGTCATTAATGTCTCTTTTAAGCACAACTTTCAGATCATTTTCAACTTCTTTTCCCAAATTCTTTTCTCATAATCTTCACGTGCCAGAATAAACATTTTCAGCATCTCTATCAAAACAATAGCTAAAAAATTCTTCTTGCCAATCATTTGTAATTATATACGCCCATTCTGGTCCAGCACATCGCTTGCTTGCAACTCTCTTTCTTTTTGGTCTTTTGATGCTTTCACCTTCTTCTCCACTACTGTTTTTTCCTTCATTCAACTCTTTTTCCTCCTGAATTGGTGGTACTACATTAATTCTTCCACCTTTTGAATTTCTTTCTGGACAATTGTCTCCTTTCAATGTCTTTTTCGTCAACAACTTTCTCAAGATTGAGTCTTCACTTGACTTTGAACCTTTTTCTTCCGACGTTCCCGCAACTGGTTCAGGAAGAGTATAATCCACTCAGGCGCAACTATCCTCAATTCCTTTCCCAACGGTGTCAGTCCTTTGTTCAGTTTGATATGTCAAACCAGCTGCTACTGAGGACGCTCTCCTCTGATTAGATCTTTTCTCAACCAACTCTTTCTGATCACTCTCATTCGAGGACACCCTCCTCTGATCAGAATTCCTCTCAGCCAGAATTTCTCTTTCTTCATGAACTGACTCTTCTTCTACTCCTTCTGCAGACTTTTCAGCTTCTTCCGGGCTTTGTTCCTTTTCATCTGTTATAGGAGTATGCACATCTTTCTCATTCTCAATGTACGGCTCTTTATTTTCCTGTTCTTTGATCCCAATGTTGTCAGCTGTCAGTAACCTCAACAGTTCTTCTTCTCGTTCTGTTGGGTCATTCACCTTTCTCATGTGGCTGGTGTACACCCAGTTCGGCAAACCTGTACACTTCACAGCTATCATTGTTGTAAGTATGATCTGGTAAGGACCCTTCAACCGTGGCTCCAGGCAAGACTTCCTCACGTGCTTCCATGTGATCACCCAATCGCCAGCTCTCAAGTTGTGGCCTTGACCTTGCGTTTGTTGTACTGTTGTTGCTTCCACCTGATGAGAAAAAGACCGAACCACATCAGCTAGGCTTTTGCAATAATCTAGCACCATGTCAACTGTAATATTCACAAGTGCATTTGCAGGTATCGCTGGGAATCTGATTGCTCTCCCCATTAGAATTTTATGTGGAGGCAACCCAGTCTTCTAATCAGGAGTGCTTCTCATTGATATTAGCACTAGTGGTAAAGCATCTGGCCACTTTACATTTGTTGATGCACATACTTTTGCCAATCGTGACTTTAAAGTTCCATTCATCTGCTCTACAAGTCCTGAGGCTTCTGGGCGATAACTACAATGTAGTTTCTGCTGAATTTTAGCACTTCGTTATTGAAATGGATTCCCCTATCTGATTCTATAGAGACCAGGAAACCAAAACGTGGAATTAGCTCTCTCAGAAGTAACTTAGCTACTGTAAGGCTATCATTTCTCCTTGTTGGATATGCCTTAATCCAGTGACTAAAAATACACACAATCACCAACACATATTTCAAACCAGCACACGTCGGCATCTCAATAAATTCCATTTGCATTCTCCTGAATAGACCTCTTGCCGTGCCTATATGGCCTATGTTGACAACTGTTCCTTTGCCTACATTCATTTGCTGGCAGACCACACACCTATGGCAAACTCTTCAGCAACTTGTCTAAATTTTGGATTATACCAGAACTGTTTAAAACACCTGATCATTCCGTCTCTCCCTATGTGTGCCGACCATGATAATATCTGGCCATTTGTGTCAACAGACTGTTTGGTAAAACCACTTTCCCCTCTATTGTCACCCAAATCTCATCTTCTCTTTGAATACAATGATGTTTTAGCCAGTCTCTATGCTCTTCTTCTGGAACATTGTTCTGTATGGCTTTTAACTCTTCTAGTGTCTCAACAATTTGCATCTTAACATTTTTATACACTTCATCATTGTCACACATTAATTCCCAGTTCCCTTTGAATGAAATTCCATTTAAAGCACAACATTTTGCAACCTGGTCTGCATAAGCATTTCCCAAAGTTACATAATCTTATCCTCTCTGGTGTGCACTGCATTTAACCACGGCAATTGTCTCTGGTTTCCGTATAGCTTGTAATAGTTCATGTATCCTTTCACCACTTCTCACAGGTGAACCTGATGATGTTAGAAACCCTCTCTGCGACCAAATTTGCCCAAAACCATGTACAATACCGGATCCATACTGACTATCAGTGTAGATCGTTACTTTCATCTGGTCTGATAATAGGCAACCTCTAGTAAGAGCCACCAATTCTGCAACTTGAGCAGAAATTACTCCTTTAAGCCACGAGGCTTCTAATATGCCAGTAATTGTGCACACTGCATAACCTGCTCTCAATGCACCTCTGTTATCTTTTAGACAGGAACCATCAACAAAGATAATTTGATCATTATCTTCCAGACAAGTGTCTTTACTGTCATCTCTTGGTTTTGTGCATAATTCTGTCACTTCCAAACAATCATGTTCAATGTCATCTATTTTGTTTCGATCATCTCCCTCATTTGGTAACAGTGTTGTTGGGTTAAGCACTGTGCACCTTTTGATCCTTACATTTGGTGCTCCAAGAATCATTGTCTCATATCATGTCAACCTTACATTTGTCAGGTATTGTGTCTCTGATCTGGTCAATAGAATTTCTATCGAATGAGGTACCATCACTGTCAGAGGATTACCCATCACAATATTTTCCCTTTGAGTTATACTCTGTTCAACTGCTGCAACTGCTCGTAAGCATCCTGGTAAGGCTGCTGCAACGTTATCCAGAGTAGCTGAAAAATATGCTACTGGACGATTGACACCACCATGTGTCTGTGTCAAGACAGACAAAGAACATCTATCACGCTCATGGCAAAACAACAGGAAAGGTTTTGTGTAATCAGGCATACCTAAAACTGGAGCTTGACACAAACTTTCTCTCAATTCTGTAAATGCTATCATGCATTCTTCATCATCATTATGGGATCTGAAACATCCTTATGTGTTAGCCTTTGCAAGGTTTAGAAATAGTTGAAAAATGTGGAATCCACTGGCAACAATATCCTACCATTCCCAGAAACATTCTCAACTCTTTCTGTGAACTAGGTATTTTAAATTTTTATTATTACCGCTACTCTTTCTCTCAAGATTCTCCTCGATCCTTTTTCAATCAAATGACCCAAATATTTCACCTCTTGCTGACAATACTGCAATTTAGTAGGAAATACCTTATGACTACAGTCCCCCCAAAAAGTTCAACAATGCAATTGTATCCTCTCTGCAACCTTCTTTTGTCTTTGAAGCAATCAACAAATCATCAATATACTGCACCAATGTCGATTGGTAAGGCATTACCAACGACTCCCGGTTCTTTTTCAAGATTTGATTGAAAATTGATGGTGATTCCGAAAACCCTTGAGGAATTCTACACCAACAATAGACTCTGGTCAGAAACTAGAAACAAAAGAGATATCTACTGTCCTCATGTAGAGGCACAGAAAGATAGCTTGGCACATATCAATTACTGTGAACCATTCTGCATCACATGGAATCTGAAACATTATCACTGCTGGATTTGGCACAACTGAACAACACCAAAATATCATTTATTTTCCTCAAATCCTGAACAAGACAAATTTTTCCATTTGGCTTTTTCAAACCCATTATTGGTGAATTACACTAGCTACTCATCACTTCTTTCAAAATTCTCTGTTCCAAAAATTGTTCTATCAGAGGTCTTATCCCTTTAATTGCCTCATTCGTCATTGGGTATTGTGCAGTTTGTGGAAACACTGCATTCTCTTTCACTGTTACTCTGACTCCTTCAACTCCTTTAATCAAACCAACTCTCTCGTGTAAATCGATTGGCAGATCTTTTATTTCAAAGACTGGAAAGAAATTAATTAAATCTACTGAATGGTTATCTTCATTTGTCTGCTCATTTCCATCTGATTGATCATCGAGATCAATCAAAGGGAATTCTCGAGACACCCTCTCTCTTTCAACCATAATTGCCGAATCTTCTCCATCACTGTCTCAATTTCAATCCCTTTAATTGAACACGAAATTTAACAATTTATTTTACACAGTAAGTCTCTTCCCAATAATGACACTGGACTAGAATCACAAATGACAAAACTGTGAAAATCTCTAAAATTACCAACCTTCACAAGAACTGGTTCTGTAAGGGTATTAGTCAAATGTTTGTTTGCAACTTCTACTATCTGAACTCTCCTCTCTGAAATTGGTATGTCTGGAACTTCTACAGTTCTTACTGTAATGTGTTGCTCCTGTATTGACCAAGAAATTAACTTCATGACCATGTACTTCACCCTTCACATAAGGACCCCTCTAATCTACTTCTAATGATGTGGCCATCACATATTCCTTTTCATCTGAACTATTCAACGGCCATTCATCTTTTATTTCATCCTCACTGTGTAAAGGAAACTGTTCAGCTGTTTTTTCCCTTTTGTTCTTTTTCTGATTTGTGACCACTTGCGAAAGCATTACCTGTTGTTGATCCATAGGACTCTGTATCATTTGAACCTGTCTCGGCATGTGCACTTGCTGTACAGGCACCATTTGCACCTGTGGCTGCATTTGTTGTATTTGTGGCATTTATACCTGGTGTACCTGTGGTTGTGCATTCTGTACCTTTTGTATTGTCTGTAAAGGCTGAAAACCTTGCATATTATTCACATTATTCTGGAAATTTTGATTTTGACCCCCCATTCTAGGTCCTCTCATGCTCTGATATGGATTGACATCATTTGTCTGTTGCACAACTCCACCTTGATTTAACATCGAGCACTGTCTCTTCCAATGTCTAATTACTCCGCAATTATGACAAGGTAACACTTTTCATCTTTGCTGCTCATCCTGCATCACCACTGAACTCAAATCCACAATTCTATTGACTACTGGAAGCATCATTCCACCTTGACCTCTGCCTTGACTCGGAAACAAACCATTCCCCTGTGGCAGCTGCTGAAAATGTACCTGTAGTCCTGTCTGTGCAGCCTTAATCTGCATCACCATCGCTTTTTCTTTCAACTTTTTCTGCTTCATCTCGATTTCATCACAATAGTATTTAGCATACTGCAAAACCTCATCAATCGGTTTTGCTTGCCAGCAAATTAAATGATTCTTAATCATGTGACTTATTTCTGGTTTCAACCCTTCAACAAACCTGAACACAAAATTATTCATGCTCTCTTTCTCAATTGTTTCCACACCACTAAATTGCTTAAAACTCCTTCAACAACCTTTCATAATAGGCATGAACCGATTCTTTCCCTTCCTGTGATGTTCTATCTATGCGTTGCCAATCAACGTTTTTCGGCGAAACTCTTGTTTTCAAATATTCAATAACCTTATAGTAATATTTAATTACTTTGGGAGATGGTGCACCTGTTTTCAGATCTCTTTGCGGTTCACTCATTGGCCAATCCACACTCCTTTTGCATTCAATCCACAAGTCTGCTGGAACAACAATATCGAAAAGTGTATTCAGGTCTTCCCACAGACACTTCGCAAGTTTCACAAACCTATCTGTCTGCTGGTACCACTCCACTGGTTTTGCTCTCAACTTTGGGTAATCATTGTAAAACTTAAAATATCACCCCTATTCCAAGGTCCAAAATTCCCTCCAGGTGTTTCCCTCATTGGTAACATCTTCACTGGATCTCCTGCCTGTGTCACATCATCTTTCTTTGGTCTTTCTCTTTTCTTGACCCATCTGCCTTCCCATTCGTCTAATGCTCTCCAAACCTGCACTCTACCAAATAATTCTCTAAGATGTGTTTTCATCCCTGCAGATCTCATATTCGTAAAATCTTCCTCCTCCACTTCGTCTCAAAGTTTTCATTTTTGATAAATCAACATCATAATCATCTGCTATTTCTTGTAGCTGCTGGTGAACGTTCTCTGCTCCTCTGGTAATTATTTTACACAAATATCTCAATTGGGTTTAAGTATAGGCCTCAAGTCTGTTCACACCCATGGTCCCTTCCAAAAGTTCATTTCCTTCCATTGCCAATCTCACTCTGTTTATTGTGTCCTATTCCCTGTCTTTTCTTTCTAGTGTTTTTGAATTACTTAAGTCTTCCAACCACTTTGTTATTTCTTGTGCATATAAACCTTTCAAAGAAACTCCATTAGATTGTGTACCTAAATCTCGCTCTTGTCCCGAATTTGCACATTGTTGTGGAACCATTAATCTCTGTCCCTGACTATTGTAAGATATACCCAGCATTCTCAACAGGAGACAAATCTATTAAAGAATTAGTCTCATTCAAAGCTCATCCTTGTCTAGGAATTGATTTTTCCAAAACCCCATTCTGAACTTGGATCAGAGAATTCACTCCACTATTGTTTATTCATGCATATAATGGAATTACCGGACACATCGTAATAGGTACAGGAGTTGCATCGGGATTAGCTAAAGATCCAACCCTCTGTATCTGTCCTGCACCCATGCTCTGCGTTTGAGGAATCTGTATTTGAACAGGCTCTCTTTGGATTACACCCAATTCTTGCTGACTAGGAGACAATACTAGATTAGTAGTCGTCCTTATAAACTGAGCCTCTGGCTGTATCTCAGGAATGTTTATTTCCAACTGCTGTCTATTGTTCAATGAATCATTGAAACTACTCTGCATCTGAACTCTTTCAATGTTCAGAATACCTCTTGATATCTCTGATGTGGATGGTGCAGTAGGAATTGTATTACTAATTCCACTCCCATTTGATCTACTATCACTTCTCTGATTCGTATTTGGTGGAGGATAAGTCTCTAAAATCTCAAAAACTATCTCATCTTCACCCATCTCATCATCATCATTAAACATGACTTGTTTCAAGTCTTTCAATTTTTGTTCTTTAGTCTCTGCTGAACCCTTTTTCTTTTTCTTTCCATCTTTTATTTCATTCTCATCCTTTGTCCTGGCAGGAAATAATCTAATTCTCTGTAGTGTTTCTGCTCTCCATCTTTTTTGCTCTTCATCCCATCTAGCCTCCGCTAGTGTCTTTTCTACTCTCCTCATTTTCTTTTCAAATTTCAATGCCTGATGCTGTCTAGCTACCAGCTCCCAAATCGCTAAGGCTTCGTATTGTGCTCACCTCAGATTCTCCAAAAATTCTCAAATTAAAAGTTCTATTCTACGGAAAAGCCAAACACCCTTCTTTTCTTCTAATCTTAACCTAAGCTTTCAACCAAAGACACGCTCCTACACCCTTCTCCTCAAATACAATATATGCTGGAGAATTTTCTGGTGGGCAAATTTCTCCTTTGAGTGTCGGAATATATTCATTGCGTCTTAATGCACTTCTTAAAGCCTTGAAAAACTTAATTTTCAACTGAATTTATTCAATCCTGATGTCCACAACAAAAGTTATTTACGAATTTAGTTAGACTAAGCAAATCAAATAATAAATCGAATATAAAGGAAAAAAACAATCAGGAAAAGTGACTACAATCCCACAATTCTCTTCGACCCTCTCACCTTTCAATCGCGTTAATCTATTGTCGGACTGATCGAAGAATCCGTGCGCGACCCTTCTCGATAATCCACCAATCCCAGCGCGGTACAACTCACGTCACACTAACACACACACCTATCCTCAGCGCGCTAGCTGAGATGCTGACAAAGCCTATCATACCAATTTCTTTCACAACCCACACATAAAATCAACGCAATATTAATTTGCGCACAAAACTCAAAACCAAAATAAGAAAACAAATTTACCCATTTACTACAGGTAGGGTCGTACAATCGCTTCAGGAACCTTCCAAAGTAACCTTCAGCTTACGCCTACTCTTTTTCACGCTTCCCCTAAATCGTGTGTAAATTTTGACCTGCAAATTTCACTTCTCAACTGATCCTTGGACTGTCGTACTTGTGCACTTAGTACTCACAAAGTCTCAATCACACCAATTATCTCGCAACCTCAACTTACCAATCACGCCAGATCGGTCTATTAAATGGACAAATTACAACATATACCAAGTGTCTCACTACACTTGTCAATATACTCCGGAATCCCAGACCTCGCTCCTTAGGTCTGTCATCAACAACCATGTGGATAATTTTTCCTGCATTAAGCGCCACACTCAAACGAAGAACGATGCTTCCCTGTTCTCATACCCTTTGGAGTACGCCCACTCCTTCTAAATTCTACTTGAGTATCTCCACTCCTTTAAACTTGTACACACCTCAATCATCTACAAATTAGCTCAAGCTGTGTAAGTGCAAATCACTCCACTCAATTCAACCAAACACCGCTAGAAACATACCCTTCAACCTAGAGCGTCTCCAAGAACTGGAGAAAGTAACTTAAAGCAACTAGCAACTCATCTTGTTAAATCCATATAACATTTCAGAAAAAAGAAAAACAACACATTTTATTTTCAGAAAATAAAGAAAATCTTACATTAACCTCATTATGACATCATCAATTGATGACGCAACCGTAATCTGCTACCAAAAACTGCTGCAGCGCCACGAAATCCTAGCTATTGCTTAAACTGAATAGTGGATTCTGCACAAGAGGTCAATGGATCGACCCGACATAGGAATGAGGGAATTACATCAATGAAGAATGTAATCAACAATAGTCAATATAATCAAAGATCTTGAACCTCAAACAATAACCACACCAGGTTATTAAGAATAATTATAAAATGTATTTCCCTAGATTAACAATGCTAATGTTACAAAGATAACTCTCAAACACAGGTGATAAACATATAAAATTAATAGTGGTTGATTAGAACGTCTTATATATCTGAGTTTAAATAAAAAAAAAAACAAGCAAATAATCTTCAAAATAATAATACTGATTAGCAATAACAGGATCGTTAATAATGGCAACATATGCATTAGTACAAACAATCAAAGAGTGTCAATATAAATCTTGAGCATTCAAAGTTAATACCCTCACTAACCACAAATTAGCATCAACATGTTGGGCTTCATGTAAAAAGAATTTAATAACACAAATTTAGGAAAATCACTCTAACTCGGGTCATATTAAAAAAACATTATTAGTATGCAGCAGTCAAATTATAAGTTGCAGCTGGTACCTGCAAAGCAAAAGAGACATATATAACAGTACAATACTATACATTACCCAGGCAAATACAACATGCAGTCTACTTCAGCAAGGGGACACCATCAGGTAAGTCTTCAGAGGATCGGGCCTAATAACAATTAAACCCAAACTGCTTGTATGTCTCGAACCATCAGAAACTCTAAAATCTTGAGTCTGCTGTCATCAAATCTTGAGTCTCCCTAAGGAAAATCCTACCCAGGTTGTTATACTTCAAAAAGCTTATGATTGGTCAGTACATGGTGTGGTTACGATTTAGCCAAGAATAATTCTAATTGATAACCTAAAATGCAACAACGTCACATTAACCAGGACATTTTCACAACAGGAACTTTTCCTCTTCCGTCTCGTCTGTGGCTCCATTGTTCCATCCCGTCTAAACTTCTCTTCTCAGTAAGAAACTTCTTACAAAGTGTCTCTTACTTCCATCCTCGAGGAAGAAACCATATTAGTAACATTTTCAGACAATAGAACATTCAACTTATGTAAAAACTTGGTTAAACATGGCCTTATAAGACAAAACGCAGCAACCCACTAGGGGTAGCTGTGTACACGTCTATTAAACCATCTAGCACACTTTTATATAAGCATTGAACTATAGAAAATAACCACAACATTTAGTTAGAATTTTGCTCAGTTAGGAACATAAATGAACTGTGGCGACCATTTTCAAAAGTCACCCGTTTTTTGCATGTTAATTCGCTATACGGTTAATATACCAAAATCATTAATAAAACCTGTTAGAAAATTCACACTCTCAAACTTCTCATACATCACTGCCACCAGTTGATTTGTTGCTGGCAGTATTCTGTGTGTCGGTTTCCCAGCTGTTAATGCCTCACAGCCTCTCCTGCGCATGTGAATACACTGCCCATATACACACGACATGTCTTTATTTTCAATATCCCTGCTTGCCAATAGTACAACTAGGTTCCCTAAATTCTACTTTTCCCAGATATTTGAGGACTGGAGATAGAATAACAAAGAACAATTATCCTGCCCTTGAATGTATTATTGTATTTATATGCCTTTACCTCAATGTTCATAGGACCCACAGAAATAAGAGTACTTCCATAAGACGTGGGAGTGCGTAAAAGGTTACACCGCCAGTCCCTGATAAATCACCCCATCCTCAGGCAAAGCAGACGAGGCACTCCACAATTACTTACTGAACACATCTACTTGCCAAGTGGTCAAATCTTCGCTAACAACTTCAGCCAGTCTTGATTTTGAGAGAGCGTATTTGATATTACATATTATAGACGTGAAATGCTTATGATTAACAATGCTGCATTAAATAAAATATTCATTGACACATATTCATTAACGTAAAGGATTTTATGTGTGTAAACTAATGTCAACCGTAAGAAATAATCGTTCATAGATTGCCAAAGCTGTGCACATTAAAACGCGTAAAACTGCATTCATTAGAACTCGTATATCTTAAGTTAGCGTGAGTCAAGCAAAGCTGTGTAGCTCTCATATTAAAGCGTATTTTTCTGTCTCTTCAGTGTACTGACTTGCAAAAGACCATGACCCAGCGATTGTTCTTTTCTTTATTAGTTTGCAACATAACCCGATTCTCCCATCCGCATGTTAGTAGCCTCTAGCATAACAGTTATATACTTTGAAACATTAATGGACACTTCCAAGGACGATGAAGCGAGAAGAAGAGAACTTTTGACCTGACACGTGCAAAGACAATGAAGTAATCCCGGATGAGCCACCTACGAAAATACGTCAATTATGATGACCAATTAGAAAATAAGAATTTATCGAAAATGACAAAATGCATTACTTAATGTATAATTTGATAGGTTAACAATGGTGGGGTGTATTGACTGACCAATAGAATTTTGGGGGAATGAATCACGAAAAAGGGATAAAAACCCATGACACAGGAGACAAACGACATTAGGTAGGGAATGATATCGATTGCATCCCGAAACTCTGTCACACTATTTTGTATCTTGAGACCTAGACAAACCATCCTTGCCCATAGACTGCCCCTTACACTTTTCTCCTTATGAGGAGAGTGTCTTTGCCTTTAACTTAGATAGATTGACGGCGATCTAACTGATGTCCTGAAGACGAAGACTGATCCTGAATGCTGACCTATTCAGAGGAGGGTAATTATAATGTTGCTAATGGAAATTCATTTATTTGCCTTTTCTTTCTAGGTACCAACTGCTGTATGTTTTGATTAGAGACCTTAGTTAGATGTTTTCTAAATTGGTGTTCAAAATTGTTTTGCATGACGCCCAACATGCTAATGCTAATTAGAGGTTAGACGAGGTATTCATTCTGACTGACAAACTGATGTGACTGACGTGATGCTATGCTGAACTACAGGGAGTGCAGAATTATTAGGCAAGTTGTATTTTTGAGGATTAATTTTATTATTGAACAACAACCATGTTCTCAATGAACCCAAAAAACTCATTAATATCAAAGCTGAATATTTTTGGAAGTAGTTTTTAGTTTGTTTTTAGTTTTAGCTATGTTAGGGGATATCTGTGTGTGCAGGTGACTATTACTGTGCATAATTATTAGGCAACTTAACAAAAAACAAATATATACCCATTTCAATTATTTATTATTACCAGTGAAACCAACATAACATCTCAACATTCACAAATATACATTTCTGACATTCAAAAACAAAACAAAAACAAATCAGTGACCAATATAGCCACCTTTCTTTGCAAGGACACTCAAAAGCCTGCCATCCATGGATTCTGTCAGTGTTTTGATCTGTTCACCATCAACATTGCGTGCAGCAGCAACCACAGCCTCCCAGACACTGTTCAGAGAGGTGTACTGTTTTCCCTCCTTGTAAATCTCACATTTGATGATGGACCACAGGTTCTCAATGGGGTTCAGATCAGGTGAACAAGGAGGCCATGTCATTAGATTTCCTTCTTTTATACCCTTTCTTGCCAGCCACGCTGTGGAGTACTTGGACGCGTGTGATGGAGCATTGCCCTGCATGAAAATCATGTTTTTCTTGAAGGATGCAGGCTTCTTCCTGTACCACTGCTTGAAGAAGATGTCTTCCAGGAACTGGCAGTAGGACTGGGAGTTGAGCTTGACTCCATCCTCAACCCGAAAAGGCCCCACAAGCTCATCTTTGATGATACCAGCCCAAACCAGTACTCCACCTCCACCTTGCTGGCGTCTGATTCGGACTGGAGCTCTCTGCCCTTTACCAATCCGGCCACGGGCCCATCCATCTGGCCCATCAAGACTCACTCTCATTTCATCAGTCCATAAAACCTTAGAAAAATCAGTCTTGAGATATTTCTTGGCCCAGTCTTGACGTTTCAGCTTGTGTGTCTTGTTCAGTGGTGGTCGTCTTTCAGCCTTTCTTACCTTGGCCATGTCTCTGAGTATTGCACACCTTGTGCTTTTGGGCACTCCAGTGATGTTGCAGCTCTGAAATATGGCCAAACTGGTGGCAAGTGGCATCGTGGCAGCTGCACGCATGACTTTTCTCAGTTCATGGGCAGTTATTTTGCGCCTTGGTTTTTCCACACGCTTCTTGCGACCCTGTTGACTATTTTGAATGAAACGCTTGATTGTTCGATGATCACGCTTCAGAAGCTTTGCAATTTTAAGAGTGCTGCATCCCTCTGCAAGATATCTCACTATTTTTGACTTTTCTGAGCCTGTCAAGTCCTTCTTTTGACCCATTTTGCCAAAGGAAAGGAAGTTGCCTAATAATTATGCACACCTGATATAGGGTGTTGATGTCATTAGACCACACCCCTTCTCATTACAGAGATGCACATCACCTAATATGCTTAATTGGTAGTAGGCTTTCGAGCCTATACAGCTTGGAGTAAGACAACATGCATAAAGAGGATGATGTGGTCAAAATACTCATTTGCCTAATAATTCTGCACTCCCTGTAGTATCTTAGAAAGTTCGATGTATTACAATCTGCTTATATCTATCTGATTGTCTATGCTACTGATCTTTGCGTTATTGAAAGCTTATTATAGTTGTCATCTTGTTACTGTGCTTATATGCTTCCTGGCTTTGAGATTGATGCATTTGCTACTAGATTGTAATCAATAGGGAATAAAACTCATAAAACTTCATTAAGGTGTGGTTATTCATGACTGAAAGGTCATGGTTGCGCCGAATGTTTATTAATGTCTAAAGTAAGATATATTTTGGTGTTAAATGTTGACAATGTTATTGACATATTGATTGATATTTTGATCAGTTATCTCGTCCTACGGTGTCTCACCACTGGGCCCAAAGATTCATTGGCCTAAAACGAGTCCTGATGTGTATGAATTAACATAGACGGACGCGTTAGCAATTTTTTCACGGCAACAGAATATCTTATGTGTTTTGTAATGCTGATGCTAGCATTGTAAGTCGTATGAGGCCAAAAACACAAGCATGAGCGCAGCTCGGCAAAGCCAGGCCTGGCTGAAGGGGTGAGACATGTAATGGGACCAACTTCATAAAATTACAGAACTTGACCACTTCCTCCAAACGTCCAGCGCTCCCTCTTATGCCAGAGGCCGGGACTTCTCGTACCAGTATGCCTCATACTCGCTTCAACACGTTTCAGCAGAATTAGCATCTCAGACGGGCTGCGAGATTACTTCCTAGGAGCGGGGCGGGCTCTTCCGGTAGAGCACGCAGGGCCGGTTTCTTCGTGGCTCGGTGGGCCGTCTTTTTCGAGGCGAGTCATTTTTTAGGACCAATCGCGGGGCTTACTGGGAAGTATCATCACAAAGCCCTCTTTTAGCCCCACCCCTTAGCTTGTCAATCACCTCGAAACCCGCCTCCTGGTCACCGCCCTCGCCTGTGCATCTTGGAGTTGGCTGGAGTCGGAAGGGTAGTGGCGGTGAGCGGATGCTTAACATCTGTCGGGAGGCGACAGGTAAGTCAGGCCCAAACTCAGTGCATCTGTGCAGAGGGGGGAGGATGTGAAACGGTGCAGCTGACAAGGAGGGAGATCTGAGGTTGTCAAAGGAGAATGACTGTCTGGACTGACCTATATAAGTTGAGGGCGAAGATAGACAGGGCGTATAGTTAGAAGCAACAAGTCAAGCATTTTCAGAAAGTATAGGCAGGAAGGCGTACGGTTGGATAACATGAGTTTACAGGTTCTGTGAGAGATGCTAAATGTCGGCTGTAATGATGTGAGTGTAGGTTTGGAGAGATGGAGTTCTTAGAGCGACAACAAAAGTAGGGATACGCTGAGACTCGGTGAGGATGCGGTGTACATTACGTGACAGGAAATAGACGTAGGGACTTCAGTTCAAGAGAGGATGGATATTGTGAGAGGGATAGTTTGTGTATGCACGTGATGGTGTGTGAGGTTGTACGCTAAGGAAACGTGGAAGGGATTTAATTACAGAGAGAGTGGTTGGTGCATGGGAGTAAGCATTACGTGAGACGGGACCATTCACCATCCCCTCGCCCCCTCCAGATTGTGGAATCAAGGGGGCTCAGGAGACCGTATCTTTCAAAGTGGAAGGTGAGGCTTAAACCGTGGCAGACAGACTTTGATTACAGGCTGCACATCGCTTAAATCTCCTTGAAGCTCTGTAACTGGAGGAGTAGACATCTATGGCCGCTTTGTTTTGTTGATTATTTAATTGCATCTTTGAGATGTCCAGCATCTCCGACCTAAACCGTTCTGTTTATCTAGCCAGGAGCTAGCAGAGGAAAGTAGGGCCGGAGATGGTACTTTAATTTATTGTATATGACATTCCAAACAGAAAATCACACCCTTGCATCTCATGACTACTATTAAAAGTCGACAATATATCAGGTAACCATGAAGTATTTATTAGCCTTCTCTACCACCTTTCCCTCCTCTCACACCGGTCTCCTGACAGCATAGAATTCTCTCAGCATTCTAAGTCAGACTCCTCATGGAGGTTTCAGTGGCGTAACAAAGGCCCCCGCAGCTCTCTTGATGCGGGGCGACCCCATCTCCAGTGGACCTCCTCAGCACAGTACACTATGCATGAGTGCAGGCCCAGGACTAGCTCCAGGGGGAGGGTGGACTCTACAGATACTTTGTAGGTGGGGGGCAGCTTAAAGTTTTGTTACACCACTGGGAAAGGTCTGTAGAACACAGGGATGGGGAAGATTCATACCAAAAGGATTGGGAACAACACTTTTAAACTTCCATATATACATATATAAAGTACAGAATGAAATGTGTATGCGGGCAATTGGCTGAAGTGCGGCTTAGATGGCGCAGATGACATCCACTTCTGGTGGCGGTGTCCAGGAGTTCAAATACTCTGGGAAAAAGTGGGCAAGATGATCATAAACAGATGAGCTGAGATAACCCTACCAATGATTGTATTTGGATTATATGAGGGTTTCGAGAGGAATATACACGATAAATTGGAGAAACCTCTGGCGCACCCGTTTTTGACTTGGTGCTGATAGCAAGGCAGGAGATATGCATTAAGTGGATCTCTAGTCCTTCTCCTCACTTATACTGATTGACTATCGTCGGTGAAGAGAATCTCTGACCTAGATTGTAGTAATGGCTCAGTTAAGTGTCAGAGAATGCGGGAACCTTTTCTGGCCTTCTACAGAGCTAACCTTCTCCGTTTACAGTCCGGGGAGACATAATACGAATTAACTCTTGGTATTTGATTATTGTAAGAGTCCAATGATTAAGCACTAAGATACAACATTGAGGAGGTGGGGGTGCAGATCTGTTCTGTCTGCCTCCCCTCACCCCTTATCTCCTCTCCTCAGGTTGATGGAGGCTGACCCTTGGTGTCAACCTTTAGCTAGGGATCTGACCAGAGTCGGGACACATTATGGCTCCTCCGGTCTTTTGTAATAAATGAGGACTCAAAAAAAAAAAAAAAGAATGAAATGTGTATTAAACTGAATGAATTAATTGCAGCTATCCACATGTATACATTTGTGTCAGTTTGATTGAAGTTGTGATACATATATTGAATTCCATACGCTAACTCTAATTCAATCACTGAACACAAAGCACTGATCTTTAGCGTTAAATGAAAAAGAGAAGGTTGTCACCTTACAGTCTCTGAACTGAACTCTATTCTGAACTGTATGCAACATAGTCTTGCTCCACATTGAATAGCAATAAAGTCTGTATAAATAAAGAACAATGCAGACCGACCAACACGTTGTGGGTAACTCGTGGCAACGTCTTCGGGACATGGGGTATTTGAATGTTTTAAATGCATATATTACTATCACTGTATGTTGGATGAAATGGTGTGAACATGCCTCAGGCTTGTAAATGGTAAACTTTTTAATGGTGTGCCTCCCCCACTCTCTGTTGGAAAAAAAAAAAAAAAAAAATACTGGGCTCTCAGAATGGGAACATATTTTTTCACTTTATTTTCTCGTATAAAATTAACAATGTATAAATATGTCAAATATATTTAAACACTGCAGTTATGATCAATTATCCTTTTAAACATGCAGTCAAATACATGATTGCCACCAAGGCCAGCTGTAGGGCGAACACTGATGTGGCCGCACCGGGTGCTGACCTAGATTGGGGGCGTTGACCTTAAGGGGTTGCTGTGTTTAGCAATAACTTACGAAACTTGTGATTTAAAAGCACCTGCTGAAAAGTTCCTTGTGCCTCCAGCCTTCTGGAAGCAATTAAAATGCCAACATACCTCTTATGATTAATGTTCCTGCTAGAGAGACATTGAGTTTTGTCTGGTAGCAGCTTCAACTCGGTATAAAGTAGCACAGAGGGTTACTGTGCCTGCTGTAAATAACAGAACTGTGTTTTATTTGGATAGCTGAGTGGATTAGTAAAACCAGCCTTTACTAAATTGTTAAAACAAATTAAATGTAAGTGAGAGAGGGGCTATGGAGAGATGAGGGGCACTTTTGCCTGGTGTTAGTGAGAGGATCCGAGGAGGTGGTCATGGGGTCGAGGGGGGTGCCAAAAAAGACTGTCGTACAGGGCACCACCAGTGCAAAAGCAGACCCAGATTGCCACCATATTATTCTGGTCAGCCAGTTCTTCCGAAGTGTAAAAGTGTGCACAGTGTGATTCTTTATACACTGAGTTTGAGGTCCTGTCCCTTTGACACCTACTCCCAGTCAGGACAAAATATGTTATTGATCATGCATTGCAGGATGGCTGACTGACACTCTCTTTTCACTAAAATTAAAACACTGTTATCAGCATGAAGTTTCTCTTGGCCAGTGTCTGGTGCCACTATGAGGATCAGTTAAAGACCCTGCAGGGGCCCACCCTCGAGTTTGAAGACCTCTGCCTCAAGAGATTGAGGGAGCTAGAATCATTAACTTATTAGTGGCACTCAAGTCACATTAGCCACACCAACATATTGAGTGTAGCTACCCAGACACATTTGTCAGATGATCCAAGAATTATCTCAGGGTCCTAGAATCTCTTGACATACATTAGCTACTAATTTATTACTTTTGTTTGCGCCAACCCACCAGCATCTGACAGAGTGTCATTACTTTATGTTGCTTGGGAAGAATTGAGTAAAAAAATGCTTCCTTTCCAACACTCCCGATTTATGTGGGAGATTCCTCATTTTGTGAGGTGAAAATCATGTTATTGTATGTTTCACCCATGTAGAACTTCATCCAGCTTATTCAAACTACAGGGCAAATTAATTTCCCCTGACTAATTTCTCTAAATTTCCCTCTTTCTCCAAACTGTTGGCATCTATAGAAATTAGGGGAGGGGGCTAACAAAGGGATTGAGTAATGTTTTAACATGAGCTGATGTCACAGAAAGTGTTATTATACCCGTAGCATGCCATTCACCTTAATGAGAATAAAAGGTTTATTTTCTAATCAAAGTTGAATGATATCTGGTGTTTACAGGGCTTAGAAACAGATGTGTGGTTTAAAACACAGAATTACAGATGCATGTGAATATATTTATAAGAGGTGCCAGAGAGCCAGGCAGCAAGATGGCTGCTGCCGGCAGAGGGAATAATATGTCCTGATCCCTGTACTGCGGGGTCCATAGTCTCCCTCCTGAAGGTGGATGCAGCTGGTGACGAGGCCCCCAACTGGCCGGTCCTGGTAAAATCCTACACTACGAATGTCCTAAGCTGAGAGGGGAGCAGTCCCCCTCTTGTGGGTTGCTGTCTGTTGGGCCTTCGCGGACTTGCAGGGGAGTGTATGGCCCCTCTTGGGGGCTGCCAGCCGGGCCATGGTGCCCCTTGGCTATAGGAGGGGGGTTGCTGCAGCAATGCTCTCCTGGCGTGTGTGCACAGCCACTGAAGACAGCAAGGACGGCCTGCTCCTGATTTGCTGCACGGCCACAGCCTGCATTTTGATCTCACGCGGGCTGGGTTGGAGACCTGTGCTGCTGCGACTCCCAGAGTCAGCAGCTGGCCCCCGCGGGCTAGGGATATTGCGACCCAACATGAAAATTGGACACTCCGCAGTGCTGTCCCAGTCATTGGGAGCTATTCACTCAGAGTTGCTGTGTGTCTGTGGTCTTGCCACAGCTGTTGGTCTGATGGTGTGAGGGGCCTGCATTGTGGAACTGCTGGTGACAAAGGATTTGCATGTGAGGGCTGAGCTCCCCTCCCCTGAGTCTGTGTGTTGTGTGGCTACTGAGCTGCACCACAGAGTTACTGCTGCCTGGTGAGTCGCCTTTGAGGGCTGTGTGTCCCCTTAAGTTTGTGTGCTGCGTGGTGCTTGAGCTGTTTTCTGGGGGCCACTATGAATGCCTGACACTGTTTTGGTGGCACCCGCGGATGTGGGAATGACTCCATGTATGAGGTGAGGGACACCAGGCCTGCTCGTGCCCCTTTTGGATCCCCAGGGGTGTGTCTGGACCCTGCCCACGGGCCAGTGGACCACCAGGCTTGCTCACCTCTTCTAGCAAAAACGATGGGCAAGCATGATTCCAAACACCAAAGCTGTCCTTCCCGGATCGGCGGGGCGTGGGTGCAGGCAAGTTGGCCTTTGCAGCCCTACTGCGAGATGTTCCTACAGAGACCCTCCTGGACCAAGACATTAAAGGCATGTCCTCTGACCTGAACCATAGCCTTGATTCAGTTGACACTAGGATAGACCTACTAACCACCAGGCTTGGTTATATGAAAGAGCAGCTAGACAAGCATTGTTGGCACATTGACTAATTGGAGTCCAGGCTATCGCAGGTTGAGGACGCACACACTACCACAAATGAATACCTACTCAGAATGGACAATGTCCTGAAGGTGATCAAAAATAAAGATCTGAATGCCAGATCTCGGCAAAACAACATGCGTATCTTGGGAATCAGCAAGTCAGCTGCTATGGATAGGATGGATACCTATGTTGTGGTCATGCTCCACTCTTGTTTGGCGAAGCCCTATCCCCCATGTTTGCAACTGAGCAAGCACAGGCCAGTAGTGGCCCATCTCCTCAGTTACAGGTACTAAGATGCTATCCTGAAATTGGTCTGGGAGCGCCATCACATACAGTATAGAGGAAACTCCTTTTTGCTTTACTGTTATTTTACACTGGCTGTGCAGACGGCCCTCGGAGAATTCCTGCTAGCCAAGACACTGCTCCAGAAGGCTGAAGTTGCGTACTCCCTGATTTACCCTGCTAAGCTGTGGGTTTTCCTGAATTGTAAAACCCATTTCATCACTGACCCCAAGGCAGCCCTGACATTTTTGCATAAGCTGGAAGCCACCCGGGTACCCGCTCAACCTCACTTGAGGCCTCAAAAAGCAGTAACTTCAGTGACAATGACTAACTATATGCTCACTTAGAGGTTACATTGGGATCCGCTGTGATTTGCTGTGCTGTGGACTTGGCTAGGCCTGGGTTGCCTAGTGTGGTCATCAGGTCATCCTGTGCTCACTATAATTACAGTACATTGGCTTGAAGCCTGATGTACTGTATACCTAGCTCATGTTGTACTCTGATGCCATGATTATCCCTCCTCCTCGGTCACCCAGCCTTTATCGCTGGGCTATTCGCATGGCCTCATGGCACCCTGAGAGATGTATTCCTCTAATTTTGTTGATTGTTCACATGTTGTGGGGGTAGAGAGAGGGAAGAAACATGGATGGTTCAGCCAATTTGGGGAGTTTAACTAAGTGGTGGGAAGGGGACACTCATTTGCTGTATTCTTGCAGAGTATATTTACACAACATAGCGCACACACACAGTGCCCTATTATGCTCGGAGATACCACTGCCGCTCCACCACTAGACAGCTTGCAGCTTTACACTATAATGACCACCTTTAGATGTCTTACTTTGAATGTGCGTGGGCTTAATGATCAGAGAAAAGCTCTGCTCATATTTGTTTATCTGTCATAGTTAATTTCATTTGTAAAGGTCTTCAATGGTGTACGGAAACTTCCATTTGTGATACGCAGGGTAGATAGGTAGTCTTACACAGCATGCTTCGGGGTTGGTCCTTTTCACTGGTCACTATTTACAGCCCTAATGTTGACAACCCTCATGATAGGAGGGGCAGCACACTTATCAGAACTACATATAATACCTGGTCTAGGATATATGTCTGGCTGGTGATGAAGGATGCTGTCCCCTGGGCTGTGGCGACTGACCATTTACCCAGATTTCTTTCCGACCACACACTGGTCGTCCTCGAACTGGCCCTCCCTGAGACACGCACCTGAGCACACTCTTGGAGGCTCCCTGCTAATGCCCTCTATAACCTAGTACTCTACGATTAAATCAGAACTGACATTCTAGATTACTTCTCTCATAACTCCCCTTCTGTCCCCTCTGCCTCCACTATATGGGAGCCCTTCAAGGTAGTAATATGGGGTGCCTGCATTGCCTAACAGGCTGGGGTCATGAAAGCAATACGTACTCAACTGGCCCGCCTTGAATCCGAACTTTATGGTCTTGTACTGATGTTCTTCGCTTCTGGGGACACGAGTATCCTTGCCTCTATCAGACAGAAGCTCAGTGAATACGATGAAGAGTCCACTCGAGAGACATATTTCCTCCACAGAGAGACTGTGACTTGGTGCTATGGCAAGTGGGACAGGGCTGGCCAAACATAAGCCGAATTACTCCACCGCCAATAGGCTGAACACACATCACAGGACTACGGGATGGCCAGCAGACACTGCATACAGACCCAGAGTCCTTCAAAACAACATGACATCCTTCTATACTAACCTCTATAGCTCAGCGATTGCCTCTGACCAGGAACTGCTTGGATAGTATCTCGATTCCACCCAATTGCTACGGCTCAAGAATGTTCACTAGAGAATGTTCACTGGCAGTATCTCGATGTTCCCTTCTCGGTGGAGGATATTATACAGATGGTCCAGAGCTTGCCGGGCGTCAAGACCTTCTGGCTAGATGGTTTCACTGTTTCCTTTTATAAAGAATATGCACTAATCCCTGCCCCCTGCCTGCTGGTGGTTTATGATTAAACTCTCCATGTTGAAAGCCTACCCACTATTCTACTTGAAGGGGTAAACGTGTCCATGCTGAAACCCAGGAAGCTGCTAGATCAGTACAACTCCTACAAGCCACTTTCAATTATTAATGTTGACAATAAAATACTTGCTAAATTTCTCTACCTGACTAACAC
Source organism: Pleurodeles waltl (assembly GCF_031143425.1). Lineage (NCBI taxonomy): Eukaryota > Metazoa > Chordata > Amphibia > Caudata > Salamandridae > Pleurodeles > Pleurodeles waltl. Next base: position 1,195,021,080 of record NC_090437.1, read on the forward strand.
CATTGCCACTTGCCATAGTCCACCTGGACCAGTCGGGGTTTGTATCCACCCATAATGGTCCCATAACTTACGCAAATGTTCGCACTTATGCATTCCATCGATTTCTTCCACTCAAGGCAGCAGCAATCCTACTTGATGCCACCAAGGCTCAAGGCATTTGATTCCCTTAGAATGGTCTTTCTTTTTCAAGCTACTGCAGTGATTAGGGCTCAGTCCTCAATTTGTTAGCTGGATTAAACTCCTTTATACATCTCTATGCACCAGACTGCGCATCATTGGCAAAATACTGCCTCATTACCTGTGACCAGAGGCACTAAACATGGATGTCCCCCTTCACCTATTCTTTTTTGTCATCGGCCTGGAACCACTGGAGACCCGACTACAACATCACTCACGAAGAGGACTAGCTTTCTATGGCAGAAGCGTCCTAGTTTCTATGTACGAACAATGTTACGCTATATCTGTGAGACCCTCACCTTAACACTCCCTCTGTGATCTGTGAAGTCATATACTTCTGCAGTCTCGCCGGCATCACCATAAACTGGTCTAAATCAGTACTGTTTCTTGTAATGGAGGTGACTGACTGCTTTACCACCAACCACCCATTGCAGTGGGTGGATGGGCCAGTCTGCTACCTAGGTAGCTGGCTTAGCAAGGACATTGGAGAACACTGGAGAGCCAACTATGGCAAGGTAAGATCGTGGCTTGAGGATCTTGTGCCAATCAGAACCCACCTGTCATTGTCCATGGTAAGGAGGATTGCAATCGCCAAGATTCTGATTTTCCCCAAGTTTCTTTATCTCTTCATTAATATCCCCATACACTTCCAACACACTTCTTCAGGTGACTTTGCACACATCTTGTCACCTTAGCCAGGGCCAGCAGAAAAAAAAGGATCACCTGGGAGACATTTACCCTTCGCTTTGAGCAAGGCAGTTTATGCGCTCCAGACATAGAACTTTATTATTACTGTGCACAACCACAGTTTGCGCACTACTGGCAATACTCCCTTCCATTCCCGTCTCACTTGACAATTGACTTAGGCAACAGACCTCCTTGTCCATTACGTACTGCACTATATTTGCCTGTCCGCTACCCTGACATGATGATTGACACTGCCACCTGCACGACTTGGCGTGGGACAGATTACGCATCCACGCTTGGCTGACTTGCCTGTATTCACCCCCATATCCCCCTGAAGGGTCACCCACTTCTCCCAACAGTGGCAGGCAACAAAACTCATTGCCAACTTTCTAGATTACGTTAAATAACGTGGGTGACCTCTGCACAGTGGATAGCTTCCTTACAGTATAACACCTCCTTTTGCTCCCACAATGTGCCCCACTAGACGTCTTTACATGCTTCAAGCTCTGAGCATCAATCCAGACTCTGAACAACACGTTCCCTACAGTCCCTACCCCCCCACATTTCATGCATTAGGTATGATACTGGTGAATTCACACATCTTTATTCTACCATGCAGGAGAAATCTTCTTTATGCACTCTGAGGCCTGCCTTGACTGGGAGGCTGAGCTTGAGCCGCCACTAACCATGGCACAATGGCGATATTGCTGCAGACTGAACAAATACCTCTCTCCCAACTATAAACTGCACTTATTACACACCAAATTCATTCATAAAATGTATTGCACTCCTGCCCAGATGCATCCCATGAGCTTCACTGAAGAGGCATGATGCTGCAGATGTGGAGCTGATAATGCTTCCTTTGTCCTACTTGTGTGGGAGTGCCCTGCGATTCCACACTTCTGGACAGAGGTCTATGATGCTGTCGCCCAGATTACTGACCACTGCCATCCACAGACTCGATGATAGTCCTCCTGGGGTTTGTCAAGGACACTCCCAGCAGAGTTTGGTGCCTCACTGCTTGGCTATCACTTATGGCCAAACTGAGGGTCGCAATAAAGTGGGACTGCCACCCCGCTCCACGCCCAGAGAGATGTGGCCTACTGTCAGTAGCAACTTACTGGTAGCTGATTCCCCAATCAATCAATCAATCAAACATTTATAGGGGGCAGCAAATCACATGGGAGGGTCTCGAGGTGCTGGAGCTGTTTGCTGCTGCATGGAGGTATGATTATTCAAACATCCAGGTCTTTAGTTATCTTCTGAATCACTAGAGTCAGTGCGGTCCTGAGGTGCAGGGGGAGGTTGTTCCGAGCCTTAGCCACCAGTTGCGAGAAGGAGTGTCCTCCGCTGCAAGGGAGAGGGAAGCTGATCTGAGGTGTCTGTTCAGTTGGTGGAAAGTCAGCCGTTTGTTGATGTAAACTGGTCCGTCGTTGTGTAGGGCCTTGAGGGCGTGGGTCAGCATCTTGAACTGGAATCTCTTCTGAATCGGGAGCCAGTGTAGTTTCTTGAGATCAGGTGTGATGTGGGTCCTGCTTAGGAGGTCTCTTCAGTAGGCGTGTTGTGATTCCTACATAGTGTGTTTCCGTAGTCCAATCTGCTGGTGATGAGGCTTGTGTGACAGTCCTTCTGGTGTTTGCTGGGAGCCACCTGAAGATCTTGCGGAGCATGTGAAGGGTGTTGAAGCAGGCGGATGAGACTGAATCGATTTGTGCCTTCATGGATAGCTTGCTATCCAGGATGATGCTGAGGTTGCAGGCATGGTTGGGGCCGGTTGTGGGTTGTGATCTGCGGGCCACTATGTGTCCATGGCAAAGATGAGGACTTCTCTTTTTTCAGTGTTGAGTTTGAGACCGGTGTCCTTCATCCTGTTTGCTATGTTCATCATGCATCAGTGGAAGGTAGCTTTTGTGGTGGCGAGATCTCCGGACAGTGAGAGTATGAGCTCTGTGTTGTCGGCACAGGAGATAATGTTGAGTCCATGTGATCTGATGGTGACGGCGAGGGGGGTCATGTAGGTGTTGAAGAGGGTCAGGCTGACGGACGATCCTTGGGGGACTCCACAGATGATCTTTTTGGGCTCTGATGTGAACAGTGGGAGACGGATTCTTTGGGTTCCGCCGGTGAGGTACGAGGCGATCTATTTGAGGGTGTTTCCTTGAATCCTGATGTGGTGGAGTCTGTTGAGCAGGGTGCGGTGGGAGACTGTTTCAAACATGGGGGCATGCCCTAGGGCTCCTGCTGGGTAAATATATGGCCCCAATTCACCACATATGCATCCTCACTTGGTACACACGCTGAAACCCAACGCACGCCTGGATCCCCTCTCCCATGAGTGGCCTTTCTCCTGGGGCTCTACCTTGTATATACCCAGTTGCTTGATCGCTCACCTCGTGGATCCTTAGGCTGACATGCCACCAGTTATGCACAGCGACATCCGTACACTTTCCATTAGTAACTCCATGCACTTGTATATTGCCAGTAATATTGGATCAGGATAGTACACTTTTTTATTGATTGATGGATTTTTATGGTCACCTTTCATTGCTCCTACACATGACTAATGGACATTTCTTGCTGTGCAGACTCTTATCTTTTTATTACTATTTGTTTCCTTTACCCTTGTTACTTTGTGCTACCATTTCCTCCCATGTTTGATATGTTGTACAGAACTTGGAGTAAAACTTCAATTAGTAAAACGTGACTAAAAAAACACACACACACACACATATATATATTTATCGTGTATATACTGTGGCAAGTAGGTACTTATAGTTAGGACCATGTTTCCACAGATTTTTTTTTTTTTACTTGCCTATATCTTTGGCGCCGTTTGACGAATCTTCGTGAAATTTTCCCAAAAATGTGTTCCCGAGAATCTTGTTGTACATGGAAAGGTTCGGGGTGATCCGTCAAACGGGGGCCAAGAAAAAGAGTGGGGGTCAAAAAAAGTGCATTTCCAATGATAATTCCAATGTGGATTTTGAACACGACTACAGCCAGAAGTGCTGGACGGAATTATACCAAATTTGGCAGAAAGGTAGCTTTTGGTGCAGAAAGAGGCTTTTTTGTTGTTTGTGTACATCCTTTCAGTAGTTTTTGAGATATTAAAACAAAACGAAATATAGATATCTAGAGGTGCGAAGGCTTCGCTCATACTCTCGATCTTGTGCTGAGATTTGATTGGCTGCTAACACTTCAACAAGGAAGTGTTGGCAACCATCTTGGGTCTCTGCTTTAGCCGAGTCCCAGAAAAATGGTTACAAAAATAAGAAAAGGGGCAGGTTAGGTACACCCTGATCTCTTAGCTTTGGTATTGGGGACCACAGCGGGGCAAAAAAAAAAAAAAAACACTTTTTAAACAACATTTGGCAGTGAATTTGACATGAATTTGCAGCAAAAAATGTAAAAAAAAAAACAAGTGCGGTATGCCACGCTTTTTTATTCTAAAGCCTCTGGGTGGGCCAGGTACCGGGGGTATGTGAACATATTTTTAAAATAAAGCAGAGGGCACATGGGGCCCCCCTCCTAGGGCATTTTTATGTCCTGGGGCGCATCCTCCCTCCCCCGATTGAATAGAGGTCGAGCCTGGGTAATGAGTCCCCAGGGCCAAAATTGGCTGAGGAAGGGGGCCACGCAGCCCCCCCATTGAATAGAAGTGGGCCCCTGGGATGGGTTCCCAGGGTCCTAAATTGGTTGGGGAGAGGTGGCAGTGCTGCACCCCCATTGAATAGTGGAGGGCCATGTGGGATGGGGTTCCTGGGGCTGAAATCGAACAGGGGAGGGAGGCCGCTTGGCCCTCCTCCCCTAGAGTCCATAGGACTCCCTTTAAATTTCTAAGAGTATGCAAATGTGCAAATCACCTGGAAGCTGCTCACACTTGGCCCCAATCCTTCACGTTAGTAGTATGCACACCTTCCCCCCCTTTTGCCAGGATGATGGATAGCATCCGCAGTGCATTTCTCGCCGATTTTGATGGATCGTTCTTGATGCCGAGGAATCTGAGGACATCTCTACAAAACAAAGAAGCGCTTACTTCATACAGATAAGAAGAAGGACCTTGATTTGGTGGAGATATACATCTTTGTAGTCTCGTTGGTCTCTCTATACGAGGATTCATCTTATCTCTGAATTCTAGATAAACAGGCAACAGGAACAATTATGTTGCCAAAACACACTGGTCACTGGTGACAGTTCCTTGTGCTTCATTATACAGCTGTAGTGTAGAATACATACTGGACTTTTTCCCAAGAAGGCCGAAAGAACTCTAACATACTATGAAAGAAAACATAGAAATTCACTTAAAAAAACAAAGGTTGTAAGGACGGTATAGTTTGGTTCAGAATTTACTCGCACAAAACCAGAGAAATTTGGCAGTTTTAGTTATTTCTAGTAATTATAACTCGTGCCCACACCATGCACTGCTAATTACTCCAGATATTACAGCACAACTTTCAGAACATCTTTAAAGATATCAATGAAACATTAGCAATCAAATTATGAAGAAAAAACTGTGCATGACAGGGTCATGTATGTGTGCACGTCTGTATATATATATATATATATATGTGTGTGTATTTATATTCATTAAAAATGGCTGTCTCACTGCAGAGCTTTAAGTACTACCAGCTATGAAATAAAACACAAATTAAGGAAAGGAAAGATTAATTTATGAAACTGTTCAGTCTAAGGCTGTTATGCTTTATATTTAAAACACTTAAGTTATCAAAAGTGGCAACACCTAAAAAGATGGTAAGTTTGGTATTACTTTCAAGATGGCTGTTTTTTTCACTGAGAGAATAAAATACTTTGAGTGTACTTTTTAGACAATACTTTGATGCAACTGCTCAGATGAGTGTAGGAGGTGACTCTTAATTTTAGTCATATGTTATTCCCCATAGCGTTCTTTACCTTTGCTAATCACCACCTTTTAGCACTTTAATACTTTCATCCAGAACAGAGGTGGAGCTCTAGAGGAAATGGTTTCCTAGTTACTTCTTCAATTGTGCCATTCCCTCCCCATAGTTGACAATATAAAAGGTTACATACTCCTCGTACCTCAGCAGGTCAGGTTAGGATTACTGCGTGAAAGGATACTCGCCGATTTGTTAGTCCTGGCTGACCCCTCGAGGCAGTAAACCTGATCTAAAATTGAGGTCATCTGGATCCCAAAGGTCCTTACAATTTGGCTCCTATGCAGTGGATGTTGGGTGTTTAAATTGGTCAGCAGATCCACCCAATATTTGTTTCGTAATTCCCAAGTTTCCATCTGAAACAGTTTTCTTTGTATTAACTAAAACGTGTTTATGCCCTTCCAAAAATGTTTGGACGGGATTGATAACTCTGCCATCAAGGATGCTACAGGTGTTGAGCATTTTTACATCTTTCCTCATCTTGTGCTGCACTTGAACTTGGTGTTTGTATAAATTTATTCAAGGTTGTTTTGCAGATTTGAGTTGGTATGGTTGAATCCTGTGCCATGCGATCAAGCAAAGCTATATTCATTAAATTATTTGTTGTTATGTCTGATTTTAGACTGAGACTTAGCTTTGTTGGAAGAAGCTGCAGTAGGCTTATTAAATTGTCAAGCTTCATCAAATTAGAGGTGCTCTCCATTTCTGTTGAAAGTTTTGTATCCACCCCGATGAAGGTTTTATGGAAGGAGTTCCAAGTAATTGAATTATCTTGAATTGATTTTAATAGTATAACCTGTTCATTCATAAGAGCTAAACTGAAATTCCAAGGCTTTCCTCATTTTCTTGAGAGTGGAGCTATTTACACCCATTGCAGAGAGAACAGGATATACTGGAGGAGTTTCTGAATGCTTTTCCAATGATTGTTCCTGGCTGAGCAAGTCAGGAACTTTTGCTCTGGCCTTTATTGATGGAGAAGATTGATAGTTGCTTTGATTGGTGGTTAGATTGCTCAGCTCTATCAACTGGTCCGAATTGTCAGGAACACTTGCTAGCTCATTTTGTATGCTTATGACATAATTTATGTTTTCACTTTTAGCTAGCTTGATTTATTCTGGCTCGATGTAGGAGCCAGTATGTCCTGGGATGGGGGCTCCTCAAGCTCCTCTCTCCCGAAGATTGAACTGCTTTCAGAACGTGTTACGTTGAAATCCGGTATCAAGGACGCTATGCACCTCGGCTTGAGTAACAATTGGTCCTTGAGGGGAAAGTCTAGATATTAAAGTGGTATTAGTGCAAAACTTTATTTTTGGGGTTTCCCTATCTTTCCATTTGGCTCAATCAGTGATGAGTTTCCATTCTTAGGAAAGTACTTTAAATGACTACTGATTGATGTCGTTGACAGGCAAAAGGTGATTGATTTCTGCTTTAAGCGCACCAAACGGTCATGTAATCCTTGTCACCCAGACAATAATTGTTCATGCATTAGAGTGTGATCCTTCTGTTGGCAAACTGCAGATGTGCTTTTCACTAAAAACACATCACTGTGATCTGAAAACTGAGGGCAGTCTGTAATCGCTCCTTGAGATACCCCCTCACTAAAGTCCTGTGGGTCTGGCTAAGGAGCCGGTCTGTGCTCCACATCTGCCGTTATCGATATTGATGTTGTTAGCCCTTCCCAGCAGGACATAGAGTTTTCCTTTATTCCAGGACCCCCGGCGTCTGCCGCTGGTTGTTTCAACAGCTTTGAACCTTGGGCTAGATTATGATTGATAGTTTTCCTGGACCTTTGCTGGCGAGTTTTCATTGCACTTCCGGTCTCTGGAGATCACAGAATTGAGGATGTAAAGGTTCCAGAAATTTGCAATATCTATGCTGAAAAGCACGATGTTTCCCAAAAGTTGAGTCAATTTTTCCTACACTCTATAGATCAGTTTGAACTCTGTGTGACCAGATATCTAATTAGATCAGTTAGGTTATATTGGACCACGACTGTACACACTAGTAGTTGTAATGTAAATATGTCAAAGTGAAAGCTCTCACTCGCACTCACCCATAGCCTTGCCTACCAGCTACACCTGGGCCACCTTCTCGAATACGTCATGCTGCCTCAGTTTGTCAGTGAGTGAGGTGACGGTGACTGTTACATCAGCTTGCCACTCGGTCACAGCTGAGACCACCCCGGTCCATCCCACACGTCTTCCTTCACAACCTGGTTCCGCAGCCGTGCCCATCTGCTGCCACCTCCCACCCCGAACGGTCAAAACCACTCATTGCCAGCAGCCAAGCGCTCACCCAGTGGTGCTGGCGTCTGGTGATGGAAGCATCACGACACTGAGGAAGGGACACCAGGCAAGCAACGAATGGCCGGCGGAATCTTCCCCAGGATGCGACGCAGTACAAGAGGACCTGGTGGGACCTGAAGGGAGTTAAGCTGAGCGCCAATAACTTTCTGGACCAGCTGACAGTACCACGGGTATGTACACTCCGGGCCACCCAGCCTCCGAGCCTAGTCAGCAGAGCAAAGGGAAGACGTGGCTAAGCAGTCTCCAGTGAGACTGGGTGTTGTTGGAAGAGATGCAAAATAAGGCAACGGTACTCCCTCCCATCTGCAAGCAGTAGATATCCCATCAAGTAGAGTCTGTTCTGTTCTTCAACAACGATAGATCTCTCATGAGCAGGAGAACCAAGCCACCCCATGTCACATGCCATTCATTGATGTTTATTCCCACCATTTGCTCCCTATTTTCGTGTGTTTTTTGGGGCAACCTTGTACCTGTAGACCATTTCCCCCACAACGGCACAGTGGTCCATCCACTTTAACCATTCTGCCACAGGGGGTGCGTCCATAGCTCACCAATATTTAGCAATGTTTCTTTTAGCCACAATTGTGCCCGAACCAGCGAACAGTTTCTCATGATGTGCACCGTCCCACCCACTAAAGATTCCCAAAATGAGCAATTTCGGATCCATCGGGTTTAATTCACACATCACTTTTCAACTTATCCTTTCAAATGTTTTGCATTTCTCAGATTTCCAATCAAAATGTAAACCTGTTCCCACTTCCTCATTATCCTAGCTCATTATAGCTCAAATGTGAGGCTTCACTTGTGATACAACCTCTGCTATGTAGTCCTCCCCATTTTGCCTGGAGTTGATAACATTTTATATGTTTCTGAAACTATCTCGAGTGTACGATGCAAATGTAGTGCATCCCCTTTCTAAGGCACATAGGTATTGTGCCTCCACTTTGATATTTGTTATCAGGGCAATAATATTTCAGAAGAAGGTTTGCACTTACACTGTCCACACACGGTGCACAAAAGTACTTTATTGCAGCAATGAATGTTCAATTACTGAATACAGAAACATAACACCTCTTCCTTATCCAGATTTGGAAGGAGCCACGTTAATAATATATGCCCTATCCATAAACTCCAACTGGACTGCAGAGTACATAAGGCATTTCATAACAGTGTTTTGAGTCATATTTCCATATAAGGACTAATAAGTAATACTCAGCTGAGAGTTCTAGCTGCTTCTCCTTCTCCATCTCGTTAAGTGTGGGATGACATCCAAGCACACAACCCAACCATCTGCTGCAGACCACCCCGGATCCCATGTGCAACATTGCTCGAGTCCCTGTTCGAGATGATCCTCATTAAACACATGGATTTCCTGCTTGGTCCCTTGCACTGGGGACACGTTCCTGCTGCTCACTTAATGGCTGGTCCATGATAAAGTACTACGTGCTACCAATTGTCAGCCTACAGTTTCGTAAGCAGAACAAGGCTACATTGCTCGCCTTCAAGAGCAGCCCAAGACCTCCCATGATGCCAGAACACATCTTTCTCATAGATGCCTCTTGTTTGTTCATTACAGTGATTTGGAGGGCGCTCATGCTCTCCAGGCGCTCTAATGTACCACCCGCATGGTGAGACCACTCCAAGGATCTGATTGCTGGATCCTGGGCAAGCTGTCAATTTGGTTTTTCCATATTCATTATTTTGCCTGCTGCAGCTGATACAAAACCTACAATGCATAGAAAAAAATACATCATAATATCATGATTGGTGCACTCATTGGATTATACAAATGTGCAACGAGGTGGCCTTCCACTTTATCAGATAGCTTGCACATTATAGTATACCTTGCAAAATTCAGCAGCAAGGTTGCCACTAAACCTTAGTAAATTTAACAATGTTTCAGTGGCCCTACCCTCTTATACTGGCTGCAAGTAGTAAGCAGATTACATTTACGTTGGCTTCCATGATGTATTAGCACATCAAAGGACCAGCACTAGTTAATCTTCAAGAAAGAAAATACCACCTGTCTTCCACCTCATAACCTTAGATCAAGCCATCAATGTCTCCTTGTTACTCCATGGTCCTCTCATTCGGAACTTCTTGCCAGCAGAAGCCACAAAAAGCTAAACTTCTCAGCTTTAGAAAGGCACCAAAAAACGTTCTTTATAAAAAAATATGTAGATTTTAGACCTTCTCTGCACTATCTTCGCTCTTAGTTTGCGGTCTAAGGGCCATATGTATGAACACATTTTCCCATAGACACAGAATGGACAAAATCCTTTGATACATCTGGCCCTAACTGTTAAAGTAACACTTTTAAATATAATCTAGTCATCTAGATGCAATTTGGTTTGTAGAGGGTGCCTTATAAATCAATAAATAAGTCCTCACAAGTGCCTCCTCTGCCCTCAAAGGTCTGCCCTTGTGAGGGACTCTTCTCCGTCCCTCTCTTGGCACTTCATCTCTCAAAAACAGCTTCCTGTGAACTCCATATTTCAGTTTCAGCTCATAACGTGACTCCTTTATCCATCCCACTTACTCTTATGCATAGCCCTTGTTTAGTACTGAAACGCCCGCTTCCTACTACTAGCAACCTCTTAATCAACTCACTTTATGACCTGGGGCCAGAAGTACAATTTACTGGTCGCAGAATACTGGTCGCAATTTGCGACCAGTATTTTTGTGCAGATTAAAAGAATTTTCAGAACTGACCTATGTTCGGTTCTTAAAATTCCGAATCTCAGTGTGTCTCAATCTGACCTACCTCATGAATATTCACGAGGTAGGTCGCAAATTGCGACTCACTTTCATTGGAGTCCATCACAGGCAAGGTGGCCTGCTTGTGATAGCAGACCGGCATGTTTCTGATTGTTTTTCAATAAAGTAAACATTTTATTAAAATGGAGCCTGTTTTCCGTAAAGGAAGGCAGTCTGCATGTAAAAGGACAAGTTTACTTTTTTGGTTGGTTTGTGTGAGTTTGCAGTCATCGCCTGAACCACTGCCTATTCCCAAAGAAACGTTTTTATTTTAACATTCCCAGCGGGGAAGGAGTCCCTGATGGACACCGTCCCTTTTGCGAATAGGTTACTCCCCCCAACTTCTGAGTCAGTAACTTTTCAATGGGCTACAGCCACTATTTTGTCCTAAACCTTTAATTCACATGGATAAGAACCGTTATTTGGAAAAGACACCCACAGCACCCCCCTTCCAGATAGCAATTCCTTATCCATTTCCAGACCCATTTTAAGAGTTGGTAAAAAGCAACCGACTTCTAAAATGTGATTAGTGCATTGCTAAAAGCAACATTTTTTGTTGCAAACACTGAATTAGAGCGCTTGCGATGGAAAAACTGCTTTGTACATCTGGCCCATTAAGAGCCGCCCTGACATCCAAATTTCTATGTTCATCCAAAGCGACAGAGTATTCCTCATGTCTTGGAGAGTATTCTTATGGTTCCTCTTGTGCCAGCCTAGAAAGCTCGACAGCCTAGAACAGTGGTTCTTAACCTGTGGTCCGGGGACCCCAGGAGGGTCCGCAACACCTACTCAGAGGCGGCAGTGACTGCTTAGAAAATAGAATAATATTAACCCATTCATAAAGCGTATATAAATTAAAAAGGACATTCTGTAAATGTGAAAAAATTGAAATTAGAGGCTTAAAATTAAGTTGGTATGCTCAATAATTTTGTCAACATTACAAGTCCATCAAACTGAATGTAGTATGGACGATGAATGGACTCAATTGAATTTAGAAAAGTTCAACCTTCCTATTAAAATGAAGAGTTGGATTTTTTCATATTTGTTTGTGAACTAAATTAAATATTTTATCATTGTGTATTTGTTTGATGAATGTTTGTTTCTGTATTTTTGTAAGCTATTTTGCAGTTTAAATCATTGAAATTGTTTAGGCCGGAGCCCCTGAGTTCCAGTAATGACTCAGTGGAGGTCCCTGGGTTCCAGAAATGATTACGTGGGAGTCCACATAACTCAACAGGTTAAGAACCACTGACCTAGAGGATGTAAAAAAACATTTATACAAAGAAAGCGTTAAACACATCCACAAGCCACATCTAGATACAGGGTGAGAAAGACCTGGATTTATTGCATTTTGAAACGAGGGTCTTTGGCTTTAATCTACGCCCTCCATGTTTCCTCAATTCTTTCATCCTCTCTGGTGGAGTATGTTCAAACATATTAGTTTGGCTGTGACCAAAGTACTGGTGGAGTCTTTTCTATGGTACTCGCTCTGCTAACTAGTGCTTCAAGGAGAACTTTGGGATGGACATTACACAACTTATCATTTTGCTGAATTACTGTATTGTAGTCCTTGTGCTTTCTTGTAACCACCTTTATGAGTTGGTGTTCTCTTGTGCAGCTAGTTGACTTCCGCCAATAAAAGGTAATATGTGATATCCTACAACAGGTGTGACTTTTATTATGTCTTATGTGTACATACACATTTACAAACAAACATGAGGAACAGGATGTAAGCGTGATTACAGGGCTAGGACTATCGTAAAACACCACACTCCCTCTTGATGTCTAGGAGTCATTTCACTCTAAAGCTCCAGAATCCAACCAGCTGAGTTACACTAGTTACCAGTGGATGGCTCTGTCAAAATTCATGTTTCTCTGCATCACCCACACAGCCATTTACTACTAAGTCCCTTCACAACTCAAGCTTAGGACCACCAAACGCAGGCGGTTTAGACAACTTCTGTCAAAAAACATCAACTTCTTGAAAGTTGCAGGAATCCGCCTCTCAGTCTTGGCTATATCACTGTGGTGCTCCCTCCCCCCAACCCTGTGAGATGCGCGTGCCCTCGGAATTTGAAACAAACTGAAGACCTAACTTCTCAATGAACTACCTGCGTTGCTGCTTCTGTCAATTTCTGATTCATTCTGCATCATCCACCCCAAATGGTACCTTTCAGTCCAGAGCCCCATACTGTATGAAGTGGCTGTTTCCAACTACATGCTACAAATGAGCAATGACTACATTGTGTTTTGTGATGTTGAAATAGATGAGGATACATATATACATATTTTAGCTGAATTTGACTTTTAGTTACTGAACAGAGCTGTTGCTAAACTTCTGACAACAGTAAACAATTAAAGGCAAAGCCAATAGACTTGTATCTCTTTAATATGAAGTGTGCATTCATGTTCAGATGTCGATTTTTGGTGGGTCGGGAAAGTCTGAGCAATAGATAAAGATACCTTTAAATACTGTGTTCATCTTGTCACATTTTCGATGCTTCAACTACGGAGATCAAATATGATGCTATGTCTTCTGACAAGTTTCTGCCTATTCTTTTGGCATGGGATTGGTGTTTGTTTTTCTTTCTCTGACTGGAAAGATGAGATGGGGGTTTAAAGTGAATTATGTGACAGTCTTGGGGTGTCGTTCTTTTGCAAGGCACAACAAGATGTAAATATCAGTAAATTAACTGAAAGCAGTTAGGAAAGCAAAAATAAAGTATTTTTGTAATTCTGAAGTGTGCTGGAAACAGAGATTTCAATAGGGTCAAAAAAATAAGGCCCCTTTAATTGATGATGCCCAAATGATAAATATTTACAGCAACCCCATATCCACACATTGTCATTTGAGTGCTGATTGCTATATAGTTTATCGGTTAAAGTGTATGTCTTTGCAAAGTTAGTGACCATTGCAATAAAAAAGTGTTGTATGTAAATGACAGCCCGCTACCACACAATGCTTTAGTTACACTGAAAAATTACCCCTCCTTATGCCCATTAAAGGTGGGTGGGTTGTGACCGTTTGTCATTCTAAACAGTGGGTCGTAGTTCTAAGCAAAATTGGGAACCACTTGTCTAGAGGATATTGGTACCTGTTGCCAAATAACTAGAGAGAGCTAGCAAAGCAACTCAGAGGGACCCATGACCCACAGCCAGGCTGGTCTGCAGTTTTATGTCAGGCTAGCAAACACAAAACTATTGTGCTGCAAAAATATTGTATCAAGAATATCGACTACCAAAATGTTGTCAAGGTAAGTATGCATTTGTAAGTATAGATTTTACGATTCTTCTCTCCACAGCTACATAAGCTGTAGAGCCACATATGTCACCGGGCAGTAACCTTTGTGGGCGTTTATCACAAAATAGTCCTGTCGGGTGTACGACTCGTCAGTTCTGTAATGTGATGGTTGGGCTGCAGAAGTGCGGACACACTAAGGGGGCACCATGCTCGTGTGACCTTCTCAGGTGCTGCCCACCATTGGATTGGCCATATTTGGGATCCTGCATTACATGACTAATCCGACCCCCACATCTTCCTCACCAGCAATGGCCTCACTTACCACACACGCTGGCGAGCACAATCTCGGGGGCAGCAGAGTAGCTCATTGTCACGCACAGATAGGGTGACCAGATTTTGAGGAGCAAAAACCGGGACCGGACAGACATAGAAGAAGGACTAAAGACTTTACTCTCACTTTTATATCTGGCCTGTCCCGTTTTTTTTGCGTAGCTTTGTGAATGTGTGCCTATACGCACGCGTGTGTGTGTGTGTGTGTGTGTGTGTGTGTGTACACACACACACACACATACACACTTACAAGACTACATACATAAAATTAACTATGGCTTGACCTCCCACCCTGCACCCACAAACCGCCCCCTACCAGCCTCTCTCTGCTTTCCACTCCCTCTCTCTGATGGGAGCAGACAGGGGCCTGTGTTGCCTGACAGTAACAGATACATTACTTTAATTATTTCATACTTTGTAGGCGTCTTTAACTTATCCTTCCCTAGATGATCTGACTTTATTTAATAATCTGACCTTTGTCCCAAAAAACGGGACATTTATTTAAAATTAGGAGAAGCGACGGGACACCGGGACAATCCTCTAAAAACCGGGACTGTCCGGGGAAATCCGGGAAGTCTGGTCACCCTACCTTTAACTAGGAGCAAGAGCCCCGAACCAAAGGACACTGTCCCCAGGTCTCTCTCAAGAGTAGTTTGCCTGGAGTGAACAAAGGAATAGAGGGTCAGAGCCCTGACAGCTGTCGGTTAACACTGACGGTTTTATTTTTTAGTAATTAAGAGCCCTATTAAGAGTTTGGCAGATGGGTACTCTGTCACAACTGTGACTGATATGAAGTACCTTACGATATAACACATTTGAAATAAGACAGATGGATCTCTGTCAAATGTGAGAAGGAGTGATCCATTTACTAAACTCTAAATCCGGCCCTGGGTGTCTTGGTGAAGGTACGACAGGCCTGAACGATCGTACCATCCATGTAATTACCTTTGCTTGAATGCTGAGGTGACTAAGGGCTGAAGATAGATTCGTATGTGGTGCACATTGACAATCAGTTTTACCAGGCAAACCCGTTTCTTCCGACAGTTCACCAATGTGTGTAGATCCCGACGCAGCAGGTGATGCTTCCTGTCTTCAGAGGGCAAGTACATGACATGTTTCCTGAATGCACAGTATACAAAACCCACTGTATGATATCTGAATAATAACCATGCATATAGCAAACAACACAAATAGATGGCACATAATACCCAACTCTGTTGTACTCGTGTTATCGCTCCGAGAAGAATGGCAGCTTGAGTTGGCCCTGCAAGAACTCAGAATGACCCACTGCAGATACATGCAGGTCTCAACAGCATAACGCCATGATCCATTTTAATAAGACTGGAGTTTGTGACTTGTAGAGTAGACCTGGATCTGTGCTACAGATAGACCAAGTCACTGAACTCTCTTATAGGGCTGGAAGCTGTGACCAGCGTGTTGGTTGCAATGCTGTGCAGCTGGCACACAGACCAGCTGAGCCCTCTAACGTGTTGGAAACCGAGGCCTGCTGGATGCACCCTCTGCAGAGGGTGGCTTAAACCACTGTCGTTCAGCGGGTTAGTACCCAAGCCCCCGTACCCCTGCGAGACATCACCCCACGACCACCTGCATGCGAGGAAGGCCGTGCCAGGTAGCATCAACCTGAAGTCTGTAGCGCCTAGGCGCCGTAGCTCTGTACCCTGCCCGCAGAGTAAGGAAGCCGCGAACAGAGGAACCGTAGAGAGTGTTTGCGCTGTGCCTCTAGCAGGATGCTTATGTTTCATCTTCGAAAAAAAAATTTTATTTTCACTTCAACTTGAGAGCTAAAGGGAAGTTATAATTACACTTTGAAAATAGTATAAACCTGCAGTTTCGGTTTGTGCGTCTTGTCCCTCGAATGTACCTCATTATGCAAGCCATGGCGGGAGAGCCCGCAGTACCGGACTCCAGTACCATGCAGTACCGAGCCTGGAGTGGTGCGGGTTATGGCCTCGGGAGAGCATGCAGTGCCCGGCCCCAGTACCATGCTGTACCGAGCCTGGAGTGGTGCAGGTTATGGCCTTGGGGATACCACAGTGCCCGGCTCCAGTACCCTGCAGTACCGAGCCTGGAGTGGTGCAGGTTATGGCCTTGGGAGAGCCCATAGTGCCCGGCTCTAGTACCATGCTGTACCGAGCCTGAAGCGGTCCAGGTTATGGCCTTCGGGGAGCCCTTAGTGCCCAGCTCCAGTACCATGCAGTATCGATCCGGGAGTGGTGCAGATAATGTCCTTGGGACATCCCGCAATTCCGGGCTCCAGTACCATGCCGTACCGAGCCTGAAGCAGTGCAGGGTATGGCCTTGGGAGAGCCCGCAGTGCCCGGCTCCTGTACCATGCAGTGCCTAGCCTGTAGTGGTGTAGATTTTGGCCAAAGCACCAGGCGTCCTTGTTTGTACTGTGTGCCGTTTGTGGTTCGTATGCAGATTCTGTCCACATCGGCGGTGCCTGTTATAATATCGCGGCTAGACCGCCCCCTACTGTCCTTTCCTCCTTACCCTATCCATTAATGTCTTTATTTTATATGTGGTCGAATAGCGCCAACATGGTCCTCTATGGAAGGACGGTGCACTTTACCGAATATAAACATAATTCACTTTAGACCAGTTTACATATAAAGAGTTTATATAGCATACATAATACACTGGATTCTGTAACCACTGTATAAATAAATAAATGCCTTTCTCTGACTTGCTTAAAAGCAGTGACTTGTGACGCACCCAGTCGTCCTCAGGAGTCGACCATTATAAGTTATTGCACTAGTTCCGACTTCACCATGCCTGCTGCCAGCAGCCGAGGTCAAAGGCAGGTCAGGTCGCATAAGGTAATGAAAGCAGAGGTTTAAAGCAATCAAAACGGAACGTTGCTTTTCTTTCTTCTGCTATATTTTTAATTTACGATGAGAAGCAGAGAGAACATGTTTATTTTATGCACTCATTAGGCAGAGGAAAATCTAGAATCTTTCATGTTGTTTCTACACTTTCTGAGCTACAGTAACTTTTATTCTTTTTTTTTTTTAAGACTTGTATTGAACTGTTTTTAATATTTGTTTGCAACAAATATCTGACAAGTTTTTGAGGTGTTTAATTTTGCACCAGAAGTTTCATTTGTATTCTTCATCTTTGCAAACATGTTTACTCTTTCAAAAGAAAGAGCTACGCGCCAAGGTTTTTAGTGGTTTGTGGGAAAGGTGATGGGAGGTGGTGGGCATGTAATATATGGGATAAAGTACTCCCTGGCGTACATGATAAAGATAGGGTAAGTCGCCTCAGAGTCCATAACCTTACAAAGGAGTTCTGCCTTAGGCCTTGCTCCTCTATAAGGACAGGAAACTCCTGGGTGACTTGCAATATCGTTTATAATGTATGGCAGTGGGTACTTTATCCCATACAGACAGAAGAGGCGATATGCTGACATCATTTAGACACATATTTAATTCAGCATTTGTAAGTGTAGGGTGTGGTGTGCACACAGCGCAGCCACCAGCTGTGTAGTGCACTCAGTGTTTTTTGAGCTCATTCCTTACTCTGAGCTCTGCCTCTTGAGGGTGCACAGTTTATCATTTGCAATCTAAAAACGTATTTCTGTTTGGTCTGTTGTGCAGGGTGCCAGTCATCAGTCATTGCGCTTTTTAGAACTTGATGAAGCCATTCCCGTGTAACCCCACCCCACACGTTTTCTACCGTCTTCTTCCTTATCAAATATGCAAATTTCTTCCAGTGTAAAACTACAAGCGCAGATGTGCTGTATCATAACTTGAGCTCCCTCGACAGTCTGCAAACTGTAAGAACAAAACTAATAAAAAGGAAAAAAGCACCCACATGAGCGCACCCCATTTCTTGGACAAATCCAAGTTTACGACAGAGCTGAGGTAATAAACTCAGAGGCGACGGTTGCCCCCGGCCCCTTGCACAACGCGGAGAGGAAGTGAGGGTGGGGAAGTGTGGCGTTTATTCTGTTGGAAGGGGGGTCTCTGGGAGCATAAAAGGCTGACGCGTGTGGCTGCCGTTGCAGGAGGCGCAGAGGAGCATGGCGCCGGCGGAGGGGCTGAGGGCCCGGGAGCCCGTGAAGAGCACGCCCCGGCGCGAGGAGGGCTCCGGCCGCGTGACCGCCGCGGTGTTCCTGGCGCTGCTGGTCGACCTGCTGGGGTTCACGCTGATCCTCCCGCTGCTGCCCTCGCTGCTGGACCACTACGGCAAGGCCGAGGTAAGCCCCGCGCTGTGGCCCCCGGTGGCGCGGAGTCTTTATACTAGCCCGGGGGGGGGGGGGGGGGGGGGGGGCAGGGGGGGGCATTTCTTTGGCAGGTCCGGTGCTTTAAATGGGCAGGTACTCTCCGGCACTCAGTTCCCTCACTTCTTTAAATTGCAAGGGAGAGCACCTGCACTTCTCAGCACTGCTGCATTGGAAGGGAGAGTACCGGCGCTTCCAGGGAGCAGAGAGGTAGGTACTCTGGTTGGTGAGTACCAGCGCTTCTACATTTCCATTTAAATCACTGCGCGGGACCACTTGCCTGGCCAGTGTGTCACGTGCTCTAGTGCGAGGCAGTAAGTGTACCCACTGGCTACTGTTTAAATGATCAAATAGACCTGGTTCAGTGGGCGCCTCTGTACCCCGGTGGCACTGCACCTGCTGCACAGATGGAAGCTGCCCACCTGTTGGGAACGGTTGGTCAAAAGTGTCTCCTGACATCGTAATCATCGTGCCGTCCTGCTGTACGAGTCTCGGGGGTGTGGCTACCAATAGTGCAGCAGGTGCAGTGGCACCGGGCATCTGCTCGCCAGTTATGTATGTTTTTTACTGACGAATCACAATGCTGGTATCCACTACCGTGCTTTTATTACGGTCCATCACTCCCTTGCTATGCCAGTGCTTCAGTCTCGAGCACATTTGGAGGACTCCATGCTTCCTGTTATTGAAAGCTGCCCGTTAGCCACTCAAAGCCACAGAAGTGTGGCCGGGGGGCGGAGGCGGTGGGCGGGAGGGTCGGGGTGGGGGTGTTGGAGAGACAAGGCAAGTTATTGGGAAGTATATCTATGCCAACTCTCTTTCAGTCCTGTTGAAATCGAGAACAGCAGTCCCCCCACCTGTTTTTGGTGTATATTATTTGTGCCTTTATCAGTTCTCACTTTACGGGTTTATTGTGCATTGTTTTAAAGTGTGTGCAGGGCTCCGCTACTCCTTTGGGTTCCGTTTTGCGCTAAATTTTAAAATGAAGAAAATGATAATCTGTGATCGCAGTCACAAAACGCGTATTAACCTTAACTATTACTGTGTACTTATTCCGTTTGCTAAACACTTATCAAATATATTTAGAAAAGCTAGTTCTTTAACCCCTCGGCTGCCAGGCCTTTTCCCCCTTCAGCTGCCAAGCCTTTTTTTGGCTGTTTGGGGCATTTCGCGCTTAAGCCCTCATAACTTTTTGTCCATTACCCATGCAAATTTGCGTCCTTTTTTCCAACATCCTAGGGATTCTAGAGGTACCGAGAGTTTGTGGGTTCCCTTGGAGGAGACCAAGAAATAAGCCTAAATACAGCAAAACATTTGTTTAAAAAAAAAAAAAAAGGAAAAAAAAAGGGCTGCAGAAGAAGGTTTGTGGTTTTTACCTGAAAATGGCACCAACAAAGGGTTTGTGGTGCTAAAATCACCATCTTCCCAGCTTTCAGGAACAGGCAGACTTGAATCAGAAAATCAAATTTTTCAACACAATTTTCGCATTTTACTGGGACATACCCCATTTTTACTTTTTTTTTTTTTTTTTTTTGTGCTTTCAGCTTCCTTCCAGTTAGTGAGAGAAATGGGTGTGAATCCAATGCTGGATCCCGCACAGCTAAACTTTTCGGAAAAGTAGACAAAATTCTGAATTTAGCAAGGGGTCATTTGTGTAGCTCCTACAAGGTTTTCCTACAAAAATAACAGCTGAAATAAAAAAATATTGAAATTGAGGTGGAAAAAAAGCCATTTTCTCCCCGTTTTACTCTGTCACTTTTTCCTGCGATGTCAGAGTCTCAAAAGTAATAAACCGTTACGTCTGCTGGACTCTTCTGGTTAAGGGGATATATAGGGCTGGTAGGTTCATCAAGAACCCTAGGTACCCAGAGCCAGTAAAGGAGCTGCACCTTGCAGTGGGTTTTCATTGTATACCGGGTATACAGCAATTCATTTGGTGAAATATAAAGAGTGAAAAATAGATCTCAAGGAAATCTTTGTAGTTTCAAAATGGGCACAAGATAAGGTGTTGAGAAGCAGTGGTTATTTGCACATCTGTGAATTCCGGGGTCCCCATTCTAGCATGTGAATGACAGGGTATTTCTCAAATAGTCGTCTTTTTTACACACTGTCTTACATTTGGAAGGAAAAAATGTAGAGAAAAGACTAGGAGCAAAAACACTTGTTCTTCTATTCTGTGGTCCCCCAAGTCTCCTGATAAAAATGGTACCTCATTTGCGTGGGTAGGCCTAATGCCTACCACAGTAAATGCAACATGGACACATCACATTTTTACATTGAAATCTGACATGTTTTTTGGAAAGTGCCTAGCTGTGGAGTTTGGCCTCTAGCTCAGCCGGCACCCAGGAAAACCTACCAAACCCATGCATTTCTGAAAACTAGACACCGAGGGGAATCCAAGATGGGGTGACTTGTGGGTCTCTCACCATTACCCAGTATCCTTTGCAAACCTCAAATTTTGGCAACAAAACACTTTATCCTCACATTTCGGTGATAGAAGGTTCTGGAATCTGAGAGGAGCCACAAATTTCCTTCCATTCAGCATTCCCCCAAGTCTCCGATTAAAAATGGTACCTCACTGGTGTGGGTAGGCCTAGTATCCGCAAAAGGAAATGCCCCAAAACACTATGTGGACACATCAAAATTATGAAATACAAAACTACCTGTTTTTGCTGGGGGGCATCAGCGTTTTTGGTCCAGGGCTCAGCAGCCATATAGTGAAACCTACCAAACCTAAACATTTCTGAAAACTAGACACCCGAGGGACTCCAGGGGGGTGTGATTTGCGTGGATCCCCCAGTGTTTTCTTACCCAGAATCCTCAGCAAAACTCAAATTTAGCTTAAATATCACATTTTTCCCACATTTCTGTGTGGGATCACCGCACCGGTACAAACTTCCTACCCCCCGTTTCCCTCAGTCTCCCGGTAAAAATGATACCTCACTTGTGTAGGTGGGCCAAGTGCCTGTGACAGGGAAGAGCCAAAAACATCTCGAAAATGAGGGGGGGATGGGGACAAAAGCAGGTCCAAAAGGGCAGTTTGAATAAAAACATTTTTAGGCTGAAAAGTGGGGCAGCATTTTTATTGGTATAGATGCAATAATGCTGGGTGGTAGGAATTTTGTGGATTTCTGCAGATTCCGGAAGGTTCCATCACACAAATGTGGGAAAAATGTGTGATTTCCAGCAAAGTTGGAGGTTTGCAGGGCATTGTGGGTAAGGAGATGGTGCGGGGTGCATGTGAAACACACCACCCTGGACTCACCCAGAAGTTTAGTTTTCAGATGTGTCTAGGTCTCGTAGATTTTTCTACAAGGCAACGTCCTAGAGTCCAAAAAGTGCAGCCCTCACCATTCCAAGTGGGACGATTTTGAGAGTTAGTCAAGCTCTCATGGCCCAAATGTGAAACCAAAACCCAAAATAATCAAATGTCCTCTTGCTTGCTGTGAGATAAGATGTTTTAGTGTGCGGGTGGAGAGCTGAAAGACTGTTACCCCCCTTCAGTTGGGCTGGGGGCATTCTTCTTCTTATTTTTTTTTTTAATTCCCTTACATCTAGTAGGCTTTCTGCCTCTCCTCCCCCTCCCCTGCCCCCCCCCCCCCCGGGGAGTGGATCGGGGGTAGTTGCCCCATCTGCCCACCGGTGGGCAGAACAAGTTTGTCCCCATTTATTTGGGGTGGGGGTATGGCTATAACCCAACAATTTTTCTTATTTTAATTTTTAAATTCTTCCCTGGTGTCTGGTGGTCTTTCTGCCCCCCTAGGAGCAGATGGGCCTTATAGAAATAGGACTATCTTTCCCCAAGGGGGACAGAAATAGCCTAAAATAAATTTGCCCCCAGGGAAGCGACCCTTGCCTGAGGGGTCGCTCCCCATGTGTAAAATAAAATAAAAAATTCCTAGTGCTTAGTGGTTTCTGCCTCCCTCGGGGGGCAGATCGGCCTAATTAAAATAGGCCAATCTGCCCCCAAGGGGGGCAGAAATGGCCTTAAATAAATTTGCCACCCATGGAGTGACCTGTGCCTAAGGGGTCGCTCCCCTTTTTTGAAATTGTTGCAAAAAAAAACAAAATCCCTGGCGTCTAGTGGTTTCTGCTCCCCTTAGGGGCAAATTGGCCCGATAAAAATAGGCCAATCTGCAATTTGCCCCCTCAGAGGAGCGACCCTTGCCTAGGGGGTTGCTCCCCTTATCAATGTAAACAAAAAAAATAATCCCTTGTGTCTAGTGGCTTCTGCCCCCCTAATTAATAAAGGCCGATCTGCCCCCAGGGGGTGCAGAAAAGGCCTAATAAAATAATTGCCCCCCGGGGTCACTCCCCTTATGAGTGTAAAAAAAAAAAAAAAATCCCTGGTGTCCAGTGGCTTCTGACCCCCATGGGGGCATATCGGCCTAATTAATATGGGCTGATCTGCCCCCGGGGGAGCAGAAAAGGCCTAATTACAAAATTGCCCCCTGGGGAGCGACCCTTGCCTAAGGGGTCAATTCCCTTATACTAGTAAACGAAAAAAAAAACTCCCTGGTGTCTAGTGGGCATTCCTGCAGGAAAAGCCTTTCTTTCCCTTTTCATGCCTCTGACCTCAACTGCCCACATACCGAGGAGAAACTAATCTGTTTCTCCTCGGATCGAGTTGGAAGCATGCTTCAAGCGCAATGGGAGGCGCCCTCTGATGAGGTCAGTGCGCGATTGGGCGCTGACGTCATCAGACATCACTGGGGGGGGGGGGTCAGGGGGTGTTTGGGTGGAAAGGGAATCGATTCCCCTTCCATTCCTTCCCATGGTGGAGGGGTGCGAGGCCCTCTGGGGGAGCGCTATCGCTTTCCCCGGTGGCCCATTGCTGGACAAGGTGGTTACATCCCTGGCCCCAGAGCACCATGGCAGCGGGCGTAACCACCTCGTCCACGGCACCCGAGGGGTTCATTTGACTATTATCACCCTATCCTCTTGCATGGGTTAATTTCAGTGATTAATGAATATGACACATTAGGACTGGGTTCTGCTGTATGAGTTATTCTCATAGCGCTTCGAATGGCCGGGAAGGCTGCACTATGACAGAAAAGGTAACTGGAAAAAATTATATTTAAAGCCTTCACTGCTGCTGTCAACAAAGCAAAATTATTGATGGGAGCATTTTTCATTTGTAAACACAATCTTCTACCCATAATTTACAAGAAAAATTGAACTTTGAGGTCCAAAATATTAAATCTGAGTTAACACAGGAATGAAGGAGAATTGTCATGTTCCAGTAGTCCTCAATTCTGCTGTTTAATGGGGGTTGACAGTCAGGAACATTCAATAGTAATGACACACCTGCAGTAGTATTGTGTTGTAATGTTTATGTAGCACTTATTACCCCTATGTGGGCACTGAGCGGCTTACCCATACGGGTAGCTTGCTGTGCGATGTATGGTAGGTGGTTAGGCTGGTGTCTTGATTTGATCCTCTGTGTGTGGTAAGGGTTGCCATGACATGCATGATGATCACAGAGGTGCGGTTATCATGTTATAGGACGCATCGCTTAGTGGTGTAATGGATGAAGAGGTGTGGGGGTACAGATGTGAATTTTATGTTTAGTAGTATGCTGGCAGCTTGATCATCTCTGCAAGTCTCTTTATGATGTTCTTGTAGGTTGCAGTCCACCTTGATGATCCCTCGTCGAGTCATCTTTTCTAAGGTCTTATAGACACGAGCAGGCGTGGGTGCGAGGCAAGAGGGTTAGAGATCTGTCAGGGTAGACTTCATTATGCTCATTATTTCTGTGGATGTCATTAGATGATGTTAAGGAGTGGTCATATTTTTTTGAAGGCTGTGCTGAGCAGACTGGGCATCCATCCCCTATTCATATCATTAATCGTACTACTATACATTGGCCCAGTGGCTCGCATACGGATCAATGGATCGCTTACTCACCGCTTCCCTATACTGCGTGCTACAAGCCAGGGTTGCCTTCTTTCAGCTTTCCTATTTATAATTGCAATGGACCCCTTGGTTCGTGTTCTGCAGGACTCCCACTCCCATAGAGGACTCCAACTTACACATGGCTCTCTCTTGCTATCTCTTTATGCAGGCGACATCTTGCTTTTTCTATGCCATCCTTCGATCAGCCTTGCTCCAGTAATGCAGGAGATCGCCCGACTTGGGGAACTATCAAGACTACAAATAAATTGCCTAAATCTGAGATCTTTCTGTTGACTGATTCTATCCAACAGGTCCTGGCCGAGTTCCCCCTCAGATGGGTTACTGATGACACCAAATATCTTGGTGTTCATTTGCATAGAGATAAAGACAAAATACTCCAACTTAATTATGGGCCAGCAATAATGGACCTTGAGATGTAAGTCACATGGTGGATTAAACCACCACTATCTATAGCGGGCTGTATAGCAAGTATCAAAATGGTGGTTCTTCCCCACTTTCTTTATCTTTTCTTGAACATCCCTATTCCCCTCCTGCTCACCTTCTTTCATACAATATGAAGTCAACTCCTATGATTAATATGGGTCGAGGGTCACCCCCTTGTCAGTTGGGACACTCTTACCCTTCCTTTCGATAGCAGGGGATTTGGGGTACCTGGTTTTTATCTATGCTACTTGGCAGCTCAGTGCCACTGTTCACACAGATAGTACCATCCGGATGCTTGGGTCCCGTATCTTAAACCTGAACGAGACCAGCTAAACTGCCTCCTACATTCTCAAATCCTACCAAAAGGAATACCACTAGAAAGGCGCCATATACAGGCAGTTTCAACAACATGTTGGGCCTGGCATAGGCTGCAATGAGTTTTGGGAGATGGACCCCTTTACTGCCCCGCTATCCCCCTGTACTAGAATCCATGGCTCCCTCCTACACGGGAAGTGTTGGTTCAATGCACGCTTCAACGGTATAATCGATTCACGATAGGTGACCTTTTCCCTGATGGGCATGTCTTACAAAACCCATTAAATATGGAAGAGCTGAGTATCTCCTATATGGATCTCTTTGTTTTCTGAAGAATACTTAACAACCTCCGCCCCCATCTTCCCCACATACCCGCTGGCCCCTGAGGAGTTTCTACCCCTAACACGTCATCATAGATGTAGATGGGGAGCGATTAGTCGCCAAACTGTACTGGTTATGCAAAGCCATTAAGTCTGACACCACAATTCGAGTACAAGAGATATTGGCGCAAGAATTGGTCTTTCCCATCACAGACAAAATTTGGAAATACTGTTGTAACCAGATACAGCGCATATCGACTAATCACATGCATAAATTATTGCATTTCAGGTTTCTCCATCATTGTTGTCTACCTCCTAAAACCATAGCTAGCTTCGACCCTAACAGGTCTGATCATTGCCCTAAGTGTAATATGCCAGATGCAGACTTTGCACACCCCACAAGGACATGCCCTGAAATTTCTACATACTGGACATCTATTTATAGACACATCTCCTCCATGCTCCATACAGATATAACTCCGAGTCCTCTCCAGGCCTTACTGGGGTACACTAAAGACTATCCAGGACCAACACACCGTCTAGTCTCATGGCCTTTTTGCTGGCCAAACGTGAGATCGCGCTGCAGTGGGGAGACTGTAGAGCCCCAACCTCTATGGACTAGCTCCAAAGCATGATTTTCTGCGACCGTGTCAGTGAAGACCATGCACTCTTGCAGCCCCCGCGTCCAGGCCCATGGATATATGGCAGCCTTTCCGTGATTACCTCAATACACTTGAACATGAATCTTCAGAGTGATCGGCCTTCTTTACCCCCTTTCCTACCATTAGACTCCCTACGTGTATATTCCGGAATAAGATGTGGCTATGTATATTTTCAGTGCTCTATGTCTGAATACAGGGATGTGGAATTCCTATTGCCCGACGCCCGGGACATCTTGTTTGGGGTCAAGGGCAACAAGTTTTTATGTTTACTTTGTCCTTGGGACAAGTAGGCCCAACCCTCTGCAGCCCAAACCCTTTGGCTGCCTGTTTACAGAGAGTGGAACTCTGCAGTTGAGGTAATGTGTTTCCAAAAGATAATGCTGTTCGAACTTGTATTTATGGTTCATTATTTGCAAGCCTTCATTATTAGGGTGAGTGCTGTAAATAAATGTTTTAAGGTCACACTTCACTAATGACGTTGGTTCCAGTACAAAAAAAAATAAACGTGTATACACATGTTTGAAAAGTTTAGGCTATGAGGCGAAGTATAATGCTCCCAGAATGCTCTGATTAGATGCAAATGAAGTGTCTTTTAGTAAAATGTGTTGATGCATTCTAGTATTTCCCAAAAATATTTCTAATGGGAAATCAGCGTAACCATTTTCAACACGATTATGGGACGCATGAAAATAAACAAACACTGACAAAGCCAACTGATCTGACATTTTTTATAAGTCTTTTAGTTTCATCAATGCGTGTCTTGTTTTGACATGGCTTTTGTAACACTTTGTTACAATATTGAGGGCCTGGTAGCTCCCAAAACAATAAACACTGGCAAAAAAAAAAAAAAAAAAAAAAAAAAAAGGTTTTTGAACTCTAAAAGCACATGTTGCCACCAGTGGCATAACAAAGGCCCCGCAGCCGCCCTCCAGGGGGCCCCTTCAACACAGCACCTGCCCTGAGTGAGTCTGGAGAGGGGGCTCCTCCATGTTCTTTGCAAAGGGGCACCCTCCAGTTTCGTTACGTCAATGATTGCCACAGTAGTTCCTGACACTGAACAAAACTACTTTGTGTGCCAATTTGCTCCTTGTGGAAGAGCAGAATGCGATCACTCACAGTAAAGCCAGCCGAAAGAGAGAGAAATAGAAGTTTAATAAAAACAAAATGTCTTTGTTAACACCAGACCTAATTAGGGACCAAGACCCACATGTAGGTAGCTTTTTGCATGTCGCAAACAGCGACTTTCGCTGTTTGCGATGTGCAAAAAGCACATTGCGATGCACAAATCCAGTTTTGCGATTTGGTAACCTGGTTACCGAATTGCAAAATGGGTTTGCGACTCGCAGTTAGTAAGGGGTGTTCCCTTCCTAATCGCGACTCGCAGTGCAATGTAGGATTGTTTTGTGACCACGAACGCGGGCGCAAACCAATCGCAGTTTGCACCCATTTCAAATGGGTGCTAACACTTTCGCAAAAGGGAAGGGGTCCCTATGGGACCCCTTCCCCATTGTGAATGTCACTGTAAAGATTTTTTCAGAGCAGGCAGTGGTCCTGGCGACCACTGCCTGCTCTGAAAAAATGAAACGAAAACGTTTCATTTTTGTAATGCATCTCGTTTTCCTTTAAGGAAAACGGGCTGCATTACAAAAAAAAAACTGCTTTATTGAAAAGCAGTCACAGACATGGTGGTCTGCTGTCTCCAGCAGGCCACCATCCCTGTGAGGGCCGCCATTCGCCAGGGGGTCGCAAATTGCGACCCACCTCATGATTATTCATGAGGTGGGCATTTGCGAAGCCCTTGCAAATCACAGATGGTGTCAGGGACACCATCCTACATTCGGATTTGCGACTCGCAATTTGCGGGTCGCAAATCTGAACCTACCTACACGTGGCCCCAAATTCTTAAAGAAAGTCACAAAAGTGCACCCATGGTATATGTCTTACCCCTATAAAATATTTGTGAACTGTATTTTAGCATGGGTAAATACGCATGTGTAGATTTGCTCATGTGAAAATCTGTTGAGCATTTGCAAGTTAATTTTCCCTCCAGCCACTTTCTTCCCAACCCTGGAAGAAGTTCTAATTCTGCCATTGTCAGGAGTAAATGTGCAACCTTTCTTATTATGGGAAAATATTAGAGAGAAGCTGGTGAAAATCTTTAAAACATGCAGGTTAGTAGGTTTGCAGACTCAAAGGCATTCCAGCCCTGGAACTATTGCTTACTGCTTCCTCCAGCCCCAGTATGCAGATCTGCAGAAAGGTGGCAAAATAAGGAAATTGCTACATTAGGGATTGAAACTGCAAGTATTCAAGCCCTACTATGGTAGTAGCCCTGGCATAATCAGAGAGGCTATTATCAGAGCTCTTACATAATGAGATTGCTGCCATAATTTGTCGCCACACTACATGGCACCAAAGGGACAAGTAGATCTTTTTACAGGACAAGTAGATTTGAGAAGCAACCTGTCCCCTGGACAAGTAGATATTTTAATAAATTCCACACCCCTGTGAATATGATAATGTGATGTGTCAGTACTAATCAGTTCAGTAACCGCCTTGTGCTGTGTTATGTAACATCTTGTGTTTGTTGCCTGTATGTTTTTTGGCAAAAACTCTAATAAAAAAAAAAGAATAATAGAAAAACAGTAGTGGTCATATTTAGTAGCTAGCTGGCACCTGCAGGGATGGACTATGTTAAAGTCCTCCAGTCATTCTGTGCCTGTCCAGATGGGAGTGGGGTGGGTCTAATAGTTAAATTATGAGTGGGGTGGGTCTAATGGTTAAATTCTGTGGACAGATATGGGGTTATATCATAGGTGAGCCCTCTAGCAGATGTGTCCATATTTGGTATGAGGTCGAAGTGGTGAAGTGTACTATCCTGTGGAATTTATTGGTTTACAATCGGCAGCAGAGCTGCTGAATGTTAGGTGTAATAATCCGGGACAAAACTGGGTAGGAATTCGGGAGCAATGTAGATTTGCCTAGTAAACTATGACGGAAAGTCTTAATTTTATTAAGGACAAGGAAGCAAGTATAGGCAAGTATTACGCTTCTCTAATCTTGCTTTAATTTAATAGCAGCAGTCAGAAAAACTACAATTCCCATGAGGCTAGAGTACAGATAGCCAATGCAAAACCTATCGTAAGGAACACCAATCATAACAATAAGTATAGTATAATCACCATACTTGACTGCAACCAGCCCTCTTTTCTTGATGCGAGAGGCTAGTCAGTATGAGAGAACAGAGGAAATATAGCTAGAACAAAAGAAACAGTCAACAGAAATGAAAAGAGTTCTTGAAACAAGTTCAACCACTAGTGGAAGGAAGAAGAAATCTGGAAATTTGGGAGTGGGTCCAGCTGGAAACAGGATGGATCCACTGAAGAGGCAGATGATGCTGGAAATCCCATCCGACTCCTAGGAGGAAGGTGGAGGTTGAATCGCTGGTTCTGTGAGGGAGGGAAATGAATAACAGCGATTATAGAGAGTTGAGGAGGGATAATACTTGCCTCCGTGTCTTTAATAAAATTGTGACTTTCCGTCATAGTTTACTAAGAAAATCTACATTTTATGTCAAGACTTGAGGCTCCTATTATGCTTTTTTAAAGCATGTTAATCACCACTGAAGTTGCTGTATGAACTGGTTTGCAATAAAAAATTCTGAAAACATTATTGTTGGACCAATCTGCCGATCTCCGAATGTCTTCGAGTCTGGAACCCGCCCAGAAAGCCTTGGAGGCCATGACTCCTCGAGAAGAATGAGCCCCAAAAACATAAGTGTTGATTCCTGATAAGGACAAAACCCAACAACCCCATCTGGCGAGGGTAGTGGAAGCTATGGGCTTGTAAGGTTTATGAAAAGAGATGAGTTGAGAATGGGAGGACGTTCTGAGATTGGCTGTACGTTCTTCATTAATCTTAAGACATTGTCCTATACAAAGTTTAGGTTGATTAGGAAAATATGGATAAAATACAGAGCGTAAATTGGTCTTAGTACGCATATTAAAAGAAAACAATACACCAGTAGGAGTAAACTGGCTAAAGGAAATATCTAAAGCTTTAACATCTGATAACCTTTTAATGGAAATAAGGCATAACAACATAGTGAGTTTAGCAGCAAAGCATTTTCGTTGAGAGATCTGTATTATCTTGCCAAGATAAAAACAAATTCAAAACAACATTAACGTCCCATAATTTTGAATATTTGCAATAAAGGAGGAATGGAAAATTTTACTCCTTTTCATAGACGGCAAAGAAGGGGATGTTCTCCTGTTGGTTTCCCGTTAATGTAAATGTGATGCATAGAAATAGCCAATCTGTAAAGGTTGATGGTTTTGTAAGACTTGCCAGCACTGGTTTCAGCAACTAGAAAATTAGTAACGTAAGTTATATCGGCTGAAATGGGATCGAGATTCCTTCCCATACACCAGCTTGACCAAAGAGACCAGGCGGAACTATACGCCTTTCTGGTACCTGGGGCCCAGGCTTTGTCAATGAAGCCTGAAGCCTCTGCCGAAATAGGAATGGCAGGTTGGGATGACCTGACACCTTCCAAGTTTAAAGTGTGAGAGAATTGTTGAGCACTAGGGAGTGTAGCTGACCTAAGTGATCCAGAAGGAGGGAATGAAAAGACGGAAGCAGGACTGAGAAGTCAATTGCGAGCTCTAGGAGGGGAGGAAACACTCTTGTGATTGCTGGAAAGGAACTACTATTACC
The DNA here is from genome assembly GCF_031143425.1 of Pleurodeles waltl. Lineage (NCBI taxonomy): Eukaryota > Metazoa > Chordata > Amphibia > Caudata > Salamandridae > Pleurodeles > Pleurodeles waltl. The sequence goes on from NC_090437.1 coordinate 1,195,052,086, forward strand.
AACGTCTCTTTCTGACGTCTGACTTGGGCGAGAGCTCTAGTGATCATAAGAAAAGGAGGGAAAGCATAACTGAACTGACCGAAGTTCACCAGTCCTGAAGAAAAGCGTCTGAGGCCAAAGCCAAAGGAACCGTCCGCCAGCTGAAAAACCAAGATAATTGTGTGTTCAGGCGAGAGGCAACGAGGTCTTTACCGAAGGGACCTCATTTGTGGAGGATAGATTGAAACACCAAGGAATGGAGTTTCCAGTCGCTGAAATCCCTGAGGAAACTGGAGTGCCAGTCTGCAGTATTCATTGAGACTGCCTGGTAGATATTCTGCTGTGAGTAAACAAAACTCCCATAGACGTTTTGCGTGATCCGCCAAGCCAAGAGTTTTAATCTGGTGCCCCCTAAATTGTTTATGTAGCAGACAGCTGATACATTGTCCATGCGGAGGCGGATGGTACACTGAACCTTGTCCTTTGCCAGGCTTTTGATTGCAAAGGAGCCCGCAAACATCTCTAAATAATTGATATGCACTTTTGACTCCTATACAGACCAAGAACCTCCAGTTGAGATTGGACCACAACGGGCAACGCAACGTGTTAGGCTTGCATCTGATTCTAACACAAGATCTGGGGCTGATGCAAAAATAGTTCTGCCATTCCAGGCGTCCAAATGGTCTATCCACCATTGAAGCGCCGAACGGGATTCGTGGTCTAAATTGATCACATCTGAATATGCAAGGCCCATTCTGAGATGATGAATTGTTAACCGCTGAAGGGCTTGATAATGAAGTGGACCGGGAAGGAAAGCCTGAATCGAAGAAGAGAGGAGCCCTACGATTCTGGCTAGGGATCTGAGTGAAATCTGAGTACTGCAGCGTCTTCGTGAGATTTCTGCCTCAATAGTTTTTACTTTTGATGAAGAGTAGTAGAAGAGGAATGTACCACAAGACCTAAAAACTTTATTCTTTGAGTAGGGATTGTAACAGATTTTTCTTTGACTATGAAACCTAACTGGGACAGAAGGAAGCACGTAATCTGGAGATGAGAGAGCAGAGAATGGTGATTCTGGTTCATTAAAAGAATGTCGTCCAAATATATTATTAACCTCATGCCTAGGGATCTGAGATGCGCTGCTACTGGTTTCATTATCTTTGTGAAGCACCAAGGTGCTGATGAAAGGCCGAACGGAAGGGAAGAAAACTGGTAAGTTTTTCCCTGCCACTGAAATTGGAGAAACTCTCTGAGGTCTGCATGAATTGGAACGGAAAGGTATGCGTCCTGCAGACCCAAGCGGACCATGAAATTGAATTGGAGAAGAATGTCTCATAGGTGCAGTATTGTTTCCATCTTGAAGTGCTGATCGACTACGAACTGGTTGAAAGCTCTTAAATTGATCACTAGTCTAAGTTTTCTGTTTTTCTTCTGTACTAGAAAGAGGGAACTTAGAAAACCTGAAGGGTCTGGAAGGGTGGGTTGGATGGCGTTTTTTGAAAGAAGAGAATGGATTCCCTCTGAAAAGAGTTTGGACATCTTGGTTGCAAAGCGAGGAGGGGGAGAAAAAAACCTCTGAAACGGAGTAGAGTAGAATCCTATTAAATATCCTTGTATTGTGTTCAGCACCCACAGGTCTGCTGTTATTGTTTGCCATTCTGCTAAAAACAATTGAAGATGACCCCCTACTGGAGGAAGGCCAGAAACAGGACCTACCCTGCAAATTGTTGTTCCTGAAGCCGCGTTGTCCTTGACCCCAGTAACCTCTGCCTCTTGAGGGTAGAATTGGGTTTTAAAAGCTTGCGTTCCATATGAAGGGTTGAAGGAGCCTCTAAATCCTTGCGAATGAAAGGAAAGGCCAGTAAAGCGGCTCCTGCCTGTACCGGCCCTTGCAAAAACACTTTGGTTGATGACTTTTTTTAGGGATTGTAGCGCTTTGTCAATAGATGCAAACGTGGAGACGTATTTGCCAAGATCCTTAATAAAAGAGTCTCCAAAAAGGAGTCCGTCCGCTTTGATGCCAGGATCAAGGGTTGCTAAGTTAGCTAATTTGGGATCTAGCTTTAATAGAAGACATTTTCTTCTCTCAAGTGTGATGGCAACTTTCGCGATTCCCAGGAGACAAAAGCCCTCTGAACCCATAGAGAAAAGTTTAATGAATCAATGTTTGGATTTTCTATTCTGGCTGACTCCTCCATATCAAAAATACAGGACAAAGGACCCACCAAATCCAGTAATTTGTCCTGGCAGTTAGACCAGGCCTTATCCACCCTTTTACGGGTATCATTTCCGAATTTCGAAAAGAATGTAAGTAGAGGTTGGTCTATGGAAGGAGTGGAGGTAATGTTGGAAAATAATGAGGGTCTAGGGCACTCAGATTTTAATTTAGCCTTTGTCTGTTTATCTAGTGGAAGTCTTAACCTGGAAGTGATGTAATCACCCACATGGGAAGAAGGAAACCATTCTGTTGAGTTGGGATGGTGAAGTAGGGAAGGGTCAAACATGGGATTACCGTCAGAGTCTAGGACAGTTTTGGCTGCAAATGGATTAGTAGAAGAAAAATCGAATCTAGATTTTTTAGGGGGAGGAAGACGGATCCTGAGATCCCCAAATATCTGAATTATCATCGATATCACCAGTGTCACCCAAAGGGATGTGTAAAATCACAATCTTTTTAGGCGCTTAATAAATGTTTAGTCTCGGACTTGCATTTTGAATGGGTAGTTGCAGAATTCCCCTCCTTAGGAGGCCTAGGAGGATTTACGTCCTCAATCTGGGGTGAAGAAGCTTTACCAGTCAATGCGGCGCCAGTAGGGGTGACCTTAATATGGGATTTGAGAGATTACATAGCTTTGAACCTAGGTTTTCTGCTATCACCCGCAGAATGGGACAGTAAAGATTTTGTTACCATACTCTTAACAGAGGTTTTCAGTTTTTTTGCAATCTTTTCAATAAAGGCTGTAATGGCCTGTTCCACAGAATTATGAATGTAGGCACTAAAGTCCTGATCAAAAACATCATCCTCGTTATTTGTGGCTTCAACTAGTGGAGAACTGTCCAATTCCATGTTGGGAATAATAAGAAACCACTTTTTTGGGGTATGGAGAGGGTTAAACCCTTGAGGGGGAAGAACTGAGTGAAAGCACATGCCCCACAGGGCCTGAACAGTTCTGTCAGAAAAACGGAAGGTCAGGCGGCAGCGTCTCAAGCCGCTCCTCCTGTGAAACGACGGAGCGGAGGGCCGAAAAAAGAAACGCAAGTCAGGAAAAAAGGAGAGGAACTGCGAGAAGCGGTGTTGCCCAAAACAGAGAAACAAATGGCTGAGCAACAGTCTGGGACAGTTGCGAGATGTAACGCGAAGCAACCGTTAAGCCTTTAGTGAAGATTGGAAAGCGCATGCGAGCTGCACAAGGAGGAGCGCCCTAATATTAAAGGCAAATGAAGTGAAGTGGTGCACAACCTAGCATAAGCATATTAACAAGAAAAATACAGTAATATTAACAAGCAGGTAAAGATGTGAATAAGTCCTTATCTTGACTGCGAGCAGCAAGAAAAGAGGGCTGGTCGCAGTCAAGTATGGTGATTATACTATACCTGTTTTTGTGATTGTTTCTTACGATAGGTTTTGCATTCCGATTGGCTATCTGTACTCTAGCCTTTATGGGAATTGTAGTTTTCTTAACTGCTGCTATTAAAATAAAGCAAGATTGGAGAAGCATAATAAGAGCCTCTGGTATTGACATAAAATGGATCTCGCCTCATGATGAACAGCACACATTGCATGAAATAATTGAATTCATTTACTACCATTCCTGGACTCCATGCAGTATTACATTGTTGATCAGTTGAAGTTATGAATATTTGATTAATCGACATACAACACTTCTGGTAGGCATTTAACTCCAGGAAAACCTTTTCAATAAAGTTGAGAAATGTACATCTTTTGATAAAATGAAAACCTGATTTCAGGAGTATTGTGCCTCTGTAAGTTTGCTTAAACATTCTTTTATCATGACAAAGAATGTTCCAAGAATCAACTTCTCCAAACGTTTGATTTCTCTCTCCACAGGACAGCTTCTTCCAGTCTCTACAGAACACAGTAGACTGGTTTGCATCTACAGTAGGGGTGCCCCAGGAGAGGCGGTATAACTCTGTCTTGCTTGGAGGTAGGATTTTTTTTTTTTTTTTTTGTGTGACTAGTATCGACTGTGAATCTGTTTACTGCTGAGTGCAGCAAATGATGAATCTGCAACCTTCTCTTCGAGCGATTTGGCTGAGAAAATATTAGTGTCTTGCTTTCTTTTGTACAGCATTCACCTTCTACCCTTCCAAGCTCAACAGACTGTAACTTTTTAGGCTGTGTTGTCGCCTACTTATTTAACTACTTTTGCCACTCAGATTACTTATTTACATAATTGGTCTACTTAACTAAAAATGCATAAGAAACATTAAATTGTGAGTAATTTAGGCTGTCTAGACTTGGTGATTCGCGCCAGAGTTCTCTCGAAAAAGTACATACCTAGAATGACTGTTGTGGAAGGAATCCATCACTATTCCCCTTCAGTTATGCCCCAATCTACAGTTTTTGATTCTGTTCTGTGGGCAATGGGATGCTCTTGCTAACTTAGTGGCTGATTATCTAAAGGAAACATCCTCCCTGAAACACTTTCAGTATTTATAGACGTATTATTTAGGCATGAGTAAAATATGCTTCATTCTCAAAACTAACTATTAGTGCAAATCAAATGAGTAAGTGTCAAATGCTCATCAATAAAATAGACTTTTGAAAGTTGGTACCTACAAGGAAGTTCCACTGGCAGGTAATGAAAGTGATAATCTGCACTCAAAAAGAGGACATTCCAATAAATGTTTCTTGATCTGCAGGGCAGTACCACATGATTTGACAAAATGTTTCCTCATTATAAAACGCTCCAGATTCATCCTGGTGTAGTGAACCTTGGCAAATCTGCAGAAACGCTTGTGTGTTGTTTTTTCTTTTTTAGTACCACCCCATAACAATAGCAACTGTTGTAATTAAAGGAAAGAAACTTTCTTATTCACTTTCCGCTTCACCCTCTGTAAGCCCTATTGCATAATGCTTGTAGCAGGGGCTGTCGCCAAAACTTTAATTACAATAATTCTCATACATTTGCATGAATAATTTGTCTGAAAAGCAGGAAAGTGCACTTTAAAGTGCAGGTAGGCGTAATCCTAAATTACTTGTAGCGAATCCGAGCACCTGGAAAGATTAAATAACGATAATCACTACAGCATCAAATTCGACTGTCAAAATCGTTAACTCCCTGAATTGACCAAGGCTTTCACAGGCTATGCTTCGATCGTATGAGGTGTAATGTTTGATCGAAGCAATATGTGTAAATGCTATAGCATATGATCCAACGGGGACTAAGTAATTAGACCGATTCTGGGTCAATGTGGGTCCCCATGTTTGAAGTGTTTCACATATAAATACATTACAGCCTATGATTTGGATGAAATTATATTCTGTACATGTACTTTTCTTTAAGTCGCTCCTAACATCAGGAAAGCTGTCTAAGAAGTGCTCCACAAAGGGTGAAAGATGTGTCAACTAATAATCTTATTGAATTGTGTGAAATGAAAATAAGCCACGTACAAAAAAAAAGAAGCTATCTCATTTATCCACAAATGTGTTTTGCAACCAGCATTAAAAATCCTTATAGAAAGTGGTATTAAGCAGACATAATTTGAGGTGTTTCCTGCCTTCCCATTTTTCATATTGCTTTGACAAAACCCTGGGACAAGACTAAAACCCAGAGTAAGTAGCATTACACACCAGCTGATTACATTACAAGAGAATGCACCCTCTTACAATGGCCAGTGTTTATTTCCACCCTTACACCAGCTAGTATTTGTTCATTAAAGTTTGACCAAGTTGTTTTCTTTGTTTTTGGTTGTGGCAAGAACATCATTTGTTTTTGCACACAGTGCAAATATAGGTATCTCAAGATGGGGAAGCATTTGGTATGCAATCTGTTTCTTCTACTCAACCGCAGTATATTGGGGTTTGAATCTTATGCGGTTTTCTAGCCTAAAATGGTTTTGAGTCCTTATTTGCAGCAAAGTACATCAGGAGTAACTCCAGGCAGTTTTTATAAATAGGATTGTCTATACCTCCTTTATTAAAAAAATAGTGAAGTATTTCTCTTTTGAGAAGGTAAAACCCCTAAACTTCCCTTTTTAGGCCAAGCCTATCAAACAACACAGCTGTCTGGCTGCAAAATACATATCGTGGGTCTTACTTAAAACATAGAGGATGATGGAGCCCGACCAGTGGCCACTGTTGATTAGCCTTACTGTCACGCTTATTTGTCTGCTTTTTAGGTCGAGCCTAGGCAGCGCGCATGCAATGTCTTTGACATGCAGTAATCTACTTCTTTTAGCTGCGCCCATCTCATGCCCATCACTTGCATTCCTTCCTTTACCTACGAAATCACGGGAATTTCTAATGGCTAGCAAAGGTTTACGTTTGTCTCGCCTTGATGCTGCTTTGTTACGCCTTGCAGACTGACCCTGTTACATGGATTATTGCACCCTTGGCCAGATACCTTAGCGTGGTGCACTACTTTTTTCTTTCGGGCATGCCACGGTTTGTTTGTGGTGCCTGCACCCAAAGGCTGCTTGCTGGTTTATTTTGCCTCTCCACTTCGCGCTCCCTGTCTGTATGTTGTTTCTTCCGATTCATTGTTTTTGGGCATGCCGCTGTTTCTTTGTGGTGTCTGCACCCAAAGGCTGCAAGCTGGAGGGTGAAAGGGATGTCTTTTTTATTTATCTGTTTATATATTTATGTTCCATATAGTGCGAACCCTGAGCCCGCTGTCGGCCCTTCTAAAGTAAGGGGCGGACGGTTGCTGTATCCCTTCCCCCTCAGTGGTAAAACTGGATTATAAAAAAATATATATTTCTATATATAATCTTTCGTTTACCTCTTTCAACAGGTCCCCTGCATGGGTCTGTCACAGCACGGGTGCTTGTTTACTTTAAGGTGGACTCCTGCTCCCCTGTCTCAGAGCACGTGTGTGCCGACACTGTGTGCAAGCAGCCCCCGCGGCTCCTACCTCTGTCACACCATGCGCCTGGAAGCCCCTCAGCCCATAGCTCCTTCGTGTCACAAGTGTGCAGCCGGGTCCAAACTAGGGTTCTATCCCGGTCACAGGGTGTTCACGTCTGAGCGGAGGAGTCCCTTTGTCGAGGTCTCCGTATGCAGCGTTGTGCCACGCATGTAGCGCTTTCATGCCTCCCGCCGTGGCCTCGGGGTGCTTTCCAGCAGTTGGGCGAGTGATTACTACGCCTGTGCTGCAGGGGTGGCTGAGTTTTGCTGCCCTGCGTGGGCTCTGCGGCTGCCCAGAATGGCTGTGGTTCGCCTTCTCTGTAGACTTTATATTGGAGCCATCGGACCTCCAATCCCCCACAGCCTGTCTTGGCTGTCCCCAGTGAGAAGCAACGTTCTCGATCTCGTATACAGCTATATAAATTAATATTCCTACAATACGATTCCTATTTATCCTTGTTACTAAATGAGTTTGAACTCCCTGTGAACCAGTTTTTCACTCCCTTCTATCACTCCTTTCTTATTTGTCTAGTTTTGCTTCTTTCAGTCTCGCTTTGAGGTTTACCCCCAAATGTGCCCAGCTTTGGCAGCAAGCTGGGGCATGAACTGATAAAGTGACTCCCCTTAGAAGCACCCCGTCTGGTTTGAAGTGTGGCAGGGTCGCTGTTTAGTGCAAGCCCTCTGGAGTGAGACTACGGGTGGAATCACCGGGACCCCAGTGAGACTACGGGTGGAATCACCGGGACCCCAGTGAGACTACGGGTGGAATCACTTGGGATCCCAGTGAGACTACGGGTGGAATCACTTGGGATCCCAGTGAGACTACGGGTGGAATCACCGGGACCCCAGTGAGACTACGGGTGGAATCACCGGGACCCCAGTGAGACTACGGGTGGAATCACCGGGACCCCAGTGAGACTACGGGTGGAATCACCGGGACCCCAGTGAGACTACGGGTGGAATCACCGGGACCCCAGTGAGACTACGGGTGGAATCACCGGGACCCCAGTGAGACTACGGGTGGAATCACTTGGGATCCCAGTGAGACTACGGGTGGAATCACTTGGGATCCCAGTGAGACTACGGGTGGAATCACCGGGACCCCAGTGAGACTACGGGTGGAATCACCGGGACCCTAGTGAGACTACGGGTGGAATCACCGGGACCCCAGTCGCAGTTTGGAAGGCATTTGTGTCACTGTGCCACGCAAGTGTGAATAAGCATCTCTTCAAGGGGAGACATGATTTCACAGGTGCCACAGTCCTCACTGAATTGCTGTAGTGACTTTTAGGAAATATGAGTTTCTCCCACCCCAGATTGCCCCCTTATTAGATGGTTTATTGTTTAGTTCGAATAAACCATAATAACTTGCTAGAAATGCAACTGCTACCAGCTAAGGCATTTCTCTGAATGTATTCGGCCTTCAGGGGAGGGGGTTCTCCCCAAGAAATGTGTTGCAATTTCCTGTTGTTAAATTACCTAAGCAGGGGGGTCATATGGTGCAGTTTACGGTAATTTTATGTGAATTCGTCAGTTAAAGCATGACATCTTTTTGATGGTAGAATGTCGGCAATTATGGTTGCACTCCCCTGTTACATCTTTATCAAAGGGCCCCACAGAGCTGGCAGCCGATAGATCAGCACTGGCTGTGAGGAATGTGTTTAAAAACACTTTGTAGTTGTCTGAGATTTGTTGGTAACTCTTACTGCTCAAGGATGTCTCGGTGATCTCTTCATTGGTTCATTCCACAGCATCCTTAGAAGCAGCAGAATGTCTTGGCTGAATCTGAAGGCTGTAGTGTTACTGCAGAAAAGCTGTAGCCTACTGCCTAAAAGAGTTGGTAATTGCAGGAGTCTCCTCTTCAGCTCTTGTGGTAGACAAGAGCCTGTCTCCTAAAAGCAGCCTGGACCACTTTTAATTGTTCCAGCACAATAGGACCACCATCAAAATGGTCAGCACGACGTGCTCTCTCTGTCTAGGTCACCTCTGGGTCCCCACACTAGGCTGGGGGTCCAAAATAGTAATAATATAACTATAATAAGTAGTGGCACTATTTTCATTTTTTGCTGCAAATAGAGGAAGAAGGTAAATGGAAGTGCTTTCATTATATACAGGGCCACTGGAATTATGTGGCAGAGAGGGCCAAATTATGCGGCAAGGTTGAACAATTTATGTAGCAAGAAAAGTCCAGTCATGCATTTACAACACCAATAACTCAAGCAAATGCGAGTCCTATTGCATTGCAAATGCTTGTTATTTGATGCTTGCCGCATCCATTTTGTCTGTCTCTCCCCTGGAGCATTGCCAATTTAGTTGTGTCCAGCTCTCTTTTATGGATTTTTTTCTTTTTTTTCCACCACTTCATCAAAACGCATGCGCTTTCTAGCTGTTTCCAGTGTGCATTTTCCTTCCCAACTCTCCGTTTTGTTCTCTCCAAGCTCGTGTAAGTCTCTGGACACCTTCATTATCTCGCTAAAGCAAAACACTCAAATGCTTAACTTCCCTAACTTGCGAGGGGGTGTAACATTTTCCCTGCCCGGGGAATGCAGCTGCTCCATGCGTCAGCTGCTCTGTTCTTTCACTGTTTACAGAGCAAGCTTTCCTGGGAAGTGATGAGATCAGCTCAGCTGAGAAGTGAGAACACGCTTCGGCAGTGGCACATCAACAGCCTCACATTGCAGTCAAGTCAGGAAATGCCTCGGGCTTCTTTATTTTGGGAGAAAATCTGCCTACATGTTTCCCACTTTATACTACATGTATATTTGACCTGGATGAGGTGTAATCGATGTGTACTGCAGGATGTACCACAAAGAAATATGCACCACTCACACCTGAGAATGATTTGTTTCCCAGTGTGTTTCCTGTTGGCTTTCTACTGCTTGGTTACTGCTTTCTGGGGCTGGAAACCCTGTTTACCCGGGGGCACAGTAAAACCAGGTATTAGAAACAGGTCTGCCAACACATAATGGCAAACAGTGGAAAACCAGACAATACTTGTGTAAACCACTCAGATCTTGCTTTTAACACACTTTATTGGATTCATAGTAACAAGGCACATTCATACATACCCCTCAGGTCAATTTCGAGTATTTAACTTCACACATGCAAAGCGTGGTACCCATGTTTATCTCCGGCATCCATCAATATACAGCATGAAAGCCAACCAGCCGTAAACAATAATAATACTTTTTCTGATGGAACTGCAGAAAGAAAATGATCAACCCTCCCTCCGCCCCCACAGTTGCATCTATAGTAATCTTGCAGTAGTGGTGTAGGTGCTTCTCTAGTGCCTCCGAGTAAAAACCATATCATGTCTGGTAACATATATGATGAGTCTCGCCCGGGATGGGCGCGGTACCCAGTAGGATATTCTCTTGTGAAGGAAAGGGGGCCAAACCATTCCCTAGTCCTACAGCGGATTATTATGTATCTTCCCCCTGCCCAAGTCGAGGCCCTGGAGGTCCGCTACCAAAGCCTGCTACGCCCGGGCCATCTCCGTGGTGCCTGTACCACTCCTAGCCTCCTTAACAGTACCCTGCCCTCACATGCCACCCACTTGTCCAGTTCTTTACGCCATTCCAGTATACCGGGTCCTCCGGAGGATTTCCGGTTTCTCGCAGTTTCCTTCTTTGCTATGAGAAATGCCAGATCCTGAAATCTGCGAGTGGCTTTAGTTGTGGGGGTGTGCGGAAACCAGCTCAAGAGGCAGTGCCCTGGTACACATGGATCTTCTTTGCTCAGAACAGTCTTCAGTATCTCTGTATCTCCTCCCAATAGTGGTGCAGTTAGGGGTTGGACCATAGCATATAAGCAGGCCCGCCCCCACCTCCCCACATCTGGGACAGTTCACATCCACTACCTGAAAGTAACGCTGAATGTGTTCCGAGGTCAGATATGCACTGTGTAAAATATAGAAACTGATCAATTTAAAGCAAGCTTTTCTAGATACTCAGGGGGTCCTGTCAAGAATGAAGGCACAGGCCGCCTCCAAAATCGGTGTCCCCTGGTCTCCCTCCCAGCTATTCCTCGGCTTCTCTAAAGGGTGACATAGGTCTTCTCCAGTGGCTCTGTATAAGCAGGTGACAACTTTAACTGTGGTAGAGGAAAGTGACCGACCTGTGTAGGAGGAAGGGTCCCTGCAGGAGATCAAATTCAGCCCGAAAGTTCTTGAAAGGAAGTAATTCCCCTGCTTTGTAAAGCTTGCCAGGTGTAGTGCCCCCCCCCACAGTCACCCATTCCTCTAGTCTCCCCGGTTCTCTTCTCGCCCCCCCCCCATGTGGGAGTTCGCTTAGCATGGTAAGAGGCAAACCTGGGAATTTGGGCTCTTGGTATGGGCTTTCCGCAGGCTGCAGTTCCAACACCTCATTATCACCTGAAATTTGTCCAGCGGTGAAATGCGTCTCACCCAGAACAGTGTCCTCACAAGGTCCAACAGTGTAGTTACGAACTGGCTTAGAACCCTGTCAGGCCTCTGACGGCCAGTTAGCCATTACACGAAAAACTGAAGCTGGGCAGCTAAGTAACACACCTCAGAGTCCGCCGTCGCCAGTCCCACCCTCTGATGTAGGGCATTGAACCATAGTCAGAGCTACCCATTTGTTGACCGATCGCCAAGTAAAAGCAACAAGCAAAAAGTCTAACTCTCTAAACAACGCCCTAGGTATCCACACTGGAAGAGTCCCAAAAAAGTATAGGAGGCGGGGTAGAGCAATCATCTTTAATAATGCTATTCTGCCCATCACTGAAAGTGGTAGTGTTTTCCAAAAATGTATATTTGATTTAAGGGATCTTATGGCCCCAACCACATGCCCTTCTAGTAGATCAGTCCGGTCATGGTATATCTTAACACCCAAGTAATGCAAACTTCTGGGAGCCCACTGCAAGGGAGCTAATACTATTTATCTGGAGCCGCTGGAAACAAACACAATTTCACTAGTTCACCTCGTAAGTCTCAAAAAGGACCCAAGGCTCTCCACCATGGTCTTAGAGCAGACTAAATCGTTACTTGTGTCCCTCAGAAAGATCAGGAGATCGTCTGCACAGAGAGCTATCCTGTGCTAATGTCTATCAATACTCAGTCCATGACAATTTGTTCCCAATCGTGCCCGGGCAGCCAGGGGGAAAAGCAGTGGTGACAAGAGGCACCCCTGCTGTGTTCCTCGCCCCACATGATAGCTGTGCGATATTACTCTGCTTGTTGGAACCCTAGTAGTTGGGTCTGTGTAAAGCAATCTGGGCCATGCTAGTAACCCGTCACCTAGCTGTATTAGCGCTATCACCTCATACAAGTAACCCCATTCCAGGCTGTCAAAGGCCTTCTCAATAGCAACAGCGAAAATTGCTGCATTCACTTGGTCGAGATTCCTGTAATCCAGTATTGCCAAAAGGTGTCTAATATTGAGAGCCTGTTCCGACCAGGAATGAAGCAAGCTTGGTCAGGGTGGATAAGTCTGGTCATGTATGGGAGAAGCTGGGTCACCAGAATCTTGCTAAAATCTTATAATCTACATTAAGCATTCAGAGCGGCCGGTATGCTTTGTTATTGCTGGGAGGTTTCCCTGGTTTCACTAAGGGGATATCCACCGCCTCCCACGTGGAAGCAGGCAGGTGTCCTGAGGATCTGGCTTCGTTGTATAGCGTCTCTAGTTTGGGAGCTAGTAGGTGCGAGTAAGTGGCATACAACGCTACAGGGAACCCATTGGTTCCCGGTAGGTAGTGAGTAAGTGGCATACAACGCTACAGGGAACCCATTGGTTCCCGGTGGTCTGGCCTTGATGGCCACCTTTATCTCCTGTTGGATGACATCCCCTCTGAGAACTTTAGCCTCTTCTGCCAAAAGACAAGGAAGGGCCATGGAATCTAGGAAAGCTCTTACTGTTTCCGCATCATGGCAAACTGTACTCATAAAGCTTCAAATAGTACTGGAGAAAGCAGTCATTAATCCCTTTCTGGTTGTACTCCCGGCCTCTCCCCTCCAATTCAATTTCCAGTATATGTGAGCCCAGTTTCGTTGAGTTAGCAACCAGGCTAAGAGCGTACCAGTACAGTCCCTCTCCATATGCATGCGCTCCATATATCCCTTATAGTCAAAATATAGGAGTCTCTCAACTTTGGCTGCCACCTCTTCTTCTTTTTTTTTTTTTAAAGAAGGGTTTGCTGGAAGTTCTGGTTTCTCGGCCCTTGTATTTCCATTTGGCGGAGTTTGTTTTCCGTCTTCAGTACCTCTCTTAATAAGGTTCCCCTTGTACCCACCGATGCAGCCATGCATGGCCTCTCAGCACTACTTTAAAGGCATCCCATTCCAGTTTGGGGGAAGAAGATGTCCCATTGTTATCTGCAAAATATTGCCCTATCGTGAGTCTAATTTCCTCCTTAAATACGTGGTCATCAAGACCGTCCGACCTCAGTCGCCATGTAGGTATTAAGGCCCTTGGGCATGCCCAGTTCAATTGGACAAGGATAGAGTTGTGATCAGATATCATACGAGCCAGATATTCTGTATTGGAGACCCAGTTGTGTATGTCAGGGGAGCACAAGAATGTGTCAAGGCGCACATGCAAGTTGTGTTGGCTAGAAAAGAAGGAATAACCCTGGTTATGCGGGTCGGTTAGTCTCCAAGTTTCCACCAATCCCCAATTTTATTGCCATTCTGAGAAGGCCCGGGCTACTCTGAACATTTGAGAATCTGGAAATGGGTGTGTGTGATGTATCTATGGCCGGGTCAACTACACAATTAAAGTCTTCCCTCCACCAGTGTGGAATGCATAAGGTACTGTGCCAGGGGCCCAACAGGCATGATGGGAACGGTCCCTGGTCCGTGTTGGGTGCATATACATTAACCAATGTCATGTCCCTCCCCTCAAGCCTACCTCGCACCACTACCTAGCGACCTTCAGGGTCAACCAGATGGCTAATGTGCTGGAATGGGGCTCTGGTTCTTATCCATATTAGGATGCCCCTTCCAAAGGCTGAATAGCTAGAAGCCTGGCCCTGTCATCTGCCCTGGAGTGGCAGTCCTTCTTTGGCGGTGAGATGAGTCTCTTGTAGGAATGCTATGTGAATGCCTTGTCTATGCCAAAAGGATAGCACTGTATACCTCTTAGACATTGTATGTGTTCTCCGAATATTCCAGGAGAGGAACTTATAAACCGTTTAGGAGCCATTAGGCGTAAATAGTCTTCAGGCATGGCTTTTCACAGCCCCCCCCCCCTCCCCAGCACCTCTCCGGAGGTCCCAGAAGCTTCAATAGGTTATGCACTGGATGGTGCAACGTAGCAAATTATAAACTCTCAACTAACTCCCATCCCCCAGAACAAGATGGACAAGCCCCTCATCCAAACAAGAATCATTAGAAACAGTATTTGCGGGCACTCCTACAAAACATGCATTAGCAAGGAGGGGTGGGACACAATCGTGCTCCGCTGCACCCAGAAACCCATCCAGTATCTTCAATTTTACGGGATATTGTATCCTCAGGGGGTGCAAATGTGTACGTCAAGGCTCAACCCCGTTTGGGGTCTAATCATAGTTATCTGGCAATCAGGATTGTTCCCAAATAAGTTTTGAATAAAAACAAAGTGCTAGATAATGTAATCTGCCGTTCCTGGTGTGACGTGTGGCATCAGAACAATGGAATTGCTAGATATGCTGGATGCGATGTCAGATTCCGAATCCTCAGACGCTTGCTTTGGCCCAGGAGTCCGCCACCTTCATTGCCCATAATCGTTCAGGTCGGACCTCTTCTCCTGCTGGTACTGCCGGTTTGTGTGGGCTGCTCCTTCTCCGACGAGGCTCACGAGGGTGCAGGCCCTTAAGTGCACTACTGGGGGATGGGTGCGGATGGTGGCCAACCCAGTCCCAGACCTCTTGCGGCGATTGAAAGAATCAGGATCCCTCAGGGGTCACCACTCTGAGTTGAGTCGGAAGCATCATTCCATATTGTATGCCCAGTTGGCGGAGTATTTTCTTGGCCTCAAAAAAGGCTGAGTGACCACTCTCCAGAGAGAAGTCTTGTAAAATGTTTACTCTGCTGTTGTCCACCATTAGGTCTGCCTTGTGGCGGGCCTGGGCCAAAATATAATCTGTCTTTGTAGAAAATGAGTTTTGCCACAAACAGCCGTGGCAGTGCCCCTGGGGCTGGTGGTCGTTCTGGCACTCTGTGAGCCCTCTCTACGGTGAAGAAAGGTGATAGACCCTCCTGAGGTAGTTCTGCTCGAATTAAGTTCTTGAGGTATTCTTTCATATTGTCTCCTTCCGCACGTTCCAGTAGCCCCACCACTCTGATGTTGGTGCGGTACAACCTGTTTTTGGCATCTAAAGCCTGGAGTTCTAAAGCACGGATTTTGGTCTCCATTGTCTTCAACTCTCTTTCCCATATGTGTCTTTTGCTCACAGGAAATGCTTGAGGCAGAAAAATAAGCGCCGGAACTCAAAAATAAGTGCCGGTGCTTAGCACCGGAAACAACAAGCACATATTAAGCACTGGTTATGAGGCCGGCAGGGTCCCACCGTCGTCTGCACTCCTGCTGGCTCTCAGCTGGGTCCCTTCACAGACATGCTGCCGCTTGGTCCCGCTTTCATCAGTGCAGAAACCTGCTTCTATCCGGCCCAGCACGTAATTTGTATAATAATGGCGACGGGCACTACCGGTGGTCGCAGCCCCTTCTCTGTATGGGGACTGCCACGCCAGAAACACCGTCGGTCACAAAGGGAGCACACATCTCTCGCAGACCTCTCTCGTGTGGCACCGCCGTCTCCTCAAGTGCGGTCCACTCAGGGCGCTGCCATTTTAAGCTGCCGGCTTGGCTTGGCTCCAGCCCCGCATGCTGAGTTTTCATTCCCCCCCAGGTCTGCACTGAGGGCCCAGGATGCCACTGGATGGGGCCCGGGTCTGCAGAGCTCCCAAATTGGGCACCAGTGCACAACCCCTTAAAACATTCAGATCTTGTGTCCATTATGAAACAGTAATTTACGTTTTATTTGTACTGGTTGTCCAGATAACAGAAAATGATGTATATTTTTTCAGAAATTATTTTTGGTGATTCAATTGCACACTTTAAGTAATTACCAGCATATACCTTTGGTGCAAGATTGATGAATCTTCCTAAAACTTTCCAAAACAAAGTTCATCCACCTCTGCGCCTTCCTGGAAAGTTTCTGGGTAATCCGTCAAGCTGCGATAATAAAGAAAAATGAGGTGGGGGGACACAGCATGTTTTCCCACATGCAATTTTGAGGAGGATGTTTGAATAAAACAGCTGAATAGAATTGCACCAAATTTGGAATACAGCTAGATCTTTCATCGGAAAACACTTGTTTTTTGATTTGGTGTAAATCTGTTCAGCTGTTTTTGAAAAATAAGGTTAAAAAATTAATGATACCTGGACGGTTGGTCCTGCTGGAGTACAACAGTCTGTTCTGTACTCCCGCAGGATCCAGCGAGGCCCCATAAGATACCGAGAGACTTAGGCCAGTCCTTCTATATGGTCCTGCATGAGTACTGTGGTACCATTTAAAAAAAAAAAAAAAAAAAAAAAAAAAAAAAAAAGTAGGGTGGGAGTCCTTGGGGGTTGCACCAGTGACGCGGCATTGGCTGCTTGCATGAGGTTGACCACAGGCTTTGCTTCCAACCCCCTATGGCGCACCGTTAGGTGAATATGATCTCTGAAATTCGCTGGAAAAAAACCAAAGTGACATTATAGTTAGGTATGGCAATCAGATCTTACTTTACATTAAAAAAACGAAGAAAAAAAAACCCCTAGAAATTAATTGAAAGAAAACGTTCTAGTTAGGCCTTGTAATAATAAAAAAATAACATTGTTTTAAAGTAAACAAAACCCACTGAAATACACAGATTATATTATACTGAGCTAACTATAAATTGTGCCCTCTCTAATCACAGCTTATGACCTCATAGATCATATCAGTCATGCCATTTTAAATGACAAAGACTTTTGGCTAACCCCCCCCCCCAATAGGTGGCCAACACTCCCGCCAAGCACAGCCTTTAACGGTGCAGGGTATGGGATGTCAAACCCTGCTTCCAAGTCCTGCAGGTGAGCAGTCCCCAGTGATCGGCCAGCTGCTCATAGACCTCACTGCACATTCTTCCTTTAAAAAAAAAAAAGTTTTTCGGTCTCATGGGAACCAGTGAGACCTGTATGCTTCTACGGGAGTCCCTTGGGACTACACAAGGGATGGCACTGGCTCCGTGGGTCTCCCAGAGGAGCTTTCAAAATCTTCTGCCAGAGTAGTACAGGACCAGCGGGCTAAAATGTATTTTTTTTTATTCTGGTCCAGTGGTGAGGGGGGTCTTTCTGGTAGCCCCCCATCATATCCCCACCCTCCTACCACACCCCCATCAGAGCCAGGTGGTCAGGGTCCCATGCCCTGCCCACAAATACTGGCTTTAGTTTTGTTTATCAGGAAATGGAAACTTAGGGCCATATGTACGAACACATTTTCCCATAGGCACTGAATGGGCAAATCTGCTTGCTACATCTGGCCCTTAGTCCCTGCCTGCATCCTATAACTGTGGCTGAAACATTTTATTTTATATTTCTAAGACCATTTGGTTCCGTGGGACTGACTCAGCAGACTTAAAAAAAAACAACAAAAAAAAACCTCCCAACCAGTCGTATTGCTCTGTGTTGCTTTTTTTAAATTAATTTGCAGACCAGCAGGACTCCAGTGGGACCAACCATCCAGATATATCTATTTTTTTTAACCCTATTATATATATAAAAATAGCTAAAGAGATTTGCACCAAATCACAATAGCTCACTTTCTGGTCAAAGATCTATCTGTTTGCCAAATTCAGTGTAATTCTGTTCAGTTATGTTTTTCTGTATCGCTATTCAAAAATCTTATGGAAATTACATGGGAAAATTACGTTTTGGGACCCTACATTTTTCTCAGCCCCTGTTTGACAGATCAAACCAAAACTGTCCAGGAGAGAGTAGAGATGGATGACCTTCTTTTTGGAATGTTTTTGTGAAGATTCATGAAATTTTGGCAAAGTTATTACTGAAATAGAAAACTTTCCTCCTATGGAAAATCAGATCTATCTATAACAAACCGTGACGACTCGTGTGGGCGCCCAACAGCTACAACATTAGTATAATAGGAAAGGCATTTTTTTGATTTGCCTATAGTTTTTGGCCATAGATATATTTGCAGGAAGCACAGCAACCTACGTTTTGGCAGGACAAGTGTCTTTAAGGGTTGACCATGGGGGAAAAAAGGTTAAGGGAGTGAGAATAGAATTGTTTTTCCATTTTCAGCTCCTGTAGGAATGTTTGCACATATCTGCTGCCCAAATAGCTGAGCAGATTTACATCGAATTGTGTATGAAAATAGAACTTGACTCAGGTCGCAATACTTTTTTGGTTTGCTGTAATTCTGTTCTGTAGTTTTGGAGACAAAAGCGTTAAAAAAATAAAATAAAAAAAAGTAAATTCTGAGCTAGTCCAACATCTTGAAACTTGCGAGCCGACTCCGACACACGAGTTTAGCAATGTGAAAAATGTTTTCCACATACATGGGAGGGGGTGGGGTGGGGAGGGCTAACCTGAAACATGATTGACCCCAGGACAGTGTTCTAGCGTACGCATACTTGTGGAAGATACAGGACACTCCTGAACAAAAAATGCCTAAAAAGTTGCTTGTGGAGGGGGGGGGGGGATGGGCGCCCAACCCTCGCTTTGCATGATCGACGGCCGTATGCAGTGGGGTGGTGGGGAGTGCTGGCACATAGGGTTGGGTGGAGGGACTGGCCGCACACCAGGCCCTGCAGCTAAGTCATGATGAGCATGGCTCAAGGCTGTGCATGGTGAGGGTTGGGCATCCACAGTGGGTTGAGCACAATGCCTGGCCACAGGCCAGGCCCTTCATCCAACCGTTGCGGCACATGGCTGTTTGGGTGCCCACAGCAGATTTTGACAATGGCTGTGCATTGTGGAAGTTGAAAATTACATACATCGTTCAAAAGACTGAAATTTACTGAAAAAACTGCAGTTAAAAACTGAATTATGGGGGCATTGCCAGGCGGTCCAAGATGGTGGTTGTACTCTAGGAGTGCTCTGCGACCTTCTCCTTCTGCCAGCAGTTGCTCTGTGCCCGCATCATGAGGGAGAGCAACCCACCTGAGTCCGCGGGAGGCAGATCCTGGATTCTGGACTCCCTCAGGCACACCCAGGGCTTCGCTGGAGGACGCTGAACGTTGGGGACACCCGAACAGTGGTGAATAATGGCCAGCGGGGAAAACTGGGTCTGCACCACCTGGCCATGCCGGCTGAGCGGTTGGCCACACCAGGGTCTAATGCAGCAGGACACGCCTTGGTACGGCTGACACCTGCCCTCCAGACGAGTTTTTCCACATGATCGGCATTGGGCCTGTGGTTGATCAATTTGACCCCGAATAGGAACTACTGGGGATACCTGCCGGTCTGTGGAGACACCCAGGCTGCATGTGCTGCCCCCCTCTGGCCAGATTGGAGTGGCAAGTGACCCGGCCATTGCCACAACCCAGGGCGCATCACGCAATCCTGCACACTGCCTGAGACATCCCTGTACTGTACATGAGATGCCTGCCCTGCGTTGAGGGTTGAGACTCATGCAGAGGGACTGGACCGCACCACCAGGCAATGCCCGGCTGCTTGTGCTGCTGCTTCCCCCAACCACCCCCACCCCCCACACCCAATCACCCCCACACACGTCCTCCTCGCTCACAACCCCTGGGACTCATCTGGGGGCAAGCGGGCCAGGACAATGGTTCTGAGGTAATCATTGCCTCATTGACAATCAGCCAGGATGAACACTTACTAAAGAAACCAGGGTGGACCCTGTCAGATGCTAGGTGGTTGGCCGGTGGGCCAGGGTTGCTTTCCCTTTGGGGGATGTGGCTGGGGAAGCCACCGACAGACATGTGTAGAAGGGGCTTGGTGTGACCCCCCCATTGATTCGGACAGCAGGGTGGGCAGATCTTTGTATCTAGCAGCAGCAGGTAAAACCAGCATCGGAAAGACAGGGCACCAA
The DNA here is from genome assembly GCF_031143425.1 of Pleurodeles waltl. Classification (NCBI taxonomy): domain Eukaryota; kingdom Metazoa; phylum Chordata; class Amphibia; order Caudata; family Salamandridae; genus Pleurodeles; species Pleurodeles waltl. The sequence goes on from NC_090437.1 coordinate 1,195,072,190, forward strand.
AGCACAGGCCAAAATGAATCCTGGCCCAAACCCTTAAATGTCTGCCCAAGCCAATCTCACCATTGCGATGCCAAGTTAGGGGACTTGGCGACCATTCTGCAGGCCATATAGTCCTCCCAGTTGAAGGTGGAATCCAGGTGGAAGTTTTGCTCATATGCCAGGATCTCCGTGAGGTGCCAGAACGGGTGAAGTAAGCGGAGGATCAGGTCTCCCAGAGCACATCAAATTCAGACATCTGGAGACCGTCTTGGAGGAGTGGTTGTGGACATGGATGCTGGTGGGCTGTCTCTCTCCCAGTGGTTCGTGATCGAACGTGTGCACCCCTTGCAGGTGCAGTGGCTGTTGCCAGGACTTCCCAGGACAGCTGATAGTGAGAATTCTTATATACAGAGATAGTGACACAATCCTGAGGGTGGTGCAAGAGGCGGTAGAATTCTGACATCGATCCTTCTGACTCATGGTGTTCCCAGACTACAATGAAAATCGGACGGCGAGGTCAAGCAAAAGCTCCGGGCCATGAATCGCCGCTATATGTTGTTCCCAGCCTGCCTCAAGGTATTCTTTCTGGACCGCTCATACTTCTATGACAATCCAGAGATGGCATGGTACTGGGTGGCTGAAAAGAAAGACCTGCAAGGCCTGTGGAACCGAGAGAAGAAATCAAAGGCCTGACCTACCTAGGGCCTGCTCACCCTCAGCAAATGGTCCCCTGGATATCCGGGCCAGGTTCCACTGGAAAAGGCGGCAGTACTCGTGCTCCCTAGGATTTGACCCAGGGCCTATGGCGAATGAGGCCCCAGAGGATGACCACTCCAGACAGAGACAGCTCCTTCCACCTTGATGATGTCACAGACAGTGGTCCCCTTGACTGACCGGGGATTTCACTATTTAATGTTTTTTGATCTGGCTTGGTCGTGGTATTTTGGTTTTCATGATTCTTTATAAAGGAGGACACCCATTTCTCCTGCTCTTCATTTTCATTTGGTAGACTCAATGGTTGGTTTAAAAGCATGGTTGGGGCAACGGATACTTCTGGGATGGAAGTGTGGGAGGGTTGTTTTATGAGAGGCGTTTCCTCTGTTCCAGTGATCCAGTCACCATTACATGTGACGCACACTCCATGCTGCTCCAGTGGCTCATCCACAGCCCCCCTACTCCTAATGACTATCCACCCAGCTAAGAACTACAGTAGGAGCCCCCATGGTCTCCCCAGCATATAAACCACCTAACGTCCTTTTCCCTAATGTCCTGGAATTACACTGGGCTCCTTGACCGAATTTAGTGTACTGCAGTATCGGGCTATGCCAAACACACTTGTTAGGTACGGCCTGTCTCTTCCTTCGCAGATTTGGATATGGTAGAGTCTATCATTCCGGGTACATCTGGGGCTCTGGAGTGTTAACCATACTCCTTCACAAGTCCTTCAAAGTGAAAGTGACTCCACACACCACGGACACACAAAACCATTTTGTTGTCATCAAAGGGCTTTTGGATAAGCAGCAATATAACTTTCTTTCATACCTACGTTCTACTACACCTGGCCTCCTTCTCTCTTAAGGCGAATGAGACATTGATGCTGGCCCTTCCTCTCTGCATCACAATAATGCAAGGGAATTTCAACACCCCTGACCCAATGAAAGATGCATCAGGGGGCTCCCCACGGTGTCCTGAAGGCAGCGTGCATGTGATATCTAAAGGATGCAACCGCACTTCTGTGACACACAATTCACAATATTACATGGACCTTATCCTACTCCCGGGGACTGACTCCCTCTCATCACGCTGGTGGCTGATATCCAGTCAAGAGGCAACTCTGATCACTCCCTGGTCTCACTATGGTTTGGCCCTCTGAAACCCATGTGGCGCCTCAATGCTTGGCACCTCATGAACCCCCAGTGCAAGGACTTTTTAGATACAGAGACCAAAGCATACTTCCAAACGAGCCAAGGCTTTGTTACATTAGCCATCACACTCTGGAAGGTGGGCAAGGTTACCATCAGAGGCATTGCTAAAGCATACATCAAGACTGCAAAAGAGAAGCAAAGAACAGCTCCTCACTACGTTTGAAAACTATGTTGTCTGCTTGGAGCAGGAAACCCAAGTGGATGACTCGGACAACTCCCATAGACGGTTGTTGTTGACTCGTACCTCACTTAGATAGGTGGCCCTAGACGAGGCCAACAAATGCTGGTGGGCAATAACCAGATGTATCTACAAATGTGGGGACAGGAATGGGAAATGTATCTTCTGGTTGGCCATGGGAGACCTGGCATCTGAAGTGTTCTCGCCGTTGTGGAATCACTCAAATCAAATGGTCCCCATGACAGATAATTGCAATGACTTTCACAGAATATTACAGCAAACTTTATGCCCAATGCCCCCGCTCTAATTAACAGAGTAAACTGCTCCTTTCAGAGATTCTCCTACCCACTCTTCCCACTGAGGAGGCCGTCCTGACTATAAAAGGTTTAAGGAGGCTGTCCTGGCAATTAACCCAGTAAAAACTCCATGCCCAGATAGCTTCCATCTGGAATTCTATCACAAATTCCAGTCCATCCTCACCCCTCATTTACACACCTTATACCGAGAAACTCGTGAGGTGGGAATCTTCCCACCTTGACTGAACTCTGCATCCACAGAGGTCATCCCAAAGATGAATGACCCAGAAACTACTTGCGGGGATTTCCGCCCCATTTCCCTGATCAACATAGAGCTTACAATTCTTGCCAAACTCCTAGCATTTCGCATTACCGTGGCTACTGAGGTTCTGGTCTGATCTATGTTGCTTTATGCCGAACTGCAGAATCCTCCACTGAATCTACTGAGTGCACATAGCACAGACCCAGACCAGTGAACTCCATGACCCTGTGCCCTGTTACTTCTCGGTTAGAGAAAGCATTTGACAAGACTGACTGGGCCTTCTTGGAGGGGGTGTTGGAGTGCGTGGGATTTGACCCGAGGTTTTGCTCCCTCGTACGACTCCTGTACGCATGACCAATGGCCCGGGTCAGAATAAATGGGGTATTATCAGAGGCCTTTCCAATCGGCAGAGGGACCTACCAGGGCTTCACCCTCTCCCCCCTTCTATTTGCTCTAGCCATTGAGCCGCTGGGCCGGCTGATAACGATGTGATGCTTATGTGACCGGTTGGGACAGGGGTGAGGGGATAGAAGACAAAATGGTGCTGTATGTGGAGGACACCCTAGTGTTTCTGACAAATCCCCCCCCCCCTCCTGGGCCATGGTGCCTTAAGCTGCTAAGCCTCTACCAAGAGGCCTTGGGCCTCTGCCTGTACTGAAGCAAATCCCTCCTACTACCAATCAGTAATGACGTAGAGCCAACCTCCTGGCAGGACTCCATACCAATCTGATGCCAGAGTTTCAAATACTTAGGCATCACCATTGCCCTATAACTCACATTTTCATGACCGTTGAATCCCGAACCCCTTCTTAAATGAAGAACGACCTCTCGCTGGTATAGCCTGCTGCTTAATATTCTTGGAAGGGTTTCTCTTTTCAAAATGATGGTCCACCGCTCTTCTTATATATGCTATGAAAAGTTTGACTACTTAAAGTAGTTAAAAATAGCACTGAATCTGAGAGAGTTATCCCATACCATGCAATAACTCCCCATGTAAATGTATCAAAAGCTACCTGTGTTGTAATGATCCCCAGTGTATGTGGCGATGTGATGTAATGATTCCTGGTAGCACATATTTAAAAATGTTGAAAACGGGACAGAAGAAAAGGAGGATCATAGCTGAAGGGCATGAAGATTAGATTCTTTGTCAGTGCATCTCACTGAGAGACTGATTTTGACACAAACTATGAGGGCTTGATGAGATAAACATAGAGGCAGCGCGAGCAGACCAGTTTTGTGAATGTGAACTTGACAAGGAGACTGAAGTTAGTTCACTGGTATTACTGGTGAAAGTGTTATTATCTATCATTACGAGTGTTAATCTCATAAACTTCAAGGAAAGACCTCTGATGTCAGAACTGAAAGCCTGAAGCACCATAATTTAGACCTCCAATGATTTGAAGGAATCAAGCAGGCTAAACAAAAATCCAGTGTTTGAGGTGTTGAAAGCTAAAAATACTGAAGCTTTCCCTAAAGAAGTGGTATGACTGCGTCCACCCTCATCTTTAGGTACCTGGGAGTGGGAGGGAGTAGTGTTCTTTGGAAAGCTCAATCTTTAGTTTGTTTCTTAATTGATATTAGTTCTAGATCCTGAAGGTGTTGATAAAGAAGGCCTGCTTTCTTTTTTTCTTCCTTTTTCTATCTCTTCATTTCCAATCTCGCAAAGTCCTGATGTCTGGCGATGCACGGTTGGTCTGCAGTAGTTAGCTTCCTTACAAGTCAGGAAGGAAAGTTGTTTCTGAATTCCTTGAAGATGATGCTGCTGGTCCTGAAGATGTTACTTTATTTTATGTTATGCTATGTTATTTGCGTTTGTGGAGTGCAACTTATCACCCGAAGGGTATCCAGGCACTGGAGCAGCTGTGTAGTTTGCTTGCTCGGGGATAGTGGGAGGGTCAGGTCTTCAAGCTCTTGTAGAGTTTATTTTTAGGCACAGGGAGATTAAGTAATTTACCCAGAATCACAGGATGTTGAACCAAAGCCAAAGCTTAAATTTGGTTCCCCAGTTCCAGAGTCGGCAGGATGGATGACCTTGGAATGTTGCTTACTACAGACAGCTTCCTAAATAGTAGTAGGGAAGATTGTGTCCTTGTAGCAGTTCTGTCATTTTTGTTAGCACAACTAACGTCACCACATTTCTACAATAATATGATGACCTCACACACTCTGTTAATTATTATCACATTTTCAAACATTAGCTTGCTAGGCCCTAAGCCTTTCTCAAACAAACTGTAAACCAGTGTCCCATGACACTAGTGGGGCACAAGGCACTTTTTGGTGGCTGGTGGAAGTTCAAGCAATAAATAAAGATGCCTTTCAATTTTGCATTTACCTTGCTACATTCTGCATTTTCTGTGCTTCAAAGAGACAGGTTAAATGTCAGGCTATGTCTTCTGACAACTTGCTGCTTATTTGATTAACCTGGGGATTGGTGTTTACAAATTCCTCTCACTTTGCAGTTAGCGAAAGAAAAGTAAAGTAAATTATGTGACAGTCCTGCTGCAGCACAGAAAGTGCGAAAGGAAAGGCTGCAGGATGCCATTTTTCGTAAAACACAACAAAATGTAAATGAATTGAATGCAAATGAACATTCAGCAGTTAGGAAAGCTAAATGAACCACATCATGTAGGAAGCTGGCTCTGTATATGCTATATCTAAATGAGATACAGTGTGCACAGTGTCCAGGGGTTCGCCTGAGGCTTAACAGAGGCTAAAGTAGATAATACTAATGCTCTCTTTTGCGGTAGTGTGGTTGAGCAGTTAGGCTTATCAGAGGCTAGTGCAAAGCATTTGTTGTACATACACAGGCAATAAATAAAACACACACTTAATGACTAACTCCAGGTCAATTTTTTTTATATAGCAAAAATATATGTTACTTTATTTCTAGAACCACAAGATTCAATTTGGAGGTAAGTACATTTGCAAGTAAGTATCCAACATACGTATCAATACCATTTTGTTTCAATTTGGCAAGTTAAATAGTTTTCAAGAAAATAGCAAATATCTGTTTTAAAAGTTGACAGTGCAATTTTCAAAGACAGTTATGGGGTGAAGAAAAGATAGTACAGTTTTTGAGGTAACTATCATACTTACAGTTCATGTCTCCTGGGGTTGGGATGCCCACATGTCGGGGTTCAAGTTGACCCCAAACACCCACCACCAGCTCCACTGGGCTGGCCGGGTGCAGAGGTGAAAGATGATGCAGGCTTTAAAATGGAGTCCTGTGGAGACTGGTGGCTCTCAGAATCAGGCCTGCAGGCAGGTAAGTACCCGTGTTTTTGGAGGGCAGACCTGGGGGGTTTAGGTGAGCACTGGAGGAGGAGGGGCACCGGTCAGCACCAAACACACACCCTCAGCTTCAAAGGGGCAGCCGGATGCCAATGCTTTTCAGTAGGGGGACACTGTGGGTCACAAAGATGCTGCAGGCTAGGTCCAGGGGGTCGGTTCCGGAAAACAAAGGCTGGACAAGGAGGAGCGCCGTCTGCTGAACATTACTGGACCGGTGGTCGGATTCCCTAAGGCCAGGGGGCTGCAGGTGCAGTGGTACCTTCGAGTGTCGGGAATATTCATCCATTTCTCTCGCAGTCAGCGGGGTCCTCAGGATTTAGGCTGCAGAAGTCGTCATGTTGGGCAGGAAGGGTCAATCCAGGGTGGTCACTAGGTCAAAATCACCTGGGTAGCAGGTCTAGTCAGTTTGGCCACCTGGACACGGGCCGTGAGTGTCTGGTGCAGAGCGGGCAGGACTCGCGAATCCAGGGTGGTTCGGTAGTCCTTTGCTGGAGTTTCATTCTGGACAGGACTGCTGTCCGTGGGAGATCTTGGTCCTCTGGGGTGCAGGCAGTCTTCTTGAAGCTTTTAAGAGGTCGCTGGTCCTGCAGGATGCATCGCCTTTTTGTAGCAGGACTTTAGATGCTGGAGACAGGCCTGTAGGGCTGTGGCCAAGTCAGTTGGTGTCTTCAGTCTCTGCGGGGGGTCAGCTTAGCAGTGCTTCTTCTTGTCGTCTTCTTGAGGTCATCAGGAATCTGACGAGCTAGGTTCAGGGGAGCCCTTAAATCCTGGATTTAGGGGCATTACAGGGTCAGAGGGCAGTAACCCTCTCCAGTGTCCACTCCCTTTGTGGGGGGGACACAGACCTATCCCTATTGGTTCCTGTCCTCCAAACCAAATGGAGGATTTTGCAAGGAGGGGGTCACTTCAGCTCTGGACACCTTAGGGATTATCCTAACTGAAGTGGTCATTTCTCCTTGTTTTTCCTAACTTTCCTGCCGGATTTGCAGCCAAAGTGGGGCTTTGTCTGAGGGGGTGGGGGGAGGGATGGGCTGGCATCTCCACTAGCTATACTGCCAAGAGATATGAGCCTTGAGGCTCACCACCAGGTGTTACAGTTCCTGTGGGGGGAGGTGTGAAGCACCTCCACCTAGTGCACGCTTTGTTCCTGTTCACAGAGAGCACAAAGGTCCTCACCCCGTGTGGTCAGAAACGTGTCTGGGAGTGGCAGGCTGGCACAGACGGTCAGCCCTGCAATAGAAGTTTGGCTAAAATACAGGGGGCATCTCTAAGATGCCCTCTGGGTGCATTTTTCAATAAATCCAACACTGGCATCAGTGTGGGTTTATTGTGCGGAGGAGTTTAACACCAAACTTCCCAGACTTCAGTGAAGACATTATGAAGCTGTGGGGTTCATAATGACAAACTCCCAGCCCATATACTCAGTATGGCCGCACTGCACTTACAATGTCTAAGAATGGACATAGACACTGTAGGGGCATATTGCTCATACAACTATGCCCTTACCTGTGGTATAGTGCACCCTGCCTTAGGGCTTTAAGGCCTGCTAGAGGGGTGACTTATCTATGCCACAGGTAGTGGTTTGTGGGCATGTCACCCTGAGAGGGTGCCCTGTCGACTTTGTAGTTTTTCTCCCCACCAGCACACACAAGCTCCAATGGCAGTGTGCATGTGCTTGGTGAGGGGTCCCCCAGGGTAGCATAATAGCTGCAGCCCTTGGGGAGCTTCCCTGGCCACAGGGCCCTTGGTACCATGTGACTTAACTGTATGCCAGGGGTGGCCCAATTGTGGAAGTAATGGTACATTTTTAGGGAAAGAACACTTGTGCTGGGGCCTGGTTAGCAGGATCCCAACACACTCTCGGTCAAGACACCTTCAAAATCACTATGCCAAAAAGGTCACTTTCCTACAACATTTATTTTGTAATTCTGAAGTGTGATGGAAAGAAAGATTTTAATAGGATCTAAACAAATCACTCATTTACTTGGTGATGCATAAATGATAAATATTCACCAGAACCCAATTTCCTCACATCATTTGTGTGCAATATAGTTTAATAAGTAAAACTATGTGTCTGTGCAAATGTAGTGATCATTTCAGTAGAAAATGTGTGTCTTTAAATGATAGTGCACTACCACACAAAGCTTTAGTTACATTAAAAAATCATACACCTCCTGTCCATTAAAGCTAAGTGGGTCTCAAATGTTTATTGTTCTAAAAATTTGGTTGTGATTCTATAAGGTTTGAGAAGCACTGCTGTAAAGTATTAGTGTGATTATGTTTAAAATACAATTGGGCCTCATTGGTGTGTAATAGTTGCATCATCAGAAAAAGCCCTGGCACTTACTTTGGTGGCGCATCTAGGCTAGAATAGATTTCTGTTGTTACATTTGTCTTGTTGTGTTTTAGAGAGTGTCTACAATATCTCCTTATTGAGTGCAATGATGCGTCTTTTCCAGGCTTCATTGGCTCCCTCTTTTCCATCTTGCAATTTTACTCCTCACCTCTGACCGGTGCCGCCTCAGATTACTATGGAAGGAGACGTGTCTTGATGATCACTGTGGTAAGTGTTATGAATCCTTCACTAAATCCTTTTCGAATTATCTGAATAATAGCTCTAATACCTGCCCACAGTCTCAGAGCTGATGTATCTTGCTGCCAAGTGAGTCTTCATGCATGCACAATTGTGAATCATCTGGGACAGGAAAGAAAGCAAATGTCAAATACTACTAACCTGAAGTCAGCCCTATATGGCCTGTCATTAAAGCCAAATTGATGTAATAGTCTGTAAACTTGTTTTATACTTTTATTTCTGCTAGTATGTGTATTCTAGGGTTTGTTTTGCATATTTTTAGGTCAAGGTCTACCAGACAGAGCTAGGTGTCTGGTTGCAAATGACATGTTGTGGGCTTACCAAGAACATACACAGGCTTGCAGACTGCTCATTGATTACCAGTGCTGCCTTTGCTGTCATTCTCATTTGCCTACTGTTTGTGTCCCATCTTGTCAATCTTGTATTTGTCCTTCCCAGGCAGCATATCCTCCTTACTCTGATTGGTGCTTCTACTGCTTGCTTTTAGAGAACTACATTTGTCTTCTTTGTTTAAGCACTCCACAAGACTGCATGTGTTTTCCAGCTATCTCCCCATGTGCTTTTCTCCCCACCCTGCATTTTACTCTCTCACCCATTTGGTTCTCTCCCCCCACCCTTACTTGTGGTTCTTTCCTCCTCACCCGCTCTTGTAGTATACGTTGCTCTCTCACTTTTGTTGCTTCTTCCCTACCCGCAAGCTGGTCATTCTTTTTAATTTCGTACATTTTCAAGCGCTTCCCCGCTACTTTTTGAAACTGCGCTGTCATGCTCCTTTTTTTATATATTTAGCGATCCATATTGGATTGGTAAAGAGAAATAAAAAAATACCCATGTCATTATATAGGTGTATGTAGGTATGTTGAGTGCATGGGGCACCTACAAATTATAAGGCTGTTGACTTATTGCACTTCATGTTTAATAGGCCTGCTGCAAGGCAGCCGTGATGGTGTTACAGCATGGCTAAAAAAGATTGGCAAAGCCATTAGGTCTAATAGCTGATATCTATTGGCTTAGCGAGTACTTGATTTACTTCTGATTGCATTCGTAGCAGCATTCATCTTATGTCAGCAAGACAGGCTGGTCGACTACTCTATGATGTCGCTTTTAAAACATTTTCTCAGTGTCATGAACTAGGCATCCGGTGACACGATCAATGCAGTCTGCATTAGATTGACTGTAGCTGCCATCTAATCTGTGAATGCAACATCTGTCTTCAAAACAGGCGCCTGAGTGACAGCAGCTGTGCACTGCTCATGTTTACAAACAATGTACTGCCTAAAAGTGCAGACTTCCTTGCTTTGCCCATTCTCATTACAGGAGTGACTGAATATTGATGTTGCTGGCATATTGCTTTCGGTGGTTAGATTTGTTACTCTAGTTGTAGCTTTCTTGACCTCCTATTGACAGATCCAATAATCAGATCTTCTTTCCAGGGTGAATGTTTTAGAAATTATAAGGATCTGCTCTTTAATAATGCACAGGAGAGCTTGAACTCTTCCCATTTTTATACAGCCGTTTGAATTAATTACTCATTGAAGAAAAGTAGGATGGCTTGTTCAAAAGAGCATGAACATTGTTCTCTTCAGAGAGCACATGGTTTGGATGTAAATACAGGATTCTAGAAGTCCTGCGGGGTGTTTTGTTATGAGCAGGTTCATCGTCCACAAGTATTTCACACTGGCTTGTGGCAGCTTCTCTGTGTTCAACTTCTTGACATAAGTAAAAGATGGTGAAAACCTACCTAAACCAATCAACATTCCTGAAATACTCTTTTAAGAGTTGAGTGTTTTCGTTCAGCATTGTAATTAGTCTTTTATCCTGTGCGTAGATTGTCTTGTGGATTTAGTATAAATGAATTTAAAAAAACACTATATTTTGCTCAGGCATTATTTGACGTTTATCTGTTGACTGTGCTTCTTATTCCTCCTGCTTTTGTTTTTCATTTTATCTCAGGTCTCAAACCATAACATGCATATTTTTAAATGGCTCAACTTTTGCCTGGTGGTTAAAGGGGTTTTTGTCTTTTCAAATAAAGTTTTTTCATCCTATTGGGATTCCCACGGAGTGCCCTAGGGGGCTGATTCGTACACATTTACCTCTCCACACCCCTACTCACAACATTTTGTTGTACTGTTGAGCTTTGGAAATGATTCTCTAATCTCTGGAAATGCGTAATGCTAGCCAGAGAAAACTTTGCATTGAGTATCAGGGAATCAAATTGTGGCAATTCTTTATACCTTCAGCGAACCCCCCTGAACAACAAGAAATACAGCTAGCACAGTCAAACGTTCAAAATATCATCCCTTTAATCTCAATGGACACCTTTTGCAATGTGAGTTTCCCAGCTAAGACTGGAGCAGACGTAAACTACACCACAAATATTCTGTGTAAAAGTCTGTGTACATGCCCAGTTTGCAGTGATTCTGTTTAGGCAGTTTTTACTGTAGAGGAGATGGAAAAAATGCTAACAAACTAAAGCAGGAAAATGCTACTAGAGTGGATTTGCAACCGGCCAGTTACTGTATTATTATTAGCAAATAAAACATCTCCCAAAAAGCTTTTACATATGGAAAACACAATTTAGCCATTTAGAGACAGCCAAAAGGGCAGACCAGACGTAGAAACTTCCTTGCTTTGGAAGTAAGACCCTACAGTCCCATCCTCGACCTACCATCCACCAAATAGCAGTGCTTAGGAAAAACTAATCAGCAGTCTCTTGCTTACAAGGTCCTCATTGAATTTCGTAAGGTAGATGTGTCTCCATATTAGTAATTTCAGTGTTTGGATCTCTGTCATCCATCCACAATAATGCAGGTAATTTACTTCCACTGTATGAGAAAGCAGTCCACATCCCCATCATGTGCCATGCTAAGCCAGGGGCACTCAGAATGGAGCCCACTTTGCTTTTGTAATTATACTGTGAGCCATACTTTAACTGTGAACATCAGAAGACATCCGCAGTTCCAGAATCTCCTTTGCCATAGTATCCAAAATCACTTGCAACAGACTGAGTCTATGGAGGTTACAAGATCAAACTTTAAGGAGCATTAAATGCCCAACTAACATTCAACAACAGTGGTGTAACTTCAGATGTATGTGTTGTTGATTATGAAGTCAACATTTTAGGCTTGACTGAACAACAAAACCTTAAGGTGTTAATCAACCCTTGAGAAGCACCTAACGTTTTAGTATCCACAATTTTGATTTCACAACCTTACTTGAATAATTTAAAGAGCTTTTCAGCAACAAGTCTGAAAACTTTGAGCATACTTTATTATTTGAAGGAAGATACTCTGGCAGCTAGACAAAAAGTATGTAGTGTGCCACCATTCTGCATATTCAGAGGTTAAAACTATCCTGGGAGAAGGGTACGTTAAAGGTGTACTTGATTCAGTTATTGTTGATTATGGTGATAGCCAAGAATAAGAAGACAAGCATAATTAGAAGAGGCATCATCCTCCATCAGCTGCAACAATACATAGTGGCTGATTCTCAACTTTTGCCTCTCATCATTGAAGTGGTGACACTGGAAAATACCAATATGTTTTCTGCCCAGGCTTTCAACTTGGCATACAGTGAGATTTTATTTCATGTACAATGCATTTATAACACGAGGGGGCCTACCAGTTTTACAGTGTGCCTTTCGGCCTCAACTCAGCATCTGAGGTTCCCCACGGGGTAACAAATGGATTGCGTGAACTTATGCGTGGTGTAAAAGTCTTTCAAGACATAGAACTAGTTTATAGTGAAGCAGATGATGAGCATGTTGCATAAAAGTCAGGAGAGTGGTTTAAGTTTACAAAAAGTAATATATAAATTCATCAAGTCCAGAATTGAGTACTTGGTTCATGTGATGAGTGATAATGAGTGTGAAGCAAGCATGAAGTAACTGAAAAAGGAATTAGAGGAAGCACAGTCACTCAAATCCTTCAGTGAACATTTACCTTGTACTGTCACCACTAATGCCGTCTACATAGATCTGGGGGCAATATTGAGTAAAATCGCAGCATATACCAATAATACTATTGCCTTTGCTTCACACTGAGCCAAAAGAGCTAAAAGCAAATGCTCTGTAATTTAGCGCAAGATCTTAGCCTGTGTGGGGGCAGTTAAAAAATCTAAAAAGCTTCCTTTAGGGTAAAGAATTCTAGATTCAGACAGTCCACATGCCAGTAATTAGTATATTCTCCCGGGCTTGCCAAATTGGCATGTAAAGAGTGTCAGTTCAAAGTTCAGTTCATTACTGGTTGACAGAATGTCTCCGCAGATTTCTTTGTCCGGAGCTCCATGCGAAGAGGATGAAAGTCAGGATGAATGAAATGAGGAAAAAGATTCAATGGTGACATGGTTATCTGATGATAAAGTTCCTCGTCCACTGTATTTAAAAAGTTGTGGATCAGAAATATGGAGAGTGACAATGTTCAGAAGAAATTTAAGGAGGATCTGCTAAAAGGATGGCCCTGTGAGCAAATCCTTGACTCTAGTTTCCAGCCTTTCTGGAAAATGATAGACAAGTTCACAATAGAAGGTGAATTGTTGTTCAGTGGAGATGTCTTATTACCCCCAAGTACTCTTAAAGAGTGACTTAAAAACGTAGCTCATGAGGGACATGTGAGTATGACTGGTGCGTGTTCTGTTGATGGCCAGCCCTGGGTCTTGATGTGAAGATGCAAGCTTTGAGCCATGTGGGGTGCAGTGTTGTTGACCAACCATTAAGACATGCAAATGCCTCATGGCATCTGTATCATGGCCAGATGGTCCATGAATGAAACTCTGCATTGATTTCAATTGACTCATGGGTTTCCTATCTCTTAAAAGGAACCATGTTAGAATATTAATCAAACTTTTATTAAGTGGATTGAGGTAAAGATTTGTTTTTTCTTCCCCCCAACCTAACACCAAGGGGGTAGTTGATATCCTCGAACAAGTTGGCCTTTACATCATGTTCCCATACTAGCTGCACTCAGGACCAAATTGAGGTCTTATCGCAGCATGCAACACAACACAACATGTAAAGCCCATTTCAAGCTCCTTTGAGGCAGACTAGCCATCACCAAATTGCAACCCTACTAGTGCAAATTGTGGGACTGATGGGCCAACAAGTTTGGCACAAGAAGTGATGTTGATGCGAGAGTTTCAGTTTGTGTGAAACAAAAGGGTGCGTGACTACAATATGGTCAAACATTCTTGTGTTTTAGAAGGGGACCAAGTAAGGATTAAGTATACATGTAACAAATCTCTCGAAAGCAAGAATAGCAAACCTTTGCATGTGATTGAAAGTAAGAGCACCCCACTTTTGTTGCAACAGCTGAATGGTCCTTGTGTGGTGTTAGTCAAACTTACTCCATCTGAATATATAGTGCTCCTTCGTCATCAGAAATCAGTAGATCCTCCATAAGGAAGTCCTCCATAAGTTCTAGTCTCTGCAGTCTCTGATGTGCCTGTCTAGGACAGCAATGTGTCTGGCGAAGATAGTACTGAAACACAAAGCCAACTTCCTTCTTGTGGAAGGTACTCTACGAGAAACATTGCACCACCCTTGAGGTTCAAAGGCTATGTTTTGGACTAACTTGTTTCTTGTATGTGGGGGAGGAGATATGGTATCTAGAATTTTGTAAGTCCTATCATTCATTATTTATTTTATCCCTCATTTCACATTCCTCTGTTTCCTTCCCCCCTGTTTGTGCATGTTCATAATAATCCATGTCTGCCATTAAATTGAAGCAAAGGCGTCATTCAGAATCGGACCTTGAGAATATCTGAAAATGTGACAATTGTTATAGTGTCCACTGTTAATAAACAGATGCCTCCCACTCTTTCCACAGGTGGGTCTGATTTCATCGTATGCCATATGGGCCTTTTCGAGAAGTTTCCTTGTCTTTCTTGTCTCTCGTGTGGTTGGCGGTTTGAGTAAAGGGAATGTCAGCCTCTGCACGGCCATCATCGCAGATTTACCTTCACCAAAGGCCCGCAGCAAGGGAATGGTGAGTTCACCTTCTGTCGGTGCTGGTAATAAACCGGGAGTGATGGTAGAGTGGGGCAGAATCATGACAAGCAGTGCCATGAAGAAATACATCAATTATGTTAAGCCCATACTTTATTTTTCTTTAAAATCTACCACCAAAATTATTAACAAGATGAGAACATGTAATGGTACATCTGTTACGGCTTACTTAATTGGTCACAGGTAGACTGAATAATATGGTAGCTTGAGGGGTAAAGCACCTACTAGAGAGAGACTGGTAAAAAAAACTGTGGTGGTTAAAGAATTTGCTGAAGAGATCTGTTTGCATTCTGTGTTCGCAAATTTGAAGCATCATAAAATTAGTTCACACGGTCAATGTGCCTTCTATAGGGCATAGCATGCAAGTGTGGGTCACAGGTTTGTATTTTATCCCAGAAAGCTCAGAAGGTCTGTATCTCCTTTTGTTGTAGCGACCCATGTGTTATTTGCAGATCATGAGTTACAACCATGGTAAAATACCTCACTTAGTTATTTGCCTATTTCAAACAGCAAAGCATAGGTTTGAAATTTTGCATGTTTGTACAAAAAAAAGTGAATAAAATGGGTTCCAAATGGTAGTAATAAACACATATCATTAAGTGACAATCAGGTTATAACTAATGCTACATAATGATTATTTTTATTGTACTTACACAACTATAAAGAAATGCCTGATATTTCTACTGAGCATGGATCGAGCTAAATATCTTAAAACTGTTTGTTGGTAAGTTACATTGTAGGAGTGTTTTTTGTTCTCTTGATGGGCTGCTGGTGTGGAGGCCAAGTTTGATGTTCCAGGTGAGCTGAGTTTGATCTTCAACTATTCCCAATCAAGATAGCATTAGAACAAAACATTCTGCTGTTCTGCTTATCCTTTCTGGAGTGCGTTCAGCCACTATAAATTGTTGTCTTCTATGAATTGTCAAACCATAGAAAATAACCAAGCCTGGCTTTTGAAATTGTACCTGCTTTTAAAAAAATCCTGCGCATGGCAGAACCTATGCGAAGGTTATATTTGGTACTATATAGCGGGGTAGCGGGCTGTCCTGCCCCCTGGCAGGCAGAGGTGTGTAGTTGTCCGCACCCTTGACTGTCAGTGTGTTATGCTTAGCAGTTCATTTGCTTGGCAGCAGCACTCAGTCGCTGGAGTGAGGCCCTAGCATTGTGAAATGTTGCTCCTTCGGAACAGGCAGGTTGAACTTTGCAGTAGCAATACTGAGGGCTTTGGCATAGATAAGACCATAAAGTGGCCAGTGCACCACTAGTAGACTGTTTTCAGTTAGTAAAAGGCAATCACCGGTTTTGTCCTGCCTGTCAGTAAACTTGTTATTTCTTCAGTGAGCATTGTTACCAGAGCCTTGCGCTTGGGGTCTGGAGTTGGAGCACCAGCTGTCTGCCAATCCGTAATGTGATGTTCTACCAGTGAATGAATTCGCTTTCTTTAGATTAACTCAAATTGTTAGGTATATTAACTTACAAAATGTCATTAGCGCCTTGTGGAAGTACCACAGAGTGAATGTCTGCTGTATCAGTCAGCACCAAGCCATGTTTTACAGACACAGCAAATGAAAATCTGGAAACAGTAAATTACTTCATGCACCAAGAAAAACTGTCTACTTTGTTTACATATGGATGGGTGGCTTATTATTAGTTCACTATACTGTAGGCAAAGCAAACCCAAGCAAACCCAAATACGTTTTTATCGTAGATCCACTTCTGCCTACCACAGACTCATAAAAACAGCAATCAGCAGTGCAGACCGTGTGAAATTACTAGTATGCTGGCTTGTCAGAGCAAATCATCCCAGGGCTAATCTCAATGGTCACCAGAAGCCAATCAGAATGGTTTTACAGGGAGTGCAGAATTATTAGGCAAGTTGTATTTTTGAGGATTAATTTTATTATTGAACAACAACCATGTTCTCAATGAACCCAAAAAACTCAATAATATCAAAGCTGAATATTTTTGGAAGTAGTTTTTAGTTTGTTTTTAGTTTTAGCTATGTTAGGGGGATATCTGTGTGTGCAGGTGACTATTACTGTGCATAATTATTAGGCAACTTAACAAAAAAAAATATATACCCATTTCAATTATTTATTATTACCAGTGAAACCAATATAACATCTCAACATTCACAAATATACATTTCTGACATTCAAAAACAAAACAAAAACAAATCAGTGACCAATATAGCCACCTTTCTTTGCAAGGACACTCAAAAGCCTGCCATCCATGGATTCTGTCAGTGTTTTGATCTGTTCACCATCAACATTGCGTGCAGCAGCAACCACAGCCTCCCAGACACTGTTCAGAGAGGTGTACTGTTTTCCCTCCTTGTAAATCTCACATTTGATGATGGACCACAGGTTCTCAATGGGGTTCAGATCAGGTGAACAAGGAGGCCATGTCATTAGATTTCCTTCTTTTATACCCTTTCTTGCCAGCCACGCTGTGGAGTACTTGGACGCGTGTGATGGAGCATTGTCCTGCATGAAAATCATGTTTTTCTTGAAGGATGCAGACTTCTTCCTGTACCACTGCTTGAAGAAGGTGTCTTCCAGGAACTGGCAGTAGGACTGGGAGTTGAGCTTGACTCCATCCTCAACCCGAAAAGGCCCCACAAGCTCATCTTTGATGATACCAGCCCAAACCAGTACTCCACCTCCACCTTGCTGGCGTCTGAGTCGGACTGGAGCTCTCTGCCCTTTACCAATCCAGCCACGGGCCCATCCATCTGGCCCATCAAGACTCACTCTCATTTCATCAGTCCATAAAACCTTAGAAAAATCAGTCTTGAGATATTTCTTGGCCCAGTCTTGACGTTTCAGCTTGTGTGTCTTGTTCAGTGGTGGTCGTCTTTCAGCCTTTCTTACCTTGGCCATGTCTCTGAGTATTGCACACCTTGTGCTTTTGGGCACTCCAGTGATGTTGCAGCTCTGAAATATGGCCAAACTGGTGGCAAGTGGCATTGTGGCAGCTGCACGCTTGACTTTTCTCAGTTCATGGGCAGTTATTTTGCGCCTTGGTTTTTCCACACGCTTCTTGCGACCCTGTTGACTATTTTGAATGAAATGCTTGATTGTTCGATGATCACGCTTCAGAAGCTTTGCAATTTTAAGAGTGCTGCATCCCTCTGCAAGATATCTCACTATTTTTGACTTTTCTGAGCCTGTCAAGTCCTTCTTTTGACCCATTTTGCCAAAGGAAAGGAAGTTGCCTAATAATTATGCACACCTGATATAGGGTGTTGATGTCATTAGACCACACCCCTTCTCATTACAGAGATGCACATCACCTAATATGCTTAATTGGTAGTAGGCTTTCGAGCCTATACAGCTTGGAGTCAGACAACATGCATAAAGAGGATGATGTGGTCAAAATACTCATTTGCCTAATAATTCTGCACTCCCTGTAATAGAGAACTATATACTAATTTATTGAAAGGGGGTTAGAAAGTTGCTGAAGCGGCAGCAATTTGATTGATCACTATTTCAGCCAATAAGAATAGGTCCTTATTATTATTTGCTGCTGGCAGCTAATCAAATTCAGTGTGTGTTCTGCAGTCGAAAGAGGCCCAGGTGGCTCTAACAATTGCTTTTCTATGTGCAGCCATAACATCCATACTTCTTCTATGCCCCTGAGAAGCAGGTGTTTTTGTAAACCGAATTCTGTTTTGTAAACATATGAAAAATACAGGCATATTTAGTCAATTTGACTTTTTGACAAATTTATTTGCCCACCTCTCTGTTTCCCGCAAACTATTGGATGAGTCCTTACATGAATTATTTATCTAATGTGTTTATTTTCTCTGTGAACGGGCATTACTGCAGAACAACAATGCATCTAATTGACTTTGAAGTTGCATTTCATTTATTTATGAATTTCCGTACCAAAATAGAACAAACACTGTTGCCATATCTCACACGTTATAGCTGAGCAAGGGGCACACCGTAGGCTGAAGAGGCATACATTCATCTGCAGTCTCAAGAATTATTCACTTTATAAGTCAAAAGAAGTAGAACATGTTTGGCAGAACATTTACTTAACACAACCTTATAATAGAACTTCTGCTTTCTTACTCTGCTTACAAAATAACAATAGCAATGTAACCTTCCAATACATAACTCAAGCAAATGTACAATGTATCCTTAAATAGTAGCCTACCAGAAATCTTCCAGGCAAGGAGCACCTTCCTCTGTCGCAGGACCTTCTGCGCTTTCCAGCCACAGGAGGCAAGTTACCGGTCAAGCATGGGGAAGATTCTACTTGTAAATATCACACGATTCTGCTCTCCATCGAGACAGAGAGCAGAGTTCTCTCTCACAGAATCCACTGCACTCTTGAGAAACAGCGTAGAAGCTCCGTAGGAGCTGACAGGCTTCTCTGTGTGGGCCAGGACCCCATCAGCAACGTCTGCATCAAATAGAAGATACAGGAGGAAAGATTCCATGTCAGAGCTGGATGCAGTGTCTCTATTTCTAAGACACCAGACAAGTTATTCACCATATAGAAGTTGGCAGGGCATTGTTCTCTCCATTTCTGATCCAGGCAGAATTTCCCTTTGTAGTTGGGCAGCAGGATACCTTTAAGGGTAAACCAGTCGGCTGTTAGTGAACAGGCCTAACCAATCACAGTATAATTCCTAGGTGTCCAGATTCCCGGTCTTCAGAAATGTGAACCGTTTACTTTCCTGAAATCTTTCTTCGTGGCAACGCAACTATTCCAAAAACTGGAACCCAAAACTATGAATGCGAGCTCCCAGCTGAGCTATGTAGAGCACTCCCCTCCCTTCTAGCTCCACCTCCACTAAGCTTCAGATGAAATCTCTTTCCCTAAGCTGCTCCTTGTCCAAGACTAGTTTTTAATTCCAGAGACTAATCTGAATAGGAGATGTGCTTCTGAAGCATACTGAAATCAAATGTCCCGTGAGGCATCTCCCTGGCATTCCCCTTCTTGGTGCCTAACTGGTGCGTGACCAGCCCTTTCAAGTAGCAGCTAGAAGGCAAAGCTCAAGAGATGTGAATTGGGCGTGAAACCATATTGCAATGTAGAAGCATTCATCCGAACTCGGGCACAATGTGTTTCATATCCCTAAACTACTAGAAGTGTTAAAGATAATAAAAATCTGACTTTAGTACTGGTGTTTTCTGTCAAGATTACACATATGCTATACATTTAGATTTCATAGTACATTCTTAGTAAAAGAGGTTTGTAATGCATTTTACAGATTGGCAGTATGCCCAGGAGCCTGGAGCCCAGGCTTCAGACAAAAAGTCAAAGGAATCTGAAATCACTTGCTATGTTCTAAGTGTAGCTTAGAAAAAAATGTCCCTCTCTCTGACACTGCACAGGGGCCAGCACACAAACAGTTATTTTCTGGAGTGACATTGATGGTAGTTTGAACACTGTTGTCCATTGAAACTGAGTATATGTCCGAGGCCTATTTAGCAAGCACTACCCAGCCAGTTCAGAGTTTGAAAATGCCAGATGAGGGGCACAGCACAAAAAGATTGATTTTCTAAACAGAACTATAAGTACTGGAATGGAAACTAAAATCTGGACTGGATGAATTCTCTGTGCATGGATCTGGAGACTGATGAGCTCTGCTGTTACAGTATTCAGATTACTCCCCAACGATCATTGAAACTAAGGTTGTATATGTATCTGAACAGGTCTTATACTTGCCTCCAGATTCTGCGCTGATCAGAAGCTCTACTGGAAGACGCAACATTTCCTGACGGTTAATGAGATTGCAGGAGGGCCTCTTGGATGAGACTCCATGAAGACATGTTTGCTAAGAGAACCTAGAAATCTGTCCTAGGTTTTAACTTGAATGCCATTTTCTGTCTCTCATTCTTTATTCCTCTTGCTATTCCATTCTCTGCTTCCTGTCTTCTGATGCATTCTCTCCCCCTCTTTTGCTATCTCTTTTGTATCCTATCTGTGTCTTCCCTTAATATTCTTTTCGGGATTCGTTTTCACATCCATTTCCTCTCACCCCATTTTCTTTAAGGCGGCGTGTACGGGTAGGCACTTGTGCTAAAAAAAAAATAAGCTCCCTGTTAAAGTCCTTACACAGGACACCTACTCGGTCCAACACCTTACTCCATTGAATCTCACAGTGTTTAATCTGCCCTTGATGCATGGACTGCCTTGTTGCGAGAGGGCCGACCTGGCTGCCTCCTTCCCCATCTCTGACGTTTAAAGTCATATCGTGGAATGTTAGTAGTCTCTTCAACCGCATTAGAAGATCCACAGTCCTACGCTATGTGTATCGTCTCCGCCCAGACGTGGTGATGCTCCATGAGACCCACTTACTAGACACTATATTCTCCTTCCATGGTCGCTTTGGCTCTGACTGGGTAATTCATGGCGGGTTCTCTCAGAGATTCCAAGGGGCAACTATTCTATTGCACAAGGGATTCGCCCTGGTGGTTTCGGCCACCCACATTGACCCCCAGCCCCCTCCCCGGGGAAGATTTGTGGGAATAGAGGGTAGGTTGGATAGCCGACAATATGACCTGGTTTCAACATACGTTCCCCACCAAGAGCTTCAACCAACATTACAGAGGTTCTGAGAGCATCTCCTGCCTCTCGCTTCGGGTGCCACGCTAATAGGGGGTGACTTAAATGAGGTCCCAGATCTGACTTTAGATACTTCTTACCCTCCCAGGCCAGGTCATAGTGCCCGCTCATCCCAGCTGTCTCTCTGGGCAGATTCACTAGGTTTGTGTGACGACTGGGGAATCTGGCACCCCTCGATGCGGGCCTATACTCATGCATTGCAGCTTATACGACGCTGTCACGTATTGATCAGTTCTGGCTTCTGGCTTCCGGCCTCCAAAGTTCTCTACCTGACAGGTGTATGGATTCTCCCCCGGGGTATTTAAAACCATGCCCCCCTCCTTCTTGAGGTGGGACTCCGTTAGGGGCACTTAAGGCACATTTTGACTTCTCACCGCCTGGTATTTTTGGACCTTGAATGTACAGCCTTTGTGTAAGACATTCTTAACACTAAACTGTAATACGTTGACCTCCGCTGGGACGCTGTGGGCCTCCAGCAAACCCTTCCGCCAAGGCATGATGAAAAGCTACATTGGGGTAAAGAAAAACAAAAGTTAGAGCACGTAACTGACCTCGAGACCCAGATACTTTCCCTGTAGCTGCAATCACGCTGCCGGCCATAGACCAGCTTGGCCCGCCAGCTGGCCGTGCCGGGGGCTCAGGTGAAAAACATTTCCTTGGAGGAGTCCAGACAATACTGGAGGGTTTCCACTTAGTGTATATATGAGCATGGAGATAAATCCAGTAAAATTATTTATTGGCTGGCAACCAGGGATGCAGATGGCTGTAACCATGAATGTATCACTGAGGTGGCACAGGTCTTTGCGCACTATTATCATACATTATATGTGCAACCCCCACTTCAGCATGGATACTTGAGGCACTAATACCGGTGGAGATCCCACTGCCTTCGGCCCTTCCCACAGGTAACCCCTCCCCCCCCTTTCAAAACGAATCACCCCCCGACCACCCATCCTGACGTCCCTGGCCCTTGACCTTGACTAGCTGATCATGGCTGAAGAAATTGACGTGGCCTTAAAAGACCTGGTGGTATCGGGTAAGACACCAGGACTGGATGGGTCCCTAGTTGAGTCCCTTAAATGTTTTCGATCCCTGTTGCTTTCCCACCTCCTGGCAATTTACACAGAGGCAGCAGATTGTGTGTCATCTTCCCCAGACATGGATGGTATTGTATTGTATTGTATTGTATTGTATTATTTGTAGAGCGCATTCCGGCGGGGGCATCGAAGCCCTATGCAGACCATAAATGCAGAAAAAGATACCGGAATATTACTACTAATTAGTCTGTGAAGAGCCAGGTTTTAAGGCACTTCCTGAAGACCAAGTGATTCCGTATTTGTCGCATCGAGAGCGGCAAACCGTTCCAAAGTCTGGGTGCTTGCACCGAAAAAGCGTGATCTTCCCATCTCGCTTTTTTGCAGCGTGGGACCTTGATCATGAATCTAGAAGCTGATCTTAAAAGTCTCAGAGGTTGATAAAACGAAAAAGTAGATTTTAGATAGTCACATCCCAATGACTGAAGTGCTTTATGCGTAAGACAGAGTGTCTATGGTGCAACTGTTGTAGTGATACTTGGTTCACCTGGACCAATGTGTCTTTATGCTCCACAGAAGCACTCGTCACTGCACCTGCAGGGTCCAGTTCACTGTATCCCTGGCACATCATATTAGAGGACATACATTCTCTTTGTGGCTTTTGACAATGTGGTGGGGGTTGTCTTGGAGGCAGTGCTTCAGAGGGCGGGCTTTGAGCCCCCCTTTCATAAACTTGTGTGCCTCCTCTATGCCCGCCCCACTGCACGGCTCAAGTCAATGGCTCCATCTCACCCCACTTTCCGATACATAAGGCACCCATAACGGCAGCCCCCTCTCCCCACCCCTATTCGCACTGGCGATTGAGCCTCTAGCCCGTCTTACTACATGCGACACCTGCATCTTGTGGTGGCCCTGGGATGGGGTGGGGGTGGGGGTGGGGGGGGGTGGGGAAGAGTAACATATAACCCTGTATATGAATGATATCTTTCTGTTCCTTTGAGACCCTCTCTCCTCAGGCTCACGGTGTCTGGAGATCCTCCGCCTATACGAGGAAGCTTCAGGCCTTAGTGCCAACAAAGTTAAATCCCTGCTGGTGCCGGTACCGGGCGATGCAGGCGGGAACTTTTGGTTTCCCGGGACTCCACTGTGGCATCTTTCCTTCAAATATTTGGATATTCACATTTCACTTCTTCCGACGCTGGCATGGAGTCTGAATGCACAGCCCCTCCTGTCAGGGCCGAATACAGAGCTGCTGCGTTTCAACCAACTGCCCTAAATCCTCAGGTATGCACCACATTGTTAAAACATTATGAATATACCTACTTGCCAGTTACCCCATCTGGTCCCTCGCCAATGGCTCCAAACACTGACATTAAAAATGTCTGCTTTTATCTGGGCGCAAAGCCACCATTGAGTGACCTTTGTCAGTAGCAGGCATTCACCCTATCATAGAGGGATGGGGATGATGGATATGTACACCTACTATTTAGACGCCCAACCTGTCACAATAAATGAATGGCTCAATGGGGGATGGGATGAACCTGCCTATCCGGCAGTATTGAACCTCCTAGGCCTTGACGGTCTTATGGATTGGCCATACGAAGTCCCCGTCCCTCTGTCACTCCCTCATTGTACACAAGTTCCCGTCCTCTGCTGGAGAGCGGTGCTCCACTTCATTAAATGGAAGCGTAAAATTACGGGGATGACCGCTCTATGGAGGGGGACATAGTTAAACCACACGGCAAGCCTACCAGTCTTTGGACAATGGGACAGGATATGGACCTCGCAATTGGGAGATGTCTGGCTAGGCGATACCTTGATGGTGTGTCCGGAGCTGAGGGAACAATATCAGCTCTCCTATACACAATTCTTTTGATATCTGCTACTGCGACAAGCATTAGCAGCACAAGGGCCCACTGCGACGCTCATCCGTGAATTTAATCTACTTGAAGCCAAACTCCTGGGCAAAGGGACCATCCAGAACTTATCGCTCTCTCATTTTTAATGTGGCAGACCTTTTACAGACCTGTACCTGAGGTGGGAATGGTGGGTGGGTGACCTGGACGATGATGACTGGCAGGAAGCCTGCCTGGCTCCCAGAGAACTGGCCATCCCTTCCCGACTATAGTTTGGATGTACCCAGTCCTGTCCGCGGTCCTAGATCACAACTTTCTTCTAACTCCTAGTATTGCAGTGTTCGGCCACCTGGAGGAGAACGGAGGAGGGAACTTATCTTTATGGAAGTGACCGCACTGGTGGCCAAGCGAGACATTGCGTCATTTAAACTGTACTTACTTCATAGAAAAGTGAATAAGACTACTGTGTGTGTTGATGTTTTCTTCCTGAAAATCAATAAAATTTGGATATAAAAAAAAATTAAGCTCATGCAAATGCTAGATGCCAAGTTAATGAAGGTGAAAATTGATGGTTGTAATCCCTCAGGTTAATAAGTATATATGAGTGTGGAATTACACCATTGCCTCTTTATGTCCCTTATAAAGCCTTCTAGGGCACATGTTTGAAACAATAATACAAAGTTTCCGAATAACTGTTAAAAGAGCAACAACATACACTTCCTCAAGTCACATATTTAAACATTGTGTAGACACCCCCCTTATCCTAAAAGGAAGGACTAACATCAGACAAGCCCATTATGCAAGAAAGTTTAGTCAAAAGAACTGGAAGTATGACATCACCACACAAGTTCTCAGTCCTCCTTTTCAGTGTCTTCATTGCATGACTTCTGGAACACCTGGGTGGCTTCCAGGTGCAAAAATACTCTCCTACTCCTTTTGTGCTTCACTCTCAGTCTTTGTGGGAAGCATAAGAGGTTCTGAATCTCTCCAAATCCGAATCCTCTTTTTCTTTATTGTCTGCAGCTCCCTCCTCTTCAGGTAACACTGCCAGAGTAAGATCTGAGAACGCCTCGTGCATCATTCCAAACGTGAAGGTCAGACGTTCTGGCTGTTTCTCTGGTTATCAGTTCTTTTTGTCTAGCCTTAGATAACTCCACCACTACCATGCCTGCCCCTGTGTCTGAATTGCCATTGTGGGGAGTCCAGTGACTTTTATTACCTAAGTAAGATACGACAAATCGGACCATAGCTATTCTGCTTGTCGGGAGGTCTATATGTTAACGTGCATGTTGGTAACAGCAAACCGAGGTGCACCCTGCGTTCTGATATTGGTGCTCTTTGCTGCATTCTTGAGAGACTTAACCTTGGTTTCCAAGAGTGTGAGGGAAAAGATAACTCATTATTTAAACTTCAGCATCCTTGCATTGAATTCAGCGTTCCCTGTTTACAACACAGAAACTCTGCTTGCCAAGGTCATGCGTATCTTGTTCATGCTTCATGATGTGGATCTTAAACTCTTCCATCACCCTATTCATAGGGGCCACTTTCTCTTATGTCTGCTGGATAGATTTATATAGTTCATCATTCTTTCCCCTTAGGGCTGTACTGTGTCAACAGATTCAGGCTCCTTGCGGTCCTGTCACTAATGCCCTTTGAAGTTGAATCTTTCAAGTAGTCACATTTCTCCTTTACCCTTCTGTTTACCTCTGTTGAAACTGAGAATAAACTGCTAGTCTGAGCCAATAAATGATTACATTACAGCTCATCTCTTCTCTTTATATGGCATTTTCTTCTCACAGTAGCCTGCCTGACCCTCCTGGATGGATGTCGCCTCAATTTTCTCTTCACCACACTGCACCAGATGCAAAGGTTGTACCTTGGCAGGCTTGGTCACATCTCCACATGCTATGGGTCACCTCTGCAAGTAGCTTCTCCTGTTCATTTGGAGGGGTGTAATTCACCAAATATCCTGCTGCGGTGTAGGCCCAGAATCACAGGGAGAATATAATCTGGAGCCCAGGCTTCAGAAGAAAAGGGCACCAGGTTTGCCATCATATTAGCCACCCAAGACTCTTCAGAGCCAGACTGACTCATAGCACCAGCACCCTAACAAAGCCTTAGAAAGGGAGCTGCATTCAGCCCCTGAGAAAGCCACCTTTCTTCTTGAAGCACGTCTGGCTCTGCCCCAAATTTTTAACTTCAGCCTGTTGTATGCACCATAACCAGTGTT
The DNA here is from genome assembly GCF_031143425.1 of Pleurodeles waltl. Classification (NCBI taxonomy): domain Eukaryota; kingdom Metazoa; phylum Chordata; class Amphibia; order Caudata; family Salamandridae; genus Pleurodeles; species Pleurodeles waltl. The sequence continues at coordinate 1,195,098,423 of NC_090437.1, forward strand.
CTGGGATAGACACAGATGGATTGGTAGTGATAGCTTGTGTATCATTTTAGTTAGATAAATATTGAATAGGAATTGTAGTTTTCAGTTAAGTTATTTGTGGTATTTATTAATTATTTCCATTGTTTGTTTCACACCCACATATGTTGTGGCCATTTCTCCACACAGAAGAGGCAATATTTTTTTAGAGTGGCAGAGAGCTCTAGGAAGTAGAATATGACCACTGCATCCTCCAAAATAAGAAATTAGCACCATTGTGTTCGGTGAGGTGGGCAAGATAACTGAAGATTCAGACATGGGTTGAACATAAATATACCACTGCCTCTCTTAAAATAAATATTGAAAATATGCAATACTTAATTTGTGCTTGTTGTTTCCGGTGCAGAGCACTGGCACTTATTTTTGAGGGCCGGTGTTTAATGTTCTGCTTCAAGCATTTATTGCAATCAAAATACACATTTGGGAAACGTGGAGGAAGAGAAAAACAAAAAAGCGTCACAAAGGGAGAGAGCAGAAAGCTGCAGGAGGGAGCCGAAGGGGCAGAGAGGGGATGTGAATGTATTAAAGAGGCCCGTGATGGCTTCAGGAGTACGCCCTTTTGTTCGCACATTTAATTGCAGCAGCCGCGTAGTTAAGAGGAGGGCTTTGGGCACCGGCACGTTTTTATTTACAAATTAAGCGCTGAAAATATGTATGTATCATGGTAGAGGTTAACAGTGAAATGAGAGAGCACTTAAAGCATAGTGTATTTCTCTTTTACAAACCCTCTTTGAACATAATTATAAGAGCATAGTCCCTCCATTACAGGGTTGACCAGGTGGGTACAGCACCAGACGGGAATTCATGAAAAGTTTTCTGAACATGGTTTCAAGATTTTTTCTGACAAAAACAAAATAACATTCTTGTATGACTATTTCACACATTTGAAAACCAGTCACGTCACTCTTAATATCCTTCCTAGACTTCAGGCCTCACAGCTGTGTCTGCCCATTATTCTGTACTTCACCAGGTCTTCCCTTGGCGAACTTACCAGGAAGCCACCTTGTTTGTGTTTGATCTTTGCATAGCTCTCTCGTGATAAAGTATTTCTCCTTTTTAGGTCGGGCGCGCAAGCGCTTTGACCTGTTGTAAGTGTTGTGGGCTTTTAACCACACCCACCTCATGCCCATCACTTTCTTTCATTAGTGGGCTTACCCTTTAAAAAATCACATGATATCATTGGTAAAAGCTTTACATTTGTCCCGCCTTGAGGCTGTTTTTGTCACGCTTTGCAGACTTCCCCTATTACATGGATTATTGCCTGAATGCTGATACACTTGAGCGTGGGCGAGCTATTTGTTTTTTCTTGTGTCCCTCCCCTTCCTGCTGATTGGCAGCTATGGCGCTCACAGCGCTAACAGGTATGAACTCAATCAGCAGTATTAAAGCGCTGGCCACATTGTTCAGTTACCTAATCAGAGTCATTTCTTGTGGCTCTTCCTTCAAAACACTTGAAACTGGGAAATGCTTTACAGAAAACCTCAAAGCGAAAGCGGCTCTCCTGGCACAGTGGGAGAGCCTATACTACAATATTCGCTGCATTTGGGAAACGCGCCCCATATTGCTTTGCAGGGCATTACTTTGACAAAACATTTTTGCTCATAATTCAGCCTGTGGTGGTTCTAGGACAATGGGACCACCACCAAAACATTCAGCAAAACTTGCTCTTTCTGTCTACATCATCACTGGGTCCCCACACTAGGTTAGTGGGGACCTCAAAATAACCCCTCCCACCATTCATTGTTGTTTTAAGTGCATTCATGGCCGGAACGTTTGTTTTACAGCTGAGAGTAGTTTGTTTTAAGGGCTTTGTTTGTAATATAATCGCTATAGGCCTGCTATCCCTGCAGATACATCAATCACTACGTCCCTTAGGTGCGAACAATATGATTACATGACCATGTTTCTTACAAATGAAATTTTTGTTATGGTGTTTTGAGCATTTCAGTCTAATGCCAAAGGTTTATTTCTGATAAACGTTTATATGATCATTGTTTTTTTTTTTAATAACCTCTCCTTATTTCAATTATGACCATGATTCAGGCCAACTTAACATCCTTTTTACACTATGACTGTTTGAACACTCTTAATATATTTGGGTGACCCTTTTAGTTTATTTGCCCTGTGTGGGTGTCTTGTGTCTTTTTTGGGGGAATTGTTAGCCAGCCAGCAACTCTGATGGCGGGGTGGTGAAAGTGGTATTCTATTGAAATTAGTATGGCAGATTTAAATTAGGATGCTAGATAGCAACATTTTCATTTTTTGTTGCTGATATAGGAAGAAGGTACATGGAAGTGCTTCAGTTATATGCAGGGCCACTGGAATTATATGGCAGGAAAAAACACACCCTTATGAGGCCGGATTGGCCAATTAATGTGGGAAGAAAAGTCCAGTTATGAATTTACAACACCAATATCTCTAACTCTAGAAAATGCGAGACCTATCGCATTGCAAATACTTCTATAATTTTAGCTGTTTAGCTTATGTTTTGTGAAAACGTTGCTAAATATAATACAATAAAAATAACAAAGAATTGAGGTGAGACTTGCAGGACTGGTGCAGAAGATTTGTTTTGTGTTGTAGACGGCATGGTAAAAGGATTACTACATCTATATGTTTGAGAGGTAAAGCCAGCAAGGAATTGAGACTGACATGTTTTTTATGTGCTCTTCAGAGAGAGTGCGCCACTCGTGAGCCCTTTGCCAAGGATGTGATGTGTGCCATTCGATGGCCTGGCATCGGTGAATTGTAGCAGAGGAGACCCCCAAGGTTCATCGTGGGGTATTTTGAAATACTTGCAAGGGACCAGAAAAACAAGAATGAGTGGCATGCCACTTGCATCGCACTACAGGGTTTTGAGGATGGTGGCACATGTGTGTGATGATGTAACTCTACTACAGTGTGGAGGGGCTTCAACCATCAATTACAGCTCAAGCTAGCAGGTTTACGGTACGGCTGGAACAGACTAGTACTCTGGAGTACCAGCCATGCAACAACATCAGTTGATTAGGGAATGGACTGCAGGGCTTCTCTAATGAATCTGGACCCAGATGTGTAACCCTTCTAGCACTCTTCAATATTGAGTTTGGAGGCAGAGTTATAGTGAGTGGATGATGTGGTTCCAGCCCACTCAGGTACCATCGAAAAGAGTGAGAATTTTAACATTTATACTTGCCACCCCACACTCAAAATAGGATATCAGTAAAGGGTAAGTAAAGTGTTCAATCTGTGGTTGCAGGTATATAAAGTGTTTTTTTTAGGTCTAAGCTCTGAATGCTAAAGGCATGGCTTGGCATATTTGGCCAGGTTCTAAGGAGAGTATCACCAGTTATCAGCAGCAGTCATCCTCCAAATGAGAAGTCCCTCACACCGAGACTGGCCCTAACAGCACCGGACTCTAGACAGGTATGGAATCCTCAAAACCAGGGCATGAAGGTAGCAAACCTGGTTCTAATTACATAAATGCACAACTTTTAATTTTACCCACCAGAATCCTTTAAACCAACTGTATTAGGACTTTCACTTTGATCAGAGAGGGCAGTTTATCAGAATCAGCCATCTTTCAGCATGACACCAGGTGGTTGGCCCAGCATTTCAGACAAGTGCCGAAATGAAAAATTCAGGATTGCTGCTGTGCTTCAGTTTTAAATCTGAACCCTTTTTTATAACATTTGGTCAAAAATGCAAATATAACTCATGTTACACATTATTTTTTTAATATTTTAATATGATAGGCAGCTGTGAGGTTTACCTCCATTTACACCTTCATTAGGACTTCCCTTCTAGATTATTGAGTAAAATAATGAGCAACGTCACGTTGAACAGTGTTCCAGTGTCTTTTGCTGTGATATAGTTTTAAATAGAAGAAAATATATATTTTTAGTGTTCCTGGCCTAAGCATCCTTCCCAAATCATTCCCATAATACTTGCCTCCAAATAAGGGCAGTGGTATGGCAGTGTAATCCTAAGCAGTTGCTGAGAGTACCAATAGCAAGGGGTGAATGATTAGCCTATGAAAGTATTATCTGTGTCCCCGTTGACCGAAGGAAGGGGCCTCTAAATGTACTTTTCTGTTATGTACCAACAATGCCTGGTCTGTCCCTTATTAAGGTAGTTAGTTAATTTGGTAGAACAACTGCTTCTGAATGCTCTCAGCTATCTGCCATCTGTGGATTAGAAATGTGCTTGCTGTGTTCGCCTTTTAATGCTCTTGTGCTTTGCTTTACAGGCGATGATTGGCATTGCTTTCTCTCTTGGGTTCACCATAGGGCCTATGATTGGAGCTTACTTTGCTATGAACACAGCTAGCGGAGAACTTTTCTACGTGCGGCCGGCTGTACTTGCTCTGCTCTTGGCTATCATCGACCTGTTGTTGATTTTTCTTTTACTTCCGGAGACACTTCCTAAAGAAAACAGGGTAAGAACTGACACTGTTTCTACAGTCTTGACAATTATGTATGTATTCCAGGAAATTTTTGTGTTCCATATAAAGAGAGGGGGAGGGGCACTAGGAGCACATTATTGGTGACTAGTTGGGTGTTATTGTAGAGGTAAGCCTTTAGTGCCTTGTGACATAACAAAACCTAAAGGATAAATATGTGAGCCAAGGATCCTCGCTCAGCCCAACCCTCCTCAATATCTACATGAGCCCCCTCGCCGCCATTGCACGCAAACACAACATCAACATCATCTCCTACGCCAACGACACCCAGCTGATACTCTCCCTCACCAAAGACCCTACCACCGCCAAAGCCAACCTACAGGAAGGAATGAAAGACGTTGCAGAATGGATGAAGCTCAGCCGCCTAAAACTGAACTCAGACAAGACGGAGGTCCTCATCCTCGGACAATCCCCATCCGCCTGGGACGACTCCTGGTGGCCCACGGCGCTGGGCACCGCTCCAACTCCCGCGGATCACGCACGCAACCTCAGATTCATCCTGGACCCCCTCCTCACAATGTCCAAGCAAGTCAACGCCGTCTCGTCGTCATGCTTCAACACCCTACGCATGCTCCGAAAAATCTTCCGATGGATCCCCGCCGAAACCAGAAATACAGTTACCCATGCCCTCATCACAAGCCGTCTGGACTACGGAAACACCCTATACGCAGGTACCACCGCAAAGCTTCAGAAATGTCTACAACGCATACAGAACGCCTCTGCACGCCTCATCCTCGACATCCCTCGCCACAGTCACATATCCGCCCACCTGAAACACCTGCACTGGCTCCCCGTCAACAAGAGGATCACCTTCAGGCTCCTCACCCACGCACACAAACCACTCCACAACATGTGCCCCGAATACCTCAACAGCCGCCTCTCGTTCTACACGCCCACCCGTCAGCTCCGCTCAGCCAGCCTCGCCCTCGCCACCGTCCCACGGATCCGCAGAACCACCGCAGGAGGAAGATCATTCACCTACCTGGCAGCTAAAGCATGGAACTCCCTCCCCGCACACCTAAGAACCACCCAGGACCATCTTGCCTTCAAGAAACTCCTCAAGACAGGGCTTTTCGAGCAGCAATAACTTCTCCCCCCATTCCCCCCCCACTATCTTCACCAGCGCCTTGAGACCCTCTCGGGTGAGTAGCGCACTCTACAAATGTTCTGATTGATTGATTGATTGAGCGAAGGAATATGTAGAGGACCTTTCTCAAGCTATAAGAGCTCCAGTCAGATGCACATTGATGATGGCATGTAGTAGAAAAAATATCCTGTTCAATAACATACAAATTAACGTAACTCACTATGGTGACTGAAAAGCAGCCCTTTTCTCAATGCAGTCAAGAGAATTGTTTTATAAATTTTGAGTTGTTCTTCCGATTTGTTTGGGAGAAAGAGGAATTTGAGTGCCCTCTAAAATCCCTCTCAGCGGAAGCACTACCATTCCCAGCATTTTACGTTTGAGAGTTCTTGTTGTACCTAGCACCTCAACTCTAAGCCAGAACCTTTTAGGTCACACATAACATTTCCCAGTCTGCGCAGCCAAGTCCAGTGTTCTCTAGCATTTCCCTTTGATCCCAGTGAGAGTAATTTGGTTTTTCTGCCAGCTAAATCTTGTACTATCACGCAGTCTTGGTCCTTGGCAATACTGCTGTAATATGGTCATTGCTTATCGTACATATCACCCAGTGCAAAATCTTTGTCAATTGATTCAGCCAAATGTAGGGCCTCCCATAAGTCTTGCATGTACAAATGTATTAAAGATCTCCCCAACTGCGGTTAAATAGAAATTTTACCATGGGTGTTTGTCAGTGGAAGCACTTTTTCAAGCTGCCCAGTTTAATCCACTGATTACATACCATTGCTCTGAACCAGTGCAAATACTTTACAGATCCACTCCAATGAGACCAGAGTCTGTTAAATGTTATGAACAGTTCATGATCTTCCAGTTCGTTTTGAAGCATTCACAAGTGGTATTTTCCATTATGAATCCTTCAGGGAGTTTCCCTGTGGAATCTCATGTTTGCTGGTGGTCTTGTTTAGTGCAGATGTCTGTTAAAATATGATGCGTGTGATTTCGTTAGTGTTCTTAGCAAATACATTTAGTGTTGCACCAGCCATTTCTTGACTAATCTTCCTTAATGAATCTGGATACCAAGGATCATGCAGGGGTCCACTGTAGGTCTCACTTTCTTTGATATGCCTATCCAAATCTTGTTTCTTGTCTTGATTTTGCAAGGACCCTTGGAACCCTACTTGGAAAGTGGATTACAGAAACAGACTATAGTAGCCCGCTCAGCTAACCACTTAATACTAACCAGTCAGGCCTGAGAAGGTCGGAGAAACCTGCCACACTTTGCTGCTGTTCACTAGAAAACTTTTAACATAGTCCACACTGCAGGCCCTGACTAGTCATATACTCTGCACACTGATGCCCTCTAATGTCAGTGATAAAAAGGGAAAATATAACACATTCAAGTTGCTAAATCTCCTTACTTGATGTCTCATAATATCTATCATATAAAGGAAGTCTGTGACACAGTCTGTGGGCAGCTGTCTGATTCCCCCTCACCGTTTCTCTGCACCTATTACCTCTAATGGATCTATTAGTTGTCTTGAATAGATGAAGTCCTGCCTAGCATAGGAAATTGGATGGAAAGCGTAAAAGAAGAAATAACTACCAACAAAATAAAGGGAACTGTAGACTTAATCAGAGCTGGCATCATTTCACAAACTATAACAAGTGAAAGTGATGAGCGGGAGATGGGCGTGGTTAAAAGCCCACGGAATACTTACAACAGGTCAAAAAGCGCTTGCGCGCTCAACCTAAAATATGCATGTCTGTCTGTTTACACTTCCTCATCCACCACACCACCAAGCACTGTGTACCATAAAACGATAACCTCACTTAAGTGGTCATCAGGTACAGCATGGAAACACCGCCCACATCGCCCTCATCACCAACAGACTCGACTACGGGAACGCCCTCTACTCAGGAACTACAAACAAGCTCCTGAGACAGCTCCAATGCATCCAGAACGCCTCAGCCCGACTCATCCTCGATGTCCCCCGCCGCAGCCACATCACACTCCACCTGAGAGGCCTGCACTGGCTCCCCGTCAACAAAAGGATCACCTTCAAGCTCCTGATCCACGCACACAAAGCACTGCACAACACCGGACCCACCTACCTCAACAACCGACTCAGCTTCCACACACCCACCCGAAGCCTCCGCTCAGCCAACCTCGCCCTCGCCACAGTCCCCCGCATCCGAAAAACCACCGCCGGCGGCAGATCCTTCTCCTACCTCGCCGCCAAGACCTGGCACACTCTCCCCACCATCCTACGACAGACCCAGGACCTGCTGGCCTTCAGAAGACTCCTCAAGACCTGGCTCTTCGACCAGTAGCACCCCCCTCCCCAGCGCTTTGAGACCCTCGCGGGTATGTAGCGCGCTTTACAAAATCAGTGATTGATTGATTGATTGACATAGGCCCGAAGGATTGTGTGAATAAGTGCTTCAGTGGCCCACATGGGATTAGTAAGCGGTATACAGATGCTACAGTACAATAACTTTGATCATTTGTGTGTATCCGCCATATCATCTAACGCTATTATTTCAAGGCATTGACATAGCTGGTAAGGCCATGGAAACTTGATAATGAACAAAACACTCTAAATTCACATCTTCTTTTCCTAGGGCTAAAATTATTTGATCCTCTGAAGAGCTGCTCAAATAATCAGAGGAGGAAAGAAAATGTCTGCAACATTTAGGGCAACCTCTTTATGAAAGCGACAAAGGTATCACTCTGGATTCATGCAGATTATCTCGATTCATGCAAATTATCTCAACAGAATTGCCCTTTCACGGGTGGTAAGAGACCACTTATGTTGAAAAATCCTAACTACCTAATTCCAGCATCACACCTTAACCTCCAGAACCATGACAACGCCAGGACACAGGAAGGACTGGTAGAAAGAAGACTTCAAAAAATTTCAGATTAGTGGAAGAACCAAATTTAAGATCACTGGGGGTTGCTGGTGGTAGAAGAAGCTGTCAAGATAGAATTTCGTTCAACACCTCCAGAACCTCGTTTTTATGCCACTCACCTACTCTCATCATGCAGCTTGAAAACAGAAGTGTTGCTCAGAGGAGTCTCATTGTTGATGGAAAATGAACAATAATACAATTCCTTCCTGAACAACGAGGCTTGGGGTGTATGGCTTGTTCTAGAATGAAGATAGTTAAACTAATTTGCTCTGACAACACAGTTAAAGCCAATATTTCTTCAGACAATCTTTGCTTAATCCTTGAGAATTTATGACCGCTTTGACTTGCAAGACGTATATCTACAGTTGCTGATTCATCTCAGGTCTCTTTATTGTGAAGAAGGCGACAATAACTCCCAATTAACAGTCCTACGATTCAGATCATCTTCAGCTCCAAGAACCTTCATGAAGGTATTGGCTCTCTTAGCCCTTATTAAAAGTTAAAAGAATGCATCTATTTCCTTACCCAGATGATACATTAATTTCTGCTTCACTTTAGGTGTAAAATGACATAATTGTACCTAGTGTTACAACACTTTGGCTTTCTTCTTAACTGGGAAGCCGATTCTCATACCATCTCAAGACTATCTATTAGAATAATCACTCTCCAGCATCACCTAGCAGCAAAGACTGGGCTCCAGTGGAGGCATGGCTTTGAGTACAAGAGTTCATGTCAGCTACAACAGCAGTGGTTCCTTGAGTTCACCTGTATCTGAAACCATTAGTATATCATATTCTTTAACATTGGGATCTGGCCAATATGGATTTAGCGATGAAGGTGCCAGTGTTGCCTCAAATATAAGATGAATTTGCCTGGTGGCTGCTAGTATAGGATCTGTTAAAAGGGTTTCTTCTAGCTGAGGGCTGTGAAACATTTAATAGCTAAAGATTGTTGGTCTTTGGAAAATATGACCCACAGTTCCAATTGTAAAGAACTGGTGGCTGCCCTAAAAGCCCTTTAGTATTTTACCTTATTGGTAAAGGGCATGCAATATTAGTCTGAATTGTCAAACATGTGGTTCGCATTTAGATAAATTGTCAGGCGGAACAGACTGTCAAATCATGGCCAAGGTGACTCATACTCTAGGAGTGTGGGCAGAGGCCAGTCTAATATATCTGACAGCATGTTAGTTTGCAGAGGTCGACAAACTAAAGCAAACCCACTAAGCAGGAATTTCCATCCTCCATGAACTTCCGCTTATGTCAGGAGAGCTTCAGAGTCTCAGACTCTTCCGTCATCAGTTAGGGAACAGTAGTTTGGATCTGTTTACAAGAAAGGGGATCCTCTGCTTATAAATATGTGTTCGATGGCATCTGTCGCTGTAGATACACATGTTGTGCATAGCCCGCCATCTGGTGTTGGGTCGGAGTGTTACAAGTTGTTTTTCTTCGAAGAAGTCTTTCGAGTCACGGGACCGAGGGACTCCTCCTCTTTGTCTCCATTACGCATGGGCGTCGACTCCATCTTCGATTGTTTTCTTTCCGCCATCGGGTTCGGACGTGTTCCTTTCGCTCCGGGTTTCGGAACGGAAAGTTAGCTCTAAAATCGGAAAATTACGTCAGTATTGTTGCGTTCGGGATCGGGTTAGATAGCATCGACACCGAATCGATACGATAACATCTCCGTTGCCCTTCGGGGTAGTTTTCGATCCCCGTCGGGGCCTGGTTGGCCCGACTGCGTGTGACATCGACGCTGATGGAACGGACCCCGTTCCGATTCTGTCCTAAATGCCACAACAAATACCCGTATACAGACCAACATTCGGTCTGTAACCTGTGCCTGTCGCCCGAGCACAGGGAAGAAACTTGTGAGGCCTGTCGTGCGTTCCGGTCCCGAAAAACGCTCCGTGACCGCCGAGCCAGAAGACTGCAGATGGCGTCCACGCCGACAGGACGCCTTCTCGATCCATGAATCGGACTCGGACGAATTCGACGACCACGAAACAGTGAGTAAGACGTCGAAGATAGCACATAAGAAAACTGACAAGGCCCAGGGGACGCCACTGCCATCAGGCCATGGCTCAACCCATAAAATCGGTGACCGACCATCGGCACTGAAGAAGGCCGAAATAGTGCTGAGATCGTCCGACTCGGGTCGAGACACAGGCACCCAGCCATCTCGGCACCCAGCCATCTCGGGACCGAGATAGTGCTGCCGACAAAGATCGACGCCGAGATAGTGGAGCCGAAGCTGCTCGACGCAGAGACAGCGGCACCGAGGAGAATCGACACCGAGAGGGTTCGACTCCGAAAAAAAGAAAAATCGCCTCGGAGCCGAAAAGGAGCGTGGACATAGTTTCGGTGCCAAAACGACCCGCAACCAAGCCAACTACCGGTTCCTATTCAGAGGAACAATCACTGTCCTCTCAAATGCGAAAGCATAGATTCGAGGAGGAATTACAATCCAACGAGGTGGACCACACTCAAAAAAGGATTTTTATACAGAGTGGAACAGGGAAAATAAGCACCCTTCCCCCTATTAGGAGGAAGAGGAGACTTGAATTCCAACAAGAACAAGCACCACAAACAAAACTGGTGAAGAAGGTAACTCAGCCACCCTCTCCTCCTCCTGTAGCTCACATTTCACCGGCGCAGACTCCGTCACATTCACCAGCTCACACCACCTTAAGCCAAGGCGACCAGGACCAAGATGCTTGGGACTTATACGACGCCCCAGTGTCGGACAACAGTCCAGAGGCGTATCCTACAAAGCCCTCACCACCAGAAGACAGCACAGCATATTCACAAGTGGTGGCTAGAGCAGCAGAGTTCCACAACGTGTCTCTACACTCGGAGCCTGTCGAGGATGACTTCCTCTTCAACACCCTCTCTTCCACACATAGCACCTACCAAAGCCTGCCTATGCTCCCAGGAATGCTAAGGCACGCAAAGGACATATTCAAAGAGCCTGTCAAGATTAGGGCAATAACACCGAGGGTGGAAAAGAAATATAAAGCACCTCCCACAGACCCAGCTTTCATTACCTCACAACTGCCACCAGATTCGGTTGTGGTAGGGGCAGCTCGCAAGAGAGCAAACTCTCACACATTGGGCGATGCACCACCCCCAGATAAGGAGAGCCGCAAGTTCGATGCAGCCGGTAAAAGGGTCGCAGTACAGGCTGCAAACCAGTGGCGCATCGCTAACTCTCAAGCGCTCCTAGCGCGATATGATAGAGCCCACTGGGATGAGATGCAACACCTCATTGAGCATCTACCCACAGAACTACAAAAGAGGGCGAAACAAGTGGTTGAGGAGGGCCAAAACATCTCTAATAACCAGATACGCTCCTCTATGGACGCAGCTGACACAGCTGCAAGAACAATTAACACGGCAGTAACCATACGAAGGCACGCGTGGCTACGAACATCTGGTTTTAAACCAGAGATACAGCAGGCGGTGCTCAATATGCCATTCAATGAGCAACAATTGTTCGGACCTGAAGTGGACCCAGCAATTGAGAAGCTAAAAAAGGACACTGACACTGCAAAAGCCAGGGGCGCGCTCTACTCCCCGCAGAGCAGAGGCACTTTCAACACCTTCCGCAAGACAACCTTTAGAGGGGGGTTTCGGGGTCAAGCCACAGAAGCCAGTACCTCACATTCAACACCGTCCACCTACCAGGGACAGTACCAAAGGGGAGGCTTTCGGGGCCAATACAGAGGGGGACAATTCCCTAGAAGCAGGGGAAAATTTCAAGGCCCCAAGACACCTACAACCAAGCAGTGACTCACACGTCACTCATCCCCTCCACACAACACCAGTGGGGGGAAGAATAAGTCAGTATTACCAAGAGTGGGAGAAAATAACAACAGACACTTGGGTCTTAGCAATTATCCAACATGGTTATTGCATAGAATTTCTAAAAATCCCTCCAAACATACCACCAAAACCACAGAATATATCAAAACAACATTCGGACCTCCTAGAAATAGAAGTTCAAGCATTACTGCAAAAGAACGCAATAGAACTGGTACCAGATACACAAACAAATACAGGGGTTTACTCACTGTACTTTCTAATACCAAAGAAGGACAAAACACTGAGACCAATCCTAGACCTCAGAACACTAAACACATACATCAAATCAGATCACTTTCACATGGTCACGCTACAGGAAGTGTTACCATTGCTAAAGCAACAAGATTACATGACAACCTTAGATCTCAAAGACGCGTATTTCCACATACCAATACATCCGTCGCACAGGAAATACCTAAGGTTCGTATTCAAAGGAATACATTACCAATTCAAAGTATTGCCGTTCGGTTTAACAACTGCACCAAGAGTCTTCACAAAATGCCTAGCAGTAGTGGCTGCACACATCAGAAGGCAGCAAATACACGTATTCCCGTATCTAGACGACTGGCTAATCAAGACCGACTCACTGACAGGGTGCTCACACCACACAGATCAGGTCATACAAACCCTCTACAAACTCGGTTTCACCATCAACTATGCGAAATCACACATTCTGCCGTGCAAAGTACAACAATACCTAGGAGCGACAATGGACACAACGAGGGGAATAGCCACTCCAAGTCCACAAAGGGTTAAAAATTTCCAAAAGATTATACAACGCATGTATCCAACACAAAAAATACAGGCGAAGATGATATTACAACTCCTAGGCATGATGTCCTCATGCATAGCCATTGTCCCGAACGCAAGATTACACATGAGGCCCTTACAACAGTGCCTAGCATCACAATGGTCACAAGCACAGGGTCGCCTTCTAGATCTGGTGTTAATAGACCGCCTAACATACCTCTCGCTTCTATGGTGGAACAATATAAATTTAAACAAAGGGCGGCCTTTCCAAGACCCAGTGCCACAATACGTGATAACAACAGATGCTTCCATGACAGGGTGGGGAGCACACCTCAATCAACACAGCATACAAGGACAATGGGATGTACATCAAAGAAAGCTGCATATAAATCACCTCGAACTACTAGCAGTTTTCAAAGCATTAAAAGCATTTCAACCAATCATAACTCACAAATACATTCTTGTCAAAACGGACAACGTGACAACAATGTATTATCTAAACAAACAGGGGGGGACACACTCGACACAGCTGTGCCTTCTGGAACAACAAATATGGCAATGGGCAATTCACAACCACATTCGCCTAATAGCACAGTTTATTCCGGGGATCCAGAATCAACTTGCAGACAATCTCTCTCGAGATCACCAACAGGTCCACGAATGGGAAATTCACCCCCAAATTCTAAACATTTACTTCAAACGTTGGGGAACACCTCAAATAGACTTATTTGCAACAAAGGAGAACGCAAAATGCCAAAACGTCGCATCCAGATACCCACACAGGCAGTCTCAAGGCAATGCCCTATGGATGAACTGGTCAGGGATATTTGCGTACGCTTTTCCCCCTCTCCCTCTCCTTCCATATCTAGTAAACAAATTGAGTCAAAACAAACTCAAACTCATACTGATAGCACCAACATGGGCAAGGCAACCATGGTACACAACACTGCTAGACCTATCAGTAGTACCCCACGTCAAGTTGCCCAACAGGCCAGATCTGTTAACACAACACAAACAGCAGATCAGGCATCCAGACCCAGCATCGCTGAATCTAGCAATCTGGCTCCTGAAATCCTAGAATTCGGACACTTAAACCTCACACAAGAATGTATGGAAGTCATAAAGCAAGCTAGAAGACCATCCACTAGACACTGCTATGCAAGCAAATGGAAAAGGTTTGTTTGCTACTGCCATCATAATCAAATTCAACCATTACACGCATCTCCAAAGGATGTAGTGGGTTACTTACTACACTTACAAAAATCGAACCTGGCCTTCTCTTCCATTAAAATACACCTCGCAGCAATATCTGCATACCTGCAGATCACCCATTCAACTTCACTATTTAGGATACCTGTCATTAAAGCGTTTATGGAAGGCCTCAAAAGAATTATACCACCAAGGACACCACCCGTTCCTTCATGGAACCTCAACATCGTCTTAACAAGACTCATGGGTCCACCCTTTGAACCTATGCATTCTTGCGAAATACAATTCCTAACCTGGAAAGTTGCATTTCTCATCGCCATCACATCTCTAAGAAGAGTAAGTGAAATTCAGGCGTTTACAATACAAGAACCTTTTATACAACTCCCAAAAATAAAGTAGTCCTAAGGACCAATCCTAAATTTTTGCCAAAGGTTATTTCACCGTTCCACCTAAATCAAACGGTAGAGCTACCAGTGTTCTTCCCACAGCCAGATTCCATAGCTGAAAGGGCACTACATACATTAGACGTCAAAAGAGCACTAATGTACTACATCGACAGAACTAAAAACATCCGAAAAACTAAACAACTGTTGATTGCATTTCAAAAACCTCACGCAGGAATCCCAATATCGAAACAGGGTATAGCCAGATGGATAGTTAAGTGCATCCAAATCTGCTACCTTAAAGCAAAAAGACAACTGCCCATTACACCAAGGGCACACTCAACCAGAAAGAAAGGCGCTACCATGGCCTTCCTAGGGAATATTCCAATGCACGAAATATGTAAGGCAGCCACATGGTCTACGCCTCACACATTTACCAAGCACTACTGTGTAGACGTGCTATCCGCACAACAAGCCACAGTAGGTCAAGCTGTACTAAGAACCTTATTTCAGACTACTTCCACTCCTACAGGCTGAGCCACTGCTTTTGGGGAGATAACTGCTTACTAGTCTATGCACAACATGTGTATCTACAGCGACAGATGCCATCGAACTGAAAATGTCACTTACCCAGTGTACATCTGTTCGTGGCATCAGTCGCTGAAGATTCACATGTGCCCACCCACCTCCCCGGGAGCCTGTAGCCGTTTGGAAGTTAGCTTCAACTTTGTACATTTGTAAATATATTAAATCTTAAATAGGTACATACTTATTCACTCCATTGCATGGGCACTATTACTAACAAACAACTCCTACCTCACCCTCTGCGGGGAAAACAATCGAAGATGGAGTCGACGCCCATGCGCAATGGAGACAAAGAGGAGGAGTCCCTCGGTCCCGTGACTCGAAAGACTTCTTCGAAGAAAAACAACTTGTAACACTCCGACCCAACACCAGATGGCGGGCTATGCACAACATGTGAATCTTCAGCGACTGATGCCACGAACAGATGTACACTGGGTAAGTGACATTTTCATTACTCTGACTCATTGCCAGGTACTCTGGGTGGTGGATGCCCTATCAGTTCAGTGGCTGAATGGTCTGTAATATGTTTCCTCCAAGTCTTCTTCTCCAGATGGTGCTCAAGACGATTCATCATGAGAAAATCAACTGCTGTAGAAATCCCTATTTTGGCCCTGGAAACAGCGGTTCTTGTTTTGTCAGAATTTACGAATGTTAGCCAACTTGTATTAACAACAATCCGCCCTGCTTCCCAGAATATGGTTCTGCCCATAGAAATGAAAATGCACAAACCAAAACTAAACACTGCCTAGTGCCTAGAAGCCTGCCTGCCTACTGAGACTGGGAATGAGTCTGCCTGGCCCTGCAAGAAGAGAGACTGCCCAGAAGGCGAGGTGAGCATGTCCATGGCTGGAGAGACACCCAGAGAAAACTTTCCCCAGTCTTTCTGAAGGTTCTTGGCAGTAACCGCAGAAAGCCTATGTGAACACAGTGGCCCAGTCGTAGCTGCAACTGGCTTGATTAGTGGATCGGCCAGCAGGGCTGCAACTTACCTAGGGATTGCATGGGCGTATTTGGGACCCATATGTGCTTCGTCTTTGTGCAATAGCCAAAGCGGGCTGCACCCATCTCACCGTCCGGTCAAAGCCGCAGCAGTCTGGCCCACACCTGTGCTGCTGATTTCCACTGGATTAAAACCAGGAGGGTTCACATGCAGCCTTCTCAGCAGCTTGTGAGGACTACCTCCAGCTTCCGCCGGCGTGTGCCTCCATGGGGAAGAATATGCTGCTTGATCTGCACTAGTCGAGTGTGAGAGACTCACACTAACTTCCAACCCATGAAGCCATCAGGGATAAGAACACAGGAATTGATTGCACATTTGTTTTGTGGCACGCCAGAATCTCCACCTGCAACTGTTTCATGCTTATTCCATATTTGTGGGTAGACATGCGTATCGAGAGTTGCCCATGTTGGAAATAGCATGAAGGGGAAATTAACGGGTGTTGCGCCACAAGGGAGAAACTTAACCAGGATCACTACCCTGTACACTGAATTGAATTTTATAGTATATGCTACTGCAATGAGATTAAAATTGACTTTTCTTGCTGAAAACACAAGCACTATAGTGGACATTAAAGTTATTGTGTTTGATAGTTGAGGTCTATGCTTGTGAAAATCCTGTGACTGCTCAACATTGCAGTCCTGAGATTCAAGTACAGAAAGTGTTGCATGTGGCCGGTTTGCAGAGCTATAGTAGGCCAGACCCTAGTACACCAGTGGCACACAACCTAAGCTACCATGCTTGTGGCTCTGTAGCCCCTGTCTGTCCTGTGACCTCCCAAATGGGGTCAGACAAGAGTCATTAGTAAATATTGAACTGTATCTTAAAATCCTTCAAGACAATGTTATTTTTCAGCCAGGTCCTTTATTCAGACCAGAAATTGGTTCTAAATTTCATTTGGAACAAGAGAATATTATCCTGTTTTTCCACAAGTTGGTAAACTCCAGAAGAGAGCAACTTGCATTTTTAGATGTAAGAATAGTGGTAGTGATTTTAGAAGTCGCAAAGTCTAGTCTTTATGCTCTTGTTGTTCTATTTGGCAGATGCCAAGGGACATACACCTTCAGCTGTTACAATAATTTGCTGTGTGACAATCAGCTATTTTGACAGTCTGCAAAAGGGTGGAATGGCCTATACTCATGGGGATTATAGGTAAGTCAGCTAGAGGAAATGCAGCTTCCTCGGCTGATGCTCTTGGTATCTCAATGTCAGTAAAATACAGAGTAGCAACCTATGCCTCCCTTAAATATTTGTGCAGCACAAGCACTTGGGTGTATCTTCTAGCAAAGGTGGTGAATTTGTAGAAGCTTGGTTCTGCTCTTTTAAGTTATCTCTCTGAAGGAGAAAGACATTTAGCTTTTAATATAGGTATGTGTTGCCTTTGGCTTTGTGGCTAAAGTCTAATTGTTTCAATTTGAATCTTCAAGAAGTAAGGTCTGTGACAAGGGTGACTCTATGTGGAGGTAATGCTAGGTTTACTTACCAATTTTCTTCATTACTTCCTCAGTGCATCCCTCAAAATTCACCTCACCCTCCCAGGATATGATACATCCTGTGCTTGGTTTGATTAGAACGCTTGATAGAGCAGGAGTGGTTTTCATCGCTGATGTGAGCATAGACATAGTAAAAGGACTATATAATACATTTGAATAAAGAAATCTTTAATTAAATAAATGCTTTTTACTTATTGTGTACCTGGACTGCTGGCTCCATGTACCAAGTAAAGTGTATAGAGCAGGTATTTGTGGTTCACTGATGCACATGTATTTTGGAAAATTCCAGGTAAGTTGATGGGTAGAATGTTTAACTCTTGGCATGTTCTCCTTATACATAGCCTGTGCTCTACTTTTATTCCATGTTCCTTCTGCAGTTATCTTCCATGGCATCCGGATTTCAGGAGGTCATAGATTTGCTGAGTCCCATTGCTTTATTTAAGTTCTCTGCAATGACCAGAAGAAAAGACTCCCCTTCAACAGAACGTATGTATTTGCTTCTATCATCTAATGTAAATAAATGTGTTTTTTGGCCTTTGAGTTGTGTCATGGAGCTCATCATGAGACATAGATGAGTTTGGGGTTTGCAGTGCTGCACATTGTGATATACATAACTGTTAAGTGTTCTTTTCTTATCATAGGTTTAAGTTGATTGAGAAAAACATGGTGGGCTTGATTGATTATAGTCAGAGGCCAGTATCTCAGATGGCAACTGTTCCCTAGTGAACACCAGCTAGTAGTAACCTTACCAAAATTAGTGGTCTCTCCGAAAGCAGACTTTTTTGTTCAACTGGAACAAGGTACTCTAATGCTTTTAGATGTGTCTCTTTCAGAACTGTGAAGCTGCTTTATGGTCATTGTGTCTGGCATCAATCCACCTTCAAGGACTGGGAGATGTCAGGGCTGTGAAATCGTCAAACTCTAGTTCACTTTCCAGCAGATCTCCTCTTTCATGTCCTAGCTCTCAGCGTGGTGGCTGATGGAGAAAAGGACAGTAGGTTGGATAGGACTGGTTCCCTGCCCCTCCCATCTGTCTTCCTGATTTTCCTCTCCAACCATGCAGCTGAGAGTTCTGGGACCATCACAGAAGACTACATTCATCTCAACCCTCCTCCATTCTTACTTTCCCAATACATTTGTTTGTTAATGACCAGCGTAGGAGGAACACTAGGGCCCTATACAGCTCTTCCCCACTGTCTTGTGGCAGAGTGAAAGAGTGCGACACTTCGCTCAGACGGAAGCTTCCACAGGTGAGTGCACACTGGTGAATGAGAACGCAAGTGGTGTTGCTCGCTGAGCTCTCAAGAAATTGGTGAGGCTGTATGCAGTGGCCAACAGGGCTACTGTAGAGTCCCCTGTTGAATTACTGCTCTTGCCTACAAGTTGCTAGCAGCTTGTTGCCAGCTTGGTACCTGTGTCTAACATGTTAGTTGCGCAGGACCTCCCAAGAGACTATAGAGGCCTTGCTATGTCTGGTTGGAGTGTAGTTCATTGTCTCCACAATAGGTGCGTACACCTTCAGCATTGATCTCCCGGGTGTGTATTCAGAGCCTTGCTCAAGGGACCCTTTGTGTCTGCTGACATGAATCCCTCTCGGTTCAGTGAAACCTACTAGAAAGTAGGTGTCAAAGAGCTCTTTTGGAGAAGAGGGAGGGCACAGTTCGTGGAAACATCATTATTAGTTTTCAACCCTGGGATTCTAGTAGCACTTATGTACGGAGGAAGAAAAGCAGGGCCACGAGCTACCAAAGGGATAAACCTGCTTTTCTTTTCCATTCCATTCTGTGTGATATTTTGTGAGGTGCTGTTTTTTTATACTTTGTTGATATTGTGATTTCCCCTTCCTACAATGTTAAAGAATCTTAATTCTAAACTACATGAATGCGTTGAAATGTTAAAGACGCTTAATTCTAAACTACATGAATAAGTTGATGTAGATGTGCAAGCTACTGTACTACCTTCAGGCCTAGTTGCTAGGATGCCGAAAGGATTCCCGCGTTTTTATTTTACAGCCATAGCCAATGCTCCTCATTGAACCAAACATCATACTCCTAATCCCTAAAAGTGCTAGATTTAGAACTCTTTGCAACAAAGGAGACGTTGGTTATCTTGTTGAGTCTCCCTTTGGGTTTCGGGTGATGGCAGGACACTAAGAGCCACCACTGGACATACCTCTTTAGCTGCTCGATCATAAGGTGAAACATTTATAGAAGAAAACAGATTTTTATTGTATGCATGTTAAAATTCTATTTTTTTTGTAGGCCTTCAGAATCTGAAGATCCTGGGCTTGGTGTATTTTCTTTATCTCTTTCTGTTTTCTGGTCTGGAATATAACATCAGTTTTCTTACACATCAAAGGTTTCAGTTTACCAGGTACGAACTCTTGTTACTTTGAACTACAGTTGCTACAAAATATACATTTTGAACTGTGTATATTTTCATAGATGTTTGGAAACTTTTATTTAAGCTCAAACACAAGACGCTAAATATGTCAATAAATGTATGTGCCTGCGTGCTGGTATATTGTAGTTGAAATGAAGGACGCAATTACTTAAGATAAGTGGTGTCAAAAAAAGAAAGCCTTCTCTGTGCCTGGTGCCACACCTGCTGCGTTTGTCTTCAGATTTTCTTGATCAGCTGAAAACCAGATTTGTCTTTGTGTCCTTTCCTTGCCTGCTATTTTTTGTTCTTCACCTGTTCAGGGCTATCAATTTCCAACATTTGCCCAGTGCTTACAAGTTCCATTATCTGCCTGGCAGGTTCAGTTATCAGGACAATGTTGTCCTACATCCACTGTTTCTGTACTCCTATTTTTGCATAATCCTAATTGTAAATCATTTTGGAGTTTTAGACTATCCTGATGCGATTACAGGTCCTTTAACAAGTGATCTTTCCATAATCTATGCTAAGTTTGTACAAAGGTTACAAACTTGATGTAAGTGTGTTCGGGTATACTTCACAAGACAGCAAGGTCAGAACATAAAGGGTGTCCATTCCATCACCGATAGGGAATTCTCTGGAGGAACTGGGGAAGACAGAGGAAGTTGACCTCAAGGGGCAAGGCCCAAAGGGGCCAATGTCGAATTGCGTCGACCCAACAATCAATGTAACTATTTCTTGATAAGCAAAATAATAAAGTGCGATCAAAAACAATACAGACAAGGGTAAAGTATAAGTCAAATGGTTCTCTAACAGTCTGGAACTGGAGCACACACGTCCGATCCCGACGGTGGAAAGAAAACAATCTAACAATGGAGTTAATGCCCATGCACATTATCACCGAGAGAAGGAGTCACTCTTCCTTGTGATTCAAAAGACTTCTTTGAAGAAAAACAACCTGCACACATTTTGACCCAACACTAGAAGGCAGGAGTATGCAAAGAACGTTTACAGCCACACATGCCTCAAACACAATGTTCTGATGCTGCAAGGGTAACAGAGGAAGAATTTATTTAGCCATTTTCATCAGCTGCAAACATGTAGATTTGACTTAATGAAAATGGTCCTACAAGGTCATTTCAAGTGTCAAAATATTAAACCAAGGTTGTAGGCAGACGTAGCTTGTAGTAGGTAGGGCTGACAGGTCAGAGCACAGTTATTGTGTAGCTTGGTTAGCATAAGTTTGCATGCATGGGAGATAGATTTCTAATAAGAGCCTCTGGTGGTATGGATAATTATTTAGTGTACAGTCTGGGCATCTTTATACTGCAGTCTAAGAGCCAACTCAGGACCAGTACTATGACATTTCAGTTTTTTGGTATGGTTTTTTGATCACCTCTCACCAGGTTGATGTAGGCGCTGACCTGCACTTAAGACCCTTTTTCAGAGAGGCAATGTGATCAATGGCGTTAGTGTGCCAAGAAGCAAAGTTGTTTGTACTGGCATCGATACCAACATTAGGATCAGGGACCTTGGAAAACAAGATAGAGTTCACATTAGCTTCAATGTTGTTATGTCAAGCTCTCCCCCTTGTGGGCAGGCTCCTGGGTGAAGATTTGACCTTGAAGGTAGGAAGTCTTCTAAAAAAGGAGATGAAACGTTGATCTGTCTAGGGAAGATCCAAGTTTCGAACATTGGATCTTTTATATATTCACATGCTTGAATCATTCCCCCGTATCAAGCACAGCATCCCCAGTAATCATAAATAACAGGAGCAGTATTGAAATTGGATAGGCCTGAACAACAGTATACGTTTCTTAACATCCACCTCATTTGAAGCAACCCAAGAGTTCAGCCAATAAGGAAGATCCAGCTCTTCTGTACCGCAATGAGGCACCACATGCCATGTGTGAAGGAGTCCCCAAGCAAAGCGCTGCAGTGACCTTTCACTGACCCTAAAACTATTGCTTTCTTGGTCTACCCTGGGACTGAACCAGCCCTGTCATCAGCTAACACAGTAAAAAACACACTGTTTTTAGGGACAATTACCAATTCCTGGGCCAAATAAATCCAATATTCCTTTATTTTGAACTGCCACCATGGTTGACGGAGAGAAGAAACCTCTCTTTAATCCTCTTCCAACTATGGACAGAAGAAAAGTTACACTGATGATCATCATTTCGAGTGTAGTTACTGCCTCTAACCCACTCACAAGGCTTTGCGCTTTGATATATGTAAGAAATTTCCTACACAAACTCTAAAAAACAGAAAGGAGGGCGCCACTATATTTACTGGTCGAAGAAAAACTTCCTTCTTCTAAGGGGGATGCCCCCTCCTCTGAGGAAGATCCAGTGAAAAGTGTCCCACCTAGCGCTTCCATGAAGGCAGCTCAAAAAAGGAGCGGTGTTTGGTTTCCTGAATTGAATTTGTTTGGTAAAGCGCTTGCAGCCATCTCCTCAGACTAAATCTGGGGTTCACTCTGGAAAACACTCCAGGAGAAAAGGAACTGTCTGCACTAAATCCGCAAATTTAATTTTTATGATAAGCAACCTTCATCTAAGAAGAAAAGAGAAGTTTCACATTCAGCAATGAACAGGATGGACATTTCCTCACCAATGACAACATTGTTGACAGGGACGCTGACTACTCCATTGACAACTACTCCAGTGTCCTCAATGATCCCTTCGGTGCCGACAGTTTTAATGGAGATGGTAACAAATTGTGGTAACACCTACCACGTCTGCACCATGAATGATGGTGATGACAACACTGTCGACGGCAATGTCACCAACAACACAATTGAAACGATTTTCTAATGTTCCCACTTTTTCAACATGAAAAGTGACAGCAACTTTACAATCTCCTATTCTGGAAAGAAAATATCAGCTACCAGTTGGATGTACACTATGTCCCAGATTTAAGGAAGTAATGGATGAGGAATAGCCTTATCAAGAATATGAATGTCATAGAGATTTTACACTCAGTAATCCACGTTCCAATGTACCTTCTCAATATAATAAAGAGCCAGAATATGTGCAGGCACATATAACATGTCTGCTTGCATTGCAGCAAACGATTGACACTTTTCCCATCCCACCATCTGCTCCTTTACCATCAACACCACCTCATCCACCTTCCCCTCTCTCCTACCTTCAAAGGAGCCATATCCCAGAATAATCAATACACCTTTTCTCCCACCAACTTCTGAGGATATGTAAGATGAAGATTTAGTTAATATTATATATTCAGGTGTGGACGAGGAGGAAGGAGAACTTCCACAAGGGTATGAAGGAGGTAAATTGATGGAGATTACTTCACCATTCCTAAAGAAGACAATAACCTGTCCAGTCAACCAGACTCACCAGATGATGTTTCCCTCTTTAATGTCTTAATGGAGAAGGCTGCAAACATGTTCTGTTAACCATTATCTTCGGTGGATCAGCAATGTTTCCTTTATGATTTTATAAAACAACCATGAAAACTTGTTCCATACAGTGAAGATATGGTATTCAGGCTATTAACCTTTTTCAAAACAGGGGGTTTCAGTAGCACCCTTCCTGAACCATTTGTAACCAACAGAGTAACAAGACGTGTAAAATAAATAGCTGACCATTGTGAGAAGATGGATCACCATCATTGTGGATTTAGGTTCTATAAGACAGACAGAAGATCTGATGTAGGCTGAGATGGAAAAAAGTTGTTGACCCCATGTGATAACAGGGCACATGTTTTCCTAGATTTTTGCAAGATGACACAGCTGGGCAAGCATGAAGCTCAGCTCTTTAATAGAAAAAAGACATGATCTTGAAGGGTGTGGAGGCCTCATACTGATACTCGACTAATGAAATGATTCAGATGTTAGCTGAACCTGAGGCAGGCTGAACTTAAATTCCTGAAGTTGATATGAACCAAATCGGACACAATTAGATAATAATAGTTTTAGGAGACACTTTAATGGATCTTGTATGGTCTTCTGTGTAAACATTTGCATTTCCTATGGATACCTCCCCTATTTCCTTCCTATTCAAGGCATCAGTTGGAAAAAGGAGCCTGGTTTGACTGGTGAGTTCCTTAGGTATCCCGCTTTGAAATAATTAAATCACTGCACGCTTACAATTTTATATTCTGCATCCTCTCTATGTTAGGGAGTTTGTGTTTCTCATTGCTGATTACTTGGTGATTAATGCAGTAAAACTATTTAAAGCTGCCTGTGAACCATGGAAAGAGAGCAGTGAACCATCACAAGACATTCCCAGAGCATACCTTAAAAGTGGACATTTTCCTCCTGGTGAAGTTGACAAACAGCTAGCTACAAGAAATAAATGCCCACTTAATTTGTGCCAGAGGCAGACACCCAGCTGGATGCACCAGAGAAGCATGATGTTGAAGAGAATTTCTGAGAATAACATCTGAGATAAATATGATGCTGTGGAAGGGACAATCACACCTGAAGGGTACTGTGGACAGTCAGTGTACAGCAATGTGCATGTGGTAATATTCAAATAAATAAGGGAGTAACGACTTCATAGCCAACTTGAGAGCTAAAGCTCAAGAACTACGCAATTTCACTGTGGTTTAAGTTAAATGTGCATGGGACTTGTGCTCCTTGCGAATAGTGGAATTCCCCCATGAAATACTTTATCCAAAGTAAATACAAATTCTTGAAAAAGGTTTTAGACTTGCCTCAATTACTTTGTCATTGATGTATATTTTTGTCATACAATCATATTTTTAGGTGAGGCCATATTAGGAAACAGTCCTCAACACTACACTCACAGTTGGTGTCAGCCCAGGAATCCAAGGGAAGCTATATCAGTTGTTTTATGTCAGTTGCAGAAAACCCTGACTTACTAGTCAGCCCTTTTATGTTGCTTACGGAGAAACAAGTAATTGCTACAAACTTTGTACTTATGATCATATTTCTTAGTCCTGAGGTATCTCAACCAATTAACATGGGATTCATGTTGATAGGCCATTTATGTTGTTTGTGGTATTTGTATAGCACAGTCCAGGGCCATCTCACCTGCTCAGCGCTTTACATTCTAGGTAGGAATCCAGCGAACTAGAGACACAAAATGCATCACAAAATACCATAGTGAATCAACCGCTTGAAAACATCAAGGGTCCATGTTCCATGATTCTCCGAAGATAAACGTTATTCCTGAGGCAGGAGATCTATTAGAATGGGTGATATGAAGGCTATCAAACATTATTTAAATTGTAAAAAGAAAAAGGGAGCACACTGCCTTCCATTCAAGCGGAAAATAGCCCCAAGGCATCATGGTAAATGCAGTCATTTAAATTTAAATAGCGAGAATTTTTTTTTCAAAAATGATTCACCCTAAGTAGGTGCAGCAAGTGCTGTATCGCTGTAGAAAGTCTTTCACCTAAGGTAGGTGCAGCGAGTGCCGTATCTCTAGACACGTGTTTCTGGCTTTCGGCCGTCATCAGCAGAGAGCGAATGTAACTGAAGGGGTTGCTTGAAATGCCGCCAAACGTCTTCACAGGTTTTTGTACCACTCAGTAGGCGCACAGGTGCATCGTCCGTGCTCGTCAGCAAGAGGCTCACGGGAGCCGTCATTTAGACTTCCAAAAAGAAAAAGGGAGCACACTGCCTTGCATTCAAGCGGAAAATAGTACCAAGGCATCATGGTAAATGCAGTCATTTAAATATAAATAGCGAGAATTTTTCAAAAAAGTATTCACCCTAAGTAGGTGCAGCAAGTGCTGTATCGCTGTAGAAAGTCTTTCACCTAAGGTAGGTGCAGCGAGTGCTGTATCTCTGGACATGTGTTTCTGGCTTTCGGCCATCATCAGCAGAGAGCGTATGTAACTGAAGGGGTCGCTTGAAATGCCGCCAAACGTCTTCACAGGTTTTTGTACCGCTCAGTAGGCGCACAGGTGCATCGCCAGTGCTCGTCAGCAAGAGGCTCATGGGAGCAGCCATTTAGACATCCAAAAAGATAAAGGGAGCACACTGCCTTGCATTCAAGCGGAAAATAGCCACAAGGCATCATGGTAAATGCAGTCATTTAAATATAAATAGCGAGAATTTTTCAAAAAATTATTCACCCTAAGTAGGTGCAGCAAGTGCCGTATCGCTGTAGAAAGTCTTTCACCTAAGGTAGGTGCAGCGAGTGCCGTATCTCTGGACACGTGTTTCTGGCTTTCGGCCGTCATCAGCAGAGAGCGTATGTAACTGAAGGGGTCGCTTGACATGCCGCCAAACGTCTTCACAGGTTTTTGTACCACTCAGTAGGCGCACAGGTGCATCGCCAGTGCTCGTCAGCAAGAGGCTGCTCTCTGCTGATGACGGGCGAAACCCAGAAACACGTGTCCAGAGATACACAGCACTTGCTGCACCTACTAAGGTGAAAGACTTTGATTACTTTTGTTAATGTGAAACGAATCTGACTGCATTTGCCAAGATGCATTGGGGCCAACTTTTTGCTGGAGTGTGAGGCAGTGTGCTCCCTTTTTTTTTTTGCACTGTGTCGAACGACGGCTCCCTTGAGCTAACAGGCTGACGAGCCTTGGTGAGGCAGCTGCGCGCCAGAGTGGTACTTAAACCTGAGAAGACGTTTGGTGGCATTTCAAGCAACCCCACAAAATATGCTGCTCTCTGCTGATAACGGGCGAAACCCAGAAACACATGTCCAGAGATACACAGCACTTGCTGCACCTACTAAGGTGAAAGACTTTGATTACTTTTGTTAATGTGAAACGAATCTGACTGGATTTACCAAGATGCATTGGGGTCAACTTTTTGCTGGAGTGTGACGCAGTGTGCTCCCTCCTTTTTTTTTTTTGTGCATTATTTACATTGTATTTGAATGTCCAGGACTATGCAATTAAATTGTCAAAGAAGATAATACACTACTTCTGCTCCGTGGATGAGGTGGGTCACTGTGGAATATTGTTTTCAGCTTGTGAGTGTGAAGTTTGGTAAGCCAAAAGTAAAAGCATGCTCTCTTTTAATATAGAACAGTCTAGGGACTGAATTACTGATCCAGAGTCAGAAGGTGACAGAGTTATTTAAATGGTTGGTCATCCACAGAAGATATCATGCCACTTTATGAAGTATTTTCCCATGGTAGAAGGGAGATGAACATTAAAGTGCAGTACTAAGGATTTAGCGCCTGCGCAAGAGTCAAAGGAATTCCTACTGAGGCTGCTGCAGATAACCTGTTTGGTACGTGTCGTGCCAGAGATTCCTTTGGATGGGTCAAATGGAATTCAGTCTTCAGAGAGTTAGAGTTTCCTTTAAGTAGATGTCATCTAATCCTGGAGTGGTAAAATTTCATTAGGTGGGTGTTGTCTTTATAGGGGGCTCTCAAGTAGAGCTGAATGTCTTTTGTATACTGTTGAATCATAAGTCGCAGCTCAGATTCTAGGACTTCAACTTCGATACAGGGAAGTGGAAGGACGTGGAGGCCTCAGTTTATATTAATTGAGTTCTTTCTGTTAAACCAAAAAAAAGCAAACCACTTGCGAGCCCTTCTGCTCAAATCACTGTATACCTATCATAAACCACATGATTGACTATATTGATGGTCCCAGAGAGCATTATAATTACAAGGAGAAAGGCGCAGACGCCATCAAAGAAAACCTGGGGAGTCTATGTATTGAAGCACTGTCCAAAACCCGATTAGTAAGGATGCTAAGGGTTTTCATAGGGTTTTAAAGTTGGGATACTGTCAATGTATCACTGTTTATTTCTTTGACAGGAGGTTTGTTTATTGGTTTAAGTCTACTGACATGTTAGTAATGATATTATATATAAAACTTGAAGGAAACAGGTATGTTACTTTGCTAGACACTAGGTGACCCCCTGCACGACTACAACTGCTTAGCTGAGATACTTTAGTAATGATTTGTAAATTATTCCAAATGTTATAATATTAATGTGTGCAGATGGCTTACAGCTGGTGTGCAGACTGAGACTCTGATATTCGTTTCTGACATGTACCTTGTCATTGCATTTAATTGCAAATAAAAAATATATGGAAAAAAAAGTCTACTGGCATATTAAGTGTATTTTCACAGTTTTTTTCTGGTTGGACCTCAGCATAACATAATATATGTATATGTGAAGTACGTGTGCACTCCGTAGTGCATCATTTGATGAACAACAACAGGTGTTTATTATTACGCAAGTAATTGGTACTCGTTTTATCGATCACGGAATGGACGAAAGATTAAGTGGACCCCTCGGGATTTGAAACTGTGACCATGAGGTCAAACAGTGGTTTCTGGAGTGGATGCATTAGTCCACTAAGCGCCCACTTATGCAGCATAAACCTGCCCTGTTATTCATGGTACAATGCAAAATGTATTCTTTTTTTTTTTTTAGATAGTTTTTATTGTTTTCTTAATTTTGGAAAATAAGCATAGACTTGATGTAATAGATACTACTTGATTTTGTATCGTATACATTCTCCATATGTTGATAGATAACTATTTGAAGTTGTACTGTAGCACCATATATTTGTATCCATAAACTTTCATTACAATAAAGATGTGAATAAACA
This sequence comes from Pleurodeles waltl, assembly GCF_031143425.1. Classification (NCBI taxonomy): domain Eukaryota; kingdom Metazoa; phylum Chordata; class Amphibia; order Caudata; family Salamandridae; genus Pleurodeles; species Pleurodeles waltl. Next base: position 1,195,127,081 of record NC_090437.1, read on the forward strand.
CCCAATTACAATGGGAGGGGGAGGTCAGATTTCTTGAACAAACATATGGTGGTGTATAAAAGATATCCTGTGTGGAAGGAGCTTGGAAAGTTCAAGCCTTTGTTTGGAATGCAATCAAAATCTTGAAGGATATAGGTATTTTTATCGGGGACCCTCAGCGCTTGCAGTGGTACAGTATAAACCCCTAAAAGATCTTCAGAAGCAGAGTGTCACATCAAGTAGCTCACAGGATCAGGCCTCGTGCAAGATCTTTTAAAACATGATGCAGACATGTAACCTTGAGTAGACTATGATGGTCATTTCCGGTTTAGTGGAGTGGGAACCCTGCTATAAATTGGCAGTCCTCTTATCCTGTCAAACGCTATTTAAAGGTGAGCGAATTATACGGTTTATGATGCCGGACCTCCAAGTGGCTCTTCTATCAGAGATTTCTGACCTGGTGGCCCTTAAACCACAGGGTTCTACCCTATTTAGGGTGGGGCAGCAGTCCCTAGATTTCAGAGCCTAGGAACATTATGAGCAAGATGGGTGTTCCGGGCAGGGAAATCAAAAATTACCTTGTAAGAAATTGTGTTAATGAATTGAGGGTGGTGAGAACTCTTCTCAAGCAACAACCACAATCATTTTCATGGTAAACCCTCAAAAGTCATTAAATTAACTCGTGCCTATCTTTATGGTAGCTTGGCACAGAAGCAGTCAGGCATAACGTAAAGGCACTGTGTGAAGTATTCACTCAAACAGTTTTTAAGGGAAAACACAACACTAGAAAAATCCTGCATCAATTTAGAAAAATATCTTCATAAATAGAATTATACAAAAACAAATTAAATCCAATTAGTAGAACCGGAATTATGAATTTGTAAAGTTTTTTTTAGTGACATCTAACCCCTAAAACATCAAGGCGTTAACCGCAGGTATCTGGTTGCGCAAAACCGGTGCAAAGTTAAGGCCAACCGCAGTGGAGTGGAGTTCAGATACACAAGATGGATTGGGCCCGGTGTTAGCTTAAATTTGAACTTAGAAGATATTTTGAAGAAAAGTCCAGAAGACGGTAGAGCTCAGCGGGGCAAGGCAGTAGGCTGTGTTCTGAGGAGACATTGTAATCATTGTGGAGCCGATGGACGAGGTTTTGGTGGTGCTGTTGACAGTGGCTGGGAAAAGCTCTGAGTGTGAAGCTGAATTTCCAGCTCTAGCAGATTGTCATAGTCGATGTGGTGCCTGTTGCAGTCGAGCCTGTTGAAGATTCTTACCTTCAGATTAAGACAAGTTTTTGCAAGTCATAACCTCTAGCAGGACGAAGCTGCAATCTGTAGCCAAAGAGGGCTCCGTGAGGTGGGATACCACTTTGGCTGGTCAGGTGACGGGTAGGTCACAGTTTTCTCTTGGCTCTTCTGGCACTTTCTGGTGAAACGTTTTCCAAGTTCCAACTTTAGGTAGGAGCAGCACTACACCTAAGTGTCCAGTACCTGGGGGGGCACACTTCGGAGGTTGGGACTCTCTCCAGCAGAGGCTAGGTGCAGGGTTCAAGGTTTCTGGATCTTTATATGTCCCTATAAATCACACAGGAGGCCAGCCAACTAGTCCCTGGAGATGCTCTGGTAGTTCAGGGTTCAAGAAATGGTCCTCTCGCCTTCAAGCAGCAGGGCAGTCCTCTGGGGAGCACAGAAGTCCTCAAACAGCAGGGTAGTCCTCTAGTAGCAGCAGGGCAGTCCACTTGTAGCAGCTGGGCAATCCTCTGGAAAACAAGGTGGACCTAAAGCAGCAGGGCAGTCGTCTGGAGTACACAGCAGTCCTTCTGAAGTCTTCCAGAGGTCCAGGAGTGTACTGAAGAGGTCGTTTAGGATGTTCAACATTTATACCTGGTTCCAGCCTTTAAAGTTGGGGGTAACATCCTGGCTAACCCCACTTCTGGTTCTTGAAAGTTTTTTCTTACCCTTGCCAAGGCTTTAAGTATTCTGTGGTGACAAAAGACTGGTGTCAGGTTCCTTTCTGTGTGTACTGTCTTGGCAGGATGGCTAATTCTGCCAACACCTCGACCCCTTTTGTATGACTATCTGGGAAGAGCCAACAGCTAAGCAATTCAGTCATGTGACCCACGGAACGGACAGAAGGCACCAAATGGTTAGGACAAGAAAATGCCAGCTTTCTTAAAAGTAATATGTTCAGAAATGTGACTTAAAATCCATATTTACCATTAGAGCGGATTTAAAATGTAAATTAATTTAAGTCCAGACTTGACTTCCCAATCTATTCTCAATGCAACGTTGACGCTTATTAAATGTAATAATAATTAAAACTGCACTACAGGCTGCAATGGGAGGCTTGAGACGTGCTTTGAAGTGCTACTTAAATGGGTCTCCTACTCCACCAGACTCCACAACACCAGCATCTGCAGCATAGCACTGGACTGGATTAATTCCTTCCTGACCGGAAGAACCCAGAGTGCCAGATTCCCACCGTAAACTTTGGTGCACAAAGAAACCTGCTCCGGAGTACCCCAGGGATCCTCGCTAAGTCCAACCCTCTTCAACATCTACATGTCCCCGCTCACCAAAATCGTCATACAGCACAGACTAAACATTGTCTCCTATGCCGACGATACCCAACTGATCCTCTCCCTGACCGACGACCATCAACAGCCAAGAGAAACTTCCACAACAGTTTGAGTGCAGTCACCGCCTGGATGGAAGCCAGCTGCCTAAGACTTAACTCGGACAAGACAGAGATCGTCGTACTTGGCTCCACCCCCTCTGTCTGGGACGACTCCTGGTGGCCAACCGCATTAGAAAACGCCCCACCCCCACTGACCATGCCCGCAACCTGGGCATCATCATGGACTCCATGCTTTCAATGACCCGTCAAGCCAACACCATCTCATCAGCCTGCTTTCACACCCTGCGTCTCCAATGGAAGATCTTCAAGTGGATCCCACCAAAGACTAGAAAGATGGTCACCCATGCTCTGGTCTACAGCAAATTGGACTACGGCAATGCACTCTACGCCAGCATCACAAAGAAGCCTCAAGCAAGGCTACAGAGTATCCAGAACGCAGCAGCCAGAGTCATCCTAGACATCTCCTGCCACAGCCACATCCCCGTCCACCTCATAGATCTCCACTGGCTTCCGGTCGACAAACGCATCGCCTTCAAGCTACTGACTCACACCTATAAGGCACTGCACAACATCGGACCAGACTACCTCAATCACCGCCTGACCTTCTACACCCCGGCCAGGCAACTCCGATCCTCCCATCTCACTCTGGCCACCATCCCCAGAATCAGGAAAAGCACAGCTGGAGGCAGATCCTTCTCCTACCTCGCAGCCCAGACATGGAGTACTCTACCACTCAACCTCAGACAGGCCGCATCACTGAAGCAATTCAGGAAGGATCTCAAGACCTGGCTCTTCGAGTGATCAGCACACCCAGAACAGCACCTTGAGACCCGGGGGTGATAAGCTGCGCTCTACAAGTACTGATTGATTGGTGCAATGTGTGCTGCTGGCACACTGGTAGCATTTAATATACTTGCCATGGGTATATATAGTTACATATACTATGGATTTATAAGTACGTTAAAAATGCCAATCAGGTGTAAGATAATTGTACCATGTTTTAAGGAGAGAGCACAAGCACTTTAGCACTCGTTAGCAGTGCTTTAGAGTTCTAATGCCAACAAAAACAAAATTCAGAAGACAGGAGGGGTGAAGGCAAATACATTGGGAGAAGACCACAGCAAGGACAGGTCTAACCCTACCTCCTGAGAGCGATGACAAAAATCCGTGTACGTCAGGGCCCTATTATTCAGGGAGAAAATTCTTGTGCATCAGGACCATAGTTTTTACAGGAGAAAATTCCATATGCTTTAGGGCCTTTGTGTTTTTTGTTTGTTTCTTGAAACAAACCTTTTGCTGAGCTGGCACAGCAAATTAAGGTGCCCGCTCTGCAAAACTGAGTAGCTTCAGGAGAGATGCCACCCAGCGCCTTCACAGAAACTTGCCTGCTTGGCAGGAGCTCGAATTTGGCTGGTGGTCCTCTGCTGACCTGGCAAGCGCCCCACCAGGCTCTAAATGATCATGTTTATCTTATAGGATTGATCTCTAGTAGTTGGTCACTTTGAATTTATCTTGAACCATAGGTAGTCCATAAATGTGATAAAGAAGTGAGGGCTGTCTGCTCACAGGTGTGTTACCTACACTGTTCTCTTTCCGTGTGTATGTGCTCAGTTTGTGTTAGACCAAAATAGGTCTTTACAGTATTATCCAAATAATTTTAAACCTTTGAGAATATCAGGAGTGAAAATCATAGATTTTGAATTTTTGTATGGCGCCTCTCCCTATTCTGTTCTGTTTTGTAGACAACATAACTGTGCTCTTTTGCTCATTGTAGTTAATTATTTGAAACCACTGTCAAATTGTGATTACATTTGCTTCCTCAAATACGTTCACTGCTTTTGCCTCTGTGTTTGAGTAATCACATGCTAACAGTTAACCAGTGCTCAAGTTAAATTTGCAAATTTGCCATGACAGACTTGACCTTAGTTTATAACTGGGGTCCAATCAGAATATTTTCAGAGCCATTCTGTACTTGATGAAATTACTTATGTTGGCTTTATCACTGATTTCCACAAGTGAAAATAGATGATGTTATGAAATCCGCTCTGTGATTTGCTTTAATTGGCAGTATGCAGCAAGGCAAGATGTTCTTCTTTATTGGAATCACAATGGCGGTCATCCAGGGAGGCTACGCCCGCAGAATCAAACCGGGAACGGAAATCAATGCTGTGAAAAGGGTATTGTTTTTTGTTTTGTTTCGTCATCCATTATAAATGTAAAGAACATTTTTATGGTGTACCAATAGTAGCATAATTGTTTTTGTAAAAGCATGTAAACTGACAATAGAAATCAATTTTTTTGCTTGTTTAATAGGATGTTCTCTAACTGAAATATTCAGAATTCCCTTTATTGCTAAATTCATTGCAAAACAGCTTTGTATCAAGAAAACTCTGAATATGGGGTCTGTGTCTCGCTTTTTATCTGACATTTTGTACCAGCCACGAATAAGAGGGCTAGTGATTGGACACATACTGCAAGTCAAAAGGCAGCACAAGATGCCTGTTTTTCCTGAGTAGGTGTAGTTAGAAATTCAGTTTTACAGATTTTTTAAGTGATTGAAGGGAATGTAGGCAGTCAATATAAAACCTTGCAATTTAACATGAGGATAGACCATCAATGGTAAGTAGAGTCAGCCTTGCATTGTGAGGTTTTCTGGGCTGTTTCCTGAACATGCAGAAGTTGTTGAACATGTAGGATGGTATTTAACAGAGGCAGTTTTTCGTGTAATATTGCAAAGTGTCTTCCTTTGATTGATGGACGATGAAGCATCGTGGTTAGTTGTGTCCAAGGCTCTGTCCACTTCTAGAAGGAGGAGTGGTCATGGGCTACCACCTTCTGAAAAGCTTGTGGCATGACATTTTATATTTTGCTGCTGGTTCTTGCATCTGTTTAGCACCAGTTCCCTCATTTGACTTTCCTAAGCCAAAGTTAAAGTCATTATGGGAGCTGCCAAAAACAAAAGTACCAGTTGTTAAGACAGGAATACAGTTGGTACGGTGGCTGTCTCAGGGTGGAAAGAATCCTACCAGAAAGGGAAACGTAAGAAAAGTTCATATTCCCTCAAACAAACCCTTAAGAAGCATTCAGATGTGTCTGCAGCCAAGACACACTGGGTAGTAAATAGTGCAGAGATTCTTCTTACCTTTTACCGGAGAGAAAAGTGGACTGACTACTCTGGGATGGCTGTTGTCTCTGAGACAAGAAAGTAGCAGAGCCTTCTAGGACAGTAATGGCCTTTCAGGCGCCAGAAAGGGAGAGGTGAGCCAATGCTGTTGCTGAGGAAATAGCCTAGAGGGACATGGAATCAATACTAGAAGAAGATGAACCAAGGGGTGAGGTCTGGCAATCAGTCACACCAACCAGTCATGTCACAATAGGACAGGAAGGATACACGGTAGAGCTACTGGTGGGTTTATAAAGGGGGGGGTCTTTTCGCAGTCATGGTGGGCACTGCTTGGGGAGCAGGACTTGTATCTTGGCCTCTCACATACTTCTTCTTAGGTTACAGTGTCCTCAACACTGTAAATCCTCATGACTCGTTAATAGTTGGACTTAGTTGGTGATTAACTCATTGTCACGTTGACTAAGAGATATCAGACTGTAAGTAGAACAGCCTGTCTGTTTGGGAAGGGAGTCTGAATTCTGAAAGCAAGTGATCCAAATGTAAACTACCATTTGGGAAAACAGAGAATAAGCACCTTCCAACTCTTATATGAGTCTGAGTCTTCCTAGGAGGGAATATCATAGGTCTCTAATTATCATTTATCAACTTCTCAGTCATCTTTCACTTGACATAACTGGAAGAGTGAGAGAGGACAGAAAGGATTCCAAGATTGAGATGCTGAATATAGCGTCTGGGTTGTTTTGTAGGGGTCTCCTGAGTTTGTGGATATCTGTACGTGCACTCATCATTGCTCGTTGTCCCTTAATTCATTTGACAAACTGTTATTATTTTTCCACTGTTTAACTCTGGAGTGTATGGTTTTATGCCTTGCATAACAAAAATAAAACAATATTCTGCAAAATCTTTTCCAGAGTATGGTGGTTCTCATCCCAGCCTTTTTGTTGATTGGCTATGCGAATGGAATGGTCATGCTGGGAATTGGGCTGCTACTGTACTCGTTTGGTAAGTCCTTGTGTTATCCCTTATTATTCATGAAGTTTGTTGTTTGTTACATTGATAATTCAGGTGCAACACATTAGCAGATCCTGTGGTCTAGAAAGTTATAGTCACAACCTGTTGCTAATGACTCAAGGCCGATGGAATATGACACATGCAAGATGAGGAAAGATATAGGAGTCATCACCAGCAGCTTGTGTTAGGCCAAATAGTGGCAACCAAAAGGTCAATGTGTTAACATATCAAAGAGAGTTTGATATCAGACCTTTCAGCACAATAAACCCCTACTGGTGCCAGTGTGGGATTTATTAAAAAAATGCACCCAGAGGGCATTTTAGAGATACCCCCTGTATGTTAGCCAAACTGCAAGTGCAGGTCTGTGCCAGCCTGCCACTTTCAGACAAGTTTCTGACCACATGGGGTGAGAGCCTTTGTGCACTCTGTGGTCAGAAACAAAGTCTGTCCAAGGTGTAGGCGCTCCACACCTCTCCCCCTGCAGGAACAGTAGCACTTGGCGGTGAGCCTCAAAGGCTCAAGCCTCATGTTATAATGCCCCAGGGCACCCCAGCTAGTGGAGACACCCTCCCCCTGGACAAAGCCCCACTTTTGGCATCAAGTCCGACGGGAAAATTAGGGAAAACAGGGAGGAGTGACTACCCCAGCCAGGACCACTCCTAAGGAGTCCAGAGGTGAGGTGACTCCCTCTCTGCAGAATCCTCCATCTTGGTTTGGAGGACAGGGACCAATAGGATTAGGGTTGTGCCCCCTCCCCAAAGTGAGTGGGTACAAGGAGGGTGTAGCCACCCTCAAGGACAGTAGACATTGGCTACTGCCCTCTGACCCCTGAAACACCCCTAAATCCAGGATGTAAGGGCCTCCCTGAACCCAGCTCACCAGATTCGTAGCCACCTTACAAGAAGAAGGACTGCATAGCTGAAACCCCCAGCAGAGAAGAAAGAAGACAACTGATTTGGCCCCAGCCCTACCAGCCTGTCTCCTGCTTCAAAGAACCTGCACAAGCACAGCAACGCATCCCGCAGGACCAGTGACCTCTGCCAAGCTACAGAGGACTGGCTTGCACCCGAAAGGACCAAGAACTCCCGTGGACAGCAGCCTTGTTCAAGAAGAAACAACAACTAAGGACTCAAACCCCACTCTGAAAGTGTTAGTCCTGACCACTCTGCACCCACAGCCCGTGTCCAGGTGGCCCGACCCGCTAGAGAGGATCCCCAGGCGGTTCTGAGGAAATGCCCACCCTGGGTTGACCTCTCCACCCCTCCATGACGACACCTGCAGAGGGAATCCCGAGGACTCCCTGATCGCAAAAGCTCTGGACTAAGATAACTGACGCCTAAAGACACACTGCACCCACAGCCCCCAGGCCTTGGAGAACCCGACCTCTGGTGAAGAAACATTCAGCAGGCGGCCCTCCTCCCCGTCCAGCCTGTGGTTTGACTGAGACGACCTCCTGGACCTCACCTACAGCATCTGCGTGACCCCGGGTGTCCCCTCATAGAGAATCATTGGCGACCTGACACTTTGTTTGCACCCTGCACCCGGCTGCCCCATTGCCACTGAGAGTGTATGTTCGGTGCCTACTTGTGGCCACCCCAATGCCCCTCTAAACTCCCCAGGTCTGCCCTCCGAAGACCGGGGTACTTACCTGCCTGCAGATCTGAAACAGAGTGCCCCCATTCTCCATAGGAGCCCATGTTAATTTTGCCTACACTTTGACCTCTGCACCTGGCCGGCCCTGTGTTCCTGGTGGTGGGTGTTTGGGGTTAACTTGAACCCCGACCTGACGACTTCTTAACCCTCGGAGACTGGAATTGTAAGTGTTGTACTTACCTGCAAATCAATCTAACTTTTCTTCCCTCCAGGAACTGTTTCTGAAAATTGCAATGAATCAAGTTTTAAAACAGATTGTTGCCAATACTTCAAAATCTGTATTTCTTATCGATTTCAAACAAAGTACTGTTGATACATGTGTGAAATACGAATCTATTTAAGTACTTACCTGAAACTTGAATCTTGTGGTTCTAAAAATAAATTAAGAAAATATATTTTTGCTATATAAAAACAGTTGACCTGGAGTTAGTCATTGAGTGTGTGCTTCATTTATTGCCTGTGTGTGTACAACAAATGCTTTACACTACCCTCTGATAAGCCTAACTGCTCGACCACACCACCACAAAAGGGAGCATTAGTATTATCTACTTTAGCCTCTGTCAAGCCTCTGGGGAATCCTGGACTCTGTGCACACTATATCTCACTTTGATATAGTATATACAGAGCCATCGTCCTACAGTTAGGTACTGAAATATGTACAACTCTTTACTAACTTTCCAACATATTTACTCCTTTTTTAAAGAACTCCATAGCTGCAGTTATACAAATGTGCACCACTCCAACCATATTGCAAGCCACAACCTGTACCCTAGCATGATAACTCTTTTGACATCATCACACTTAAGCGACAGCGCACCTTTGGTCCTCAACCATGACAGTAAACGTTTCACATTTAGGTTAGACATGGCACATGCCACTTTGGCAGCAACTAGTCTTTAATAGTTTCACAAATATACTAATCTGGTATAAGAGCATGATAATGGTCCCTTTAATAGGGAAAGGCACTTTTTAGCAGTTCAGACAGAAAAGAAAGCAGGAGTTTTCACTGCCTTTTGTTGGAAAGAAAACCACCATGAGGAAAGAACACAGGACATTTTCACAACTGGGGCCCTATTGCTGTTGTGTGTGCTAAGAAGCATATGGTCAGATCAGTAAAGCAAGAGAAACACACATAGTGAAACACTGTATGTAACAAGTATTTCCACATTTTTTGCCATGTTGGTTGTCCCTATGTGAGCACATACCTTATACACTAATGTACTGATGTCGCCAGGTGCCAGTGAATACATTAAATGATGTACATTGTATTAGTGTACTTAGCAAGTCAGCTGGTGGACATGTATGCTCTATTTACAAAAATATATGTACGCAACTTGAGAGTAAATACATTTGAAACTTTCAATTGTCATAGTAACTTTTGGAACACCTCAACATGGCCTTTCATGGCCTTTCACTTGTTCAAGATGGACTGTCTGTTGAAGAATGTTCCAGAAAAAAACATACAGAGAACACACACAAGCTCAACATTTAGTGGCATCAACAAGTTTGTTGTTTTTCAGTGGATATACAGCTTGTTCTGTCTAAGAACCAAAGGCTTTTGCAGTTGAGGGAGGTTCCTCTTTCAGTAAAAGATAACAATTCCATGTTGTCAGTTGGGGTAACCTACAAGCCTGCAAACACCACAAAAACAATGCAGTTTAAGGTGAGGCACTCCTAAAGTAGATAAAGACTTTGTACTATGTAGAATTGCAGTTTGTTTGGTCAGATGTATAAAAACTGCCCTATTTTTGTTTAAGTACTTTGGGGCATATTTATGAGATTGTGTGTTGTATTCATAATTCAGATGCAACTCCCTAGCAGATTCGCACTCGCCTGTCTTCTAGAAAGTTTAAGTGACAGGGAAAGAGCTGGAATGCGGCGTATCTAAGTCAGTATAGCTCATTCCTGCCTTTCCCCCTGTGTTGGCCCCCTGTTGGCTGCCTAGCAGCAACGCATGCAGGATTGGTTTTGTGCAGGAAGAGGCACCTTCCTCCATCTGAACGCAGCACACATAGAGAGAGGAAGGAACGAGGAGAAATAAGGATATATCTGCTTGTTACGCCTCCGCTGGGAAGAGGTAGATTTCGGCACATTCCCAGGTTTACCAGTTCTGGTAAATCTGGGAATGCGCCAATATCCATGGGAGTTATGTGGGAACACCCATGGAATGCCCCTGGAACGCCTTCCCAGGGCAGAATAGGGCAAAGGAGTGATTTGTGCTGCATTGCTTTACTCCAGATTTATGAAGGCACTCGTGGCAACGCAAAGTGTCCTTGCGCGACTTCATAATTCATATTTAACTTTTGTGTCATGCATGTACCACATTGAGTGGTGCAAACGCGATGCAAACCACCTCATAAATATGTCCCTTAGTTTGAGGAACTAATGTATGAGCAAACTAGCAGTAACTTACAGAGGGAGCAACTATTTTGTGAGATGAGTAAGCATGGGGGAGATATTTCCTCTTAGGGAAATCATGCGTCACTCATCTGTAAATGTTAACCTGGTGCTAAAGCAAAATACTTTCCTCAATAGCTAACCGCTCCACCAAGTGGAGAACCAAATCGATCAAGTAACTTGCTTTTCTTGATATTGGTTGTCTAAACAGAGTATAAAAATGTTAACCGAATGCTTACTTTTCTATTGTGAAACTTCAAAGTGCTTATACACGAACGGTTCAAAACATAGCTGATTTAAGTCCTCTCATTTGATTGTTTCTGGTCGCCTTTAACACAAGTACACAGCATGCTTGCCGTTCTGTAACAATGACTATGTGCTGTTGCCATTGTTTAGAAAAGTACAAATAAAATTAAAGATGCATTTCTTAGCAGTATCTCGATAGGGCTGGATGTTTGCGATATGCATTTCATCTCCAACTAGATCTTCTTAGCATGATTTCAACCTAAAAATAAAGAGTATACAATGCCATCACCAATTAGTAGAGGGAGGCACATCTATTGAATCATGACATCTATGGCTGAAGGACCTTAGTGTGCTCGCAGGGAGGAAACGCCCACTGATTGCCACCCTTACTATTGACACAATCACACTGCTGAAATAAATTATGCCAGCAAGGAGGTCTGCGTTGTTTTGCTGTAAGTGACTGTCCGTCTGCCCCTGCTTTACGTCAAACTGGCAGTGGAACACCAGCTGTTCCAATGTAGCGCCAGCCAACTTTGTAAGCTTTTCCTCTGGGAGGAACGTTTTTGCAAGAAACACTGCAAAATTACCTTACGCTTTTATGTTTTGGAATTCACTAGCAAAGTGTGTTATGCTAGTCACCAGAAATGAATGATAAAGCCTTTCATTATGATCAGAATCAGAGCAATTGCTTATTAGAATTTTTGCAGAATATGTTATGCCATAATCCTGCCCAGAGGCACTGAACTCTAAACAGCTTGTGATTTCTACATTACTTTTTATGTTGCTTCCGACTTCTTGCTTCATTTGTTTTTTGATGCCCTGAGGCTTTGTTGTACTATGCATTGATAATCAAGACCATCCCTCACAAACCTTTGTTTTCACTGGACCCGAACTGTGTTGCACTGTCTCATGATATGGGATATGGTTTATTTTTTACAGCGGCTGCCATTGTTGTGCCCTGCCTATCTACAATAGTGTCTTCATATGGTAAGTTCAAAAGGTTTATAACTTACTTGGCATTTCAAAGGTTAACAGTAACATCCAGTAAATATTTCTGCTGCTTTCATCATCATAAATGTGAATACATATTCTAGAACCCAAATTAGATATTTTGTACTCATGTAGGTTGCTTGATGCATTGGTGCCGATTCATAAACTAAGGTGTTTCAGGTTTCAATATATTTTTTATTGATTTCCATTATGAGTGACACCTACACTCCACGCCCACCCACGTCCGTTGCTGTTGTCTGACGTTGCAGATTGGTACCTACGGTCTCTTCCAGGGGGCACACACTTCTTCAAATTTTCTGCAACAACTTCTGGATTCATGCACCAGTCTTTCAGCCCTCCTACCCCAATCTATATTGGTTTCCCATTCCTGCACTGTCTGTAGTGTGGCGACGCCCCTCCTGCGGATCAAATCTCGGCGACCTACCATCAGCGCCACATTACAGAAAAGGAGTGTGTATCTGTCCAAAGTCCGATTCTCCCAGAGTCCCAATTTCATCAACTGTGGTGCGAGATCTACTGTTATTTCTAAAACCTCTGAGATCCTGCATCTCACCCCCTCCCAGAATAGCTTGAATCTAGGGTAGCCCCATATTGTATGTCCTTCTGTCTGCAATCCCGTGAGCAGTGGTTGGAGTCACTCCTTCCCATTCAGAATGACCTTGTTTTGGTAGAATATGACCTATGGAGCACTATTAACTATATCAATTAAATTCTTGCTCTTATTGCCTCCTCGTGGGAGTGTCAGCATGCTGCGCCCAAGCTGTCATCCTCCAGTCTGCCCAGGTCATTTTCCCGTTTTCTCCTCAACTGTCTTGATCTCACTGTTTCCAGTTTTGGTTTGTAGATCCACACGGAAGGCGGCTATGTATTTCAAGAGTGTACCTATCTCTTGTTAACCCAACAGTTGTTCCTCCATCTCTTCTCTGCAGGTGTTCTTCGTAAGCTGAGTAGCAAGGTGTAAAAATGCATATCACTACTCGTTATCGTTCAGTTAGCTATGGCGCTGCCAAGTTCTGACCAGTTCCATCAATACTTCTGTCTCAGTCATTGTATTTAATCAGGTCACCATTCAAACGTCTTCACACATCAGACCTCTTCTCACATCAGTCATCTTGGGTTGGTCAAGGAGGAAGCCCTGCGCCTCCATCTTGTTTTCTGTCACGGCCGACTCCTAAGAGCAACTCTGCTTGTACTGGAGACCACTGATGACATCTCCTATGTCCATTTCCTGTGCTCTCCTTTATCACCGATGATATTCTGTCTGATCCCCCTCAGTGCAAAGGGCAATCTGGATAGGGACACACACAAACAACACTGCCATTACATGTCAAATGACTGAGGTTGATGACTTTCTCAGATCTGCCTTTGATCTGTATCTGTTGTCTGATTATTAGCTAGCTTTCTGTCAAGCCCAGATCTCTGGACATTCATGAGAAGTGATCACATACCTGTGTTGATGCCTTTAACATCCGGAGTGGGTAAGGAAGCAGAGATGTTGTTGAGTGCTTGAGAGCAAAACACCCATTACATCAACTTCTAACTCCGGCCTCCTCAATTTTTTTCAGCAAGAGCCTATTTCATAAATGTAAAAAAATTGGAGGTGAAAAAGCAAAATAAAGATGTGTATGCGCTGAAGCCAAGAGGAATTCAGTGCAAATATTTAGAGATTTACAGAACAGATTAGCATACCCATAACTGCTTTCTGTGATAATCTTCTGGGTATGGTTAATGTTGGTGAATTATGTATATTTACAACATAACGAATTATTTGCAGCAAGTTGCTTTTACAATAGTGGAATAGAATAATGAGCTTATGTGTAAGGAAGGTTGTGGAGTGACCAGTGAGGTGTTGTCCACAAGCACTGCTGAACACAGATGAACACTGATGAATGTGGATGAGCAAGTTAGTGTTCAGGACAGGTATGAGTAAACTTTGAAATGCCTGAGGAGAGAGCTGTGGCAAAAGCCTGACCAAATATGTAGCTGTGGAGGACAAGGTCCTGTAGGAGAACAAGAAGAAAGCAAGGAGACACACAGGCAACAAGCAATACTTGCACAGTGGAATTTCAGGGAGCAAACTTGACATGCTGCTCTAGTTGTGTTTTGATGACAACCGCACACACAAGTTCTTATGTCAGCAAATGGCATTTCTGGATACACACCTAGAAAATTACATTCACAAATTTGATTTTACACATTTCTGGAAAATATGACTATTAGGTGTTCATTTTCATTTTTTTACTGCCCCTTCTATTATTTATGAATGAACGCACAGGAATTGCAGATATATATACACCATTAATTACTTTGTCCCATCTCGATGATAGTCAGTCACACAAGCTAATAGGGGTCTCTAGTGACCAATATATATTTTTATTTGGAAGGAGTCTCCCCTGGTCCACCTTGAGGACAGGTCCTTGAGTGCATCTCATGGGCTGAAGCTAAAACAAACCTTTCTGTTTCTCCATCCCTCCTCAGGATGGTCAATTGAGTCTGAAAGTACATAGCCAGACACACTACCTGAATGCTGCTAATACAGTGGCGAGGCCGTGATTGTATTTTCTCAACACATGTAGGTTTTGAGACCATGTATAATGCTACTACCATAGCAGAAGCACAAACATGTTATTTAAGAGCCTGCGCATAAATACTATTAGCAGATAGTACAAATATTCAACTTTACAACAGCAGAACATGGACACCTCATCAGTGCATTTCAGCTGGGACCATAGGAACTGTGGTGCATTGTAATTAGTGCCTAACTGAGCAAGCACCAGTGGCTTCAGGAGCAGCTTACATCGCACGGCGCTTCAGACACATCACGTTTGCACTTTTGGTGGTATGAGGAGTGCATAGCTTTGCACTTTGCACTGTTCTAGGCACATATTTATTGGCAGCGTTTGTGTGCTGTTTAAGCATACATCTGTTGTGTTTGTATTTCATTCCTGGGCCAGGGAGTGTTTTCTGTTCTCCATTTCCATTATTGACTATGAGCTACATGCCTATATGCTGACTTCCACACTCACGCAAGGCCGCATTCAGCCTCTGAGTGCACGATTGGCAACCCAGCCCTGACATTAAGTGACTTTTATGCCAGTGACCTCAAGTACCCTATCATGTAAATCCCACCCTGCAATGTGAAATCCTGCCATGTACCACTGCATCTTGCCCGAGTTTCATCTTTAGTGTATTTGACCCCATTCCTTTTACATTTCTGCATTCCCAGGTAAACAGGACTTCTGCTAGTCATCTCACTTCTCTGCTCATGTTTTTTCCAGTGCTTTGGTAACACGTGTCTTCACATCTGACTGCACTCATCCTTCTAACGCCTAAGCTGTCTCTTATGTTTCCCCATAGTCTGTCATATAAGGTAACAAAATCCCTGCAAAGGCAATCTAGAGCTCCCCAGACAAGGGTGTCTTCACAATCTTGATTCAAGTCTTCCTTCTCAGTAGTGACTGAAAGGTTGTTTATCACGGTCATCAATGACTATGTTTCATAACCTACATTAGAAACTGAGAGATGTTTGCAAGACGTCCAGTGAACTTTGTAAGCATAATAGCTACTCGAGTGGTTTCAACAATTCCTGCTCGATAACGCCAGCCACATCTGGCGACCCTATTACTGCCACCATGGCTCCAACATGCTCCTTGAGATACTTCAGTGTGCAGTCTCACTGTTGGTCTTCGTGCGGGTGGGGGGTGTTGGCCATCTCTTTAAAATGAATATGTGTTTTCTTTCAAGTGTGATGTAAATGTTCCAACTCTGAGCTTTCTACTTGTACATCATTTATTGTGAGTTATGTGTTAAATGCTTGCATGTTGAGTACTGAAGCTTACAGTTACTGAATATATATGGTAAGACCTAGAACCTCTTCGTACAGGGTGATGCAAATACCCATCCAGATTTTTTTTAAATGTGTGAGATTGAAGTGATGGCAGAAATTTTGTGGGAATTTATATTGTGGAGGACCAAAGCTTCTGCCCATCTGGGTGCCTGTGACGCAACTCCATTCTGATGCGTTGCGCGCTGTATTAGCTATTTTGACATGGGATGCAAACTGGAGTAAGACACAGAGGATCTGACTTAACACAGAACTTTACCCATTCTGTGTGTCTGGGGAAATGCATCGATACATAAGGGCCAGAGGCGTCTTGTAATGGAACGTTTGAGACCACCACAATGATTCTCAGTGACAGACCCTTCCCTTGCTAAGAGGATAACTGTGTTCCTGAACCTTTACATGGCTATATGCAGGAGAAGATTTGCCTTTCACCACGCTGAATGTTCAAGAGAACTGGGCCCTGCAGTTCCTAAAACCAAACCAAGGGACAGGTTTACAATGTTTTGGCGCAGGGCAGCGCCGCAAGACTTCTTGGGGCACTGCCCTGTGTCAAAACAAAAGGGCAGGAATGCGCCACATCTACGAGATATGATGCATTCCTGTCCTTTTCCCCTGCGCTGGTGCACAAATTGATGCCGTGCGCCAACGCAGGCACCCTTGCACCATGATGCAAGGGTGCCTGCGTTGCAGGAATGATTGTTTTTGTGCAGGAAGGGGCGCCTTCCTGCACAAATACAATCCCAAGGGGAGTTTTCCTCTTTCTATGTGTGCTGCAAAATTCAGCACACATAGAAAGAGGAAACAACAGGGAGGAATAAAGATATTCGTCTCCGTTGCATCACTTCTACGCCACCCTGTAGGCTTTTGACGCAGTCCCAAGTTTACAAAACTTTGTAAATCTGGAAATGCATCAAAATCCACAGATGTTGCGTGGGAACACCCAGGCAACACCCATGGAAACACCTCCCCGACTCATATCGTCAAGGCCATGTAAAGCCACGCAAAGTGGCTTTGCGTGGCCTTGTAGATATGGGTCAGCAGCCTGTGCTGCTTAAGCGTAAAAAAAAAAGTGACGCATGAGCGGCCCAGACCTTTTGTAAATCTAGGCCTAAGTTACATACAAACGTTTATTTTATGGAACTGAAATGAAGTAGAATATAAATAACAACTAGATTATAATTAATACATAATGAAAATGAAGAAGAATCTAAGTAGCTTCCTGTGAACTCGTTACAGGTCACTCCAAGACAAGAGGCTGCTGTGTCATAAAGATAATTAACTGCATGTTTTCTTAATCATCCCTTACTTAATTAAGAATATTGTTTGAAATGTTTATCTAGGATCTGTTAGCCAGAAAGGAACTGTCATGGGAATCCTCCGCTCCCTGGGGTCTCTCGCAAGGGCTTTTGGACCAATCATGTCTGCAACAGGTGAGTTATTGTACATTTCCCACATGTACGGGATTTTAAAAAGTCAATAAAATGTATGCAATCACTTGAAAAAAGCTGATCAGGCCAGATAACTTTCTGCTCCACAGTGCTTGTCAAGCATGAAATGAAAGCAGCCATGCATAAAGCCAAGCTAGGCGGCTCAACATGTTCATATGTATGACCAATCAACTAGAACAAATATGGGTTAAGGGCACGTTCTAAAAGCAGCATTATAGGTAGCTTCACAGAACAAATGCAAATAGTACTGTATAAAAGGGCATTATTTCAAGTGTATTTGTGATTACAATAGTGGTTTTACACGCTGGTCTACCTGTCTACAGTGCTTCCTTCCTCAGTTTAGATTTTTGTTTAGCTATGTGTTTAGTGCTGTCTATCACCTTTGATAAAGTCTACCACCCCTTTCTACTACTGAAGGTAGAATATCATGGCATTCATGGAATCATCATAGACTGGATATCCCCATACCTCTCTGACAGATCAAGCATAGTCTTGGTGTTCCTTATCTCTTTCCCCTCCCCGTCATCTATTCTACAGAGTCTGGGGTGTGAACCAGGCTTCACTATCACTATCCTGCTCTTACTCGGTTACCTTTGCTGGTTTACTGCACCTGACACCCTTCTATTTAACCTGCTACAGCAGCATGGACAACTCCAGATCATCCGCAAGCTGAAAAACTCATTGGACCTAGGCTCTTAGACCTTCAACTCTGAACCATGGAACAGTGCATGCTGATCAGCCATCTGAAACTTAGCTTATCCAAAACTAACATACTCAACTGCAGAACATTAGAGAATTACCAGCCTATGATTATCTGCCCCCAGGAACTTTCCCTCCCAATGTGAGAAATACTTTTATCACTGCACAAGCCCTCAGACACATTTTCCTTCACTTATATTTAAGCAGAATCTACAGACCACCGTCTTCCTGGTTCTTTTGTATCTGGATTGTTAATTATATTTTACGTGGACCACCACCCTACCTTATCCGAAGACTACCAAGAATGCAGCAGGAAGGCAATTACACCATCACTACACTTTACACCTTCAAGTGCTTTACTGTGTATAAGATGTGTCCACTGTATTCCTTCAAGGCACTTTTCTATGCCCAGAGGCCCATCCATGGTTTTACGCCATCTTTTACATCTTTTATATAAGTGGATGTTCAGTAGTGTAAGCTGAAAAAACCTGCACTGTAGATTGTCACTTTTCTGGACATTCTTTGCTTAAACCATGCACTTAAGTGGAACTCAGGTGCCCTGTAACAGCAAATAATTCCTGGAATTCTGGAGGGCAGTAAAGTGTTGGCTACTACCCAACATGTAACACTAGTACAGTACCAGATGGTATCTACCTACGAACCAGAGGTGGTCACTGACACAAATGTGGTATGTATGAGGATATGCAAATGTACCTCTCACTCCTCTTCTCTCTTCACTCTACCCGAGAGTTAGGCAGATGGCCATCAATCATTGCACCAAGATCTTCCCATTTAGGCCTTTCTAGAAACGCATACTGAATCAATCTCTGCCAGTACATACAGATGTAAGCAAATCTGCGTCTCACTCCTTTGCACTCCATTTCCTGCAGCTATGTGTGGCATGATAAAGGAACCCCTGTGGCCATCACACTTACACCAAAATGTTTACCATACGAGCCACACTAAAAACACAGCATCATCTAACCAATCACAGCCAACTCTTTGGTGAGCTAGTGTCCACCGAAATGCATTTTGGGGCCTTGTCAGGAGTACAAGGTGCAATACAACACTTACTACAGTACAATTGTCAGTACCCGAGAATGAACACTAAACTGCAACATAAATTTGCACAGGAGCAAAGTTGATCTCCCACCGCCTCCTTGAAGGGGACCACTGCAGCTGAAGGTGCACCCAAGACTAGGGAATCAGCTGTGCAGGGGAGAGTGATAGAATGATACTGGTCCAGATCATTCACCGAGGGCAGTCTGTGTGGTGGAGTTAGGAGACCTTTGGAATGCTGTTTCTCACTAATGGGAATATAAGAAAGAGATACAACTATGACAGATGCTCCCTAACAGCTATTTTGAGCACTGTGTGACTCCACAATCTTGGTCTTTATGTATGAATTCTTTTGCCCTCCCATGTGGAAGCTAACTGTTCTAGTGTGAGTGGGCGGATTAGAGCCCCACGGGTGCTGAAGTCGCAAGGGTGAAACAAAACATCAGAGCATTAGCAACCTGAACCCGAGGACCTGGTGGCCATTAACCGACAAGCCCTCCATGCATTACTTGCAACGCTCAGTCCTGTGAGACTACTGGATCATTTGTGGTATTAGTGAGTTCAGAATTTCTTTTCACGATAGATGAACACACAGGACATCCACACTATATACTTAAACACCTGCTACATTGTTTGTTATTCATTAACATTGAAGCAGGTGTTCAAAGAGCTTCATAGGCCATGAATAATTATGGCCTCCCAAAGGAGTGAATAATTATGTCCTCGTAAAGGTGTGAATGCATGAAATGATTAGTTCATGAAGAAGTGCTCATGAAAGTAGAATTGCTGTTACCCTAGCAGTAAAATTCAAAAGCTGCACTCTAAGCGTGTTAGCACTGTGCAGTGTGTGCCTGTGTTACGGGCTAGCTTGTTTTTGTGATGGAAAGAGTACCTTCCTGCACAAAAACAATCCTTAGAGTCCTATTCCTGTGTCTGCAGCACATGTAGACGAAGTAAGGAGGAGGCATAAAGATATTTATCCTTGTTATGCCTCTGTGCGGTAGGTGCACCATTTTGGCGCAAACCCAGGTTTACAAGTCTTTGTAAATCTGGGATTGCATAAAAAATACATGCATGGATGCATTGCAACACCCATGCTCCACCCAAATAACGCCTACCTGACACAAAGTAACGCAAGGCAGTACTATGCCCTGCGTTCCATTACTTTGTATTTAGTAAACCATACAAAGTGGCTTTGCATGGGGGCTGCGCCACAAAAGTGTTTCAGCCCAACACAAAATCATAGTAAATCTGGGCCCAAATGTGTATATTTAGCCATGTAAAAAGGCTTTATCTGTTGGATTAACAGAAAAGTGCAGGATGCTTCATTTTTATAAATTATTTGTCTTGCAGTGAAATTGTAAGGAAGAAAGAAAGCTGTTTTGTTAATCAATGATCAAGGCACTTGATGTGATTTAAGTGTTTGTAAGACCCAAATTAATAGTGTTGGTGCATGCATTTGAGTTTATTTATGTTGCAAAGAACTCGCATCTTGTAAGAGATTTAAATCAGGGGAAATTATAGAGGAGATAGTATAGATGTGTTACATAAAGTTTAAAAGCTATAGTCAATAACTGAAAGTAGTTTCTATCACTTCTCGGTCAACTTCCCTGATCTTTTCAGCAGCTTCTCATTTTGAATATGCTTGCCCTTCTATAGCTACATAAACTATTATAGTTAATAGCAATCTGTAGGAGCTTCAACCCACACCCACAAGGGAAGGGGAATTTAAGAGCCTCTTAGTATTATTTCAAGCTGTGCTGCAGACCCCTAAGAATAAGACAGCCTTTTATGTTTGAGCATGTACTGGTTCTAATTTCTGCCCTGAATGAAGGTTAAAGTTGGGTCTGTTGAAGGTAATTGCTCACTTTCAGGAAGTGGAAATATGCTGGAGGAATAATGAGGTCCAGTCATTTACTTTGGTGGGCCCTTAGCCCCACTCTGACTGAAGGATAAACCAAACTGAGGTATTATGTGATGAAAACTGAGATGTGGCAGAACTAAGCGGGGAGGTATGTTGGGTATCCTGCTTCCAATCAATGCCCACATGAGCAAATACATCTTGATGTGGAATGTGTGAGAATGCCATGAGATGGATTTTACCATATACGAAGGTAAGAAACCTAAGCTTGGGTGCAGTGGGACATATGTTAACACCACATGCTGTGCATATGCCAGAGGGGTTGTAGTGTGGATAAGGGCTGAAATTTCATTCTTGGTCAAAACACAACGAATCAGTCCAGAAGAACCGAGTGCTTAACTGGATGAGATGTTACATGGTAGGAAGATATACAGTTTTAGCCCCAGTACTGGTCCAGTACTACTGTCTGGACAACATGTTAGCCCTATTAACAGCAGTTCCCTACCACCCCCTCTTAATAGGGGGTGATTTCAATTGTGTATTAGTACAGATCTAGATCCGTCACATACACCACTTCACAGGACGGTTTCCTGGAAAAACTCAAAGCAACTTGAGGAGTAGAAGGGCTGTGGCACCCACACTTGAGTGAATATTCCCACTATCCATATCTGCTGATGTTACATACCCTTGTGGATCTGATTTTCTCTGCACCACATATAATTTGGGTGATCCAAGGGGTGGAGTATTTTATTAAGACCATCTCTGACCATATCCCCTGCTTCTTGAGTTGTTAATAACTCTCTGCTCTACTAGATGCAGTCTATAGACATACATTAGCTGAAGAATGCAGCCTCTCAGGGGGGCATAGTTAACGAGTGAGAGACCTTTCAGCTCTTTTCACAAGGTGTCTGCATAAACACTTCAACAGGTATTCAAACAACATTGAGCAACCAACTGTGGCCCTCGGAGACGGAGTTGGACACCCTGGACATAGCAGTGTAGCGTCTGACAACACTCACTTTTTGCAAAGAAAGGTTGCACAGCAGGGTAAGAGCCAGATTTAGCTCCCATGGCTATAAAGAGTACATGGAAGAACTGCAGCATTCCGAGGGGGATAGTCGACTTTTAGCAAGATAAACTCAAACACAGGCTTTCAAGCAGCCATTACAACAATTAGGCATCTGGAAGGTCATATTCTTCACACACAACGAAACATAAATTGGGTAGACCTACGCTATGATACACACTATAACATTTGTATAACTAAGTTGTCATACATAACACAAGACCTGTCTCCAGACTTAGACCGTTGCTCATGTTGGCAGAAATTAACTCCGCTGTAGAACAGCTGGCTTCTGAGAAAGTTCAGGGCTACAATGGATTGCAATTAGAATTTTATAAAACTTAACCCAACTGCACTAGGACAACACCTGTTTGATATGTATCTGGCTGCCCTCAAAAGGTGTGCTTCCCCTACCAACAGAAGACATATTTATTGTGTTACCAAAGTCAGGTAGATGCAAAGGGGATCGATCTTCCTATCTCCCCTTATCCATACTAAATTAAGACAACAAAGTATTGGGAAAGGTACTGTCTAATCGACTTCATTCAGTCCTCCCACAACTCATTAACCCTGATTAGAACCAATTTGTTCCAACCAGAAGCACTGCAGTAATTTTGTGCAGATTGTTTCATGAATGTTTTATGTTAATGGTGGGGGTACCTGGGCCCATGTGGCAGTAACTTCTACAGACATGGAAAAAGGTTCAGAATGATGACATAGATTTACTTGTTTCTTGTTTTGAAATGGTTACGAGACAGTGAAGGGATTTTCTCATGGGTTAGACTTCTATATCTAAACTCCACTGCAAGACTGAAAACTGGGAGGGTGATCTCAGATCACCAGTACATTGGGGAGCAAAGGCAGAGGTTCCCCCTTTCGTCCTTGTTTTCCCTGGCAATCAAGCCCTTTGCAAGTCTTATGCACAATGAAGGGGAGTGAGATATGCTCCCTATATGCTATATTGTTGTATGTGTATGATGATGTATTGTTATATCTGCAGTACACTCGCACAGGCCCTCTAATGGCTACCAGAAGCTAGAAGTGTTTGGAATGATATCTGGGCATAAATTGTACCAAAGCAAGTCATAACATTTTCCTCTTAACAGACTTTTAGGCTCATGTTCTCCCCTCTAGATATCTAGGAGTATTTTGAAAGCAAACGGGTGTTTTTTCAGGAAACATGGTCTCTGGCCTTCTAGAAAAACCTACCCTTGTCCACACTGGACAGGAAGGGTTGCCTTGGCAAATATGGTTCTCCTACCCTGCATGCTCTTACTCACCAGTGAACCAGACCTAGATCCTTACTAAACCAAGACCTCTCCACCTGATGGCACCACCACTAATCATGTGTAATTCAGAGGGCTGCTAACCATCACAACGTGAAGATGCTCATTTTACAGACCAGGGACAATTTCCTAGTAGATACTCTTAAAAACTGAGATATCAGTACAGTACCTCTCCTTACTCAAAGGCTGATAATTTCCAGGAGCTAGTCAAGGTCGTCAACCCAAGCCTTGAGAAGTTGTTGAAACATGCTCCAGGAAGCTCAGTGTACATTTGTGATCAAGTTCCACCTGGCTCACTGGTTATACAAAAGCACATAAAAGCGCATGCAATGGTCAATGCTCCCCCGCCCAACAAGAAAACTGAAAGGGAATATTTACCAATCTTTCATGCATAGCAGGGCACCAAGCAAAGGTGATGTGCCACATCAAATGAGGAGAGCAGACATGCTCCATATTTACAATTATAGGGAGCATTTCTGCTCTCTCCTTCTGAGGGCCCACTGTGTGTGCTGTCTAGTGCCAATGCAACCTCCTTTGCACCCTAGTGCAAGGGTGCCTGCATTAAAGGGAGTGTTGTTTTTGTGCAGGAGAGGACACAACAGTCGTTAGAGGCATTTTCCACTTTCTGCAGCACACATGAAAAGATGAAATAACGAGGAGATATTAGGATTTTGAGGCTTTTTCAGCTTTAGTAAATCTGGGAATGTGCCAGAATCCATGGGTAAATGCATGGGAATGCCCATGCATCATCCATGAAACGCCTTTCTAATTAAATGTAACGTAATGCAGCGTAAGCAGCTGCTCTGTCACATTGCTTTACATAGCCACGCAAGGCAGCGTAAATCGCCACTGGCGTGGCTTTGTAAATGTTATTGATGCCTTTGCGTGCACCTTGCCTTGCCTTTACGAGGCAAGGACAACACAAAGGCTTCATAAATATGGGCCTAAACGAATAGCCACTGCTGGTAAATGTGTGGCAGTGGAGGCTGCTAAACATTGAAGTTTTGCAAAATCTATAAGCCTGCTCTCGCATTTTAACACACACAATTGAGAAGACGGGGAAAACCTCATCAAACATCTCCATAAGGCACACAAGAAGAAAGGAGAGCAGCAGGTGGCACAGGGCAAAATCATGTCTACTGCAAACATTAGATGCACACTCCACTGCTAGAGGCATCAATACCAGCATCCTTCTACAGGTCCATGGTTGGCTCCGAATCTCTGGTTTTAGCCCTGAGGTGCAGCAACGCCTTCTGAACATGCCTTTTGATAGAGAGCATTTCTTTGACTCTCAAGTCGATGAGATGCTAGAGAAAACCAAAAAGGAACATGACATGGCCAAGTCCATGGGTGCCCTTCAGTTCGCCACCCCTAAGTCCACCTTTCACACTCACCAAACCAAAGGCGGATCCAAGGGTCCAGCATCTATCCAAAAACAGGACAACTGCAGGTAAAAAGCTAAAATATGTAAAACTCACAGCATCCGCCATATTGTTCTCCTGTTTTTTCTTTTTGTGTATCTGTGTCATGGAAAGTAGGGGCATCATTGCCCATTAGAGGCTTAGTCTAAAATGAGAAATGACTCATGGCCCCTCCCCACCCTCAACAGTGGTAATACATAGCATATTACACCATGCACATTATATTTATATATATATATGTTCGATGGCATGTGTAGCTGCAGGTACACATGCTGTGCATATCCCGCCATCTAGTGTTGGGCTCGGAGTGTTACAAGTTGTGTTTCTTCGAAGAAGTCTTTTCGAGTCACGAGATCGAGGGACTCCTCCCCTTTCAGCTCCATTGCGCATGGGCGTCGACTCCATCTTAGATTGTTTTCTTTCCGCCATCGGGTTCGGACGTGTTCCTCTTCGCTCTGTGTTTCGGTTCTGAAAGTTAGTTAAATCTCGGAAAATTCAACGGTATTGTTTGTGTTCGGTATCGGGTTAGTTAAAGCAGATCGACACCAAATAAAAGAAGAGCTCCGGTAGCCCTTCGGGGCTTCTATCCCCCGGTGGGGCCTGGTCGGCCCGACAGCGTGCATCTTCAAGGCTCATGGAACGGACCCCATTCCGCTTCTGCACCGAATGCCACAATAAGTATCCTTACACAGATCAGCATTTGGTCTGTAATTTGTGTTTGTCCCCCAAACACAAAGAGGATACTTGCGAAGCCTGTCGGGCATTTCGGTCGAAGAAGACACTACGGGACCGGAGAGCTCGAAGCCTTCAAATGGCGTTGACGCCGTCAGGACACCACGACGTCGAGGAAGAGGAGACTTTCTCCATTGCCGACTCGGACGAGGCCGAAAGTGAGCAGCCGGAGAAAACCGTGAGTAGACCTGCCCCGGCCAAAACTCACACCAAAATCATGAAGGCCCAGGGGACGCAACTGCCGGCAGGCCATGGCTTAACCCGTAAACTCGGTGACCAACCATCGGCACCGAAAAAGGGCACACACGTGTCGAAGACATCCGACCCCGGTCGAGATACCGGCACAGAGTATACTCGGCACCGAGATACTGGCTCAGACCAAACTTGACACCGAGATACCGGCCCCGAGCAAAGTCGGCACCGACAGATCGGCACCCCGAAACCGAAAAAGGTGGCTTCGGAGCCGAACAAGACTGTGTTAAAAGTTTCGGTGCCAAAACACCCAGCATCGGAGCCGAAACAAAGTTCTTATTCCGAAGAACAAGGCCTTTCAGCATAACTACAAGGCCATAAATTGGGACAAGAATTAGAGATGGGGGAGACAGACTATACACAAAGAAGGCTCCATATTCAAAAAGATACAGGGAAAATAAGAACTCTTCCCCCAATTAAAATGAAAATGAAACTTGCTTTCCAAGAAACAGATAAACAGACAAAAGCAAAAGTGGCGAAAGAAAAAACTCCACCACGTTTTTCGCCACAACCATCGCCCCAGCACTCACCGCAACCATCACCAATTGCAACACCCCCTATGATGCAATCTCCAACGCACACAGGGATGACCCAGATGCATGGGATCTATATGATGCACCAGTATCTGACAATAGCCCAGACTGCTACCCGCAAGACCGTCACCACCTGAAGACAGTACTGCTTACATGCAGGTGGTGTCCAGAGCAGCTACTTTTCACAATGTAGCACTGCATGCTGAACCTATTGAGGATGACTTTTTATTAAATACTTTGTCGTCAACACACAGCCAGTACCAGAGTCTGCCGATGTTACCAGGGATGTTAAAACACGCAAAACAAGTGTTTCAAGACCCTGTCAAATGCAGAGCCATTACACCTAGGTTGGAAAAAAAGTACAAGCCTCCCCCTACGGACCCTGTGTACATCACGCAACAAATAACACCTGACTCAGTGGTAGTAGGCGCAGCACGCAAAAGGGCAAACTCACAGACTTCTGGGGCTGCACCACCACCTGACAAAGAAAGTCGAAAGTTTGATGCTGCGGGGAAAAGAGTTGCAGCGCAGGCAGCCAATCAATGGCGCATTGCCAATTCACAGGCTTTATTGGCAAGATATGACAGGGCTCATTGGGATGAAATGCAGCATTTTATTGAACATCTTCCCAAGGAGTTTCAAAAGTGTGCACAGCAAGTGGTGGAGGAGGGCCAAAGTATCTCCAACAACCAGATACGATCGGCAATGGACGCAGCGGACACAGCCGCCAGAACTGTAAATACAGCGGTCACTATTCGGAGACACACATGGCTCCGCACCTCCGGATTTAAGCCAGAGATCCAACAGGCTGTGCTTAATATGCCTTTTAATGGACAACAGTTGTTTGGGCCGGAGGTGGATACAGCTATAGAGAAGCTAAAGAAGGACACTGACACGGCCAAAGCCATGGGCGCGCTCTACTCCCCACAGAGCAGGGGCACCTTTAGAAAGCCACACTTTAGAGAGGGGTTTCGAGCCCAAAGCACAGAACCCTCAACCTCACAAGCCAGACCCACATACCAGGGCCAGTATCAAAGAGGAGGCTTTCGGGGACAATATAGAGGTGGACAGTTCCTTAAAACCAGAGGGAAATTCCAAAGCCCAAAGACCCCACAAACTAAACAGTGACTTCAATGTCACAAATCCCCAACACATAACACCAGTGGGGGGGGAGACTCACAGATCATTACAAAAATTGGGAAGAAATAACTACAGACTCGTGGGTCCTAGCCATTATCCAACATGGTTATTGCATAGAATTCCTACAATTACCACCAAATGTGCCTCCAAGAACACAACATGTCCAAACAGCACTTGGATCTATAACAACTAGAAGTCCAAGCGCTGTTACAAAAAGAGGCAATAGAACTCGTACCCAACCATCAGAAAGGAACAAGTGTTTATTCCCTGTATTTTCTAATACCCAAAAAGGACAAAACTCTGAGACCCATCTTAGATCTCAGAACACTAAATCTTTACATCAAATCAGATCACTTTCACATGGTAACACTTCAAGACGTGATCCCATTGCTCAAACAACAAAACTACATGTCAACATTAGATCTAAAGGATGCGTACTTCCATATACCCATACATCCTTCACACAGGAAATATTTGAGGTTTTTAATCCAAGGAGAACATTACCAATTCAAAGTGTTACCATTCGGGATAACAACAGCACCAAGGGTATTTACAAAATGCCTTGCAGTAGTAGCGGCACATATCAGAAGACAGCACATACACGTATTCCCGTATCTAGACGATTGGTTAATAAAAACCAACACTCAAAAACAGTGTCTTCAACACACAAAATACGTCATAGAAACCCTTCACAAATTAGGGTTCTCAAACTCCCTAAAATCACACTTACAACCGTGTCAAATACAACAATACTTAGGAGCGACAATCAACACAAAAAAAGGGATTGCCACTCCAAGTCCACAAAGGGTACAAGCATTCCAAAATGTAATACAAAGTATGCACCCAAACCAACAATATCAAGTAAAATTAGTGATGAAACTTCTAGGCATGATGTCTTCATGCATAGCCATTGTCCCAAATGCAAGGTTACACATGCGGCCCTTACAACAGTGCCTAGTG
This sequence comes from Pleurodeles waltl, assembly GCF_031143425.1. Taxonomy (NCBI): domain Eukaryota; kingdom Metazoa; phylum Chordata; class Amphibia; order Caudata; family Salamandridae; genus Pleurodeles; species Pleurodeles waltl. The sequence continues at coordinate 1,195,155,434 of NC_090437.1, forward strand.
ACACAATGGACACAAGCACAGGGTCAACTTCAAGATCTAGTGTTGATAGACCGCCAAACACACACCTCGCTTCAATGGTGGAATCCTATAAATTTAAACCAAGGGCGGCCCTTCCAAGACCCAGTGCCTAAATACATGATCACAACAGATGCTTCCATGCTAGGGTGGGGAGCACACCTCAACCAACACAGCATCCAGGGACAATGGGACACTTAGCAAAAACAACTTCATATAAATCAACTAGAACTACTAGCAGTATTTCTAGCATTAAAAGCATTTCAACCACTAATAGCCCACAAACACATTCTTGTCAAAACAGACAACATGACAACAATGTATTACCTAAACAAACAGGGAGGCACACACTCAACACAGATGTGTCTCTTAGCATAGAAGATTTGGCATTGGGCGATTCACAATCACATTCGCCTAATAGCGCGATACATACCAGGAATTCAAAACCAGTTAGCCGACAATCTCAGTCGAGATCACCAACAGATCCACGAATGGGAAATTCATCCCCAGCTACTACAAACCTACTTCCAAAACTGGGGGACACCGCAAATAGACCTATTCGCAACAAAAGAAAATGCAAAATGCCAAAACTTCGCATCCAGGTACCCACAACCTCACTCCAAGGGCAATGCGTTATGGATGAGTTGGTCAGGGATATTTGCTTACGCTTTTCCCCCTCTCCCACTCCTTCCATATCTAGTAAACAAATTGAGTCAAAACAAACTCAAACTAATACTAATAGCACCAACTTGGGCATGACAACCTTGGTACACAACACTAATAGACCTGTCAGTAGTGCCTCATATCAAACTACCAAACAGACCAGATCTGTTAACTCAACACAAACAACAGATCAGACACCCGAATCCAGCATTGCTCAATCTAGCAATCTGGCTCCTGAAGTCTTAGAATTCGGACATCTAGACCTTACACAAGAATGTATGGAGGTCATCAAACAGGCTAGAAAACCTACTACAAGACATTGCTACGCAAATAAATGGAAACAATTTGTTTATTACTGTCATAATAATCAAATTCAACCATTACACGCGTCCGTGAAAAACATTGTAAGCTACTTACTACACTTACAAAAGTCTAAGTTAGCTTTTTCATCCATTAAAATACATCTCACAGCAATTTCTGCCTATCTGCAAATTACACATTCAACTTCACTATTTAGAATCCCAGTCATAAATGCATTTATGGAGGGTCTAAAAAGGATAATTCCACCAAGAACACCAGCAGTTCCTTCGTGGAACCTCAATATTGTATTAACACGACTCATGGGTCCACCATTTGAACCGATGCACTCTTGTGAGATACAATACTTAACCTGGAAAGTAGCCTTCCTAATAGCTATCACATCTCTCAGAAGAGTAAGTGAAATACAAGCCTTTACCATACAAGAACCCTTTATACAAATACACAAACATAAGGTGGTTCTACGCACAAATCCCACATTTTTTCCAAAAGTTATATCACCGTTCCACTTAAATCAAACGGTGGAACTCCCAGTGTTCTTTCCAGAACCAGACTCTGTAGCTGAAAGAGCATTACATACGTTAGACATAAAAAGAGCACTAATGTATTACATTGATAGAACCAAACAAATTCGCAAAACAAAACAATTGTTTGTAGCTTTCCAAAAACCTCATGCAGGAAATCCAATATCCAAACAAGGCATTGCCAGATGGATAGTTAAATGTATTCAAACCTGTTATGTTAAAGCAAAGAGAGAACTGCCTATTACACCAAAGGCACACTCCACTAGGAAGAAAGGTGCCACCACGGCCTTTCTAGGAAATATACCAATGACAGAAATCTGTAAGGCAGCCACATGGTCTACGCCTCATACATTCGCTAAACATTACTGTGTGGATGTGCAGTATTACGAACCTTATTTAAAACAACTTCAACTCCTACAGGCTAAACCACCGCTTTTGGGGAGATAACTGCTTACTAGTCTATGCACAGCATGTGTATCTGCAGCTACACATGCCATCGAACGGAAAATGTCACTTATCCAGTGTACATCTATTCGTGGCATGAGATGCTGCAGATTCACATGCGCCCTCCCGCCTCCCCGGGAGCCTGTAGCCGTTATAAGTTGATGAAACTTTACATTTGTAAATATAGACTATTTTTATATACATTATGTACATACATACTTACTCCATTGCATGGGCACTATTACTATATACACAACTCCTACCTCACCCTCTGCGGGGAAAACAATCTAAAATGGAGTCGACGCCCATGCGCAATGGAGCCGAAAGGAAGGAGTCCCTCGGTCTCGTGACTCGAAAAGACTTCTTCGAAGAAAAACAACTTGTAACACTCCGAGTCCAACACTAGATGGCAGGATAATGCACGGCATGTGTATCTGCAGCTACACATGCCATCGAACATATATATATGCACATCCCGCCATCTGGTGTTAGGCTCGGAGTGTTACAAGTTGTTTTTCTTCGAAGAAGTCTTTTTCGAGTAACAAGACCAAGGGACTCCTCCCATTTCGACTCCATTGCGCATGGGCGTCGACTCCATCTTAGATTGTTTTTTTTCCGCCACCAGGTTCGGACGTGTTCCTTTTCGCTACGGGTTTCGGGTCGGAAAGTTAGTTAGAATCTCGGAAAAATCGTCGGTATTGTTTGCGTTCGGTATCGGGTTAGTTACAACAGATCGACACCGAATTAAGAAGAGCTCCGGTGGCCCTTTGGGGTTTTTTGTCGATCCCCGTCGGGGCCTGGTCGGCCCGGCCACGTGTCTCTTCAAGGCTGATGGAACGGACCCCATTCCGCTTCTGTCCAAAATGCCATAACAAGTATCCATATACAGATCAACACCTGGTCTGTAACTTGTGTTTGTCACCAGAACACAAGGAGGATACTTGTGAGGCCTGTCGAGCGTTTCGGTCCAGGAAGACACTCAGGGACCGAAGAGCCAGAAGACTACAGATGGCGTCGGCGCCGACAGGACAAGGGCGTTTCGAAGAGGAGGAAGAAACATTCTCCACCCAGGAATCGGACTCGGAGGAGGTCGATCCCGAGGAAACGCCGAAAACCATGAGTAAGACGTCGAAAAAGAAAACTCACGAGAAGACCGCTAAAGCCCAGGGGACGCCACCGCCAACAGGCCATGGCTTAACCGGAAAAATAGGTGACCGTCCATCGGCACCGAAAAAGGGCGAGCTGGTGTCGAAGTCATCCGACTCCGGTCGAGATACCGGCACACAGCACTCTCGGGTCCGAGATAGCGGGTCCGAGAAGATTCGGCATCGAGACAGCGGCACCGAAATGGCTCGGCATCGAGAAGGCACGATGCCGAAAATAAAAAAGGTTTAGTCCGAGCCGAAAAAGACTGTCGAAAAGGTTTCGGTACCGAAACATCCGGCATCGGAACCGAAAAGTAGTTCCTATTCAGAGGAACAAGGACTGTCCTCACAAATGAAGACACACCGATTTCAACAAGAATTAGAGATAATAGAGCCAGATCACACACAAAGAAGGCTCTTTATTCAAAAAGATACGGGGAAGATCAGCACTCTTCCTCCGATCAAGATGAAACGTAAACTTGCCTTCCAAGACAAGGACAAACAGCCACCTGCGAAGGTGGCTAAACAAGTGACACCACCACCATCCCCACATCACTCTCCACCACCATCACCTGTAGCCACTCCACCAATGATGCAATCACCAACTCATACCGGAATGAGTCAAGATGACCCTGACGCATGGGACCTTTATGACGCACCAGTGTCAGATAATAGCCCTGAATGCTATCCAGCAAGGCCATCGCCACCAGAGGATAGTACAGGCTACGCTCAAGTGGTATCAAGAGCTGCAGCATTTCACAATGTCAGCCTTCATTCAGAACCCATTGAAGACGACTTTCTTTTTAATACACTGTCGTCTACACACAGTCAATATCAAAGTCTTCTGATGTTACCCGGAATGCTCAAACACTCCAAACAAGTGTTTGAAGAACCTGTCAAGGGGAGTGCCATTACTCCAAGAGTAGATAAAAAATATAGAGCGCCACCAACAGACCCAGTGTACATCACACAACAGCTAACACCAGATTCTGTTGTAGTGGGAGCAGCGCGCAAAAGAGCCAACTCACATTCTTCTGGAGATGCACCGCCTCCAGATAAAGAAAGTAGAAAATTCGATGCAGCAGGCAAAAGGGTGGCAGCACAGGCAGAAAACCAGTGGCGCATTGCAAATTCCCAAGCTTTGTTAGCCAGATATGATAGGGCCCATTGGGATGAGATGCAACACTTTATTGAGCATTTACCAAAAGAGTTCCAAAAAAGAGCGCAGCAAGTGGTAGAAGAGGGACAGAGTATCTCTAATAATCAGATACGGTCAGCTATGGATGCTGCAGACACAGCTGCTAGGACTGTCAACACAGCAGTAACAATAAGGAGACATGCATGGCTGCGTACATCAGGATTTAAACCAGAGATACAGCAAGCTGTGCTAAATATGCCATTCAACAGACAGCAGTTGTTTGGGCCGGAAGTGGACACTGCCATAGAAAAACTTAAAAAAGACACTGAGACGGCCAAAGCCATGGGCGCACTCTACTCCCCGCAGGGCAGAGGCACATTTCGAAAGACACAATTTCAAGGGGGGTTTTGAGGGCAGACCACAGAAGCCACAACCTCACAAACAAAGCCCACTTACCAGAGCCAGTATCAGCGGGGAGGTTTTCGGGGACAATATAGAGGAGGACAATTTCAAAGGAATAGGGGAAAATTTCAAAGTCCCAAAACTCCTCAAAACAAACAGTGACTCCAAGATCACAAAACCCCAACACATAACACCTGTGGGGGGGGAGACTAACCAAGTTTTACACACATTGGGAGGAAATAACAACAGACATTTGGGTCTTAGCAATTATCCAGCATGGTTATTGCATAGAATTTATCAAATTCCCTCCAAACGTCCCACCGAAAACACACAGTATGTCAAAACAACATATAGAGCTTCTAGGACTAGAAGTTCAAGCATTGCTACAAAAAGAAGCAATAGAATTAGTACCAAAACAAGAATTAAACACAGGAGTTTACTCACTGTACTTTCTGATACCCAAAAAAGACAAAACACTCAGACCTATACTAGATCTCAGAACGTTAAATACCTACATCAAATCAGACCACTTTCACATGGTTACTTTACAAGATGTAATCCCACTGCTCAAACAACAAGACTACATGACAACACTAGACTTAAAGGATGCATATTTGCATATACCAATACATCCTTCACACAGAAAGTGCCTAAGGTTTGTATTCCAAGGGATACATTACCAATTCAAAGTGTTGCCATTCGGAATTACAACTGCGCCAAGAGTTTTTACAAAATGTCTGGCAGTAGTAGCTGCACATATCAGAAGGCAGCAAATACATGTGTTCCCGTACCTAGACGATTGGTTAATCAAAACCAACACGCAAAAACGGTGTTCACACCACACAAAATATGTCATAGAAATCCTACACAAACTAGGTTTCTCAATCAACTACGCAAAATCACACCTTCTGCCGTGTCAAACACAGCAATACTTGGGAGCAACAATCAACACAGGAAAAGGGATTGCCACTCCAAGTCCACAAAGAGTTCAAACATTTCACAATGGAATACAAGCCATGTATCCAAAACAAAGGATACAAGTCAAAATAGTAATGAAACTACTAGGCATGATGTCTTCATGCATAGCCATTGTCCCAAATGCAAGGTTGCACATGCGGCCCTTACAACAGTGCCTAGCATCACAATGGTCACAAGCACAGGGTCAGCTTCTAGATCTGGTGTTGATAGACCGCCAAACATACATCTCACTTCAATGGTGGAACAGTATAAATTTAAACCAAGGGCGGCCTTTCCAAGACCCAGTGCCACAATACGTGATAACGACAGATGCTTCCATGACAGGGTGGGGAGCACACCTCAATCAGCACAGCATCCAAGGACAATGGGACATACAGCAAAGACAGTTTCACATAAATCACTTAGAACTGTTAGCGGTATTTCTAGCGCTAAAAGCATTTCAACCCATAATAACCCACAAATACATTCTTGTCAAAACAGACAACATGACAACAATGTATTACCTAAACAAACAGGGCGGGACACACTCGACACAGTTGTGTCTCCTGACACAGAAAATATGGCATTGGGCGATGCACAACCACATTCGCCTAATAGCACAATTTATTCCAGGAATTCAGAATCAGTTAGCAGACAATCTCTCTCGAGATCACCAACAGATCCACGAATGGGAAATTCACCCCCAAATACTGGACACTTACTTTCAAATGTGGGGAACACCACAAATAGATTTATTTGCAACAAAGGAAAACTCAAAATGCCAAAACTTCGCATCCAGGTACCCACAACATCAGTCTCAGGGCAATGCGCTATGGATGAACTGGTCAGGGATATTTGCGTACGCTTTTCCCCCTCTCCCACTCCTTCCATATCTAGTAAACAAGTTGAGTCAAAACAAACTCAAACTCATACTAATAGCACCAACATGGGCAAGACAACCTTGGTACACAACACTACTGGACCTCTCAGTAGTACCTCATGTCAAACTACCAAACAGACCAGATCTGTTAACACAACACAAACAACAAATCAGGCATCCAAATCCAGCATCAATGAATCTAGCAATTTGGCTCCTGAAATCCTAGAATTCGGACACTTACACCTCACACAAGAATGTATGGAGGTCATAAGACAAGCTAGGAGGCCTACCACTAGACACTGCTATGCAAATAAGTGGAAAAGATTTGTTTATTACTGCCATAATAATCAAATTCAACCCTTACACGCATCCGCAAAAGATATAGTAGGATACTTACTACATTTGCAGAAGTCAAAACTAGCTTTCTCTTCCATAAAAATACATCTTACGGGAATTTCAGCTTACCTCCAAATTACGCACTCAACTTCATTATTTAGGATACCAGTCATAAAAGCATTTATGGAAGGCCTAAAGAGAATTATACCACCAAGAACACCACCAGTGCCTTCATGGAACCTCAACATTGTATTAACACGACTCATGGGTCCACCTTTTGAGCCCATGCACTCTTGTGAAATGCAATACTTAACGTGGAAAGTTGCATTTTTAATTGCCATCACATCTCTAAGAAGAGTGAGTGAAATTCAAGCATTTACCATACAAGAACCATTTATTCAAATACATAAAAATAAAGTAGTTCTACGGACAAATCCTAAATTTTTGCCAAAAGTAATATCACCGTTCCACTTGAATCAAACGGTAGAATTACCAGTGTTCTTCCCACAACCAGATTCTGTAGCTGAAAGAGCACTACATACATTAGACATCAAAAGAGCACTAATGTACTACATTGACAGAACAAAACTAATTAGAAAAACAAAACAACTATTTATTGCCTTTCAAAAACCTCATACAGGAAATCCAATTTCAAAACAAGGCATTGCTAGATGGATAGTTAAGTGCATTCAAACCTACTATCTTAAAGCTAAAAGAGAGCTGCCTATTACACCAAAGGCACACTCAACCAGAAAGAAAGGTGCTACCATGGCCTTTCTAGGAAATATTCCAATGAACGAAATATGTAAGGCAGCAACATGGTCTACGCCTCATACATTTACCAAGCACTACTGTGTAGATGTGTTAACTTCACAACAAGCCACAGTAGGTCAAGCGGTACTACGAACATTATTTCAAACAACTTCAACTCCTACAGGCTGAACCACCGCTTTTGGGGAGATAACTGCTTACTAGTCTATGCACAGCATGTGTATCTGCAGCTACACATGCCATCGAACGGAAAATGTCACTTACCCAGTGTACATCTGTTCGTGGCATTAGTCGCTGCAGATTCACATGCGCCCACCCGCCTCCCCGGGAGCCTGTAGCCGTTTAGAAGTTGATCTTGAACATTTGTAAATTTGTAAATATATTACTTTAAACTTCATTATGTACATACGTATTCACTCCATTGCATGGGCACTATTACTAGCATACACAACTCCTACCTCACCCTCTGCGGGGAAAACAATCTAAGATGGAGTCGACGCCCATGCGCAATGGAGTCGAAATGGGAGGAGTCCCTCGGTCTCGTGACTCGAAAAAGACTTCTTCGAAGAAAAACAACTTGTAACACTCCGAGCCCAACACCAGATGGCGGGATGTGCACAGCATGTGAATCTGCAGCGACTAATGCCACAAACAGATGTACACTGGGTAAGTGACATTTTCCATATATATATATATATATATATATATATATATATATATATATATATAATGTGCATGGTGTAATATGCTATTTATTACCATTGATATATAATATTTAAAAAAATATATATCTCTATATATACACATGCACACACATGTATAAAGTACCAGATGGCAGTATATGACCACATTACACATATCCATTATATGTGTTTATATTACGTGTGTATTGGGTAGCAGCATGTAAAAGATGTTCTTTTCTCAAACAGGGAAATGTTTATTAAAAACAGTAATTGAACTACTCTACTTATTCTGTTGCATGTAGTAAAAAGTTAGTGAAAATAGTTAATTAAACATTTAAGAATGTAACATTTTATAAAAACTGCCTTAAAACACGTTCTGTCTTTGGAAGGGAGGGACTGTTGAAGCTAAGCAGAAGAGTAAGCCACCTTTTTTGTAAGCAGACCTTATTGATTTCAGAGTGATAAACACAAAGGTACAATATTCAGCATGGGAAGACATCTTTTCGAAATATTATTCGACTCTTGAGCAGATTGTGAAATGTCTCCCCAACCTCAAACCCAAGCTACCTCCCTCCCCTCCCCTCCCCTCCCCTCCCTCTGAGCCTGTGTAAGCACTCTGTCTAATAGTAACTAAGTCTGCTACCAATTTCTCCTATACCAGTGAGGTATCCCATAATCCTATCTAAATGTCTGTGTAGCCAGAGGAGACCAAACATGGCAACTCTAGGGGCCTCACAGGGCTGTATGTGCATTAGCTGCTGGTGGCAGCAGGGAAGGGGGAGGAACCTCTCGACCAGATGAGGCTGCAGTTGACGCCTCCGGTGAAGAAGGCCCAGGGCTCTTCAGCCTATTAACAAGAATTCCCCATGCCTGGGCCGTCTCCATCCTTCCTGTTCCCCCTCCTTGCCTCCCGCAGTGCACCCCTACAATCTACCCACCTCTCTAATTCCCTGCACCATGCTAAAATGCCTGGGCCAGAGGGTCCTTCCAATTCTGAGTAAGCTCACGTTAATCCAGGACGAGGTCCAGGTCTTTAAATTTATTGGTCACCTTAATTATGGAGGTGTGGGGAAACCAGTGTGGTAGGCAGTGGGCTGGTGTTGCCAAGACCTCTCTATCGGGTAGGGTCACTAGCTCTTGGGTAACTCCTGCCCAGTTGGGCGTTAGGTGCGTACAAGCCCTCACCATATGGAAGAAGTCGACGCCCACCTCTTTGCATCTAGGACAAGTGGCTTATGTCGCACCAATATATCAGTTAATTCTGGCTGGGGAATGATAAGCTTTCTGTAGGATATAAAAAACGAATTAACTTGAATCTTTCATTCCTAGACACCTTGGGGATGCTTTCCAGGATGGTCCCCCAAGCCTTTTCCGGTATCTGGGTCTCCCAGTGAGTCCTGAGCGCTTGCAGGGGGCGCAGAGAATCCGCCTGCAGCGAGTGGTATAAACATGTGACAGCTTTGTGAGTGCCTGTAGATAACACCACATAGCGACAGCAAAGGTGTTCCTTGGGTTCTGAGCCTCCGACTGCCGATGCCTCTGGAAGGTCGCTGTGACTGACCCATGCAGTAAGAAGTGGCCCTGTGGCAGGTGAACCCTCTCAGAAATCTTCAAATGGGAGCAGGGTGGATCCGTGGAACAGGTCTCCCGTCTTGGTGGCTCCTGCCACCATTCAGGCCTGCAACCCTGTTCAGTTACCCCCATGTGGAAGCAATGCCACCATCTTAAGCGGCAAGTCTGGACAGTAAGGGACTCTAGTGTGCATCTTCTGCAGGCATTGGTCCCAGCATTTTTTTAATAGTCACGTACGCCTGTGTGTCCGCAGCGGTCAGCCGGTTCACTTTAAGAAGTGTTTTAACCAAGTCCTTGAAAGGGGGGCGAAAAAGCCCACAAGTCCCCCCCCACCCCTCCTTAATATCCCCATGGAGAAAGTCTGCCAGCTATCCACTGTGTTAACCACTGGATCTGGTCTGCGATGTAGTATGATTCAAAATCCACGACTGACATTCTCTCCTGAGACAAAGAGCGTTGCAGGGTAGATAATGCCGCACACCTGCATCCTGCGCCCCATATGAAGGCTTTTCTTATAGTGTTAAGTTCTGAAAAAAAGGATCAGGGGATCCAGAGTGGGAGGGTCCAAATAGATACAGAAAGTGGGGCAACACTATCTTCTTGAGGATGGGTATGCAGCCCACCACTGACATCGGGAGGGTTTTCCAGAAGTCAATTCGGGTCTTCAGGTTGCGGACCAACAACCCAAAGTTCCCTTAGAATGTATCGGCGGCAGTATGGTAGACTTTCACTCCAAGGTAGGATAGGCATCTATCCCAAAAGAGACCGTCTGCAAGCTCTGGAGCTCAAGTGTCACTTCCAGTGGGGAATTACCTGTTTTTTGCCATTTTACCTTGAGCCCCGATAGTGAACCAAAGATCTGCAAGAGAGTTGTGGTACCCAGTAGGTCATCCCCTGTATTGCTAAGAAATTGAATGAAATCGTCAGCGTTTAGGGCTACCGCTGAGTGGTCCCCTCCACTCGGATGCCACTATAATGAACACCCGATCGGGCCAGCATCACCAGTGGTTCCATTGCGATGGCGAACAGCAGGGGTGAATGAGGGCACTTCTGCCCAGTTGTAAGGAAATGCCTCCTTGGCATGGTTACCCCCTGGCTTTTTGCCTTTGCTGATGCAGAGTTAGGATTTGAAAGCGTGCTGAGGCCTGCTAACCAGGCCCCAGCACCAGTGTTCTTTCCCTAACCTGTACCTTTGTTTCCACAATTGGCACACCCTGGCATCCAGGTAAGTCCCTTGTAACTGGTACCCCTGGTACCAAGGGCCCTGATGCCAGGGAAGGTCTGTAAGGGCTGCAGCATGTCTTATGCCACCCTGGAGACCCCTCACTCAGCACAGACACACTGCTTGCCAGCTTGTGTGTGCTGGTGGGGAGAAAATGACTAAGTCGACATGGCACTCCCCTCAGGGTGCCATGCCAACCTCACACTGCCTATGGCATAGATAAGTCACCCCTCTAGCTGGTCTTACAGCCCTAAGGCAGGGTGCACTATACCATAGGTGATGGCATAAGTGCATGAGCATTATGCCCCTACAGTGTCTAAGCAAAACCTTAGACATTGTAAGTGCAGGGTAGCCATAAGAGTATATGGTCTGGGAGTCTGTCATGCACGAACTCCACAGCACCATAATGGCTACACTGAAAACTGTGAAGTTTGGTATTAAACTTCTCAGCACAATAAATGCACACTGATGCTAGTGTACATTTTATTGTGAAATACACCCCAGAGGGCATCTTAGAGATGCCCCCCTGAAACCACACCCAACTTCTAGTGTGGGCTGACTAGTTTTAGCAGCCTGCCACACACCAGACATGTTGCTGGCCACATGGGGAGAGTGCCTTTGTCACTCTGTGGCTAGTAACAAAGCCTGTACTGGGTGGAGGTGCTTCTCACCTCCCACTGCAGGAACTGTAACACCTGGCGGTGAGCCTCAAAGGCTCATCCCCTTTGTTACAGCATCCCAGGGCACTCCAGCTAGTGGAGTTGCCCGCCCCCTCCGGCCACGGCCCCACTTTTGGCAGCAAGGCCAGAGGAGATAATGAGAAAAACAAGGAGGAGTCACTGGCCAGTCAGGACAGCCCCTAAGGTGTCCTGAGCTGAGGCGACTCTGACTTTTAGAAATCCTCCATCTTGTAGATGGAGGATTTCCCCAATAGGATTAGGGATGTGCCCCCCTCCCCTCAGGGAGGAGGCACAAAGAGGGTGTAGCCACCCTCAGGGCTAGTAGCCATTGGCTACTAACCCCCCAGACCTAAACACACCCCTAAATTGAGTATTTAGGGGCTCCCAGAATACAGCAAGATAGATTCCTGCAACCTAAGACGAAGGACTGCTGAGCTGAAAAACCTGCAGAGAAGACGGAGACACCAACTGCTTTGGCCCCAGCTCTACCGGCCTGTCTCCCCACTTCAAGAAAAACTGCAACAGCGACGCGTTTCACAGGGTCCAGCGACCTCTGAAGCCTCAGAGGACTACCCTGCATCTAAAAGGACCAAGAACTCCTGAGGACAGCGGCTCTGCTCCAAAGAAGAAACATCTTTGCAACAAAGAAGCAACTTTGAAAGAACACACGTTTCCCGCCGGAAGCGTGAGACTTTGCACTCTGCACCCGACGCCCCCGGCTCGACTTGTGGAGAACCAACACTACAGGGAGGACTTCCCGGCGACTGCGAGCCCGTGAGTAGCCAGAGTTGACCCCCCTGAGCCCCCACAGCAATGCCTTCAGAGGGAATCCAGAGGCTCCCCCTGACCGCGACTGCCTGCTTCTAAGAACCCAACGCCTGTTAAGGACCCTGCACCCGCAGCCCCCAGGACCTGAAAGATCCGACCTCCAGTACAGGAGCGACCCCCAGGTGGCCCTCTCCCTTGCCCAGGTTATGGCTACCCCGAGGAGCCCCCCCCCCCCCCCCCCCCCTTAGCCTCCCTGCATCGCTGAAGAGACCCCTGGGTCTCCCATTGAATTACATTGCAAACCTGACACCTGTTTGCACACTGCACCCGGCCGGCCGCCCCCGTGCCGCTGAGGGTGTACTCTTTGTGCTGACTTGTGTCCCCCCTGGTGCCGTACAAAACCCCCCTGGTCTGCCCTCCGAAGACGCGGGTACTTACCTGCTGGCAGACTGGAACCGGGGCACCCCCTTCTCCATTGAAGCCTATGTGTTTTGGGCACCACTTTGACCTCTGCACCTGACCGGCCCTGAGCTGCTGGTGTGGTAACTTTGGGGTTGCTGTGAACCCCCAACGGTGGGCTAACTTGGACCCAACTTTGAACCCTGTAGGTGGTTTACTTACCTGCAAAACTAACAAACACTTACCTCCCCCAGGAACTGTTGAAAATTGCACTGTGTCCAGTTTTAAAATAGCTTATTGCCATTTATGTGAAAACTGTATATGCTATTTTGCTAATTCAAAGTTCCTAAAGTTCCTAAGTACCTTTCATTTAAAGTATTGTTTGTAAATCTTGAACCTGTGTTTCTTAAAATAAACTAAGAAAATATATTTTTTTATATAAAAACCTATTGGCCTGGAATTGTCTTTGAGTGTGTGTTCCCCATTTATTGCCTGTGTGTGTACAACAAATGCTTAACACTACCGTCTGATAAGCCTACTGCTCGACCACACTACCACAAAATAGAGCATTAGAATTATCTCTTTTTGCCACTATCTTACCTCTAAGGGGAACCCTTGGACTCTGTGCATGCTATTTCTTACTTTGAAATAGTACATACAGAGCCAACTTCCTACATTGGTGGATCAGCGGTGGGGTACAAGACTTTTCATTTGCTGGACTACTCAGCCAATACCTGATCACACGACTAAATTCCAAAAATTGTCATTAGAAACTGATTTTTGAAATTTGAGCTATTTTTCTAAATTTTTAAAAGTCCTGCTAGGGCTTTGTGTTAGTCCCTGTTAGCATTTCTTTTAGAGTTTAAAAGTTTTGTAAAAATTTGAATTAAGTTCTAGAGATAGTTTTAGATTCTTAAAAAGTATTCCAACTTTTAGAAACAATGTCTGCTGCAGAAGAGATTGTGATGGCACTCAACCTCACCCTTCTAGGATGTCAGAGTTAAGGTCTCTCTGCAAAATCAAAAAGATTAAAACTGGTTCAAACCCTACCAAAGTACAGCTCCAGGAGCTTTTGGCAGAGTTTGCTAAGAACAACCCCTCTGAGGATACCTTCCTAGAGGGGGAAGCTAGTGATGTGGAGGATTTCCCACCCCTACTCCTAGTTAGGGAGAACAGGGTCCCTCAAACCCTGTCTCCACAAGTGATAGTCAGAGATGCTGCTTCTCTCACAGGAGAGTCCAGCAACTCTGGAAGTATTGAGGGCAGCCTCAATGAAGATGATCTCCAGTTAGCCAGGATGGTCAAAAGATTGGCTTTGGAAAGACAGATCCTAGCCATAGAAAGGAAAAGACAAGAGATGGGCCTAGGTCCCATCAATGGTGGCAGCAACATAAATAGGGTCAGAGATTCTCCTGACATGTTGAAAATCCAAAAAGGGATTGTAACTAAATATGAAGATGGTGATGACATCACCAAATGGTTCACAGCTTTTGAGAGGGCTTGTGCAACCAGAAAAGTAAACAGATCTCACTAGGGTGCTCTCCTTTGGGAAATGTTCACTGGAAAGTGTAGGGATAGACTCCTCACACTCTCTGGAAAAGATGCAGAATCCTATGACCTCATGAAGGCTACCCTGATTGAGGGCTTTGGATTCTCCACCGAGGAGTATAGAATTAGGTTCAGGGGGGCTCAAAAATCCTAGAGCCAGACCTGGGTTGATTTTGTAGACTACTCAGTGAAAACACTGGATGGTTGGATTCATGGCAGTGGTGTAAATGATTATGATGGGCTGTACAATTTATTTGTGAAAGAACACCTGTTAAGTAATTGTTTCAATGATAAATTGCATCAGCATCTGGTAGACCTAGGACCAATTTCTCCCCAAGAATTGGGAAAGAAGGCGGACCATTGGGCCAAAACTAGGGTGACCAAGACTTCCACAGGGGGTGACCAAACGAAAGGGGTCACAAAGACTCCCCAGGGGAAGAGTGTTGAGACATCCAAGGGAAAAAGTAAAGAGTCTTATATAGGGCCCCAAAAACCTGTTCAGGAGGGAGGGTACAGATCTTCTTCACAATCCAATTTTGGGTACAAGGGTAAAAACTTTGATCCCAAAAAGGCCTGGTGTCGTAGCTGTAATCAGCAAGGACACCAAACTGGAGACAAGGCCTGTCCCAAGAAAGGTTCCACTTCTAACTCTACTCCAGCTAACACTGGAATGGCCAGTCTCCCAAGTGGGATTAACAGTGTGCCCAGAGCAAATCAGGGTTCACACTGAAGCTACATTAGTCTCTGAGGGTGGGGTGGATTTAGCCACACTGGCTGATAGGCCCCCTAATATGCAAAAATACAGGCAGCAACTCTTAATTAATGGGACAAGTGTAGAAGGCCTGAGGGATACAGGTGCCAGTGTCACCATGGTGACAGAGAAACTGGTTTCCCCTGGTCAATACCTGGCTGGACAAACTTACCCAGTCACCAATGCTGACAATCAGACTAAAGTACATCCTGTGGCTATGGTAACTTTAGAGTGGGGAGGGGTCAATGGCCTGAAACAGGTGGTGGTCTCCTCAAATATCC
This sequence comes from Pleurodeles waltl, assembly GCF_031143425.1. Classification (NCBI taxonomy): domain Eukaryota; kingdom Metazoa; phylum Chordata; class Amphibia; order Caudata; family Salamandridae; genus Pleurodeles; species Pleurodeles waltl. Next base: position 1,195,170,931 of record NC_090437.1, read on the forward strand.
CTGTAGACTGTTTGCTTGGAAATGACCTGGAGTCCTCTGCATGGGCTGAGGTAGAACTGAAAACCCATGCAGCCATGCTGGGTATCCCTGAACTGGTGTGTGTCAAGACAAGGGCACAGTGCAAAGCTCAGGGTGAAAAAGTGGTGTTGGAGCCTGGAAAAAGGGCACAACCTTCCAAGAGAAAAGGAAAGAAGACTGGGGAACCAGCTTCAACACAACAAGAGAAAGTGAACCTCTCTTCCCAGGAAAAAGTTCTGCCCCCTGAGGGAACTGAGCCCATGGAGTTAGAACCTTATCAGGTTGAGCTCCTAGGCCCGGGGGGACCCTCAAAGGAACAGTTGTGTAAGGGACAAGAAACCTGTCCCTCTCTTGAAGGCCTTAGGCAGCAAGCTGCTGAAGAGTCCAAAGGAAAAATAACAGGAACACATAGTCTATTGGGAAGATGGACTCCTTTACACTGAGGCAAGAGATCCCAAATCTGGTGCCACTAGGAGAGTGGTAGTGCCTCAGGAGTTTAGGGAGTTCATTCTGACCTTAGCTCATGATATTCCTCTTGCTGGGCATTTGGGACAGACCAAGACGTGGGAGAGATTAGTCAACCACTTCTGTTGGCCCAACATGTCCCATAAGGTCAAGGTGTTTTGTGTCTCCTGTGCCATCTGTCAAGCCAGTGGTAAGACAGGTGGACACCCAAAGGCCCCCCTCATTCTACTTCCAGTGGTTCTAGTGGTGGGGGTCCCCTTTGAAAGAGTGGGTGTGGACATAGTGGGTCCACTTGAACCTCCCACAGCCTCAGGGAACCAATACATACTAGTAGTAGTGGATCATGCTACTAGATACCCTGAAGCAATTCCCCTTAGGTCGACTACTGCCCCTGCAGTAGCCAAAGCACTCATTGGTATTTTTACCAGAGTGGGATTTCCTAAGGAGGTGGTGTCTGACAGAGGTACAAACTTCATGTCAGCATACCTGAAACATATGTGGAATGAGTGTGGGGTAACTTACAAATTCACCACACCATACCATCCACAAACCAATGGTCTTGTAGAAAGATTTAACAAGACATTGAAAGGCATGATAATGGGGCTCCCTGAAAAACTCAAAAGGAGATGGGATGTCCTCTTGCCATGTCTGCTTTTCGCCTACAGAGAGGTGCGTCAGAAGGGAGTAGGGTTTTCCCCCTTTGAACTTTTGTTTGGCCATCCTGTCAGGGGACCACTAGCTCTTCTAAAAGAAGGCTGGGAGAGACCTCTTCATGAGCCTAAACACGATATAGTGAACTATGTACTAGGCCTACGTTCAAGGATGGCAGAGTACATGGAAAAGGCAAGTAAAAACCTTGAGGCCAGCCAACAACTCCAGAAGGTGTGGTATGACCAAAAGGCTGCTATGGTTGAGTTTCAGCCAGGGCAGAAAGTCTGGGTTCTGGAGCCTGTGGCTCCCAGTGCACTTCAGGACAGATGGAGTGGCCCTTACCCAGTGCTAGAGAGGAAGAGTCAGGTCACCTACCTGGTAGACCTAGGCACTAGCAGGACCCCCAAAAGGGTGATCCATGTGAACCGCTTCAAACTCTTCCATGACAGGGCAGATGTGAATCTGTTGATGGTAACATATGAGGACCAGGAAGCTGAGAGTGAACCTCTCTCTGATCTCCTCTCCACAGACCCTAAAGATGGTTCAGTAGATGGAGTGATCTATTCAGACACCCTCTCTGGCCAACAGCAATCTGACTGTAGGAAGGTCCTGCAACCATTTTCTGAGCTCTTTTCCCTAACCCCTGGTCAGACACCCCTGTGTACCCATGATGTGGACACAGGAGACAGCATGCCTGTCAAAAACAAAAAATTTCAGACAGTCTGACCAAGTTAAGGAAAGCATCAAAGTGGAAGTCCACAAGATGCTGGAATTGGGAGTCATTGAGCACTCTGACAGCCCTTGGGCTAGCCCAGTGGTCTTAGTCCCCAAACCTCACACCAAAGATGGAAAGAGAGAGATGAGGTTTTGTGTGGACTACAGAGGACTTAATTCTGTCACCAAGACAGATGCCCATCCCATTCCAAGGCCAGATGAACTGATAGACAAACTAGGTGCTGCCAAATACTTAAGTACCTTTGACTTGACAGCAGGGTATTGGCAAATCAAAATGGCACCAGGAGCAAAAGAAAAGACAGCATTCTCCACACCTGATGGGCACTATCAGTTCACTGTGATGCCCTTTGGTTTAAAGAATGCCCCTGCCACCTTCCAAAGGTTGGTGAATCAAGTCCTCGCTGGCTTGGAGTCCTTTAGTGCAGCTTATCTTGACGATATTGCTGTCTTTAGCTCCAGCTGGCAGGATCACCTGGTCCACCTGAAGAAGGTTTTGAAGGCCCTGCAAGCAGCACGCCTCTCTATCAAGGCATCCAAATGCCAGATAGGGCAGGGAACTGTGGTTTACTTGGGACACCTTGTAGGTGGAGGCCAAGTTCAGCCACTCCAGCCCAAGATCCAGACTATTCTGGACTGGGCAGCTCCAAAAACCCAGACTCAAGTCAGGGCATTCCTTGGCTTGACTGGGTACTACAGGAGGTTTGTGAAGGGATATGGATCCATAGTGACACCCCTCACAGAACGTACCTCCAAGAAAATGCCCAAGAAGGTAAACTGGACTGTAGAATGCCAACAGGCCTTTGACACCCTGAAACAAGCAATGTGCACAGCACCAGTTCTCAAATCTCCAGATTACTCCAAGCAGTTCATTGTGCAGACTGATGCCTCTGAACATGGGATAGGGGCAGTTTTGTCCCAAACAAATGATGATGTCCTTGACCAGCCTCTTGCTTTCATTAGCAGGAGGTTACTCCCGAGGGAGCAGCGTTGGAGTGCCATTGAGAGGAAGGCCTTTGCTGTGGTTTGGTCCCTGAAGAAGCTGAGACCATACCTCTTTGGTACTCACTTTGTAGTTCAGACTGACCACAGACCTCTCAGATGGCTAATGCAAATGAAAGGTGAAAATCCAATACTGTTGAGGTGGTCCATCTCCCTACAGGGAATGGACTTTATAGTGGAACACAGACCTGGGACTGCCCATGCCAATGCAGATGGCCTTTCCAGGTTCTTCCACTTAGAAAATGAAGACTCTCTTGGGAAAGGTTAGTCTCATCCTCTTTCGTTTGGGGGGGGGGGGGGTTCTGTAAGGAAATGCATCCTTGGCATGGTTACCCCCTGCCTTTTTGCCTTTGCTGATGCCAAGTTATGATTTGAAAGTGTGCTGAGGCCTGCTAATCAGGCCCCAGCACCAGTGTTCTTTTCCTAACCTGTACCTTTGTTTCCACAATTGTCACGCCCTGGCATCCAGGTGTAAGTCCCTTGTAACTGGTACCAAGGGCCCTGATGCCAGGGAAGGTCTCTAAGGGCTGCAGCATGTCTTATGCCACCCTGGAGACCCCTCACTCAGCACAGACACACTGCTTGCCAGCTTGTGTGTGCTGGTGGGGAGAAAATGACTAAGTCGACATGGCACTCCCCTCAAGGTGCCATGCCAACCTCACACTGCCTATGGCATAGATAAGTCACCCTTCTAGCACGCCTTACAGCCCTAAGGCAGGGTGCACTATACCATAGGTGAGGGCATAAGTGCATAAGCATTATGCCCCTACAGTGTCTAAGCAAAACCTTAGACATTGGAAGTGAAGGGTAGCCATAAGAGTATATGGTCTGGGAGTCTGTCATGCACGAACTCCATAGCACCATAATGGCTACACTGAAAACTGGGAAGTTTAGTATCAAACTTCTCAGCACAATAAATGCACACTGATGCCAGTGTACATTTTATTGTAAAATACACCCCAGAGGGCATCTTAGAGATGCCCCCTGAAACCATACCCGACTTCTAGTGTGGGCTGACTAGTTTTAGCAGCCTGCCACACACCAAACATGTTGCTGGCCACATGGGGAGAGTGCCTTTGTCACTCTGTGGCTAGTAACAAAGCCTTTACTGGGTGGAGGTGCTTCTCACCTCCCCCTGCAGGAACTGTAACACCTGGCGGTGAGCCTCAAAGGCTCACCCCCTTTGTTACAGCACCCCAGGGCACTCCATCTAGTGGAGTTGCCGGCCCCCTCCGGCCACGGCCCCACTTTTGGCAGCAAGGACGGAGGAGATAATGAGAAAAACAAGGAGGAGTCACTGGCCAGTCAGGACAGCCCCTAAGGTGTCCTGAGCTGAGGCGACTCTGACTTTTAGAAATCCTCCATCTTGCAGATGGAGGATTCCCCCAATAGGATTAGGGATGTGCCCCCCTCCCCTCAGGGAGGAGGCACAAAGAGGGTGTAGCCACCCTCAGGGCTAGTAGCCATTGGCTACTAACCAACCAGACCTAAACACACCCCATAATTGAGTATTTAGGGGACCCCAGAACCAAGCAAGATAGATTCCTGCAACCTAAGACGAAGAAGGACTGCTGAGCTGAAAAACCTGCAGAGAAGACGGAGACACCAACTGCTTTGGCCCCAGCTCTACCGGCCTGTCTCCCCACTTCAAGAAAAACTGCAACAGTAACGCGTTCCACAGGGTCCAGCGACCTCTTAAGCCTCAAAGGACTACCCTGCATCTAAAAGGACCAAGAACTCCTGAGGACAGCGGCTCTGCTCTAAAGAAGAAACATCTTTGCAACAAAGAAGCAACTTTGAAAGAACACATGTTTCCCGCCGGAAGCGTGAGACTTTAACCCGACGCCCCGGCTCGACTTGTGGAGAACCAACACTACAGGGAGGACTCCCCGTCGACTGCGAGCCCGTGAGTAGCCAGAGTTGACCCCCCTGAGCCCCCACAGCGACGCCTGCAGAGGGCATCCAGAGGCTCCCCCTGATCGCGACTGCCTGCTTCTAAGAACCCGACGCCTGGTAAGGACCCTGCACCCGCAGCCCCCAGGACCTGAAGGATCCGACCTCCAGTGCAGTAGCGACCCCCAGGTGGCCCTCTCCCTTGTGGTGGGAACCCCGAGGAGCCTCCCCCCCTTGCCTGCCTGCATCGCTGAAGAGACCCCTGGGTCTCCCATTGAACTACATTGCAAACCTGACGCCTGTTTGCACACTGCACCCGGCCGCTCCCGTGCTGCTGAGGGTGTACTCTTTGTGCTGACTTGTGTCCCTCCGGTGCCCTACAAAACCCCCCTGGTCTGCCCTCCGAAGACGCGGGTACTTACCTGCTGGCAGACTGGAACCGGGGCACCCCCTTCTCCATTGAAGCCTATGTGTTTTGGGCACCACTTTGACCTCTACACCTGACCGGCCCTGAGCTGCTGGTGTGGTAACTTTGGGGTTGCTCTGAACCCCCAACGGTGGGCTACCTTGGACCCAACTTTGAACCCTGTAGGTGGTTTACTTACCTGCAAAACTAACAAACACTTACCTCCCCCAGGAACTGTTGAAAATTGCAGTGTCCAGTTTTAAAATAGCTTATTGCCATTTGTGTGAAAACTGTATATGCTATTTTGCTAATTCAAAGTTCCTAAAGTTCCTAAGTGAAATACCTTTCATTTAAAGTATTGTTTGTAAATCTTGAACCTGTGGTTCTTAAAATAAACTAAGAAAATATATGTTCGATGGCATCTGTCGCTGTAGATACACATGGTATGCATGAGCTCGCCATCTGGTGTTGGGTCGGAGTGTTACAAGTTGTTTTTCTTCGAAGAAGTGTTTTCGAGTCACGGGACCGAGTGACTCCTCCTTCTGTGCTCATTGCGCATGGGCGTCGACTCCATCTTCGATTGTTTTCTTTCCGCCATCGGGTTCGGACGTGTTCCTGTCGCTCCGAGTTTCGGAACGGAAAGATAGCTGAAAACGGAAGATTTTCAACGGTATCGTTGCGATCCGGTTCGAGATAGACACATACGACGACGCGTTGAACATCGAAGTGCTTCGGTGCCCTTCGGGGTAGATTTCGGCACCCCGTCGGGGCCTAGTCGGCCCGACCGCGTGGAGAACAACGCCGATGGAACGGACCCTGTTTCGATTCTGCCCCGAATGCCACAACAAATATCCTTATACGGACCTACACTCGGTCTGTAACCTGTGCCTGTCACCCGAGCACAGCGAAGAATCCTGTGAGGCCTGTCGGGCGTTCCGGTCCCGAAAAACTCTGCGCGACCGTCGAGCGAGAAGACTGCAGATGGCGTCCACGCCAAAGGAGCGTCGACAGTTCGAGACAGAAGAGGAACAGGAGGAATCCTTTTCCATCCAGGATTCAGACTCCGACGAGCTAGACTCTACAAAAACTGTGAGTAAGACGTCGAGATCAGAACTTAAAAAAGGAAAGAAGGTCCAGGGGACGCCACTGCCAACCGGCCATGGCTCCACCCAAATTCTCGGTGACCAACAATCGGCACCGAAAAAGGCCCATTCAGTGTCGAGATCGTCCGACTTCGGTCGAGACACCGACACGCAGCCTCCTCGGGACCGAGAGAGTGCTAAACAGAAGCATCGACACCGAGAGTTCGGTGTCGACACGGATCTACGCCGAGACAGTGGCGCCGAAGCCCATAGAGGCCAAGAATTTTCGGCACAGAAAAAGAGGAAGGTTACCTCGGAGCCGAAAAAACAATCAACAGGGTTTTCGGAGCCGAAAAAAGCGACATCAGACCCTGTTTCAGGCTCCTATACTGAAGAGCATTCTATGTCTTCACAAATGAAGAAACATAGATTTGAACAAGAACTGCAATCCACTGAAGTGGATCACACGCAAAAGCGTATCTTTATTCAGCAGGGGACTGGGAAGATCAGTACCCTTCCACCTGTCAAACGAAAGAGAACGCTTCAGTTTACTCCTCAGCAACAAACAGCACAAAAGGTAACACCTCCTCCCTCGCCTCCACCTGTAACTCCGGCTTTGCCAACTTACACCCCGTCACATTCGCCAGCTCACACCGCCATGAGCCACGATGACCAAGATCAGGATGCGTGGGACTTGTACGACGCACCGGTGTCTGATAACAGCCCAGACACATACCCAACTAGGCCATCACCACCGGAAGACAGCACAGCCTACTCACAAGTGGTGGCTAGAGCAGCACTATTCCATAATGTGGAACTACACTCTGAACAAGTAGAGGATGATTTTTTATTTAACACCCTCTCTTCAACCCACAGCTCCTACCAAAGCCTGCCGATGCTCCCAGGCATGCTACGCCATGCAAAGGACATTTTCAAGGAGCCAGTTAAAAGTAGGGCAGTGACGCCTAGGGTGGACAAAAAGTATAAGGCGCCTCCTACGGACCCTGTATTCATCACCTCTCAGCTGCCACCAGATTCTGTGGTGGTAGGGGCTGCCAGAAAACGGGCAAATTCACACACTTCTGGGGATGCACCTCCCCCAGATAAAGAAAGCAGGAAGTTCGATGCAGCTGGGAAGAGGGTTGCTGTCCAAGCAGCAAACCAGTGGCGCATCGCAAATTCACAAGCGCTGCTAGCGCGATACGACAGAGCCCACTGGGATGAGATGCAGCATCTCATTGAACATCTCCCAAAAGATCTGCAAAAAAGAGCAAAACAGGTTGTTGAGGAGGGTCAAAACATTTCCAACAATCAAATACGCTCCTCCATGGATGCAGCAGACACAGCCGCAAGGACCATTAATACGTCGGTTACCATCCGTAGGCACGCATGGCTCAGAACGTCTGGATTCAAGCCAGAAATTCAGCAGGCAGTGCTTAACATGCCAGTCAACGAAAAACTTCTGTTCGGTCCGGAGGTCGACACAGCCATAGAAAAGCTCAAGAAGGACACTGACACTGCCAAGGCCATGGGCGCACTCTACTCCCCGCAGAGCAGAGGATCTTATAACACCTTCCGCAAAACACCTTTTAGAGGAGGGTTTCGGGGTCAGGCCACACAAGCTAGCACCTCACAGTCCGCACCGCCCACCTACCAGGGACAGTACAGGGGAGGTTTTCGGGGCCAGTATAGAGGGGGGCAATTCCCTAGGAATAGAGGAAGATTTCAAAGCCCCAAAACCACTACCAACAAGCAGTGACTCACACGTCACTCACCCCTCCCACACAACACCAGTGGGGGGGAGGATACGTCAATATTACGAAGCATGGGACAAAATAACTACAGACACATGGGTCCTAGCAATTATCCAACATGGTTATTGCATAGAATTCCTGCAATTCCCCCCAGACATACCACCAAAATCACAAAATTTATCAAAATACCACTCACAGCTTCTAGAGATAGAAGTTCAAGCACTACTGCAAAAAAATGCAATAGAATTAGTACCAAGCACACAAATAAACACAGGAGTTTATTCACTGTACTTCTTGATACCAAAAAAGGACGAAACACTGAGACCAATTCTAGACCTCAGAGTAGTAAACACATTCATCAAATCAGACCACTTTCACATGGTCACACTACAAGAAGTGTTACCATTGCTCAAAAAACACAACTACATGACAACCCTAGACCTCAAGGACGCATATTTCCATATACCAATACATCAATCACACAGGAAATATCTAAGGTTTGTATTCAAAGGAATACATTACCAATTCAAAGTATTGCCTTTTGGTTTAACAACCGCTCCAAGAGTATTCACAAAATGCCTAGCAGTAGTCGCTGCACACATCAGAAGGCAGCAAATACATGTGTTCCCGTATCTAGACGACTGGCTAATCAAAACCAGTTCGCTCACACAATGCTCAAACCACACAAATCAAGTCATACAAACCCTCTACAAACTAGGGTTCACCGTCAACTTTGCAAAATCAAACATTCTGCCAAGCAAAGTACAGCAATATCTAGGAGCCATAATAGACACGACAAAAGGAGTAGCAACGCCAACTCCACAAAGGATCCACAATTTCAACAGAGTCATTCAACACATGTCTCCAAACCAAACAATACAAGCAAGAACAATACTACAGCTCCTAGGCATGATGTCCTCATGCATAGCCATTGTCCCAAACGCAAGACTGCACATGAGGCCCTTACAACAGTGCCTAGCCTCACAGTGGTCTCAAGCACAGGGTCACCTTCTAGATCTGGTGTTGCTAGACCGCCAAACTTACCTCTCGCTTCTATGGTGGAACAGTATAAATTTAAACATAGGGCGGCCTTTCCAAGACCCAGTGCCACAGTACGTAATAACAACAGATGCTTCCATGACAGGGTGGGGAGCACATCTCAATCAACACAACATAAGAGGACAATGGAACATACATCAAACAAAACTGCATATAAATCATCTAGAATTATTAGCAGTTTTTCAAGCACTAAAAGCTTTCCAACCAATCATAACCCACAAATACATCCTTGTCAAAACAGACAACATGACAACGATGTATTATCTAAACAAACAAGGAGGAACACATTCAACGCAGTTAAGCTTGTTAGCTCAAAAAATATGGAAGTGGGCAATCCACCATCAAATTGGTCTAATAGCACAGTTTATTCCGGGGATCCAGAATCAGCTGGCAGACAATCTCTCTCGAGATCACCAGCAAGTCCACGAATGGGAAATCCACCCACAGATTCTGAACACCTACTTCACACTCTGGGGAACACCACAAATAGACTTATTTGCAACAAAAGAGAACGCAAAATGCCAAAACTTCGCGTCCAGATACCCACACAAGCAATCCCAAGGCAATGCCCTATGGATGAACTGGTCAGGAATATTTGCTTACGCTTTTCCTCCTCTCCCTCTCCTTCCTTACCTAGTAAACAAATTGAGTCAAAACAAACTCAAACTCATTTTAATAGCACCAACGTGGGCAAGACAACCCTGGTACACAACACTGCTAGATCTGTCTGTAGTACCACACATCAAACTGCCCAACAAACCAGATCTGTTAACGCAACACAACCAACAGATCAGACACCCGGACCCAGCATCGCTGAATCTAGCAATCTGGCTCCTGAAATCCTAGAATTCGGACACTTACAACTTAGCCAAGAGTGTATGGAAGTCATAAAGCAGGCCAGAAGGCCATCCACTAGACACTGCTACGCAAGTAAGTGGAAAAGATTTGTTTGGTACTGCCATCATAATCAGATACAACCACTAGACGCAACTCCAAAACATATAGTAAATTACTTGCTCCATTTACAAAAAGCAAAGCTAGCCTTCTCTTCTATTAAAATACACCTTGCAGCAATATCTGCATACCTGCAAACTACCTATTCAACTTCCTTGTATAGGATACCAGTTATCAAAGCATTCATAGAAGGGCTTAAAAGAATTATACCACCAAGAACACCACCTGTTCCTTCATGGAACCTAAACGTGGTTCTAACAAGACTCATGGGCCCACCTTTCGAACCCATGCACTCTTGCGGAATACAATTCCTAACCTGGAAAGTTGCCTTTCTCATCGCCATTACATCTCTAAGAAGAGTAAGTGAAATTCAAGCGTTCACAACACAAGAGCCTTTTATACAAATACATAAAAATAAGGTCGTCCTACGACCTAATCCAAAATTTTTACCAAAAGTTATTTCACCATTCCATCTAAATCAAACGGTAGAACTACCAGTTTTTTTCCCACAGCCAGATTCTGTGGCTGAAAGAGCACTACATACATTAGATGTCAAAAGAGCATTAATGTACTACATTGACAGAACAAAGAACATCAGAAAAACTAAACAGCTATTTATTGCATTCCAAAAACCTCATGCAGGTAACCCAATATCAAAACAAGGTATAGCCAGATGGATAGTTAAATGCATCCAAATCTGCTACCTTAAAGCAAAAAGACAACTGCCCATTACTCCCAGGGCACATTCAACAAGGAAAAAAGGTGCTTCAATGGCCTTTTTAGGAAACATCCCAATGCAGGAAATATGTAAGGCAGCCACTTGGTCTACGCCTCACACATTCACCAAACACTACTGTATAGATGTGCTATCCGCACAACAAGCTACAGTAGGTCAAGCTGTATTAAGAACTCTATTTCAGACAACTTCTACTCCTACAGGCTAAACCACCGCTTATGGGGAACTAACTGCTTACTAGTCTATGCATACCATGTGTATCTACAGCGACAGATGCCATCGAACTGAAAATGTCACTTACCCAGTGTACATCTGTTCGTGGCATCAGTCGCTGAGATTCACATGGACCCACCCACCTCCCCGGAAGCCTGTAGCAGTTCAGAAGTTACCTTCAATTTTGTACATTTGTATATATATTACTTAATCCTTTAATAGGTACATACTTACATTTTTCATTGCGCGGGCACTATTACTATAGTACAACTCCTACCTCACCCTCTGCGGGGAAAACAATCAAAGATGGAGTCGACGCCCATGCGCAATGAGCACAGAAGGAGGAGTCACTCGGTCCCGTGACTCGAAAACACTTCTTCGAAGAAAAACAACTTGTAACACTCCGACCCAACACCAGATGGCGAGCTCATGCATACCATGTGAATCTCAGCGACTGATGCCACGAACAGATGTACACTGGGTAAGTGACATTTTCATTTTCTATATAAAAACTATTGGCCTGGAATTGTTTTTGAGTGTGTGTTCCCCATTTATTGCCTGTGTGTGTACAACAAATGCTTAACACTACCCTCTGATAAGTCTACTGCTTGACCACACTACCACAAAATAGAGCATTAGAATTATCTCTTTTTGCCACTATCTTACCTCTATTGGTAGCCGAACCCTTGGACTCTGTGCATGCTCTTTCGTACTTTGAAATAGTACATACAGAGCCAACTTCCTACACCAGTTCCCTGTCCATTCTCATAGTTGTCGGAGATGGTTTGGCCTATACGTACTCATGCTGTGGGAGTAGTGTAAAGTACACATGTCCAGCTTACTAAGTCAGCGCCCAATCCCATGCATAGCATGACATCGTATAAATAGACCCATTCTAGGGTGTCAAAGGCCTTCTCGGTGTTCACTGCTAACACCGCTGACCTCACTTTGTCATATGTAGCATCGGCCAAAAGGGATATCAGTCTCTGTACATTAATTGCAGTGTTGCACCCAGAATGAGGACTGTCTGGTTGGGATGAAGTAGACTTGTCATGAGCTGCAGTAGTCTAAAGGCCATTCCTTGCTCAGGATCTTATATCAGTAGAGAAAACTACTTATGGGAAATGTTTCTTAAAATAATAATAAAAAAAAATCTTCAGTCTTTTTAAAAGATGAGGAGGAGAAGAAGGACAAGCCTCAAGGATGATGGAAGGGTTCTATAACCTTGAAAACAGTGGCAGAGAATGTTTAATAACTTCTTAATACAATATAGTCTCATAGCCCAACGTGTAATCAATCATACTAGAATTAGGATATAGAATAAACAGTAGGTTCTACAGACTACAAATAAACTATCATCAGTTGCTGTCAAGAATAGAAAATAAGTAGATTTCTTCATCCCCAGAATTGTGATGGGAACATTAATAGAAACTCGCACTATAAATGTGTTTTGTATTGAGCTTTGTCCGTTGATCTAATTGTTGTCTCATTCGCAGTGTACTGGCTGATGGGGCCTGAGCTCTGCTTCAGTGCTTGCGCATTGTGTTTCCTGCTCCCATTACTACTTATCAGCAGAATAAAACAGGAGACCAAGGAAGAATGACGAAGAGCAAAGGAAGAGTCAATAGAGACGTATGTTGCCGGTCTATTTTCCAAAGAAATGTAGAGGAAAACACTCCAACAGGAAGTCACTGAAGGTGGAAAGTCTGGCGACTAATACTACTTGCCTTTCCTCTGGATAATGTCTCCTAAGGTCTGTAGATATATATCTACAAAGGTAGTCTGCCGCTAACTGCCTTTGCTTCTCGTGTGTTACAGAACATTGGTATACAAATATGACACTTACATGCAATTACTAATCTACACAGAGCATTTGTTTTTTATGTCTATAACGCCAGACAGCTTGCCTCAATGGTGATTTTAAATTTCAAAGTTACAAAATGCTGCAAGGACTGAAACCACAGTAGACCGGGAGAAGATGCACATGACCAATGGCTCCCAAGTCCTTCATGATTCTCTCACATCTTATTGCTGAGTGTTTACAAGAGGACCAAAGACATGTTTTAGGGTGCAATCATTTTCCCTTTTATAGATGGCTTGCAACCAAATTTGGCTGATTGTTGCAAAATCTAGTAGTCAGGCGCTCACATGTGACAGATATGACTTAACATTGTACCGATTGTAACTTGTTATCCATCTGCAGATTCTATTATAATATTACAAAACCAAATATTGCCAAGGCAGAGGAGCTAGAAGTTGCTACGTCTACAAATGAAAGTCAGAACATTATGCAGCATAAATATTGTGTCCTAAACAAAAATATATCACCCCATTGAAGTTAATAGTAGAAAATGTACTACCAGTTCCATGGTATTTTTATAAGCAATATTTAGGACTTGATAGTCTTGTAGAAAATATTCCTCCCTAAAATATTCTGACATACAACCAGCCCCACCTCACCTCCAAGTTTGTGCATGCTTTCATTATTCCTAATATCCACTAAAACAATTAGTTGAAGCTGGTGAAAGTTTGTAATCCAGCAACATGCTTATCAAGAATATGTGCATCAGATGTTACTCTACTCAAGAAAAATACAAGATATGTATATAAGCTGCTCTGGCTTCTGATCTGAACCCGAAAAACATGGCTCAGTGTTTAGTTGTTGCTAATGGAAGAAATTGCTGTATAGTGAAGACAGGGCAAGTGTTGGTGTAACCTTCAATGGATGGAAACATAAATCAATTAAGGATTTTGAAACTGACTTTTACACAACATGTAAATCAAGGGATCAACACAATAACACCCTTTTTCTGTAAGAGAATGTTTTCCGGCTTGTAGAGTAGAGTACAGATGAATGCAGCGCACAGCCTATATTATGGAATATTTCAACACACTTTGTGTAAACTTCAGTGTTGTGTGTTGAAAGCAGTAACGGAACAGAGGAGCTGACAATTCTTGCACTGTAGTTTTGCTCCTCAGCGTGCTTGTAGAATTTTCAGTGCATGTGTGCACTAATGTGGTTTTTTTTTAACTCACCACTGTGCCTTGTTCACTTGATGTCTTTTAGGAACAAGCAACGAGTGAACCTCTACCATTTTTTCATGTTTTTATTTGTTCTTTCCAGATCCTATTATTTGAGAGGCATATTTGATGGCTATTCCTTATTTTGACATTACTTTTGTCCTGCTCCTTACTTTACCCAGCAGCCTACAATTCAAGATGATGATAATCAGAGAAGGAAAGATTAAAAAAAAAAAAAGGACTCATAACAGAATGTGCTACAAATACACAATACATTTAGAATCGTAGGATGTTGAGGAAGAGCGATCTGGTATCACCATTTGAGCTGCAAACTAAAGTTTAGTGTGCTCTCTGCAGGCCACTTTCCTGTGACCAAGAAAAAGCACGCTAAGAAAAAATCTGCAACACCAAGCGGTAACGGAGATACCGCAAACAAGTGCAATATTGATTTTGGTGATGCAGTGAATCATGAAACAAGAATCAAAATGGAAATCCTGTATTTCACATCATACTATTATATTTTCTACACTTTTTTATGCTTCATTTCCCACCAGCTACACAATCCTAGTTCTTACGTTTAGGTATATCCACTCTTATGAGGGAATGACTGTAATTTTAGTAATGCACTGATGTCACAACTGTTAATTCCTTTTTTAACTTAAAATCGTATGTGTTCCAACAAATGTCATTGTATTTCATTTGTATTTCTGTAGAGCAACGAAGCACTGTAAATAGAAAAATGTGAATATAGAAATTATGTTGGAAAGGGGAGGAACGTTTCAAGAGTGTGATAGAATTAGCCTTATTGATTTTCCGTGAAGAACTGTAGCTCTTTGTTTCAACTTAAGAATTGAAAGTAAATGCCTAATATTTGGAAGGTTATTTTGTTAGAACCTCAGTGTATTAAGGGAGATGATTTGGCTCATGCCAGTGGGACAGGTTTGGAAAATAAAACATTCCGCAGTGCAACATATGCAGGTTCTTGATCAAAGTAAAGTTGTATTTCTAAGACCCCTGATGACTGTGGCAGCCATTCGATGATGGTCACCGTGCAGACAGACGCTAGCAAGCACGGCATCTCATCATTGAAGGCACTAGTTGTTTCTCTTTCGGGCTTTAAGTGCGTGGACATTGTGTTTGTATTTGGGTCACAGTGGTTTTCTTGTTACTTGTGGGGTTGTGGAACATGTCAGATGACTAGTTATATACATCCCCACAATTTATAACATGATGTGTACGGATTAATGCTGTGATTTGTCAATCTTATTCCAGTCTTTACAAACATTTTTTGTTCTTAGCTACAATGAATTGAGAAAGAAAATGTTATGTATAAAGCAAAACTTGCAAAGGACCAGAACAGACAACACTTATAAAACTACAACGAATTGCGCTCTTGAGAGGGAGCCTTTTTTTCCTACTTAAAATTCAGTCTTGGGCCACTTCATCCCTGAGACGGATGGTGATACTAGGCCCACTCAGCCCTCTTCTGGACCTCAGAAGAGCCAGCAAAGCATTTGAGCAATCAGACTTTTTGTGATCTATATTAGAACTGTATAGCTACCCAAACGTAATTGTTTCCGTGTTAAATGACCTTTACGCTCTACTGGTTGTTCCAGTCCGCATCAGCCATGATTTTTCAAGTTGTCTACAGATTCAGTGGGCTAACCGTCAGAAATATCCATCATCTCTGGCACTGTATCTAACTATTCATAGCGTTGAAGATTCCCTACTTTTATCTGTCTGGACAACACTATAAAGGTTCTTGTGTATGCCAGTGACATTGTGGTTGATACTTCCAACTCCTCCTCCTGTTTATCAGGTTGTAGGTAGAATGTCAACAAAACTCAGAGTATTGAAGGCAGCTCTGAAGGTTGTCAAGCACAGCAACAAACGGTTGAATTTGAAGGATTTAGCCATGAATTGTGGAGTGTTATAGCTTCCTTCACACCCTAAATTAGACCTTTGACTGTACTCCTCAGTGGCCTGAGATTTCTTTAGGTAGGAGGTTGTGTCAGCTTGATGATCCATCTTGGCAGTACATTACTCCATTTGATCATCGAAGTTGCCCTCTGGCTTGCTATATGAGAGTTGCGGAATGTTTCTCCTGTTCAGGTCTTGGGCTGTAAGTCTATGATGACCATTTTAAGCAGGTCTTTGGGTGCTTGTTCAAAATGCTCAGCCTCATCTTGACCCTTCTGCTGATTTGGCATCAGGTTCTAACTGAGCAAGACCTGTGCAATGAGCAACACATAGATTTGAGTTTAGTCTGTCTATGTCCAGCTTACAGCTGACCCTCACATTGGCCCCAAGTGATTGCTGGATAACTGGTCGAAAGGGTGGCTGAATAGTATTAGCCATTGGCACATGGGTGCCTTTAATACCATTACAGGCTGGAAATTAGTATTTTGCTGGACTAATAAAAGGGTTCAGTATATGATCATGTGCCGCGTTAGGCCATATCGGGCACCTCAGTGGTTTGTGATATATTGGGTTAGAAAACGAGCCGTCAGCCATAACATTGTGTCGTGCCCCCCTCACGAAAACCTATCCAGCAAATGAATCATACAGCTCTGTAACCTGAATACCTATTTTTGATACATCTACTCCTCTGCCACCTCCGACTTGTACTGAGGTAGAGGTCGGAGGTGGCAGAGGAGTAGATGTGACCCATGCTTTCCCTCCCATTTTAGAACAGGAAAGAATCTCAGGAAGGGGCTCAAAAGTGCCTCTTTAGGCAACAGAAGTGAGTTGGATGCTGCAGCAAGGACAAGGAACCGATTGGTGGTGTCTTGTTGCTGGTTTTGCACGGCTCTTACAGAACTTCTCCCTTGGTGTGTAGGACTGTCTGACCGACTGCCAGATGATTGTAGTGCTGAACAGTCCTGCAGCCCATACATTTACTGTGTGGGCCATCCATGCAGAGGTTGTTTCTGCAGACCCCTTTGTGTTGAAAGGAGCTGCTCCCCATTCCAGGGCTGTAAAGCGGTTCGGCTTTTGATTACTGCTCACTTGCGCTGGGAAAACCAGCTAAGTAATGGTCAACCGTAAGTCTGCAGCAGATCTCCAAAAGCTGTAAAGTGATAACTGAGCTCACAGTGAACTAATCAGCAGGTGGGCCTAGAATGCAGATGGTGTCATAATGCCCCGCACAGACTGTAAGCGCTACTGGAGCAGAACTACGGGGCAGACCGAGCACCACAACGGAAAAGATAGTGCAGTTGGAAGGCATAGTTATCTTAAAAGCCGAATACATCAGTGAGGAAAAAAACGTTTTTTAAATTGGCATGGCTTTAGAAAAATGACGAGAGAGGGTTAACAGGGTAGCATAGGAACGATCGAGGCGCTGTGTAACCATAGCAAATCGACTTTTTTGGCTCGCAGGTGGAGAGATGATAGTTTGAACAGGTGCAAGGAGCAGTCCCTGGAGGTAGCCATCTTGCTCAACCCTGCCTTGTTTTATCAATGTTATGCAGAAATTCCAAAATTACATGTTTGGAAGGTGACCAAGGTGTGGGATACCCATCTCTAGAATTATATTCTCCTAATAATCCTTTTAGTGTCCCAGACCACACCTTGCTGTGCAAGTACTTCTTAGATGCTGGTGGCATCTGTAATGTTTGTGAGCACCCTAGATTTTAACCCTCATGTTTATAGTGCAAAGCATAAGAGCATATCTGCCAGCTGGGATTTTAGAAAGAGCTAGTGCGATGATCTGTTCACCACAGAACTAGTTCCAAAATACGGCCTAAACCTACTGATTGGTTTTTGTAGCAATTTCATAAGTGACTTTTCTTCATGATCTGTTCACCATAAAGAGTTTCTGGCGCCGCAAGTCACTGCGTAGCTGAATACATAGTAGCCATCGCTGTTGAATAGTGTGTTAAGGGACAGGACCCCCTGACCCAAAGACGACACCGGCAGAGTGTTCAGACCTGCCTAAGTCTCAGCTGCTGTGCTGTTGAGTACTAGAACTCCTGGTGTAGCCAGTCCCTTTAGTATTCCCGCAGGGACTGGTGTCTGACCTTGTGGCATGTACTGAGCTGGAAGGGTCAGGTTGACAACCTCAAGCTGAGGAAAGCATAGGCGCTGGAATTAGGGGTGCGGAAAGTGTTTCAGCACCCCTAGAATAATAGTGCTGGAGTTCAGAAGGTGACCGAGCAATAAAGATGCCCTTAAATGTTGTTTTTATATTGTCGCATTTGCTGTGCATTCAATGCACCGTTCAAATGGCAGGCTACATCTTCTGACAAATTGCTGTTTATTCTTTTAACATGGATATTGGTGTTTACTTTTCTTTTTCTGACTGCAAGGTTAGAGAAGTTTGTAAAGTGAGCTATCTGACAATCATGATGGGATGCTGAGTGTGTATTTCAAAATACTTAAGAGGTTAGAAAAGCACAAATGAAATACATTTTTTGCAATACTTGAAGTATGATGGAAACCAAGACTTTAATAAGATCAAAACAAAGACACTTAACTTAGTGATGTGCACATGATAAATATTTGCTGAAACCTGATTTCCACACATTATCATTTGTATGCTTTATAATTTTAACAGTAAAACCGCATGTCAGTATACATTTTGTGGCTATTTCAATTGAACATGTACTGTTTGTAAATGACAGTGTGCTACCACACCATGTTTTAGTAATGTATTTGAAACAGTGTACTCTAAAGTGTGTGACTGGCTACCTACCACCCCTTTACCACTCTCCTCCTGAATGGATGCAGCTCATTTCCTATACTCGTTCTTTGTCAAACTCACAATCCTTAGGACTTTAGTGGTGTAACAGTAATGGCTGCACCATGCAATAAACCACAGTTTCTGCACCAAACCAGGCTTGTAGCAAATACCCCAACGCACCAGCTAACTGCAGGTGAGCTTACCTCTGTCTGTTTCCTACTCCAAGATAGTTTTCTGTAACTTAGGGGCCTTATATTCTCCCATGAGTCGTGAGGTCTCTGTAGATAACAGACATCTTACTCCGCTACCAACCCACTCCCCGAGTACAGGTGTTCAGAGAAAAGAAGTGTGTTGTGCTTGCCTTTCTCTGTGGCTCTGCTATGCTCGTTTCTCTTTTCAGTGTGCATAAAAACATTTTGTTATCCTCTAACGCTTGTCACATGAGACCCTCTTCCGGGGGCTTTATAACCATGCAACAAGAATAGACTTATATGAGCAGAGAATTGTGAAAAACTATCCTTTCACAACCATTTTGCATTGTGCACTTCCTGTTCAAGAGACTCAGAATGTGCAATCGTCCTCCAAACCAGCAACTATTAGATAGATTTCTTCTCCTGGGGCACATGGGTACCTGAGTGTTTACACACATGCTGCCAGGGTCCACGTAATCTGTGAATTGCTCTTTAATCGATATGGTTTACACACATCTACAAAATTCTTATAGACCTAGCTGGTGTTTTTAACATAATTGGGATTTTCCTGCACCTTTGCTTGGGGCATTCACCCTTGGATTTTCCTGCATTGATATATTAGAACTTGGGCCTTTGCACTAAAGGAATGGTATCTCTTACATTTATATGAAGATATAGGAGAAAGGCTCATACAATTTAATAAGATGTAACTCGCAAAAATAGTATCTATAAAGTTTAAACCTACAACTGTATTACATTAACCAACATCTCAAAGGATATATAAAAGTAACAGGAGTTTCCCTGAGGATACACAGGAAAGGAATGTTTGGTTAGGGATCCTATGCCATGAATTAGAATGAGGTGCGAGTTAGCAGTAAATGTTGCAGGACCGTTGTTGGTTAAGGTTTAATTCTAGACTAGATCACTCACCCGTTATATCCAGCATTTATTATCTATGGTTCCAATCTTTTTATTGAAGTTTTACAGAAAACGAAAACTCTCACCAACATCCAGTTGGCCGGTGAGGAGCATTTATTAGCAACTTGCCTGGATTGGGAAATTGGTTCCACCAGTCGGAGTACTGGCAGTGACTTCTGTTGTTCACCTGTAATCTAGAATCAATTATGGAGGCACGACGCAAACCTACAAAGTGGATGTGTTTGCCTATTTTGCTTGAGATTAAAGGGACGGGACTAATATCCTTATTGCCCATTTGCTCTTGCGTGTAAACTGTTAATTGAGCTTCATTATGTGCCCTCTCCTTCATCTATTCCTTAATTGCAAGGTGAGCCGTTGGCAGCAGTTAATGCTATAAGCAGTGGGTAAGACATAGCACTTTCTTAATTTAACACAATTTAAACATGGCCAGGGGCATGACAGTTTCAGCTAAACTCAGACTGATTCAGTTCAGCTACTTCCATGGGGTATATGATGACCCTTTAGGCTCTGGAATATGGGTATGCAGTGTGACTGCCACTGTCCAAGATGTCAGTTACCACAGGCTGACTTTTTCCACATGACATGAAGCAACCCACTCATTCCCTGATGCTGAACTAATATACACCAAGCACAGAGCGCTATTGTTAGCTGTGTATTGACACAACGCCTTGAAAATGCCGTATTGGGTATGGATAGTGAGGCGTTAGACTCCACTGGCTGTAGTCATTGGTTTTATTTGTGACAAAGCAAGATATTGCAAAACGTTAGATTGCACGTAACCTCCCGACTGTGGACGAATGGACCCAGGGTATGGACTTGTGTGCAGCAGCTGAAAAGACAGTGTGGAAAGTGCAATGTTGTCCACACAAATGTCATACGAAATGGGATGCCTTGTGGGAAAAAAGACTTAAATACTCTAAACCATACCTACCGTGGGACGGTCATGCTGGTGTAGACCAAAGGTGTACTTACCAATTACCTATCTCTTTATTATGTTTGAGCTATGATGAACTATGTTTGTGTTGTTGTATAAAACTATTCAAAAAGAATTATATAAACAAAATTGAACACTGCCGCACATTAAACAGCATTCCTTCAAATATGTGTATATGTAACTTTTTGCTGATATTATACAATTAGTCAGCCATCTGATTGGAGTTAGCTTGTACATTTCTGTATCAGAAAATAACCTTTCATGTTAATAAGGCATTATATCTGATTGGTAATGTTACACTAGTTGTAAACTGTCATTTAGATTTGCCTTTTATGGGAAAGTTTACTACTGTATTTTTTAGCATCATTCCTAGTCTCTGGCGAGTACAACGTGGCAGATCTGGGAATGAAAAACCATTTCAAAATGTTGTTCCAGGAAGTACTGTACTTTTAAACTTGTTTTGTGGTATAAATGTATTTTATTTTGGTATTAAGGGGGCTATTTGACAAAAAATGGTAAAACAACCAAACACAAATGGTGATGTTATCATTGTACAACGAATAAACTATTTTCTTTTATTAATATGACTTCTGGTGATTTCTTCTTGTAAAAATGGCCTCTAATACAGTAGATTCAATAAATCTCACTAATGAGTCATTTCTGTACTCCCCTGGTTTGCTCTCCAGCAGGAATTCCATCTGCAAACATCGTTTGACTGTAGTAGAGATTTGTGATTAACATCTTTCAAACCTTCTATCCTAAATTGCTTTATTTCTCAGTAAAAAACCATGGAACAAAAAAATGCAAAATTGGAAATTGCAAAGAAGATAATGGATTAATAGTTTTTGAACAAAAGATGAGGCCACATTACAGCAGTAAATCTTAAAAACAGTTAAAAAAATGTGTTCATTTCTTTAGTTCTCTTTTCTATGCCATTCCTAAATGGGAATATCTTCACCAACTGGCAGTAGAATGAGTCACTGAAACGAGGTCAGATATTTCATGAGCTTGTTGCTAGACTTTATAAAAGGCATATCTCTAGCCCCAATATGAACAATGACAGAAAGAGTAATGATGTGAGCAATATTAGCTCCGGACATTGCAAATCTTTATGTTGCTGATTTTGAGACTAACATTTATAGTGAAACCAACCCTTTCAACACGAATATTGTCAAATGGATTTGCTACATAGACTTTATACTACTCATCTGGCATGGTTCAACAGATGATTTGAATCTATTCTTTAACTGGCTCAATAATCATAATCCACACTTGCATTTCACAATTCAATATAACAAAACCCCATTTTCCTTTTTTTAGATCTTACCATCAAGAATGACTCCGGATTCCTGTATAAGAGTCTGTATACTAAGCCTATGGCAGAGAACACTTTACTTAAATATAATAGTCATCACCCAAGAAGCCTTGGAGACAACTTACCCTTTGGGCAATTTTTTTAAATCAGGCATAATTGCTCAAAGAAGGATGACTATTTTAAAGAGGTGAATGTATTAGCATCCAAACTCATTGCCAGTGGTTATCCATACAGAGTAATTAAGAAACCCTTTAAAAAACATGGTATAACAACTGTGACTCCTTGCTAAAAATCAGAGCAAAACAATTGGATTCACTATTGGTTTATGTCATGACTTTTGGCACTGAATCAAACACTATTAAGAAAATAATCTTGAACTGGCATTCGACATAAGATTTCTTTAATGTGGATCAGCCAAGATTTGTTTTCAAGAGAGCAAGGAATCCTCGTGATAGATTAGTGAAGGCCTATACTGACCGTAAAAAAAGTGTCCCTGACTGAAATATTACGGTAAACTTAATGCGTCCTGGTTTCTAGGTTATGGGATTATATACCCTCTTGCTGCATACACATGTGTGACTATCTTGCTATGTAGTCAGTTTCAGTTCTCTTCTGGATTTTGGTACTGTCTCACACTAACACTTTGAATATGGCTATGTTCAATTTTGTTGATGTGGTATTCTGGCATGCTGCTAGAGCACTTGATTTTATTGGCATGTGACCATGAGTTTTTGGTCCACAGCATCTATTTACCCGAGGAGTACTAGATGTTTGTTTCTCGTTATTATTTAATAATTGGTTACGTTCCTTAATTCTGTTTTTGTGTTCCTAGAACATATCCGGATAACACAGGTTGAATGTGGACTTGTTTGTCCAGAGAATGTTCTCATGTACTTTCTCTTGATATTAGAGACTGAAATTTCAACATCATCCACTACATCTGGTCTCAGAATGCAACAAATGGACTATGATATCAGGCCGAACAAACAGTAACGGAAGGGACTTGATTTGATCAGTTGAGTGGGCTTTGCTCCACTGACATGAGGGCTAGTAGTCCTGTGTCTTTTATATGACCCTGTCTTAGATGATTTAGGGAGCATTTGGTTAATTTAAACACATGGGATTACACATGTAATTAAATTTAAGAATGATAATTTGTAAGCGAAGTATGCCTCAATAATAAAAACCTTATTTGTGATTTCTTGTGCAAATAGAATCGGTGGATACCAAGAGAACAAGTGACCCTAAATTTAAGAACATTTCTAAATGACTCCTTCAGAGGTATTGTTGTGTTTGAATTGAAAGCCCAAAAGGGACACAATCATTGTCGCCTGCATAGAATATAGCAATGGAAAGAAAGTATTTGGCTCCCACAGCATACTAGACACATTCAGAAAATATTACTTTGGAGCGTACACATCATAAGGCAAGAGGACTATTTAAATATATTCACTGTGGAATGACTAGAGAATGATAACAGGAAGGCCCTAATGGTGCCCACCACAAAGGAAGACATCATACCAAATGGCCAGCCTCCAGGTGAGGACGGCCCAACAGTCAACTTTTACAAAGAATAAAAAAAGCCTGCTAGGTCAACACATTCTGGAAATATTTCAGGAGCCTTTTTTGAAAGACCAGCTCCTGTCTACTCTTAGAAGGGCTATTGTTAGTCAGGCCTAAAAAAATCTACTCGCCCACTCACTATGGCGAGTCATATTTTATCAGGTTGAGCTATTTTTAGGACCTACACACCCCTTCTGGTGAGTTGACATAGAACAGGTGTTCTGTTCAGTCAGAAAGTAAAGGAGCAATAAAAATGCCTTTACATCTTTTTCTTGTCTTGTCACATTTGCTCTTTGTCCAGAGACAGAGGTCAAAAGTCAGTTTGTCATACAATAAATTTTCCTTCTGACTGCAGAGTTCAAGGATTTTGTAAGGTGAACTGTCAAACCTGCTGTACAAAGACTGTGAATTGAAAGGCTGTAGGGTGTCAGGTTTTTCATAACACACAACATTCAAATATCTTGGTCAACTGTACAAAAACTTCAAAATATATTTTGAAGTTGTGAAAGCCCATTGTTGTGCTTATGTGAGATGAAAATAAACTTAAGCTCACATATTTGAAGGTGCACTTGGGAGAAAAATGCGACTGTTAACTAAAATGTTTGCCTAGTATCACACAATTTGAAACCCGTTTATGGGTCAAGTACAGTGCAGTTATCGTCAAGCAGAATATTCAAGTTACTCGACCTGCAGGTCTACCAACATTTTTGATTTTTTGAGGCCTGCTAGTATTTTAAAATCTGATAAACTGCCAACACTGTACTCCTGATATAGACCTCTGTCAGTATTAACACTGACACACAAGATCCTAGCTACAATCGTAGTGAGCAGATCTACTTAGTATGACAGTAATTAAAATAGTAATAATCTGAATTCATTCTGGGCAGACCCACAGCATAGAATTTACACACATTCTTTGTCACTGGCATAGCTCAACTCAGAATTCAAGTCTGTGGCTGACTTTTTGTAGTTAGAATCAGGGTAAAAGGACAAGTGTCTACAGTCATTATAGAGAGATGCCCCAAGCAGGATTTCCCCATCCCCTCTGTTATATGTACTGGAATCTGAACCATTTGCCATTGTCTAAACTCCATTCAAACCGGGGACTGAGATTTTTAGGAAATAGACTAGTCATATCTAACCTTGCAAATTATGTTCTGCTCCATATGCGTGACCCAGAAATTATTTTTTCCCTGATTATATGCAAAATAATGTGTTCAAGCAGCATCTCAAGTGGTTAAAGATTAATTGGAATAAACCCCTGATTCTTCCACCGATGGAAAGGTCGGCATAATGTCCGCTGGAATTCCTCTTACAGAGTAATCACACAAAGTACATAGGTCATTACACAGAGACTTCAACTGGATGTCTCTTAACCTATCTCAGGTATCCAAAGATATTGGAAAAGGTCACCTCACCCGCAATACATTGTGCAATGCTTTATCATCTGTGTCCTCTCCCCACTGAGAAACATAAATACCACCTTGAGGGACTTGACCAGTAGTGCAAGTTCCAAAGAAAGTTGTCTGGCTAAAAGCAGGGATCTAGGTGTTTAAGAATATCTTACAGTATACCCAAATATTTTCTCTTTTAATTCATAAGGTGCCATAGAAATGATTACAAATTAAGCTATGATATTTATTGAAAGCGATGTTTCATACATCAGATCAGATTTGCCTTGACAGAGGAGTCAATGAGGTATTTGAGACTAGGTGACAACTATAGGGCACTAATGTCGCAATTTGAAAGCAAGCTCGAAAGCTGGATAAAAACTTCCATTATCTTTAGTGAGCAGAGTTGCCTTAATGAAAATATTAATGCTACCCAAATTACGATACTTATTTCTTAACGTCCCAATCATTCCTTCAAGAACATGTTTTCAAATGCTAAACAGTATGATGATTAAACTTGCCTGGGCACAAAAGCAGCAGAGATTGAGCTGGAATACTCTCCCTCTTCCACATGAATGGGGTGGAATAGCTGGCCCCGATGTTGACCACTATTACCAAATAACATGGGTGCAGTTTGCCCTCTATTGGAAATATGACCTTCGGAATCAATCACATTTTCCAGGTGGCCAATGAAATGGTGCTGTCCTTGCTACAAGAAGTAGCACTGCTCCCAGTTGAAAGGCCAAGAACTACTTTACATCCATTCTGGAACACACTCATACAATTTAAGGCCCATATTTGTACTTTTTGATGCAAATCAGCGTTTGGGCAGATTTGCGTCAAAAAGTTTACCGCCGGCTAGCGACATTTCAACGTGCCAGCCGGGTGCCTTATTTATGGAATGACGTTAGCCGGCGTTGCGGCCTGGTTAGTGTCAAAATAAATTACGGTAACCGGGCAGCGGAGGCGAAGGGAAGACTCGGGGTTGTGCGCCAAAGAATGGTGCATGTCAGGTTAGATTAAAAAATATTGGCTCTAACCTGACGTGCAACATTTTTTGGCGCACAACCCCCATGGAAATGACTCCTGTCTTAGCAAAGACAGGAGTCCTTCCCCCCCCCAGTGCAGGGAAGGGCATCAGTGGACTGCTTCCATGGTCTCTGACCATGTAAATGAGCCCACAGGTCCCTTAACGCCTGCCCTGACCCAGGCGTTAAAAAACGGTGCAAATCCAGCTGGGCGCCATATTTTAAGGCCCGCCTCCTCCTGTGCGTCAGTTTGATGCCGGAGGATAAATAAGGCGCACATGCCTTAGAGTCATTTTTTTGCACGGGAACGCCTACCTTGCATGTCATTAGCGCAAGGTAGTTTTTCACGTACAAAAAATGACTCAAACTCCATAACTTTGGCGCTAGACAGGTCTAGCGCCAAAGTATAAATATGGAGTTAGGTTTGTACCGAATATGCGTAAAAAATAAATAAATAAAAAAAAGACTCAAATCCGGCGTAAACAGAGTATAAATATGGGCCTTGCACCCAGACCGGACTGAAAATTTATGGGCTGATACTATTCAGATGGAGCTGCCATGATGCACCTAGCTTGGTGGTGCTAGGGCATACAGGCCTATTGGTAAGGAATCTTCACCGAGACCAGAAAACTGATCCCATCCTCCACCATCGCCCATGATGGCATTAATGGAAAATGTAAAAAAACTAATCCCAGCACCTTCAATAAATAAACTGCTATAACACTCCTGCAGGCAATTAAAAGAATAATGATGGATGGACAAAAGATCTGCTTCCCAAAGTTAAAGGCTGGATCTTTCATTTACCATATTGTAATGAGCCAATACACATGTGGTATATTGCTGCCATCTTGCTCTATATCTAGCGATATTTGGTTTCTACTTCAACAATACTTACTATTAAGTACACAGAGTGACTGCTCTATATAGGGACACAGATATTAAACATCAATACATGCAATAAGAAGTGTATACAATCGTCTACTTTAAGATTAAAAAGCGCCTGAGTTAATATGTTTATATGATTTTGGTTTAAAACGTTAAGTGCCACTGGTGACCCTTGAATGCCTTTTGTCTACTAGTGTTGCTTTTAGAGTCTAGTTTATGATCGTTTATTGGGTATTGGGAAAAAGGTTTGCAGCTGCCACTGCTGGCAGTGGGGGGGTTCGAGGGGGGCGCGACACTCCTCCGCCCTTATGGAGGAGCCGCCCCTGGGTAAATACAGGGGGCATCTCTAAGATGCCCTCCATGTACATTTTACAATCAGTCCAACACTAGCATCAGCGTGGATTTGTTGTGCTGAGAAGTTTGATGCCAAACTTCCCAGCCTTCAGTGAAGCAATCATGGAGCTGTCCCATATATACTCAATATGGCCACAATGGACTTGCACACTGTAGGGGCATATTGCTCATGCAGCTATGCCCTCACCTGTGGTATAGTGCACCGGCCTTAGGGCTGTAAGACCTGCTAAAGGGGTGACTTACCCATGCCACAGGCAGTGGTTTGTGGGTATTGCACCCTGGAAGGGGTGCCATGTCGACTTTACCTTTTTCTCCCCACCACCACACACAATCTGCAATAGCAGTGTGCATGTGTTTGGTGGGGCGTCCCTTAGGGTAGCACAATACGTGCTGCAGCCCCCAGGGACCCTCCCTGGCCACAGGGCCCTTGGTACCACTGGTACCTTTTACATAGGAGTTTGCCAGGGATGTGCCAATTGAGGAAGCAATGGCACAGTTTTAGGGAAAGAACACAGGTGCTGGGGCTCGATTGGCAGGATTCCACCACACACTCTCCAAGTGTTGACGTTATCATCTGTTTTCACATGTATTTCTATTTGCACTTTACACTGTTAAACCATTTTCCCTCACCAGCTACTGGCCCGCTTTGAATCATTAATTGATCAATTTGCTGCTTTGCGCTGAGCTCAGATACCTGCATATGTTATAAGTTAGTGGCCAAAGCTAATTTAATATTTGCCTTAGGCCCTCAACGTATGGATTCTTATATGCAATCCCTCAACGATTGTATTTCAAAACCCCCATATCCCAGCATCTAGATCATCGAGTTTCACTATGTTGAAATCTTGGGTGGGTTCCAAATGTTTCCTCTACTAGTGCAGTACACAGAAGCCTGGCGATTTTCTATTGCTAAGAATTTAATTGAATTTTCTTTTCTCTCCAGCTTTAGATTTTACAGCACCAAATCGGAGACAGCAGAAGCCAAAAATAACAAGGGTATTGGCAATTTAACAATAACATCTGATGTTGCTTCACCCTTTGAAGAACTGCTTTTCCAAATAAGCAAGAATATACCTGTTTCTCTTCTACATATATTGATTTTTTATTTCTTCTTTAATTAGGTTTGAACATTTGTTTGTTTTCCCAAATGGCTTCTCGCACCAACACGCACTCAAGCTGAATATCCCTGGTTTTACAGGACCACACAAACCTAGGAGGTGGTCATTTAATAAAAGATATTTAGAAAATAAAACCTAGGTTCAAAGGATCAAATCAGATTTATCAGTGTTTTTTGTTTTTGTTTTTACTAGGAACGAAGGCACTGCCACAGTAGATATGGGTTGGGGTACCTTAAAGCTGTCTCTGCAAACACAACTAATTTCTTATGATATTATCTCTAGGAAAATCATCAGTGCAGAACCACATGAGCTTGAAGCACTGGTCAGAAAAGCAAAAAAAAAAAACACAAATACAAATAGAATGGCTCTAGAAAACTGTACATTTTGTTCACAGAATCTCTATTTCACTGATAGCTGCATAAACAATTGTACATATCGCCAAAGGTTATGTGAAGAAACATATCTCCAAAAGTTAGGTGAGTAAAGTGATTATGTAGGTAGATATGGCCAGGCAGACTTGTGATAAAAGTGCCATTACTGCTTTAAAATGCTCGCTCAAAATTAAATAAATTTGATCTCTGTGTAACACTATAAGCAGATTTACATTTAAACTCAGGCAGTCGATCAAATAAATTTAAAGTGTTCCTTTAACTTCTCCCTATTCCACATCTCACTCACAAAGAGCTTTCTCTGTTGGAATCTTTTACAGTGGAAGAGCTCGAGGCGGTAATTGCTTGCTTACCCGGTGGTAAGGCGTGTGGTCCAGACAGGAAGCTCGCAGAATTTTTAAGGAATGTTTGAATGTTTCAAATACTTATTTGCTAAAATTGGCTAATTGTATTTTGGTCGGTGATGCAATCAGTCTACAATTTATTACAGGAACTGTTGTCAGTTTTAAAAAAAAATTATAAAAAAGGGCAAGAATCCTGAGGGCCCAAATTCATATCACCCAATTTCTCTTTTAAATTATGACTACAAAATTACAATGAAACTAATTTCAAATTATAATGAAACTAATAGCGCATAAGTTAATTAAAATGGACCAAAATGGTTTTGTTGTGGGGTGACAGTTATGTGCAAATACTAATTATCTAATCAAACTCTTGATGTTTTCATTATAAATCAAATCAGCTTTGCTTTTTTCTATTGAATTACCAGGAAGGCCTTTGACCTTGATAGTTAATATCTATATTGCATCAAAATGCAGTGAATAGGAGTTTCCAAAGTCACCTCGCCCAAGAAAACCTGCTTATTATTAAATGCTCTCTCAGTGTACAGTCTGCTTGGGAAGCAATGCCACTCTCCATCAGGTTGTTTTGCGGTTCTTTTCAGAATCAGGAGATTTGCTATCCAGTAAAGTCAGTGAGTGGCACTGTGTGAGCTTCAACCAAACTGTTCATGAAATTGCTGATCCCTCTCAAAATATTGAAGTTTCACTCTCACTAAAATACCTTCATGTAAGGTGTGTCAAGAGATGTGAATTCTCTAGCAAACTTGTCTACAATAATCTGTTTCTTTCTAAATATGACACCATGTTGACCTATTTCATGTGAACTAGTGGTGCTTATCAACCTATAACAAAGTACCATAATACTGTAGATCAGTGGTTAATTTGTAAGTAAAAACGTGCGTGTGCCCAAAGTTGTGCTCTGAAATGCACTGCTGCTGCAATTAAATGTGCAAGCCTGGAATACTGAGGCAGAGTAATCCTGAAGCCATCTCTGGCCTCTTTAATCCATTTACAGTCACTCCCTGCTCCTTCAGCTCACTCTTGCAGCTTTCTGCTTTCTCCCTTTTTGACGCTTTTTCTTTTTTCTCTCTTCCTCTGTCTTTCCGGTGTGCCTTTTGCTCGCAGTAAATGCTTGATGCAGAAAACGAAGTGCCAGCCGTCAAAAATAAGTACTGGTGCTCCGCACCAGAAATCACTGGCTCAAATTAAGCACTGCTGTAGATACATGTAAAGGAACCAGCAAACAAAACTATGCACCTTGAAATTTATACAGGAATGTGAACATTGATGATATAAATGCAATTCAAGCTCTAAAGCAGGAAAAGGGCAAAGCACATAACAAAATTACAAAGATTATATCCAATATTTATTATTTCTAACTAAAAATACTGTGCATTGCACAATTCCATTTATTTATTAGAAAAAAGTGTTTCCTAACTCATCCACTCACATTCAAACACACCTATCCATCTCAGTGAAATTAACAGTCCCCTAAATTCAAACATCTTAATGCTACGTCATTGAGTTATTTAATCTTACTAGCAGAAGCGTACTGCAACACAGTTCTGGAAGATGCTGATGCTGCATTTTAGTGAGATCATCTCTTTTACATCCACCTTCTTCAGAACGCTCACAAATGTCATTCAAAGTACAAATAAATTGCTGTTGCTGAATAGATCTACTATGGAAATTCAAGCAAATTCAAGATAATTACTAATAATCATGTATTCCTTTGGATTTGTTTGACTGTACTTTATTTAATAGTGCCAAGCGCATTTTCAAGCCATCCTAGGTACCAAAGATAACATTCATACTATATCATCAGTGTTGTATAAACCTGCGGTTGTACAACACAAGCAATAACAAACATTTTGTTTCATGTTCTAATATCTGAATCGTAATAGTTATGAAGACAGTAGCAGAGATCCACAAATTCTCACCCTTATTTCTTTCAGGGAAGACCACTTATTATCAGAATTTCTTTTAAAACCTACAAATCAAATCTAAAATCACCCTGTAGCCAAAAAGAGAAAAAAATCATTTTTGTATCTAGTCTGTATTTACACAAATAAAAAGTCCATGTTAAAGCAGTCACCTCCATGGGGATATCACCACCTGTATCATATACATATCCACTATCTTCACCTTGCACATTAAACACAAAAAAATGACCAGGAGTCAATGTCCGAAAAAAATGTTACTCCATCCTAAAGTTCTTCAAACCTACACTATAACCAGTAGACAGTGGAAAAGCTTTATATTTTCTTCCGCCAACCTTTGTCACTCATTGATGTAGGGAGAGGTCATCCGACAGCGTATTGGGCCCATGATATGCTTTTATATTTCCCTAGTGCATCCCTGTAATGAAAAACAGAGAGAGACCCATGTCACTTATACTGTAATAAATATAACTAAATGTGCCAGGTGTTTAATAAATGCAAGGGTCTCACCTCCACTGCCAATTTCATACTTGTCCTATAGTCATCCAAACACGCTTATGAAGAATAATGACATCTGTATAACTGCAGGATGCCGATATCCGTGTGTACGATGGAAACAGCTTGGAGATACACATAAAGTACTTCTGCCCTGATTTATACTTCTTGGCGCAAAACTGCACCAACACAGTTTTGCACCGGCTTGCACCATTTCTGAGCACCAGCCGGGCACCATATTTATGGAATGGTGCAAGCTGGTGCAAAGGGTAGGCTAGCGTAAAAAAAAAAAAAGAAAAAAAAAAATGACGTTAGCTGGGTGGGGCTGGCAGTATTGAAGAATAGGGTTTTGCACCAATAAATGATGCTAGGCAGGTAAGAGTAATAAAAAATTACTCTAACCAGCCTAGCATGATTTTCTGACGCAAAACCATCCATACCACATGAATCCTGTCTTAGAAAAGACAGGAGTCATGCGCACCACCCCAACGGCCAGCACATATAGGGTGGCCCATTTCAGGGCCCTGAATGGCACTTAAAAAAAAAAAAAATACTTACCTATACTTACCTGGGATGTGGTCCCCCATCCTCCCCTATCCCTCTGGTGTGGGTGTGGGTGCGCCTGGGGCGGGCACCTGTGGGCTTGTTCCATGGTGTTTCACCATGGAAATAGGCCCACAGGGCCCCTAACGCCTGCCCTGACCCAGAGTTAAATACTGGTGCAAAGCAAGCTTTGCACCATTATTTGACCCCTCCTCCCCGTGCGGGATTAAGGGTAATATACACACGACCCTACTCACAACACTTACACCCTACAATACGGGGTTTGGGACCTGAAAAATGAGATGGGAACATGTATTAAGGAGATGCATGCGGGTCTAAGAAAACTAAAATCACTCTAACGCTAAAGCCTCTAAACTTTGGAAGAAGCAGGTCTGTGGGGGTAATGAAAACTACTCAAATAGTGATAGACTCTGTGAGATGATTAGTATATTACAACATTGTAAAAGCGAGATTCTAAATTCCCGTTAAACAGCCTTGTCAGACTTCAACAATATTTCAATCTGACACCAGAGATACAGAGCACTAGTGCTCCGGGGTACCGCTTTGTTTAACAGGCCCAGACAAACACCCAATTATAAAAAGAAGATGCAGGAGATTGTTTCTAAAGCTCGGAGGTTTTAGGAGCCGCCTGGTCTAAAAAGACTGTACCACGTGTTAGAGCCGGTCTAAAGCACACAAAGCCTTGCCCACAGCCCATAAAATGCAGAGGCAGTGTACCCAAAATACTAAATTAGGAGGCGTCTACAGACCCTCCGAACATTTCAAGAGCTCATGGCACAAAGGAAAGAGAGCCAGAAATGGCCAAAAATCTGCTGAGTTAAAGGATGGGGACAAAGCGATAGTGGGGACTTTAAGGAGTACTCCTGTGTGGTGCAAACCAGTGTGGGGACAGAGGGCCTGATTACAACTTTGGAGGACGGTGTTAATCCGTCCCAAATGTGACGGATTTACCACCTACCGTATTACGAGTTCCATAGGATATAATGGACTCGTAATACGGTAGGTGGTATATCCGTCACATTTGGGATGGATTAACACCATCCTCCAAAGTTGTAATCCGGCCCAGAGTCTAAAAAAGAGTGGGATAGCAAATAACAAAAGTGGACTAGTAGTGTCAAGCAGCATAAGCTTTTATATAATAAACTAAAGAAAGTCAGAATTCTTGGCACAAGGCAGATTAAAAAGACTGCTCATCAGAACCAGACTGAGCCTTCCCAAAATGATTGTGGTCCCTCATCCAGATCCACATCGCCAGGATTCAGAGACAGTGTTTTTAGAGAGCATCAGAAGGTACCAGAAATACGTGGAGAGATTTTGAGCAATGGAGTATTATGAAGAGTTCTGCTTTGTTAACTTAGAATGCATAAGATCCATGGATCACATTTTTTTTTAGCCATACAAACTCTTATAGAGCATTTGTTGCAAGGAGTAGGGCCAAATTATTTTTTCAAGCTGTGCTTCCATGGTCAGGGCCTTGACAGTCCTTTGTTCACAAGTTGTTCCTCATGGGAAGTATTTGACGCTGTGGAATTTTTCGAAAACCTTGCTAAACGTTTACAAAGTAAAGCAAAAGTCACAGCTTTAGGCACCTTCAGAATAGTCGCCCTTGCTTGAGGGCATTAAGGCCCATATTTATACTTTTTGACGCAAAACTGCGCTAACGCAGTTTTGCGTCAAAAAAATTTGCGCCGTCTAACGCCATTTGGATGCACCGTGCGGGCGTCAAATTTATACTTTGACGTACGGCGGCGCAACCAACAGGTGGGCGTCAGGATATTGTGACGCACACAGCGGCGTCAAGTCGTAAGGAAAAACCACGTAAAGGCGACGCACATCACCGTGGGCCGATTTACGACAGCGCAATCGTGAAAGCGCTGGTTTTTCTCACGCAATTGCGTCAAATTCTAGCGCGAAAACTGCAGTGTTACCAGAGAGCCAACATGGATCCCAGTGGACACAACAGAGCCCAGGATGATGACAGCAGACCAGGAACCAGCCAAGAGGTCCCACAAACAAACCAGGATAACCAAAAAAAGAAAAGAAAGTGTCGCTTCAGTGAAGAGGAGCAGGAAATCCTGGTGAGAGAGGTGACGGAACACCAGCACCAACTTTTCATAACATCCAAATTGCCACTCAGTAGGAGAGAGGCCATATGGAAGCAAATAGTGGACAAGATCAACAGTGTGGCTGAAGAACGCCGCACAGTCACTGAGTGTAAGAAACGCTGGCATGACTGTAAACGCAGGACCAAAGAGAAAATGGCCAGGAACAGGAAGGCAGCAATGCAGACTGGAGGTGGGAGTCCAGCACAACAGGAGGCCCTGGACCACATGGAGGAGATGGTTGCAGCCGCCATCCCCGAGGAGATCGTCACAGGGATTCAAGGGCAGGACAGTGCAGACTACCAAGACACAATGCACATGCAGGGTAAGTCGCATGGGGAATTATAATGCACTAATGTTAACTGCAACCAGGGGGGGAATACCTACTACACAATGCATGTAAGTCAGCATATACATAGAGTGGCATGGGTAAAGGAGCACAGTAGGGGGGCATGCCTAGCACACACTGAAGCTGGGGCACCACCAAACACAGCAACAAGTACAGCCCCATGGGGACATCCTGTAAGTACAACAATAGAGCCAAGGGAAAGCAGCGACAGGTAGGAAGGCCACTACAGCAAACTCACATCCAGGCACTTGTTTTGTAAAATCTATCCTACAGCAACTAGGTCCCTATCAGTAACCCAGTAGGCAAAGCAACAACTGCAATGTAACTGCCACAACACCTTACAATAACGCCTCTCATCTCTGTGCAGCTACAGTACCAAATGGCAGCAAACTCCCCATGGAATATACATACACAAATTAGGGGGTGACATTGACATCCGCAACAAGTCAGTGTAAAAATACAAACGCACCAGTACACTCAAATGCCCAATGTCCATACCTGACACATACATAAGCCAAAGTAAACAGCAATAGGACCCACACAGCACCAACCACACACACATGCTGCATACGTCAGGGTCCCTCACATGCCTGGATAACAAGGCTACATCACTAATGTCATACTGCTCAGACAACACCTGAGGAGGAGACATAGGCAACTGGTCACTCCAACACACCTGCAAAGTCTGACAAACAAATCGGACCTTCATACGATAAACAGGCTTATACAATCAAACACACATGACCCACCTTCATCTTCAAACATCAACAATGTTTACATCCACACCACATCCAAACATGAACATGCATAGGAAATGGCACGGAACATGTACACTGCATGCAATGTGAATCAAAAGTGAATGGGGCAGGTCCTGAGAGGCAAGTGTGTTGGCAGGGCACTCACAACACCCACAGTCAGTCAATGTGTATTCTGGCAAGTGTAATGTATACTTTGCGCATTAGCCTCAGGCTGTAGGCCTTTCTGCACCTTACCCTGAATGTACTCTTACGCATATGCTCACATCTAAGAGCCTCTGAGCACTTTGCACTACATGCTTCTCATTGGCCTTCCTATCAGGAAATATACCAAATAGCCAGTCCTAGGGTGTTGTTAATAAGTCCAATCACACTGTTTTGCCTACATCTGCACTGGAGTGTGCCAGAACAGATACACTCTGTGCCCCAGTCAAGGATACAGTCTGGTACTTTGCGGATAGATGGGGTAGGGGTTCTGATTTGCCATTCCTGCGTAGGGAAACTATCTCATCACCATGACTTATGACTTATAAAATCACTTCCTTGTCCCAAGACACACAAGAGGGAGTCTCCAAACAGAGAAACACCAGACGCTGCCTGCCTTGCTGCAGATGCAAAACCAGATCACAGGCCATTGCTCAGATATGACGGATGAAGTCTCCCCAGTGATTCAGACAGGCAGGCTAGAAGCTTAACATGCTGTGCTATAAATAGAACAAGCAGAGGGAGAGTACAAACTGTTAGGCACCATGATAGCTTTCGACCAATGTCTTACTCTCCTGCTGACTATTTCAAGTCTACCATGTTGAAGTATTTGGGTTATTGTGGCTCACACCTAAATATAGACAAGTCAGTTGTTCAAAGAGATCATCATATGAAACAAATACTGTCTTTGACTTTTGTGTATGAGTTCATACTGGAAAAGAGTGAAGATGTTGGGATCTGAGTGACCACAACTTCCCTGAAAAGTTCCAAAGATGTCATGCGCTCGGATGTATAATCATTCCTTTGCTGTGGGAGACATGAGCCAATGCTAGTTAGCTAGAGCAAAATGAAAGAATCAGGGTGACCGAGTCAATTAAAAGTGGGTCAGACTCAGTCCATCACACCATTAGCTATCCTGCTGCCTCGTAAGCAAGTCAGCTCAGGTCGGATAATGAGAACACACCCTCGAAAATGTC
This sequence comes from Pleurodeles waltl, assembly GCF_031143425.1. Classification (NCBI taxonomy): domain Eukaryota; kingdom Metazoa; phylum Chordata; class Amphibia; order Caudata; family Salamandridae; genus Pleurodeles; species Pleurodeles waltl. Next base: position 1,195,207,435 of record NC_090437.1, read on the forward strand.
TCTACATAAGAATAGTTAATCACGGAGGGACTAGTAGGACACAAAGATGCCTATTCACAAAATGTTACAAAGCAACACCTAGCGGCAATTAGGCAGACAAGTCTGGTAGCTCCACATCACACATGTGACACACAGGTGGGCCATAGGCCTACAACAATGCCCATATGAAGGACAGCAGATACCCAGAAAAAAACAGACACCAAAGATAAGGCATCCAAACGCCTGTAACTGTTTGCAAACTTGTTACAACACAGACACACTAATTGTACCCTGTTTCATTGCAGAGGAACATGGATCTCCTGCCGATATGCCTGACCCTGATTTCCCTGATGACATCGATGACGACCCCATCAACCTCTCCCCACAAACCCTCAACATGGTCTTAGGAAGCCTCCAAACCCCACCTTCAGTCCCAAGGAGGAGCCCAGAAGAAGCAGCCACCCCAGTAGACCCACCTGCCACCCCAAATGTAATACCTGCCAGCTCCAACACAGCTGAGGACTCCGACGACACTGGAACCAGCTTTGAAAGAACCGTCGTTGGGGTCCAGCGGGAGCTGGCCAAGGAGGTGCGGGTGGGGATGCAAACTATGGCAGCCAGCCTTGAGAGGGTGCGTTCGTGCATGATCCCTCCTGCTGATCAGACAGCTGTGATGCAAGCACTAACATCGCACATGCAGGAACTTGTAGAAACTCAAAAGCAAATCGCCACAGCTGTCATCCAGTTGACGGAACAACTAAGAATGCAAGCCAGTCAACGGGTGCACGAATGCAACATCGAACCCCTCAGGGCTGACCTGGCTGCCTACCATCGGGATGTGGCTGCCATTCTGAGAAACCAGCAGGCCCTCCTTGCTGCAGTATTGCCCTTCCTAAGTCCACAGGGACTAGCCCCCGGGATGTCTGCCTCCATGTCTTCTAACACTGAGGTGTGTGTTGCCCCTTCACAACCAACAACAACAAGGACAGAGGAGGCAACACACACATCAGAAGAAGAAGACGTGGAACAGATAACCTTCACACGGAGGAGTACCCGGAAGCCCTAGTCCCTGCACCATGGCCTACTCTGACCAAGGTCCTGCGTTTAGTCAAAGCCCAGTTTCTGAACACCTACACTCAATGACTGTTTGGCAATCCACTGTTTGACTTGTCCACATTGCCAGTGAATGTCTCTCTCCTACAATTTGGTAATCCTGTCCCTCTGCACTGACACCTTCTATAGGCTCACCAAGAAATGATGCCCCAGAACGGACTCTGCCAAAATGTTGAATGGACAATTTGCACTACAACACCTGTAAATAAATCGCACTTGCTCACCTATTGTGTCTCTGTGTCATTTCACACTTCAACTGTGCAGTACCTAACTCCAAAGTGGCTGTGTGGCAACCCTGTTGAATCTCTATACTACTGTCCTGATGTCATATATTCAGATCCATCTGTGCATTGGCCAGGATTGCATCATAGCCCTACCATACTGAGGGAAATAACTGAGGAAGGAACTAAGCACACACAATCATGCTGTGTTGGTCAGAATGATGCACCATCTATCGCTATTCCAGAGAGCAAATGGTGTCTGGGAAATGTAGGCTCCATGCAAGACTTAAATAAGAATGGATGCCGCTTAATGTAATGAATCGTGTACAAATCACACTGCATTAACTTCCCTTACAGAGTAGGCTTCCATGAAGGAAATTCATGCTGCTTCAGTACACACATGATGTAGCTCAGCAATGAAAGCAGCAATACATGAGTGTGAACAACTCCTCATCTACAAAGATCTCCCTGAGCTTCACACTGCTGTCCGACCTAACAATTAACCCACATTGACATGTAATGAAGCACTCTTTGTGAAGTTGGACACATATCATAACAAAAGCTTGGTGTACAATGCACACTACCAATGGGGAGTCTCCCAATTTGAGGATACTTAACAAGTGAGCACACGGGTAGATGGGATGTTAAACATCCATTCCCAGGGGATGCTGAGCATAGGACACAAATGTCACACTAAATCATTCTGCAACATGGATGTCAAGGCCATGATAAAGTAGCACCTAACGCATCAAGTAAAGGGTTAACAAAATATTTATTTATATCTAGTACTACAAGAGGCAACTAAGGGAAAGGTACACCTACACTAATCTAACCTGACTACTAATAACCCACAACTGTCCCTATCTAACCTAAGCTAAACTTACTCTACACATGTAACGAAACGATCTAAACATCAACCCCCCACCCACTATTATGAGACAGGACACATGCAGGACAAAACATACTAACCTACACACATACTACACTATCCTAAACAAGCAGATAATTTTTTATTTTTTTTTGTTTTACATTTTTTTTGTTTTTTTGTTTTATTAAACATGAATCCCAACATTGCCCCCCACCCACCCACCCACACACAAATATTTGAGAAAAATAACAAGGACCCCCCACCCTCTTCCCTAACACTAACTAAGCTACATACCTATCCTAATCCTAATACTAATCCCCAAAGCCCAACTAACAGGAGAAAAAAAGGAAAGAGGTGAGAGGGGAGGGATAAAAGTTTAAGAGGGCAAACGAACTAGACGTTTGCACTCCTTAGTGTGCGCCTGATGTCGCGGACCCGGGTCTTTACATAGTTCATGTCATCAGTCAGGTTGTCCACCTTCCTCAAAAGTTTGTCCACTTTCTGGGACAATGCCTGGAAGGCTGCAGGGTCCACGGGAGGGTCTGTGGGGAGGGTTTGTGTGCCAGCAGAGGTCGAGCTAGTGGCAGCTGTTGGTGGGACATGTGACTGTCCTGCTGCCAGCACACGGCTGGGTCCAGGTCGTGCTGCATGCGGCGGGTCCATGGCAGCCGAAGTAGATGGGACCACTGGGCCAGACCTGGTGGCTGTGTCGTTGGTGGCTGTAGGTGGCACACTTGTTGGAGGCTGTGGTGTGGCCCACCACGCCCCGGAGGCCCTTTCGGAGTGATACCTGCGGCCCATCCGCCGATACCCAGACTGCACCTGCAGGATGTGCCTGTAACGGATGGCACGCCGCTCAAAATGGATGCGATCGGCCGCCCTCATGTTAGCAGCTGTGAAGAGAAAAGGCAGATATTTACCTTTGGCTTTGCATTGGGTGGGATAGCACAATGGGTTATTTGTACATTACTAGAAATGTATAGGTTGCAGCAATTGTCACAACATAGTTCACAGAAGGGCTCAGAGGAAGTACATGTGAAGCATGCATACATAAGGGCATATCACACCTAGAATATCCAGGTCTCTACATGATGGATGACATCACCCTACACTACTCATCCTAATCATCCCTACGGTTTTGTACATCATGGCTGCACCTCTTCCGCATACTTACTTCACTACATATGTCACTATATGTGATAACTATCACACTCCTCACTCTAAGCCATCTGGAATTGGTTGTGTGCTAAGATTGAACCAATGGGCTATAACCCAATGTCTACACTAGGGACCAGATGTAGGAAGATGGGAAATGGGACGAACAATCTGCAATGCAGAATGGGGTATCTGACACCGTCTGTGAGTTGCTATGGGGTTGCTAAGAGCCACCTCATTTACATCAATGATGTGGGTTGCAAGTTGCTCCACCTTTGCAACTATGGGCACTCACGGGGATGGAGGCCTGCTGGGAACAGCAGACCTCCATGTCCGTGACCGCTTGGAAATAACGCAGAACATGTTCCCCAAGTGTAGGCCGTTTACCTCAACGGGAAATGAGCAGCACTTAGAAATAAATTACGACAATTTCAATATTGAATAATTTAAGGCACTTAGGCCCGTATTTATATTTGTTGTTGCGCCGCATTTGCGTCACTTGTTGACGCAAAAGCCGCGCAAAATTGCAAATTCCAATTGTAATTTGTAAGTTTGCGCCGTTTTGGCGTCAAAAAGCTGGGCAAATGTGGTGCACAAAAATTATAAATACGGGCCGCAGTGGTCCCAAGGACCACTGCCTGTTTTGTACAGGATTATTTTGGTACACTCGGAAAGGTGATGGGTTACAATGGGGACCCCTTACTGCTAGCAAGTGGGTTACCATCCACTTAAAGTGGATGATAACTGCGACTCACTTAGCAACCACAAACTCCATTGCAAATGGACTTGCATACCACTGTCAGTTGCAAATAGGACTGGAAAAAGCCTTCATATTTAGGATTAGGAATAAAATCTCCCATATATTTTCATGATCACCTAATACATTTCGGAATAGGAAACAGATGTTTGCAACTCACACACAATAATTATGAGTTTATCAACTTGTACACAGTTTGGCACATCTGGCCCTAGGTTCTGACTCACGACACAAAAGGTGTCAAGTAAGTGTGAGATACTGGTTGCTACAGTCCAAGGTAGCCTGTTTCACATTAACATCCCAGTCGTTGAGGGTGGTGTGGGAAGAACAACCACCAATCCCATGTGAAATGCACACCCAGGAGTGTATTGAACGTTCACCAAGTATGTGCCTTCACACACAAGACCTATGAATGGCTAGCAACACGTTGGACTTAGGCAAACATTGTGACATCCATGGACCACACATGTCACAATGATATGACTTTTGCCAACATGACATACTATCAGTGAGGCATGTTTTACTACACACACAGAGGAGGTGGAACACCCATTCTCATGATTCAACAGAACACATAGGCCATTGCACTCAAGTCACACACACTCCTAGTTCAGCTTGTGTAAGTACATGCCCCCGGAAGATCCAACCTACAGTGTGCACAGTCCATCCTCAACTAGGAAGATGCACTTTTCATCACAGCCATGTGCCTAAGCTATATGGGAGAATGTCAGTCTGATATGCAGACTCAGTTCATGTCAAGTCCCCGACCAAGTCTTACTTTGACCAGTGTATTCTAAGTAACTCATCCCATTCCCCATTGCGGCCCAACTGTAATGTCCTACAGCCCCTCAATCTCAGAGATGGCTAGGTGTTGCTTAACAGAAACCTAAGTCCAATTTGATATCACACTAACACGACAATGGCAATGAACGGCCAGCGCATCACATCATGATTTCTCTTGAACACACAGTAGTCCATTTTGCGTCATTGGCAAATAAATATATCAAATAGCACTCAGGCAACACTCACTGTAGGTATCGGGGTCGTCGAAGTGTGCCACCTCTCCCACGGTGTAAGGCTCTGGTCCACCTGTAAAGCATGACAGGAAGAATGTACTCAGACTGGGTGGACTGACAAAATAATTCTGTTACAATGACACTGTGAGAATATGACATGGTAATGATACACTTTCACACATGCTCATACTGCATGGATGAGTTTGTATTCAACATTAACATTGGATGATTCTCCTGCTACAGTTACACACCCTACTACACACATGCAGTGGCCAGGACAGTCAGGTGTCGTCCAAGTTTACTCACAATAATTATGCCCCGCCAATATTGTTATCCAAACATCTCAGCATGTGCATTCCAGAGAGACATCCAGACACTTGTTCCATGAGGACTGCATGACCACTCACAGTCAAACAGCCTATGTGGACATGTTCAACACACAGCAACCACACACACATGTGACATATCTGTGGAAAACATATCTGACTTCATGTGACGTGTATAAAACACACATGTATATCATCATCATGGGATTCAAATCAGATTTCGAGCGATGGGGTCTACATATGTAGGTATGTTGTTTCGACATGACTTACTCATTGCCCATTATGACATGTAGAGTACAAATAGAGCCATTAACGTGTTGCTTGTCTGACACAAATGCTACACTACATTACATACAGCTACAGCCATCTGGTATGTGTAGAACAACTGAGCCATCTGACTGCTAGCATAGGTCTTCATACACATTGTGCAACACGTACACATTAGGGCACATATGTAAACATTAGTAAGGCAGCATTTGCATCATTGCATCACGCAGAGATGGGCCACACCTGCCAAATACAGATATATGTATTAAGTTTCTGCTGTTTGAGGGAGAAAAAGTGTAGCCAATTTGGGGATATCAATATATATTGACAAGGGCCTAGGTTTCCCTAGCATTACACATAGGCAGCTCCTTATCTAGCAGATTGGGTAACATTCATCACATGTTCACACACAGATTACTATCATGTCCATGTAATTGATTGCTACTCACCAACAGGGCCACCAATCCTGACTCCCAGGTGGTCCAGCAGGTCCTGTTCCCTCGTGATCAGATCGGCCCAGCGGTGTTTCAACTGATGGACATTCCGCATGGTCCCATGGACCCGGACCATGTGATGGCGCACCTTCTCCCAGCGAATTTTCCGGGCCTCCGTGTGATACCCCTGTATCACACGGCCCCCAGCCTCCAGCATCAGCGGGAGGAAATGGCACACTAGCCAGATAAATCCCCCCAATTCATCTTCGCCCATCCTGGACAGGCGAGGCCTCCCTGACATTATGACTGATGACTAACAGAAAAAATAAAGTAGGAAATGGGGAAAGGTAGAGGTGTGAAGTTAAGAAAAGGAGAAAATAGCCCAACTAACCCCAATAACTACCCTAGCCACAACAGACTCCCACAGACAATACAAACAAATACAGGAATGGACAAAACTAGACTTAACAGACTGAGACAATGATACACAACAATATTAGACTGAACAAAGTACAAAAGACAAGCTACACAGGACAACAAAGCAGTAATTCACAGGACAACACTCTTCACTGAACCACACAGTCTAGAAAAATCTGAGACTGAAAAGTGAAAGTGAAAGTCAACTTCCAATACAGATTTGGCAAACAGGATATCCTATTACATCACTTCCTGCATAAAATGGCCGCCGTTTTTTAATCGCGGTTTGCGTCGTATTTTCACGCATACATAATTTCGCGTCATTTTTTATGACGCATAATATTGCACATGCTGCTGAGTGTAAAAATATGATATGAATATTAATATTTATTTACTGTACGAGATGTCCAAAAATATGTGCATGTTGCGTCATTTTTTCCGACGCATACATGATGGGCGTCATATTTTATCCACCTACAGGAGTGCTAATGCTGCTGAGTGAAAAAATATGATATGAATATTAATATTTATTTACTGTACGAGATGTCCGAAAATATGTGCATGTTGCGTCATTTTTTCCGACGCATACATGATGGGCGTCATATTTTATCCACCTACAGGAGTGCTAATGCTGCTGAGTGAAAAAATATGATATGAATATTAATATTCATTTACTGTACGAGATGTCCGAAAATATGTGCATGTTGCGTCATTTTTTCCGACGCATACATGATGGGCGTCATATTTTATCCACCTACAGGAGTGCTAATGCTGCTGAGTGAAAAAATATGATATGAATATTGTGAGAAGGTAGCCTCTTTCTAGCCTTGTTACCCCCACTTTTGGCCTGTTTGTGAGTGTATGTCAGGGTGTTTGTCACTGTTTTCACTGTCTCACTGGGATCCTGATAGCCAGGCCTCAGTGCTTATAGTGAAAACACCATGTTTTCAGTATGGTTGTTATGTGTCACTGGGATCCTGCTAGTCAGGACCCCAGTGCTCATAGGTTTGTGGCCTATATGTATGTGTCACTGGGACCCTGTCACACAGGGCCCCAGTGCTCATAGGTGTGCATGTGTATGTTCCCTGTGTGGTGCCTAACTGTCTCACTGAGGCTCTGCTAACCAGAACCTCAGTGGTTATGCTCTCTCATTACTTTTAAATTGTCACTAACAGGCTAGTGACCATTTTTACCAATTTACATTGGCTTACTGGAACACCCTTATAATTCCCTAGTATATGGTACTGAGGTACCCAGGGTATTGGGGTTCCAGGAGATCCCTATGGGCTGCAGCATTTCTTTTGCCACCCATAGGGAGCTCTGACAATTCTTACACAGGCCTGCCACTGCAGCCTGAGTGAAATAACGTCCACGTTATTTCACAGCCATTTTACACTGCACTTAAGTAACTTATAAGTCACCTATATGTCTAACCTTTACCTGGTAAAGGTTAGGTGCAAAGTTACTTAGTGTGAGGGCACCCTGGCACTAGCCAAGGTGCCCCCACGTTGTTCAGAGCCAATTCACTGAACTTTGTGAGTGCGGGGACACCATTACACGCGTGCACTACATATAGGTCACTACCTATATGTAGCTTCACCATGGTAACTCCGAATATGGCCATGTAACATGTCTATGATCATGGAATTGCCCCCTCTATACCATCCTGGCATAGTTGGCACAATCCCATGATCCCTGTGGTCTGTAGCACAGACCCTGGTACTGCCAAACTGCCCTTCCTGGGGTTTCACTGCAGCTGCTGCTGCTGCCAACCCCTCAGACAGGCAGCTGCCCTCCTGGGGTCCAGCCAGGCCTGGCCCAGGATGGCAGAACAAAGAACTTCCTCTGAGAGAGGGTGTGATACCCTCTCCCTTTGGAAAATGGTGTGAAGGCAGGGGAGGAGTAGCCTCCCCCAGCCTCTGGAAATGCTTTGTTGGGCACAGATGTGCCCAATTCTGCATAAGCCAGTCTACACCGGTTCAGGGACCCCTTAGCCCCTGCTCTGGCGCGAAACTGGACAAAGGAAAGGGGAGTGACCACTCCCCTGACCTGCACCTCCCCTGAGAGGTGTCCAGAGCTCCTCCAGTGTGCTCCAGACCTCTGCCATCTTGGAAACAGAGGTGCTGCTGGCACACTGGACTGCTCTGAGTGGCCAGTGCCACCAGGTGACGTCAGAGACTCCTTGTGATAGGCTCCTTCAGGTGTTAGTAGCCTTTCCTCTCTCCTAGGTAGCCAAACCCTCTTTTCTGGCTATTTAGGGTCTCTGTCTCTGGGGAAACTTTAGATAACGAATGCATGAGCTCAGCCGAGTTCCTCTGCATCTCCCTCTTCACCTTCTGATAAGGAATCGACCGCTGACCGCGCTGGAAGCCTGCAAACCTGCAACATAGTAGCAAAGACGACTACTGCAACTCTGTAACGCTGATCCTGCCGCCTTCTCGACTGTTTTCCTGCTTGTGCATGCTGTGGGGGTAGTCTGCCTCCTCTCTGCACCAGAAGCTCCGAAGAAATCTCCCGTGGGTCGACGGAATCTTCCCCCTGCAACCGCAGGCACCAAAAAGCTGCATCTCCGGTCCCTTGGGTCTCCTCTCAGCACGACGAGCGAGGTCCCTCGAATCCAGCGACACCGTCCAAGTGACCCCCACAGTCCAGTGACTCTTCAGCCCAAGTTTGGTGGAGGTAAGTCCTTGCCTCACCTCGCTGGGCTGCATTGCTGGGAACCGCGACTTTGCAAGCTTCTCCGGCCCCTGTGCACTTCCGGCGGAAATCCTGTGTGCACAGCCAAGCCTGGGTCCACGGCACTCTAACCTGCATTGCACGACTTTCTAAGTTGGTCTCCGGCGACGTGGGACTCCTTTGTGCAACTTCGGCGAGCACCGTTTCACGCATCCTCGTAGTGCCTGTTTCTGGCACTTCTCCGGGTGCTACCTGCTTCAGTGAGGGCTCTTTGTCTTGCTCGACGTCCCCTCTCTCTGCAGGTCCAATTTGCGACCTCCTGGTCCCTCCTGGGCCCCAGCAGCGTCCAAAAACGCCAAACGCACGATTTGCGTGTAGCAAGGCTTGTTGGCGTCCATCCGGCGGGAAAACACTTCTGCACGACTCTCCAAGGCGTGGGGGATCCATCCTCCAAAGGGGAAGTCTCTAGCCCTTGTCGTTCCTGCAGTATTCACAGTTCTTCAGCCTAGTAAGAGCTTCTTTGCACCAACCGCTGGCATTTCTTGGGCATCTGCCCATCTCCGAGCTGCTTGTGACTTTTGGACTTGGTCCCCTTGCTCCACAGGTACCTTCAGACAGGAATCTATCGTTGTTGCATTGCTGATTTGTGTTTTCCTTGCATTCTCCCTCTAACACGACTATTTTGTCCTTAGGGGAACTTTGGTGCACTTTGCACTCACTTTTCAGGGTCTTGGGGAGGGTTATTTTTCTAACTCTCACTATTTTCTAATAGTCCCAGCGACCCTCTACAAGGTCACATAGGTTTGGGGTCCATTCGTGGTTCGCATTCCACTTCTGGAGTATATGGTTTGTGTTGCCCCTATTCCTATGTTTCCCCATTGCATCCTATTGTAACTATACATTGTTTGCACTGTTTTCTAAGACGATACTGCATATTTTTGCTATTGTGTATATATATCTTGTGTATATTTCCTATCCTCTCACTGAGGGTACACTCTAAGATACTTTGGCATATTGTCATAAAAATAAAGTACCTTTATTTTTAGTATAACTGTGTATTGTGTTTTCTTATGATATTGTGCATATGACACTAAGTGGTACTGTAGTAGCTTCACACGTCTCCTAGTTCAGCCTAAGCTGCTCTGCTAAGCTACCATTATCTATCAGCCTAAGCTGCTAGACACCCTATACACTAATAAGGGATAACTGGGCCTGGTGCAAGGTGCAAGTACCCCTTGGTACTCACTACAAGCCAGTCCAGCCTCCTACAAATATTAATATTCATTTACTGTACGAGATGTACGAAAATATGTGCATGTTGCGTCATTTTTTCCGACGCATACATGATGGGCGTCATATTTTTGAAACGTACAGGAATGCACATGCTGCTGAGTCAAATCTGAAATATGATGTAACTTATATTTTGCTGTCTAAATCTGTGAAATTTTTGTATACATTCAGATTTGACTCTGCATTCTGTGCACTCATGTACGTGACCAAAATATGACACCCATGCTGTATGCGTAGAATTATGATCAAATCTTTTTGTTACGTCTTCATGTTTTTAACTTGGGGAAGGTGATTTGTCAGGGTCAAACGGGGCAATGTGATACACATTTGTGTTTGGATATGCCACATGTCCATTGTTGTATGTATGGCAGGCATTCACACAGTAATGGTGTGGATACGTTACATAATGTCTTTTCCATATTTGTCAACATATTTGTGGCAATTGCTGATGGCTGTTTGGAAATGATGGATGGGATACCATGATGTATTCCTTCTCCAAATTTGGTCCACACTTATGATGGTGATGCTTTTATCTGGAGTCCTAACAGGGAGTGCAATGGTCACTTACAGTTATTATGGGGCTAACCATGTCCTAGCCTCATTTTGTGTTTGTGCTTTGTGTTCTACTCTTGACATGTAGGCCACACATGTACCTTATGCATGTGTTTGGCTCACAAGTACAGGATTTGTGTATGTTTGTGGGACCGTAGAAGTGGACTTAGGCCCCCAGCACCCTAGGATTTGACCATCCTGATTAGTTACAGTATCCATGGCTTGGCTTAATATTTTATGGGAAACCTGCAGCAGCAGGCTAATGTAAGGCCATATGGTATGTATGACTGTTGACCATTCATTCATCTCATTAGCCCATTAGAAGTTTGCAGTAATGATGATTTTGAGCTGACATGCCTACCATTTCCCAATGACTATGTTTGGAAGACTCTGAGCGTTCCTGATGTTCTGGGGAATATTCTTTAGTGGGTGTCTGTGTCCCTTTCTGCATTAACTGGTTAAGTGGCATGTCACATTCTTCCTGCTAGGTTCAAACTGGGACCCGACTGTGATGGTCTACTTTCAATAATTTGGTTGATTGTATGACATATGTGTACATGTGTGTTGGTATGTGGATCCACTATCACCTGTCTGGGTGTATGTTGTCACTGTGACATCCAGGTCTCCTCCTGAGTTAGTGGCAGCTAATGTTGTCCCAATTGTGTTTTGCTCATATCACCCACTGGAGAGAAGCCATTGATGACATGGTGACGTACACATGGATGGTCCCACCCTGTCTCTGACCACATGTGATGTGACTTTCACATGATCTACTTTTTTTGTCTGGGTGCAAGACTGTCTCAGGTGTTTTGATGTAGCATGTGGATTTGCCACATTTGTACTCATGTGGGCCTCTGTGTATGGCAATGTATCATGTCACATCCTACCCTCTGTGCATACAATTGAAATGTTCTTTTTTGTTGTGATGATTGTTATGGCATTGTTGGTCAAGGAGACCACATTCTTCGTCAGCATTTTATAAGTAAAGGTGCTCAGTAATGCATGGACCAAAGCATGATGTGGTGTTTGATATCTGTGTTTATTTACAATAGTGTAATACAGGTGATTATTATACATTAAGCAAAAAAATTATTTACAAGCTGCTGGCGCCTACGCTGTCCTGCTGCCGTGTTGGGTTGTCCCCCCTCCTGTTGCGGCCCAGCATCCTCCTCTTCGTCATCCTCAGGCATGCCTGGGTCCAGTTCAAGGAGGGGAATGTTCCTCTGGACACATATATTGTGCAATATGGCACAAGTGAGGATGATTTTGCACACCATCTCTGGGGAATAGAGTAGGCTCCCGCCAGTGATGTCAAGGCAGCGGAACCTAGACTTTAGGATCCCAAAGGTCCTCTCCACAATGCTGCGGGTCCTCTTGTGGGCGTCATTGTATGCCCGCTCTGCAGCAGTGATTGGGTTCCCGAATGGTGTCATCACCCAAGGCTGGATGCCATACCCCTGATCAGCTGAAAGAGAAAGAGAATGGATTGAATTAGATGTAGGAGGCAGTGTTGTACGGATCTTTGATGGCTGTAGTTGTCTTGTGTTGTCTGTGACTCTTTTGTGTACTAATGTTCCAACCTATGGTTGTTATTGAAAACTTTGCTTTGATATATTTTCCCTTGGCTGAGCAAGTGTTTGTTGGCTAACCGTTTGTCAGAAGGACTGTTTTTGTTGTTGCAGTAGAGTGTTCCCTCCCTAGCATTGTGACTAGTGATACAGTTGTCTGTGTGTCCTCACTGGGGGTGTGATGTTAGTTCCATGCCGAGTTAAAACGTGAAAGTGTATTTGACACCTTCATGTGTATGAGCCCAGGCCATCCCATACCTTTTGACTGATGCATTGTATTAGTGTACAGGTTATTTTGAGACTTCCAATCTGTAAAGTGACATTTGGCCAACCACACTCATTGATGTCTTCACACTAGGCTGTGGATTAAATTCCAATGTGTGACAGGTTAAATGTTGACTTCTGACACATGGCTAGTGATGTGAGTACCTCAGTGTGTTCCTGGCTAGGTGTTGCTATTGTGGTGTATGTGTTGTTTGTCCTAGAGGGTTTGTGTGCGGTGTGTGTATGGGTTTGTTTTTTGTCCTTACCAACAAGTAGTCCATTGCCATAGCGTCCATCCTGGAAGTGTTGGTTGATGGTGGAGTGACGGAAGATGAATGCGTGATGTACACTCCCAGGATATTTGGCCACGATGTTGGTGATCAGTCCTTGGTGATCGACTATGGCCTGCACGTTGATTGAATGTGTGTGCTTCCTGTTGCGGTAGAGGTGTTCTGAATCAGCAGGTGGCACAAGGCGTACGTGTGTGCAGTCGATTGCACCAAGGACGTGCGGGAAGCCACTGATGGCGTAGAACCCCTGTTTAATTTCCTGCTGCTTCTGCAGTGTGTTAGGGAAGCAGATATGGCGGGGTGTCAGGCGAATGATGGCATCCAGGACTTTAGGCAGGAATGCAGAGAATGATGGTTGGGATATTCCACCAACCAGGGCACCAGTTGTCTGAAAGGAGCCACTTGCCAGCAGGTGTAGTACGGCAAGCAGCTTTGTTTCAGTTGGGATAGTGCGGGGTGTCACTAAAGTGGGGGCCAACTGTTGTTCGATATTTGCCAGCAGCTGCTGAATGGCCTGCCAGTTCAACCGGTACCTCTGGATGATGTCCCGTTCCCTGAGGCCATGCAGGGTTGTTCTTGGGCGGAATATCCTGTCCTGCCTTCTGCGCTGTCTTTGGGGTCCCTGCTGTTGTTGTTGTAGCTGCTGTTGTTGCTGCAGGGCTCTGCGTCTACGTGCACGTTGAAGAAAAAGCACCTCCATAGCTCCCTGTTGCTGCTCTGCTGCTCTGTTGTTTGTTCTGTGTGTTCTGCTTAAGTACAGGTGTGTTTGCCCCATTTTAACGCCTGCCCTGACCCAGGCGTTAAAATTTAACGCTATTCGTGCTTTGCGTCATTTTTTTGCGCCGCCTACGGCCCGGGAGACATTTTTGCCCGGAAGCATAAATACGACGCACCGCTGTATGCGTGGGTTTTTGGACGGGAACGCCTACCCTGCATGTCATTAACGCAGGGCGGGGTGCCGCTTCCAAAAACTCACGCACATAGCGCCATTCCCCTTGTGCGCCGCATCGGGCGTCAGGGTATAAATATGGGGCATCGTTTGCGCTGAATGTGCGTCAAAATTTTTGACGCACATTCAGCGCAACCGGAGTATAAATATGGCCCTAAGGATGCATGTACAGAACCTTAAAAAGTACCCTTTACAGCAAAGTCATTGAAGAAAAAAAACAGTGGTGATTACCTAACTTTAACCGTGGCGAGACCACCACATGTTTGGCCGTGAGAATTATTGGGTCTACTCACGGACTGGAGCACACCAGATGCAGTTGAACTGTGTAGAGTGGAGCAAGTGCATGTAAATCATGAAATACCGCCTGATAGACTGGTCAGCTTTGGCAAATTGGGCCTGTTTGAAAATTACTTTGATGTAACAGTAAAGGTTCTGTACCGCAGCGACACTTGGAAGTATTTCACATCAGGAAGGCCTGTCAAAAACAAGACCGTTTACATTCTACATCATGAAAATCATTTGTATGGTATTTTGAATCCGAAAGGTTTTTAGGCGAGAACTATGTTTGTGTCCACTGCGGGTGCATCTCTGACCAGGGTGCAAAAGTGAGATGCCCATGCTGTAATCTATCCTGTTGCTCCCTGAACTGTCTGATTATACACCAACAAATGGTGGGAGCCATTCTGATTGGGTGCACCCCCAAAGCAGACTGCTCAGGATGCGGCAGGTATATCGCCATTGAGCATGACTGTGTCGGTATGAAATGCCCCCTTTGTAAGGAGCATTTTTCACATGTGTTACATGACTATAGGCCCTCAAGACCAAAACAGAACACTATATTGTGTTTGATATAGAATGTACTCAAGAAAATGTTGTACATGAGCTGAACTACATATTCGCCCAGCATCTAACTTCAGATGACTTCTGGGAGTTTGCAGGACGTTCATGCTGGAACGATTTTCTTAACATGTTCCTGCAAACTAAATTCAAGGGCTATATGCTGATGGCCCATAACACTAGAGCCCAACTCATTCTTGATTTTACAAAATATGATTCACAAAATGGTTCCTGTAGATTTAATCAGGCAGGGTTCCAAAGTATTGTTGCTCACCCCAGTTCCTCTACATAGAAGATTCATAGATACGCAGAATTTTCTGCCCTTGAAATTGAGTATGTTGCCAAAAGCCTTCTGTTTTCCAGGGTCTAAAGTTTATTGCCCACACTTTTGTAACACCTCGGCAAATCAAAATTACTTGGGTCCCATGCCACTGCCCGCCAGCTACAGTGTGGAGTATTTGATGACTGACAAAAAACAGAGGTTTTTTATGGTATCATGAAAATTGTGAAAAGACATTTAATTTTCAAGCTGAGTTGAAAGCTTACTGTAAGGAACATGTATTCATCTTGAGGAAAGCTTGCACCTTCTTCAGGGATGCGGTTGTAAAGATGACCATGCAAGAAAAGGGTTTTTAATCCTGACACCCATGAGATGACGAAAAGCGTTGAGTGCATTGACCCTTTTCAGCATGTGATGCTTGCTTCCATGTGCATGGCTATCTACAAGCACATGTTTTTGCAGCCTGAAAGCATAGCGTTAGTACCGCCCCCACCCCCCCCCCCCCCCCCCCCCCCCCAGACCTCTATAATGGTAAACAAAAACTTTATTCTACACCCTCTATTCAGTGGCTCATGTAAATGTCTGAAAAGGAAAACATATTTATTCAACAAGTTTTACAGGGTGAGGAATACTGCTTGGGGCTGTATTTCCTAGGCATTTACGCTATAATTAATGGCATGCCAAAAGCCTTCGAATACAAAGGCTGCTTTTACTACAGTTGTCCGCAGTGTTACAAGCTCCATGAGCTTAACTCCCTGTTGGGTGCCCTTTTTGAGCACCTGCACCGCTTTACTTTGTTAAAGGCGCAATATGTTGAGAATGGAGGATTTGTTCTGAGATCCCGTTGGGAGCACGACTGGCACAGGTTAAAATCAGATGCAGAACTGTGCTCCTTCACTAGGAATAGGGATTTGCCAGAACCTCTTGAACCCCGCAACGCCTTATTTGGGGGATGTACTAACGCTATAAAACTGTACAAGCACGTGTGGGTGGGAGAGATAAATCCATTACTACGATTTTACCAGCCTGTATCCTTACATCAACAAGATGAAGCTGTACCCCCCCAGGACACTCTCAGATCATATATAGGGACTATAGTACTTTGGGTTGATTAAATGTCCCAAGAGACTTTGGGGCATATTTATACTCCGTTTGCGCCGAATTTGCGTCGTTTTTTTCGACGCAAATTCGGCGCAAAACTAACGCCATATTTATACTTTGGCGTTAGACGCGTCTAGCGCCAAAGTATGACGAATGAGCGTCATTTTTTTGCGTGAACGCCTTCCTTGCGTTAATGAGATGCAAGGTAGGCGTTCCTGTCTAAAAAAATGACTGCGACGCAAATGCGTCGTATTTATACTCCCAGGCAAAAATCACGCCCGGGAGTGGGCGGGGCAAAAAACCCTGCATTTGCGCCTCTTTTTAACGCCTGGGTCAGGGCAGGCGTTAAGGGACCTGTGGGCTCAAAATGAGCCCACAGCTGCCCTCCCATGCCCCCAGGGACCCCCCCTGCCACCCTTGCCCACCCCAGGAGGACACCCAAGGATGGAGGGACCCATCCCAGGGACATTCAGGTAAGTTCAGGTAAGTATAATTTTGTTTTTTTTAAATATTTTTTTTTGGCATAGGGGGGCCTGATTTGTGCCCCCCTACATGCCACAATGCCCAATGACCATGCCCAGGGGACATAAGTCCCCTGGGCATGGCCATTGGGCAAGGGGGCATGACTCCTGTCTTTACTAAGACAGGAGTCATGTAAATGGCGTCTGGGTGGAGGCGATTTTTTTGCCTCAACCTGACTTGCCCCATTTTAAGACGCCCTAACGCCATTTTCCCCAACGCCGGTGCTGCCTGGTGTACGTGGTTTTTTTCCACGCACACAAGGCAGCGCCGGTCTGCTAGCGCCGGCTAACGCCATTCAATAAATACGGCGCCCGCATGGCGCTTCAGAATGGCGTTAGCCGGCGCTAAACTTTTTGACGCTAAACTGCGTTAGCGCAGTTTAGCGTCAAAAAGTATAAATACGGGCCGCTATTTCCCCATCCTGCCGCACAGAATTGAGGTTGAGGGTAAAATCATGTTTACCCTACGTTGAACGTGTGCAGAAAATAAACAGACTACCATGTGCAAACAATCTGATGAACAAAGGACAATCACGGGTACCTGGTGTAGCGTTGATGTGCAATGTGCCCTGGAGAAAGATTACAACCAAGCTGTTTCCTGAGTGTATTAACCTATTTGTCAGAGATAAGCAGGAAGCTTCTGGCTTTCCAGAATGGTGTGTTAACAAGACCACAAAGAAGAAATATATTGATGATTACCATGCTCACATGGGTATACATTTGAGACCAGAAGTCAACCCCTCCAGGTGGCAGCTAGCTAAACGTTGCCTCACTTCTCTATGGGGAAAGTTCACCCTGCAAACAAACTTGTCAAATACCACAATCATCACAGATCCTGACGAGTTGTATAAATATCTTTTTGGCTCGTGTTATGTGTCCAGTTGCGAGTTTATTGACTATGAAACCGCATCTTTGTGCTGGAAGTACACAAAAGAGTATCCAACAACTTCTAACAATATAAACATTTTTACAGCGTTTCACAACAGAGCATGCTCGCTTGCAGCTTTACATCGTCCTGGATTAGCTTCAAAACAGATGCCTGCATCACGATACACACAGTTATTTTTGTAAGGAAACCCTGGGATGAAGATCCTCACTTCAGGGATTATTTTTACCCGCAAGCTTTGTGCTAACGAAGACGTACCCTGCATCAGGAAAAGTACCCCGCATCAGGAAAACCAGAACAGGAGGACGCTCCTTCTACCTCGCCGCCACCACATGGAACACCCTACCTATCCACATCAGACAACCCACCTTCCTCCCCAGCTTCATGAAGGAACGGAAGATATGGCTTTTCTAATCCACCTCCGGTACACGCTACATCCCCTTACCCCCCTGCGCCTTGGGGTGAGTAGCTGCGCTCTATAAACTCTGATTGATTGATTGATAGTCAAGTATGTCTCCTCCAGTCCCAAGACTGATTCATTTCGAACATCTAGAAATGTTATGTGTATGAAAGTGAAAGATATCACCCTAAATGTTAACAATACCATCAACATCAATGTTGACAGTCTGAAAGATCTGGTGAATAATTATTCCACAGAGAGTGACAACCAAAATGATAAAACTACTATGGTCCATCAACCTAGCAGCATCAGGTCCAAAAAACAGCGGGAAATTACAACCACTCCTTTGCATAAAACATTGCGCGTTGCGTCTGATAATAGGGTACTGAGTAAAGACTAGAAAACCCTGCCCTACGGGTATTGAGAGGTATAAAATCTCACATCCAGCTATGGACACCAGACTGCAGCACCTGTTCTTATGTGTAATAGCCAGAACCTCAAATTGCGGTAAAAGCTATTTTATAAAGAGGCTTTTAGAAAATGCTCCCAGTGTTTTAACTCTTTCCCCCCACCAACATACTATGATTTTGTTCATGCTGGAATGATCTGTATAGAGAACTCTCCCAAAAGTTTCTACAAATTAAGGCCCATATTTATGAAAAGTTAGCACTGTGGTAGTGTCGTTTTATTTGATGCTAAAGCAGCGCTAACATAACTCCATATTTATATTTTGACGCTAGACACGTCTAGTGTCAAAATATATGAGTTGGCGTCATTTTTAGGAAGCGCCAACCCACCTTGCATCGAATCGTGACAATGAAATGCAAGTTGGGCGTTCTCTTTCTAAAAACGACACTAGCCCTCCAGCGCCATATTTACCTCCCAATGATAAAACGAAGCGCACCTAGGAGGCGGACCCAAATAATGACGCTAAAGCCGATTAGCATCAAATATTAACACCTGGTCAGACCAGGCAGTAAAGTGAGGTTAGATACATTTCCCACTGGAAACACCATTGAGTCCACCATGGTATCACTATTTTGAGCACATAGATGCCCACCCCAACCCCTAGCATCACCACCACCCACACCACAGGGACACTACAGGTGGAGGGAGCCCATCCCAGGTAAGTTGACGTGTGTAACTGTTGTGTGCCACTGGGGGCCCCTTACATGGGCCCCCTGGCTGGCACTGGGTCTGTTGGGGTTGTCCTGGGGAAACTGGTCCACTGTGGTGGGCATTGGGGTTGTGGTAGTGACTCCTGT
The DNA here is from genome assembly GCF_031143425.1 of Pleurodeles waltl. Taxonomy (NCBI): domain Eukaryota; kingdom Metazoa; phylum Chordata; class Amphibia; order Caudata; family Salamandridae; genus Pleurodeles; species Pleurodeles waltl. The sequence continues at coordinate 1,195,226,867 of NC_090437.1, forward strand.
CTATACTTAGAGAGGAGTAATTTTTTGGCTGCTTGTGCGTCCAAAAATGACGCTAGGCTGACTAGCAGCAGATTTTTTGCCTCTAATCATTCCAGTGTCATTTTTGGCCCACTAGTGCCATTTTTCCTAATGCCTTCCAACCCCAGCTAGCGCCATTTTCTATGACGCTAACCATTCCTTAGTGCCATTGTGCATCTTTTTTTAAATATGGCGCACAGGTGTCGCTAATGAATGGTGTTAGCTCGCGTTACTTACTGTAGAGGTGAATGCTGGGAAATGAAGGGATGTCATTTCCTGTAGAGAAGGATGCTGCTATGAGGAACAGCCAAAGCAGGACACAACACAGGCTTAGAGCGCTAAGCTTAGCTCCTGCTGCAGGTGTGTGCTGGTGGCCACTCAGATATTACTATCAAAGGACTAATCATAGGCATATCTCTTAAAACAAAGGAAAGGGGGACATATGGACCCCCTATCCATAAGTAATCATATAACAGTTATGTGAAGGTGCATAAACAAATAAAAAAAAGAGTCACTGAGGAGAACCAAACTATAGATGTATTCTAAGGGGGAGAAGCATGAAAACTTGAAAGAATGCTCTGAAAAACATGTCTAACTAGGATAGTACTTAACAGCTGAGCTCAGTAGCCAATCCTGGCTGCACCTGAAAGATCTCAATTGTCGCCAGGGCAAGCCCAGGTACATAAGCTTAGTACTTGCAAAGGGGAAACATGGGCGGGCTGTGTCCCATGAACCTCTACTAACCCTACACGGTAAAGCATCGCTTTAGGAATGTAACATTAGCACCTGTTGGGGACCACTTTTCAAATGGATTTCCTTTACGCTTTCTCCCAAGAGAACACTAAAAGAAATATTAAGCATTAATTTATGAGCCAATAAAATACAGAGACTGTGTAAGTCACTATGGTAGATATTAACAGAAATGTGGTGATGACAAATTAACAGAGTAAATATTATAATAACAGACAACATGCTACATTCTATACATTCCCTTCTTAATAAGTCTTAGTTAATAATAATTTGCACTTAAAGCAGGGGTATCCAAGCTTTTCTGCAATTAGAGCTACTGATGTTCAATGAAAATCATCCTGAGCTATTAATATTACTCTTGTAGCAGTGACCAGATCAGGCAAGACTACATTAGTGGCCACACTGTATAAGCTTACTAGCAGTAATTATCAGCCAGGTTTGTCACCCGTAATGTAAACAAGCATTGGCAAAGCCAATAGGTCTCGCTTACATGAGATCTATTGGCTTTGTCAATGTGTTCTAGCCATGTTGTACAACAGTGTACTGCTGGACAGCATGGCTGAAAAAAGAAGAGGAAACCGGTATGACGCGAAGTGATACATGTGAAAGAAGCATTGCCTTACTGACCACATTGTTCACTCAAATCTCTCTCCATGCAATCATCAAGCAAAACACTAAGCAACACATACCTGCACCCATGCATAGAGAAGATGGGCAGAGAAGCAGCAGCACAAAGCTTCCTGCGTGAACACAGAATAGATACAGCACATGCAGCAGACTGAAGTGCCCCTCACTCATAGAATAAGTACAATAGACTGTGTCCTGTATGTACATCCACAGACACACCATTTATTGCACAAGTAGCGGAACACACATACAAAGAGAAGACACACAACACAGGAATATTGGAATGGATGTGGTGGTAACATGGTGGTCTCTTTGAATAGCTTCTGAAGCTTTCCTCGATCCTGGAAGTACATCTACCATTAGGTCTCAGGGTAATACAGGCTACCTAAGAAAAGGAATGCCTACCAGAATGTGCGAGCATTCAATGTGACTTTAATAATAATATATTTGAAGAGTGCCCCTTATTAAAGTGCCTGCTTGAAATAGAGGATGAAGAACAGAAGCATTTAGCTAGGTGCAAAATGAACAACACAGCCTGATTCTCTCCCCTGAATCTCCCTTCACTCCCTGTCAAACATTAAAGAAGGTTAAAAGCAGAATAGAAACTACGCTGAGTGGAAGCTTTGCAAAGGAGATAAGTCACATAAAGGACTGTGAGCCGTTCAAAAGAGGGGAATCTGGGTGCGAATGAATTGACCACAGAGCAGTGGTTCATCAGGACGATGGCAAGGGGTCAAGGCAACATCGTCATCTTCCGGCATGGGGCAACCATTTTAGTTGTAAGGCTACCGCTACTAGAAGAAAGAACTCCTAAGATAAATATTCACTGTGTACCTGCTGCCAGCACTGGAAGTGGCAACAGGTCTATTTAAATCTCATTTAGCTTGCCGCAGCCTTTGGTATGGTGTCTTTGAAATCATGCACACTAGGACTGTTGCAGTTCTGGGTGGTCTCTAGATAGGAATTAAGTACGTTGATGGGAGTTGTTAACGTGTGGTTATGAAAGTTATGACACAATGTGTGCAGAGCATATTAGTAAGTTGAAGAATAAAGATGTCTGTTATAAAGCTGTGTGTGTGGCAAATTCATTTGTATGCTCCCAGACTGAGAAGGACACTACAACTGGTGACAAGCAGGGGATACGTGTCCCAAAGATACAAAGCTACTCTCCATGAGAGTTTGCAGAGGAGCAGCAAACTGTTCTTATATGCCACATCTGCCCCAAATCAATGCAAAGCGGTTTGCGATTGGCTTATATGGGTTCAAAGTCATACTCCAGCCCATATAAAGCGACTGAAGATGTTGAAGGGCCTGCAGTGAAGCACATTTGAGAAGCCCACCAAAACCCATTGGTAAGGCTGAAAGACGAGATACAGCACTGCACCATAACTCACAGCCATCATCAATGCCAAGCAAGTGCTAAAGGGAGTGACAACCAAGTGCTAAAACAGAAACGTACTAACCGGCACAAGCGAGTGAAGTGCTAGATGACCTCAAAAATCTGACGCGACAACTAGGCCCCAAGAAACGGGGTGTTGTGTGAAGAGGTTGCCAGTCCTGCTGTGCAAGAAGAACGTTGCCTGAACAGCACAGGCTATCAATGGCAACAGAAGGGAGTGCAAAGTATGGCACAGCTACATTCCTGAAGCCACCACCTTTGTTTGATATAGAAAAGAAACAGAAAATTGGTGCCACGTGGAATGCGTAAATCGAACCGTTCAATGACTTAATAGATGCATTAGGAGAAGAAGACAATAAGAAAATTCTTAAATATTTGAAAAACCTTGCCGGTCATGGAGTGAAAGAAGTGCTAAAGAAAGCCTCACAATGGTGCAAAATCAAAAAATGGTGTTGGATGCCAAGTTCAATCCACTGCCAAATGTCGACTACATGAGGTATATCTTCAACCAAGCACGACAAGCTGTTGAAACGATGGATGAATTTGTTGAGAGACTTCACGCACTTCTCAAACACTGTAAGGTCTGTGACTTTAATGATGAAGAAGCCACTCAGATTCCTTCTGAAGAAGCATGTTCAGATAGCCACTCAGATTAGAGAAAATGCTAATGGCTGCAAGGGCAGAAGAATGAGCAGATCGACAAGCTGCTCGTATGGAAGTAGGAACAGCACATAGTGAATTAGCATTGATCATAAAAACCGAAAAAAAAGCACAAAATAGATGCACACAAGTTGACATTTCTGAAGAAGAAAAAGTTATGCTTCTGATGTAGCTTTTAATTACCCCATGAAGGCAAATGTCCAGTCATAGGACAGACATGCAAAGGTTGCGAGAAAGAAAACCACTTCATAATAATCTGCAAAGTGAAAGAGAAACCAAATGCATCACACAAAGAAGAGAAAAGTGACACCGAAAGGCTCTAGAATCATTCTTGCCATGCCCACAAGACCAAAAGGCAACATCAACGACGAGTAGAAACCAAGCACAGTTGATCATTATCAAGCACTAGTGAAGAAGATGAATGTGCATTGATGATATCTACTAAGGATTGACATACAAATGTATGATTAGCTGCTTGTAAAGAAGATCAAAAGTCCACAAAGAATCACCAAACGATGCATCAATATTAATTTAAACACTGTCCTAAAATTACATTAAAGGTGAACGGTTGACCTATATTCTTCATTATAGACAGTGGTGCATTGATTAACATCATGCCAGTTGAAAGGTTTAACAGCCTGTCTCCTGGGCCACAGCTTACTCCATCAAACACAAAGGTAAACATGTGGGCTACTTCTAAACCGTTCTAGAGTCAAGGGTCATTTACAGCAACCTTGCCACATAAAACAATGCAAGTGAAAGCGCCAATTCATATCCTTCAGGGAACTTCACCTAGTGCATGCCTACATAGCTTTGCTACCGCTGCTGACATGGGGCTGATATCTCTCAGCCACAACATCCATGCTCAAGCTAAAATTGTGAGTCTATTCCTGTTGTTGCTTCATGGCTTAGGAAGACTCAAGAAAATGAAAGTGCAACATCATATTAATAAGGACATTCACCCTGTTACCCAACAGCACCGCAGAGTTGCTTTTCACTTACAAACAGCAGTTGAGAAAGAACTAGAAACACTGTTGGAAGCATGACATCATTGAACGTTCTACCAGTCCTACATCATGGGTTTCGTCCATAGTTGTGGTGCCACAAAAAGGACAGTGGAGGTGCAATGTGCATTTGTGTTGATATGCACCAGGCCAACAAAGCGATCAAGAGAAAAAGACATCATGGTCCCCACATAGCAGACATGATCATGTAGCTGAATGGAGCCAAAATCTTCTGCTGTCTTGACCTGAACAAAGGATCCTGATCTGGATAAGGTGCAAGCACTGTCATCTACCTGCCCCCCACAGGTTGTAACCATGCTCAAATCCTTCTTAGGCCAGTTATTGATCAAGGTACAATTGCAATTTTGCTACATGGAGTGCCCCATTGAGAGACTTAACAAAGCAGAATGTCCCAGTTCAGTGGTCCACTGAATGCAGTCACAGTTTCAAAGAATGAAAACATGCGATTAAGAATGCAACTGAAATGGCCTATTTTGACCCTAAGTTACATACTAAGATCACAGTAGATGAATCCTCGCTGAACACAATGGCCATTAAAATGCCTAGAACACATTGTGGCCTATGCCAGTAGAAGCCTGTCTGAAACAGAACATGCCTATTGTCAGCCGGAGGAGGAGACGTCTGGCCACAGTGTGGGCCTGTGAACATTTTCATGTGTTTTTATATGGGAAACGTTTCACTATCATCACAGACCACCAAGTGCTGCTCACTATCTTTGGGGACCCAAAAGGTAAGATGCCCCCTTGCATTGAGAGGTGGGAGCTGTGACTGCAAGAGTATGACTGCGTGATTGTATACAAGGCAGTGAATAACAAAAACTTTGCAGATTACTTTTCATGAGTGCCACCGTTCGACATCCACAGTGACTGAAGAGTATCTTAACTTCATTGTGAGGTCCAGCATGCCAGCAGCTATACTGAACAGATTATTGGTGCCACCAAAGTAGATAAAGACATGTTCATCCTCAAAGCCCTCATTACCATGCATTCTTAGAAGGCAAGTATTCGACCTTTTGCTGATAATTTTGAATTCCAAAATTTAAAAAATGATCAAGATGAGTTATCCGTCACCCAAGAGTGTATCATATTGAGAGGCTCAAGATTTGTCATTCCTAAGAGCCTGAGACAGCACGTCATGGAGCTAGTCCATGAAGGACATTGTGACATAGCAGCCACCAAAAAACCCTAAGAGACCATGTGGTTTTCTTGACTAGATGAACATGTTGAAAGAGCTAAAAGCATGCCACCTTTGTAACTGTTTATCCCCCAAGGATGCACAACATCCATTGACAATGTCTGACCTTCCTGAGCATGCCTGGGAGAGATTTGTAGTTGATTTCTTTGGGCCTCTAGAAAATGGACATCATCTCATGGTAGTCATTGATGAATACTCATGTTTTCCTTCGCTTCCTTTGCTGGAAGGCCTGTCATAGACAATCCATGAGAAAGTCATTGAGTGGCTTGATGACATCTTTGCAGTGTGGGGCATCCCTGCTATTTTACAATCTGACAATGCCAATGTCAAAAGCAAAGCTTTCAAGGATTTCCTTCATTTCAATTTCAAGCATCAAAAGAGTACACCTCTCTGGCCCAAAGCCAATAGTGTTGTTGAATTATTCATGGGCACACCCAAGAGGGTAATTCAGTGAGCGTCAATGGAAGAAATCTATCTAAACCAAGTCCTGTACCCAGCCTTTTGTGCCTATCGATCAACTCCTCACTCCACAAATGGCCCTGCCACCTTGCTATTTTGGGAGAGCCATCAGAATCAAACTACCACTATGAACATTGGACGGATAGATGAATGCCGATAAGGTTCATGTTATACATACTTCTCAAAAGTGCAAAATGAAAACACATGACGAACACTGCCAACGCATCCAGGAAACAGTCTTTGAGAAAGGGGGCTGGGTGCTGGTCTAACAGAAAAGGAAAACAGATACTCTGTTTGCTGTCGACCCTTTGAGGGTCATGAGGTGCAAAGGACACATGGTGACAGCACATTGTCCTGGAAAATCCATCATGCAGGACTCATCACACTTTAAACACCTAGCTCAATGTTTGCCAGCTCCTGAGATCACAAGCAAAGTGACCCCGCTTGAATGTCCAAATAGCACATCTGAGCCTATGTCATCAATGCATAATGAAGGTGCATCTCAACTACCTTACAATCTGGCAGACCAGTGCTAGTGCCTTGGCGACTCACTGAGGAAATATGATGCAAATGTTTTTTGTACTTTTTATTTAACAAAGGGGGGGGGATGTAGTGTTTTTGATATAACGGACTCTAGACAGAAATTACTTAATATGATGGGAGGTTATGAAAGTTATGCAATGCATGCAGATCGCAGGTGGGAGGGTTTTAGGTTTTAGGGGCGGGGTGTGTGGGTCGCAGTAATTTTAGGGACCTGGGTGGAGGGTTGTGGTGGTTTTAGGGGTGGTAGGTCACAGTGATTCTAGGGGCGGGGGTTGCGGTTATTTTAGGGGCAGGGGCGGGTAGGGGGTTGGTTTTAGGTTTTAGGGGCAGGGGTGGGGGCTGTGGTAATTTTAGGAGTGGGTGGTTTTAGATTTTAGGGGCGAAGGAGGGGGATTGTGGTTATTTTAGGGGCAGGGTGGGGGTTTAGGTTTTAGGGGCGGGGTGGGGGGTTGCAGTAATTTTAGGGACCGGGGCGGGGGTTTGGAGTGGTTTTAGGGGCTGGGGTGGTAGGTCACAGTAATTTTAGGGGCGGGTGGGGAGTTGGGGTAGTTTAGGTTTTAGGGGTGGAGAGTCGGGTAGTTTTAGGGGTGGGGACAGAGAGTTGCTGAAGTTTTAGGGGCGAGGTGTGGGGTTGGTAGTTTAGGTTTTAGGAGCGGGGTAGGGGTTGGGGTGGTTTTAGGTTTTGGGGTGGGGGTTGCGGTAGTTTTAGGGATGCGGGTGGGGTGTTCTGGTAGTTTAGGTTTTAGGGGCGGGGTGGGGGCAGGGGTAGTTTTAGGTTTTAGGGGAGGGGTGGGGTTGCAGTAGTTTAGGTTTTAGGGGCGGGGTGGGGGGTTGGGGTAGTTTAGGTTTTAGAGGTGGGGTGGGGGTTGGGGTAGTTTTAGGTTTTAGGGGACGGGTGGGTCGCAGTAGTTTTAGGGGCAGGGGTTGGGGTAGTTTAGGTTTTAGGGGTGGGGGTTGGGGTGGTTTTAGGGGTGGGGGATTGTGGTAATTTTAGGGGCAGGGTGGGGGTTGTGGTAATTTTAGAGGCAGGTGGGGGGTTGGGGTGGTTTTAGGGGCAGGGGTGGAGGTTGCAGTTATTTTAGGGGCAGGGGCGGGGTAGGGGGTTGGTTTTAGGTTTTAGGGGCAGGGGTGGAGGTTGTGGTAATTTTAGGGGTGGGGTGGTTTTAGATTTTAGGGGTGAAGGAGGGGGATTGTGGTTATTTTAGGGGCAGGGTGGGGGGGGTTTAGGTTTTAGGGGCGGGGTGGGGGGTAGCAGTAATTTTAGGGACCGGGGCGGGGGTTTGGAGTGGTTTTAGGGGGAGTTGGGGTAGTTTAGGTTTTAGGGGTGGAGAGTCGGGGTAGTTTTAGGTGTGGGGATGGAGAGTTGCTGTAGTTTTAGGGGCGGGTGTGGGGTTGGTAGTTTAGGTTTTAGGAGCAGGGTAGGGGCTGGGGTGGTTTTAGGTTTTGGGGTGGGGGTTGCAGTAGTTTTAGGGACGCGGGTGGGGTGTTCTGGTAGTTTAGATTTTAGGTGCGGGGTGAGGGATCGGGGTAGTTTTACGGGCGGGGTGGGGTAGTTTAGGTTTTAGGGGTGGGGTGGGGGGACGGGGCAGTTTTAGGGGCAGGGGTGGGGGTCGTGGTAGTTTTAGGGGCAGGGGTGGGGGGTTGTGGTAGTTTAGGTTTTAGGGGCGGGGCAGTTTAGGATTTAGGGGCGGGGTGGGGGGTTGGGGTAGTTTTAGGTTTTAGGGGCAGGGTGGGTCGCTGTAGTTTTAGGGGCTCGGTGGGGTGCCAGGGGGGGTCGCATGCTGGAAGCATGCATGCCATTCCACGCATGCCCTTACCAGGAATGTCTTTACAATGAAAAATCATGGTAAAGGCATTACTGGTAACAAAACAGTCGCTGTTCTGACCACTTTGTTCAGGCATGCGTTGTTCCGATGTAGATTCTGTGTAATTCAACCGATGCTCAAGTAAATTGCTCCAATTACCTTTGGGTCGAGTTTGAGCTATATAAAATGTAAAAAACATAAAAAGCAAGGTGGCAGGGAGGGCACAAATGACGAGACAAGCGGAGGATAGGTGAAAGCGACAATTGACAAGCAACCAGAGGTAAAATAAGAAGAAAAAAAAAGAAAACTGAAAAATAAAGAAAATAGTACCTGAATCACAGCGCAAGCAGTGAGTAGCCAGCAGAAGCACACTAATCAAATTGAATCAATCTGTTCTTGGTCCATGCTCCAAATGAGGAACAGGAAGTGACACTGATAAGTGATGGCCAATTAGCAGGCAGCATCTGAGTGACTATTTAACCAATGAATGGTAAGCAATGGGCAGCCTCCAAGCCCCTTATTGTAAGCAATATCTCTCACAGTGAATGCGCTATCAGCAGGCGAGACCTAAAAAGGCTGTACAAATTTGCAACAGGTTATATGGGTAATACATAATAGCTACAGCTGCAATGACCCTGGTACTTAGGTAATATTGTTTGCAATATGCCTCCCTAACGTCACGATTTATCATTCAAATATCAACTTCAAATATATTTTGGAAATTCATCCATTTTTAGCCAAACATCAGCTTATGAATTCTGGAAATACACACAGTTTTGTTTCCAATACAAACTTTTCAATTTAGTATACTCTGGTATACTTATTATTTCAACCAAGCAAATGTTTCTAATTTATTAGGCTGGAATGCACACTGGAGAGCTACTTACAGGTAGCTGGTGAGGTACCCCTTGGAGAAACCTGGACTAAATCCTTGATCTTAAGTATCGCCTTAAAATACTTCACTGTATCAAGAAAGTTTTCGTTAACTCCTGGAGATTCTTTGAGTTCCTGTCTCCAGCATAAGGGTCCTGCTGCAGCAACTAAGTATTTTGATTGCCTAGCAAGGAAAGCTCTGAAATACAAGGAACGTATACTCCATGCGAGATGGCTGACGGATTTGCAAGTCTTGAGTGGCATTCTGGGACATGTAGTCTATCTCCACTTGTATGTTTTGTGCAGTGTGAACACAGCAGACACGAAGACTCACACAAAGAGGTGCGCTTATTATGGATGCAGCACTGCCCTTTTCTGCTGTAGAAGGCTCAAGCACCCAAAAAGTTCTCAAGAGTGCCTCTCCACTCCCACCCGGCGTAAACAGATAAGTCCAGGCCACGGATCATATTCTTTGCTCCCATTGTACATGCGGCGAAATCCTTCCTCTGCTTTACTGAAACAACTCAAAGGTGACCTACACTAGACTACAAGGATAGTGCTTGTGCTGTGGCACACAACATCCCAGTAACACATCCCTCATCTGCTCCAACATAGTACAGTTGTAATTTAGGAACTACAAGATTCATGCAGGTGAAGCGCAGATCTCAGTTGCAAGTAGTCAGCACTCCAAACTTTTTTAAAGCTAATGTACCCTAAATCTTCCTCGCTCTGCAGTTTCCTCGTCCCTAAGATAAATATCTAAAATTAATTTGCTAGGAAAATGTTTGTCCTTTGAAACAAATTACTTATAATTTCAAAACACAAAAAACTTCAGCACCAAAACTTTCTTACTAATCCACACCCTAGAAATACGCAAAGGCTTCTCTGACAGTCCTCCAGTGGTTCTCATGCTACCCAGCCAACCGCAACCACCTTGTACAGACAGGAGACAGAAGATCCCAGAAACTCTCAGTCTTCTGTGGAGTACCACAGAGCTCTTTCACTCTGCCATCTTCAACCTCTACCCTCAGAGCCATCCTTATGGGTAACAACAAAAATCCATCAGTATTCCGACGGCACCAAATCTCCACTACCATTCAGCTACTTTCCTCGACCTAATACAGAAATCAATGTCAGGTACCACTCTAATACTCAACTTAACAGGCTGTATTCCTCTTTTTGGCAATGCTTCAACACACAGCAGGTTCATACCTGGCTGTCAACATGAACCCAGGATGTTTCGCTCCCCAGCATACAAAGAGGGCTAAATCATGTGGCTTCACCATTGACAGAGTCCTCACTTGAAAAAAAAAACATCACTAGAACAACCCAGAAAGCATGATACAGAGTTGTCACTCACAAAGAAAACATGTTCTTTCACAAACCAGTGTCAGAACAAGTCAATCTCTTCTCCTCACCCACCTCCGTGGAGGCAATGCTGTCTTCAACAGTCTCTCATATTGACACCCCATACCATCCTACACAAAGAAGCACGCCTCACTAAGGGCAGGAGGACTTCCATCACATCACCTCTATGCTCAAGGAACTACAATGTCTTTCCCCATCAGGCCTGAATCATCTTCAAGACCAGCTTACAAGGCGCTCAGGAATGCTACCTGGTCACCTCAGGTGAACTACTCCACAACAGGAGCCAGGGCATCACAAGACATAGGATTAGGAATTGCACGTAGCAAAAAATAGAAAGAAGGCCTTCTTCATATATGCCTCCAGGATGTGAAACAACATCCTCCACTTGCATCAGAAATGCCACAACCCTACTGCAATTCCAAAAAAGTGAAGATTCATATTTTTAAGGAGCATTACACAACGTTCCCCACACAGTAAAGCCCACCAGCTATCTTCCTCCTGTAAATAATCTGTAAGGTCTACTTGGGCCTTCACACGTTTTTCAGTATTAGATACCATGCCAGCTAGATTTGCACTATACAAATGCATTTACATACATTTGTGTGACATTTCATATAAGAGCATAATGACAATACCCAATTACAGCATACTTAGCAATGAAGATCCCATAACAGGATGTGATTTTGTCTAAAACATTACGGCCCTCATTATGAGTCTGGCGGTGAAGACTACCATATTAAGAGTGTGGCGGTTTGGCCAAACTGCCACTTTCCCATTCCTACCGCCAGGGCGGTCGGACCGCGGGCCAGAGATAATCATCTCCGACCCAGCGGTCCACCGAAGACGTTTTCACTGCCGTTAGCACCCCATCACCAAAACACCACCATGCAGTTTTTCAAATTGAACTACGGCGGGTGGTGTTTTGTTGGCGTGGCGGTGTCGGCAATACAAACCGCCACTAGACCGCCGACCACCAGAATGACTGCTGGTGGTTTTCTGCTTGGAAAATAGCGGAAAGCCAACAGCTGTCGTAATATGGCGGTCTGAGGAACACAGTGCTGGAGGTCTTTTGGCTTGCAGAACAGTGGTTGGCGGTCTTCCCCGCTGAACTCATAATGAACACATATATGGCTCAAAAAGGCCTCCACTCGAATGTGAATACACAAAGTTCCCGTCGTATAAAGTAGCTTGAAAGCCTTCATTATGGATTTATTGGTCATATTTCAAAAACAGGGAGCATAAATACATTTCTTGGTATTTAGGGAAAACATTTTTTATCATAGTTGCAGTCTTCTTTATTAGCTAATGTTTTTTCAGATATCAAACCCAATTTGTCAGCCTCTACATCAGGGGTCTTCAAACTGGGGGGGCATTAAGTGATCCCGGTGTCGCCAGGCTTTGGCCAAAAGAAGTATTATGCAGATAAATGAGCTTTGTTGTAAGCAGAAAAAATTCTTGCATTTTTAAAAAGGTAGCATGTCTTAAATGCAATGTTTAAATAAGTCTAGACATGTTTAAACATTGACAATCTTAATAGAATAATTGTGAAAAATTCAGAGGGGGCCTCCGATTTTTTTTTTTTTTTTTACTGGGGGTCACAGCATTAAAACGTTTGAAAACCACTGCTGTACATTGAGGATCCTCAGCTAAACTGTAAGCCAGAGCTTTCAATTCCTCTGTGACGATGGTCTATAAACATTTTTAGCACCTTCTCTAAGGTTTGCTTGAAGTCAGAAGTGGACTCAGGAAAGAAGGGAGTGGAGCTATAAAGGGATATAGGGGAAGGAATTGTTTTGGTTTAATTTACAACTTGATAATCAAGCAGCCTCCATATAAAACTGACAACTGGCTGAAACAGTATTTCCAGAGGAGTGTCCAGAAGGGACATCGCTAAAACTAAAATCACCCTAATCTGCCTTTACCTCTACCCATCCTAGTCTAAAATCCACTCTAAAATCACCCTTACGTCATGTTACCTCTTTACACACCTAAACCTAAAAGCACCCTTACTACCCTCAACCTGTACCCACCCCCACACACCAAAATCATCCTTAACTGCCTCTATCTGTAGCCGAACCTGAAACACTTTTTAGCACATACCATCAAAAGTATGTCACTTAAAAAATACTGTGTGATAAAGGTACACATACTTACCTGCGCGACAAAGGCTGTTTTTGCAGTTTTGTCTAGCACTAAGACATTAAGCCATATAAACTGCCTGTGGTACGACTGAAACCAAGAGTCACCCTTTTATAGCACAACTAAGGACATTAAAGTGGGCAATAACTATAGGTGAAGATATAACAAGGCTACGATTACCAACTGCTGTGCAGCAAAGGGTCCAAAATTAAGAAAGTAATGGCTGAATACCTGTCCCTGATTCACACACCTACCATCCCAGTACAGCAGATTATGGAGCTGGACATGCCACTAGATTCAGGGTTGGTAAGCAGTGGGCCTGAATAAAGCACCAGTCCGCATTAGGTGTACAGCATCTTTTTTTTTTTTTTAAACAAGTTGTTTTTATTAGTTTCATTGCAGAAAGACATACCATTACTGTATTAATATAATTAAGATTTAAATGTTTTTGATTGCCAAGTATTCATAACATACAGCGTTATAGACGGGTACCAGTGGATTATGGAGATGTTTTTCGCCAGGGGTTCTGAGTGACAGCAGATAGACAAGAGAGCGAAGCTAGAGTTTCTATGATGGCACTGAGAACCCCGAGGTGAAAAATACTTTTTATCCATCTATAATTATTATATGTTATGTATTGGCCCCAAAATCATCTATGGAGGGCAGAGGAGTAATGGAGGAGCCATACAAAACCTGGCCTCTCTTCACTGGCTCCAATGTGAAAAAAATACATTACCTGCCATTCTTAACCAGCCCCATCACCTTCCCTGCTTTCTGTTTGCATTCAGCACAGACAACAGTGCTGCACTGACAGCCTGTCACAGAGCTCTGTCAGCCTGGCTGTAAAGGCCTTACAGCGGGTAATGAGTTTTGTTATCAATTGTTACTACCTCATGGCAGTGAGTTACTAGATTTTAGAATCTGGTGTAACCTGATAGAGGCTTCCTATGGAAGCTGTGTCTCACAATGGAAGTAAGAAAATGAATGCCTGAAAATTTAATGTATTACCTTCCCACCCAAACTAGGAAAAACGTAGCGTCACATTTATTACTTCATACTCAACTTCTATGACAATAAAAGAGTTGAAGGTGTCAAGTCTGCAACTACATTTGCAGCAGAAATGATAATTTTGCCTGGTTTGGAATGTTGAGTCATGTAGAGTGGGTGATGTCATTAAGATGGAGTGTCCCATCCCTGCCAGTTGGAGCTGATGGCTACAGCTCGGGGCGGAGCTTGTAACATCCCAGCTCCTCAAGAGGTTCCCTTACTTGTAACTTGTTCTTTAAAGTATCTGCTTTCTGAGTCTCCTTACCTCTTGCAACAATGGCGATGAGGTGGACTAGAGGTGAAATTGAAACAATGAGATAAAGTGACAAGGACATAAAAAAAGGAGACAAGAGAGAAAACAAAAAAAAATAAGAGAATTGAAGAAAAAAGGACAGTGCTGCTACTTAAAGGTGAAGACTCCACCATCCCACCCGGCGGCTCAGATATTACAAGAGTAGCGCTGTGGAGAAGTGAGTCCAGCCAACAATGAACAAGTGTGATCTGCTCAAGAAGTTCTGACATGTCAAAACACATGTTTTCATAGGAGTACAATGAGAGGAAGACATTCAGCACGCATATGGTCAGTAGTAAAAGGCAGTAAGGAGAAATGCTGATAAGGTACCGCAGAAATAGGGTGCTATGACGAGAGAAGTTCAGAAGAGCTTTTATGAGAGTCAGCTGTCTGGGGACATTCTGAAACCTTCCCTGGGAATGTATTCCACCCATTGCTTACCATTGGCTTTGTGTCTTGTAACTCACATTTGCTGGCTATATTTGTTTTAGGCTGTCCATCTCGAATTTGTCCCTTTTCTTGCCCAACCCCTATTTAATGTAGACTTCCACCAGTGCTCAATTTCTGTTAACAGGCCTTTTAAATCTTGTTTTTATCTTGTCACATTTGCTGTGCATTCAAAGACAGAGGTCAAATTTCAGGCTCTATATCCCAGAGAGCTTGGTGTTTACTTTTCTTCCTCTGACTTCAAAGTCAGAGTACTTATGTGATGGTCATGCTGGCTATTGGCGATGTGCTTGACGAAGGCTGTAAGATCTTTTTTTTTTTTCCAAGCATGCAACACAATTTAAATGTCTCTAAATGAACTGTGTGTATATTTTAGAATTAGAAAAGCACAAGTGATGCACGTTTTAGGTATTTCTGAAGTGTGGCGGAAACAAATATTTTAATATTAACAAAACAAATCAATGCACCAGGTGATGACATTTCACACATTATTGTGTGTGTGCTGTACACTGTCATCAGTAAAACTGCAGGTCTGTGCAAATGTATTTGTGATTTCCATTGAAGATGTGTTGTCTGTAAAAGCAGCATTCTGCCACTCCATGCATACTTAACTTTACCCCACTCAACACCACTGCAGTCTACTCTGCGCCACTCTATACCACTTCACGCTACGCCTCTCTACTCTACACCAATGCCCTGTACCTCACACTAAGCTACTATGGACCACTGCACTCTTTCCCATTGCATTCTACACCTCTCCAATCTGTGCCACTCTACTCGGCAACACTGCACCCTATGCCACTGCACTCTATGCCATGCACTCTACTCTGTAACACTCAACGCCAGTGCACCATATGCCACTCTAATCTACTCTGCTGTCTGTGCCATGCTACTCTACCGTTCACCACTCTGCTCTGAAACAAGTTAGTCTATGCCACTCCACTGTGAGCCACTCCATTCTGCTCTACACCACTGCACTCTACACCACTTTACTCAAAATCAAAGCACTCTTCTCCACTGCACTGTACACCAACTACTCTGTGCCACTACACTCTTTGCCACTATGCACCACTCTGCTTCACGATGCCACTGCACTCTACGCCACTATACTCTACTCTGCAAAACTTTACACCACTGCACTATATGCCATTGTACTCTGTCACTCCACTCTACGCCCCTCTATTATACTGTGTATCACTGTACTCTATGCCACTGTTCTCTACACTACCCTGCTCCACTCTATGCCCCTGCACTCCATGCCAATGGACTCGCCACTGTATTATTCACCACTGCACTGTACAACAGTCTACACTGCACCACTGCACTCCACTCTGCACCATGCCAATTCACTCTATGCCAATGTACTCTGCTACACTGCACTCTGCCATTGTACTCTATGCAACTCTTAGATTCACCACTACACTCTATGCCACAGCATTCTGCTCTGCACCACTGTACTCTATGCCACTCTACGCCAATGCATTGTGTACCACCACACTCTATGTCACCCTACTCTGAATTGCTCCACTCACTCTATGCACCGCATTCTACTTCACAGAACTCTACTCTATTGTACTCTACACCACTGCACTCAACGCCAATGTACGTTACACTACTTTATTCAAAACCAATACATTCTAAGGCACTGCACTCTACGCCAGCCTACTCTGCACCACTGCACTGTACACCAATATAGTCTACACTGCAACACTCTACTTCAAGTCACTGAAATCTACAGCACTCTACTCCACACCTTTGCACTTTACATTACTTTATTCTGGATCAGTAAACTCTACTGCACTCTACACCAATGCACTCTACAACTCTACAACTCTACTTTATGTCATTGAACTCTACTCCACAATATTGTATTCTATGTCACTTTACTCTGCACCACTCTACTCCACTGCACTTTACCTCAATGGACTCTACAACCCTCTACTCTGTAACTCTACTCTCCACCTCTGCACTCTATGCTACTGCACTCTACTGTGCACCACTGCACTCAATGACACTGCACTGTATGCCACTTCACTGTATGCCTCTCTAGGGTTCTCTGCACTAATTTTCACTATGCCAGTGCATTCTACCCCACTCTACTATGCAGTACTAGACTCTTCGCCACTGCACTCTACACCACTCCAGTCCAGGCCACTCCACTCTGCACACTCCAATCTATGTCACTCTACTCTGCAGCACTGCATTCTACGCCAATGTACTCTACGCCACTACTTTATTCCACTTCACTCCACTCTACTCTGAAACAATCTACTCTTTGCCATTGCACTGCACGCCACCCCACACCACTGCACTCTACTCTGCACCACTCTATGCCATCACTCTATATCACTGCACTCTAGCCTGCACCACTTCACTCTACTCTGAAACAATCTACTCTACTCCACAAGCATCTACGCCAACTACTTTGCACCACAGCACTGTGTGCCACTATACTCAAAAAACACTCTACCCCACTGCACGCTTTGCCCCTGCACTCTAAGCAGCGCCACTTTACACCACTCTACTCTGCACTGCTCTATGCCACTCTACTCTAAATCACTGCACTTTATGCCAATGCACACACCACTTTACTCAAACCAATCCACTCTATGCCAACTATGCGAACACTGCACTGTGCCACTATATTCTATTCCATTGCACACTAAGCCACTTTACACCATTGTGCTCTACGTCACTGCACTCTACTTTCTATTCTACACCACTGCTCTCTGCACCACTTTACTGTATGCCACTGCACTCTGACACTACGCCACTAGTCCACATTACTCCACGCCACTCTAATCTATTCTGTACCACTGCACTTTACACCATTGCACTCTACCCTGCACCGCTTCACTCTACTGTAATCTACTCTGAAACAATATACTCTACACCACTGCACTGTCACTACAATCTACTTTGCACCATTTTTGTGTATGCCACTGCACATTAATCTATGTCACTACACTCAACGCCAGTGCACTTCTACTCCACTTTACTGAAAACCAAGGCACTCCACCACTTCTCTCTCTGCCACTCTACTTCATTCTAGGACACTCCACTCTATGATACTCCACTCTATGATGCTCTACTCCATTAAACTCTACTCCACCGACACTCTATTCCACAACACATTACTCAACTCTATGCCACTACTACATTCTACGATGCTCTCCGCAATTCCCTCTATTCCACTCTATTCTATGATATACTACTCCACTCTATTCCACTCCACTGCTCCACTCAATGACACTCCACTCTGACACTCTATACCACGTGACTCTGCAACACTCTACTCCACTCTATTCCATTCCACTCTCCTGCACTACTCTATTCTACAATAGTCTACTGCACTCTATGCCACTTTACTCTACAACACTCTATGCAACTCCCTATTCGCCGCTCTACTCTACACCAGTCCACGACACTCTATGCCACTCCTCTCTACAGCACTCTGACACTCTACTCAAACATACACCACTCTATGACACTCTTCTCCCTCCACAACACTCCAGAACAGTCTACAACCCTCCACACCACTCAGCTCTACTCTACATAACTTCACACCATTCCATAACACTCTACTCTACTTCACACCACTCTCTTTTACCCACTAACCTTTATTCATGCTGATCAACATCCACTCTGGGGTGCAACATAACTAAAATATATTGACAAAGACAATAATATTTGCATAGGAAAGAGCTATTGGCTTTGCCAATGCTTGTTAAATATATGGTTTGTACTGGGCACACTTTCCTAGGACAGGCTTTCACAAGCATACCTGTCCCACGGATCTCTAGTGTTGTGGCACACGTTGGAGGTTGTGACAGTCACATTCGGTCACAGCACGGACACAGTGATACCAGGCAGAAGTGTGTGGTTGCGTCTTCTACAGCACTGGAAATAAACAATGGACTAGAAAGTCTTGGTTTGGGAGCCGCGGATACTGAAGCAGGAGTAAGTGGCTGCACTCCTATCGTTTCAAAGTCAAACTAGTGACACTGAATATTTAACTCAGAGGAAGGGGGATTTTTGCTTCTTATCTGAAGATGATCCGAGGAATGTACTCATTAGTAAATTGTGCATTGTACAGATTTGTCAAGTGTTTTTGCTGTGCTGTGAAGAGAATCAGTCAATAAGTCTGCTGATGTTTCTAGATGGTCAAGAGCGTGTTTAGCGCTAGAAATTATATGTCAAGACCAGAGGCTCCCATTATGCCTTCTAATCTTGCTTCAATATTACAGCAGCAGTCAAGAACTACAAATCCCACTCAGCAACAGGGTGGCCAATGGGATAAAATAATGTAACGGCTCACAGTCAAGATAAGTACTCTAATTTCCTTGTGAATTTATTATTGTTAATGTTATATGATAATGTTACTTATATATGCTGTGCTATTGGTATTATAATCTAGTAGCGTGTTCATTTCGTTCCGTTTTCTCTGGCACTGCACATCTGTTTAGTTTTGCCTCCTGATGCGCCTAGCGCCAAGTCCTCCTTTCTGCGGGACTTGCGCCCACCATTTCCCTCTGTTAACGGTTCACGCGCCTGCAACGGTTTCAACCGTTGCAACGCCTTAGCGCTTCCTCCGTTTGCTTCACGCTCCTCTTCCCTGCTTCATTGCCAAGTTGCCGGTCTCTGTTTTCCTGCTTTTCTGATCTCTGCTTTATTGGAAGGGACGCAGCCTCAGTCTCTGACTCTCTTCTTCGAAACCGCCATTTCAATCTTCCAGAACACGCATATTTGGAGTGTTTTTTTCTTCATTTTCCCCACCTCTTTTCTTTCTGGCTGCATTAACTCCTTAGCTGCCAAAAATGTTACTTTGCTCATAGTTGAAATGGAATGCGAAGGCTCCTCTTTAATGACATTAGGCCCCCTCCTAATCCTCCACCAGGGGAAACTTTCTGGACGCTGGTAATCAACATCATCATCATTAATTTTAAACATAAGAGTGTTTAACAAACTAAAGATTTGTGTGTGCCTGTGGTTAGATAACAGAGGCTTATTACACAGTTCAAATCAAGTTTCCCCAAAAACTTTCCCCAAAAATTTACACAGCTGCTTTATTTTTTACATAAAACATATAATTTCACTCCATATAGATAAAAACACTTTCAAAACTAATGTGACGGGTGTGCCTGTTTCCTCCTCCCTCCCCCCCCCCCCCCTCCTCCCCCCCCCCCCCCCCCCACAGAGACTGTCACTTTGAGGCTGTATCCTTGCTAATGCCATCCTCAGGCTGTGCTCCACTTCCCGTCTCGAACAATACTTTGTTTTCAATACCGCAAGAGCTGAGAACCCAGCCTTGCATAAATACAATGAGCTGAAAAGCAGGAGAGTTTTCACAGCAATTTCTGTCAAAGCTGAGTGTATTGCAGGCATTTTCAGCACTCCCCTAGAGACAGTTTGGTGAATTGCATCTGTAGTGTACAGTCACTGGAGTTTAATTAGTTCTTCCTGCATGTGAATCGGGAGATGGGTCCCCATATCCACCATAAATGGCTGAAAGACCCAATCATTCATGTGGTCATTGTTCTCAGGGAAATACTTTTGTAAACTGTCCCTGAGAGATGTCAGGTGATTTTTTTTTTTAATTAACTCTGCAAATCTTGAAATGTCAAATTCGGTTTCCTGAAGAGCAACTGCTCGACATGGGAATGGCTCAGAGACCAGCTTCAATTATTCTTCTCCATAGCTCCAACTTCTTCATGAATGCAAATATTTTTGTATCCATTGTAAAAACAAGTGATTTCAGGATCTTGCAAACAAAGATTGAGAGAATTTAATTTCTCAAATATGTGAGCAAGGTTTGCTAAAATTACAAGCCAATGGGGATTACATAGTTGTTCGGCTTTGCAGGAGTCCAAATCTGGAAGAAAGTGACGAACTACATTCTGTAATTCAAAAATGTGATTCAGTACTTTCTCACGGAATAACCACAAGCCATCATGTTCAGCTCCCATTTCTACACATAAATATGCAAACCGGCGCACTTGTGTGGGGTGGATCTTAATGAAATTAACTAATTTTACTGCAATATTCAGCATATCCTCAAGTTCACTGTCCATGTTTTGAATAGCAAGGTCTACCCAGTGTGTGATACAGTGTGTCCACAGCCACTTTCAGCACTTCAGCTTTAAGGCCAGCCCTAGCACCACACATGGAAGGAGCACCAACTGTGCAGATCCCAACACAGTTTTTCCACTTTAAACCATGGAGACCAAGGAAGTCATTGACAATGTCAAACAGGTCAGATGCTGTTACTTGCCCCTTGATTGACTTGCAGAATAGAAAATCTTCCTAGATTGCAGTTTCATAACAGTATCGGACATAAGCAATTAAATGGGCTTCCTTTGACAAGTCAGTCACTTATTCCAACTCCAAAACAAACTAACTCAATTCCAACCGCGCTATGAGATGTCCATGTGTACCTTCTGACATGCGACGGCAAACTGTTGTGTCTGAGATGGGTATCATTTCTAACTTCTCTACTGCTTTTTTTGCCAAGCATAGTCTTGGCCACATCAAGAATTGCTGGCAGAATCACTTTTTCTCCAGCTGTAAAAGGTTTTTTGTTTTTGGCTATGTAGTACGCCACTTGGTATAAAGCTTTCAAGGCATTTGCTGGGGGTGGTTGCCACTTTTTTCACTGTTTCTTGCTGTTGAGTCTTCTCCTTCAACTTCCTGGCAAAAAAAAAATCTTTACTCTTCTGTGCTAGAGACCATGTTTCGTGTCCAAGTGACGTTTGGTTTGGTTTCCAACTGTCATTAGCTAAGGTGACACCACAAATCACACACTTTGGCCTAATTTCTCCAGTAACAATGAGCAGGTGAAGCCGAAGTCCATGTAGGAGGCATCATACTTCCTCATTTTTGCAGCTTTTCTTTCACAATCTGTTTCAGCCTTTCGTTTGAGAACCCTACCATCTTTTGGCAGCAGGAAACGATCCATGTCAAAAGTGTGCTTGACCTAAGATACAAAATCATGAGCCCGCATGTTAATAAATAACAAGTATTTGCTGTTTTCAAACATACAGCCTCATGAGGTTGACTAGGTTTTTTTTTTTTTTTTTTACTTTCCAGTTTAAAAAAAAGCCTTCCCAAAAATGTCTACTTGTTATATATAATATAAAAAGAATAGTTCAAAGGTATTTGAATTAACAGTTTTTCCAGCTAATCCAAGGTTTATATGGTGCTCCCAATACCCCTGCAGCATGTCAATGCAGATATCACTGACGAGGCTGCACAATTCATTTTTCTAAAGGTTAGAGAGGTGGAACTTAAGTATTGTCCCTCATCCATCACTCCAAAAATAACAAAAAAATCTCTCTAATTGCCCTGCTACTCCAATAGAAGTGTTTTTTTTCCTTGCAACAAAGAGAAAAAGTTTAAGAAATGTTTCTTGTATGTTCTCAATATGTCTCGTGTGACAAAAAGGTAAATGGCAAGTGCTGGCCTCTGCACTGTCCCACTGAAAACAAGCACAGTTAAAGGACTCCCTGAGAAGTAAAAGTTAAAGCTCATGCCAGGATTCTAACAACAGGAGGAATGCAGATCCTTCAGAACGAACTCCTCCACCACCATAATACCAATGGACTCCAGAAGCCAAGTGCTTACAGTAGAGTACGATGTGTGCTCTGACTGCTCAATACCAAGTGGGCTGTGGTGGGTGCAAGGGCAGCCCTAGACATCGAGTCCAAGAGTGCTCAGGTAGAAGCAGAGCAATGGGCAGTGTTTAACTCCCCCACCTCCAAATCTCATATGAGGACACAAAAAGCCCAAGGCACGACCAGTATATGGGTGCCTCTGAACTTTGCGTTACTGCATCAAGACATATTGGTTTGGAACTAATTTGACATAGCATTTTAAGAAATATGCACTTTTTTAATGTTTGTGTATCACTTCTGACAATAGATATGTTCATTTAATTTTCCATCATTCCAAGCTCAGTGCAGTCTTGACTTTGAGTGAGTTGCAGCCGGAAGACCCCATGCCATGTAAGACACAGCCAGAATGGTCATCTGCTTAACATGGATTACCTGAATGGGCTATGCGGGCTAACAGGTCCTGCTGAAGCTTGTGTGTGCCGCCCTGCTTCAGAGCAATCGCCCAACCTGAAGAGAGGGCTGAGCAGTGCACTGAGCGCACTAAACCTCTCTTCGCTGTTTTACCCTATATTATTTTCACATGTCTTAGTGCTTGATGACCATAGGAGGGTCAGAATCTCTTGGCAAAAGTTAGAAATTGTACTGTGATACTAAACCAAAAAAAAAGTTGGAAAATGCACAGTTTTGCTCGTTACTTGAAAAGGTTTACCCAGGGCTGGACTGGGAACCCAAACAGCCCCGGCAAATTTTTCAGGCCAGGCCCGTAGAGTAGATAGTGAGTGAGCCTGAACATTATAAAGGGGGGCTTTCTGGTGGTTCTCCACTAAGACAATTTGGGAAAAATGGTGCATTCTATAGCACCTTTTTCATTGTATATACAATTGTATTAGCTTTTAAAGCACAGTAAATGATAACCTTACTATGCACCAGGATACAACAATCTTTGTTGGGGCTCTTCAATGATTCCCTCATTATCAACCTCCAACAGTTCCTCTCTTCTCACCACAGCCACTCTCTCACATGTGATTTATTTAATTTATAGCACCTCCCATACCAGTGTAGGGTATTGGAGCAATTTACGTCACACGCACATAGAGACAATGCATCATACATGTGTAAATCAGTGTACAGAAAATGTTACATAAGGAAAAGGGGACTGCAAGGTGTAGGATTCACATGCCAGCCATACTGGTAGGCACATTTGAAAAGTGCTTGCTCTGGAGTAGCACCAACACATGATTCAGAATCTAACACAGTGGCTAGGGTTTGCTTTAAAAATAAGTCACCTTTTTAAGCAACCTCAAGATAATGACTGACAGAGAATATACATAACTTTCTAACCTGTACCATGTAGTTTGCATGCAGCTCTTAGATGGCAGTCCATAACTCACTGTGCTAGAATACGATTGGATCATATGAACTGCACAGTAACAAAAAAATCTCTGTGACAAAAGCAGTACCACACTGAGCTATGCACATAAAATATTGTTCTTTGATGTTCATGGTGCACGTTCTTTGCAGCAGGCATATTAACCCTCTGTGCTACTTTAGAGGAGTAAAAACTGCCACTAAACAAAACTTCCTTCTCTCTCCAGCAGGTACATTAATCACCAGAGTTAACCTGACACTTTTATTGTTGCCCGAAAAAGTGCTGAACATACAAGGAACTTTGCAGTGCTTCTATCACTAGTGCACTGCTATAAAACTGCTACATGCTTCTCAATCAAAACAACTTTAAAACTGTCAACACCTTTAACAAAAATAAAGTCCTAGTTCAGGGGATGGTTTCTGCATGTATAATGGGAAACAAATTGACATTACTAGACAAATTTAGGATAAGAACATTCTTTTCTACCTACCTGCTAAACACGTGGGGCATCAGAAACACAGGTTAAAGTTAGCACATGCAAACCAGCCCTCCCTAGCAAAACCTGCCCACACCCTTCTAGCCTCCCAGGAAATGCCGGATGTCTGGCTTACCTGCAATCAATTTTTATCTTCCCTTCTCTGAACCAGAGAGTTAGTAAAAGGTTGAAGCTAAGGCATTGGCAGGAACCAGGAGGCGAAGGGCAGCAACCATGAGGGGAAAGGCAGCAAGCAGGAAACAAAAGGCAGCAAACGGGAGACGAAAAGGCAGCAGTGGAGAAGAGCCACTAAAAGCAAAGCAGTGGGCATTCTGGAACTTTATTAAGGTGAAATTTGTGGCATATGACAAAGCAACCAATCAGAGAGCTCCACTGTAAATGGGGGGGGTGGGGAAGAAAGGAAACAAATGTACTTTCGACGTTCGAAAGTACACAATAGAAGGTGAGGCTTTCTGATGAGATTCACGTCCACCCACAGATGGCGCCCCACACTTTGAAGACAAGTGCTCTACATCAATGCACTTCAACCTGTCCACTCTACGCTATGCCACTCCAATACACAACACTGCCACTCGACACCACTCTCCTCTACGCCACTAACTTTGAGCCATGCTGAAAAGTAGCCACGCTGGTGTACAACATGGCTAAAACACATTGGCAAAGCCAATAGCTCTTGCAGAGGAGACACCTACTGGCTTTGCCCATGCGTGTACCAGTATGCTGATAACAGTCTTTGCAGCTTCAAAACACTATTGTGTCTGCCTTTGTTTGATGCTGGATCATAGGAGAGTGAAGACCCAACAGGACAAAATATATTATTGGGACAGGGGCACCTGAATACTAGCTTTATGGCAGAAAGTATTTCAGTCCAGTATGGTTTAAGCAAGGGGCAGTCCCACCATATATGGCAAAAAAACAACCTTCTAATAAAACCACATCCCTGCCACCAAAAGAGTTCGACTGAAAATACTATTTGTGTAATTTTGTTGGGTACTGACACCAAACCGAAATCATTGTGTAGTGAGTTTCTTTCCCTAGTGTACTGTGAAAGTGTTTAAATGTATCACACCAAAAAAATCTTCCTATGCCTCCCATCTATTGTCATCTCCAGAGTTTATTCTAGTGTGTCTTATATAAGTGAGAAAAGTAGTTGAAGTCCTATAGAAGCATATTATGAAGTGTAGTAATTTGCCTTTTTGCAGTCCTGGGTGATACATTTTTCTATTAGGGCCATATCTTGTATGACAACTGCTTGAATGCTTGGCTGGTACACCAAATATCTAAGCTGCACACAGTGGAAATGTTCTTTTTCTTCTAGGTAGAATTTCCTCCTAAGGACCTCAAAGTCCCATTTCTGGACTGTGAAACAAGTCTGAGATAACCAAAGAATCCCCATGTTTCCAGTCATCTAAAAGACCTGGGTAGATTAAGGTGAAGGGAGAGAGACGTAGTATCAGAGACAAGTGTTTAGTGCGAGTTTTACACTTAATAAAATAACAATAAAAATAGTGAGAGTGTCCCACACGTATATAGATGTTTTAATGGGCGCACTTAAGTAGGCATTGAGTGATCTATCTGCTTTGGGTCTCCATACCTGATCCCTTGTCATTCTTCCCACAATGACCCTGTCCATATACACCCAGTGTTGTTTGATTCCTAGAGTGACCAGTCAATCATAACCCAGAGTTGGGCAGTTTTAAACCACAGTGCAAAATCTTGAAGGGCTAGACCACCCCCCCTTTGATTTAGGAAAGCACAGTTAATATATGTGCAAGTCTTGTGGTGAGGCATGAGAGAACCTGTGTGGAGTCTCCATTTTAGATCTCACAATTTAACGTAGCCTTTCATTCAGATGGTGACTTTTTTACAGGGTTTTTCACTAATGAGATAATGTACTGAAAATACACGGTACACGCGGTCTTTTCCTTCTAAGTGTTGCTGGCATGCAGTCTGTACACCCCGTCCAAGCCTAGGTACACTAAATGCACTGCCTTTCTATCGTGATTTTCCATCGGAGACAGCTCCGTACTTGCAGACATATCAGTGCATCAGTTCTGCGCCTCTGACACAATGTGATATGGACAGTACTTTCATTACATAAACCGCCTCTGTGCTGCATTCGGAAAACTTCTACTGAGGTTATTCCTGAACGCTGTGTACTGTGACTCAGCCCTGCTGACTCTGACCTCCATCCTGCAAAGGATGATAGCCTGCACTACACCAGGCCGGCATCCCGGTACATCTTATCCATGTATAGGGGGGGGGGTTTAGGCTATCCAAATTCATCTGACAGCGGGTACTTCTACTATGCTCTCGATAGTGTAGGTAGTGACAGATAGGAGTGTACCAACACAGTAATGTTATCATGGTCAAACTGTTATCTTTTCTATCATTTTTGTAACGCTGGTTTCAGTGCTTTGTTTTGTCTACCTAATAATTGCAGCTCATGGTTTTTATACAAGAATACTGTTTGAAAATACACTTTCATATATTCCTTGTGTCTCGGTTACGCTGATTGGCAATGAAAGGGTAGATCTGTTTCCACAACTTCCTTGTGAGTCAGAGTGGTCACGTTCAAGGTTGCTGATACTGTCTAGCGCCCTAGTAAGGTTAGGGGGTTCAGATGGGGCACTATGAGCTAGCCAGGAATTGTGTCAGCATGTACTAATGGTATACGTGGACGGTGTCCCTATATTCTGAAGTCCATGCTGACCAAATGTGCAGTCCTTTTTGATTCATAGGAACTGTATATCAATTTAGGTCTGAGCTATTGCCACATAAAGCTTAGTATTGAGGTTTTAAGCTACTTTAGGAAATCTTTGAGTATCATAATTGGAAGTGTCTGGAATAAGTACAGCACCCTCAAGAAGGCAATTTTGATTGTGTCGATTCTGCTAATCTATGACTAATAGAGGGGGCACCTTGTATGAATTCCCCCCATTTACATTTATGCAGGAGGTAGTAGCTCGATACCTGCCACAACCACTGAATTAAAAATGGAATCAAAAGAAACCCTTCAAATCTATGGATGCCAATGTTGCTGGGATCAATATTTTTTTAAGCCTTTTTGCCCAGGTGGAACATCCTCCGGAAACTGTCATGGGTTTACTTTACCTGTGTAAAAATCTGGCTGGTCAGGGTGTATCAGTGTAGGATGTTGAGGCCCCAGTCTTCAAGCCATTGTTTTTGTATATAGCTTGGAATCCAGGTTGAGTAATGCAATGTGTCTGTGTCATGCATGTTTCCCAGGTTTCAGGATTAAGGAAACATGCTTCATTATTTGTTGGGACTACTTTCCTAGTCTGCAGAATGAAGGTTCATGATTTGGGTGAGGTAAGGTACTTAAGTTTGAGCATATGTTTAGCATAAATTAGACACCAG
Organism: Pleurodeles waltl; assembly: GCF_031143425.1. Lineage (NCBI taxonomy): Eukaryota > Metazoa > Chordata > Amphibia > Caudata > Salamandridae > Pleurodeles > Pleurodeles waltl. The sequence goes on from NC_090437.1 coordinate 1,195,254,369, forward strand.
GCCCTGGTGCTTTATGTGGCTTGGGTGTTTTAATGGCTGCAGGTATTTCTTCCTCTGTGATCGGGGACTTAAGGTCCACCCCTAGGTCTTCGGTGAATTGTATGAGGTTGTAAGAAATTGGCTTATTAGCTGAGAAGGGTGGAAGCCCCCACTCAAATAATACACACAGTCCTTGTCAGGGTGAACCACAAAAGCCACTAAATTAACGTGTGCTTAGTCCACTCGTAGCTTTGCACAAAAGAAGTCAGGCGTAACTTAGCAGCAATGTGTAAAGTATTTATGCAGCACACCAACAGTAACGAAGTGAAAACACAAGAAAAATCCCAAACAAATTTAGAAAATAGAGTCAATTTATTTATTAAAATTTACACCAAAACAACATAAATCCAATCAGGAGAACCAGAGATAGGAGTTTAAAACTGCAAAACACGCTGTAGTGGCAGGCGTGAGACATGTTTTAAAGGCTACTTAGTGCGTGGTACAAAGAGTGCTGCAGCCCAGTGGCACATAATTTGCAGGCCCTGGATACATGTAGTAGCATTTACTAGGAACTCAGAAGTACATTAAATATGTCAATTAGGTGTAGGACACTTTTACCATGTTTTAAGTAAAGAGCACAAGCACTTTAGCGCTGGTTAGCAGGGGTGAAGTGCACAACATAGTAATGGTAACAAAAATAGGTTCAGCAAAGGAAGGGAGAGAAGGCAAAAGGTTGGGGGCAATACCATGTCATAGCGAATAGTTTGCTGAATCTCTCACAAGGTGCCTTGTTTATCTAGATTAGAATGAAACTCATGAAAACCCTTTAGTTTGTCGTCTTCTGTGGCAACTAGTCGTCCAGTAGAATCTTGTAGATCACCCAATGTAGTTCTGTTCCAATTTGTGCCACAACTTTCTAACTAAGTGCATGACCACCTTGTTCCCTTGATCATAGGAAGCATAAGCTGGATGATCTCCGCTTTATTCGTTCTGACTGCATTTACTTTACCTCCCAAGGACATGACCTTACGCTGCAGATCTCTAGTTCTTTTTATGTTCTTTCCCAATCTGGGCTTATTCTGTGCATTCTTTGTGTTTGCATATTTAGCTACTATTCCTTTACAATATCCCCTATGGGTTGTGTAAGGAAATGCCTCCTTGGCATGGTTACCCCCTGACTTTTTGCATTTGCTGATGCCAAGTTATGATTTGAAAGTGTGCTGAGGCCTGCTAACCAGGCCCCAGCACCAGTGTTCTTTCCCTAACCTGTACTTTTGTTTCCACAATTGGCACACTCTGGCATCCAGGTAAGTCCCTTGTAACTGGTACCTCTGGTACCAAGGGCCCTGATGCCAGGGAAGGTCTCTAAGGGCTGCAGCATGTCTTTTGCCACCCTGGGGACCCCTCACTCAGCACAGACACACTGCTTGCCAGATTGTGTGTGCTGGTGGGGATAAAATGACTAAGTCGACATGGCACTCCCCTCAGGGTGCCATGCCAACCTCACACTGCCCATAGGTATAGATAAATCACCCCTTTAGCAGGCCTTACAGCCCTAAGGCAGGGTGCACTATACCATAGGTGAGGGCATAAGTGCATGAACACTATGCCCCTACAGAGTCTAAGCAAAACCTTAACATTGTAAGTGCAAGGTAGCCATAAGAGTATATGGTCTGGGAGTCTGTCAAACACGAACTCCACAGCACCATAATGGCTACACTGAAAACTGTGAAGTTTGGTATCAAACTTCTCAGCACAATAAATGCACACTGATGCCAGTGTACATTTGATTGTGAAATAAACCCCAGAGGGCATCTTAGAGATGCCCCCTAAAACCTTAACCGAGTACCAGTGTAGGCTGACTAGTTTTAGCAGCCTGCCACACCCCAGACATGTTGCTGGCCACATGGGGAGAGTGCCTTTGTCACTCTGTGGCTAGTAAAGCCTGTACTGGGTGGAGGTGCTTCTCACCTCCCCCTGCAGGAACTGTAACACCTGGCGGTGAGCCTCAATGGCTCACCCCTTTTGTTACAGCACCCCAGGGCACTCCATCTAGTGGAGTTGCCCGCCCCCTCCGGCCATGGCCCCACTTTTGGCGGCAAGGCCGGAGGAGATAATGAGAAAAACAAGGAGTTGTCACTGGCCAGTCAGGACAGCCCCTAAGGTGTCCTGAGCTGAGGTCACTCTGACTTTTAGAAATCCTCCATCTTGCAGATGGAGGATTCCCCCAATAGGGATAGGAATGTGCTCCCCTCCCCTCAGGGAGGAGGCACAAAGAGGGTGTAGCCACCCTCAGGGCTAATAGCCATTGGCTACTAACCCCCCAGACCTAAACACACCCCTAAATCGAGTATTTAGGGGCTCCCAGAACACAGCAAGATAGATTCCTGCAATCTAAGACGAAGAAGGACTGCTGAGCTGAAAACCTGCAGAGAAGACGGAGACACCAACTGCTTTGGCCCCAGCTCTACCGGCCTGTCTCCCCACTTCTAAAGACACTGCTCCAGCGATGCGTTCCACAGGGTCCAGCGACCTCTGAAGCCTCAGAGGACTACCCTGCATCTAGAAGGACCAAGAACTCCAGAGGACAGCGGCTCTGTTCCACAAAGACTGCAACTTTGCAACAAAGAAGCAACTTTTAAAGACCACACGTTTCCCGCCGGAAGCGTGAGACTTTGCACTCTGCACCCGACGCCCCCGGCTCGACTTGTGGAGAACAAACACCACAGGGAGGACTCCCCGGTGACTACGAGACCGTGAGTAGCCAGAGTTGACCCCCCCCCGAGCTCCCACAGCGAAGCCTGCAGAGGGAATTCCGAGGCTCCCCCTGACCGCGACTGCCTGCTTCAAAGACCCGACGCCTGGTAAAGACACTGCACCCGCAGGACCTGAAGGATCCGACCTCCAGTGCAGGAGCAACCCCCAGGTGACCCTCTCCCTTGCCCAGGTGGTGGCTACCCCGAAGAGCCCCCCCCCCTTGCCTGCATCGCTGAAGAGACCCCTTGGTCTCCCATTGAAACCTATTGCGAACCAGACGCCTGTTTGCACACTGCACCCGGCCGCCCCCGTGCCGCTGAGTGTGTACTTTTTGTGCTGACTTATGTCCCCCCCGGTGCCCTACAAAACCCCCCTGGTTTGCCCTCCGAAGACGCAGGTACTTACCTGCTGGCAGACTGGAACCGGGCACCCCCTTCTCCATTGAAGCCTATGTGTTTTGGGCACCACTTTGACCTCTGCACCTGACCGGCCCTGAGCTGCTGGTGTGGTAACTTTGGGGTTGCTCTGAACCCCCAACGGTGGGCTACCTTGGACCCAACTTTGAACCCTGTAGGTGGTTTACTTACCTGCAAAACTAACAAACACTTACCTCCCCCAGGAACTGTTGAAAATTGCACTGTCTAGTTTTAAAATAGCTTATTGCCATTTGTGTGAAAACTGTATATGCTATTTTGCTAATTCAAAGTTCCTAAAGTTCCTAAGTGAAATACCTTTCATTTAAAGTATTGTTTGTAAATCTTGAACCTGTGGTTCTTAAAATAAACTAAGAAAAGTTATTTTTCTATACAAAAACCTATTGGCCTGGAATTGTCATTGAGTGTGTGTTCCTCATTTATTGCCTGTGTGTGTACAACAAATGCTTAACACTACCCTCTGATAAGCCTACTGCTCGACCACACTACCACAAAGTAGAGCATTAGAATTATCTATTTTTGCCACTATCTTACCTCTAAGGGGAACCCTTGGACTCTGTGCATGCTATTTCTTACTTTGAAATAGTACATGCAGAGACAACTTCCTACAGGCAGCCTTGAAAGTGTCTCATGTGCAAGCCATACTCCAGATTGTTATGATGGAAACAATCATATATAATTTTACTTTTCTTTTCAGTACTGTCTCTCAGCACAGCTGGGTAAAGAAATTAATCTCCCCGTGGGGGGAGATCTAATGCTCCAGATTAACAGGGCCACTGTCTACCGCGACTGGATGTTTTATTAGCATAGACTAATGGCATAGTGGAGTTCTTTACTAGGGCATACTCAATTCTAGGATATGTTCTGTGATATATGAGAAGAATGTGTAATCTCGTTTGCATATGTTGTTCTTCACAGGACTCCGTCAGGCCCATATGTTTTAATACAGATATTAATTTATTTGGGAAGGCCTCTGAGTGAGGTGAGGCGCGGTGGGGGGCTGGAGGAGGGTGGGGAAGAGAGTGGTTTCATGCTTTATGATGTCTCCAGGGAAGCTCCCCATACTGAATTGAAATCACCAGCCTGCCAGATGCAAAGTCTAGTGTTTTGAGGAATGAGATAAGAAAAGCATCTTGGGCAGTATTTGGGGCATACCTTGTGGCTATGGTGATCTTTTTGTTCTGCAAGAGGTCTCATACACTAATGTATCTGCCCATCTGTAAGGGAATGCGTCTTAATGCATAATCACCCCCAAAGTTTTGAACTGATGTTGATGGTTTTTCGACCAGGAGTGCACCGAGGCCTTCTAACCAGACATCAACACCAGTGCTCTGACTCTTTCAAAGTGTATGGTTATTGGCTTATACTGAACTGGCATGTTAACTTACTTATAATTCCATAGTATACAGTACCAGGGGTACCCAGGGCCTGTAAGTTAAAGTGTCCCTCATGGACTGCAGCACTTTTTGTGCCACCACATGTGTGACACAGCAAAGCAGGACACCCAGTCTGCCATTGCTGGCTCGCAGAGCCATTTTCAAACTGCAAACTCAACTTTTCCACTTACTGGAAGTCTAGCTCTTCCTTTTTAAAATAAATATATAACATATATATATATGTCAAACCCAAAGGTAGGCCTATCGAGTCCTAACGGCAGCATTGTATATTAAAAAGTAGGACATGTATTGTATGTCTCAATAGTAAAAATCCCGAACTGTCACGTTTGCTGTAGAAAAGCTGGTATCCCCATTGGCGAGTACAGGGATACATGCAGACAAATCAGCTGTGCTAACAAATGAATGGGACTACTAAAGTTGTTACTTCAAGGTATCAAACGATTGTGACATTACACCCGACTTGATGCCCAAGTCAAATTTAACAACTTTTGAGTAAATGGCAACTTAAGAAAGTTGCCAATCTGTTGCTCAAGTTTTCCAGTGACCGTTTATGGTTGCTGGCCACAGGACAGCTTTGTGCCCTTCTGGAGGAGAGGTGTTAATGACTCCCAGGAAGGAAGATAAAAAGCCTAACATTGAAAGAGGTGTTGCGTCTCCCTAGTAGTGAGGCCAAACAGGGTTGGAGCCCAAAAGGTGAGCTTCGAAGGGGAAGCTAACACTGAAGGGCAAATGGTGGACACACACACAAGGGGCTGCTCTTTTGTTCTTGTAGACAGGTTGGCGTTGGGGACAGAGAGGTGAAAACAGTTGTCAAATCAGATTTCCTGTGGGCATGTAGACCTCAATTAGCCACACCTCTAGGTGGTATACCACACACCGAGAAAGGGGTTCTGCCATCTTGAGAGTGGGCAGAATATTGCATTGTGGGATAGGAAATGCCAGTTTGCAGGAAGCCATCAGCAGGCAGTAAGGGACCAGGTGCCCATTGGCTAGTAGTCACCACGTCCACTGAGGGCAAGTTGTGGGAATAAAGGTGGCACACCTGGCAGGCATCCAGACCTCAGATCATGTTTGCACTAGAGAGAGGATGGAAAGATTGCCCTGCTGTTCCCTAGACTCAGCAAAGTCCAGGCAGCTCCGGAGACTGGACCCCACCTGCTGATCCTTGGGCTAGCAAAGAAAGAATTGTACCAGTGGTCACCTACTCAAAGAAGAGTCATCCCTATGCCCCAAACAGAAGTGGTGGCCTCCAACAGTAAGTTGTAGGTCTTCTCGTTACAGCTCCAAAGCCACAAAAGTTGATGAAGCCTGCCTTGGCGAGTTGGTAGGCACATTTGCTGGATCACCACTGACCACTAAAGCGTAGCCTGCGAGACCGAGGCTCAATGCTCTAACGCTACACACAAGTCTGTTGGTCACAGGAGAATTGTTGCAGTGCAGTTGGGCCACCCAAGACAAACACTGGCCTCAGGTAAAGTGAACTGCTTGTTTTGCTATTGCCAGAGACCAGTGGTAACCAGACTTCGTAGGATGTCGACCAGTGTGGCCAAAGTCATACCGCCATGTCCATGGGCCAAGGGGTGGCCCCAAGAAAATCTCCATCACTGGAACAACATTCGTCAGCCTCCTGTATCCCTTGCATCTAGACCACTCCATTGAAGTCTAAGGCGGTTTGCCAATAGAACCTGGAACTAGACTGGAGACAGCTTTGATTGCAAGGTAACTACTGTATACTGCAGAAACTTATTGGCCTGTGACTCGCTCCTTGCTGGAGTTGGGCACTCAAAGCGGGCCACAGTAGCTGAACATAACTCTATAGAAGCTTTGCAATGTTTGCAAAGTAACCACTAACCGCAGTCACTGCCAATGCTTGTTTGCGATTTGAGCGAAAAGCAGTGATTTATGATTTACTTAACTTATAACTCTGGAACGCTCCAGTGTATTTTGTTTTGGTGTCTAAAAATCGATGAAAAAAGGATCTATTTTTACAAATTGATGTCTGATTTTCTTTGTGCCATGTCTCTTCCTTATTCAACTGTTTTGGTACTTCAACATCTTTTACACTTGTTCCCCTGTTAAGGCCGGAATGTTCAAAACCACAGCTACCCAGGTAGAGCAAGGGTTTTACAAATGAGTCTGAATGGACACAAGACAGATGATTGAGTTTATTACATGGTGCGGTCAGGTAACCAAGCTATCTAATAACTGCTTTCTTCACAATGGTGCCTAGCCTCCTTCTGGCTAGCAGTACCATATGGTTTAAAAGTCTGGAACTGCCAAAAATCCATAAAGTTGACACCTAAGGAAACATTTTGCTAGTTTGCCTGGAAGTATCCAGGGTACAGTTTCTATGAGTTTACCAACGTTTAAGAAACATGGAGATCAACTTGGCCATCCTGTCCACCCTCCGAATCAATGACCTGAAGGTCATGTGCAAGGACAGGAAGCTCAGTTTAGAGGCCTCAGCAAGGGAGGACGACTTTGAGAAATCCCTCAGGACCTGGGAAGAGGCCCACAGAGCCCAAGCACTAAAGGAAAACAAAATCTCCCGCACTATAGGAAAACAAAATCTCCCCAAACAGTGGGTAAGAGGAAGATGACAGGGAGGCCATCAATGAGGAGGATGAGGAGCAACGACATCCTGACCCTCCTTGCCCCGCATCCACCAGAGGCTCCCTTTAGTATCTGGTTGTGAAAGGTGCACTACATCGGAGATGGGGCAAATGAACATTGAGACCAAAGTTAGCCTCCTGGAGTAGGAGAAAAGGAGACTGGCCTTGGTGGAGAGAACACTGGGCTTGTAGAAAGTTGGGCAAGAAGTCCCAAGAAAATGGTGAAAGCAACCAAGGCAATGAGGTAAATGGGGGTGCCTATGATTCTAGGTTTCCAAAGGGTACTGTACCTAAATATGTCAAGGAGATCACATTGATGAGTGGCTGGCATCTTATGAGTGAGCTTTTAGGGTGAGGAAGATAGGTACCCAAAACTGAGGTGCTTGTTGTGGGAACTGGTTCCAGTGGTGGGGAGATTTAGGTTCTTGACACTAGAAGATGAGGGAGAGTCTTACACACACACATGAAGGTAGCACCTAATCTCTTTGGTCACACACTAATATGAAGAGACGTTTAGGAATACTCACAAGAGGGCAATACAGACATTGGTGGACTTTGTGGATACTTCTGTAAAGTCGCTGGAAGGCTGGATCAGATATAACAAGGTGGATACCTATGAGGGGCTCTACAAGTTAGCAGTAAACAAGCAAATACTTACTAATTGTTCTTCAGAGAAGTTACACCAGCATCTAGTGGATTATAACCTGTCTGGTCTCTAAGAGTTGGGACATATGGCTGATATTCACTGGGATGCTGAATAAGTCCCATGGAGTTAATCTAAGGGAGGAAGGTGGGCCCCATTTCAAAGGAAAGAAGTAGGCAAAGAAAACTAAAGAGACCCCTAACGAGCCACAAAAGGGAGGGCGGGTTGGAGGGAGTCCCAAGGCCCATCTCATTCCAAGGGGTGGGGGTACCTGGGAAAGAATTATGAATCTTCATAGGCATAGGTGTGCTGTGATTATCAGCAGCCGGGGCACAAGAGGGGAGAATCTATGTGCAACAAAAAGTCACTCACAAATGGCCATGCCAATGGCATTGCTAGTGTAGGGATAGGATGGCAGTTGTTCCTGGGATCTCCAGAGGATACACTGAGGTCACCTTGGTTTCAGTGGGTGGGCAAGAAATGTTACCCTTGGCGCACTGGCCTCCCAGTAAACAAATATAGGCATTGGGCAAGAAATAATGGGGTTGAAGTTAAAGCTCTGAGAGATACAGGTGTTAGCATAACCAATGTGATGGCTAACCTGGTTTTCCCACCCAAATAATCTTAATGAGGTGCACCAGGTAGTCAACTCTCATAATGACACAAAGCCCCCATCCTATGGCTATGACTTAGTGCAGAGAGGTTGGTGGTCTAAAGAAAGTGGCTGTATCCTCTGCCAACCCAATGTACTGTCTGCAGGGAAATGACTTGAAAACATCTGCCTGAGCAGGTGTGGAAAGGACAGCACACACAGCAATGCTAGCCGGCTCCGACTGTGTGTGTGTGTGTGCATCTGAACAAGAGCACAGGCAGCCTTATAGGGAAGTCAAGGGACTTTGGCATCTGGAAGAATGACCCAGGTCCCTATTAACAAAATAAATGGCAGGAAGTCTGGTTAGCCAGCTTCCTAGAGTCATCAGGCACAGAGAATAGCCCTGAGGGGAAGGGTCCTGGGCCGGAAGAGGAGTATGTTTCCTTCACATACTTGCCAGAGCTGGTAGAGCTTCAAGAAGTAGGTGGTCCCTCCAGAGAGGACTTGTCCCACCATAGAAGGCCTGATTCAACTAGCTGAAAGGCAAGAACAAGGGGATGTCAGTGGTACCCATAATGTATAGTGGAAGTAGAGAGTCCTGGAGAGTGAGGCAAGGGACCCCAAGCCGAGGGCATGCAGGAGAGGGGTGGTCTCCTAGCAGTACAGAGAAATCATCCTCAACCTATCCCATGACATTTTCTTAGTTGGTCATTTGGATTAGAACAAAACCTAGGAGAGGGTGGCCAAACACATTTATTGGTCCCAGAAGTCTGAGAAAGTAAAGGAGAGTTCTGTCACTCGTGTGTCACCTGTCAAGCCAGTGGCAAGACAGAGGGAAAGTTAAAGACTCCTCTGAGACCACCTCCTGTAGTGGGGACTCCCTTTGAAAGTGGGGATTGATATTAATGGTTTCCTAGGCCCACAAACTGCATATAGAAATAGGTTAATCCAGGTGGTAGTGGACAGGAATGCTATTCAGGACAGTGAATGCTACTGCTGTGGCTAGGACCCTGCTTGGTATATTTATCAAAGGAGGTTTCCCTAGGGATATCATTTCAGATAGAAGCACTTTTTTTTTACTGCTAATCTGAAAGCAATGTGGGCAGAGTGTAATGTTACTCGTAAGTTCACCACCTCCTATTGTTCCCAAGGTAACGTTCTGGGTGAGAGATATAACAAGATCATTTAAGTCATGCTAATGGGTTTGTCAAAAAAACTCAGAAGCAGATGGGATGCTCTCCTGCCATGCCTTCTGTTTGGGGAGATACCCCAAAATAGGTGGCCTTTAGCTCTTTTGAACTCCTCTTTGGTCACCCTGTAAGAAGTGCACTGCGTTTAGTGAGAGAGGGCTCAGAGAAGCCCATCAAGTAAACAAAACAAGATATTGTGAACTATGTACTAAGCCTTTGTTAAAGGATGGTAGAGTACATGAATTAGGAGGCCAGCTAGGAGCTTGTCAAGCACTGGTATGGCCAGAAGTCCTAACTGGTAGATTACTAACCAGGACAGTTAGAATGAGTTTTAGAGGCTGAAGCTCCTAGGGCCCTCCAGTAAAAGTCAGCAGGGCCCTATCTATTTTCGGAAAAGAATGGGCTAGTCACCTATCTGGTATACAAACACTCCAATAAATTATGGATGTGCTATGGCCTGGCTGAAGGACAGAATACCTATGTGTTCCAAATTGTCGCCTTCTCTCGCTGCCTCAATGTGATTGCGAAAATGAGTCCCTCAATTCCTATATCTTCTCCTAAATATCCCTCTCTCTCTCACGTCACAATTCCTCAAGCAACAATGCTTCAATCTGGTGACTGACATGGGCGGGTAGGCAGCCGCGGGTCTCCTGGGAGCTCCTCACCCTACCGCTCGTGCAGGGCAGACTTGGGGCACCGGACATGAAGCTGTGCGCTATGCACCCAGGCCCAGTTTCTTTACTACTGGCTTTACCCAACCCTGTTTCTGCCCCACCCAGCAGTTGAAACAGACCAAGCTGCTCCCCGGCTTCTATCAACAGCATCATATATACCATACAAATCTCCCAAGGCTGAAATCAATACAGTTGAGTGTGGGCAGAGGGCCTGGGTGAGTTTGCGGAAGAGAGCAGGTTTGACATTCTTATTCTCCCTCCATCCTTCTGGCCATCAATCCCATGCTACCTCCGCTCTTGGACAAGGGTGCCATTGCTCAAGCACACAAATGCAACAGACTAATTTCGGACCTTTACCCAGAGAACCAGTTTCTCCCAATGTTTGATGAAGCACTGTCTTCACCTCTTACCTTCCTCGATACACTGTTGTATTACCAACTGCGCATCACCTGTTGCACACTGCATGATCCTTCCCTTCCCCGCCGCCTCTTCCAGCTCTCGAGCACCTTCTTCACCGTCCCCCCATAAATGGATTACCTGTCTTTACAGCATTATGCAATGCCCCTCTCCAATTATAGCCCTGAGGACACGGGTGACTTAGACTCTATCGGATGTGCAGTGGTCCTTCTGCTGCAGTCAACTGGCGAGGCTCTTCCCCTAACTATAGACTCCGACTCATCCATTCTAATTTCTACATTGCCTATATTGCACCCCACTGCAGCTTTTCAAAATGGGGATGGCTCCGGACCCCTGCTGTTGGCAATGCAATTTCCCCTCTGCTTCCTTTATACACCTTGTCTGACAGTGCCTGCGGGTAGCTTGCTTCTGGACAGAGGTCTTCGCCAACATCCACACAATCACCGGACATTGCGATGCTCCTTCTGCTGGTAAACTCAGGGTCGCCATGCACTGGGGCAGGGCGCCCATCCCATCCTCCACAGCACAGATGAATGATGTGGCATACTGCCAGGAACAACTGTATAACTTTTGGGTACTTCTGCCATTGCACTCTCCTCCCAGGGATATATGGGAGTCTTTTGCAACTTTTCTCTGCAGCAGAGACTCTAATTCACCTTAGTCAGTTACTGTTGAGGACGGAGAACAACCAGATGGGGATAGGTGAATGTTGATTGTCTCAGTGTATTGTTTGTTGAACTGCACTGTGCCACTTTTCAGTTGTCAATGCTTTTCTTCTAAGGTCTTCCTTTGCATCTAAACACTCTTCCTACGTTGTTTCTATGTACTCCTTACTTCGTGCCTTTCCCATCATTGCACTGACAATCCAAGCCTATGATATAAATAAATGCCTCTACTAGACATTATAAGCGGTTTAAGGCATATGCCACCCACCCTTTCCTTCCCAATGTTGTTGTATTGTTTATATTGTAAATGCCAATAAAACATGTTAAAAAAAACAACTTATTCCTGACCTGCTCTCAAGCAATGTCCAAGATGGCTCAGTGGATGGAGTAGTCCTCACCTCTCCTACACTAACACACCAGCAGCAAAAGCACTGTTGTAACTTGCTGAAACAGTTTTTGGTCTGTTTTTCTTGACTTTAGATCTGACAACTTGGTGTACCCATGATATGGGCACAGGTGACAACTTGCCTGTCAAAAACAAGATGGTAGCCAAGATGCTAGTGCTTGGGGTGGCTGCAGTCAAAGGTCCAGCCCGGTGGTGCTGGTGCCCAACCTAAACCGCAAGAAGGGGGGTGGGTGTGTGTGTGCGGGTTAGGGGGAGGGTGGAGAGGAGAGCGGGGGGGTTTGAGGTAAACCTGAGATGAGGTGGTGTGTGGACTAGAGAGGCCTACAGGCACTCACCCAAAGCTGTTGAGCTCATTGACAAGTTGGGGGATGCCAAGAACCCAAGCACATCTGATCTGACTTCAGATTGGTGGCAGAAAGCCCTCACCTAAGGAGAGCTCTGCCTTTTCATCTTCTGAAGGCCTCTAAGTTCAAAAGTATTCCCTTTGGGTTGATGAATGCATTTGCCAGCTTCCAAAGGTTGCTAAACAGTTCTTTTAGGGTTGTAAAGTTTCAATGCAGCACATCTAGATGACATTGCTGTATTTAGTTTCACATGGGAGAAGCATATGGTCCACCAAAAGGAAATGTTTCAGGTCCCGCAGCAGACAAAAGTGCCAGTTAGGGCACGCCTCATTTGTGTACTTGGCCCACCCTTTTCAGCCAAAGACCCAGACCATTCTAAAAGACAAACCCAGGTCACAGCTTTTCTGTGTACTATAGAGAATATGAGAAGGGTCATAGTACCATAGTGGAACCATTGTAAGAACTCACTTCAAAACAGCCCACAGACATTATCTGGACTAAGCAGTGTGAAATGGCCTTTGACAACCTAAAGGATGTTTTGTGCTCAGCAAAAAAACCTCCTTTAGGTTGCACTAGCCTCAGCTAAAGAAAACAATTTGCCACTGAAACCTAAAGGCACCTGATTTGAGCAAGGAGTTTATTGTCCAGACAGATGCATCTGAGCATGTGACTGGGGCAGTGCTTGCAGAGGTAAATGATGAGGGCCAGGATCAACCAGTTGCCTTTATTAGTAGGCATCTCCTCCCCAGTGAGTAGTGTTGGAAGTGCACCTGAGAGGGAAGTCTTTGATGTGGTTTTGTCACTGAAGAAACTGAGTCCCTATTTGTTTGTCAATTCATAGTTCAAACTGACCACAGGCCTCTTAGCTGGCTGATGCAGATGAGAACCTCAAATTGTTATGGTGGTCAATTTCACTATAGAGTATGAATTTTACAGTGGAAGACAAACCTGGGACTGACCATGCCCATGTAGATGGCCTTTCTAGGTTTTTCCACTTGCATGATGAGAACTACCAGGGTGTAGATTAGTTGCCCAGCACCTTTCGTTTAGAGGGGGGCATGTAAGAAAATCCCTCTTTTTGCATGATCACCACTACAGGTTTGGTATGAATCTGCTGTTTTATTTTTAACTCAGAGTGCACTGAGACCTAACCAGACCTCAGTGCCAGTGCGTTGACACTTTCACATTGTATGGTTAATTGGTTTATATTCACTTGGTACGAGGGTTACCCAGGGCCTGTAAGTTATAGTGCCCATTGTGGACTACAGCACTTATTGTGCCAGCACGAGGGTGACAGACCAAAACAAAACTCCCAGCTTGCCATGTTTGGCTGGTACTAATTACTAATTCCACAGTGGCATTTAAACTGATGACAAAATCCAAACCTTTCTTTTTAATATATGTCACCCCTGATGTAAGCCTATCGAACCCTAAAGGCTGGGTGCTGTATATTTAACGAGCAAGACGTGCTATTATAACTCCTAACAGTAAAAAACGCAAATTGTCATTTTTACTGTAGACAGACTAGTAGCCCCATTTGAGAGTACAGGGTTACACGTTGGCAACTCAACTGTACTAACTACTGAATGAGACTGCTAAAGTTGGTTTTTCAAGGTATCAAAAGAATTGTTACATTAAACCTAACTTGATGCCCAAGTCCAGTGACGGTTTACAGTTGCTGGACATGAGACAGATTTCTGCTCTCCTGGGAAGAGGTGTGAATACCTACCAGAAAGGAACATAAAGATACTGCCACTGGATGAGGTGTTACCTCCCCCTAGCATGAAGGCCAAACAGGGTGTGAGCCCAATAAGTGAGAGTCAAAGGGTAAGCTGCCTTTGAAAGTCAAATGGTGGACACACATGAGAGAAGCTGCTCTTTGTTCTGGTAGCCACGCTGGCGTCGGAGACAGAAAGATGGAAAAAGTTGCCAAATCAGTTTTCCCGTGGGTGCATCACCCTCAGGTAGCCACACCTCTAGGGTGGGATATCAAGCTTCACACAATGAGAGGGGTTCTGCCATCTTAAGTGTGGGAAGAGTACTGTAACCTTGGATTGCAGATGCCACACTTTCCAGGAAGTTGTCATCGGGCAGGAGGTGACCTTGCAGCTCATTACACAGTAGTTCCCACATCTGCAGAGGGCACGCTGTGGGCATAAAAGTGGAACCAAGAACTCTGCTCATACACTGGAGAGAGGACCGAAGAAAGACTGCCCTGCTGTTTACTGGACCAGTCAAAGAAAGGATATACCTAAGACTAGTCTGCACTTGCTTATCCTTGGGCTAGCAAAAAGAGGACTGTACCTGTGGTGCACTGCTCAAGAAAAAGTAAACTCTGAGCCCCAGACAGAAGAGGTGGACTCAAAGCCAGTTAGCTGACTTCTTATTACAGAACCAGGGCCACAAAAGCTGAAGAAACCTGCCTTGGCAAGTTGGTAGCCACAACTGACAGCTAAAGTACAACCCGCGAGACAGTGTCTCTACGCTCAAAAGTTGCAGTTTTGTCACCCAAAATAGACACTAACCTCAGTGAAAGAAAACCACTTAACTCTGCTGTAACTGGAGACCAGTATACCAGTCGCAACTGGATGTTGGCTGGGCTAACTGGACTTTGAAGGACATCAACCCTTGCGGATAAATTCACCCCGCCGTGTTTGTAGACCACAGGGTGGTCCCAGGAAGATCCTCGTCACCAGATCATTATCCTCAGTATTCTGTACTTCTTGCATCAGGATGACTCAATTGCAGTTTATGGCAGTTTGCGCGTAGTTTGAGGGGACAAAGTGCATAAAGGGGATGCAGTTCCCGTTTGACAACAGTGCTTCTAATACATTTATGTCCAAGCCCATGATCAGAGGCCGATAACCTTCACGCACGCTTGAAGGATATAAAGTGATCACTATTGACAACAATCCAAAGTGTGTTCTGCTCACCATTCCTCAAATATAGTTTGCCCATAAAAAAATGTCAACTACACTGGAGACTTCTGTGAGTGCAAGGTAACTGTTGGGCCAAGCCTAAATGGCCTATGTGACTTGCTCCCTGCTGGAGTTGATTGCCCAAAGTCGGGCGGAATAGCCAAAAACAACTCCACAAGTTTTTTAAGTAACTGCGGTAGTTGCTAATGCTTCTGGAGATTTGAGCTAAAAGCAGTGTTTTACTACATGCCTTATCATTTATATCCCTGAAATTTTGTTTGTTTTGGTGACAAAAAATTCATAAAAATAAGATCTATTTTTATAAACTACTGCCTAATTTTCTTTGTGTCGTGTCTTTTTATTTGACTTTTTTTTTGGTACTTCTAAATGCTTTGCACTTGTTCCTTTGTTAAGGCCAGACTGCTCGAAGCTACCGCTACCAGGGTTGAGCTGAACAAGCCAGACAACCCCAAAACAGATTTATGAGTTTATTACGCGCAGCCACACCATATAATAAAACACCTCCAGACCACCCCAAAACAGATTTATGAGTTTATTACGCACAGCCACACCATATAATAAAACACCTTCGTTTCGGTTTTGTAATTTATGAACTTGACACTGGGGACTTTTGAAAGAATATTGTAGTACTGCGGGAAGGACGAACATCTCAAAAGGTATGCTTTATTCTTAAAATGATGTTCTGCTAGCACTACCATGCAAGGTTCTTGAAGGGATAATATCATATGTGAGAAGAGTTTAACATTCAATGAGATCAATTTAACCTTTGTGTATAGATAAGGATTACGACAGATATTAATAGACAGTTCTCTGAGATTACTTTCCTGGATAAACTAATTGGTACCTTTCTCTATGTGCAAAGAGTTGAGAGGTGCAAGTCCATTTATATATCTTCACCGTCCATCCCAAATAACAAAGCAAAAACATATATTACCAACAAAGAATTACCCATTATAAAACACATACATTCAGGTTCGAACCATGCAGTAGAAAGGGACCTACATTAAGAAGGTAACCGTCAAGGGTCAAACTACTTTGGACCTGTTGTGGTGCAAATCTTTCCAGGGATGTACCAGACCTATAAGCCTATACAAAGCTTATTTCTGCAAAACACTTGCTATCAGTGGGCAATTGCTAGTGTGAGTACTTAGTGCAAACGTTCTGGTCTTAAGACTAAAGAGTTTCCAACTACCTCTCTTCAGACATCAAATTGGTATTGCCTGTAGATTACGAGATTCACAAGCATAGAAAGGGCAGATTTGATATATATATATATATATATATATATATATATATATATAGAAAATGTCACTTACCCAGTGTACATCTGTTCGTGGCATGAGACGCTACAGATTCACATGCTATGCTTTGCACATCCCGCCATCTAGTGTTGGGCTCGGAGTGTTACAAGTTGTTTATCTTCGAAGAAGTCTTTTCGAGTCACGAGATCGAGGAACTCCTCCCCTTTCGGCTCCATTGCGCATGGGCGTCGACTCCATTTTAGATTGTTTTCCCCGCAGAGGGTGAGGTAGGAGTTGTGTATTAAGTAATAGTGCCCATGCAATGGACTAAATATGTATGTACATAATGTGGTTTAAAGCAATATATTTACAAATTTACAAATGTTCAAGATCAACTTCAAACGGCTACAGGCTCCCGGGGAGGCGGGCGGGCGCATGTGAATCTGCAGCATTCATGCCACAAACAGATGTACACTGGGTAAGTGACATTTTCCGTTCGATGGCATGTGTAGCTGCAGATACACATGCTTTGCATAGACTAGTAAGCAGTTATCTCCCCAGAAGCGGTGGTTCAGCCTGTAGGAGTTGAAGTTGTTTGAAACAAAGTTCGTAGTACTGCTTGTCCTACTGTGGCCTGTTGCGCTGGTAACACATCGACGCAGTAGTGCTTGGTAAATGTATGAGGCGTAGACCATGTGGCTGCCTTACATATTTCAGTCATTGGAATGTTTCCTAGAAAGGCCATGGTAGCACCTTTCTTTCTAGTTGAGTGTGCCCTTGGTGTTATAGGCAGTTCTCTTTTTGCTTTGAGATAACAGGTTTGAATGCATTTAACTATCCATCTAGCAATGCCTTGTTTGGATATTGGGTTTCCTGTATGAGGTTTTTGGAAAGCAACGAACAATTGTTTTGTTTTCCAAATTTGTTTTGTTCTGTCAATGTAGTACATTAACGCTCTTTTGATGTCTAATGTATGTAGTGCTCTTTCAGCTACAGAATCTGGCTCTGGGAAGAACACTGGTAGTTCAACAGTTTGATTCAAGTGGAACGGTGATATGACTTTTGGTAAGAACTTAGGATTTGTTCGTAAAACTACTTTATGTTTGTGTATCTGAATAAAGGGTTCTAGTATGGTAAATGCTTGTATCTCACTTACTCTTCTTAGAGATGTGATGGCAATTAGAAATGCTACTTTCCATGTTAAGTATTGCATCTCACATGAGTGCATGGGTTCAAAAGGTGGACCCATGAGTCGTGTTAAGACAATGTTGAGGTTCCACGAAGGAACTGGTGGCGTTCTTGGTGGGATAATTATTTTTAAGCCCTCCATAAATGCTTTTATGACTGGGATCCTAAATAATGAAGTTGAGTGCGTAATTTGCAGATAAGCTGAATTTGCGGTAAGATGTATCTTAATGGAAGAAAAGGCTAGCTTTGACTTTTGCAAATGTAGTAAGTAGCTTACGATGTTTTTAGCAGACGCGTGTAATGGCTGAATTTGATTATTATGGCAATAATAAACAAATCTTTTCCACTTATTTGCATAGCAATGTCGTGTGGTTGGTTTCCTTGCTTGTTTTATGACTTCCATACATTCCTGTGCAAGGTCTAGATGTCCGAATTCTAAGACTTCAAGAGCCAAATTGCTAGATTCAGTGATGCTGGATTTGGATGTCTGATCGGTTGTTTGTGTTGAGTTAACAGATCTGGTCTGTTTGGAAGTTTGATATGAGGCACTACCGAGAGGTCTAGTAGTGTTGTGTACCAAGGTTGTCTTGCCCATGTTGGTGCTATTAGTATGAGTTTGAGTTTGTTTTGACTCAATTTGTTTACTAGAAACGGAAGGAGTGGGAGAGGGGGAAAAGCGTATGCAAATATGCCTGACCAACTCATCCATAGCGCATTGCCCTGAGACTGATCTTGTGGGTACCTGGATGCGAAGTTTAGGCATTTTGCGTTTTCTTTTGTTGCAAATAGGTCTATTTGTGGTGTTCCCCATCTTTGGAAGTAAGTGTTTAGTTTTTGTGGGGTGAATTTCCCATTCGTGGATTTGTTGGTGATCCCGAGAGAGATTGTCTGCTAACTGATTCTGAATCCCTGGAATAAACTGTGCTATTAGGCGAATGTGATTGTGAATCGCCCAATGCCATATTCTCTGTGCCAGGAGACACAACTGTGTTGAGTGTGTTCCTCCCTGTTTGTTCAGATAATACAACGTTGTCATGTTGTCTGTTTTGACAAGAATGTATTTGTGGCTTATTATGGGTTGAAATGCTTTTAACGCTAGAAATACTGCCAGTAGTTCTAAGTGATTTATGTGAAACTGTCTCTGCTGAGTGTCCCATTGTCCTTGGATGCTGTGTTGGTTGAGGTGTGCTCCCCACCCTATCATGGAGGCATCTGTCGTTATTACGTATTGAGGCACTGGGTCTTGGAAAGGCCGCCCTTGGTTTAAATTTATATTGTTCCACCATTGAAGCGAGGTGTATGTTTGGCGGTCTATCAACACTAGATCTAGAAGTTGACCCTGTGCCTGTGACCATTGTGATGCTAGGCACTGTTGTAAGGGCCGCATGTGCAATCTTGCGTTTGGGACAATGGCTATGCATGAGGACATCATGCCTAGTAGTTTCATCACCATCTTGACTTGTATCTTTTGTTTTGGATACATGGCATGTATTACATTGTGAAATGCCTGTACCCTTTGTGGACTTGGAGTGGCAATCCCTTTTGTTGTGTTGATTGTCGCCCCTAAGTATTGCTGTGTTTGACACGGTTGAAGGTGTGACTTTGTGTAGTTGAGTGAGAAACCTAGTTTGTGGAGGGTTTCTATGACATACTTTGTGTGTTGTGAACACCGTTCTTGTGTGTTGGTTTTGATTAACCAATCGTCTAGGTACGGGAACACATGTATTTGCTGCCTTCTGATATGAGCAGCTACTACTGCCAGGCATTTTGTAAAAACTCTTGGCGCAGTTGTTATCCCAAATGGCAACACTTTGAATTGGTAATGTACCCCTTGGAATACAAACCTTAAGTACTTTCTGTGTGAAGGATGTATCGGTATATGGAAGTATGCATCCTTTAGGTCTAGTGTTGTCATGTAGTCTTGTTGTTTGAGCAATGGGATTACGTCCTGTAATGTCACCATGTGAAAGTGATCTGATTTGATGTAGAGATTTAATGTTCTGAGATGTAATATAGGTCTTAGAGTTTTGTCCTTTTTGGGTATGAGAAAGTACAGCGAGTAAACTCCTGTTCCTCTCTGATGAATTGGTACCATCTCTAGTGCATCTTTTTGCAACAACGCTTGGACCTCTAGTTGTAGAAGATCCATGTGTTGTTTTGACATATTGTGTGTTTTCGGTGGGACATTTGGAGGGAATTTGAGAAATTCTATGCAATAACCATGCTGGATAATTGCTAGGACCCAAGTGTCTGTTGTTATTTCCTGCCATTGTTTGTAGAACTTGGTTAGTCTCCCCCCCCCCCCACAGGTGTTATGTGTTGGGGATTTATGACGTTGAAGTCACTGCTTGTTTTGTGGAGTTTTGGGACTTTGGAACTTTCCTCTACTTTTTTGGAATTGGCCCCCTCTATATTGTCCCCGAAAATTTCCTCGCTGATATTGGCTCTGATAAGTGGGCCTTGTTTGTGAGGTTGTGGGTTCCGTGCTTTGTCCCCGAAACCCCCCTCGAAACTGTGTTTTACGAAATGTGCCTCTGCTCTGTGGGGAGTAGAGTGCGCCCATGGCTTTGGCCATATCAGTGTCCTTTTTAAGTTTTTCGATAGCAGTGTCCACCTCCGGCCCAAACAACTGCTGTCCGTTAAATGGCATATTCAGCACAGCTTGTTGTATTTCCGGCTTGAATCCTGACGTACGCAGCCATGCGTGTCTCCTTATGGTCACTGCTGTATTTACTGTCCTAGCAGCTGTATCTGCAGCATCCATTGCCGAGCGTATCTGATTGTTCGAGATACTTTGTCCTTCCTCCACCACTTGTTGTGCCCTTTTTTGGAACTCTTTGGACAAGTGTTCAATGAAATGTTGCATTTTGTCCCAATGAGCCCCTATCATATCTCGCCAGCAATGCCTGTGAGTTGGCAATGCGCCATTGGTTGGCCGCTTGTGCTGCAACCCTTTTCCCCGCAGCGTCGAACTTGCGACTCTCCTTGTCTGGAGGTGGTGCGTCTCCTGAGGTGTGTGAGTTTGCTCTCTTGCAAGCTGCCCCTACTACCACAGAGTCTGGTGTTAATTGCTGCGTGATGTATACCGGGTCTGTTGGTGGCGGCTTGTATTTCTTCTCCACCCTTGGAGTTATGGCCCTGCCGTTCACAGGCTCCTGAAATACCTGTTTGGAGTGTTTTAGCATGCCAGGTAGCATAGGGAGACTTTGGTATTGGCTATGTGTGGAGGATAGTGTGTTAAATAAAAAGTCATCCTCAATAGGCTCTGCATGCAGGGTGACATTATGAAACACCGCTGCTCTTGACACCACCTGTGTGTAGGCTGTACTATCCTCAGGTGGTGACGGTCTCGCTGGATAACAGTCTGGGCTGTTATCTGATACTGGCGCATCATAAAGATCCCATGCGTCGGGATCATCCTGACTCATTCCAGTATGAGTTGGGGACTGCATCAGTGGTGGAGTGGCTACCGGTGATGTCTGTGTTGAGCGTGGTGGAGATGGTGGCGGGGTTACTTGTCTTGCCACCTTTGCCTGTGGCTGCTTGTCTTTTTCTTGAAAGGCAAGTCTTCTTTTCATCCGAATTGGGGGAAGAGTACTTATCTTCCCTGTGTCTTTTTGGATGTGGAGCCTTCTCTGAGTGTAATCTGGCTCCATTGACTCTAGTTCTCGTCCGAACCTATGTCCTTGCATTTGTGAGGACATTCCCTGTTCCTCTGTGTAGGAACTTGTTTTTGGTTCTGAGGCCGGATGTTTCGGTATGGAAACTTTTTCGGCAGTCTTTTTCGGCTCCGACGACACCTTTTACATTTTCGGCGTTCCGGTCACTCGGTGCCGACTCGTTTCGGTGCCGCCCTCTCGGTGCTGAACTTGCTCTGACCCGCTGTCTCGGGGTCGAGTCTGCTCTGTGCCGGTATCTCGACCGGAGTCGGATGCCTTCGACACATGCGTGCCCTTTTTCGGTGCCGATGCTCGGTCACCTATTTTCCGGATTAAGCCATGGCCTGCTGACGGTGGCGTCCCCTGGGCTTTAGTGGTCTTTCCGTGAGTTTTGTGTCTCGACGTCTTACTCACGGTTTTCGGCGTCTGTTCGGGATCGACCTCGTCCGAGTCTGAATCCTCGATGGAGAAGGTTTCTTCTTCCTCCTCCAAGTGTTTTTGTCCTGTCGGCGCCTACGCCATCTGTAGTCTTCTCACTCTTTGGTCTCTTAGTGTCTTCCTCGACCGAAACGCTCGACAGGCTTCACAAGTATCTTCTTTGTGTTCTGGAGACAAACACAAGTTACAGACCAGATGCTGATCTGTATAAGGATACTTGTTGTGACATTTGGGGCAGAAGCGGAATGGGGTCCGGTCCATTAGCCTTGAAGAGACACGTGGTCGAGCCGACCAGGCCCCGAAGGGGGATCGAAAACCCCGAAGGGCCACCGGAGCTCTTCAAAATTCTGTGTTGATCTGTTGTAACTAACCCATTACCGAACGCAAACAATACCGTCGAATTTTCCAAGATTCTAACTATCTTTCCGAACCGAAACGCAGAGCGAAAAGGAACACGTCCAAACCTGATGGAGGAAAGAAAACAATCTAAGATGGAGTCGACGCCCATGCGCAATGGAGCCGAAAGGGGAGGAGTCCCTCGATCTCGTGACTCGAAAAGACTTCTTCGAAGAAAAACAACTTGTAACACTCCGAGACCAACACTAGATGGCAGGATGTGCAAAGCATAGCATGTGTATCTGCAGCTACACATGCCATCGAATACATATACACACACACAGGTCACAAGGGAGCAGTTTGTGCACTTTTGGGAAGGTCATTTATTGTTGCACTACCCACAGAGCCCCTTCAAAGCATCCTGTTAGAGGTGTCTGAAGCCTTCACCTATAGGGAAAAAGGAGGAGCAACTTGTGTTTGCTGTCTGCGTCCTGCCTGGGATCTGTGACTGGGATCTTCATGCGCCACCTGCTGGTTAGCAGGTCCTGGATCATCTACCCCATTCCAGGGTCAGACTGGCCGATAGGCCAGCAAGGCAGCACCTGGCGGGCTAGTTTGACAGGTCAGTATATGGGCTGTTTTTTCAACTTTTGTGGGCCTGTTTTATGGTCTGCTGGCCCCAATTTTACTCTCGGTTGTACAGATATTAAAACAAACATTTCCGGCAGCAAGACCAAATCCATGCAGTCTTCCATACCTTGAAAATCAAGTCCAGACTGTAATTTTGGAAACCATCAGATATGTGTGCTTTTAGTTTGCTTTTCAGTACTGGGTCTCAGCACAGTTGGTCCAAAAAATTCATCTCCCAGTGGGGGTTGATCAAATGCTCCAGTTCAACAGGGCCACTGTCTGACATTGTGACTGGATGTCTTACTATCATAGACTAATGGGGTTGCTTACTAGGGCATAATCAATAATAGAAGAGAAGAATGTGCCATCTCTCGTTTGTATATGTTGTTCTTGCCAGGAGAGTCTCAGCTCCAGATGTTTTAATACAGATTTAATTTCTTACAAGTTCAAAACTGCCCCAATCTGCATAGATGGGACACTTTTTTACCTTCCTAATTCACTAATTAGGGTCACTTTTATTTTGATGCCTGGACCTATTGTCTGCCGCGGTCCGACCCTGGTTCCTTCTCAGGAATACCCCAACAGCAACTTGAAGTTGAGCCTGCAGGGCAATGAGGAAGTTTCATCCCTGGTGGTGTTTATCTGCGAGAGAACATGGGGGAGCATGAGTCTGGAAAAACAAGTGAGGCGATGGGAGAAGCTTTATGAATGACTCAAGCCTCACTTAGTTCAAAATAAGCTCTTCAAAAAGGGGGCAAGATGTGTGCAATAGGGAATCAGCCATTAACTTGATGCAGTGCAATGACCCAAGCACCCCACTCTGACAAGATGGGACAGCATATTAAGCGCACCCTGCTAACATCTGAGGTTGCCTTGAAGGACATTGTTAAGTTACCATCCCAGCATGGCCAACTCGGTTATTCTTCTTTTCAGTTTTTTTTCCCTCTATTCAGGGCCGGGGAAATCCAGCAATACTGCCATTAAAAAATAAAAATAAATCCTTTTCATCCTCCCTCTGCTATAGCCTGAAAACCTCCTTTAGTCTATACCAGCCTCTAAACCCTATAGAGGACTTCCTCCATTTACCTCTACCACTTGTGAAACCTAAAAGAAAACCTGTTACCTATACCCACTGCTGAATTCTGAAACCTCTGTACCTCCCTTTACCTCTACCCACCCCTGAAGTCTAAAATCCCGCTTACCTCCCTTTACCTTTAATCTCCCGCTTACCTCTCTCTACCTCTGCCTGTCCTGAATACTAAAAGAAACTCTTACTCTCACTTTAGGGTGGGATTTAGGCCTTGTTATTAGGAATTGTATATTTCATGTTACTGCAATATGTTTGGGGTTTTCATATTTACCATTTTTGTCCTCACCATTATGCTTCTGTTATTTCTCACTGTCATAATCAATGCAGCACATGCATTTTATCACAGATTGCAGTCTTTTCAATAAATATATTGAAAACTGTCCTGCACCTTCTTCTTTGCCTGTGTGTGTGCAAGAGACTTATTTTTAACGAGCAAAAAGGAGCGAGATTTGTTACACCATGACTTCCCTGAGAGGTCTCCAGAGTCCATGCGCTAGGCTGCCGGAAATCACCATTACTTACTAAGGGTTTGGGTGAGGTACTGCTAGAGAGCCGGGAGGTTTGGGCCAACAGCTTCTAACTGGTGTAGGAGTAACCTATGAAGAAAAGGGATGCCGCCCCTAATCCAGCAGTCTCGTAGAGAAGCAAGTCATTCATGACACCTTTTACCACTACCCACCAAGAAACTCTAAAATCCCCTCACCTCTTTTTACATCTGTCTGCCCCTATATCCTACAAAATCCCTTATCTACCCTTTCCACTACAAGTCCTGAACCCTAAAAAAAAAACCCTAAGCCCTTTTAACCATAAAAGCTCTTACCACCCTTTTCCACTACCAGTCCCTGAACCTTAAAAACTATTCCTACCTTGTACTCTTCCCCACCCGAACCCTAAAAACCTCCTTTCTGCCCTTACTATCCTCTTCCTCAACCCACTCCAGAACTCTACAACCACTTTAAAAACCTTGCTATCATGAGCCCTTATAAATATAAACATGATAAACATAAATAACAAAATATAACTGAACACTGTGTCTGACTTTCTATTTCACTTCAAAAGGACGCCATTGTGTACTTTTATTGGAGTCTGCAGCTCACAGAGCACTGACAATTTGCATAGGGTCAATTGAAAGCCCCAAAGCTCAGGGACGTAGCTTCACACCTGGTGTTTGTGGAGCTCCACCCCGATAATAAATGTATTTTGTGATGGGTGTAGGTGATTGCAGTCGGTAGGGTGAGGTGTCTGTTGGATTTCACCAGGAAATTTTACACACTCTCCCTGTTTGGAAAGAGGATGAAAAAAATGTTATTTCACAAAATAATGTTTTCTCTCACTTAGTACCTCCAACCAGTTACTCTCCTTTTCTACTTTTCCTTTAGCTCCCATCGTTCCCCCTGCTTGTCGCATAATGTAGTTTAACACAATTGGATATATTTTCTAAGATTTTGTGTTATGTTTGCGTCGCACATAGGTGATGCAATATCTTTTTTTTCTAAATTACTTTCCAGCGCAAAACTTGTTTTGCGCTGGTAATTCACTTGAAAGTAATGCAAAGGAGTGCACAGAGCTGCTTGCTTAGGAATTAGTCTAAGCACAGTGTTTTGTACTGGAAGGCTATCCTTCCAGTACAAAACCTATGCTAGACATTTGTGGCTGCTGCGCTGCACTGCATGAGAATTTGGGATACAGACCCTTATGTGCCAGCGTGAGTGCTTGGAAATCTGAAGTGCAACTACCCCCTCCCCCAATCTTACTGACCAAGCTATGCCCCTGCCAAAGTTTATGCCCACACCACCCTCCCCAAATTTAGTGTCTTCTACGTCCCTGCCCTTTTGCTTTCTAGCGTTCCATGAGGATTGGAGCGATGACTGCGCTCATAGGGTGTCTGGGATAGCAAGATCAGCCTTCATCTCTTTACCCAGCCTACCTCTTCTGTCTCCCAATAGTATCCAGGTTTCAGCGAGTGCGGGCTGGTGTAGACATGCAGTCCGTACTCCATGCACCGGTGTCCCTCAAAGACCTTCCCTGCAGTGGCTGAGTACATAGGAGGCCATAGAGCTGGCCAGGCACCGCCCCAGGCACTGCCCCAGGCCCCCCGTTTCCGTTCGAAGGTCTTGGTGGTTGAAATCCTCACAATGCAGAACCTCAGTGGTAGGGTCCTAGGTGTAAGTCTGTTGTAGCTCATATGCCAGCTCTCCGCACCAAAATGAGTCACAGCAGTATTAGAGAGTTTACCTTTGCAGTAATATGTCATGGCAAATGTGTCTTCAACCCAACAGTCTCTGTAGATGCCACAGATGCTAAAGAGACTTAGTTGTAGCTAATGCGAATCACGTTCAGGCGGCCATCTTGCTGAATTCTGCCATCCCCCATCCTTTTATTTAATCTTTTGAGGAAAACCTTGCTTCGATAAAGACCGTGAATGTTTTGTGTCTTGGTGGCATATAGTTTAGGAAAGTCAAGTGCTATCCATCGCTGTACTTTAATGAGATGACTGGTCAGCTGAGTAGCCGAATGGGGCGTAGAGTGGTCAAGACACCCCATCAACAGATTGCAACAGTTAAAAACATAAGATTAACACACTTTTTTTAAAACTTGGGGCAACATGCTCACTTTGTTTTTATCAGGCGATGCCCTACACATCCACATGAAGTATTGCAGATACTACTAGACAACAATTTCCACACACAGCTATTCAGAACAACAAAAAAACCGATACCATTTAGAAACACTCATGCCGTAAAGCACAACGTCTGACAGAGCTAAACAGAAAATGTCAATGTCTTTTTACACAAACAAAAACGTCAAAAAAAAGTAAAGATTAAAGAATGTGGGGAAGCTCCTTCACCATAACAAGATTTCTCTCTATGTAAAACCGCAAACCACTTATTCTGCAATTATCAATAGTAAAACAACAGTTTACATTCTGTTTTTCTTTTCTGTATCTAGTACTGTGCTTTTTTTTAAATTTTATTGTGCAGTTCTTTTCCAAAAGACTTTTCAACTGATTAAAAATGGTGAGCTAACAAATGCCTTTAGAAATGGTAACGTCTTAATTATTACAAACAATGGATTTCTGATTTAAATTTAAAGATTATCACAAACAAATTTGTTATTTTCTGACTTAGAACTCAAAAATGCATGTGGAAGACAACTGTTGAACGCTAACATTTAGACAGTAAGCAGTCAATGAGGGGGTATCGGGACACAGTAATGGGCCGAGGCAACAGGGAGACCTCTAAGCAAGTTAAACTAACTGTCCTTAGTCTTGAATCAGATCAATAATTGGATATGGAAGTGTACATAGCCTACCAGATGAGTGAGAGTGAATTAAAATTACCAGTCTGCAATCTACCCGCCTATACTGCTTCAATAAAACGAAAAGAGTATTTGACTGAAGTCAGTGTGTGGCAAATTTTCCCGTAACCACCTTCGCTTTGGTCTCAAATTAGGGCGACTATAAATCTAAGACTTCAGCTACAGTCCGGACCACTACTGCAAAGGAGGCAGTTTCTTCTGTGGTGGTCCAAGCCAAACCCAGCCTCAGAGGTGGTGTTAAACCAACTGGTTCATGTAAAGGTTATCATAAGTGTAATTGAGGGGGAAGAACCATCTTCAGCCCAACCATCTTTGTCCCCATTCTGAGGTTTTCCTTGTTCTAGTCATAGCCAAAAAGATAAGGAGACACTGCTGGTGTGTCCGCCCTGACAGACGCACTGGATCAGAGTCGTGCATGGTAATGGCTTGTGCTTTTGTAAGCTTGTAGTGTAGCATCAGTTGAAACTAAAACGAAGGTGGTTTCTTGACAAACATCGGATTCAGCACTGAATCCTCTTCCGATGCCAATGGGGTTGGTACTGGTATCGATGTGGAGGGGCCTGCTGCAGGTCTTGTAGCCAGAGTGGAAGCGTGTACTTGAGTCAGTAGGGGGCATGAGATAGGTCTAAGGGGTCAGATGGTGCTAAGGATGGATTTGCTGGTAGTAACCTGACTGGCGGCACCTGTGGTCCAAAGGTGCACCAGAGGGAGCCAGAAGCACCCCATAAATTTGCAGCATGGTCTCATTATAGGCTTCAATCTGCTGCAATGTTGCAGATGGCTCAAGAAACTTGAGCATACCGAGATTGGCTCTTTGGCCAGAGAATTCAAGAGTGAAGGGCTTACATCATAACGCCCTCGCACCTTCTCTTTAGATTCATAGTGGTGTGAATAAATTGAGTCCTGCCTTAGATTTTTACGTTTGTACTTGGACATGACAGAGGACTTTGAAAATGAAGCTTACTGCTCGTGGGATTGGCCTAAGGAGCAGGAGAGACACCTCGACCTGAAGCAAAGAATGTATGAAGGCCAAAACTACTTGTGTTCCTGGACATACAGCTTCACATCCCAGTCCCGGGTCACCTTCGGGTTTATGAGGACACATTCATTACATGACTTCGAGCTGTGGCCCAAGCCCAGACTCAGGAGATACACCTTGTGTGGGTTTGTTAACAACATATGTTTGTGAGGTCGCAGGATGGTTTGAAGTCTGCATATTTAGGTGGGGAAAATGTTGCCTAGCATTCTAGAATTTGGTTTAGAGGTTGTCGAAAGGCCAATAAAACTGTAAATGGAGCTCTGGATTCGAATTGTTAGGTGCAGAAATAAGGTAACTGACGTCAACGGGCAGGGGTGGTTCTAATACCCAGCCCTACTCTCACTTCTAAGGTGGTACAAAGTCCATCCGAGCTGCATGGTGCCAGCTAGCAGTATGTTGGAGCATGCAGAAGATATGTTTTGTGATTCAGTCTGGCGTTTGGGGAGTATTCTAGCGTGAGGAATCTAGGGTGTGAAGTATCCATCAGAAGTAGGTTGGAATGAAAACTGTTAGTAACCGACAATAGAGTTAAACTGGTTTTGATAGAAAGGATGAACATTTAACATATTTGTATATTATTCTCAAAGTAAAGGAATAGTAGAAAGGTGCGAGTGTACTGAAAGAAGGAACACAACTGACAATGTGTGAAGGTTTGGACCTATGGCCCTCATTATGACATTGGCGGTAAATGCCGCCTACCACCACGGCGACGGGCGCCAATATACCGTCGGCGTGGCTACCAGCCGCCAACCGCATTATGACCGTAGACGAAATTCCACAAGAAGGCTAGCGGAATTCCGTCAACGGTCATGGCAGAGGACGGCGGTAAGGTGGTGCTGCTACCCAGCAGCAGCGCCACGCCAGCAAAACACCGCCTACTGAATCATGTTCCATGATACGGCCTGGCGGTGTTTTGCTGGCGGACGCTGCTGCTGGCAGCCGCGCCATGTCCCGTGTCCTGCAGCAGGTAAGTCGGGTTCTCCGACAGGAGAAGGGGGTGGTGTGTGGGGGTAGGGGTTGTGTGTCTGTTTCTGTATGCGTGCATGCAGGTGTGAGTCGCATGGAATGCGTGCATGAATGACTGAATGCAAGTGTACCTGTATGTTGTGAATGCGTGTGTGCGACAATGTATGTTAGTGTGTGTTGCGGTGTGTGGGTATGTGTGGGTGGGTGGATGTTGGTATGCGTGTGTGTATGTGTGCACATGTGGGTGTGTAAATGTGCGGGGGAGGGAGAGGACTTCAGGGAGGGGGGTGAGACCCCTATCAGTGCCAGGGAAGGAATTCCCTGGCACTGATAGTACCTACTGCCATGGTTTTCGTGGCGGTACAATTGCCACGAAAACCATGGCGGTAGGCGGGGTCATTATCCCGAGGGTGGGATTGTGACGGCCGCCTGGCTGGAGACCGAAGTCTCCAGCCCAGCGGCCGTTACCACCCTGGCAGACGGAGTGGTACATTGGCGGTTTGGTTGGAAAAAGGTACTGCCAGCCAGTAGGCAGTACCTTTCCCCAAATTACTGCCGTCCGCCAGGGTCGTAATGACCCCCTATATGATAATCAGGGGAAAAGTGTAGTTGGTGCAGGGTCAAAGGCGGATGACAGAGGAACAACAGTAGTAGTTGCATGGGTGAGAACATGGTGTAAAAAACTTGATGACGAGACTTCTTTGCAGAATCACTGCACTGGTTACTTGTGTGGAACTGCACGTTCCTGACTGGATGTTGGAAAGTATGAATGGGAAACAGGCTGAAAATTGAGTGAGTCGAACTGTGTTTTATTTGTAGATAAATCTGTGAAAGGGATTTGCAAAGTGCCTAAAAGAATGACAGAGTATGCATGCAAATTGCTAGTTGGGTTGTGGCGTGTCCAACACATGCATTTCTTTTTAGTTTTCACATGCTTGGTTGTGCGAGAGTTGGAACGGCATGTTACAGAAGTCCTTTGCCTAGTATTCTCTGGTGCGTTCACCACCTTCTCTGTTAACACTTGTTTAACTTCCATATCTACCAATAAACCCCTGTGAAGCCACATGCATCCATCAGGTTCTTCCCATTGGGCTGAGACCAATGGATCCTTTACGTCTAATAAAGTAGACAGATACCACCTTTGCAATTCAAATCGGGAAGAGATGTACTCAGCTCCTGGAGTTGCATAGCCTGTGTTCATCACTGTCTCTACTTGTGCTCAAGCAGGAGGGGGAAGGGTTCGAAGGATTTGAGAAGGTATGGTCAAACCTTACAATAACCTAATTGTTTCCACATTTACCCACTGCGTGTGTGGAGACATCGAAGACTGAGAAGAAAGGCAAAGAAAATGCGTTCAAAAAGAAGGAAGTATCAGGAGTCGGGGTGTTAGTGTGTAGAAGAGACCAGTTTCTCCTGGATAGAAGGAAGACTAGGGACAGAAAGAAAGTTATGGACCTCAATTAAGCTACTCTTTCAGACTACTTCGAATCATCTTCACCTGTACTAAAACGTATTACAACCCTGAAAAAGATGGTGCTGAGATTCTCAGTTTACTAGTATTGAAATTTAAATGCAAGGCATTTGGCTGGAAACTGAATTGATTCGCTATGAAAAGGCTGGCCAAACGCCAGCGTAGATTTCACGGATTGTTTGGGAAAATGTTTAATTCGTCACATATTGGTAGGGAGCAAAAAGGCATTTAGGTCTCTCTGTGGTACTTAAGACTTCGGAAAAATACTTAGATATAAACTGTAATTAACCACCAGGTGCTGATATCACACCTGCAGGAACTGCACACTCGGAGCCTCTATTACATGTCTGGAAATTTAAACAACATTTTCCAGTGGTTCCCAACCGTTTGATTTATCTGGACCCCGATTTTAACATTAATAGAACCCAGGGACCCCCACTGAATCATCATTGGAATCCGGGGACCCCCGCCTGAGTCATTACTGGAAGCTGGGGACCTAATTTGTCAATATTTTTTTATTTTCTAAGCTTTCGCGGACCCCCTGAGCAGGCTTTGCGGACCCCCAGGGGTCACCGGACCCCAGGTTGGGAACCACTGTTGTATAATTTTTATGCACAGAGGAGTTCTAGAAATGAAAAGAACAAGAAAAAGTCACAAGACTAAAACTTAATCTTTAAAATTCTGGAATTGACGTCGCCAAGACACATCGGCTACAGCAGCTGAGGTGGCAGGAACGGACAAATTATACACATTACCAAGGGTTTAAGTTGCAATTTATGTTCAGCTTTAAATAACCTACAGTTATGCTCATGTACAAAATCATGAGCAGGATCACTGTGCACCTTCGAAGAGAAAAGGAAAAAAGGGTAAAAGAATATCAATCATATTAATATTATGTTTTTAATCTGTAAAACAAAGTTAAATGTAAAACCAAACTCTTTAGCTAAAACAAACCAGCAAGTAAGAGCTTAAATACCACAAAAAAGACAGTTACACACAAGAAACCCAATTTAGGCCTCGATCTCAAGTTGTCTGAAAGCAGACTGGGCAGGTTGTAATTGACTATTAACTGCTGAAAGAAATGTAACCACTTTTTCATGTTGACTCATTCCCAGCAGATGGAAGTTGTTGTGGCTAGCTTACACTTTAGAACTAGGCTACCGCTAAAGGCTAGGCCAAATTTGTGAAAATAGCAACTGTAAAATTTACAACAGAACAATTTAAATGAATCTCTCTGACAACATTAGTAAAAAAGTACTGTTCCTTGATGTGTGTTACGTCGCAGTAGCATGAACCGTGTAGAGATCAACCAAACCGTAAAAAGTTGCCACGTTCAAAGGAAGTTTCTTCCTGTTACCTGTGAAAAAATGCCCTTACTCAGGCAAATTAAACTAGATTCTTGCCCGTCCATTATAATAAGGAAGTAGTTAAAAATGCTGGTGCCATAAATTTTACCAAGAAAACCACAGTAAGGACAAAAGCAAGCGCACCGCTTTTCTTTCAGGAAGGGGAGACCGCGGTCACACAAACACACCAGTATAAGCGCAAGAGACTAGTTAATGAAGATATTTTATTGTGGGGTAGTGGTGACCACTTAATAGTCTCAGACCTTTTAGGAAGCCTGGCCTTTAATTACAAACTTGCAGAAGCATATATTTCATCAGGAGTGCGTCCTCTCAAAAATGCAAACGTCAGTATTTACAAAGAACACACTTGCCACTGCGCAGTACTGTTGATACATTTGAGACAGCATGACAAAGTTAGTTAGGCATCGTGAAGAGGAGCCAACTTGATTACAAAATAGTGATTTCTATTCATTGGGCAAAGCGTGGTGGGCTCAAAATTCAAAAGGCAAACTGTAGCTTATTTCAAATAATACAATTAAAGGAGTGTAAAAGATATGCGCCTTAATTAGCTGCTGAGCATACAGGGTTAGCACCTTATCTCACTGTTACTTTCCTGTTAAAAACGTTACCTAGGGGGCTTATTTGCTAGTTTTTGCATTCCTTTACATAATAAGAAGACAAAACACGCAATACAATCCGGTACATTCTAGTGGTTAATGAATTATGCCAAAAATGACAGTGTTTTTGTAGTGCACACGTCCTTTAGGAGTCACTCTTCTTTTTGTTCTTCTTCAGAAAAGAAGGAGTGCGGAACTTCTTTTTCTTTTTGGAGGGAGACTTGCCTGGAGATTCGTCACTTCCGGGGTCTGCTGCTGTTCCGTCCTCGGCCACTGGGGTGGTTGGCGTAGTTGGCCCCTCAGCAGGCTGTGGCTGTGGCTCCTCACTTTCGGCAGCTGGTAGCTCAGGTTGGCTCTGGTCTAGGTCATCGTTGCATGCAGCCGCTCCCTCTTCCTCCTCTTTTTCAAATGCTGGGAAGCAGAGTGGCTCAGAAGGCTCGTCAGGGGTGAGGTCAGGAAGGGTTTGTTTGAAAGTTGCAGCATCACTGTCGTCTTTGCAAGTGTGGTCCTGTTGTGATTCTAACAGATGGATAAACAGATTATGTTTTTGCATTAAACATGTCTTAGTACATCTGCTTCTGCACGATCAAGGACATCTAATTTTAACTAATCTTTTACAGCCACAAGGAAATAATTTCCAGATTTGATTAAAATTCTCTGTTTCTCAGTCATTTCTATTTCTTGCTGAAGTTAAAGGGAGCTATCATGAAACAAGTCAGACTTCCCTAGGAACAGTTACATACTTCTGAGATTTTTGATGAAAATTGACAGGAGCTGTAGAGCAGCTTTATCTCCCTCCAGTAAGCCTCGATTTCTCTTGATGCCGGGAAAAAGGCTGCTTGGATGTAGTGTTTGCCAACTACTTCCATGGCACCTGTGCTAGACCACTGACTCAACAGGATCGCAAAAAGGGAAAAAAGTGTGGGAAACAAATGGGTAGATGCAGAAGGTTTGTGATAGAGGAGAGATGCGTTAAAACTATTTGTCCAATTAGGTTTCCTCTATTCCACTTACGGAGTGTATTAGCTAACAAATGTAATTAAAATTATAATGGGAGAACTGCTGTTGTCTTCTATATTTATATTAACATCATTTTGCCTACTAGCAGTCATATATAAGTCTATATTTATCTGAACAGCATTTTGCCTACTAGTAGTCATATAAAAGAAATTATATTATTTTAACACCAAGATTATTTTCATCATCAACTGGTCAGTTCACCCACACACCAACAGTCACTAGAAGATGGAATTGTAATGTTATTGACTCGTTTAATAAAGCTTTACGGAGTGTTACACGTCAAAAGGCCACAGAAGCAGAAGGATAGAGAAAAGCTGTTTATCTGTTACACCAGGCACAGAACTAGTCCAAGTAACCCAAAAGCAAATTTAGCTCATGTGTTAGTTTGGAAGTGTTAAAAAACACAAAAACTTAGAAGCCTATTCGCCATTTATTGCTAAAGAATTTAATCAAACCAATTGAGATACCGTACCTTTTTTATTTTCAGAAGGTTAAAAAATGTTTCACAAAGTTGTATTATAAAGCATTAGTAAAGGCGGCACAGTGGACCAACACGCTCTTGGTACTGAAAGATGCATCTGTACTAATTTACTGTTTTTCAATATACCACTGGGTCAAACTATAGTAACATTAGGTCCTATGTGCGACATATCCTCTAAGTGGACATATCAAAGTGTGTGAACTTTCCTATGTAGTCTGATAAGTAAACTTAAGAAGGGAGTCTTTCTAAAGTGAGGAATTCCTGTTTAAAGTTATCAGCTTCAAAAACCCTCTAAGCTGGCATCATAATATACAAGGCACCAGTATCAAATGAAAACTAGCTCATCATGTTCAAATCCACTGACGTAAGCACCTTCTGGAATCACAAGTTGTGTACTCTTCAGAATTTTCAATTTCATTAGAATAACCAAACAAGAGGTTACTAGGCTCACAGCTGAAAATATTTCTGTCTTTATAGTGCTAGCCCTGGATTAATCTACACAATAACTACAATAAAAAAGGTGTAGATGGCCTGTGGTTTCTGCAAATAATTTGGTAATGCAAAAAACGTTACATTTGATCATGGGATGCACACCCTCTACACAATGCAGTCAGGGGAGAGACTCCCAATGATAAATTATTTTTCTACTTTAAAAACATATAGCTAGAAGTCTAAAATATTGGTTTACAAACAATTTAGTTGAATGTTGTTTAAAAAGGATTGTTCTAAAAATAATGGATCCCTACTTTAATAGCACTTTAGTCAAAGTGAATGTTCTAATAAGAGTGCGATTGAGAGAAAAATGAACTTTACATTCTCATTCGCTAAATAACATCCCTGGCAATCTGCAGTGATTTCCTTCAGTAGTGCAGTTAGCAACCTGAAATGCATCCTATGCTTTCATAAAGATGTTATTTTGTTGAAGCTCATTGCTCCATTTTTGTCCTGGGATCTTCAGTGTTTCCTCGGTTTGGGTGCTCAGGGGTGTGGAATTTTTAAAGATAAATACTTGTCCATGGGACAGGTTGCTTCATAAATCTACTTGTCCTGTAAAAGAAAATCCACTTGTCCATTTGGTTCCATGCAGTGCAGCGACAAATTATGGCAGCAATCTTATTATATAATATCTCTAATAAAAGCCTCTCTGGTTATGGTAGGGGTCATACTATTGTAGGATTAGAATACTAGCAATTCCCTTATTTTGGCACAGCACCTTTCAGCAGATCTATATCCTGAGGCTGGAGATAGGGCTGAGCAATAGGGTTGGAATGCCCTTTTGAGTCTGTGCAAACCTAATAACTTGCATGTGTTAGGGGTTTTCAAGAGCTCTTCTTTAATCTTTTCCTATACAGAGAAAGTTTGGAAATATACTCCTGACAGGGGAAGAAGAAAAACTTCTTCCAGGGTTGAGAAAAGTGTTTGGAGGGAAAGAGAACTTGTAAATGCTTAACAGATTTTCGCATGAGCAAATCTACACATGCATATTTGCTTGTACTAAAATGCAGTACACAAACATTTTCTAGGAGTTTAATGTCCTGGCCTACTTCTGTAAATTCTTCTGAATTCATGACAGCCGTAAACCTGCACTAATGCGAATACTTACACAATGTGTGTATTTTTATGATTTTCTTTCAGAATTGGGCTTTTAATTGTTTATCCAAGACTTTGTTTTTTTTAATTCAAATTCTATCTCCTCATTTGTTTTGTTGGCTGTCTTCACTGTGAGTGACAACATTCCACTCTGTCACAAGGAGCATATTGGCACATAAAGTAATTTTGTTCAGTGCCCTGAACTACTGTGGTAACGTGTACTTTTTAAAATAAAAAATATTTTTGCTTTTTGCCAATGTTTGTTATGATGATGAGGGCTTGGCAGCCCAGCAATACTAAAGTATTACAAAAAACATGTCAAAACAAGACAGGGATTCACAAAATGAAAAGGCTGACCACCAATGTCAGACTTACTGCCTTTGCCAATGCTTGTTTATTTTTAATGTTTCCCATAATCTTGAAAGAATTGGTTACACTGATTTTTCCATTATGAATTTTTAAGGGAAATATTAGTACGCATCAACACATTTTACTGAATGATGCTTCAAAGAAATGGAACCTAAATTTCACAGTAGTTAAGCAAAACGCTATTTTCCTAGTTGCATTGTTTGTGAACATTTTATTTGAAAAGCAAAGAATCACCAATCATGCTTTCAAGCTTCTGTAAATATTTGCATCAAACAAGAGAGCACGCTGGGAGCATTATGCGTAGCCTCATATTGTTAAACTTTGAAAATATGTGCACACATTTTTTTACTAGAACCACTGTCGGTAATGCAGTCCTAGCTTAGAAAATTTTCGGGAAGTGCTCACCCTAATAATAAAGAATTTGCATTAATGAACCATAGATACAAGTTCGAACAGCATTAACATATGGACACAAACATTACCTTAATTGCAGATAATGCTCTTTCCTGAACCATAATGTGGTACTGTTATCTGGTAGCCAAAGGGTTTGTGCTGCAGGGGGCTGGGCCTACTTGTCCCAAAGACAAAATAAACATGAAAACCTGTTGTCCTTGAGCCTAAACAATATGTCCTGGGTGTGGGGCTATAGGAATTCTACACTCCTGGGTGCTGCCAACAGTGAGTCTAGGTGATAGCTATCTGAAAATAATTGTAGGTAAAATAAAGATTGAAGTACAAAGGGGTATACAGGCAACTTTCTAGGGTAAGCTTTGAAACGGAAGTTGTAAATCTGCATCCAATCCTTCAAGACTTCCAGGAATTCACAGAGATGTCCAAAATCCCTACTGAAAACCTTCAACAGTCACAGGTTTGCAGACATATCCCTGGAAAAAGTCTGATAATTTCACTTTCGTTATGTGAAAATATGGAATTCTATCCTGCTCGTCATACTACTAAATCTAACGACCTTTTCCAACTAGTTTGTGAATATCCACTAACAGAGAATTCCCACCTTATAATTCCCTCACCACACTATGCTTGTACATTTACCCACACCAAAATTTGCAAGTAATTTTATTTAGAAATACAAAACCAATGTTTCTAAATTAAGTGGTTATGAGCTTGTAAATGAGGGTATCTATGCATATGTAAGTCTAAAGCTGAAGTTGCAAACAACTTTGGGAATCGGGCCCTCTGTTAATAAAATTTCAAAGAAAGTGTATCTGTCAAACATTTTCAAGCGATAGACCTAATACTCAATAGATCACTAAGCCCACTACATACTGAATTGCTTGGTTTGCACCAGTAAAAGGGAAAATCTCTATTCAGAGTGCCCTAAAACACGTACTGAAGTGAGTAATATGTAAATATGAATTTAACAAATGTGTTTTGGAGTCTTGGGTAAAAATGGGAGAAATTTCACAAATACCACAAGCCTACGTAGAATCAAACCCATAATACAACACAAGCAAAAATCTAACAGAGCAGTCTCTTAAAGAAAAATGTGAGTGACGAGATTTGAATAGCCGTTGGAACTCAAGACTGCCTACTTCCAGGAAAGAGGGTGGGTGCATGTGAACCTACAGCACTACAAGCTACAAACATATTTATAGGATAGGTACATTTTTTCGTTCTTAGCAGGTGTGGCTGGAGATACATATGCTTTGCATTAACTGTAAAGCAGTTTCCTCCTTGCGGTGGCTAAGGAGCAGATGATGCAGATCTTTCCAACAATGTTCTTAGTAAAGCCTGGCCAACTACAGCTTGTTGATGAGCTAAGATGTCCACACAATTATGCTTTATGAATGTGATGTTGACCATGCAACAGATCTGCAGATATCTGCCAAAGAAATGTTGCATAGGAAAGTCACAGTGGATCCTTTTTTACAAGAAGAGTGCAACCCAGGTGGTACTGGGGGTACAAGTTTTGCCTTTTCGTAGGCGGTCTGGATGCATTTAACAATCCATCTTGCAATACCTGCCTTGGAAATGGGCTGGTCGATAGAAGGTTTAGCAAAGGCTATAAAAAAGGAATGGGTAATTCTAAAAAGCTTAGTCCTATCAATGTAATACATGAGTGCAGCCTTAACATCCAAAGCATGTAATGTTCTGTCTGCAACTGTCTCTGATGGTGAAACAACACAGAAAACTCTGGATAACATGAAAAGGGGATCTCACCTTTGGTACGATGTTGGGGGTTGTCCTAAGCAGCACTCTGTCTCTATGTACTTGTATAAATGGCTCTGCAATAGTAAGGGCCTGCAGCTCACTAATTAATCTAAGCGAAGTTATGGGTACAAAGAAAGCAACTTAACCATAAAACTGTAAAGGACATGAAAGAAGTAGATCCAAAGGGGGTCCCATGAGTCATGTTACTACAACATTTAGGTTCCAAGCAGGTGCAAGTGGTGTTCCTAGGGGTTTGATCCTCTTGGGGCCCTCCATGAACACTTTAATTACGCAGATGTGAAAGACAGAAACATCCTCCTTTTTTTGCATGTATGCAGCTATAGCTGCTAAGTAAGCTCAACCTGCTTGGTGAAGGTGAAAAAGGTGTGCCACTATTCCCTGAACAGAAATCTTAAGAGCTTAAGTGTTTAGAAACACAGAAATTGACAAAATGCTTGTATTTGTTTGCATAACAAGCCCTAATGGTGGGCCTGCATGCTTCACACAATATGGCCATACACTCATGTGGAATCCGTAAGTATCCAAACTCTAAGACCTCAGATGCAAACATCAAGGGCAAGCTGCCAGGGTAGGGAGTCTGATGCCTCCATATTGCTGGGTGAGAAGGTCCTTGCTGATAGAAAACATCTAAAGCGGAATGATGGACATCTCTCAAAGCATGGAGTACCAGGGTTGTCTGGCCTAAGTTGGGGCTACCAGAATGAGGGAAGCGGATGCTTGCCTCATCTCAGCATAAGGAAATATACCTATACCTGAACATGCTTTGACCCTGGACTGTGGGTAACGGGAGGCAAGTTTTGGCATTTGCGTTTTCTGGGGTGGAAAACAGGTGCCCCACTTGTGGAAGTAGTGTCTAAAGACCTGTGGTCTCATGGGTGGACTTGTTGGCTTGTCTTTCTTTTGAGCTCCATAAAGTCTTGTTCATCCCTAATAGATAATCTAACACAAACTGTAGGTGGTGGCAAGTCGCCTAATGCCAGATCATTAGTGCTAACTCTCAGTGGATGGGCGACTGTGCTCCCTCCTTCTGTTGTATGAGTTACATGGCTGTCATGTTGTCTGTACGCACCATTACCACTTTGTTTCATACAAGTGAGTAAAATGCCTTTCGAAATATGGTCACATGTTCCAAATAACTGATGTGCCTGCCCCAATATGTGTCCTGTTGTGTAAATGTGCCGCCCACCACCACGTAAGTGATGGGTTAACTGTGATGGTCACCAGAGAGGGTCAACAACAGGCTTGCCCAACAACAGATTGTTGGTGCTCCACCCTGCAGAGTGCGCTGAATGCTGGCCTCAAAACACTAGATGTTCCTACTGAACCTCTGCTTGTGACCACTACAGGGTGAAATACTGTTGGAGGGGTGGCATGTGCAACCTGGCATGTGGGATAATTGCTATATATGATGCAGAAATACCTAGGAGCTTCATTGCCATTCTTAGGGTTATGGGACAAGTGGTTTGAAAAAACAGAGGCAGCAGCTATTAAAATGCAATCACCCTCTGCTGGCTGGGGTATGCTTTCCCTGTGCCAGTGTTGACAACCGATCCTAGAAAGCATGGGATCTGCTGGGGCTGAAGATGTAAAGTGGGTTGAGTGCTGCCTAAGTGTGTGGTAGACATTGCTGCTCGCTGGTGCTCTTGATCAACCAGTCGTCTAGGTATGGAAATGCATGGATGCCTGCTCTTGGAAGTAAAGTATCTACCACCACAAGACACTTTGTGAACACTCTTAGTGCTGTGGCAACCCTGAAGGTTAGTACTGTGAATTGGTAACGCTGTCCACTTAACACAAGTTATAAGTACATGTCATAGGTGTGAGAAAGTAGCCTCTTTCTAGCCTTGTTACCCCCACTTTAGGCCTGTTTGTGAGTGTATGTCAGGGTGTTTGCACAGTCTCACTGGGATCCTGCCAGCCAGGGCCCAGTGGTCATAGTGAAAACCCTATGTTTTCAGTATGTTTGTTATGTGTCACTGGGACCCTGCTAGCCAGGACCCCAGTGCTCATAAGTTTGTGGCCTATATGTATGTGTTCCCTGTGTGGTGCCTAACTGTCTCACTGAGGCTCTGCTAACCAGAACCTCAGTGGTTATGCTCTCTCATTTCTTTCAAATTGTCACTAACAGGCTAGTGACCAATTTTACCAATTTACATTGGCTTACTGGAACACCCTTATAATTCCCTAGTATATGGTACTGAGGTACCCAGGGTATTGGGGTTCCAGGAGATCCCTATGGGCTGCAGCATTTCTTTTGCCACCCATAGGGAGCTCTGACAATTCTTACACAGGCCTGCCCCTGCAGCCAGAGTGAAATAACGTCCACGTTATTTCACAGCCATTTTACACTGCACTTAAGTAACTTATAAGTCACCTATATGTCTAACCTTTACCTGGTAAAGGTTAGGTGCAAAGTTACTTAGTGTGAGGGCACCCTGGCACTAGCCAAGGTGCCCCCACATTGTTCAGGGCCAATTCCTCGGACTTTGTGAGTGCGGGGACACCATTACACGCGTGCACTACATATAGGTCACTACCTATATGTAGCTTCACAATGGTAACTCCGAATATGGCCATGTAACAGGTCTATGATCATGGAAGTGCCCCCTCTATGCCATCCTGGCATAGTTGGCACAATCCCATGATCCCAGTGGTCTGTAGCACAGACCCTGGTACTGCCAAACTGCCCTTCCTGGGGTTTCACTGCAGCTGCTGCTGCTGCCAACCCCTCAGACAGGCATCTGCCCTCCTGGGGTCCAGCCAGGCCTGGCCCAGGATGGCAGAACAAAGGACTTCCTCTGAGAGAGGGTGTTACACCCTCTCCCTTTGGAAAATGGTGTGAAGGCAGGGGAGGAGTAGCCTCCCCCAGCCTCTGGAAATGCTTTGTTGGGCACAGATGTGCCCAATTCTGCATAAGCCAGTCTACACCGGTTCAGGGGACCCCTTAGCCCTGCTCTGGCGCGAAACTGGACAAAGGAAAGGGGAGTGACCACTCCCCTGACCTGCACCTCCCCTGGGAGGTGTCCAGAGCTCCTCCAGTGTGCTCCAGACCTCTGCCATCTTGGAAACAGAGGTGCTGCTGGCACACTGGACTGCTCTGAGTGGCCAGTGCCACCAGGTGACGTCAGAGACTCCTTCTGATAGGCTCCTTCAGGTGTTGCTAGCCTATCCTCTCTCCTAGGTAGCCAAACCCTCTTTTCTGGCTATTTAGGGTCTCTGTCTCTGGGGAAACTTTAGATAACGAATGCAAGAGCTCATCAGAGTTCCTCTGCATCTCTCTCTTCACCTTCTGCCAAGGAATCGACTGCTGACCGCGCTGGAAGCCTGCAACACTGCAACAAAGTAGCAAAGACGACTACTGCAACTCTGAAACGCTGATCCTGCCGCCTTCTCGACTGTTTTCCTGGTGGTGCATGCTGTGGGGCTAGTCTGCCTCCTCTCTGCACTAGAAGCTCCGAAGAAATCTCCCGTGGGTCGACGGAATCTTCCCCCTGCAACCGCAGGCACCAAAAAGCTGCATTACCGGTCCCTTGGGTCTCCTCTCAGCACGACGAGCGAGGTCCCTCGAATCCAGCAACTCTGTCCAAGTGACTCCCACAGTCCAGTGACTCTTCAGTCCAAGTTTGGTGGAGGTAAGTCCTTGCCTCACCTCGCTAGACTGCATTGCTGGGAACCGCGACTTTTGCAGCTACTCCGGCCCCTGTGCACTTCCGGCGGAAATCCTTTGTGCACAGCCAAGCCTGGGTCCACGGCACTCTAACCTGCATTGCACGACTTTCTAAGTTGGTCTCCAGCGACGTGGGACTCCTTTGTGTAACTTCGGGTGAGCACCGTTTCACGCATCCTCGTAGTGCCTGTTTCGGGCACTTCTCCGGGTGCTACCTGCTGCTAAGAGGGCTCCTTGTCTTGCTCGACGTCTCCTCTACCTCCTGGTCCAATTTGCGACCTCCTGGTCCCTCCTGGGCCACAGCAGCGTCCAAAAATGCTAACCGCACGATTTGCAGCTAGCAAGGCTTGTTGGCGTTCTTTCGGCGGGAAAACACTTCTGCACGACTCTCCACGGCGAGAGGGATCCGTCCACCAAAGGGGAAGTCTCTAGCCCTTTTCGTTCCTGCAGAAACCTCAGCTTCTTCTGTCCAGTAGAAGCTTCCTTGCACCCACAGCTGGTATTTCCTGGGCATATGCCCATCTCCGACTTGCTTGTGACTTTTGGACTTGGTCCCCTTGTTCCACAGGTACCCTAGATTGGAAATCCATTGTTGTTGCATTGTTGGTTTGTGTCTTTCCTGCATTATTCCTCTATCACGACTTCTATGTCCTTGGGGGAACTTTAGTGCACTTTGCACTCACTTTTCAGGGTCTTGGGGAGGGTTATTTTTCTAACTCTCACTATTTTCTAATAGTCCCAGCGACCCTCTACAAGGTCACATAGGTTTGGGGTCCATTCGTGGTTCGCATTCCACTTTTGGAGTATATGGTTTGTGTTGCCCCTATCCCTATGTGTCCCCATTGCATCCTATTGTAACTATACATTGTTTGCACTGTTTTCTAAGACTATACTGCATATTTTTGGTATTGTGTACATATATCTTGTGTATATTTCCTATCCTCTCACTGAGGGTACACTCTAAGATACTTTGGCATATTGTCATAAAAATAAAGTACCTTTATTTTTAGTATAACTGTGTATTGTGTTTTCTTATGATATTGTGCATATGACACTAAGTGGTACTGTAGTAGCTTCACACGTCTCCTAGTTCAGCCTAAGCTGCTCTGCTAAGCTACCATTATCTATCAGCCTAAGCTGCTAGACACCCTATACACTAATAAGGGATAACTGGGCCTGGTGCAAGGTGCAAGTACCCCTTGGTACTCACTACAAGCCAGTCCAGCCTCCTACAATAGGCTCAGGGGATGGGGAAATATGAGTCTTTGGAATTTAACTCAGTCAGAAAGTCTCCTTGGGGAAGTAGTGGGATGACATCCTGCAGAGTGGTCATATAAAAGTGTTCCGCCAGGATGTATTGATTCAGTGGCCTTAGATCTAGTACAGGGAGAAGCAAACCATCCTCCTATGGAAAGATGAAGCAAAACAAATAGACTCCCTTATCCTTGCTGATGCATGGGCCCTGGTTTTATGATGCACTTTTAGAGCTAGGCTGTACCCTTCTATTATAGAAGTGCGAAAAGGGTCCGACGGAGGCTGTGTGGTTTGGGCGGTATGTTGGATGGGGCAGTATGGAATTTGCAGCAGTAGCCCTGTTGGACAACTGCCAAGACCCACTGATCTGATGTGATTTCTGGTGCAAATCTGATATTCTCCCATGACAGGTGTTGGATGACTGGGGACACATGGACGAAGAGTTAATGTTTAGGAGCTGGGGGTCCTTTGCCAGAGCCACCTCTTCCCTTACCCTTGCTATTGCTTTCCCTGTAGACACCCTGTGAGTAAGCCCTGCCTCAGTGGAAGTTCTGTGGTTATCGTGGTATGAATGCAGCTGGGTTGGTGGGGCTGCCTTACTGCTGCCCCTCTTGCTTGGTGCCTCAGAAAGGACTCCTTTTGGCTTCAGAATTGCAATGCATCCATGGACTTTGCAATGTCCGTGTCTTTCTTAATCTTTTCCAGCATCTTGCCGACTTGTGCCCAAAAGAGTTTTTTCCCCAGCAAACTGAACCATTAAAAGATGTTGCTGCACCTCTGGCTTAAAGCCTGCAACACAGATGCATGCATTCAGATGGAAGACACTAG
This sequence comes from Pleurodeles waltl, assembly GCF_031143425.1. NCBI lineage: Eukaryota > Metazoa > Chordata > Amphibia > Caudata > Salamandridae > Pleurodeles > Pleurodeles waltl. The sequence continues at coordinate 1,195,298,156 of NC_090437.1, forward strand.
TATTGAAACTGTGTTCAGCGCTTTGAGACCCGAACGGTGATTAGCAGCTCCCTATAAGAACCCTGATAGATTGATTATCCAGCCGCATCAAAGGCTCACCTAATGGTTGGGTTAAAAATTGTTTCCCCCTGCGCTATAAACTCCTCACACCTTTTCTTATAGGCGTCCAGAAGGTGCTGTATGAGGACCAATATCTTCTCTCAGTGAAATCTCTCATATTGGGACAGTAAATCTACTGAGTTAGCTATTCTCCACTGGGTAATTGCCTCTGCAGTGATCTTCCCAGCAGCACTGAAACGCTTGCTTTATCAGTGGGTTGTGTTGTGCACCCCCGGTTACCTGGACACATGCCCTCTTACATGCATTGTGCACGACTAGACAGTCAGTGGGCACTTGCCCTCTAATGTACAATGGGTCACTAGATTATGCCTTAAGCTTCTTCTCCACTCTTGGAGTGACTACCTTCGCCTTCACTGAGTGCTTAAAGTTATCTGGGGCTGTTCTGAATATCTCCCTGAGCACTGGTAGCAATTGACTGTGCACTCAATCCAAGAAAAAGCTTTCAGTAAGAATTGATCCTCCTGTTCTACAGGGTCCATTTCCACCTTTGACAATCGTTTCATGGGTCATCTCCCGTTCCTATCTCCTCAGACTGGTCTTATGGGTTTCCCTCCCCAGAATGGCTACTGGTCTCTCAGTAAGAGTGGACTGATCCCTCTGGAAAATGAGAGTGGAAGCTGTGGAGGTAGTGATGAATGCCTGGGTGAGATGGGAAATTGTGTGGGGCTTGAGGACTTGTCCGCACAGGGCGCAGAGGATCTTCGAAGGCGATTTCCTCTGCAGAAGTCAGCCTTCTCTTTTTTGGTATGGGTTGTAATGTGACAGCAATTTTGCCTTGGGGTCCTCTGGACATTTTCCAGGAGTCAGGATGAACGAAAAGTCTCTTTTGCGCAGCATCGCAGTTCCTCTGCTAATCTTTTGAGGTTAGGTGCCTCACAAACGTCAGATTTTGGTATTGTTTCAGCACTGGCATTTGACCCCAAAGAAGGGTTGCTGGAATTCTGTTTAGGTGTGGCCTGCTCAGAGATCTTGTCTTTGTTTCAACCAGAGCCTGGGGGTGGCAGTGCACCAGATGCCTTTTGCCTAGAGTGCTCAGGGTTGGATACACAGGTCTTGCCCTCTCCGAGCCACTAAAAGACACAGTTTGTGGACTGGGTGTTCACTTTAAGGCTTTGACCCCTGAGGTTCCTCGCTCAGGTTCGAGAATGTAATGGTCACCGAAAAGAGCATGCTTTCAGCAGTTGACTATTCGTGCATTTTAAGATGCACCCAGTGTCTCTTCTGCAGAGTAGTGTTTTCTTGCACTAAAATGCTGTGAAGTACTGACATGAGGCCTTCTTGTGCTTGGGTGATAGGCTGTAATCGCTATGTTGGTCAGGTCAAGGATTCGTGGCTTTGTACTGCAGACAAAAATGAAAGAGTGCCTGGTCCACTATGTTATATTTTTTGACATTATCTTGATAGTTGCGTTTGAGAGTTCGGCAACCTGTTTGTTTTACAGCATCATCAAAATTTTCTTCTGCCAATTCCAGTGACTATATATACAAATGGAGCCAGAGGGATTGTTCCCATGACTTTGTGTTGAAGTGAGGACAGCTTGGAGAGTCTGTCGATCTTGGAGCCTTTAGAAAGACATATGAACCCAATGGCGGAAACAAAACAATCAATGAGTTGAGCCAATGCACACTGGAACACTGAGGAGGGAGTCATACAACATCGATCTGACTTGAAGCTTCTTTGAAGAAAAACAACACAATGTCCGAGCAAAGCATGTGAATATACCTCCACGCAGGCTACAATGTGCCAAGCCATATTTGCGGAATCAAAAGCCTTGCAAAAGGTGCAAAGAAAATCAAACTGCAGTGCAACATGCCTATTCATACACTTAGGCATGCGGGGTCTGGTGGTGACCACACTCCAAGTCAACTGTGCTGATCAACAGATGTCTTTATGACACACCCACTAATGTACAGTGGCAAACAAACATTTTGCATTATCTTTTAATCTACCATTTAATGGTAGCAAAAGATGAAACCCAATACACACACCATATTTTTCTTCATGTTTCAACCAAATATATGGTGCTTAACTGAACCCACTTTTGAAATTAACCTTCTGACTACTTTTTATGAGAAGAACTTGCTAATGAACCCTGCTAGGAAACATGGCTCATAACACTTAGTGAAATTAGCAAGATAATTCTCCAACAAACCGATAGTGAAGTTAGTAGGAAATCTAATGCCTACACAGCAGGCTGAAGATTCTAACTGACAAGATTAAAGTCATTTCAAATCTTTTAAGATAGATTTTAAATGGAGGGTAAAGCACTTCATAATCGTTTAATCTGAAAAATAACCAGTGGAAGACAAATGGTGATTCCAAGAGTCATACTAGGCAAGTATTTGGAAAAGTATTTTTTTGCAGAAAAAGGAGGCATGCACCATATATTCCAATGTGTGTTATACACAGTGCCTTAAGGTGATTATGTGCTCCACCACACCAGCAACTTGTGCAGCGATCTAGGGGCGAAATAAAAGTGCAATATACATGCATTCAGCAGAACATAAGCAGCAGAATTTTCTGCTATCTTGTCAGTCTAGCTTTATAAGTCCAAGAGCCGGCGCCCTATACCAGTGCAGAAGAGCTATGAAATGTTTCTGGATTCAGTCTGGCGCCTGGGGTATTCAAAAGGTGAGGAATATGCAGGTGGAATTATCAATCAAAATAAAAGATACAACAGTACTCCCCTGATTTTACTAGGATCAGCCTCTTGTGACCACTTGAGGGCTTAGTTTTAGATGTATCTTTTAGAGGACACTGTAATTCACAATCTGCTCCATGCTTGTTGGACATGACCACCACAGAGTTTGGCAAGAAGACATTAGGCCAAACTGACTGAAATCTCAATTGTCAAAATCTACTTTAGCATTTTGCTATTAATCCACTATCCAATTTTAGACAAGCAAGTCTTTAATTTCTGTGCTGTCCAATATTAGGCCACCATCAAAATGAACGAGCACCAGGGGTCATCCATATACATATAAAATACAAAGGCAATCCTATTATTGAGGCTTGATAACTAGCTCAATATAGACTTAAGTATAACATTGTTTCTTATATAAACAGTTGCTGAAATGTTAAGTGGATCTGAGCAATTCCCCCTCCCTCACCAACCAGAAGGGACAGGACATCGGGTATTAAAGTTACCATAGACTCTCTGTACCATTAACAAGATGGAAAACAGACCAGTTTAATACGGGTAGAACATTTTATCAAATAAGATGGCTGGACTGAAATTTTGTGACAAAATGCTGCTTTAATGAAAACAAGGTATGATGCCAGTCCTTACAGCACTAGTTTCTTAAAAATCGTATCAGATATATATTTGAAAATATGACAGTATTTAAAAAACAACACACACACACACAAATGGCTACTGAAAGCCAATGAAACCTCCATTATTTTACCTATTCCCAACATAGGTCTATCCATTTTGCAAAAACTAATGACGAGGTTTGATACTGACACTCTTTGGGGTTAAGCAGCAAAGGTAGGTGATGGAGGGAGGTAGGAATAACTAATATTCACTACGACTGTAAGCAGATATGAAGTCGTCCTAAACGGCTGGAATCAGACCTAGATACAAGGTGCATTTAGTGTGCAGTACTGCCACCAGTAATAGGATATTGTTGGTTATTGATCATTAAATCATATCCTGGCACATTCTTAGGCCATTAATCGACTGGACTCACAGCTAGCCCCGATGTGTGTTGGTAATATGCGTCAATTCTTGAGGCAAAGTAAACATTCAGGCACAGTGGAATATCAGTTTTGAAATCTAAAGCAAGTGGAGGAGGGGAAGTGAACCTTCCCTTATGCCTGCCACACATGGGTTGGGAGTAGAGGATAGACTGGGTGTAAAAGTAATTAGTTTGCTCTTTCAGCTCAAGTTTTCAATTGGAATGAATTGCAGCACTTACATGGCCACAAACATTCTTTTCTTTATCAAAGCAGTATTTTGTGCTCAGCAACTAGAAGTAGTTCAGAAGACAAAGGAGGCAAATTCTAGATCTGGCAAATACCAAACGTAAGCATTTAAGTTACACTTCTGTGATTGTCTCCTTGTTCCCAGTAATGCTGAACATATCAAGTGCACATTCAATAGCTGCCCACTGAAAGCATTAAGTTGAAAGTATTCACAAAAGTAGACAGAACTGCACCAGAATGTGAACAAACAAGTAAAGAGTTGGACATGGCTGCTAAGAGACGTCCGATGATTGTCAATGTACCTCAGATCACACTAATATTTACTGAAGGTCTACACAGAAGCCCACATGGCAGTCACATATTTCCATTATGCGAATGTATATGTTTAAAACAAGAAATTGCAGGTTTACCTTGTCAAAGTGGCCATCAACTCTTTCAGACAAAGTATCCTAATAAGAATGAGGATGTGAAGATGGTCCTCGCAGTGGCAGCTTTTCTTTAGTCAAATTACAAAGGATTGTATACCAGTTTTTGTTTCTCTCAATAAATTTGTAGTTTCAGTCTGAAAACATACATGTTCCTTAACTATTCAGCTAAGGGATCTTTCTTTTGAAGTTTAGGCAAGAGGGACGGAAAAGAATGAGTTCAGATTCTTCCGGTTAAGATGAAAATAAATGGCATTGCACAAAATGTGATGGATTAGTCCAAAGGATCATAGTCTTAAGGTGTTACTGCATAAGTTACAGTATGTTACAGTAAAAAAAAAATCTCGCTGAAATTCTCAGAAAATATAATTACAGTCACAAAAGCTGTCCTAAATAACTGACTGTCTGGTTTGAAGATAGTTAGCTTCCTTCATTTACTTTTCTTAAGAGCTTTTTCCTTCTACAGTAGCTGATCTCTGCAAATTACAACCTTTAGACCTGTGTTGAGCACAAATCATGATGCACAGACTGAAATACTTACGGGCAAGCAGGAGAAGTATAAAAAAAACATGCGAAGACTCCCATAATCTGAGCTGTATCAAACTAGTTGAGGACCCTAAGGAAAAGGCCAAATTCACATCTCAAAAGCAAGGGCTTAGGTCTTTACATTGTTCTAGCAAGGCTAAGGAGAAGGTTATTAAAATGTATAAGATGTGGTTGTCAGACCTATCATCTGTGCCAAGAAACTTCAAAGTAATTTAGTAATTTTAAATTTGCTTTAAAGCAAGGAAAATTATCTCAGCAGGCCTCAACCTCAAAGTGGACTGTGCTGATTATTCTGCAGTTGAGACACCAACAGAGGGCCAATAACTATAAGGCATCATTTACGGGTCATAGTCTCTGCACTCAACCTAGCTGCTATGGATATCGCGGTTGTTAAGATTTTCTTCATCATCAGACAAGTGGAGCGGTTAATGGAAGAACTGGTCTTCTTCTACAATGGCAATAACATTATACTACAAGTCCATAACACTAGTAAACTGTTCACCATATAAATGCCTATGACTTAGCATATTATGACTGTCATTCTACAACTATATTTGGAAGATAAATAAAAGAAAAAAAGAAATTCACTGTACAGCAAACCAACTGGTGAAAACTACCACACAAATTCATATTAACTACAATGTAGAAAATATGTGACCACCCTCAAAAACAGAAACAAACTAAAAGACTACTTCTGACACATGGGTATAGAATCTTTAGGAGGCAAGTGCTGTTTTGAGGACCATTACATCTGATTTTATAAATATCCTGGATTTAAAAAATGAACACATCTGATTAAATTTTACAGCAGGATCCAACTAGGGAGGGGTGAACTTTAATATGTATGTCAAAAAAGATGCCTAGAATGTCAAAAGGACTACTTAAATCCTCATGTTTCAAAAGTTAGAGCATATCCAGATGTTTTTTAAAGACTTCATGGCAAATATATATTTTCTTTGTCAAAAATCATACACACGGATTTAAATCTATTTTACTTGAGACTCTGCAACATACCTTCTGTGCACTCTAATAAAACACTCATACTGTTACCATTAATTAGAACACCTAAAATTCAAGTAAGGCAACTAAGAATTAGTGTTTCACCGAATGAGGAAAAACAAAGGCAGTTTCAAACAAAAGGGAGGAAAACATAAAGGATGCAGAAAATGAAGCAAAGCACACAAAGCGTTCTGGAAAAGAAGCGGAAACGGATCAGAGAATGGGATGATACTTACTATGGCAACAGGTATTCTTTAGCATATCCATCTCCTGTGTGTAACGCAGGCACAAGAAGAAAAAAGCACAAGTAGAAAAAATCTATGCATTCAAAACAGCCTTAATGTTAAATAAAACAAATGGCAGACACCATTCTTCAGAGAATAAGGAAATGAGATGAAGTGAATGGAAGACTACCACAGACAGGTGATCTCAATACAGGGTAAATAGCACATAAAACAGCACTTAGATTACACCTGCTGAACAGATTGAAACAGAGCAGCGGCAGTCTACTAATTTACTGTTTTATATTACTGTCACTAAATATGAGTAATACTTCTGATACAGGCTATTGATATAATTTTCAACATCACTATCTATACAAGTAACTCTGTTTTTAATAATGTAAAATTCAAACCCAGAGAGAATGCAAAAATTCAGACAAGTGTAATCCAAAAACAATATCAAGAAGTGTGCAATATGGCACTATTGTAAATTTACCATAGATGCAGAATTTTGTCAAAGTCTCCATATTTTAATGCCGTGGTACCTTGTCAATGCAGCATAAGGATTTGTGGAGTATGCCTGCACAGGAAGAGCAACAGCATGTATCAAGCAATCTTTGCATTTGTACTCCGCCACAAGGAATATGCAGATTACAGTCCTTGAGGCACTCCTACTAAGATATCACAGGATCAATGGAGTCAAACTGAAGGATGCTGATAGGATACCAATAAACCCATTATCCACGCTCTTTGAACCAGAATGCACATTTCTTTATTATTGTTACCATTTACCAGAATATAATTTGATTATTTGGTTTTGCAGATTGCAGTGTGTAAAGTATTCTGGTCTGCTCTGTTATACACTGACCGGCATAACTTTGTGATTAAACTAACTGGATGCAACAAGCACATTTTTATTTACTGCAATGATGACATACCTTCTTCCTGTTTGATAGGTGTACTGGGAGGAGTCCGAGTTAAATTGTGATCTTGTGGACTCTTTTCTTTCGGTTGCTCTTCCAAGTGGTCTACTATAAATTTTCAAACCGGAGAGAAATAAATGAATGTGATTAAATAACTGAGTGTGCCTTGCAGTAGGTCGAAGGTACAAAACTAAGGAAAATATGTTTTAAAAATATTCTTCAATCAACCTTTGGTCTTGCTCAGAAAAGCATTTAAAATATAAAGAAATATTGATAAAAGGACCGCTCTAACCGCTGTCTAGTGGCTCTTAAGCCTGATCACCGCACCCAGTCTCAGATGGCAAGGAATTGGGTAATCCTTGACCTAAAGACCAGCAGGGAGCAGAAACAGGAAAGTGCCCACACCAAAATACGTATATTTCGAATACCATTTAGGAATTTTTAAAAAAGAGACTATCAGCAACAACTATGGACATTTTGCCTGGGTAGTGACTTAGTGAACACCTGTTAAGTGTGCTTAATAAAGGGTACTACCAGCAGAGTTCATCCAAGTAAAAATCTCATACACCAAAAACAAACAGTATAAAAAAGGCAGTATGCTAGCAAACTTATTAAACAATTATTCTGCTGTCTTATTCTTCAACAGGGCATCGTTTTAGCTCGACAGACCTTTGGAACAATCACCCTCCAGTTTTAAACAATACTCCACTTCTAACCATCAAAGACAGCATGTGCTAACTGCTACCCCTGAGATACTTCAGCCTGAGTCCGATTCACAAAGGTAATCTTAGACCAAAAGTTTGAGTTTAGATCAAAAGTCCAACTTTATTCAGAATAAAGTTAGACTTTTGGTCTAAGTTTAGACCAAAAGTCTAAACTTAGACCAAAAGTCGAAACTTAGACCAAAAGTCGAAACTTAGACCAAAAGTCGAAACTTAGACCAAAAGTCGAAACTTAGACCAAAAGTCGAAACTTAGACCAAAAGTCTAAACTTAGACCAAAAGTCAAACTTTATTCATGGTAAAGTTAGACTTTTGATCTAAACTCAGACTTTTGGTTTAAGTTTACCTTTGTGAATCAGACCCACAGTGTGAAGTTAGGTTTGTAGTTAATGTGTCTACAGTGCAAACCATAGAAATAGTGCCTGACTTGTATCTGTACACCAGTGGCATGTAAACCATGTTTGGAAAACCATTCTCTCCCTTTTTACTTTTCTTCACTTTCGGGTTAACTAGAACTGTGGTAGAATCAATCCAGTCACAACGTAAAATCGCACAATGTCTCTCATAAATAAGCAAACAACTATCTGATTCTAAGAATTAAACAATCTTGAGCTACTTTCTCCAAGAAGGAAGGAAAGTAGCCAGTACTACATGCAAAAAAGTCAAGTTAGCAGCCCTGGAGGACAGTGAAATAAGTTAAATACTCAAGCTAAACTACAGAAAAAATAACCTATTTTGCTGCATAAGACAAAGAAGAAATCTGACTAAGACTATTGGGTCCCTGGAAGGTCGAGCTAAACCCCCAACCCTTATGAACAATAGTCAGCACATGCCTGGCACCCTTTGTAACCAGGTGTGAAACACCTGTGAAAAACATTTATACTCAAAAACTGCTATGGTTGTGCTGACAGCAATCCCATTGCACAAAAATAATTGATGAGTTAATGAAAACTCAGATATTTACGTGTGCTAATTAATGAAACGTATTCCCTTCATAAGTACAGGGCGCTTAAAGTCTTTGGATTGCAGTAACACACATTTAACGTACTATTTCGTAGTTTTTGGCATTGACAATTATAATTAACGCACGTTTTCCAGATCATCTCAATCGATAGAGACGTAGTGCTATTTGGGAATAACTAACTTAAATCACCACCAGCAATCTTCATAGAATAATTACAGAACTTGCACTAAAAAAAAAAAAAAAAAGAAAAAACACCCATAATGTCATATACCTAGAGGACACAAACCTCAGTTTCCTGGTAGCTACAGGAAGAATGTTTTAAAAATAACAAAATATATATATAAATGATTTGGATGCTAACACTGAGGACAAATATATACCATGAGTCCGCGCCCAGTTGGGTTCTTTTTATTTACCACTTCTGGTTGTACCTTAAGTTATCAGAAACCACCACCTTGCCTGACCACTTCCTCACATCCACTACATCGTGGGGTACTACTTCATCTTGGGGCTCAGTCTTCCCTACCTCCACTCTTTACAAACTCTAATTATCCTTACTATATTTTACTTAAGAAACAATTAACCGTCACAATTTTTTGTTTCACAATGACATCTCACACAGTGTAGTGAAGGAGATGTAGTTGTCGGGGAATATAGCAGAGGTGTAGACTTCATGTCTACCCATCTTATCTATGGAGTGCTAATCTCCAAAAGCATTGCAACGCCTCATCAGGGGTAGTAACCACAATGTAAGGAATATGTTACTTACCCTATAATCATCTGTTCGTGGCATGTGGTGCGGTAGATTTACCTACTTTGTATACTCCTGCCCTCTAGTATTGGGTCTGAATGTGTGCGGGTTGTTTCTCTTCGAAGAAGTCTTTCGAATGACGAGGTAGAGTGACTCTTCCTCTCGGTGATAGTGCACATGGGCATCAAAAGTGTATGTAGCACTGTCTAGCCTACATTGGCTTGTTGATGTTCTAAAACAGCCACACAAAGTTTTGTGAAGGCTTGGACCATGTAGCTTCTTTACACATGTCAGCTATTGGGATGTTTGCTAGGAACGCCATGGAAGCTTCTTGCTTTTTAGCGGAGTGTGCTCTAAGAGGTACAGGTAAAGTTCTTTTGGCTGTAGGGTTTCCTTTGTGGGGAGGGGGAAACAGCAACAAATAGTTGTTTTGATTTTCTGAAAGTCTTAGTTCTATCAATATAGAACATAAAGGCCCTTTTAACATCTAATGTGTTGGGAGCCCTCCCACAACTGAATCTAGTTGTGGGAAAAAAAGTGGTGGTAATTGATTATTTGAGGTGAAAATGGGGAGACAACTTTAGAGAGAAATTTAGGGTTGGTGCGGAGAACCACCCTGTCTCTGTAGTTGAAAGTAAGATTCTTCCAAGGTTAAAGCATGAAGTCCACTAACACATGTAAGTGAGGCGATAGCGACTATAAATGCCACTTTCCAAGAAAGGAACTGAAGGGGGCATGTATGTAGGGGTTCAAATGGAGGCCCCATTAGTCGTGCAAGAACAATGTTACGGTTCCTTGAGGATTCAGATTGCACACATATCGGAATAACTCTTGTGCCCTTCCATGAAGGCTCTAATGACTGGTATTTTGAATAAAGAGACACGTTGCCTACTCTGTAGATAGGCAGCCACTGCAGCAAAATTTACTCTTATGGATGCGAACTGTAATCCAGCTTTTTGTACATGAAGCAAATAGCAAAAAAATTCTTATACATTGGCTTTGAAAGGGTCACTGTGGTTTGAATGACAGGCAGACAAACCTTTTCCATTTTACAGCACAGCAAGCTCTAGTAATAGGTTTATGTGCTCCAAACCCATGCAGCTGTGGTCCTACATTGAAAACAGAGTGTTGAGTCAAGCGGGGATCACGCTCCGGTGCGGACAGCAGTGTTGCGTCAAATCTTTACAATGAAGCATCAGATCGGAATAACGCTGCTGATGCACGGATTTTCTTTCAAGGGCTCAGAGTGGATTTGGCATCACTTAACAGGACAGGGCTCTCAGCAGAAGAGCCCAGGTGCTGGCAGATTAAGTCTTTGATGTCCCTGAGACATCTTAACAGGAGGCAAACTCAACTCAAGCCCTTAGAGACCCTTGGAAAGCAGGAAGCAGAAAGAAAAGTCCAGTCCTATCACTCCCAGGACAGAAGCAGCGAGCTGCAGGCCAGCACAAAAAAGCAACAGGCAGAGTGTCCGTCCTTCCTACAGCAACCAACTCTTCTTTCTGGCAGAATGTCCTCAGTCCGGAAGTGTTCTAACTCTCTGGTGTCAGAGGTCCAGTTCTTATACCCATTTCGGTCTTTGAAGTAGGCAAACTTCAAAGAGAAGTTTTTGTAGTACACAAGACACTGCCTTTCCCTGTCCTGGCCCAAGACACACTCCTGGGGGTTGGAGAATGCTTTGTGTAAGGACAGCCACAGCTCTGTTCAGGTGCAAGTGTCAGCTCCTCCCACCACTCTAGTTCAGGAAGACCCATCAGCCTGGTGATGGTCCATCAGGATATGCAGGGCACATCTCAGCTCCCTTTGTGTGATTGTCTAGAGCAAATACAGAAACAACCCAACTGTCATCCTAACCCAGATGTGTCTTCAGCAGACAGGCAGTGGCACAGAATGGATAAGCAAGAAAATGCCCACTTTCTACAAGTGGCATTTTCAAACACACAATTCAAAAGCCAACTTCACCAAAAGATGTATTTTTTAATTGTGAGTTCAGAGACCCCACACTCCATTTATCTATCAGCTACCAATAGAAAATTGCTCTTAAAAGATATTTCAAAGCAATCCCCATGGCATCATATGGGAGACATAGGCCTTGCAATAGTGAAAAACAAATTTAGCAGTATTTCACTATTAGAAAAAGTAAAACACACCAGAACCTGTCCTACTGTTTAAATACAACGTACCCTGCCCATGGAGCTGCCTTGGGCCTACCTTAGGGGTGCCTTACATATAGTAAGAAGGATGGTTTGGGCCTGGCAAGTGGGTGCACTTGTCAGCTTGAAATGGCAGTTTAAACCTACACACACAGGCACTGCAGTGGCAGGTCTGAGACATGTTTACAAGGCTACACCTGAGTGGCACATTCAGTGCTGCAGGCCTACTAGTAGCATTTGATTTATAGGCCCTGGGCACACATAGTGCACGTTACTAGGGACTAGATAGTCAATCAAATATGCCAATCATTGATAAACATTTCAGCAAATACATTTTAGATTGAGAACATATGCACTTTAGCACTGGTTAGTGGTGGTAAAATGTCCAGAGGCCCAAAGCCAACAAAAAACAGGTCAGAAAAAACATAGGAGTAAGGAGGCAAAAGGTTTGGTGATAACCTTGCAAAAAGGGCCAGATAGAACAGTGTCTCTGTACTGTGTGGTTCTTCAGATGTGCACCCCAACCTGTGAATGATGCGTCCGTCATGACAGTTATGTGGGGAACAGGGCTGAGAAAAGGCCGCCCCTTCAACATGTTGTTGGTATTCCACCATTGCAGAGAATGATGAGCTTGGTGGTCTATCAACACTAGATCCTCTAATTGACCCTGTGACTGAGACCACTGTTGAGTTAAATATTCCTGTAACGTGTGCATGTGTAGTGGGGCATGGCGTACTATGGCAAAACAGGAGCCCATCATCCCTAGGAGGCACGACCGTCCTTACTTTTTTGTGCTGATATGTTTGAAATTGAGGTAATGTTTGAAAATTCTCAACTCTTGCAGAATTGGGATAAGCTAACCCTATTGGTTTGTTTAGAATAGCTGCTAGATATGGCTGTATCTTAGAGGTTGTAGGTGAGACTTGGGAATGCTGATGGTGAATCTCAAGCGGCGGAGATCTTCTGCAATCTGAGTGTATTGCTGACACTGCAGCAGAGTGTTTGCTTTGGCAAGCCAATCATCCAAGTATGGAAACGTATCTTTTTTCAGCGTAGATGTGCCGCTACTACCACTAGAGACTTTGTGAATACTCGAGGTGCAGCGGTCACCCCGAAGGGCAGGAGTTTGAAGTGATAAAGTTTCTCACCCACCACAAACGTGAGGTATTTGTGATGAGCTGGGTGTGTTGGGATCTCAAAACGTGTCTTTTAGATCTAGTGTGGTCATAAAGTCGCCCTGTTGTAGGAGTGGAATTACATCTTGCAACATGACCACGTGGAAGAGCTCGGTTAGGAAGTATTTGTTTAGTGGCCTTAGATCTAGGATCAGCCCCAAGGAACCGTCCTTTTTGGGTATTAGGAAGTATTGAGAATATACCCCTTGTCCTCTGTGTTTGAAGAGGGCCAGGTTCTATAGCTCCTTTGAGGAGAAGACTTCCTATTTGAGCAATGTTTTATGTTTCAGTGATAGCTGGTGAGAGCGAGGTGGAACGCTGGGAGGTGTGGTAATGAGCTCCAGGCAACAGCCATGTTCAATAATGTCCAACACCCACTGGTCTGATGATGTTGTTTGCCATGCGGGTAGAAAATCCTGTATTTGACCCTCAATGGGTGCTATGTGGTTGAAGGAGGAGAGGGAAGTCATTGTTCGATGTGGTGGCTGTTCCACCACAAGGAGAAGCACCCTTGCCCCTATCCTTAGCATTATTTCCCCTGTATAAGCCTCTAAAGTAACCTCTCAGAGAAGAGTGTTGGCTTTGACTGCGACTGTAAGAGGTGGCTTTGGTGCCTCCATGAAAGCTGGAGTGGCAAAAAGAGCTATGGAGAGTAGATATTGAGAGGGCCACCATTGATTTCGGCACCTCAGTGTCTTATTTTTATCTACGGATTGGTCGGCTTGGGGACCAAAGAGATGCCCTTTGTCGAATGGGACCTTAAGTAGAATATTTTGTACCTCTGATTTGAAGCCAGAAATATGAATCCATGTGTGGCATCTAAAGAGAATACTGATGTTGATGCCTTTGGCTGCCATATCAGTAGCATCCAGTGCACAGCATATGGAGGTATTTGATATTAGCTTGCCTTCTGAGACAAGCTCTTTCCCTCTTTTTCTATGTTCATTTTGGAGATATTCAATGAGATCCTCCATCTCATCCCAGTGTGTTCAGTCATATCACATAAGCAGGTCCACTGAGTCGGCAAATGTGCCAACGACTGGCGGACTGTCCTGCAACCCTTTTGCCTGCCGCAATGAAACATTCAATTTCTTATCTGGGCAGCGGGCTTCTACACTAGCTTGAAAATTAACCTGCTTGCAAGCAGTGTACTCACCAGCCAATATGGTGGTACTTGTCCCCTAATGTATATATAGGATCTGATGGGGAGGGCTTGTATTTTTATCACCCCCAAGTGTAATTACTCTAACCGTAATCAAGTTTTTAAAAATATCTTCAGTATGGTGTAATATGCCCTTTTGCATGGGTAAGTACTGGGTGGACCTTTGTGTAGATGAAAGAGCCTCTAAGAGGAAATCCTCTACTTGAGATTGTTTGTGGAGTTGTACTTCAGGAAAGGCAGCAGCTCTACCTATTAATTCCTGATAAGCTGTAGATTAATCATTGGTGTCCCAAGGTGTGTCGAGATGTCCCAAAGGTGTCATGCCCAACATTGTGGTTACCTGAATAATATTGGGGGAATCCTTGAGGTCAGATATCTAGAGGATCTCCCGGAGAGTGTGGTGGAGAGAATGAATGGGGTGGTGAAAGTTGTGGAGGAGGAGGTGGTGGTGATACAGGTGGTGGAAGAGGCAAAGGACTAGTTGTTTTGTCTAATTTCGTTCTCTGTTTTGGTGGTCAACTGTCTTTTGGATGGAGGAGAAATGGTGGCCAAAGACTTGGCAAGAATACGGCCAGTATGAGGCTGAATATGGATTTGGTTCTGTCGATCATCATACTTCCCCGGAAGCTTGTGAAGGACAGGCACAACTGCTTTGCTGGAATCAGGTTTCCGAGCTGGCTTTGAAGTTTTCAGTTGTGAGCCATATTTGTGTTTTCTGAAGTCAATGTGGTGGATATCTATAGTCGGCTCGGCACCAATGTCCAAATGGCTGAGGTGGCTTGATGCTGAAGGCTTCAGTTGGTGTTTTGGTACCAAGCTCAAGGGTGGGGCATCCGAAATGGTTACTCGGTGCCAACCATGGTCAGAGGGCAGTGGTGAATCAAGGGCCTCTTCATCAGAGGGGGCCGTGTGTCCGAGTGTTCGACACAGGCCTGAGGAAGAGGGGAAACCGTACTCACAGACTGTTGAGCTGGTGTAGCTTCCTGCATCTCCAGGTAGACTTCCTGATCAGAGTCGGAATTGCCCTCCAGGTGTTGTTCTCTCTCATAGTTTTCTTAGACTGGAAAGATCTACAAGCTTCACAATCCACCTTCCTGTGTTCTGGGAACAAACACAGGTTACAGACTTGATGTAAGTCTGTTCAGGATATTATGCTTGACAGACAGGGCACAACCTTACTGGTGTCTGTTCCATCACTAGTAGGACGTTCCCTGGAGAAACTGGGAAGACTGATGAAGATGGACCCGAAGGGTGAGGCTCTTTGAGACTGCGGTCGAAGTTTGCAGATCTGATGATCGATGTAGCTATTCCTCAATACACAAAGTAAGAAAGCGTGATCAAAAATAATACTGATGAAGGTAAAGCATGAATCAGAAGCATACCGTATTGTTTGGAATTGGAGCATTAGAACACACGTCCGAACCTGATGGCAAAAATAAACAATCTAACAAAGGAGTCAATGCCCATATGCACTATCACCGAAAGGAGGAGTCACAACCTTGTGATTCAAAAGGCTTCTTTAAAGAAAAACAACCTGCACACATCCAGATCCAACACTAAATGGCAGGAGTATGCAAAGCATGTGTAGATACGGCCATACACGCCTCGAAAACACTATTACATACAATACTACCATATTTGTAACTTACCTGTGCTATCTGGTCCGGTGTAAGGAAACAGAACGAATAAACAAAATTGCAGCAACTGGCAAACATAACTGTACTTGCTTTGTATTGTTCTCTTAATAATCCTCTGTGTAATTTTTGATCAATCATTTGAAGTAATTTCTAAGTATATTCATAGCTCATCTTTGGTAAAGCACAGCAATTTTTTTTATTTTTTTTGTTTTTATTGATTGTATGTGTTAATATGATCACAAAAGAAAGTTAGTCATTTTGTTTTGGATTACGATTACTGTGTCACACTGAACTTAAAACGGGATAGATAAAGTGTGAGGAAGCAACTCTCCAGTGTGACAGAAAAGAAAATCAAACCAGATGCCAATAGAAGAAAATGTGCACCAATCAAGGTATAGAGTGCGCACCCTTTGATAGGAGGTGAACACAGCTGGAGAATTCAAAAGTAATATAGATGTGCAGGAAAGAAGTGAGATCCAATTAATGAAACCAGAGTGCTGCCAGACACATTAGTACCTGAAGACTCTGTGAAAAGATCAGAGTTGGATCTAAGTGCTTTGATGACAGCCGTATGAAAAACCTTATGTTGAGACTTCTCATCTTCAAGGTAATCGTCTTGACTGCTATCCAGATGCACAGCTTGGCAGGACACATTTTCATTGGCCTCTTTTACATTCTTGCGAAAAGTTGACCCTATTGACTGCGTAGCATCCTCCTGATTCTCCACTTCAGCTACTAGGTCTTTTTGAGGCATTTTCGGCGTAGCTAGCAAGTCTGTATTTTCTTCCAAGGTATCAAGATCATCTTGCAGCTCGGAGGACTTACTTTCAGGTAAACTTCTCATGTCTTCATCCAGAGTCTTCCCCAACACAATTGTTTCTCCATGCTTTGGCAACTCGTCTATACAGGGTGTAGTAATGTTACAAAAATATAAAACTAAATGCAATGACACCAACATTTTATCCAAATATACTATATAGTAGTTCCAGGTACCCTGTATTATTTACCAGTTTAGTAATAAAAATTAATTGATTTAAACAAGATATAAAGTAATGAAAATGTCACTTACCCAGTGTACATCTGTTCGTGGCATCAGTCGCAGTAGATTCGCATGTTCTGCAATAGCTCGCCATCTGGTGTTGGGCCGGAGTGTTACAAGTTGTTTTTCTTCGAAGAAGTCTTTCGAGTCACGGGACCGAGTGACTCCTCCTTTTGTCTCCATTGCGCATGGGCGTCGACTCCATCTTCGATTGTTTTTCCCCCGCAGAGGGTGAGGTAGGAGTTGAATTGTAGTAATAGTGCCCATGCAATGGAGTGACTAAGTATGCACTTATTTAAGGTTGAGATGATACATATATAAATAATTGAAGGTAACTTCCAAACTGCTACAGGCTCCCGGGGAGGCGGGTGGGCACATGCAAATCTACTGCGACTGATGCCACGAACAGATGTACACTGGGTAAGTGACATTTTCAGTTCGATGGCATCTGTCGCTGTAGATACGCATGTTCTGCATAGACTAGTAAGCAGTTATTTCCCCAAAAGCGGTGGATCAGCCTGTAGGAGTGGAAGTAGTCTGAAATAATGTCCTTAATACGGCTTGACCTACTGTGGCTTGTTGTGCGGATAACACGTCTACACAGTAGTGCTTGGTGAATGTGTGAGGCGTAGACCATGTGGCTGCCTTACATATTTCTTGCATTGGGATGTTTCCTAGAAAGGCCATGGTAGCACCTTTCTTTCTGGTTGAGTGTGCCCTTGGTGTAATGGGCAGCTGTCGTTTAGCTTTAAGGTAGCAGATTTGGATGCATTTAACTATCCATCTGGCTATACCTTGTTTTGAAATTGGGTTTCCTGCGTGAGGTTTTTGAAATGCAATAAAGAGTTGTTTAGTCTTTCTGATGTTTTTTGTTCTGTCAATGTAATACATTAATGCTCTTTTGACATCTAATGTATGTAGTGCCCTTTCAGCTACGGTATCTGGCTGTGGAAAGAACACTGGAAGTTCCACTGTTTGATTTAGATGGAACGGTGAAATAACCTTTGGCAAAAATTTAGGATTGGTCCTTAGGACGACTTTATTTTTGTGTAGTTGTATAAAAGGTTCCTGTATAGTAAACGCCTGAATCTCGCTTACTCTTCTTAGGGAAGTAATGGCGATGAGAAATGCCACCTTCCAGGTTAGGAACTGTATGTCGCAGGAGTGCATGGGTTCAAAAGGTGGACCCATAAGTCTAGTTAGGACAACATTTAGGTTCCATGAAGGAACAGGTAGTGTTCTTGGTGGTATAATTCTCCTAAGGCCCTCCATGAATGCTTTAATGACTGGTATTTTATATAGGGAAGTTGAATAGGTAGTTTGCAGGTATGCAGATATTGCTGCAAGGTGAATCTTAATGGAAGAGAAAGCTAGGTTAGATTTTTGTAAGTGAAGCAAGTAACCCACTACATGTTCTGGAGTTGTGTGTAATGGTTGTATTTGATTAATATGGCAGTAGCAAACAAACCTCTTCCATTTACTTGCATAGCAGTGCCTGGTGGATGGCCTTCTTGCTTGTTTTATGACTTCCATACATTCTTGGGTAAGTTGTAAGTGCCCGAATTCTAGGATTTCAGGAGCCAGATTGCTAGATTCAGCGATGCTGGATCTGGGTGTCTGATCTTTTGGTTGTGCTGTGTCAACAGATCTGGCCTGTTGGGCAATTTGATGCAGGGTACCACTGATAGGTCTAGCAGCGTTGTGTACCAGGGTTGCCTTGCCCAAGTTGGTGCTATCAATATGAGTTTGAGTTTGCTTTGACTGAGTTTGTTTACCAGGTAAGGAAGGAGAGGGAGAGGAGGAAAAGCGTAAGCAAATATCCCTGACCAGTTCATCCATAGGGCATTGCCTTGGGATTGTTTGTGTGGGTATCTGGATGCGAAGTTTTGGCATTTTGCGTTCTCCCTTGTCGCAAACAAGTCTATCTGAGGTGTTCCCCAGAGTTTGAAATAAGTGTTCAGAATTTGGGGGTGAATTTCCCATTCGTGGACCTGTTGGTGATCTCGAGAGAGATTGTCTGCGAGTTGATTTTGTATCCCTGGTATAAACTGTGCAATTAGGCGAATTTGGTTGTGAATTGCCCAATGCCAAATTTTTTGTGCTAGCAGGCTTAACTGCGTGGAGTGCGTCCCCCCCTGCTTGTTTAGATAATACATTGTTGTCATGTTGTCTGTTTTGACGAGAATGTATTTGTGAACTATTATTGGTTGGAAAGCTTTTAGTGCTTGAAAAACTGCTAGAAGTTCTAGGTGATTGATATGCAGTTTTGTTTGATGTACGTTCCATTGTCCTTGTATGCTGTGTTGATCGAGGTGTGCTCCCCACCCTGTCATGGAAGCATCTGTTGTTATTACGTATTGTGGCACTGGGTCTTGGAAAGGCCGCCCTTTGTTTAAATTTATGTTGTTCCACCACAGAAGCGAGAGGTAAGTTTGGCGGTCTATTAACACCAGATCTAGAAGGTGACCCTGTGCTTGAGACCACTGTGATGCTAGGCATTGTTGTAAGGGCCTCATGTGCAGTCTTGCGTTTGGGACAATGGCTATGCATGATGACATCATGCCTAGGAGTTGTAATACCATCTTTGCTTGTATCTTTTGTGTTGGATACATGCGTTGTATGATGGTGTTGAAATTTTGAATTCTTTGTGGACTTGGAGTGGCTACTCCTTTTGATGTGTCTATTATGGCTCCCAGGTATTGTTGTACCTTGCGTGGCAGAATTTTGGATTTTGTGAAATTGACGGTGAACCCTAGTTTGAAGAGGGTTTGTATGATATGATTTGTGTGATTTGAGCACTCTATTAACCAATGGGCCTTGATTAGCCAGTCGTCTAGATATGGGAACACATGTATCTGCTGCCTTCTTATGTGTGCTGCGACTACCGCTAGACATTTGGTAAAGACTCTTGGTGCGGTTGTTAATCCGAAAGGCAGTACCTTGAATTGGTAATGTATTCCTTTGAATACAAACCTTAGGTATTTCCTGTGCGATGGGTGTATTGGTATATGGAAATAAGCATCCTTGAGGTCTAAAGTTGCCATGTAGTCGTGCAGTTTTAGCAATGGCAATACTTCTTGTAGTGTGACCATGTGGAAGTGGTCTGATTTGATGAAAGTGTTCACTACTCTGAGGTCTAGGATTGGTCTCAGTGTTTTGTCCTTCTTTGGTATCAGAAAGTACAGTGAGTAAACTCCTGTGTTTATTTGTGTGTTTGGCACTAATTCGATTGCATTCTTTTGCAATAGTGCCTGCACTTCTATCTCCAGGAGATTGGAATGGTGTGTTGTTAAATTTTGTGCTTTTGGTGGTATGTTTGGAGGGAATTGTAGAAATTCTATGCAATAACCATGTTGGATAATTGCTAGAACCCAAGTGTCTGTAGTGATTTCCTCCCATGCTTTGTAATAATGACCTATTCTTCCCCCCACTGGTGTTGTGTGGAGGGGGTGAGTGACCTGTGAGTCACTGTTTAGTAGTAGGGGCTTTGGGGCTTTGAAATCTTCCTCTATTTCTAGGGAATTGCCCTCCTTTATATTGTCCCCGAAAACCTCCTCTATACTGTCCCTGGTAACTGGACGGTGTGGCTTGTGAGGTGCTGGCTTGTGCGCTTTGACCTCGAAACCCCCCTCGAAAGGGCGTTTTACGGAATGTGCTGTAATTCCCTCTGCTCTGCGGGGAGTAGAGTGCGCCCATGGCTTTGGCAGTGTCCGTATCTTTTTTGAGTTTCTCAATCGCTGTGTCCACTTCTGGACCGAACAGTTCTTTTTCATTAAAAGGCATATTGAGAACTGCTTGTTGAATCTCTGGTTTAAATCCAGACGTTCGGAGCCATGCATGCCTTCTGATAGTTACAGATGTATTAATTGTCCGTGCAGCTGTATCTGCAGCGTCCATGGAGGAGCGGATCTGGTTGTTGGAAATGGTCTGTCCTTCCTCGACCACTTGCTTTGCCCTATTTTGTAAGTCCTTGGGCAGATGTTCAATGAGATGTTGCATCTCGTCCCAGTGGGCTCTGTCATAGCGCGCAAGTAGTGCCTGGGAGTTCGCGATGCGCCACTGGTTTGCAGCTTGTGCTGCGACTCTCTTACCAGCTGCATCGAACTTGCGGCTTTCTTTATCTGGGGGTGGTGCATCTCCAGATGTGTGGGAGTTGGCCCTTTTCCTAGCTGCTCCTACAACAACAGAGTCTGGTGGCAGCTGTGTAGTGATGAAAACCGGGTCCGTAGGAGGCGGCTTATACTTTTTTTCCACCCTTGGTGTGATTGCCCTACTTTTGACCGGCTCCTTAAATATGTCTTTTGCGTGCCGGAGCATACCAGGGAGCATAGGCAGGCTTTGGTATGAGCTGTGGGTGGAGGAGAGTGTGTTGAACAAGAAATCATCCTCGACCTGTTCTGAGTGGAGGCTTACATTGTGATATTGTGCTGCTCTAGCCACCACCTGAGAGTACGCGGTGCTGTCTTCTGGTGGAGATGGCTTTGTAGGGTATGCCTCCGGGCTGTTATCTGACACTGGGGCGTCGTATAGGTCCCATGCGTCCTGATCTTGGTCACCCTGGCTCATGGTGGTGTGAGCTGGGGAGTGTGATGGAGTTTGTGCTGGTGAAACGTCAATCACGGGCGGAGGAGAGGGTGGTGGTGTAACTCTTTTCACCACTTTTGGTTGTGGTGTTTGTTCCGTCTGGAACTCCAACCTCCTCTTTCTCCTAATGGGGGGAAGGGTGCTTATTTTTCCTGTCCCCTGCTGAATGAAGATACGCTTTTGCGTATGGTCCACATCAGTTGCTTGTAGCTCTTCCTCAAACCTATGCTTCTGCATTTGGGAGGTTAGCGAGTGCTCTTCTGTATAAGAGCCTGAAGCTGGGTCGCTTGCAGTTTGTTTCGGCATCGAAACTTTGTCTGCGTGTTTTTTCGGCTCCGAGGTGACTTTTTTCCTTTTCGGGGCCGAAACCTCTCGGCGTCGATCTGTTTCGGTGCCGCTGTCTCGGCGTCGAGCCGTGTCCACACCGGCATCTCGGTGTCGAGGCTTGTCTCCAGCACTTTCTCGGTCCCGAGAAGGCTGCGTGCCGGTGTCTCGACCGGAGTCGGACGATCTCGGCACTGTTTGGGCCTTTTTCGGTGCCGACGGTCGGTCACCGAATTTATGGGTCGAGCCATGGCCTGGTGGCAGTGGCGTCCCCTGGGCCTTGTAAATGTTTCTCTGTGTGGTTTTCGACGTCTTACTCACGGTTTGTGTATCGTCGAATCCTTCGGAGTCTGAGTCTTGGATCGAGAAGGTACCTTCCTCTTCCTGTTCCTCGAACTCCCGTTGGGCTGTCGGTGCGGACGCCATCTGAAGTCTTCTGGCTCGACGGTCTCGGAGTGTTTTTCGGGACCGGAACGCACGACAGGCCTCGCAGGTGTCTTCGCTGTGCTCAGGTGACAGGCACAGGTTGCAGACCAAGTGTTGGTCTGTGTAGGGGTATTTATTGTGGCATTTGGGGCAGAAACGAAACGGGGTCCGTTCCATCGGCGTTCTTCAGCACGCGGTCGGGCCGACCAGGCCCCGACGGAGGATCGAAAAACTACCCCGAAGGGCACCGGAGCTCTTCGATCTTCGATGCGGTGTTGAATGTAAGTACGCCGATCCCGAACGCAACAATACTGACGAAAATCTTCCGAAATTAGCTAATTTTCCGTTCCGAAACTCGGAGCGACAGGAACACGTCCGAACCCGATGGCGGAAAAAAAAACAATCGAAGATGGAGTCGACGCCCATGCGCAATGGAGACAAAAGGAGGAGTCACTCGGTCCCGTGACTCGAAAGACTTCTTCGAAGAAAAACAACTTGTAACACTCCGGCCCAACACCAGATGGCGAGCTATTGCAGAACATGCGTATCTACAGCGACAGATGCCATCGAACATTACAATATGTTCATGTATGATCTCTGACAATGGACATGTTTTAGTAGGTAGGAGTGTTGAGTGTTTAGTGTGTTATTCCTAAATAAGACAGTTTCTTTGTAACACCTAAGCGTATTTTACATATTTTAAAAATGCTACTGTCAAAGCATTTAATTAGGTTGGCTTGACTCTCACCTGAAAAGCAGCATTTGCATCCACCTCCATGTGAACAAGATAAATTGCATCAATCTACTTCAATGTGAACATATATTCTCTAAACTCAGTAAAAGGTATTAGAATGGTGAAAGATACAGTTGAATGCTACTGAGTTTCGGAATGCAAACTGAACGGGCTTACCAAAGAGAGAACACACATTTCATTGATGATAACACAAAGGAACATAATTTTTTTTGGTGTGTGCTAACTTAATAATGTAAAGCCTTTACTTAAATGTGTGCAAGATGTAGAAAGATAAATTGAAATAAATAAGTAGGAGGAGGTTCTGAAAAACAAAGAACCTTGCTGCTAACAGAAAACAATCCATTCAAATCTTATGATACAAACCCACTGTGGTGACTGAGACACTTGCACATTCCTACATCAACATACTGATCAAGATGTAAATAAAGGTGTCAAATTTGGCTGTCAACTGCAGGATAAGCAGCAAATTCACTTCAAAACAATCCAAAATCTTAAGCAGAATGCTGCTACATTAGTTTCAATTAAATCCAGAATCCAGCTACAGCAAAGCAGGCAACAGATTGGGGTCAGTCATTAAAAGTGTGCCACTAAAGCTACAATGGTTTAGGGTCCCTAAAAAATGTAAACACAAAGGAGGAGATCACCATGAAAAAACATTATTGCATATGTTAAAAGAAAACACTGAACAAAAAACAGATACCTTTAGTTCAGCCTGGAAAAGCCAATACAGCAACTTCCATTGTCACTGTGTCTTACACTTAAGATTGGGTTTCTTGCAGCACATGGAATCGCGATGCTCCTCATGTCTTGTTCTAGTTACGCCAAGTCACATTCACTGATCTAACTTTCCAACTCCAGCCCACAGAGGCACATTTTAACATTTCTGGCAACTGGTGGCTGGGGTCTAACATGCTACTGTACTTCGACCTTCCTATTTATGGATTTATTGATCTACGTATCAGTCAAAGCTTTATTCTTGGCTCCATGTCTTTCTCACAGTTGAAACTCTAGTAGTTGAAAGCACTTATGATGGTTTCCACTCATGGCAATCCATAAGGGATAGGTCTGTTAGGTCCCAGGAAAAGGAAGGCAGCTTCAAGCAAGGGGCTGTTATAATGAAATGTGTGTCTGGTTAGAGAGGCACTACAAACCCTCAGGCAAAACTGTTAATTACTTCAAGTTGATTGTATGAAGAGTCCCTTCCTTCACAAAAAAGCAATACTCCCAGTGGCAAGGGTTGATTAACATTTTTAAGTATGCAACCTTTTTATGTCTTTAATAGCCAGCAAGTAATAGTCCTCTGCGGCTGTAATACTTTGCTCTCAAGTAATCATTTTCGATTTCAAGTTTCTACTCCAAAGCAAAGCTAAATGAAGCTAAATACATCCTATTTCATCTTTACAGATACAGCGCAGGTACCTGTAAGTGGTATAAGTTCCAACATGTCGGAGGTAAACAGAATCTGCTGAGTAATACATATCATCTGTAAAGAATATCTGGAACACCCCCGTTGCTACATAACCTTAAATCAGGCAGCTCGCTGGCGGGCACTGAAAAACAACTCCCCTCATCTCTCAAGGGCCAGACAACTGATCCGTTTAACCTTGACCTCTTAACAACTTACAACACTATAAATCAACAAGTAGTCCGATTACTATCAGTCTTAAAAAAAGGTCTGTGTGCCCAAAAGAACAAGTTACTTACCTTCGGTAACGCCTTATCTAGCAGAGACATTTTCTAGTTGCACAATCCTCACCTTAGAATTTCCCCGAGGCGTCAGTCTGGATTCTGAGATTTTTCTCGAGCAGTATCCCTGCATGCTGTCAGGTGGTGTTGGTTGGCTCTGCCCCTGTCATCAGTGTCATGTGCACTGGATATGATGCCATGGAGCCTATGTAGGCACCACCCCAGTGCGCTGACGTCAGTTTATTTTCACGACTTCCACACCAGAAGCACAAAGCCACTAAGAAACTGACCACTGGCGGTCCAAATCTAGAGCCCTCAAATGGAAGTCCCTGTCCCTAGAAATCAGTTTGCAGAGTGGGGAGGATGGGTGGGTCGGTAAGGAATCTGCAACTAGAAAATGTCTCTACCAGAAAAGGCATTATCGAAGCTAAGTATCTTGTTCATCTGATAGAGACTTCTAGTTGCAGATTCCTTACCTGTGAACAGATACCCAAGCAACACTATCACTGGAGGAGGGTGTGCAAACCAAGATTATACTAGGAAGTTCTGCAGGACCGAACTGGCAAAGTACCCATCCCTTTGGACTTAACTATCCAGGCAGTAGTGTTTGGTAAATGTGTGCAAAGATGCTCAATTTGCTGCTTGATCGTTGTCCAGGTCTGAAACTATGCGTGCTCATGCAATGGTTGCAGCTGTGGCTCTGGTAGAGTAAGCACGTAAACCCTCCAGGGGTTTGCTTTTCCTCCAATGCGTGGCACATTTAAATGCAGAGACCAACCCATCTGGAGATGGTTCTCTTCTGCGCTTCCCGACCTTTCATCGTATCCACATACCTAACAAAGAGTTGATCATCCACCTGAAACTATTTGGTGCAATTAAGGTGGAATGCTCTTTTTGAGTCCAGACGGTGGCTTCTCTCCTTTTCCTTAGCAGGATGTGTAGGTCTGTAAAAAGTAGGCAAGGAGACGGATTGGACTACATGGAAGGGCGTAACCACTTTCAGAAGAAAGGAGGCCCGTGTGCAAAGGACCACTTTGTCGGGATAGATGGAAAGGCAGGGTGGCTTAGATAACAATGCCTGCAGCTCATTTCCCCTGCAGGCAGATGTAACGGCCTTAAGGAGGGCTGTTTTTAATGTTAGAAGCCTTAAAGGACATTGCGAAGAGGCTCAAAAGGAGCACTCATGAGGAATGTCAGAACCAAACTCAAATCCTATAGGGGTATGGTAAATGGTGATGGAGGAAACATGTGGGGAAGACCCTTAAAGAACCTACTAACAATAGGATACTTAAAGAGGGTTGGTCAGGACTCTCAGAAATGCAGAGATAGCAGACAAATAGCCATTGAAGGTGCCCAAAGCAGAGCTCTGCTGGGCCAAAGAAAGTATAAAGAAGAGGACCTCAGAAAGAGGGGCAGAGAGGAGTCAACAGGCTTGTCTGGGCACATGCCACAAATTTATGCCAATGACGGGTGTATACCGTTTTGGTGGAGGGATGCCTTGCTTCCAAGACAACATTACATACTGAAGGTCAAAAGCTATTAACTGCCACTGCCCAATCTCCAGTCAAAAAGGCGAAGATTGGACAAGTTTGGGTGGAGAACCCTCCCTGTCTCCTCTGACATATGATCCTCCCGAAGGGGCATTCTGATCGCAGAATCAACGGCCGTGCTCAGTAGCTCAGGATACCAAACTATTCATGCCCACTCCGGAGTCACAAGGATTACTTGAGCCCAGTTGTTCTTGAGAACTCTGGGCTAAAGTAGTATGGGCGGAAAAGAGGACAGGAGGCCTGAGCTCCACTTGGGGCGAAAAGCGTCGCAGAGCGAGCACCGCCTTGAAAACTCCAATGTGCAAAACTGCTTACATTGTGCGTTCTCTGCGGAGGTGAACAGATTTAACCAAGGCTCTCCCCAAAGCTGAAAGAGACCTTGTGCCACTTTCAGATGGAGACACCATTTGTGATCGACCAAGCATTGTCGGCTGAGTTTGTCTGCTCTGGAGTTCAGAGAGCCCGGCAGGTGTTGAACTACCAGGTAAATGCCCTGATGTTCCAGCCATGTCCAGAGGCACGGAGTCTCCGGACAATGGGCTTACAACCCCACTACGCCCTGCTTGCTCTAGTACCACATGGCAGTAGTGTTGTCTGTAAAAACCTGCACCACTTTCCCTTTGAGAGAAGGAAGAAATGCTTCCAATGCCAGTCCAGAGCTCCAATAGGTTGATGTAGAGTCCGGACTTGCCGGAGACCAGATGCCTCTGATTTCCTTCTCTCCCAGGAGGCTTCTGTATTCCAGAAGTGATGCACCCGTCACTATTGTCAGATCTACTTGGGGAAGGGAGAGGGATCTGTCTCTGACCCAATCGCTGTTCGTTAGCCACCACTGCAGATCTTGCACAGTTCCCTCCGAGATCTGGATCAAGTTGCAGAGATTCCCCATATGCTGCACCCACTGGAACTGCAGATCCCACTGTAGAGCCCACATATGCCACCGGCAGCATCAGTCTCATTCTCACCGAAATCCAGGATAGAGGCTGAAGCATCGGTATCATAGCACTCGCTCCTTGGGAGGGTAAGCTCGAAACTGCACTGTGTCTAGAACAGCCCCGACGAAAAGGAGCATCTGAGAGGGAGTCAGATAAGACTTTAGCACAATTATAATGAACCCCAGCGAATACAGGGATTCGTAGAAGTCTGAAGGTGGGAGACGACAACTTGGGGTGAGCCTGCCTTCAACAGACAGTTGTTGAGGGAGGGGAAGACTAAAACCCCTGACCTGCGCAGATGAGCCGCGACCACTGCCATCATTTTGGCAAACACCCAAGGGACCCCGATAAGGCCAAAAGGGCAGCATGGTGAACTAAAAGTGCTCGTGGCCTATTGGGAACCGCAAGTACCCTCTGTGGGAAGGCAAGACGGAAATGTGGAAGTAGGCGTCCTGCAAGTCAAAAGCAAGAACCTGTGCCAGAGTGAGCATTTTGAACTTCTCCTTTTTGAGGAAGAGAGTGAGGGACCGGAGGTCTAGGCTGGGGGCAAAGGCCCTTGTCCTTGTTGTGTACTAGAAGGTATTGGTAATAACAAGTCCGCGGACATGCAGAGGCTAGGCAGCATGCGCGGCAAGGTGGATGGAGGCAAACTGCTTTTTTTAACGGCTACACGTTTCGACCCGTTTTAAAAAAGCAAGTCCTTCGTTTCATGTCGACCATTCATGACAATTAATTAAAGACAAAGTTGTTTGGAGTGCCGCGTGGATTTTATCTTTATTGGTAATAAATAAAATATATATATATATATATATATATATATATATATATATATATATATATATATATATATATATGGAAAATGTCACTTACCCAGTGTACATCTGTTCTTGGCATTAGTCGCTGCAGATTCACATTCTGTGCACATCCCGCCATCTGGTGTTGGGCTCGGAGTGTTACAAGTTGTTTTTCTTCGAAGAAGTCTTTTCAAGTCACGAGACCGAGGGACTCCTCCCATTTCGACTCCATTGCGCATGGGCGTCAACTCCATCTTAGATTGTTTTCCCCGCAGAGGGTGAGGTAGGAGTTGTGTATGCTAGTAATAGTGCCCATGCAATGGAGTGAATACGTATGTACATAATGTAGTTTAAAGTAATCATTTACAAATTTACAAATGTTCAAGATCACCTTTCTTTCTAGTTGAGTGTGCCCTTGGTGTAATAGGCAGTTCTCTTTTTGCTTTAAGATAACAGGTTTGAATGCATTTAACTATCCATCTAGCAATGCCTTGTTTAGAAATTGGATTTCCTGTATGAGGTTTTTGGAAAGCAATAAATAATTGTTTTGTTTTTCGAATTAGTTTTGTTCTGTCAATGTAGTACATTAACGCTCTTTTGACGTCTAATGTATGTAGTGCTCTTTCAGCTACCGAATCTGGCTGAGGGAAGAACACTGGTAATTCTACTGTTTGATTTAAGTGGAACGGTGATATGACTTTTGGCAAAAATTTAGGATTTGTTCGTAGAACTACTTTATACTTGTGTATTTGAATAAATGGTTCTTGTATGGTGAATACTTGAATCTCACTTACTCTTCTTAGAGATGTAATGGCAATTAAAAATGCAACTTTCCATGTTAAGTATTGCATTTCACAAGAGTGCATGGGCTCAAAAGGGGGGCCCATGAGTCGTGTTAAGACAATGTTGAGGTTCCATGAAGGAACTGGTGGTGTTCTTGGTGGTATAATTCTCTTTAGTCCTTCCATAAACGCTTTTATTACTGGTATCCTAAATAATGAAGTTGAGTGCGTAATTTGCAGGTAAGCTGAAATTGCAGTAAGATGTATCTTAATGGAAGAAAAGGCTAGCTTTGACTTTTGCAAATGTAGTAAGTATCTTACGATATCTTTGGCAGATGCGTGTAAGGGTTGAATTTGATTATTATGGCAGTAATAAACAAATCTTTTCCACTTATTTGCATAGCAATGTCTAGTGGTAGGTTTTCTTGCTTGTTTTAAGACCTCCATACATTCCTGTGTAAGGTCTAAGTGTCCGAACTCTAGGACTTCAGGAGCCAATTTGCTAGATTCAGCAATGCTGGATTTGGATGTCTGATCTGTTGTTTGTGTTGCGTTAACAGATCTGGTCTGTTTGGTAGTTTGACATGAGGCATTACTGAGAGATCTAGTAGTGTTGTGTACCAAGGTTGTCTTGCCCATGTTGGCGCTATGAGTATGAGTTTGTTTTGACTCAACTTGTTTACCAGATATGGAAGGAGTGGGAGAGGGGGAAAAGCGTAAGCAAATATCCCTGACCAACTCATCCATAACGCATTGCCCTGAGACTGATCTTGTGGGTACCTGGATGCGAAGTTTCGGCATTTTGCGTTCTCCTTTGTTGCAAATAGATCTAGTTGTGGTGTTCCCCAAATGTGGAAGTAAGTGTTCAGGATTTGGGGGTGAATCTCCCATTCGTGGATCTGTTGGTGATCCAGAGAGAGATTGTCTGCTAACTGATTCTGAATTCCTGGAATAAATTGTGCTATTAGGCGAATGTGGTTGTGAATCGCCCAATGCCAAATTCTTTGTGCTAGGAGACACAACTGTGTGGAGTGTGTCCCTCCCTGTTTGTTTAGGTAATACATCGTTGTCATGTTGTCTGTTTTGACAAGAATGTGTTTGTGGCTTATTATGGGTTGAAAAGCTTTCAATGCTAGAAATACTGCCAATAGTTCTAAGTGATTTATGTGAAACTGTTTTTGCTGACTGTCCCATTGTCCTTGGATGCTGTGTTGATTGAGGTGTGCTCCCCACCATATCATGGAGGCATCTGTTGTTATTACATATTGTGGCACTGGGTCTTGGAAAGGCCGCCCTTGGTTTAAATTTATACTGTTCCACCATTGAAGCGAGATGTATGTTTGGCGGTCTACCAACACCAGATCTAGAAGTTGACCCTGTGCCTGTGACCATTGTGATGCTAGGCACTGTTGTAAGGGCCTCATGTGTAACCTTGCTGTAGGAAGTTGGCTCTGTATGTGCTATTTCAAAGTAAGGAATAGCATGCACAGAGTCCAAGGGTTCCCCTTAGAGGTAAAATAGTGGTAAAAAGAGATAATACTAATGCTCTATTTTGTGGTAGTGTGGTCGAGCAGTAGGCTTATCCAAGGAGTAGTGTTAAGCATTTGTTGTACATACACAGACAATAAATGAGGTACACACACTCAGAGACAAATCCAGCCAATAGGTTTTGTATAGAAAAATATCTTTTCTTAGTTTATTTTAAGAACCACAGGTTCAAATTTAACATGTAATATCTTGTTTGAAAGGTATTGCAGGTAAGTACATTAGGAACTTTGAATCATTTCAATTGCATGTATACTTTTCAAGTTATTCACAAATAGCTATTTCAAAAGTGGACACAGTGCAATTTTCACAGTTCCTGGGGGAGGTAAGTTTTTGTTAGTTTTACCAGGTAAGTAAGACACTTACAGGGTTCAGTTCTTGGTCCAAGGTAGCCCACCGTTGGGGGTTCAGAGCAACCCCAAAGTTACCACACCAGCAGCTCAGGGCCGGTCAGGTGCAGAGTTCAAAGTGGTGCCCAAAACGCATAGGCTAGAATGGAGAGAAGGGGGTGCCCCGGTTCCGGTCTGCTTGCAGGTAAGTACCCGCGTCTTCGGAGGGCAGACCAGGGGGGTTTTGTAGGGCACCGGGGGACACACAAGCCCACACAGAAATTTCACCCACAGCGGCGCGGGGGCGGCCGGGTGCAGTGTAGAAACCAGCGTCGGGTTTGCAATGTTAGTCTATGAGAGATCAACGGATCTCTTCAGCGCTGCAGGCAGGCAAGGGGGGGGTTCCTCGGGGAAACCTCCTCTTGGACAAGGGAGAGGGACTCCTGGGGGTCACTTCTCCAGTGAAAGTCCGGTCCTTCAGGTCCTGGGGGCTGCGGGTGCAGGGTCTTTTCCAGGCGTCGGGACTTAGGTTTCAGAGAGTCGCGGTCAGGGGAAGCCTCGGGATTCCCTCTGCAGGCGGCGCTGTGGGGGCTCAGGGGGGACAGGTTTTGGTACTCACAGTCGTAGAGTAGTCCGGGGGTCCTCCCTGAGGTGTTGGTTCTCCACCAGCCGAGTCGGGGTCGCCGGGTGCAGTGTTGCAAGTCTCACGCGTCTGGCGGGGAGATTGCAGGGGTCTTTAAAGCTGCTCCTTGAAACAAAGTTGCAGTCTTTTTGGAGCAGGTCCGCTGTCCTCGGGAGTTTCTTGTCTTTTTCGAAGCAGGGCAGTCCTCAGAGGATTCAGAGGTCGCTGGTCCCTTGGAAGGCGTCGCTGGAGCAGAGTTCTTTGGAAGGCAGGAGACAGGCCGGTGAGTTTCTGGAGCCAAGGCAGTTGTCGTTTTCTGGTCTTCCTCTGCAGGGGTTTTCAGCTAGGCAGTCCTTCTTCTTGTAGTTTGCAGGAATCTAATTTTCTAGGGTTCAGGGTAGCCCTTAAATACTAAATTTAAGGGCGTGTTTAGGTCTGGGGGGTTAGTAGCCAATGGCTACTAGCCCTGAGGGTGGGTACACCCTCTATGTGCCTCCTCCCAAGGGGAGGGGGTCACAATCCTAACCCTATTGGGGGAATCCTCCATCTGCAAGATGGAGGATTTCTAAAAGTTAGAGTCACTTCAGCTCAGGACACCTTAGGGGCTGTCCTGACTGGCCAGTGACTCCTCCTTGTTGCTTTCTTTGTTCCCTCCAGCCTTGCCACCAAAAGTGGGGGCCGTGGCCGGAGGGGCGGGCAACTCCACTAAGCTGGAGTGCCCTGCTGGGCTGTGACAAAGGGGTGAGCCTTTGAGGCTCACCGCCAGGTGTTACAGCTCCTGCCTGGGGGAGGTGTTAGCATCTCCACCCAGTGCAGGCTTTGTTACTGGCCTCAGAGTGACAAAGGCACTCTCCCCATGGGGCCAGCAACATGTCTCTAGTGTGGCAGGCTGCTGGAACTAGTCAGCCTACACTGAACAATTGGGTAAAATACAGGGGGCATCTCTAAGATGCTCTCTGTGTGCATTTTTTAATAAATCCAACACTGGCATCAGTGTGGGTTTATTATTCTGAGAAGTTTGATACTAAACTTCCCAGTATTCAGTGTAGCCATTATGGAGCTGTGGAGTTCGTTTTTGACAGACTCCCAGCCCATATACTCTTATGGCTACCCTGCACTTACAATGTCTAAGGTTTTGCTTAGACACTGTAGGGGCATAGTGCTCATGCACATATGCCCTCACCTGTGCTATAGTGCACCCTGCCTTAGGGCTGTAAGGCCTGCTAGAGGGGTGTCTTACCTATACTGCATAGGCAGTGAGAGGCTGGCATGGCACCCTGAGGGGAGTGCCATGTCGACTTACTCATTTTGTTCTCACTAGCACACACAGGCTTGTAAGCAGGGTGTCTATGCTGAGTGAGGGGTCTCTAGGGTGGCATAATACATGCTGCAGCCCTTAGAGACCTTCCCTGGCATCAGGGCCCTTGGTACCAGAGGTACCAGTTACAAGGGACTTATCTGGATGCCAGGGTGTGCCAATTGTGGAAACAATGGTACATTTTAGGTGAAAGAACACTGGTGCTGGGGCCTGGTTAGCAGGGTCCCAGCACACTTCTCAGTCAAGTCAGCATCAGTATCAGGCAAAAAGTGGGGGTAACTGCAACAGGGAGCCATTTCTTTACACTTGCGTTTGGGACAATGGCTATGCATGAGGACATCATGCCTAGGAGTTTCATCACCATTTTGACTTGTATCTTTTGTTTTGGATACATGGCCTGTATTACACTCTGAAATGCCTGAACCCTTTGTGGGCTTGGAGTGGCAATCCCTTTTGCTGTGTTGATTGTCGCTCCTAAGTATTGCTGTGTTTGACACGGCAGAAGGTGTGACTTTGTGTAGTTGATTGAGAAACCTAGTTTGTGGAGTGTTTCTATGACATAATTTGTGTGTTGTGAACACCGTTCTAGCGTGTTGGTTTTGATTAACCAATCGTCTAGGTACGGGAACACATGTATTTGCTGCCTTCTGATATGTGCAGCTACGACTTCCAGGCATTTTGTAAAAACTCTTGGCGCAGTTGTTATCCCGAATGGCAACACCTTGAATTGGTAATGTACTCCTTGGAATACAAACCTTAAGTATTTTCTGTGTGAAGGATGTATTGGTATATGGAAATATGCATCCTTTAGGTCTAATGTTGTCATGTAGTCCTGTTGTTTGAGCAGTGGGATTACGTCCTGTAATGTTACCATGTGAAAGTGATCTGATTTGATGTAGGTATTTAATGTTCTGAGACCTAGTATAGGTCTCAGAGTCTTGTCTTTTTTGGGTATGAGAAAGTACAAAGAGTAAACTCCTGTCCCTTTCTGTTGGTTTGGTACTAATTGTATTGCCTCTTTTTGTATCAATGCCTGAACTTCTAGTCCTAGAAGATCTATATGTTGTTTTGACATATTGTGTGTTTTCGGTGGGACGTTTGGAGGGAATTTGAGAAATTCTATGCAATAACCATGCTGGATAATTGCCAGTACCCAGGTGTCTGTTGTTATCTCCTCCCAATGTTTGTAAAATTTGCTTAGACTCCCCCCCACAGGTGTTATGTGTTGGGGATGTGTGACTTGGAAGTCACTGCTTATTTTGAGGAGTTTTGGGACTTTGGAACTTCCCTCTACTTTTTTGGAACTGTCCCCCTCTATATTGTCCCCGAAAACTTCCCCACAGGTATTGGCTCTGATAAGTGGGCCTTGTTTGTGAGGTTGTGGGTTCTGTGCTTTGCCCTCGAAACCCCCCTCGAAACTGTGTTTTCCGAAATGTGCCTCTGCTCTGTGGGGAATAGAGTGCACCCATGGCTTTGGCCGTGTCAGTGTCTTTTTTAAGTTTCTCGATAGCAGTGTCCACCTCCGGCCCAAACAACTGCTGTCCGTTAAATGGCATATTCAGCACAGCTTGCTGTATTTCTGGTTTAAATCCAGATGTACGCAGCCATGCATGCCTCCTTATTGTCACTGCTGTGTTGACAGTTCTAGCAGCTGTGTCTGCAGCATCCACTGCTGACCGTATCTGATTGTTGGAGATACTTTGTCCTTCTTCTACTACATGCTGTGCTCTCATTTGGAACTCTTTGGGCAAATGTTCTATAAAATGTTGCATTTCGTCCCAATGAGCCCTATCGTATCTGGCCAACAAAGCCTGTGAATTTGCAATACGCCACTGGTTTGCTGCCGGTGCCGCCACCCTTTTGCCTGCTGCGTCGAACTTTCTACTTTCTTTATCTGGAGGTGGTGCATCTCCTGAAGTATGTGAGTTCGCTCTCTTGCGAGCTGCCCCTACTACAACTGAGTCCGGTGTTGGAGTGTTTTAGCATTCCTGGTAGCATGGGAAGACTCTGGTACTGGCTGTGTGTGGACGACAGTGTGTTAAATAAAAAGTCGTCTTCAATGGGCTCTGCATGCAGGCTGACATTATGAAATGCTGCTGCTCTGGACACCACCTGTGCGTAGGCTGTACTATCCTCTGGTGGCGAAGGTCTAGCTGGATAACAGTCTGGACTATTATCTGACACTGGTGCGTCATAAAGGTCCCACGTGTCAGGGTCGTCTTGACTCATCCCTGTATGGGTAGGGGATTGCATCATAGGTGGAGTAGCTACCGGTGATGTTTGCGGCGAGTGTTGTGGAGACGGTGGCGGAGTTACTTGCTTAGCCACCTTTGCTTGTGGCTGCTTGTCTTTCTCCTGGAATGCAAGTTTGCGTTTCATTCTAATAGGAGGGAGAGTGCTGATTTTCCCAGTTTCTTTTTGGATGTGGAGCCTTCTTTGGGTGTAGTCTGGCTCCACTGACTCCAATTCCTGTCCAAATCTGTGTATTTTCATTTGTGAGGACAGTCCTTGTTCCTCTGTGTAAGAACTTGATTTCGGCTTCGAGGCCGGATGTTTCGGTATCGAAACCTTTTCGGCTACTTTTTTCGGTTCCGACGAAACCTTTTTAGCTATCGGTGTAGTTGTTTCTCAGTGCCAACTCATTTCGGTGCCGCTGTCTCGGTGCCGAACTTGCTCGGAGCCGCTATCTCGGGCCAGAGATTGCTGTGTGCCGGTATCTCGACCGGAGTCGGATGACTTCGACACCAGCGTGCCCTTTTTCGGTGCCGATGGTCGGTCACCTATTTTTCGGGTTAAGCCATGGCCTGTTGGCGGTGTCGTCCCCTGGGCCTTTGCGGTTTTTTCGTGAGTCTTGTGTTTCGACGTCTTACTCACGTTTTTTGGCGTTTCTTCGGGATCGATCTCCTCCGAGTCCGATTCCTGGATGGAGAAGGTTTCGAAACGCCCCTGTCCTGTCGGCGCCGACGCCATTTGCAGTCTTCTTGCTCTTCGGTCTCTTAGTGTCTTCCTTGACCGAAACGCTCGACAGGCTTCACAGGTATCCTCCTTGTGCTCTGGAGACAGACAAGTTACAGACCAGATGCTGATCTGTATATGGATACTTGTTATGGCATTTTGGGCAGAAGCGGAATGGGGTCCGTTCCATCAGCCTTGAAGAGACAAGTGGCCGGGCCGACCAGGCCACGACGGGGGATCGAAAAAACCCCGAAGGGCCACCGGAGCTCTTCAAAAGTTGGTGTTGATCTGTTGTAACTAACCCGATACCGAACGCAACCGACGATTTTTCTGAGATTCTAACTAACTTTCCGACCCGAAACACGGAGCGAAAAGGAACACGTCCGAACCCGATGGCGGAAAAAAAACAATCTAAGATGGAGTCGACGCCCATGCGCAATGGAGTCGAAATGGGAGGAGTCCCTCGGTCTCGTGACTCGAAAAGACTTCTTCGAAGAAAAACAACTTGTAACACTCCGAGCCCAACACCAGATGGCGGGATGTGCACAGCATGTGTATCTGCAGCTACACATGCCATCGAACATATTATATATATATATACATACATATATATCTCACCCTTGTCCATAGGCCACTCTACGGGACCTTGGAGCTGGTATTCTAAAGCGTCCAGTGACCCCTCCCATTCCTCACCGTACCCCAACCCAAGAGAATAAGGGTCGGGAACCTACCTAGGGGGCAAGGCCCTTCTTGAAGTAGGAATATGTATTGCACTACACCCATCAAGCTCTGTCGGAGCAGGCAATGAAGATGGGGCCAATACCTCCCAGGGGCACTAGCAGCGTCGGAAACGTGGATGTCAGAACAGGCAAAGGGGAAGGTCGAGATGGTACGACCGATGCTGGTTCGGATCCAAGACTGCCCACTGGCAAAACCAAGGGGGTCCCCTGCCAACTCCAAGGGGCCTGAGTGCGCTCCAGCAGAGTCGGACTGCCCAAATATAAGGTCTCATAAAACTCTCGGAGTTGGGCAGGTGTCACTCTGGCTCCTGGAAAAGCTGGGAGCCTCTGAGCCAACACAGACGCAGGCTCTGAGGATAGAGGCCTGGAACGACGATGCTCGTTTTCCCTTGTCTTGTTGGCCAACGGATGGGGTGAAGTCGAAGAACACTTGTTCTTCTTTTACTTTTTGTGCCTCAACTTACTCGACCATCCTGAGGACTTGGAGTGGGATAATGACGAATGGAGACCCCCAGACTGTTCTCAGGACCTTCCTCCGAGATCAGGAGCAACGCAGAGCAGAGTGTGGAGTCACAATGAGCTTTGAGGACCACTCCCTCAAAACTATTGGGTTCATGGCCTGGCACTCAGAACATGACTTCGGGTTGTGATGGCAGGTTCATGGCCCAGCACTCGGAACATGACTTCGGGTTGTGGTGGTGGTCCAGACAGGACAAGCACATGAGGTGCGGATCCGTCACTGACATTGCCTGATGACAGGATCTGCAGGGATTGAT
The DNA here is from genome assembly GCF_031143425.1 of Pleurodeles waltl. Taxonomy (NCBI): domain Eukaryota; kingdom Metazoa; phylum Chordata; class Amphibia; order Caudata; family Salamandridae; genus Pleurodeles; species Pleurodeles waltl. Next base: position 1,195,335,040 of record NC_090437.1, read on the forward strand.
CCCGGTCTTACATGACGACATCTCGACACACCAGAAGTGAAGACACTCAAAAATCCTTGATAAAAAGTCGAAAAAGAGTGGTCAAAAAGTGAATGAGGGGTTTCTTCTTCGAATCAGCATTGGCTGGTGCGCAAAGAAAAGATCTGATGTCAGCATGCCAGGGTGGTGCCAATATAGGTTTCGCAACGTCATATCGGGTGTGCATATCGTTGCCGACGGACGCGGAGTCGACCAACACCACCTGACGACTTGCAGGGGTACAGCTCGAGAAAAATCTCTGGATCTGGACTGACACCAGGTAAAAAAAAAGCTAAAAGTCTAGCAGTTGGATGATACTGCACCTTCACTTCTGTGTCCTTTAACTTGCCTCATAACCTGGATCCTGCTTTATCAACTAGACTGAAAGCCAAAAAAATGAAAATATTTTTAGATTCAACTCCTTCTGCCCATCTTCCTCCAAAAAAAAGTAATATTAGGTGTGTCAACGTATTCCTTTTCTTGCTGGGCTGTACTAACATGAAACCCGGTGAAGGGTTGCATAGAGAATACTGTCAATTACAGAGGCCTTCCAAAGAAGGCCATTAAAAAGGACTTAAAACTCAAACTGCCTAGCTATACTTTAAAGATGAAAAGGTTTAACCGTGCCAAAACTGTCCCTGATAGCAATCCAATGGCTCTCAGTGGCTCCCTGTCTCAAATTCTAGGCATTCAGAATTATCCATAAGGCTTACTCAAGTCACCAAGAACCCACCATGGCTACACAAATTGACCCAACACTACACTACACTACTACAAATAACCTTCATTTCAGAAAAAAATTATCCTCCAATATCTGTTCAAGTGGCAGAAACACAGCAGGCAGCTACTGGGTGTTCTGAGCCCTACACTTTGGAATGCCCGGCCCCTCAAGTCAGAGTTGATCTAAACTACCTCAGATTCAGAAAATCTATAAAAACAACACTCATTTATCTGAATCTAGTCTTGTTGGTTTTGCATTTGTGTATGCGTGGCAACTGTTTCACCTCACCTCACCTCTAAACTCAGATGACCTACAATGTAGTACACAATTCTAAGGTATACTATGTCATTTTGTGATACAGACATATTTGTACACACTCCCTTCAGTGCTTTACAAAGCCCCCAAATAAATATGCTGAATTGGGGAGGAAAAAATGATGGAATCCCAAACTGCAATGCTCGAAGACCAGAATGTACTGCTTGGTGGACAAAAGTATCTAAATAGGACATCACAGCTAAAATTAATACTGGGTACTCATCAGTATCATCATGGTCTGATAAGAACCTTGCTTAACAGTGAGAACTAATCACATTCAGCCAATGTGGCAAAATACTGAAAAGATTGCAAATTTACAACAAATTCAACCAATAAGAAGTTTACAACTTTTTTTTTCCCCTTCTCAGACATCTCACCAAGATTACAGCAGTGGGGGGTGACATCGCTGGTGTCACTGGTAGACAGCCCTGCAGGTGACTTTTTATCTCCGTGACTCAACTCGAGATTTGAATATTGAAATATAACAGTCTTTGCCACGCATGTATTACAGGAAGTGACAAACACTTCCTGTGACTTAAACACTCTACAGTAGTAATGGCAAAACAAATTAATAACCAAAATGTTAGAAACACAAGGTCCTAATTCTAGACGCTGGAGATGCCTGACCGCTGAGACAGTCAGTCATCAGTAAATGAGTAACAAAATTGTTTTTTCAGCAGTTTTCTGTTGGCTCCTCTGGGTGCTGCACAGTGCACATAAGTGTACCATGGGTGCTAAAATAATTAAAAAAAAGGAGACAGCTAAGAATTTCAGAAGCACTGGGATAATCAGGAAAGCCAAAATCGGAGTCAACCCCTAAATACTGACATACACACCCCTAACCATTTCACATTTGGTATTAGTCAGTGTGTCTCTGAAACAGACATCTTTCACCTCCTCTGGCCCAAACCCATGCACAAACCATTTCTGGGGTGCAAGCTGATATATGCAAAGTCGAAAAAACATGTCAGTGTATGTATTTCATATGTTATTTCATTAATTTTCAAGTGCAAGGTTGAGTGTTAACGTGATTTGCCCATCTCTCCACACAATCGTATATCACTGATGCTTTACCTTGGTCTTGATTGATTTATTTTGATTTGTCTGCTCCCAATCTGCAGTGCTTTCTTCTATCAAGTTGATATAATCAATGTTCAAAAGCTATTCATTATATTTTACCATGCCCCTGCCTCTGATCCAAAAGGTAAATGTTTCTTACCCAGTAGACATCTGTTTGTGGCATGTAGTGCTGTAGATTCACATGCTTTGAATGTGTCCTCCGTATAGCGTTGGGCTCGGAGTGTTACAAGTTGTTTTTCTTTTAAGAAGATTTTTGAGTCACCAGATCGAGTGACTCCTCCTCTTGGTAATATTGTGCATGGGCATCGAGTCCTTTTTGTTCGATTGTTTTCCCGCAGGCGGGTGAAGTAAAGAGTGTGTATATAAATAGATAGAAGAAATGCGATGTCCATGCAACATATTACAATATATGGTACTGCAATCGCTACAGGCTCCCGGGGAGAAGGGCGGGCGCATGTAATCTACTGCACTACATGCCACAAACAGATGCTTACTGGTTAAGTAACATTTACCGTTTGATGGCATGTGTAGCTGTAGATACACATGATTTGCAAAGACTCAAAAGCAGTTCCCACCCAAATAATCGGTGGTCAGCCTGTAAAAGTTGGAATAGCCTGAAATATTGTTCTAAGTACTGCCTGTCCAACGTTTGCTTGTTGGCGAGCTAACACATCTACACAATATTGTTTAGTAAATATGTGTGTGTGGTGTAGACCATGTAGTGTATTTACATATGTCTGCTATTGGTATATTGCCTAGAAATGCCATTGAAGCTCATTTCTTTCTGGTGGACTGAGCTTTAGGAGCTACCCGTAACTGTCTTTTGGCTTTAATATAACAAGTCTGAATACATTTGACTATCCATCTAGCTAATCTATTTTCTGAAATAGGATTATCCTTGTGAGGTTCTGCAAATGCAACAAAAAGTTCTTTTGACTTTCTAAAGACTTTTGTTCCGTTTATATAGTACATGAGACCTCTTAACATCAAGAGTGTGTAGGGCTCTTACAGCAACTTAATCTGGCTGTGGAAAGACTGGCAAATCCACAGACTGATTGATATGAAAATGTGAAATTACTTTTAGTAGGAATTTGGATTTGTTCTGAGAGCTAGTTTGTGTTTATGAATTTGAAAGAACGGTTCTTCCAAAGTGAAAGCTTGAATTTCACTATCTCTTCTTAGAGAAGTTATTGCTACTAAGAAAGCATTCTTCTATGACGATAATTATAGAGAACAAGAATGCATGGGTTCAAATGGTGGGCCCATAAGTCTTGCGAGTACAACGTTTAAGTTCCATGCAGGAGCTGGAGGAACTCTGGGTGAAATTACTCTTTTGAGTCCTTCCATAAATGCTTTTATAACAGGAATTATAAACTGTGAAACATGTTGTCAGTTTTGAAGATAAGCTGCTATAGTTGCTAAATGAAGTCTAATAGAGGAGTATGCCAAGTTCACTTTTTCTAAGTGTAACAAATAGCATACAATATCCTGTACTGAAGCTAAGAGGGTCTAGCAGCATAACATTGTATAGTTGTGGGTTTGCGTGCCTCTTAAAATACCCACGCAGTCACATGGAAGTTTAAGATAAACAAACTCTATGACTTCAGAAGCCAAATCGCAGGATTGAGAGTGCTGCGACTGGGGTGTCTGATTTGACTTCTGTTTTGGGTCAAGATATCTGGTCTGTTTGGTAGCTTGTGATGAGGTACCATAGATAGATCCAGCACTATTGCGTATCAAAGTTGACACACCCATGTGGGGGCTATGAGAATCAAGGTGATTGAGGCTTGTATCATCTTCCTCACCAGTAATGGAATTAGTGGGAGAGGTGGAAAAGTAAGCAAATATCCCTGACCAGTTCATCCATAAGGCATTGCCCTTGGATTGTCGGTATGTGGATGCGAAGCTTAGGCATTTTGAGTTTCCTTTTGTGGTGAATAGATCCAGGTCTGGTGTTCCCCACATTTGAAAGTATTTTTGAATTACCTGGGGGTGAATTTCCCATTTGTGGACTTGAAGCTGCATGCTGCTTAACAGGTCTGCTAGCTGATTGTTCATCCCTAGGAGGTATTCTGCGACTAGTTTAATGTGGTTGTAAATTGCCCATCTCCAAATTGGCTGTGCTAAGCTAGATAATTGGGATGAGTGCCCCCACCCCCCACAGTGTTTGAGGATAATACATTGTTGTCATATTATCTGTGCGTATTAACACTACTTTGTGTGCAATTTGAGTACGAAATGCTTTGAGTGCTAGGAATACCGCTAGTAATTCCAGGTAATTTATACGTTAGGTTTGTTGGATGGAGTTCCACTGTCCCTGTATAGTAAGGTTGTTGAAATGAGCTCCCCAGCCTGTTGGTGATGCATCTGTTGTGATTGTGGTCTGAGGCACAGGGTCCTGAAAGGGCCACCCTTTTGATAGGTTGGTGTGATTCCATCATCGCAGAGAGTTGTAAGTCTGGTGGTCCAACAACACTAGATCCTGAAGTTGATCTTGTGACTGAGACCACTGTTGTGAGAGGCACTGCTTTAATGGTTGCATGTGCAGTCTTGCATTTGGAAATATGGCTGTGCATGAGACCATCATTCCTAATAGTTTCATCACTAATTTCACTGTGTAAGTGTGGTTGTGATGCAGTTGAATTATTGGATCTTGAAATGCTTGAATCCTTACTAGATTTGGTTATGCTAATCCTGAGAGAGTGTTGAGCAGTGCGCCCAAATACAGCTGTGTTTGTAACTGTTTTGAGAAAATTGATGGTGAATCCGAACTTGTGAAGATCTATTGTGTATTGAGTGTGCTGCTGACATAATTGGCTTGTATTGGCTTTTATTAGCCAGTCCTCCAGGTATGGGAAGACATGTATGTGTTGTCTTCTGAGGAATGTTGCAACTACCGCTAAGCATTTGGTGAAGACCCTTAGTGCTGTTATTACTCTGAATGGTAGTACCTTTAATTGATAGTGCTTTCCTGCGATGACGAATCTTAGGTACTTGTGATGTGCTGGATGTATGGGAATGTGGAAATATGCAACCTTGAAATCCAATGCTGCCATGTAATCGCCCTTTTGCAGTAATGAGTGACCATGTGAAAGTGTTCTGAAAGAATGTATAGGCTGTGTTGTCTGAGATCTAGAATTGGCCTTAATGTGCTATCTTTTTTGTTATTAGGAAGTATATACTCCTTATCCCTGTTGAGATATGGGTACTAGATCTATGGTTTTTTTGAGTAGTAGTAACTGTACCTCCTCTTTCAGTAATTTGAGATGGTCCTGAGTAAGTCTGTGTAAATGAGGGGGGGATGTTTGGTGGAGTGGTAATGAGTTCCAGATATAACCATAATGGATAATTAATAGAATCAATTTGTCTGTAGTGATGTTTTGCCATTGTGGATTAAAATTGACCAGCCTTTCTCCCACAAGAGATGTATGTGCTGTGGGGATGGTGAGTGAGTCACTGTTTGGTTGCAGTAGAGGAAATTCGGAAAGTGGATGACTTGCCTTCCTTCCTCTATTGGACCCTCTGTATGAGCCTCAAAAGGAACCTCTTGAATAGAATTGTAAGGTTTGTTTCTGTTGTGAAGTGGATGCTGAATGTGGGGCCACTTGCTTAAAGCCACCTCCTAACTGTGGCCTGCGAAAGGTACTTCTAGCATGTGTAGTATATAATGCCCCCATTGCTTTGGCTGTTTCTGAATCTTTGTTTAACTTTTCTACGGTTGTGTCCACTTCTAGCCCAAACAGATGCTTCTTGTTGAATGGCATGTTTAAAAATGCCTGTTGAATTTCAGGTTTGAAGCCTGAACATCCGAGCCATGCATGGCTTCTAATAACTATGCTGGTATTTATGCCCCTAGCTGCAATGTCAGCTGTATCTGTAGCGCATCTAATGGCATTATTTGAGATTGTTTGTCTCTCCCTAACTATTTGTTGTCCGTGCTTCTGGTGCTTTGGTGGAAAGTACTGGAGCAACTCTTCCACCTTTTCCCAGTGGGCCCTGTCATACCTAGCTAAAAGAGCTTGAGAGTTGGCTATTCTCAAGTGGTTCGCTGCTTGTGAGCCAACCCTTTTCCCTACAGCGTCAAGTTTTTTGCTCTCCTTATTTGGAGGAGGAGCATCCCCTGTTGACTGGCTGTTAGCCCTTTTTCTTGCTGCCCCAACCACTATGGAGTCTGATGGAGCTGGTTTATATATTTTTTTTAATCAACTCTAGGAGTGATAATCCTGGCCTTCAATGTTTGTTGAGGGTCTGAGCATCCCAGGTAGCATTGGGAGACATTGATACTCTTTATGAGTGGATGTGAGAGTATTAAAGAGAAAATTATCCTTAATGGGGTCAGTGTGCATCTACACATTATGGTATGCAGCTGCTCTCGCTTTGACCGGATTGTATGCTGTAGTGTCTTGTGGAGGAAACAGTCTAGCAAGTTACAAATCTGGTTCACTGAATGTAATGGGATCAGGGTCATATAGATCCCTGGATCTGTGCCATGTTGAATGTCACTGAAATCATCCCCGTGTGATGATGCGGAGGATGTCTGTGGAGAGACTTGCATCTGGTATGTGGGTGGTGTTGGGGTGGTGGGGGGGGGGGGTATGGGGGGGAGGGTCTGGGTGAAGAAGAGGAGAATGTGGGGGCGAAGAATGTTTCTGCACAGTCTTTTCTCTCTTCCTGTCCTTTGAGACCTTTTTTGGTGGACTTTTTCCAATGTCGTTGGGTGATGTGACGGGGCAGGTGTACTCACATACTGCACTAGAGATATAGGGTGGCTGTCCGCACTGCGGTCGTGGTCGGAGTCAGAGTCTCTAATGGAAAGCGCTGTAGTCTGTTCTTCCTCCTCTTATGCGTGTTCCTCACCGAAAATGTCTGGCATGTCCTCTGTAGACTTGGATGCCATTTCCAGTCAATGAGCTCTGCGGTTGCAGAAAGTTTTCTTCAATCTAAACGACCTGCAGGCGCCATAAGTCTCCTCTCGATGGTCGGGAGATAAACCGAGACTGCACACCAAATGCTGGTCGGTGTACAGGAACTTGGCATGACACCAAGGACAGAATTGAAACAGAGTCAGTTCCAACAGCTCAATATTGAAGAGGGCCCAAAAAGGGCGAGGTCCCTTTTAAAGGTGAAAGAAATCGACCCAATGGTTTTAATCAGATCAAATACAGGTAGAAAATGCGATTGAAACAATACAAACAGTATTAAAGAAAGGCAGAAAAAGTTCAGAAGGCCCGAACCGAGATTCACCAGAACAAGAGAAAACACGCCCGAACCTAAAGACAGAGATAAAACAATCTAACAAAAGACTCGATGCCCATGTGCAATATTACCGATAGGAGGAGTCACTCAATCTCAAAAACCTTCTTTGAAGAAAAACAACTTGTAAAACTCTGAGCCCAACACTACATGGCGGACATATGCAAAGCATGTGTATCTACAGCTACACATGACACCGAACATTCATTTCTAGTAATTTATTTACACTTCTATCCCTTTCTGACTGCAATCCTTCAGCGCACCATGTTCTGGATATCACATCTCTCACATGTACAAGGTCCCCTCTCCTACGTATTCTGCTCCGTGTTCTGGATATCTCTCCCATGTACAAGTTCCTCTCTCCTACTTATTCTGTCGCTTTCTAAATTCTACAGTATCCAGCAGTACACTATTTCTTTCCACACTGCATATGCCTAGCAGGCATTACTGCCTCGAAACACCATCACTTGCATCCTTTGCTCTTATTTTCTCAGGTCTGGGTCTCGGAGGTCCAACTTACACCAAAATTTCCGAGAGAGCACAATCCATTAGCCCACTTGCTTTAATTCATTTAATTGTGATGGTAATTCAGGCACGCAACAGGAGGGAAAAGTGTGCTAACGGATAAGGAAAGTTACTCAGTACCGTTAAACTGATCCCCGAGCCCAGGTATGGGATAGCACTTGTGTTCATCTTATTAGCCAAATTTAAAATATAATATTGCCCCAAACACACGCAAATTTTATTTAAAACATCACTGCACTTTTTAAACAAAGCAACATATACATGTCTTCAGGAGATTCAAGTAACACTATATCTATTGTTAGAAATCACAAATACTATTTTATCTCTCTTCTTAAATCATTTTTTTAAGTAGTGGTTTTTCAAGACATTATCGATTCACACCTTAATCTACTGGAAATTGGTGGTGACAATCTAATACACAAGCCCATTTGTCCTAGTTAAGGTGTTGAGTTTAACATACTTTAACAGATTACAAGTTCTCAATCATGGGTCCCAAGCTGTGGAAGTCGCTACCCCTATTATATTCAGTCTACCTCTTTATTAGTTTTTTCAACATGCAGCAGAAACCTTGCTTTTTACAATCTATGCAGTCTCTGAACGCAAGTAGCAGCTTTGAAAGCTTGTTTTCTTTTCTAGCATGAAAAATCCAGATACGATATGCATGCACTGATAAGGACTAAACAACATTTGGGGGAGATGCCCAAGTTGCTGATCTAGCAATAAGTGCAAATACATTTTCAAGAAAAAAAATGTGCATTACTAGAGGCTACAGTAAGTGATTTGAAAAGATTTGACCAACCTAGAATGAGAAATTTAACTGGATTCTAAAAAAGAACACAATTAATGAAATTATATGATAAGGAAAATCTCCATTCTAGAATTGCAGCAGTGCCAAATGTGAAAACAAAGTAGAAGTACAAGTTACTTATCTTCAGTAACTAAATATCTGGTAGAGACATATTCTAGTTGCACATTCCTTACCTTAGCATTTCCCCCAGGCGCATGTTGGGATCCGGAGATTTTTCTTCGAGCAATACCCTTGCGCGTCGGTAGGTGGCGTTGGTCGACTCCGCGGGCGTCGTAGTCGCCGTGATTACGTCAGGAGTAGTATATAGATGCCACCCTCGCACAGTGACGTCAGTTTCTTTTAACGACTTCCACGCCAAAGCGCAGAGCCACTAAGAACACTGAGATTGGTGCACCAGAGGCAAGGACCTGAAAGGGGGAATCCCTGTCCCTAGAAATCAGTTTGCAAGTGGGAATCTGCAACTAGAATATGTCTCTACCAGATATTTTGTTACCACAGGTAAGTAACTTGCACATCTGATAGAGACTTCTAGTTGCAGATTCCTTACCTCAGAATAGATACCCAAGCAATGCCATCCTCAGTGGGTTGTGGACCAAGATCATCTTAGGAAGTCCTGCAGGACCGAACGACCAAAATAGGTCCCACTGAGGCATGATAAATGGAGTGGGAGGAAATAAATGGGTGAGTCCTTTTAGGAATCTACTCACAATAGGAGATTTAAAGAGTGAGGGCTGATCAGGTAGCCTAAGAAAGGCTGAAATGGCAGATAAATACCATTTAAGGGTGCCCAAAGCAGACCCCTGCTGGGCCAAAGAAAGAATGATAAGAAGAACCTCGGATAGAGGGGCAGAAAGGCGATCAACAGATTTGTTGGTACACCATGCCACAAATGTACTCCAACCACAGGCGTGTACAGTTTTGGTTGATGGACTCCTGGCTGCCAAGATAACATTGCAGACTTCGGGTGGAAGTGCAAAAACCGTCAACTGTCGCCGCTCAGTCTCCACGCATGAAGGTGGAGGTTGGACAGGTTTGGGTGAAGAACCGTCCCCTGTTGCTGCGACAGAAGATCCGCCCGAATAGGCAGTTTGAGTGAAGGATCGATGGACATGCTCAATAGATCTGGATACTATACTCTCCGTGCCCAGTCCGGAGCCATCAAGATGACTTGGGCTCGGTCGTTCCTGATTTTCTTGAGAACTCTGGGCAGAAGGCGTAAAGGAGGCTGGAGTTCCACTCCAGACGAAAAGCGTTTGAGCGAGTGCCGCCTTGGAAATTCCAACGCGCAAAACAGCTGACATTGCATGTTCTCTGCGGATGCGAAAAGATCTAACCAAGGCTCTCCCAACTGCTGAAAGAGACCTTTCGCCACCTCCGGATGGAGATGCCATTCGTGATCGGCTGTCCATCGACGGCTGAGTTTGTCCGCTCTGACGTTGAGGGACACCGCCAGATGCTGAACCATCAGGGTAATGCCCTGATGTTCCAGCCATATCAAGAGGCGTAGTGCCTCCTGACAAAGGGCCCAGGACACTACTCCGCCCTGTTTGTTGCAGTACCACATGGCGGTAGTATTGTCCGTGAACATCCGCACCACTTTCCCTTTGAAAGAGGGAAGGAATGCTTTCAATGCAAGCCTGATCGCCCGGAGCTCCAGAAGATTGATAAGGAGCCCAGACTCCGCCGAAGACCAGAGCCCTCAGATCTCCACCTCTCCCATGCGGCCGGCCCAACCCAGAACTGACGCATCTGTCACTATAGAGAGATCTGGTTGGGGAAGAGAGAGGGGTCTGTCGTGGACCCAATGCGGATTCGAAAGCCATCACTGCAGGTCTTTCGCAGTCTCCTCCGAGATCTGGACCATGTCGGAGAGATTCCCCTGATGCTGCGCCCACTGGAACTTCAGGTCCCACTGCAGAGCCCAAATATGCCATCTGGCATGTGTTACTAGCAGGTTGCAGGAGGCCATGAGGCCCAGCCGCCTCATAGTCAGTCTCACCGAAACCCAAGACTGAGGCCGAAAGATCGGAATCATAGCCTGAACGTCTTGGACTCGCCTTTCTGGAGGATAAGCCAGAAACTGCATTGTGTCTACAAAAGCTTCGATGAAAGGGAGCATCTGAGAGGGAGTCAGGTGTGACTTCGGCACGTTTATAGTGAACCCCAGCATCTGTAGTCTGAAGGTGGGAGACGACTTTCTGGGGCGAGTCCGCCTTCAACAGATAGTCGTCCAGGTAGGGGAAGACTGAGACCCAAAACCTGCGCAGATGAGCTGCAACCACCGCCATCACTTTCGTGAACACCCGAGGGGCGCTGGTAAGGGCGAAGGGGAGCACGGTAAACTGAAAGTGCTCGTGACCTACCACAAATTGTAAGTAACGTCTGTGGGCAGGCAGAATGGGGATGTGGAAATAAGCGTCCTGCAAGTCCAATGCTACCATCCAGTCTCCTGGGTCCAAGGCAGACAGAACCTGAGCCAGGGTGAGCATTTTGAATTTCTCCTTCTTGAGGAAGTAGTTTAGGTCCCGAAGGTCTAGGATATGACGTAAGCCCTTGTCCTTTTTTAGTATCAGAAAGTAGCCGGAATAACAACCACAACGTACTTCAGGCACAGGGACCTTTTCTATAGCTCCCTCGGCCAAGAGAGCTGCGACTTCCTGGCGGAGAAGCGCCAAATGATCCTCTGGAAGGTGACGGAAGGATGGAGGCATGGTTGGTTGAGCAGATTCGAAAGGGAGGGAGTAGCCCTTTCTAACTATCTGCAAAACCTACCTCTCCGTTATGATGGTTTCCCAGTGGGCAGGTGATGGCGAATCCTGCCACCAACTGGACGGGAGTGAGGGGAAGGACTAGGAGAGTATGGAGGCTGCAGAGGGGGAAGAGGTGGACAGGGCAGACCTCTGGTTCCCTGTCCCATGGCCACGTGCGATTCCACGTCCCCGGCCACGCGGAGGCTTATTAGCATGGGGCCACGAAAGGGGCAAAAAGCAGACTGTGGGGGGCGGGGGGGGAAGGGGCAGAGCAAAGACCAAGGGACCGAGCCATAGCCTGGGAATCCTTGAATCTCTCCAAGGCCGAGTCTGCCTTGTCTCTGAAGAGGTGTGAGCCATCAAAGGGCATGTCCATGAGTGATTGTTGGACATCCTTAGAGAAAACAGAAGTACGCAACCAGGCGTGGCGTCGTAAGTCTACCGTCGTAGCAACTGATCTTCCCAGAGAGTCAGTCGTATCCAGCCCACAACAGATAGTGAACTTTGCCGCATCTCTCACATCGTTCACAGCTTGGGAGACGATAGCACGGGCCTCCTCCGGTATCTGCGGCAGGACTTCCGCAACCATCTCTCACAAAGAGTGGGTATAGCGGCCCAAAAGGCATGCAGTGTTCACAGACCACAGTGGGAGACTGGAGAAATAAAACAATTTCTTGCCAAATTGCTCTAGCCTTTTGGATTCCCTGTCTGGGGGTGAGGAAGGGAATGCGCCTGAAAAAGAGGAAGCCTGGATAAGAAGCCTCTCAGGCGTGGGGTATTGGGACAGGAATTTAGGGTCGATCGGAGTGGGCCGATGGCGGCATCTGATAGTCCTATTCACAGGAGCCCGTGTAGGTATCAAAAAGGACATGGGTGAGGGCTTCATTAAACGGCAAAAGGGGTTCTGAAGTAGAAGCCCCAGGCTGAAGCACCTCCGTCAGGAGATTAGACCTGACCTCAACAGTGTTACTCCCTCCGCCATAGCCACAGTAGGAGGAGACAGCATGCCAGTGTCAGGAGAAGTATCCAGACCACTGGCATCACCCAATTCCTGAGCCCAGTCCATAGAAGGGTCATCCTGGTATTCATAAGCATCCAGGGGCCCCTCCAATCCCTCCCCATATTCGTACCCATAAGAAAAAGGGTTTGAATCTGACCTGGGGCGCTTAGGCCCCATCGAAGTCAAAGGTGGCGTCGGCTGAAGCCGCTCAGACTCAGAGTTGTCGAGGATAAGAATCGGGTCGACGTCGATAGTGGGCACTACCAATGTCGACAACCGACCCGGCGCCTGGGAAAGTCTGCGGATCAGTAGGTGACCTCGGTGGCCGGAGCCAAAGCCGCCGGTGCGGAACCCGAAGGCCCCTCATCCCAACCCCTTAGGCCCAAAGGCGCCGTATTGGGGTCAGACTGCCCAAAGATGAGGCGCATGGCCTCAAAACTCTTCAAGCTGGAGCGGGGTTGCTCCGGCAAACTCAGGGAAGCGCAGAGCCGATCCAGACAAAGGCTCCGAGGACAGAGGCCTTGTGTGTGGACATTTCTCCCGTGTCGTGTCAGCCAAGCAACGGGGTGAAGTCGGAGAGAGATGGGATCTCTTCGACGACTTCTTCTTACCTTGACCCGAGGATTTGGAAGAAGATGAGTGGTGATGGCTCCGCGATCAGTCTCAAGACCTTCCTCTCGATCGAGACCGTGAGCTATGCAGAGTTGAGTGCCGGGCCGCCATGCGCTTTAGGGACCGCTCCCTCAAAGCCTTCGGGTGCATGGCCCGGCACTCAGAGCACGACTTCGGGTCGTGGTCGCGCTCGAGATACCACAGACAAACCCGATGAGGATCCATCACGGACATCGTACGATGTCAGTCCTCGCACGGCTTGAAACCAGTCTTTGGGGGCATCCTCAATGCCGGATCAGTACATGGCGCGGAAAGATAAGAACTGACGCACTGCGCGAGAGCCGCATCTATATACTACTCCTGACATCATCATGGTGACTACGACCCCAACGGAGTCGACTGACGCACAAGGGTATTGCTCGAAGAAAAATCTCCAGATCCAGTCTGACGCCTGGGGGAAATTCTAAGGTAAGGAATCTGCAACTAGAAGTCTCTATCAGATAGAAAATGTAAAAGCAAAGGCAGTCCTTAAGATTTTGTTTTAGGCATCTTATTGCTACTTTTAGAAATGTAGATGGACACAGATTTTTAGATGTGTTGAAATAGGTTTAGTTATGTAAATCAGGAATATTGTACTACTGAGTCTGTGTTATTTGCCTTTACTAATACACAAAGGTACCTGCAAATATATTTAAGTAAAAGGACTTTTTAAAGATCGACAAGTAGTTCTTAAACTCTCAAAAACTGGGCCGCAGGTAGGCGCTGTGTTAGGTGTAAAATACAGTTTGTTTCTTTAACAAAAACATTGCAAATAAGATACTACCGTACTCTATAATTATAAAGCACTTTATAGTAAGGCTTTTTCAAGGTACCGTTACATTTATTAGACTAGCTGTAATTTACAGTTGCTGTCTGTCAAGACCATACACCTATACGTTTAGAGAGCACAGGCATGAGTAACAATTACAACACCAACAGCACACCCTCAAACTCTTGAGGATCTAACTGAAAAACAATGGTGTTAACCTAAGGAAAACCAATTATACATACCTTCAGAATCTTTCTGTTTACGTTCTACTTCTTTTCGATACTCGTCTAACTCTCGATCTGTAAGTTTGTTGAAGGGGTTGGGTCCTGTTGTACTAATGATTACTCTTGGCTGATATTCCTTTTCAATGATTGCTTTGGATGCAGTCACCAATTCCCCCTAATAAAGAAATGGAAAAAACACGGTCAGCTAAAAATGTACAAATATAGTGTTTAAATAACCTTCACTGATATCAGGACATTAAATAAGGTAACTAACTGATTCACAAACTTGGATCGTTGCTGTTCTGTTGCACACAAAGTTTAAATCTTTTCACCTATAAACTCAGCCCCGATCTCAATTTAAACACAACTGACTTACTAGAGTACTGCAAAACTGCGAGTCAGAGCACTCTGCATGAGTAGCAACTAATAAGGGACTGGAGGTAAACTGAAAGTGGGAGTGGTAAACTATTGGCAAACAGCTTCAGTTTCAAAGCAGAGTAACATTTCCTAACTCACATACTATGTAACATTACAATTTAAATGCAGATTACTTGCATCTCACTGAGCAGGTTATACCTAGGCTCCACAACCAGGTTGCAAAAGGTTATTAACAAATTGTGAATCTGCTCTGGAAAAAGCATTGAGAATATGTATGTTTTGACCAGAAAACAATACAGTGCTTCAACAGCTCCAATCACTTTATAAACGTAGTTGGAGAATATAGTAACAAGGAAGCAAAGGACGATGAAATACAACAAACACAAAATGTTTTGTAAAAGATTATCCAACCAGAGTGGCACATGGCCAACAAGAAACGTCTGCTTTAAATGTTTGGTTCTTCTTCAAGTTCCTCTTCAACAACTTCCATTTGGCTTGACTTAAATAAAGTTCAGAAAGCAAGTCCTGAAGTAACATTTAGAATCAAGGTTAAATCAATCGAAACATCATTTTTGTTAAAAGAAGGCTTGTCACTGATGCAGAGTTCCAATGTTTAAGTGAATGGATTGCTGCAAATTCACCATTAATGCATCCACAATGCACTGACAAACATTGAGAGGTGGATGATGCATGGATGGTTAGAACATGACACTGCTTACCAGTGTCCAGAAGACAGGAAAATGAATAACAAATTATTTACAAATTGAATGAGTACCATAAATGTACATGTTACGCAGGTTTCATAGTGGAACTCCCTAATATGTCCCCATTCATTCTTGAGAAATATACAGAATAAAATTTTCCCATACATCTATTTTGAGAGGAACATAACCTGTAGTCTCCTCACTTTCACAACAAGATATCTAGTCCGTAAACCATGCCTCAAGTAGAGAAACTGATTTTTACAAATTCATGATAGCTGCACTTCTTGCAGGTGCAAGGGCACAACACACAGATCTATTAATTGTCTTCTGCTAACTTGAGGATTTAACAACTGTTATTTGCAGCACTTTCTAGACAACCACTCAATCATTTACCATGAAAGGCTGACCAAATCAAGCAAACACGGTGTGCATCAGTCACACAAACTAGGAAACTAGAAGCCAATAGTCAACAACTCTGACTGATAAAGTAATGGGCTGGAATAAAGATAGTCTTTGAGGAGAGGATTTTTGGTTAATAGCTACAGAAAGTCTAAGGCTGTGGTACAAATGCAAATTATGCCTCTTAAAAGAAGGCAAACATATTCATCTAAATGTTTTCTGATTGATGGACTGGATAGCATGTTGGTCTTTGAGACTATAGACAACAGTACGACTAACAACAATGCTTAACTCCCTCTCTGAAGGCCAGTAACCTGACCAAATGACTTCTACCCAGACAAGACGCATGCATACTGAACACTTCAAGGACCTGCAACAGAAATAGCAGGCACTGATTAGCCCAAAGGGTTTAAAAAGCAATACATTTGTGACATTCAAAATGGCCAATCCAACAAGTGGATACAGGTAATTTCCTAGCTCAATGGGTGAATAGGTCTGCACCTATTCAGAAAGAAGATCAAAACACAAACCAGGGATATGAAAATCAACAATGTTACAAGTGAGAGTACTGTTAAATGATTCTGTGAATTATGGTTGTCCAATGTTGGCCCATGAGGATGATCCATACCAACCATTAAATACGATGATTAGATGTACATTTAGATTCCATATATGTAAACACACCTCATGGATGTTCTAAAAACAAGTCGTTGAATGATCCCTTGTGGATCAACAAAGGACAGTCCTGCTGTGAAACTTAGATGTTAGAGAACATCTACTGAATAACATTCCGGGTGTGACAAGAGGAAAAAAAAATCTTACAAGGACAGATAGGTCTTGCCCATTTATTGACAACCCAAAGTCCTTCAGAGTTGTCATTGACCTTAAATGGGCGAATCTAAGGATGAATTTATTTGTATGGCCCACATGAAAGTAGGATTAAAAAATCCCTTACAGATTATGAATGGGTAAAAGTAGGTACTTTCTCCTTGTCACATATGCAAGAATCTGATATATGTGCCTTTGAGTATATCCTAAATTTCAATTTGTAATTCAAATGCAGATGTTGACATCACATACATTCACAGAATTATGTGACTCTGTCAAGAAAAATTGAGAGTGATGTGAATTACTGGACTAACCTACCTTTTATTGTTCATAGGAAAACCAGAGTAAGTAAACAAGTTATGTTACCTAAATTACAATAATTTACTCGTTCCAAATTATGGCAATATAGATTTCTCATTCTTTGTTAAATCGATGCACCTCTGGGAAACCTAATAAGGGATGACAGCATATTGACAATTGTACTCAACACTAAAGTTATAAAACCAGTTGGAAGGATGGGGTGAAGTGAAGTGACATGATAAGACTGTACTTCAGTATATGGTTTAACGGTTTTTGAATTATGTATTAAAGGATGCAAAAATGGTTTGAACTTAACTAGGGAAAAACCAGCTGTTGGGCAGATGCTGGAAGTTTGTGGGCTGATCGGAAGTGGCCTTGATAACTTGCGGCAAACATCAGAATCCTAAAGTGTATGAAGCAGATTTTGGGAAGTATAGATGGAGCTTTCACAGAACAAAAAACAAAGTTAAGGGGAAAACAAAAGGAAGAAGATAGGTGTAAACACAATAGACGCATGCATAGTGAGAGGAGTGCCATGGCTTCGTGAGAAATGGGAATTAAGAATGAGCAGTTTATAAACTTTACTGTAAATGCCATTTAGAGTTAATGCTGCAAATTATCAGATTATTAGAAAGAACTGTAATTAACCATAATCTGCAACATCATAGTAGCATTGAGTTCCTTAGTTTACGCTTTATGTCTTTTTGTTAACAAACAGTATCTATTTCCAACCCCCTCTTACCGAAAATACTTCCTCTCTTTACACTAAACCACAAAAGAACCCTACTACTTTAAAAGCACTTATGCTAGGCAAACCTGATTATTGTGGCAGTTCAGAAGAATGAAGCATGTCTTAAACGTTGTGTACCCTGCCCACAGCCATTAAATGGACCATTCCCCCCCCCCCCTAGTCTATACATTTTCTCTCCTGTACACTCTTTGGGTTCTATTTAGCGAACATAGGATCAACTGTCGATATCTCAAAGTTCTGCAAGTATAAAGATCACAAGAATGATTAACATACTTATTATTAATTCTCAACTTTTCACATCCAGGTTAGTGGAAAAAATAATAAAGCATTTCAAACAAAAATCCAGTTGGATGAGGGTGGGGGCTGGAAGAGAGAGGGGCAGTGTTTGTGAACATACAAGAGTCAAATTGGCGAACTGCTCACTAACAGACACCAAATGTAGAATACTTTCATGATGTCAATTGAATCATCCAAGTGCTTGCTTTGATGAATATGATACCTGAGAGCCATGCTCTGTTCCTCAGCAATTAATGACCAGGGATACCCGTCCACGAGGGAAGGAAATGAAATGCACCTGAACTTCATGAAAACAGGAGACAACCTAGCATGCCTCATAGGAAAGAAGGGCACCACCAAAAAGTTACTTCAGTTTCGGGAAAGGAGGGAAGCAACAAACTATAATCTAAATTAATACTTTCAGATTAACCTATATGGTTCACTCAGTGGACTTAAGTCCTACATGGAAAGACCAACAACCAAGACAACTAGCTTGCAAGAGAGGTTTTTAGAATCTTGCCAGCCAACACACATATGATGAAAAGCCTTTGAGCAGCTGAAGAGTTGTTTGATGCAAAAGTGGTCAATGGGCATTCCCAACATATAGACTGGAGGGAACTTTCAGTATTCAAAAAGGGTATGCAATGAAGTCGAAATAACCGTTAAATGGGTCACATGAAGGTACATTAGCACCTATAATGAAAAAATGAAGAATGAGTCAATATAATTAAGGGGTCAAAGAAATAAGGATGACACATCAAATTCAAAATCTACTGCAGCATAATTAAAACTATCAAAACAATGAGACTTATTCTCTTTAAAACAAATACTACCCACTGCCAACTACCTCCATGCTACATGGCGAACTGGCATTGTAAAATGGAAATCCAGACCAAAAGACGATAAGGAAGCAATAATTTTTAATTTGTGTTAACCAGAATAATAAGGAAAATATCACTTACCTAGTAGACATCTGTTTGTGGCATGTATTGCTGCAGATTCACATGCTTTGCATAAGTCTGCCATCTAGTGTTGGGAGTGTTACAAGTTTTTTTCCTTCGAAGAAGCTTTTTCGAGTCACGTGATCGAGTGACTTCTCCTCTCGGTGATGGTGCACATGGACATCGAGTCCTTTGTAAGATTGTAAGACTGCTCACAAAAGGACATTTTTCAGATTTTTAAGGAATTAACCATAACCCCTATGCCCTCTCCTCCCACAGAGCCCTCCACTGAATACAGTAATCTTCTGGCATCTCACTTCAATGACAAAGTCATCAAGATATACTCTGGGTTCCCTTCTTCTCCTCCCCCAGGTACAGTAGAGCACCAAATGATGGATCCCTCACTCTCCAGAAGCATATTAACCGTTTTTATACCTCTCACTGATACTGTTACTACCAACCTTCTTCTTCAAATTAAATCGGGCTCCCCCCTAGACCCCGCCCCTCCCTCCATCCTCTCGCGAGTTTCAGATATTGTTGTACCTCCCCTTACAAAAATACTGAATCATTCCCTATCCTTAGGTTTTCTTCCCCCTCTTTTTAAGCATGCCATCATTAAGCCTCTTTTAAAAAAAACGAAACTGGACCCATCTCTGCTGGAGAATTATAGACCCATTGCTCTCCTTCCCATTTCAACAAAAATTCTGGAGAAACATGTTAACCACCAATTAACCAGCTACTTAGAGAGCCATGAACTCCTTCACCCCACTCAAATGGGTTTTAGAGCCCATCACAGCACGGAGTCAGCCAGGCAACTTCTGGACCAAGGGTCTCATGTAGCCATGATTCTACTTGATCTCAGCGCTGCTTTTGATACGGTGGACCACAACCTTCTCTGCTGTAGGCTCTCGGAATTAGGGATAGGAGGCCTGGCATTGTCCTGGCTGTCCGCTTTCGTCAAAGGTAGATCTTTTCAAGTCCTGGACCGAGCCTACCTCTCTGATATATTTCCCTTGACTTGTGGAGTTCCCCAGGGCTCCTCCTTGAGTCCAACTCTTTTCAATGTTTATCTATCCCCGCTGGCTAAAGTGATCGCTCCCTACAATCTGTCTTTGGTCACCTATGCCGACGATACTCAACTTGTGGTGTCACTATCTAGTTCCGGGGATTCGTCGTCGGCCAACCTTTCGTGTTGTATGAAAGACATTGGAGTTTGGATGATCCAGTCTAAGCTTAAATTCAATGATGGAAAGTCAGAAGTCATTGTACTAGGCAATGTCCCCCCAGCTCCTTCGCTTTCGCTGTACTCTGAGGCCTTCAATAATCTTCCTCCTCCCAAGGACCAGGTAAAAAGCCTTGGTTTTTGGGTGGATTCTCGCCTGACCATGGATCAAGCAAAAAGAGTTTCCTCTACATGCTTTGGTATTTTAAGAGTCCTTAGGAAAATCTCTAATCTTCTTCCACCCTATGGCCAGAAGAATCCTTGTTCAAACTCTTATCCTCTCCCGGTTGGATTATGGGAACTCACTTTTTCTCAGCGCCCCGGCTTATGTTATAAAAAGGCTGCAAACAGTCCAGAACGCAGCTGCCAGGCTTCTTGTCAATCTTCCCAGACATTTATCCGCTAAGCCTGCTCTTTCCACACTTCACTGGCTCCCTATTAAGCAACGCACTCATTTTAAGGCCCTATGCATTGTTCACAGAGCCCTGCAATATAAGGGTCCAATGTTCTTTAGAAAGCGGCTATGTTTTTATGTCCCTTCTCGAAGTCTGAGGTCCTCCTCCTCTCGACTTGTGACCATCTTGCGGTCTAAGAGAGCTTGGCGGGCCAACTCCTTCCTCACCAAGGCCGCTCGTCTCTGGAATGATCTTCCCTCTGAACTCCGTCATGAACATTCAGAACTGCTTTTTAGAAAAAAACTTAAGACTATTCTTTTCTGTAGGTAGCTCTCTCAATTCTCCTATTGCCAGCACTGGTCAGGTTAGGTTTAGCGCTGGGATGCCTTCGGGTCACTACGCGCTTTATAAATCCTTAAAACTAAACTAAAACTTTTCCCGCAGGAGGGTGAAGTAAAGAGTGAAGAAATGTATATATACATATATAGTAATCAAAGAAGATGTCCATGTAATATATATACATATTTACATAAAGAAAATACTACAACGGTTACAGGCTTCCAGGGAGGAGGGAACGCGCACGTGAATCTACAGCACTACATGCCACAAACAGATGTCTACAGGGTAAGTGACATTTTAAGTTCGATGGTATGTGTAGCTGCAGATACACATGCTTTGCACAGACTGAAAAGCAGACCGTTCCCAAAATACTTGGAGGCTAGCTTGTAGGAGTTGGAGTAGTCTGAAATAGTGTTTTAAGCACTGCTTGACCAACATTTGCTTGTTGGCGAGATAGCACATCCACACAGTAGTGTTTAGTAAATCTGTGTTGTGTGGACCAAGTGGCTGCTTTGCATAAGTCTGCTATTGGTATATTTCCTAAGAATGGCATTTAAGCTCCTTTCTTTGTAGTAGAATGTGCTTTAGGAGGTACTAACAGTTGCCTTTTTTAGCTTTAAGATAGCAAGTTTGAATACACTTTACTCTCCATCTGGCTAGTCCCTGTTTTAATATAGGATTACCCTTATGAGGCCACTGAAAAGCCACAAAGTTTTTTTTAGATTTTCTGAAATCTTTTGTTCTGTCTATATAATACATGAGAGCTCTTTTGACATCAAGAGCATGAAGAGCTCTTTCAGCAACTGAATCTAGTTGTGGAAAGAAGACTGGCAATTCCAATGACTGATGTGAAATTGTGAAACCACTTTGGGTAGGAATTTTGGAGTTGTCCCAAGTACTATTTTGTGTTTGTGAATTTGGAAGAAAGGTTCTTCTAAAGTGAATGCTTGAAATTCACTAACTCTCCTTAAGGAAATAATTGCTACTAGGAAAGCAACTTTCCATGAGAGAAATTGAACAGTGCAAGAATGCACAGGTTCACCTGGTGGACCCATAAGCCTTGCGAGTACAATGTTAAGATTCCAGACAGGAGCTGGTGGAACTCTAGGTCGAATAACTCTTTTAAGGCCTTCCATAAAAGCTTTTATGACAGACATTCTAAACAGAAAAGTATGCAGTCTGTTTTGGAGGTAGGCTGTTATTGCTGTTAAATTCATTTTTAATAGATAAATATGCAGGATTTGCTTTTTGTAAGTAGAGCAAATAATAGACAATATCATGCACCGATGCTTTAAGTGGATCAATGTTTTTGGGTTGACAGTAATATACAAAACGTTTCCATTTAGCTGCACAGCACTGTCTAGTTGTAGGTTTACGAGCTTCTTTTAGAATGTCCATACATTCTGATGGAAGCTGTAGATATCCAAACTATGACCTCAGGAACCAAATCGCAGTTTGAGCATACTGGGATTGGTATGCCTGATCTGACCTTTGTTTTGAGTCAATAGGTCTGGTCTGTTTGGGAGCTTGGGATGTGGTACTACAGATAGATCCAACAGTGTTGCGTACCAGTGTTGATGTACCCACGTGGGAGCTATAAGAATCACATTGAGGGAGGTGTGACGGATCTTTTTGACCAGAAAAGGAATTAGTGGGAGAGGGGGGAAAGTGTAAGCAAATATCCCTGACCAATTGATCCATAGAGCATTGCCCTTGGATCGAGGGTGTGGGTACCTGGATGCGAAGTTTGGGCATTTTGCATTTTCGCTTGTTGCGAACAGGTCTATGTGTGGTGTTCCCCACATGCGAAAGTACTGTTGAATCACTAGAGGGTGAATTTCCCATTTGTGTATTTGTTGCTGCTTCCTGCTTAAGAGGTCTGCTAGCTGGTTGTATACCCTTGGGGAAATGGGAATGTGATTGTGAATTGCCCATTTCCAAATTGTCTGTGCTAGAAGGGACAATTGAGATGAGTGTGCCTGTTATTACAAATCTCAAGTATTTGCAATGTGCTGGATGTATGGGAATATGGAAGTAAGGCTCTTTTAAATCTAATGCTGTCATGTAGTCCTATTTCTGTAATATAGGAATGACATCCTGAAGAGTGACCATGTGGAAATGCTCTGGAGGGAATGTACTGATTGAGAGGTATGAGATCCAGGATTGGTCTTAGAGTACTATCCTTTTTTTGGAATGAGGAAGTATAGATAATATACTCCTGTCCCTTGCCGAGGTATAGGTACGATCTCTATTGCATCTTTGAGTAGAAGTGATTGTACTTATTGTTTTAACAAAATGAGGTGTTCTAGAGAAAGCCTGTGCGAGCGAGGGGGAATGTTTGGTGGAGTAGAGATGAGTTCTAGGCAATGACCATTGTGGATAGTTGACAGCACCCACTGAACTGATGTAATGTTGTGCTTTTGATGGTAGAAATGTTCCAGTCTTACTTCCCACAGAAGATGGATACTATGTGGAGATGTGAAGAAAGTCACTGTTTTGATGAGGTGGAGGCATCTCTTGTGGCACTGGATTTCCCTCTAAAGTTGTTACCTCTATAGGATCCTCTAAAAGACCTTCTGGAGTAATACTGTTGTCTCTGCTTTTGTTGGGACATAGAGGGCTCTGATGTTGATGGTTTAAAACCACCTCCGAAGTGGGGCCTGCGAAAAGTACCTTAGACAGGTGTTGGATGGAAAGCACCCATGGACTTAGTTGTGTCAGAGTTGTTTTTTAAAAATGTTTCTATGGTAATATCCACCTCTGGTCCAAATAACTGCTGTTTGTTAAAAGGCATATTAAGTACAGCTTGTTGTATCTCAGGTTTGAACCCTGAAGATCGCAAGCAAGCATGCCTTCTGATGATTACACTAGTATTAATACCTGTAAGGAAATGCCTCCTTGGCACGGTTACCCCCTGACTTTTTGCCTTTGCTGATGCCAAGTTATGATTTGAAAGTGTGCTGAGACCTGCTAACCAGGCCCCAGCACCAGCGTTCTTTCCCTAACCTGTACCTTTGTTTCCACAATTGGCACACCCTGGCATCCAGGTAAGTCCCTTGTAACTGGTGCCCCTGGTACCAAGGGCCCTGATGCCAGGGAAGGTCTCTAAGGGCTGCAGCATGTCTTATGCCACCCTGTAGACCCCTCACTCAGCACAGACACACTGCTTGCCAGCTTGTGTGTGCTGGTGGGGAGAAAATGACTAAGTCGACATGGCACTCCCCTCAGGGTGCCATGCCAACCTCACACTGCCTATGGTACAGATAAGTCACACCTCTAGCAGGCCTTACAGCCCTAAGGCAGGGTGCACTATACCATAGGTGAGGGCATAGGTGCATGAGCACTATGCCCCTACAGTGTCTAAGCAAAACCTTAGACATTGTAAGTGCAGGGTAGCCATAAGAGTATATGGTCTGGGAGTCTGTCATACACGAACTCCACAGCACCATAATGGCTACACTGAAAACTGGGAAGTTTGGTATCAAACTTCTCAGCACAATAAATGCACACTGATGCCAGTGTACATTTTATTGTGAAATACACCCCAGAGGGCATCTTAGAGATGCCCCCTGAAAACATACCCGACTTCCAGTGTGGGCTGACTAGTTTTACCAGCCTGCCACACACCAGACATGTTGCTGGCCACATGGGGAGAGTGCTTTTGTCACTCTGTGGCTAGTAACAAAGCCTGTACTGGGTGGAGGTGCTTCTCACCTCCCCCTGCAGGAACTTTAACTCCTGGAGGTGAGCCTCAAAGGCTCACCCCCTTTGTTACAGCGCCCCAGGGCACTCCAGCTAGTGGAGATGCCCGCCCCCTCTGGCCACGGCCCCACTTTTGGCGGCAAGCCCGGAGGAGATAATGAGAAAAACAAGGAGGAGTCACTGACCAGTCAGGACAGCCCCTAAGGTGTCCTGAGCTGAGGTGAGTCTGACTTTTAGAAATCCTCCATCTTGCAGATGGAGGATTCCCCCAATAGGATTAGGGATGTGCCCCCTTCCCTCAGGGAGGAGGCACAAAGAGGGTGTGGCCACCCTCAGGGCTAGTAGCCATTGGCTACTAACCCCCAGACCTAAACACACCCCTAAATTGAGTATTTAGGGGCACCCAGAACCTAGCAAGATAGATTCCTGCAACCTGAAGACGAAGAAGGACTGCTGACCTGAAGCCCTGCAGAGAAGACGGAGACACCAACTGCTTTGGCCCCAGCCCTACCGGCCTGCCTCCCCACTTCAAGAAAAACTGCAACAGCAACGCGTCCCCCAGGGTCCAGCGACCTCTGAAGCCTCAGAGGACTACCCTGCATCTAAAAGGACCAAGAACTCCAGAGGACAGCGGCTCTGCTCCAAAGAAGAAACAACTTTGCAACAAAGAAACAACTTTAAAAGGACTCCACGTTTCCCGCTGGAAGCGTGAGACTTTCCACTCTGCACCAGACGTCCCCGGCTCGACCTGCGGAGAAAACACTACAGGGAGGACTACCTGGCGACTGCGACCCTGTGAGTAGCCAGAGTTGACCCCCCTGATCCCCCCCAGCGACGCCTGCAGAGGGAATCCAGAGGCTCCCCCTGACCGCGACTGCCTGCTTCTAAGAACCCGACGCCTGGTAGAGACACTGCACCCGCAGCCCCCAGGACCTGAAGGATCCGACCTCCAGTGCAGAAGTGACCCCCAGGCGGCCCTCTCCCTTGCCCAGGTGGTGGCTACCCCGAGGAGCCCCCCCCCCTGCCTGCTTCGCTGAAGAGACCCCTGGGTCTCCCACTGAACTCCATTGCAAACCTGACGCCTGTTTGCACTCTGCACCCGGCCGCTGAGGGTGTACTTTTTGTGCTGACTTGTGTTCCCCCCCCCCCCTCCCCCAGTGCCCTACAAAACCCCCCTGGTCTGCCCTCCGAAGACGCGGGTACTTACCTGCTGGCAGACTGGAACAGGGGCACCCCCTTCTCCATTGAAGCCTGTGTGTTTTGGGCACCACTTTGACCTCTGCACCTGACCGGCCCTGAGCTGCTGGTGTGGTAACTCTGGGGTTGCCCTGAACCCCCAACGGTGGGCTACCTTGGACCCAACGTTGAACCCTGTAGGTGGTTTACTTACCTGCAAAACTAACAAACACTTACCTCCCCCAGGAACTGTTGAAAATTGCCCTGTCTAGTTTTAAAATATCTTATTGCCATTTTTGTGAAAACTGTACATGCTATTTTACGGATTCAAAGTTCCTAAGTTACCTAAGTGAAATACCTTTCATTTGAAGTATTACTGTAAATCGGGAACCTGTGGTTCTTAAAATAAACTAAGAAAATATATTTTTATATACAAAAACCTATTGGCCTGGAATTGTCTTTGAGTGTGTGTTCCTCATTTCTTGCCTGTGTGTGTACAACAAATGCTTAACACTACCCTCTGATAAGCCTACTGCTCGACCACACTACCACAAAATAGAGCATTAGAATGATCTCTTTTTGCCACTATCTTACCTCTAAGGGGAACTCTTGGACTCTGTGCATGCTATTTCTTACTTTGAAATAGTACATACAGAGCCAACTTCCTACAATACCCCTACCTGCATTGTCTGCTGCACCTAGGGCGGATCTAATTTGGTTGTTGGATATAGCCTGTCCCTCTGCAACTACCTGCTGTGCCCTTTTTTGGTGTTCCGGTGGGAGATATTGTAGGAACTCCTCCATTTCATCCCAATGGGCTCTATCGTATCTGGCTAAAAGAGCCTGGTTGTTGGCAATGCTCCAGCGATTTGCAGCTTGAGTTGCCACTATCTTCCCTGCTGCATCGAATTTACAGCTTTCTTTAATCGGTGGGAGGAGCATCCGCAGTGGACTGACTATTTGCACTTTTACCTGCTGCACTAACAACAATAGAATCAGGTGCAAATGTTGTGTGATGAAGAGTGGATCTGATGGTGCAGCTTTGTATTTCTTGTCCACCATTGGTGTAAGTACCCTAGCCTTTATGTCATCTGCATATTTAAGCATGCCTGGTAGGCATTGGTACTTCTTGTGTGCAGAGGATAGTGTGTTAAATAAAAAAAATCATCCTCTATAGGATCTGAGTGCAAATGCACATTGTGAAATGCAGCTCCTCTTCAGATGGAGATGTCCTAGTGGGGTATACATCAGGATCATTAGATGGAATAGGGTCTGGGTCATACAAATCCCATGAGTCTACACTGTAAGGATTGTCACCCAAGTCATCCCAATGTGGAGAAACAGGGGATTGCGGAGGAAACTGTGTAGGTGAAGGTGGTGGAGTATCAGGTGGTGGAGAAGTGGGAAGCAAAGGAGAAGGTGGTGGTGAAGGCTAATATACTGCCTTTGATGTCTCCTTGTGTTTGAAAATCTTGGCAGGTGAAGGCTCAGCTTCCAAAGTCTCTTGGAAAGATAGGAAAGATAGTTTCCTTTTAATTGTAGAAGGAGGAGAAGCCGTAATCCTTTCAGCATCCTTATGGATTTAGATTTTGCACTGTTTATCATCCATCACTTCAAGTATGGGCCTAATGTCGGACGATTCTTCTGCAGTTGGAGAGTATTTATTCCTCACAGGTATGAGCGTCAAAAGTTTGGAGACAGAATGTTTTAATCAGGCTGCGAATGTCAGCTTCAAAACTGATAGAAGCTATTTCGGCTCCAAAATGGATGTTGGGTATTTCGGCTCAGAGGTGGAAGATGGATGTTTTGGCTCAGAGGTGGAAGCCTCCACTCTTCGAATCGATCCCAAAACAGGTGTGGAACACTGTTCAGTCGACGCTGAATGCATTTTGGTCTTTTTCGATGCCGAACCAGAGGGTTGGTCATCGAGATATATCTTTCGGGTCCGACCATAGCTGGCAAGCAGTGGTGAACCCAAGACCAGTTGTGATGACTTTTTGGATGTCTTTTTATGATGGGAAGGGGTTGGCATACTTATGTACTGTGTCGCTGGAATCAGAATCTGCGATGGAAACTGCAGTCTGAGCTTGTTCCTCACTGAAAATGTCGGGCGTTTGTTTCGTCGACGTGGATGCCATCTCTAACCAACGCGCTCTTCGATCCTGCAGAGTTTTCTTGGAACGGAAGGATCTACACACCTCACAGGTTTCCTCCTTGTGATTGGGAGAAAGGCAGAGGTTGCACATTGAGTGTTGGTTGATGTAGGGGAACTTGGCGTGGCACCGGGGGCAAAAGCGAAACGGGGTCCGATCCATCAGCTCATGTCAAAGTAGGCCCGTGAAGGGTGTGGTGGCCCGAAAGGGTGTTTAATCGATCCCGTTGATACAAACGGATCGAGTACAGTCAGAAAAACACAATAAAAAAATGATACCGACGTTTAGAGAAAAGCTAGAGAAGTTCAGATAGTACCGAACCGAGATCCACCGGAACGAAAGGGAACACGTCCGAACCCGATGGCGGAAAGAAAATCTAACAAAGGACTCGATGCCCATGCACACTATCACCAAGAGGAGGAGTCACTCAATCTCGTGACTCAAAAAAGCTTCTTCGAAGAAAAAACTATTTGTAACAATCCCAACACTAAATGGCGGACTTATGCAAAGCACGTGTATCTGCAGCTACACGTACCATCGAACATACCCGTATCACTATGAAAACAGACATTCTCATCCTCACTTCAGAAATTCAGGAAATGACACCCCCCACTTCTCCTTGTTTCAGCCCACTTCATATGCCCTTCCCAGCCCCACCTTCCTATTAGTTTTCCTTTCATTTACTGTATCTTACTACTCAACTCAAAATGTGATCTTCTACAAACCGACCCCAGTAACTATGTACTATGCACTATGTACTCCCTGGGATCATTAAATATCCTCTGTATGCTATAAAATGCCTGTTATCCATCAGGACTAGATCAAAACTATTTCAAATCCAATTAAAACAAATTATGACTTAACTCAATCAGTCGAATGGGACAAGAGTAAAACAAAATATTGCTGAAACCACAAAGAAACGTGCCCAATCTGGTGTTAAAATCTAAGCTATTTACTTCTGTACATGTACCTTGTAGATTTGTTTCTGGCTGCCTGAAGCATCTGTAGATTTCATTGAGATAGACAGATGACTAATGGTCAAGGAGTTGAGTACTAGGCAGTTGACTTCAGTGACAGATGGCTAATATGATTTTCCAATAGGAAGAATATTCACGATAGACAACAACATTTAACATCCACAAAGTGGGAATAGGTCAGAGAAACCGAAATGTATGGACTAACTGGACGCCACAATATCATTATGCAACCTAGTCCTGGATCAGGTTTGTGAATAAGCTTGATGACAAGGACTGTTTACAGAAAATTAATAATAGGCCATCACAACTGAACCAGAAGGCATCTTCCGTGAGTTTCAGGTATGCTATGAATTTATATGGAATGTTTCCTTTTTAGCTGTCAAGCAGAAAATTGCTTCAACGCTTTAGTTGTTGATAATATGGTAGGATACTGTGCACTTATAGTAGCTACACAAGCTAAACAAAGATACATTTTAAACATGCATGCTCTAGTCTGAGGGCAAACTTAGATAGAACCAAGTGCTACCTTTCTCATGTGTAGATGTTCTCCTACATGTTGGTCTTTTCAAAGGTCATGGGTGCATCTTATGCAACTGTCACACGATCTCAGACAAGACACACGCTTTTGATACAAGCGGTTTCCCGGAATCCTAGGTCCCTTTTTACACAATTCAACTTTATACACACATCAAGCAAACCTCTCTCCCCAACGTATCAAATGGCTATATCATGCATACATGCCGGAATATTCACGGTGTAGACTAGCTGAGGCAGGACTATCATAAGGTCTGGAACGGTCCTCCATTACACAGGACATGGACTGCAATTACGGCTACAGTATCCGACTTGTCGGGATATGTTCTGGCTTCAAATCCAGAATCTTGCCTCCTCGGCCTTTGCCCTAGAACCAAAGGTGATAAACACCTGCATTGCTTCTTTGACTTAGCATTCGTCATTCTAAAACGATAAATTGCGATGCAGTGGAAGGCGTCTGCAGTCCCAGACACTGTCAGACGGCTGAATACATTATTACTATGGGCTCATGCAGAATCAAATGTGTTGTGTTTTCTACGTAACAGGGAAAAAGTGAGGGTCGGGCGGGAACTGGGACATGTACA
Source organism: Pleurodeles waltl (assembly GCF_031143425.1). Taxonomy (NCBI): domain Eukaryota; kingdom Metazoa; phylum Chordata; class Amphibia; order Caudata; family Salamandridae; genus Pleurodeles; species Pleurodeles waltl. The sequence continues at coordinate 1,195,364,813 of NC_090437.1, forward strand.
TTACAAACACTGAAGCCAAGAACGATATGCACCCACATTGAGGAGGATGACTGCGACTCATAGGCATATATCCATCTCCTGATTGTAATTAGATAACAGTGAGACAGCATTAATCTAGGTCTGTTTTCCCACATGAACAATACTGTTGTTATTTATCACTATGTAAGACCTGTCAAAGTATGTACATTATCCAGACTCCCGCGCTGTGCGAATGGGGTTCACTTTCTCCTCCGCCCTCCCCCCACCTCCTGTGAGAAGGTACTTATGTAAGGGTTGTTATATTATTTCATATGCCACTTTGTAATGTTATACAAACAGAATTTTTGATTCCTGAACCCATTAAGCATGGTGAATATCTACTTATATGAAGTATGCTACAACTCTTGCTTCATCTTTTGTTCTTGGTAACATCAAACAACAAAACTGATTTTTTTTTTAAAAGATCTTTGTATAGCAGGTTGTCTGCTCATCGCCTGCGATCAACGAAACTGAGAACATACTAGAAGATCCTTGGTTCAATCCTGAACTTCAATAGCTGTGCTTTTTCCTCGAAGTAAAACACAAGTTAGAAAGCACAACTGCATCAGTGGTGGCAAATGCAGGGAATAGGGGTTCACAGTAACCTTTGTTGTAAACAAGGACTTCTTGCACACACGCAGCAGTTGCAATGAAAACTCCCCATTGAGGTCAATAAACTCAGAAGATTTCACAAGCAGCCTCTGCAAATGCTAGGCAGATAACACTTTGCCCTACCACTAGATTGTCACCCGGCACCAAATGTTATTCATGGCATGGGTGGAGCTGTTACATGCCAAGGGAAGTACCTCTGGGTGAATCTCATCACTGACCAAGTCAAGTACCCTATAGTTGGGCAAGTACATGAGCCAAAAAAATTGTAAAGCATGTGCCAAGGGACACAGGATAAATTGCAGTCTGAACATAATTAAATTATAGGGTTAGTGCCACAGACGGCCTGCACCAGTGATGTTTAACCCTGCAGAGGCCAATACAGTTGTATTTAGCTCTCCAACACAAATGTCATTAATCTTGTTCGTAGAAAACCTAAGACTGTGTCCAAGTAACAAAACTAGAAATAATTCACAATCGCACTTCAAATTAGCTTTTGTCATGGAAACCTGAAGATCTGGAAATAAAGGGCATCCAAAACGAAGGCTGCATCCAGTGGAGCAGACTGTAGCCCTCATTACGAGTCTGGAGGTTGCGTGACCGCCAGACTCACAGTAGCGGTCCCACCGCCAACAGGCTGGCAGCGGAACTGCCACATTATGACCGTGACGGAGCCGCCACGGTCAAACCACCGACACTGCTGCAGCGCCGCCCTTGGGATTATGAGTCCCCATGCCACCAGCCTTTCCATGGCGGTTTACACTGCCATGGAAAGGCTGGTGGGATGGGAGCTTTGGGGTGCCCCTGCGCTGCCACGGGCAGTGGAATGCGCAACGGGTGCTGTTGCACCCGCCGCACTGCCACATTGGCACTAGTTCCAATAGGAGCTGGCATCAATGTCAAGGCCCTGCGGTGAACTAATAGGGCACAAGCGGCCTGAAGGTGGGAACAGTTTGGCGGGCGGCCTCTGCCAAACTCGTAAAGAGGGCCTGTGTGTCCACCTTCAAAGATTGACTGATGGATTGGAAATTACACTGTTAAATTCCACAAATTGCAATAGCTGAAGGCAAGTATGTTCACAGATGATCACATACAGTGATGCCAGGAGGAGCCGAGTTACTGTGCTGTAAAAAAACTATATTGACCAAGCCTCCAAAGATTGGGTAATGTGTATCAGCAATGCAGTTGCTCTACAGACAGTATCATGAGTTTAGTGCTGGCCATGGATACCAAACTAAGGCCAAAAGAAATTAGTTACTGGCAGGGACATTCTGTAAGGTGCCATATTAAGCACTCTCTTGCCCCTTTGAGACAGTTCATAGTGATGTAAAAACTATAGTAAAGTAGGAAATTAATTAAACCCTTCAGCAACAAACCAAAAATAATAATTGTAACTATAAACAAAAATATGAATGGCTGAGGATATCTAGTACCACGGCAATCCTCCAAATGAAGTGCAGAAAGAATCCTAGCCAAAATCGCCATTAAATGGTTGTCCAAGACAGTTTGGACCCACCTGGACGGCTGGAAGGGGGAGAGAGATTTAAGTGAGAAGGGTAAATGTTGGGAGTTGGTAGTCCAAATCTTTTCCCCACAATGGACAGAACCCATGTGACTTCCATTAGTAAGTGTAGAACATTTACAGTGTATTTGTAATCTGGAGTGAAAACTGGAATTCTCCTCCCTGTAGTGGGCTTGCCATTTAGGATTGTTTTGCTTCCTTCTTAGCAACTAACCCATAGAAAACTGCTAATATTTACACCCTCATCTACTGGTGGGCTTTTCTTCTTCCTAAAAAAATATATCAACTTGCTAATGCATGGGAGCTCTGCATCTCAACTGTTTTACCTGGACTATCAAATATTGACTAAGTTTGGGAACACATTGTCAATTTAATGGGGCACGAGTTCTAGTTACCTTAGGGCACGAGTTCTAGTTACCTGATATAGCTAACTATAACAGGTGAATTTCTATAGTTTTGTATGTTTCAAATGTGAGTGTAACGCTCGTGTAACCTTTGTTTTTTCAGTGAATTTCTATGTTTTTTTAGAATTCTATTTCCTAAATATAACGTCCCTGTAACCTTTGTTTTTTCAGTGTATATGGAAAATGTCACTTACCCAGTGTACATCTGTTCGTGGCATGAGACGCTGCAGATTCACATGCTGTGCACTGTTCCTGCCATCTAGTGTTGGGCTCGGAGTGCTACAAGTTGTTTTTCTTCAAAGAAGTCTTTTCGAGTCACGGGACTGAGTGACTCCTCCCTTTCGGCTCCATTGCGCATGGGCGTTGACTCAATCTTAGATTGTTTTCTTTCCGCCATCGGGTTCGGACATGTTCCTCTTCGCTCCGGGTTTCGAATCGGGAAAGTTAGCTAAGTATCGAAAATTCAACGGTATTGTTCTCGTTCGGTAACGGTTTAGTGTTAGTGTATCGGTTTTTATTATTAGGTTCTGAAAACCCGTGGGGTCACAATTTGGATGCGGAACTCCATGTACATCTGTGGCCATTTAAACTTTTGTAGTCGCTACTTACAAACAATGAAATTCTTAAGAATATTAAGTGGTATTTGATATTATGATGAACTTTTTGATTTTGTGATAGTGGATATGGATACCAGACTATGAAACAGACATTTTTTAAGGGGTATGTATATAATCTTATACATACCTTTTACACTTAGATCACTATTTTTTGCACTACAATGACATTATTTTTTATTATTATTTTTTATTAGCACATTTGGGAGATTAATAGGTGGTCTGTTTATATATTGAATTGGTTTTTCCTGTTCCTGTCTTTAAAGCTAGAGATTTGTTTGTTTGAACCATATGACCCACTTTATAGCTAGATTCTCTCTATTGATGCATTATTAACATTGAATAGGGTTACAGCCTTTCCTGCAGATTATCTACATTTTAGTCCATATATGAATTTGGTATATTGTTGTGATAAATTGTGATATTTTATTATTGTGACTATAATTATAGAGCAGCTACTACACTCCAGCTGGATTTTTATATTAAGTTCTTGCTATCTACATCCATTTCGATTTTATGCAGCAGGTAATCTACATTCACCAACCATAAATTCTATCCACTGGTCTTCGTATTATACAAATTCTACTTGGCCCGACTAAATGACACATCAGGTAGGCTAATTTGTTCTAGAGAGTCATTATTCTAGTTGATTAGGAAGATTTTCATATAAATCGTGGCCCAGAGAGAACAGTAGTTTAATGATGCTTCTAAATTCGAAATGTCTGTTTTCCAATTCTACATCCCTCTCTTTCATAACCTAGCGAACCTGGATCACTCCTGTGGGATCTTAGGCAATGCTTTACTAACAGGTAACTGGAATCTTTGTTTTTATGTGAACATGGGTTGTGATTTTTTAGATGGGGAGTTTCTATACGTTATCCCAGTTTGATTCCCATATCTGTTAGGCAATATCCTGGTCAGCTCTTCTGATGTGCCATCCCTTTTTGAAGTATTGAGCATTCCTAATTATAGCCTTTTATCATTTGTGTTTTGTCATCTTTTGGAACTTCATTTTGTCTTTGTTTATTAATTACCAATAATTATTCTCTTTTCTTGCTTTTCAAACAAACAGAAATCCATTCATGATAAAAATGGTTATCCAACAGTGGCCTTTAAGGCTCCGACCCTAGTATAACACCACACGGTTTGAGTAACACCTTCTACAAATACTTCCATGCTGAATTAACTCCGAGATCGAGTACCATATTTAATTCCTTCCTACAAACTAAAAAGGTTACTGATGGAAAAGCAGAAGCAAGTATCACCCTAATTCACAAGGCAGAGAGGCCAATGGACACCTGCTTATCAAAAGTCTAGTGCCCTGCTTAACTCAGATGTGAAATTGTTCACTCAAATCCTGGTAAATAGGTTAGTACCCCATATTCCTTCCTTGATTCACACGGATCTTTCTGTGTTCATCCTCAAATCACGACCTCTTACTACATAAGGAGAATTGTCTATTTGCTAGAAAAATTAACCAAATGACATATCCCATGGATATCCTCACTCTCCATGCAGAAAAATCATTCCACTGGGTCAACCAGTAGGTCTTGAGTGGAAATCTCACATGTATGGGCCTAGGCACAAATATGCAAGCTGTTATAATGGCTAATTACAAATCCCCCAAACTAGATCATGAAGGGGGTGATCTTCCAAAGAGGGATAAGACTGTGAAGTCCTCTCAATCCTCTTATCTTCGTCCTTTCGACTGAACCCCTGGAGGCATTGACTGGGCATGAGACAGGCACTGAGGGAACGCCTTCAGGATTATATCAACATAAAATACATCTGTTCACTGATGACACTCGCTACTAACGAAAAAGAATCAGAAGCAGTCAGTTTCCACAGCAAAGCACTGTTATCTGAATATAGTGCTGTATCCAGCTTTAAGCTCAATCTAGAGATATAGAAACTCCAGAGAAAATATATCAAGGGGGTATTTATTTCCAGTAGGCAAAAAAAAATAATGAAGTATCTAGGAGTCTATACAGAGCAAAGTAACCAACGCTATTCTCAGACGTTGAATTAGAACTAGCTCACTGCCACCCCTTATTAATCTTATGGCTAAGTAGGGTTTTCATCATGAAAATAAACATTTTATTAAAAATATTCTATTTCTTTCAAACCCTCCCTATAGCTAACCTGGCCACAAATATGTCCTGGGTCCAAAAACATACTGATGAGTTTATTAAGTCACTTCTGTCTAGGGTGGTTATGAAGGTAAGAGGTGAATTAGGTGGCTTAGCATTACTAGATTCGAATAAATACTACCTGGCAGCACAGATCAGCACCCTCTTAGAATGGTCTCCGAGCAAGATGGTCAAACTTTGGGTAGATGTGGAAGCTGCAATAATGGGAAGTCCTACACTGGATGTAGGCTGGATCCCAAAAGGGATAAAGTCATAGTGGCCTAGGTTTCAACAATTTTGTGCTACACAATGGAAGCCTAGAACATGTTGAGCAGTTCTCAGTTAGTCACATCTTTCCTCTCTCTGTTCACACCCTTTCCTTAATCCCAGCTTCACAACATGAGGGACAACCTTGTGTTGCATGCTTTCGTGCTTTCTTTCTAGCAGTACAGGCAATTAAGTAACCTGGCTCCACAGGACCTCTAATGTACAGAGAATCCCATTCCAATTTTGGTGCCACTGCAGAAGATGCAGCATGGTATTTAAAAAAATTTTTCCTGCTGCATTAGGGAAATAAGGACTATGTGATGGACTTGGTGTCTCTATTAAGAAATATGATGGTTCCGTACTCCTCCATTTACACCCCTTATGTGCACCTGCTGTTTTCAATGACTCAAGAAGAGAAATGTTCAATCTCTACCTGAGGAGAGTCAATGTCCATGGTTTGTCATATGTGCTATTATTCTTCTATAGTAATGGGTTATACTTCCTCCTGGTCACCTGGATTTCATATTGATCTAAATGTGTTATCTTCCCTTTACTGTGCCACGTTAACATCATCTTTCTCCTTTTCTTGTATAGGTCATAACTGTTTTAATCATTGACTGGATTCTATCAGTCTCAGTTCATACAGGCTTGTCAAGCGTATGTTTTCATTGTTCCGGGTCAATAATCTTCGACAGCTTATGTGGTTTGATGGGATTGAATACCACAGTCTTTTCCTTTAAGTTTGGTAATGTCTTTACAGTTTCAACTCCGATTATCTTCTAAAGTTGGGATGATGCTTTCCAGCTTTTCCGTTCAGGTGGCTTTTGGTTTGGAAACAGTAGGACAGGATTTCTTGACATCGCCTGGATCATGTTTTGACATCAAGAGTCTGTCTGTTTTGCCTCCTCTCATCGAACATGTTGACATCAAGGTCGGTGGGCAGACCGTAATTTCTTTTGAGGCATTGTAATTTGAAGCATCTTTGCTATAACAGATTTTTGAGGCTGACCTCGAATTGGACTGATGTTTCCCCTATCAGCCTCATTCAACGCTTCAACTCATCTTCAGAAATTCTACCTTCTCCATAAAAGGGCCCATTTTTTTCTTTTGAGAAAGCGGATTCCTCAACACCTTCATTTCTGCCCAATAAGCCAAAATACTTTTTTCATGCCGTTGAAAAAATGTTTGGCTAAAAAAGAAAATAGGGATGATATTCCTTGGATTTATGGTCCTTTAGATGACAGAAATATAGACTGAGTGCTCATAGTTTCAAGCAATCTTTCCAATCTTTCAATGGCATTTTGCTTATAATTTCCACTTCTGTGAAAATATTTTCCAAGTGGCAGCGAGGAGACACAAAGCTTGCTACTTTCTGCAGGCTCCTTCTCCAGTGCGAAACACAATACCCCCAAAAAAAAAAAAAATCTCTCTTCAACTCTATGCTGTTATTGGTCTGTCAGTTTGTTTTGACTTGGCCTCTGTTGTTTACAGGCTATTCTTTTTATATTTCTTCTTCTTCCTCTTGGGAGCTTTTTAAGAACATTTGCAAACCCCACCAATGGAAAAAATAATCTAAAAATGGAGGATGTGTTTTGGGGGCATTGTTGGCTTGTGACAGATGTCTTAGTGAGTCATAATGACTCCATCCATGGTTAAAATTCACAGTAAGAAGAAAAGAATATGTACATTTCTGGGCCCAACTAGTAAATGGAAAAATGATCTCCTGCTTGTGAACAGTGAAAGATTCATGCTGCAAAAACTTTACATCTGGGGGATATTGTTGTTGGGTATCTGAAAGCAAATACATCACAGATTGCTTCTATTTGGCTAACATTCATTTAGTGGGTCTGCTGCGTCACTAAACTGTTCATCCATTGTTGAGATACGTTTGTATATTCAAATTCTAAGACTTCTTTTGTAGTTTTGATTTCCTTTTGACTCGCTCTAACATAAGAAATGGGTGCCCAAATAAATGGTTTCCTTCTAATGGACTGCTTTAGACATATACATATACTTAAGGTCTGAAGCCTGAATACATTTGCCAAGAATGCCATCTAATGACAGACCATGTACTAAGTTGTCATTGTGCTGCTCCTTCTCCATCCACTGCTGATTTTCAGTTTCCTGGTATTCTTAATGGAGAAATGCAGCAATCCTCTTCTTGTGTTTTCTGTAGGTGGTGGTGTAGGATTGCTTCTGTGTTCTCCAAATGTTGATGTATGCGGAGACTTACTAATGCAGTCAGATCTGCAATCTGCCATTGTGCAGTTGCAACCCTTTTTATTTCCATTTTACATCTTACCTCTTCCTCTCTTTGTCAGGAGGCTGCCCATAATTAACAACTGGGTTTAAAATCCTCTTTCTCTGCACTCATACTAATTGGTCTCAGTTGGAAGGCAGATAATAGATTTGATCTCAGTGTGGAGATTCATATTTTCCTCCAAAATAAGGCTCCGTACCCTTAGACGTTGCTTGAGTTTTAAAATACTTATTGCCCTACTGGACAATGCTCAGAAGATTTGGCAGATTGAAAATAAGTGATTAAGTATCTCCACTAGGAAGCAAGATTCTGCTAGCTTTTCCTCAAGCTGAACGCTAAGCATCTGCTGTACTCTTTATGACAGCATGTTAGGGATGATGTTTAATCTCCAAGTGATAAATAAGTTGGGTACCACACAGGGTTGTAACTTCCTCCCAAATCTTACCTTCTTCTCGACTCCTTCCTTAAGAGGATCTTGTGTGGGGAGCCGTGGCCAAGATTGAGACCAAAGCGGCTGCGAATTGAAGGACCCCCGTGACGCAAGCCAGCCCAGCATCATCCTCATGGCTCTCGCTCTGCAAGGAGGGAAGCAGCGTTCACCACGGGCTCTTCCGACCCAACTCCACTTGTCGAGGCACTGCTAGGGGTGCTTCCGACAAAACATCACCTGATAAGAGCCAACCAAGGCCTGAGGCAGCATCTTCAAGCACCACGTGCCACCCATAAGAAATCGGGCCTACAGACGAGGCACACTCTACGGACTGTATTCCGGTGCCTGCGGTGGACTCTTCTAGCCCAGCTCATTCCCCTGTGACACTGGTGGTGGGCACCTGGCTGTGGTGATGGGTTGTTGGGAGATCAGAGACGCAACCCTCAGCTGTTTGGGCCTGAGGGAGACCACTGGAGCACCCCCAGTGACTCAGAACCCAGAGCGCCACACCAGGCTACCCTCCTTGCAGGCTGCTACCCAAGAAGGGGACAGGCAAGAGCATGGAGAGGGCCTGCTTTCCACCACTCAGCCCGGGAACTGACAACGGCAGACATTCACATCTAGGCTCCAGATATTGGCTTCAACACAACAGGCGGGACACTTGCGAGTCCTGGATTTCAGTGCACAGGATCAGCAAGCTTTGCCTCCCCTGCATACCATCATAGGGACCTCGAGTATGACCTGCACCTTAACCGAATGGTTGCAGGGTCCTGCACTGGGACAAATCCACCCACCCCCGCAGTGACTGAAAAGGAGTCCAGCTGCGGTTCCTCAGCCAACTCCATGTCCTTCAATATTACAAAGGCGGCACCCACTTGCTGGGCTGGGACAAACACGACAGACTAGTGGAGACCCACTCCCCACTGTGCAGCAACCCCGGCACACAATAAACATTCTTGGAATACCAGACTTGTTGTGCATCAAATGGGGCTGAAATAGTTTTTTGTATCACTGGTGGATGCCTGGGAGAGTAGGAGTCGAAGGGTGTATCCCCATCCACCAAAGACACCCAACTGGAGGGAGAGGGGAGATGTTCATGCTCTAGAAGACAATTTTGCAGGCCACCTATTAGTAAACGCACAAGCAGACAGGTGGAGCATGAACATGCCAAGGTTGTAGCAGAAGCCTTTCTATGAAAGATTATCCCAGAGGTTGATTCCCCAGAATGGGAGCTGCCCCTTGCCCTGCAGAACATCCGGTGGAGCTACGATCAGATCCTGTTCTCACCTCAATGACTTCTGATATGGTAAGATGACTTTCATTGATTATTTTTCCCGGAGTGCAGAGGTGGAGAGTTGCTTCCCTCTTTGCTGAGCAGGAAGGAGAGCACGCACTGCACATGTATGTGGGCTCGGACTTCATGTGCTTGTAATTGGCTATTGACTACTGAACAGATCAGCTTGAATCTAGATAGAACATATTAATCAAACTCCAGTTATGGATTATATTGGTTGGGGATTTTGTGTTGAGTTTAAATTCCAGCATCAAGTTGTACAAGATCCATTGGGGGCAGAGCTATCTCGGGAGTGAAGTGTATTGGCCCATGGGGGGTATGTGGGGCGAATCAGATACCCTATCACAATGCATCCACTCACACACTTACCTACATACAATGTTACCACCTGGAATATCCGGGGAATGGCTATCCATATACAGCACCAATTGATATATTCCTACATTCAGCACAGGCAGACCCACATCTCATACCTACAAGAAACACAGTACTGCCAAAGAACTCTGAAAATTGCAGAGGAGATGGAGAGAACTCATTTTTGGCACCTCCTACTCTGTATGCTAGGGGGTCCTCATCTGGGTGGCTCCAGGAGTACTGCTAACATCAAACCGCACGGTGGTGGATCCTGAGGGCAGATATGTGGTGATGGAGGGGGACACTGCTTGGGGCTACGATCTCCCTGTTAGTGCTTTAGGCACATAACGGTAACCAGGAACAATTCTTCGCAAGCCTCACCCCAACTCTGATACACAACTTAACAGCAACTAGTAAATGGAGAGGGGATTTCAATACTTTCACTATATCACCTTGGACAGGTCCCTCCCCTACAGCGAGCATCGACAGCCAGGATAGTGCATGCCCTAATAAATTGGCTTACAAATAGACAACTGATAGACAACTGATTGACATGTGGTGCTCCATGCATCCTGTCACAACAGAGTATTAATTCTTCTCCCCAGTCTGCCAATTACACACCAGAATAGACTTGGTTTTGTGTAACTTCCACATGGCATCCCAAGTCGCAGCCACTGAGTACCTGGACCACACACTTCCAATCACAACCCCCTTAAAATGACGATACAGTGAAGAAGACGGTGGGCACCGATCCCCACTTGGAAACTGTATACTGCACCATAAGGTAGGGTTTTTAGTGACACATTGGTCATACACATCACCAATTATTTCATTGACAATGAGGGGACTGTGACTGGGACGGTGGTCGAGTGGGACGCTTTTAAAGCTGTAAGATAGGCTTGTGCATCAAAACCTCTCACTGGCTAAAACATGTACTGCAAACTCAGATACTCCAACTTGAACAAGAAATATAGGAGGCAGAGATAAGGGCAGGAGCTAATACAGGGAAAAATAACATGGTGACCCCCTCCCCCCCCACCCCCACACTGTCACAACATAGGACAGTGGTTGCTAGACTTGGGAAGTGAGAATGTGCGGAGTATGTGGCTAGGCAACTCACGGAAGGGGCTGGATGTGTACTGGCATGGCTCCTGAGGTCCGAGGTACCTAGAAACCCCATGACTGCTATCAGATCCCTGGCAGGGTATGTGCTGAGCATGCAGGTCGATATCAACCAGGTCTTCTCTGATTACTACACCTCACTCTTTACAGCGGAGGTGGACTGTGAGGACCCTACACTACGAGAGTACTTGGACAGATAATCGATCCCATGCCTTGACCACCTACAGCGTCATACCTTAGATAAGGTGCTGTTCGTGGAGGAAATAAGTCCCTCAAATTGACCAGATGCCACAAAACAAAACTTCCGGGATGGACTACCAGCAGAGTTCTATTCTACCAACAGTGTGACCCTTGCACTGAAATTACACAAGATGTACCAATGGGCAAGAGACAAGGGTGTCCTCCCAGCAACCCTGCAGGAAGCAATGACCATAGTCCTACGCAAGCCAGGTAAGGACCTACTAGAGGCACTCTTACAAACCACTATCCCTCCTACACACACTTTACAAGATTCTACAAAACTGTATTGCGAATACCTACCCCGCCTCTCCACACTGGTCCACCAAGACCAGAATGGTTTCATCCCAGCAAGAAACGCATTCCTAAATCTAATGCGCCTCTTCTGGCTGATGGAAGAAAACCCACAAGAGCTGTCGCCATGCGCAGCTCTTTCTCTCGATATCGAGAAGGCATCCGACACTCTGGGTTGGCCTTACTTGATGGAAGTGCTGAGGAGAATGGGATTGGGCCAGAAGTGCGTTGGAAAACACTGATCATATCCCTACCATTACTGTGAGTGCATACAAGTAGAGAAATCTCTGCTGCGTTGCAGGTGTGCCCACTGTCGCAGATCCTTTTTGCCCTGGTTAAGAAGCCCCTCCTGAGCCTCTCATATTTAGGGCGATCCTGAGCAGAACCTCCTGGGAAGTCATCTTGTCATATGCAGCTGATGCCCTTGTGTATCTCAGAGATGCGGGTAGAGACCTCTTGTGAGTAATGGAGGCATTAGACGACTTTGGAAAGGCGTAAGGTCTGCACCTGAACTGGGAGAAATCTGTTTGGTTCTCCATGCCAAAAACGATGCAGACAGAGCAGGAGGCACAGTCTAACTTGGGGATGGAGTGGTACCCTGACATCCTTCGATACCTGTGCGTGAACATCTACCACCGAGGATGACCTACACAAGGAAACCTGGGGATGGTTGTAGCTGACATAAGAAGCAATTCACCGTTCTGGAGCTCCCTGCCTTTATTACTAATGGGGAGGGAGGCGATAGCCAAAATGCTGGCACTGCCTAGGCTAATGTATCACTTTTCAGCCTTTGTGGTCAATCTCCCAAAGCGCTTCTTCAGAGACTTAAACTCTTCTCCTTTCTAACCCGATTATTCACCCCTGGACTGAGGTGGTAGGGGTGTGCCAAACTACAAGCTCTATTATGCAGCGGCCCAACTGCATTGGCCAATTTGATCAGCAGGCTGCTTTGCGCCATGGGCAGCTGACTGGGACAGCCAAAAGCTGCTGGCATATATGTCCAATGCAAGTGCCGTCCCCATACCTTACTCACCAAGTTTGCAGCTATGGGCGCTCCCGACCCTTCACAGGTTGGCTGTGCACCAGAATGCCAGATTGTGGGGAGATGCAGGCCTTGCCACAATTGGAGACTTCTATGTACATAAAACTCTTTTGACCTTCCAAGAACATCAGTAACAGTATGGCATAGAAGAGGGTCCATTCCTGATCTACAATGCCCTACTGAACTCGATAGGACCATTATGGGGGCCAGAGTGCCTGAAGCCTGACTCTTCCCAGCCCCTGCAGACTCTTCTTACCCTTGGGAAAGCCAGACTGGATATCATGGTGCTGTATAAAGCACTATTAGACATTCACATTATGTATTTTCCCCTTCTTAAGAAGAAATGGGCAACTACAACAGTCCAAGACCTCACTGACTGACAATGAGCCACAGCACTTGAGCATCTACGCAAAGTATCTAGGATCACCTGACTAAAGTATATTCAATACTATTATCTTTATCAGCCCTACCTTACACCCATGCGCATCCATTGCATAATCCAGAGTATGCCCCTGGATGCCCACAATCAATCAATCAATCAAACATTATTTGCAAAACGCTGCTAATCACCCGTGAGGGCATCCAGGCACTGGGTTTGCTGGGCTCAGTCGAAAATCCAGGTCCTGAGTCTCTTCCTGAATTCTGCCAGCGAGGGGAATGTCCAGAGGTGGAGGGGAAGGCAGTTCCAGGACATGGTGGCAAGGTAGAAGAATAGCCTCCACTGTGACAGCAGCAAATGCGTGGTGTCTGTGCAAGGATGAGGGATGCAGAGCAAAGCTCTCTGGATGGCTGGTCTTAGTTCAGGCATGGTTGATGTATACTGGTCCTAGATCGTGGAGGGCTTTGTAGGCGTGTCAAAATCTTGACAATCTTGGCATATTTTTTGGACAGGAAGCCAATTGAGGTTCCTAAGGTGTGGGGGTGAGATAGGTCCGTTTGAGCAGTTACAGTAAGAGTCTGGCAGCTGAGTTCAATATCGTCTGGAGTCTCCTTGTGAGTTTAGTGGTTGTTTCTGGGTACAGTGCGTTGCCATAGCCCAGCAGGCTAGTGATTAGTGCTTGAATGACGTTTTTTCTTGTGTGGATGGGGAGCCATGAGAAGATTCTTCGGAGCATGCGAAGTGTATGGAAGCAGGCAGAGGAGACTGCACTGATCTGTTGTTTCATGGCGAGTTTGCTGTCCAGGATGATACAGATGTTGCAGTCATAATCAGGTGATGTGGGAATGGGTCCGAGTTTGACAGGGAACTAGGTGTTGTTCAAAGGCGAGGCGTTGTTGAGTTGAGCTTCAGACAGCTGGCCTTTATCCAGTTGGCAACATTCTTTATACTGTTGTGGAAGTTGGACTTCATGGTGGTGGGGTCTGCTGAGAGTGAGAGGATAAGCTGGGTGTCGTCGGTCGAGGGTATCATGTTGAGATCATGGGTTCTGACAATGTCTGTTAGAGGTGTCACATAGGTGTTGAAGAAGGTGGGGCTGAAGGAGGAACCTTGAGGGACGCCACAGATGGCGATGGTGCTCTTGCGTTCCGAGGTGCAGGGAGGTGGGCAGATTCGAGTTTATCCCATGAGGAATGATGCAATCCATCTAAGGCCATCTCCCTGGGTGCAGTCTCTAGAGGAGTGTGTGGTGGGATACAGTGTTGAATGCTGCGGAGAATTCGAGGAGGATCAGGTCTGCCGATTCTCCCCTGTCAAGGAGGGTGCAGGGGCCATCAATGGGGAAGATTAAGTCGGTCTTGGTGCTGTGGTTGGCAGTGAAACAGAATAGGGAGGCGGTGAGCAGGTTGTTCCTTTCCAGGTGTTTGGTGACCAGCTGGTTGATGGCGTTCTCAAGAACTATGGCGGGGAACGGGAGCAGCGAGATGGAAGCGGTAGGTCTTAAGCATGCTGGGATAGGCGGAGGGTTTCTTGAGGACGAGATGTCTGACTTCTGTGTGTTTTCATGAGTCAGGATTGGTGACTGTGGTGATGGATGCGTTGAGGATGGTGGTGAGTTGGCAGCTGATATCCTTGCTTCCTAGGTTGAAGAGGCGATGGGGGCAGGGGTTTGTGGATGCTCCTGAGTGGATGGAGTTCATGATGGCTGTGATGTTCTGTGTGGTAAGCTGTTCGCATGCGGTGAGTGGCTGGTCGGGGGAGTCATCAGTATGATACCCCCCATTAAGAGGCGGACTTCTACCATATGGTGTGGGCCTGCCCCATCATATGGCAATTTCGGGAAGTGGTACTATTGTCATTACAGGACGTACATTGACTGCTGACCCCTTGCTGTGTTTACTAGGGATCACACTGTGTACGCACAAGAACAAATATGTCATTACATTTCTAGACTTGGCATATGTGTTACCAAATCGCCCTATTGCCATGGCCTGTAACCCCAGCTGCAATTTCCATGCAGTTTTGGCTACGGGATCTGTTTAAGTGGGCGACACCAGAAGTCATGACCTTGCACTCGCTACCTTCATGACAGATGGACCCACCACAATGCAATGCTTGGGACACATACATGGAAGAGCTAAAACTGATCACAGGCCTCTGTGAGGGAAGCTATGCTCTCTATTTATCCCCCGGTATTGTTATCCCACTGACAAATGCCCGTCCAGCACCACACAAGCGCGAGGTACACGCCTCTTCGTTCCTGATCCCTGCAGTCTTCCTGCTCCCTTTGCCCATTCACTCTCCCCCAGATACAGACCTAAGGCTGTGGGTGAATTATCCTATGATCTTTCAGTCTAAACTGCCCTCCACGTTTTTGATAGTAACCGGAACCATTGATGACTCTTCACACGTATTTCAGACCATATCAGGTTATCGCCACGGAAACACATTTTAATAGTTTGTGCCCCCATTGGCACATTCCAGACACTAACAGCAAGGGGTTCTTGCAACAAACACGAGTGAACTCTGATTCGTCAATGGGTAACCAGCAAGTTTGGCATGCTGACTGACTGGACCTGGTGTGAAACAAATATATTTTTGTATAAACGGTGACCCCTAAAGGGGATACCCTAGTATGTATGTATCCAATACCCCCTGGGAAACTACAAAGCTATGTTTTCTATGCCTTTATCACGTGCACTGTATGTATGCTAAAACTTCAGTAAAGAAACATTTGTTAAAAAAAAAAAAGGTGTGTCTTGTGTGCCCAACCTCTCCTTGCTGTCTATTTCTGCCCAATTAAGGTTTTCACACATCCTTAATATATTACCATTCCTGCACATGATTCCTTTTCAAAGTCAAATGACTGACCTAATTTTGACCCTAAAACACGGGTACTTTTGCCATGTTGATGCTGCTTTTCGGGTTGACCATGTTGACGTGGAAGAAGAAGAAAAGTTGAATCTGCAATGAGGCATGCTGCCGGCATCCATCATAGTTTTTGACCTTAGTTAAAACTGTATGCCTTGTCGTTTGCTTTTGTATCTTAGTACCTTTTCAAGTCAAAACATTTAAGGTATTTACTATCTATTTCTAAGGCCTTTATTCAGGGGCATTGTAGATTAGGGGATTGTTAACATAAGTTCAATAAAATAACGGTAGTGGAGGAATGTCACTTCATGTAAGAGTCAGGAATGTGTTTTAGTGTACCATGTCTATGCTTTCTTACCAATCATCGCCTGGCTTAAAATTAGCATCCCAAAAATGGTGATCATTCACCTACAGGGAGTGCAGAATTATTAGGCAAATGAGTATTTTGACCACATCATCCTCTTTATGCATGTTGTCTTACTCCAAGCTGTATAGGCTCGAAAGCCTACTACCAATTAAGCATATTAGGTGATGTGCATCTCTGTAATGAGAAGGGGTGTGGTCTAATGACATCAACACCCTATATCAGGTGTGCATAATTATTAGGCAACTTCCTTTCCTTTGGCAAAATGGGTCAAAAGAAGGACTTGACAGGCTCAGAAAAGTCAAAAATAGTGAGATATCTTGCAGAGGGATGCAGCACTCTTAAAATTGCAAAGCTTCTGAAGCGTGATCATCGAACAATCAAGCGTTTCATTCAAAATAGTCAACAGGGTCGCAAGAAGCGTGTGGAAAAACCAAGGCGCAAAATAACTGCCCATGAACTGAGAAAAGTCAAGCGTGCAGCTGCCACGATGCCACTTGCCACCAGTTTGGCCATATTTCAGAGCTGCAACATCACTGGAGTGCCCAAAAGCACAAGGTGTGCAATACTCAGAGACATGGCCAAGGTAAGAAAGGCTGAAAGACGACCACCACTGAACAAGACACACAAGCAGAAACGTCAAGACTGGGCCAAGAAATATCTCAAGACTGATTTTTCTAAGTGTAAGGAAATGCCTCCTTGGCATGCTTGCCCCCTGACTTTTTGCCTTTGCTGATGCTATGTTTACAATTGAAAGTGTGCTGAGGCCTGCTAACCAGGCCCCAGCACCAGTGTTCTTTCCCTAACCTGTACTTTTGTATCCACAATTGGCAGACCCTGGCATCCAGATAAGTCCCTTGTAACTGGTACTTCTAGTACCAAGGGCCCTGATGCCAAGGAAGGTCTCTAAGGGCTGCAGCATGTCTTATGCCACCCTGGAGACCTCTCACTCAGCACCGACACACTGCTTGCCAGCTTGTGTGTGCTAGTGAGGACAAAACGAGTAAGTCGACATGGCACTCCCCTCAGGGTGCCATGCCAGCCTCTCACTGCCTATGCAGTATAGGTAAGACACCCCTCTAGCAGGCCTTACAGCCCTAAGGCAGGGTGCACTATACCATAGGTGAGGGTACCAGTGCATGAGCATGGTACCCCTACAGTGTCTAAACAAAACCTTAGACATTGTAAGTGCAGGGTAGCCATAAGAGTATATGGTCTGGGAGTTTGTCAAACCCGAACTCCACAGCACCATAATGGCTACACTGAAAACTGGGAAGTTTGGTATCAAACTTCTCAGCACAATAAATGCACACTGATGCCAGTGTACATTTTATTGTAAAATACACCACAGAGGGCACCTTAGAGGTGCCCCCTGAAACTTAACCAACTATCTGTGTAGGCTGACTAGTTCCAGCAGCCTGCCACACTAGAGACATGTTGCTGGCCCCATGGGGAGAGTGCCTTTGTCACTCTGAGGCCAGTAACAAAGCCTGCACTGGGTGGAGATGCTAACACCTCCCCCAGGCAGGAGCTGTAACACCTGGCGGTGAGCCTCAAAGGCTCACCCCTTTGTCACAGCACCGCAGGACACTCCAGCTAGTGGAGTTGCCCGCCCCCTCCGGCCCCGGCCCCCACTTTTGGCGGCAAGGCCGGAGAAAATAATGAGAATAACAAGGAGGAGTCACTGGCCAGTCAGGACAGCCCCTAAGGTGTCCTGAGCTGAGGTGACTAACTTTTAGAAATCCTCCATCTTGCAGATGGAGGATTCCCCCAATAGGATTAGGGATGTGACCCCCTCCCCTTGGGAGGAGGCACAAAGAGGGTGTACCCACCCTCAGGGCTAGTAGCCATTGGCTACTAACCCCCCAGACCTAAACACGCCCTTAAATTTAGTATTTAAGGGCTACCCTGAACCCTAGAAAATTAGATTCCTGCGACAACAAGAAGAAGGACTGCCCAGCTGAAAACCCCTGCAGAGGAAAACCAGAAGACAACAACTGCCTTGGCTCCAGAAACTCACCGGCCTGTCTCCTGCCTTCCAAAGAACTCTGCTCCAGCGACGCCTTCCAAAGGGACCAGCGACCTCTGAATCCTCTGAGGACTGCCCTGCTTCGACGACGACAAGAAACTACCGAGGACAGCGGACCTGCTCCAAAAAGACTGCAACTTTGTTTCAAGAAGCAGCTTTAAAGAACCCTGCAACTCCCCGCAAGAAGCGTGAGACTTGCAACACTGCACCCGGCGACCCCGACTCGGCTGGTGGAGAACCAACACCTCAGGGAGGACCCCCGGACTACTCCCCGACTGAGTACCAAAACCTGTTCCCCCTGAGCCCCCACAGCGCCGCCTGCAGAGGGAATCCCGAGGCTTCCCCTGACCGCGACTCTCTGAAACCTAAGTCCCGACGCCTGGAAAAGACCCTGCACCCGCAGCCCCCAGGACCTGAAGGACCGGACTTTCACTGCAGAAGTGACCCCCAGGAGTCCCTCTCCCTTGCCCAAGTGGAGGTTTCCCCGAGGAAGCCCCCCCTTGCCTGCCTGCAGCGCTGAAGAGATCCGTTGATCTCTCATAGACTAACATTGCGAACCCGACGCTTGTTTCTACACTGCACCCGGCCGCCCCCGCGCTGCTGAGGGTGAAATTTCTGTGTGGGCTTGTGTCCCCCCCGGTGCCCTACAAAACCCCCCTGGTCTGCCCTCCGAAGACGCGGGTACTTACCTGCAAGCAGACCGGAACCGGGGCACCCCCTTCTCTCCATTCTAGCCTATGCGTTTTGGGCACCACTCTGAACTCTGCACCTGACCGGCCCTGAGCTGCTGGTGTGGTGACTTTGGGGTTGCTCTGAACCCCCAACGGTGGGCTACCTTGGACCAAGAACTGAACCCTGTAAGTGTCTTACTTACCTGGTAAAACTAACAAAAACTTACCTCCCCCAGGAACTGTGAAAATTGTCCACTTTTGAAATAGCTATTTGTGAATAACTTGAAAAGTATACATGCAATTGAAATGATTCAAAGTTCCTAATGTACTTACCTGCAATACCTTTCAAACAAGATATTACATGTTAAATTTGAACCTGTGGTTCTTAAAATAAACTAAGAAAAGATATTTTTCTATACAAAACCTATTGGCTGGATTTGTCTCCGAGTGTGTGTACCTCATTTATTGTCTATGTGTATGTACAACAAATGCTTAACACTACTCCTTGGATAAGCCTACTGCTCGACCACACTACCACAAAATAGAGCATTAGTATTATCTCTTTTTACCACTATTTTACCTCTAAGGGGAACCCTTGGACTCTGTGCATGCTATTCCTTACTTTGAAATAGCACATACAGAGCCAACTTCCTACACTAAGGTATTATGGACTGATGAAATGAGAGTGAGTCTTGATGGGCCAGATGGATGGGCCCGTGGCTGGATTGGTAAAGGGCAGAGAGCTCCAGTCCGACTCAGACGCCAGCAAGGTGGAGGTGGAGTACTGGTTTGGGCTGGTATCATCAAAGATGAGCTTGTGGGGCCTTTTCGGGTTGAGGATGGAGTCAAGCTCAACTCCCAGTCCTACTGCCAGTTCCTGGAAGACACCTTCTTCAAGCAGTGGTACAGGAAGAAGTCTGCATCCTTCAAGAAAAACATGATTTTCATGCAGGACAATGCTCCATCACACGCGTCCAAGTACTCCACAGCGTGGCTGGCAAGAAAGGGTATAAAAGAAGGAAATCTAATGACATGGCCTCCTTGTTCACCTGATCTGAACCCCATTGAGAACCTGTGGTCCATCATCAAATGTGAGATTTACAAGGAGGGAAAACAGTACACCTCTCTGAACAGTGTCTGGGAGGCTGTGGTTGCTGCTGCACGCAATGTTGATGGTGAACAGATCAAAACACTGACAGAATCCATGGATGGCAGGCTTTTGAGTGTCCTTGCAAAGAAAGGTGGCTATATTGGTCACTGATTTGTTTTTGTTTTGTTTTTGAATGTCAGAAATGTATATTTGTGAATGTTGAGATGTTATATTGGTTTCACTGGTAATAATAAATAATTGAAATGGGTATATATTTTTTTTTGTTAAGTTGCCTAATAATTATGCACAGTGATAGTCACCTGCACACACAGATATCCCCCTAACATAGCTAAAACTAAAAACAAACTAAAAACTACTTCCAAAAATATTCAGCTTTGATATTAATGAGTTTTTTGGGTTCATTGAGAACATGGTTGTTGTTCAATAATAAAATTAATCCTCAAAAATACAACTTGCCTAATAATTCTTCACTCCCTGTATACTGCGCCAGGATCCAATCTCACATCTACGGAGCAACAAACCCACCTTTTCACCCCAAGTGCTAGAGTGGAAGACATCATTGTACCAATGGTGAGACATAAATGGTGTTCTTGGCAGTGAAACTTCAGACAACACAGCATAGTAAAACAATTTTCCTGACAACAAATGTTTCAAGGTAAACAGAAGACCTCTTAATTGTCCTCTGACCTTTGGCATCTGCCTATTGGTGGGAAGTCCATATTCAGTGTCTATTTTAACCTTTGGCATCTCGCTGTTGGTGAAAGTCCATGTTCAGGGGCTAATTGTTGTTTTAAATCTAATCTACAAACTGGCTCTGGTTATCGAAAACTCAAAGGCAGAAGAAATAAATCTGAAAACGTTGAAGCAGTGCAAGGCGACGGGCTGTATTATACGAGTCACATTGACTGTTCCTATTGGTAATTTCCAAAATAGGATTGTCATCAAGCATTATTTTCTAGACATAACGTTATGGAATGTGGAACAAGTTCTATCTGCGAAAATGACCCTCACAATATTTTTTGGAAGTGACTATACTTCTGGACAACTAATTTTCATTTTACAATCAACAAACATTGACACATTGGCAATTACAAAACTAAATACATTTTACAATTCATAATAAATGCATGTATCAATTCACATTGATTTGAATCATCCAACTACATCTAACCAGAACTAATAAGATAAAAGAAAGCGCTATAATGAGGATGAAATAACAGAGAATTAGGACGAGAAACAGGAAACATCAAGGTAGTTAATTATAGGGCAGTAAGTACCTTTCTAACTGAGTGGATTCTAGCTGGACTAAAGACCTGCTCTGAGAGATCGAGCCCTTCAATAGTTTCCGTGCAGTCTGAAAGGGGTGCATCCTGCAACAGTAAATTTAGTAAACACAGCAAACCAGACGGGGCCTTTTTTCAGAATTCAAAAAAGAGCATTTTATAAGCTGTCTCAGAGCATGCAGGCAACAGGAATGAGCAGATAAAACAGCAGTTAAGGAGAAAGAATGGCATGCACACAAACACCGCACTAAGAAGGGTTGATGCTGGGCCACAATACCACTAGTCAAACTTTATAAGCTAAGACAATACTTCAAAAGTTATTTGGGCCCCAAATAAAGTTTACAAATTCAAAGTTGTTGCGATGTGCATCTTCTAGATGAGGTTTACATCCAGTCCTATAGCTCATGAATTGGATGATGGCATATTTGCATCTATTTTTGATAGACAAATAGAATTATGGTTGGGACTTGGACACGCCAACAATTTCAAATGTACAGTGATAATGTCCTACATTCATTGCTGGATCACTCCTGCAGTAATGGAGATTGGTGAATGCTTCTGCAATTAATTACAAGGCCTTTCATATTGCAGACTACCTTATTTTGAGCTTAAGACATCCTGTAGTATTTTGAATTTATATCTGTATGTTATGTTACCAGAATTTGCGCGGAGCTCCTCTCCTACTTTTATGCACCCACAGTGTTTTCAGGGTCTGTGTGCTCTTTTGAAGGGATTAATGACGAGACCAACACTGACAAAATGTAAAGAAATCAGAAAAGTACAAATGCACCAACACTGCACCATATTGAGGATATCTATGTTGATCTTTTGCTGTGTGCCTCTCTCATGAAGATAGCAGGTTGTACCTTGAGTTTTGCTAATAGATATCTTAGATTCTCTTTTGACTTGACTGTTTTGATGGTTGCTGTGTTTTATCCTTCCTGTTTTTTTTTTTTTTTTTAACTTTATTTTGTTTTTTTGACCCGAATGAGGTTGTCAGTGCTTTAGAGGAGTCTGAGAGTATAATATGTAGACAATTACAGTTTTGTAGTGAACACTACTACATGATGGTTATAGCACTACTAGAATGGATGGAAACAGTTGATAGTTTAGTAAGATGATTCAGGAGCAGTTGCTTGATCAGCATCTCTTAAAAGTTGGTTTATGCAAACGTAAACACTTACTCTACATTATTCAGGGCTAGCGTGCCTTGGTCAATATCATAACTTTTAATCATCTATCCTTAACCCAATGTCTCATGTTCATTAGAGCAAATTATTATTTATTATAAAAACAGAAAACGAACAGCTTCCATTGGATTCAATTAATGGCACCTTCCCGAGTGCCTCAGAGACAATTGACCACATAGGGGATTGCCCCTTTCTAAAACACATGTTTGAGAACCATGTACTACAATATAAAAAGTCGGACTAGTTTTCATACGCAAAATAAGCGATATAAAAACCTCTCATGCACTATTTGCAGCAAGGGATTAAAATAATCTGATTTACATGCTGGCACTACACAACTGAAGCCTCCAAAATTTGCTTTAAATACATTTCAGCACTTTAGCAAGAATAAAAAACACAGGATTGCCTGTGATGCTTACCTTGTAAATAGAGACTCTCTGCCAATTAAAAACAATTTCATAACGCAATTAGGTGACAAGTGTACTAAGCATCAAATTAAAATTCACCAGAAGCACAGATGTCCACTCACCTGTACAAAATTTCTGTCCAGTACTGAACCACAAAGAACCTGGGACTGGGGACCAGCAGTTTTAATATCTTGTAAATTCTGCTCTCGAATCTATGAAGGAAGCAACAAAGTTGAGCATGGGGACAAACCAGAGGGGTGTAGGAGCGTATGCATGCAGGCGTCGAAGTGTAACGTACGTGTCACAGAAATCATGTATAAATGATACAAGTTGCTTAATCACCTCTTCACGCCTTCCCAACCAAACCTTATATATATATAGCATTACGAAAGAGCCTAAACTGGAAATGTTTCATATAACAAAACTATGTCTTTTTTTAAAGTCAGTAGGGTGAATGACTAAATACTGAGTCCAAATAAGACTCAGGCTACCTTATCATAGATTCTATCTCATGACAGTGAAGAGCGTAATGTCCACTCTATAAATCCCATTTTTGGTCCACAGTGTTTTAATTCTGTAACGCTGCTTTTCGCAAATGAAAGATTGGCACACCAGTGGAATATGTTAAGTCTGCAAACAATTATTCCCCTTACAACAATGTTCATTCACCCATAATGCCAGGGAATATGTGCAGAGAATACACGCTACTATTAAATCCAGTGTGCCACTTCTACTCAGAATAGTCCACTTCTACTCAGAATAGTCAATGGATATTTGCAAGGTAAAGCAAAATCAGGATGGGATGAGATACCAGGGCAGTCATCCACTTAATTTTTAAAGTTTGATGTGTGTCATTTATGGTTATGGAGCCTACTCATCACCTTCACATCAAGGTGTAAGGATATTCCATCTTACAGATGGGAGATACAATGCACCGTAAGTTCATAAAAGGCTTGGAGATAGCTGATGAAACTAAAACTAAACTAAAATTGTTTTGGCAGCTCAAATAGATAACCCGGTAGCAACTCAGACACTAATTTACAATGGCCTTGGAGGGGTTGACTTTAAACAAACCATAATGTATTTTTACATGCATCTGCAAATTTACAAAGGGAATCTCAATGCCCTGAAAGGGAACAGACTGCTGTACGCAATTGTCAGGTAGAGTCAAAAGGCGTCTGAAGGGAATATAGTACAGTCAACATCTTCTGTCAATTGCAATAATACAGTATGTTCCATCTTGAATAACAAACTTTCCATCTCATGCTGCTTGTCTAGTTGTAGCTACAGGTAGGAGGAATCCACCAAATATTTTTGTAGACAGTGTTTTGCCAATGGACAATCCCACCATTAAGAGGTATATATAAGGGTGTTTGGGCTTGTCAGAGTAAGAACTGAAACCAGGGCAGCAGGATGTTAAAAGTGGTTTGTCGTGTGGTGTAACCAACAAGTCTGGAGGCAAAACAATTCTCCCTGGATTACTTCGCACTCTCTAGTCCTGTAACAGACGCTCTCTCTGTGATCTGTTGCCTGAAAAGCACTGGAAGAGACATGAATGGGAACAATAAGTTTGCTCCGAAACAATACATCAACAAGCATCCCAAGTAGAGAGAGCTGGTGAATCTCAATTCTGTATCTCCCCATATCTACTATGCCTCCTCCACGTGTGCTAATCTCATCCAAAATAAGTGGGCCAGTTGTGCAGAAGCAAGGAAGAGAAGAGAAGAGTAAAACAGGTGAGGTTTACTGATCGTCTTATTGTGGTATGGCCGCGCAAAGTATCAATAGCAATATGGTGGTTATGTTCTTAAGTACCAGAACTCCTGTGTCCCTAGGGATATGATCTGCTAAAAACAAAGGGAATGTGTGCAATGAATGCACTGAACCTAGTTTAAGTAAGAAATTAATAACTAAGGTCCAAGCTGTGCTGTAGTGGGAAGACGGTATAACTACTAATGACTATACAAAACAGACATGACAACAGACAGTACAGTAGGACCGGAATTGTGTGCTCATACTCATGCCCATCAGCAGAGTTACAGTAAGGTCGAAAACCAATCTTAGAATAGTGGACAAGGTCGCTGATGCCACAACCTTCACATATAGAGTGACACAACTGTCTGCCTAGGAGGTTGATTAGGGTGAACACATTTTAATTATGAAAGCTAGAGAGACTCAAGGCATTTGGGGAGAGCGAAACTGCAAATTATGTGACAATTCTATTTTTGTTTATTTGTTAACTTAGCAAGCCTTTGATTTTCCCCACCACTTTTCCTTCACTTTCTGTATTACTAAATAGTTCTAAGAGCAAAGAAGGCTCATGGTGTAAATCATTTATGTGTTGAAAAGTTAAAATATATGAACAGAGTTTGGAACAGTCAAAGTTTTGGAATGCTGCATGTTTCAAAGAGACAGACCGTTTTGAGATTAAAAACCACAAATACAATTACTTTGTGCTTCTTTAATAAAATGATTACATAAAGTTGCTTGAGGCAAAGTGTTAATCTTAGTGGACCAGCCTTGTAAAGTAGTTGCATCATATTGGATCTCAGGAGAGAGGCAATTTGATAAACCTCATACATGTAAATTGTCACAGGCAGAGCTGGTAGCTAGTTAGGGAGACCAGTATGTTAGCAGCACAAAGTGCTATGTAGTTCTGTGTTTAGCTCTGCTTGTTATTGCATCCAATAGGAGGTAAGTATAAATTACTTACTTGTAAGGAGGGTTATCCAGGAATGGTATCGTTTATTATTTATGCTACCTGATAGTTCCTCACGTCAAGCTGGGAATTCCCTTGCAAAACATGGAACATTTCATGTTTTTAAGCAAAGGGGACTCAATTCTACAATCACTTAAGCTCACCTTTTATCCGTGGCTCAGGAAGCCAGCAACGCTCATATTTTTCCTTATCTCCATGCCTTTCAGCAATTCCTTTCTACAACACTATACTTGTTGAGATTTTGAGCTGAGCACGTGTCAAAAATATGTAACAGCAAGAGTATGTCAATTGGAACTCCTCACCACGGAAGAATGGATGGACGCATGTGAATCTATATAATATAGCAATGCTAGAGAACCACCTTTACAAGTAAGTAGCTTCTACTTCTCCAGCACTGGATTATTTAGAGGTTCACATGCCATTTGAAAAGGATCCCAAGTAATAGATATCAAAATTGCAGGTAAAGAGCTATAGAATCATTGGGTTAACGCCTACAACAGTGCTTAGCCCATGGCATCAGTGGCCTTCACAACAAAAAGACAGGAATGCTTGCGTAAAGGATAATTTGCATGTTGTCTCCCAACAGATGTCCACGGGTTGTATACTGAAAAAGAATGCCACTGTGGAGATTCTTCCTCTTAAGTGAGCAGAGACTCATGCCCACTTTATGGCAAGCAAACGGGATGTGCTCTTTGAATCAGTTGCTATGTTAGCCTTAGGCACCGCACCGTCTGGCTCTGCTGGAGACAAACTGCTGAGTTGTGGATATTAATCGATATAGGGACTGAGTGTCCTTTTGATTCCTAGTGTAGGAAACTGCATTTCTCTCTTGGACATCAATGACTTAAACCGAGCAAAACAGTACAGATTAAGATTAAACTCCTACGAGCAACATGTGTGTTTACGGTGTGGCCTTGTCCTTGTGAAACTTGATATATGAACAGCAGTAAGAAAATGCTTGAATTAAGCCATCACCTGGTCTAAATTATATCTATTAGGAAGCCCATTTTCATGTAGGAAACTTGAGGCTCACTTAAAAGGCTCCAACGGGATGCGAGCCAACACTATGTCAAGTTCCCAACAAGGCTTTTCCTAACCGGTGGAAACATCCACAACAGACCCTTTAAGAAATAATTTATTACAGACCGCTTACCATGGTCAACTTTCTTCCTGAAGGACAAAATTGACACTTCCTGAAGGTCGGAACTGCCCCTTCCTGAAGGACGAAATTGCCCCCAGATGTACTCCTTTAAAAACATGCTACAGCCACAATTTAACAAAGAGCAACAGTTCAGGCGGTTCCCTCAGAAAAGGATGCTCACTTGTCTCCACCCTCTAAGCCCAGAACTGCTTCCATATCTTATAACAGATAGTTTTTGCACAGCCAGCCCTGTTATTAGCTAGTGTCTCCACCCATGCCTAAGGCAGGCCCAAGCGGCCAAACTCTCGGACTGTAGGAGCTTAGCGAAGAGGATCTTGAGATGCTAGATTGCAGCGCAGAATACTGCTAATTTCCCCGCTCAACGTATGTTGGGTTGCCAGCAAGAAAGTAAACATGTGAATCTGCAGCGACTAATGCCACGAACAGATGTACACTGGGTAAGTGACATTTTCCGTTCGGTGGCATGTGTAGCTGCAGATACACATGCTGTGCATAGACTAGTAAGCAGTTATTTACACCAAAAGCGGTGGTTCAGCCTGTAGGAGTTGAAGTAGTTTGAAATAAAGTTCTTAGTAGAGCTTGACCTACTGTGGCTTGTTGTGCAGATAACACATCTACACAGTAGTGCTTAGTAAATGTATGAGGCGTAGACCATGTTGCTGCCTTACATATTTCGTTCATTGGAATATTTCCTAGAAAGGCCATAGTAGCACCTTTCTTTCTGGTTGAGTGTGCCTTTGGTGTAATAGGCAGCTCTCTTTGCTTTAAGATAGCAGGTTTGAATGCACCTAACTATCCATCTAGCAATGCCTTGTTTTGAAATTGGATTTCCTGTATGAGGTGTTTGAAAGGCAATAAATAGTTGTTTTGTCTTTCTAATTAGTTTTGTTCTGTCAATGTAGTACATTAGTGCTCTTTTGATGTCTAATGTATGTAGTGCTCTTTCAGCTACGGAATCTGGCTGTGGGAAGAACACTGGTAATTCTACTGTTTGATTTAAGTGGAACGGTGAGACAACCTTTGGTAAGAATTTTGGATTTGTTCTTAGAACTATCTTATTTTTATGTATTTGAATAAATGGTTCTTGTATGGTAAATGCCTGAATCTCACTCACTCTTCTTAGAGATGTGATGGCAATGAGAAATGCAACTTTCCACGTTAAGTATTGCATTTCACAAGAATGCATGGGCTCGAAAGGTGGACCCATGAGTCTTGTTAAGACAATGTTGAGGTTCCATGAAGGAACAGGTGGTGTCCTTGGTGGTATAATTCTCTTTAGGCCTTCCATAAACGCTTTAATGACTGGTATTCTGAATAGTGAAGTTGAGTGAGTAATCTGCAGGTAAGCAGATATTGCGGTGAGATGTATCTTTATGGAAGAAAAAGCTAGATTTGATTTTTGCAAATGTAGTAAATATCCTACTACATCTTTGGAGATGCGTGTAATGGTTGAATTTGATTGTTATGGCAGTAACAAACAAATCTTTTCCATTTATTTGCATAGCAGTGTCTAGTGGAAGGTCTTCTTGCTTGTTTTATGACCTCCATACATTCCTGTGTGAGGTCTAAGTGTCCGAATTCTAGGATTTCAGGAGCCAAATTGCTAGATTCAGCGATGCTGGGTTTGGATGCCTGATCTGTTTGTGTTGTGTTAACAGATCTGGTCTGTTGGGTAGCTTGACATGAGGTACTACTGACAGATCTAGTAGTGTTGTGTACCAAGGTTGTCTTGCCCATGTTGGTGCTATTAGTATGAGTTTGAGTTTGTTTTGACTCAACTTGTTTACTAGATATGGAAAGAGTGGGAGAGGGGGAAAAGCGTATGCAAATATCCCTGACCAGTTCATCCATAGAGCATTGCCTTGGGATTGCTGGTGTGGGTACCTGGATGCGAAGTTTTGGCATTTTGAGTTTTCTTTTGTTGCAAATAGGTCTATTTGGGGTGTTCCCCAAATTTGAAAGTAAGTGCTCAGTATTTGGGGGTGAATTTCCCATTCGTGGATTTGTTGATGATCCCGAGAGAGATTGTCTGCTAGCTGGTTTTGGATCCCTGGAATAAATTGTGCTATTAGGCGAATGTGGTTGTGAATCGCCCAATGCCATATTTTCTGTGTTAAGAGACACAACTGTGTTGAGTGTGTGTCCCCCTGTTTGTTTAAGTAATACATTGTGGTCATGTTGTCTGTTTTGACAAGAATGTATTTGTGGGTTATCATGGGCTGAAATGCTTTTAGCGCTAGAAATACTGCTAACAGTTCTAG
The DNA here is from genome assembly GCF_031143425.1 of Pleurodeles waltl. Classification (NCBI taxonomy): domain Eukaryota; kingdom Metazoa; phylum Chordata; class Amphibia; order Caudata; family Salamandridae; genus Pleurodeles; species Pleurodeles waltl. Next base: position 1,195,393,856 of record NC_090437.1, read on the forward strand.
GTGATTTATGTGAAACTGCCTTTGATGTATGTCCCATTGTCCTTGGATGCTGTGTTGATTGAGGTGTGCTCCCCACCCTGTCATGGAAGCATCTGTTGTTATGACGTATTGTGGCACTGGGTCTTGGAAAGGCCGCCCTTTGTTTAAATTTGTACTGTTCCACCATAGAAGCAAGATGTATGTTTGGCGGTCTATCAACACCAGATCTAGAAGTTGACCCTGTGCATGTGACCATTGTGATGCTAGGCACTGTTGTAAGGGCCGCATGTGTAACCTTGCGTTTGGGACAATGGCTATGCATGAAGACATCATGCCTAGGAGTTTTAATACCATTTTTGCTTGTATCTTTTGTGTTGGATACATGGCCTGTATTACCTTGTGAAATGTTTGAACCCTTTGTGGACTTGGAGTGGCTATCCCTTCTGTTGTGTTGATTGTCGCTCCTAAGTATTGCTGTGTTTGGCACGGCAAAAGGTATGACTTTGCATAGTTGATGGAGAAACCCAGCTTGTGAAGGGTCTGTATGACATACTTTGTGTGATATGAACACTTTGTTAGCGTGTTGGTTTTGATTAACCAGTCGTCTAAGTAAGGGAACACGTGTATTTGCTGCCTTCTGATATGTGCAGCTACTACTGCTAGGCATTTTGTAAAGACTCTTGGCGCGGTTGTTATTCCGAATGGCAACACTTTGAATTGGTAATGTATTCCTTTGAATACGAACCTTAGGTATTTCCTGTGTGAAGGATGTATCGGTATATGGAAATACGCATCTTTTAGGTCTAATGTTGTCATGTAGTCTTGCTGTTTGAGCAGTGGGATTACGTCTTGTAATGTGACCATGTGAAAGTGGTCTGATTTGATGTAGGTATTTAGTGTTCTGAGATCTAGTATTGGTCTCAGAGTTTTGTCCTTTTTTGGTATTAGAAAGTAAAGTGAGTAAACTCCTGTGTTTTTCTGTAGACTTGGTACTAATTCTATTGCGTCCTTTTGCAGTAATGCTTGAACTTCTAGTCCTAGAAGATCTATATGCTGTTTTGACATATTGTGTGTTTTCGGTGGGATGTTTGGAGGGAATTGGAGAAATTCTATGCAATAACCATGTTGGATAATTGCTAAGACCCAAGTGTCTGTTGTTATTTCCTCCCAAGATTTGTAGAACTGGCTTAGTCTTCCCGCCACTGGTGTTGTGTGAAGGGGTTGTGTGACTTGTGAGTCACTGTTTATTTTGAGGGGTTTTGGGACCTTGAAATTTTCCCAGATTTCTTGGGAATTGGCCTCCTCTGTATTGTCCCCGAAAACCTCCCCTTTGATATTGTCCCTGGTAGGTAGGTGGTCTTGCTTGTGAGGTGTTGGTTTCTGTGGGTTGACCTCGAAACCCTCCCCTAAAAGGTGTCTTCCGAAATGTGCCTCTGCTCTGCGGGGAGTACAGTGCGCCCATGGCTTTGTCTGTATCGGTGTCCTTTTTTAGTTTTTCAATGGCAGTGTCCACCTCCGGCCCAAACAATTGCTGTTCATTAAACGGCATATTGAGCACAGGCTGTTGTATTTCTGGTTTGAACCCAGATGTGCGCAGCCATGCGTGCCTCCTTATTGTGACTGCAGTGTTTATTGTCCTTGCAGCTGTATCCGCTGCATCCATGGAAGACCGTATCTGATTGTTCGAGATACTTTGTCCCTCTTCCACCACCTGTTGCGCTCTTTTTTGGAACTCTTTGGGTAGGTGTTTGATGAAATGTTGCATTTCATCCCAATGAGCCCTGTCGTATCTCGCCAAGAGTGCTTGCGAGTTGGCGATACGCCACTGATTTGCTGCAACCCTTTTTCCCGCTGCATCAAATTTGCGGCTCTCCTTGTCCGGAGGTGGTGCGTCGCCTGATGTATGCGAGTTGGCTCTCTTACGAGCTGCCCCCACAACTACTGAGTCCGGTGTCAGTTGTGTTGTAATAAATATAGGGTCTGTGGGAGGTGCCTTATATTTTTTCTCCACCCTTGGAGTTATGGCTCTGCCTTTAACTGGCTCCTGAAATATTTGTTTCGAGTGCCTTAGCATTCCTGGGAGCATGGGAAGGCTTTGATAATGGCTATGGGTGGAGGACAGAGTGTTAAAGAGGAAGTCATCCTCAATAGGTTCTGAATGTAGTGATACATTGTGGAATTCGGCTGCCCTAGCGACCACCTGTGCATATGATGTACTGTCCTCAGGTGGAGACGGTTTAGTTGGGTACGACTCTGGGCTATTGTCCGATACTGGAGCGTCGTAGAGGTCCCATGCTTCTGGATCATCCTGGCTCATTGTGGTATGAGCTGGTGAGTGTGTTAATGGTGGAGTTTGCGCCGGTGATGCATGAGTTGATGGTGGTGGAGAAGGTGGTGGAGTTACTTTCTTTACCACCTTTGCTTGTGGTTGCTTGTCTCCTTGTTGGAAGGCAAGTTTCCTTTTCATCTGGATTGAGGGAAGAGTGCTGATCCTCCCTGTATCTTTTTGAATAAAGAGCTGTTTTTGCGTGTGATCTGGCTCTATTGCTTGTAATTCCTCTTCAAATCTGTGTTTTTTCATTTGAGAGGACAGTCCTTGTTCCTCTGAGTAGGAACTAAATCTCGGTTCGGATGCCGGATGTTTCGGCACCAAAACCTTTTCTACTGATTTTTTCGGCTCCGACAAAATCTTTTTTCTTTTCTGCGTCGTGCCTTCTCGGTGCCAACCAACCTCGGTGCTGCTGTCTCGGTGCCGAATCTTTTCTGCGCCACTCTCTCGGGCCCGAGATTGCTGCGTGCCTGTATCTCGACCGGAGTCGGATGACTTCGACACCAGCTCGCCCTTTTTCGGTGCCGATGGACGGTCACCTACTTTTCGGGTTAAGCCATGGCCTGTTGGCGGTGGCGTCCCCTGGGCTTTGTCAGTCTTTTCGTGAGCTTTTTGTTTCGACGTCTTACTCACGGTTGACGTTTCTTCGGCGTCGAGTTCTTCGGAATCCGACTCGTGGATGGAGAACGCTTCCTCTTCGTCCTCGAACCATTGTTGTCCTGTCGGCGTGGACGCCATTTGCAATCTCCTGGCTCTTCGGTCTCTGAGCGTCTTCCTCAACCGAAACGCTCGACAGGCTTCACACGTATCCTCCTTGTGCTCGGGGGACAGGCACAAGTTACAGACCAGATGCTGATCCGTATACGGATATTTATTATGGCATTTAGGACAGAAGCGGAACGGGGTCCGTTCCATCAGTCTTGAAGTCGCACGCGGTCGGGCCGACCAGGCCCCGACGGGGATCGAAATTACCCTGAAGGGCCGCCGGAGCTCTTCAAGATTCGGTGTCGATTTGTTCTAACTAACCCGATACCGAACGAAACAATACCGACGATTTTTTCCGAGATTCTAACTAACTTTCCGACCCGAAACACGGAGCGAAAAGGAACACGTCCGAACCTGATGGCGGAAAAAAAACAATCTAAGATGGAGTCGACGCCCATGCGCAATGGAACCGAAAGGGGAGAAGTCCCTCGGTCTCGTGACTCGAAAAGACTTCTTCGAAGAAAAACAACTTGTAACACTCCGAGCCCAACACCAGACGGCGGACTGTGCACAGCATGTTTATCTGCAGCTACACATGCCACCGAACATATATCTACATATGTACAAATGTTGTTAACTTAAATGACTACAGGCTCCCGGGGAGGTGGGAGGGTGCATGTGAATCTGCAGCGGAACATTCCATGAACAGATGTACACTGGGTAAGTGACATTTTCCGTTCAATGATATATGTAGCTGCAGACACACATGCAGTGCATAGACTACAAAGCAGTTAGTCCTACCATAAAAGCGGTGGTTAGCCTGTAGGAGTTGAAGTTGTTTGAAATAATGTTCTGAGTACAGCTTGACCTACTGTGGCTTGCTGTGTTGCTAAAACATCTACACAATAGTGTTTAGTGAATGTATGTGGTGTTGAGCAAGTAGCTGCTTTACATATTTCAGCCATTGGTATATTTCCTAAAAAAGCCATTGTAGCACCTTTCTTCCTTGTGGAATATGCTTTAGGAGTAACTAGGAGTTGTCTTTTGGCTTTAACGTAGCATGTCTGGATGCATCTTACTATCCATCTTGCTAATCCTTGTTTTGAAATGGGGTTACCTGTATGAGGTTTTTGAAAGGCTACAAACAGCTGTTTAGTTTTTCTGAATGGTTTTGTTCTATCTATATAGTACATTAGTGCTTTTTTAATGTCTAATGTATGTAGAGCTCTTTCTGCCACATAATCTGGCTGTGGGAAGAAGACTGGCAGTTCCACCGTTTGATTGATATGAAAAGGTGATACTACTTTTGGAAGAAATTTGGGGTTAGTTCGTAGTACAACTTTATGTTTGTTTACTTGTATGAACAGTTCTTCAATTGGGAAAGCTTGACTTTCACTGACTCTTTGCAATGATACAATTGCGACTAGGAAGGCAACCTTCCATGTTGAGAATTGCATTTAACTTGAGTGCACAAGTTCAAATGGTGGGCCCATAAGTTGCGTAAGCACTGTTTAAATTCCAAGAAGGAACTAGAGGTGTCCTGAGTGGAATGATGCGTTTTAAGCCTTCCATGAAGGCTTTAATAACAGTAACTCTAAATAAAGAGCTGTGCTGTATATTTTGTAAATATGCTGAAATTGCAGTAAGATGTATTTTTATGGAAGAGAATGCTAAATTTGATTTTTGTAAATGAAGTAAATAGCATACAATATCTTGTATTGATGCTGTAAGAGGGGCAATCTGTTTAGATTGACAGTGATATACAAAGCTTTTCCATTTGTTAGCATAGCACTGTCTAGTAGTGGGTTTTCTTGCTTGCTTAATCACGTCCATACATTCGGATGATAGTTGTAAATACCCAAACTCTATGACCTCAGGAGTCAAATCAGCAGATTGAGTGTGTTGGGATTTGGGTGTCTGATCTGCCCTTTGTTTTGTGTCAGCAGGTCTGGTCTGTTTGGGAGTTTGGAGTGTGGTACTATTGATAGGTCTAGTAATGTTGTGTACCACCATTGACGGGCCCACGTTGGTGCTATGAGTATCATATTGAGTGTGTTTTGACGCAATTTGTTGACTACAAATGGAATGAGTGGGAGAGGGGGGAAAAGCATAAGCAAATATCCCTGACAAACTGATCCATAGAGCATTGCCCTTGGATAGGGGATGTGGGTGTCTGGATGCGAAGTTTTGGCGTTTTGTGTTTTCGCTTGTGGCGAACAGATCTATGTTTGGTGTTCCCCACTGTTGAAAGCATTTTTGAAGTACTTAAGGGTGAATCTCCCACTCGTGTGTTTGTTGAGGATTTCTGCTGAGAACATCTGCGAGTTGGTTGTGTATCCCTGGGATGTATTGTGCTACCAGGTGAATCTGGTTGTGTATTGCCCATTTCCAAATATTTTGAGCTAGGAGGGAGAGTTGGGACGAATGTGTCCCTCCCTGTTTGTTTCGGTAATACATGGTGGGCATGTTGTCTGTTTTGATCAGGACATTCTTCTGAGTGAGAAGAGGCTAAAAAGCTTTGAGTGCTAGGAAGACAGCTACCAACTCTAAGTGATTTATGTGTAGCTGTTTGTGTTGGGCATCCCATTGTCCTTGGATGTTGTGATTGTTGAGGTGAGCTCCCCAACCAATCATTGATGCATCTGTTGTAATTATGGTCTGAGGCACAGGGTCTTGAAATGGCCGCCCTTTGTTTAGATTTGTGGAATTCTACCACTGAAGGGACGTGTATGTTTGGCGGTCTATCAACACTAGATTTTGAAGCTGACCGTGTGCCTGTGACCGTTGTTGTGCAAGGCACTGTTGTAAGGGCTGAATGTTTAGTCTTGCATTGGGGACAATGGCAATACATGATGCCATCATCCCTAACATTTTCATGACAAATCTGACAGTGTACTGTTGACCTGTCTGTATCTGTGCGATTATATTTTGGAAAGCTTGTATTCTTTGCGTATTTGGACTTGCTAGTGCTTTTCGAGTATTTAGTATTGCACCTAAATACTGTTGTATTTGCGCAGGTTGTAGTTGCGACTTTTGGTAATTTATTGAGAACCCTAGCATGTGTAGGGTTTGTATTACGTAATGCACATGGTTTCGACACTGCGTATGACTGTTTGATTTTATTAGCCAATCGTCTAGATATAGAAAGACATGTATATGTTGTCTTCTTAGGTAGGCTGCGACTACCGCTAGGCACTTTGTGAATACCCTTGGAGCTGTTGTTATTCCGAAGGGTAATACTTTGAACTGATAGTGCTTTCCTTGAATGACAAACCTGAGATATTTTCTGTGCGCCAGATGGATGGGTATATGGAAATACGTATCCTTGAGGTCTAATGTTGCCATGAAATTGTGTTTTTGCAGTAGTGGGATAACTTCCTGGAGAGTTACCATGTGAAAGTGTTCTGACAGGATGTAAAGGTTGAGGGTCCCGAGATCTAATATTGGTCTTAGGGTGCCATCCTTTTTGGGAATCAGGAAATATAGTGAGTAAACTCCTGTCCCTAATTGATTTTGTAGCACAGGTTCTATTGCTTGTTTTAGTAATAGTGATTTGACTTCTTCCTGTAACAGACTGATGTGTTCTGTGGATAATTTGTGTGGTTTTGGTGGAATGATTGAGAGAGTTTGTATCAATTCTAGGCAATAACCATTGCAGATAATTGATATTACCCAACTGTCTGTGGTAATGTTTTGTCAATTGGTGTGGAACCTTTGTAGTCTTCCTCCCACAGGGGAGGTATGGAGAGGAAGGGGATGAAACAAGTCACTGTTTAGTGTGCTGTGAGGTTTGTTTAGAGGTTTGATATTTCCCTCTACTTCTGGGATACTGTCCTCTATATGTGCCCTTAAAACCACCTCTTTGGTATGGAGGTTGGTAGGCTGGTTTTGCCTGCGATGTGGATGCCTCTGCTGTTTGAGCTCTAAATCCACCTCTAAACTGAGGTTTCTGAAAGGATCCCCTGTATGGTGTGGTGTATAGTGCACCCATAGCTTTTGCGGTGTCTGAATCCTTATGCAATTTTAAAATTGCAGAGTCCACTTCTGGGCCGAAAAGTTGTTTTTTATTGAACGGCATATTCAACACCGCTTGTTGGATTTCGGGTTTAAAACCCGAGGACCTGAGCCATGCATGCCTCCTTATTGTTACAGCAGCGTTGACACTCCTGGCAGCTGTGTCTGCTGCGTCTAGGGCAGACCTAATCTGATTATTGGTGATGGCTTGCCCTTCCTCCACTATTTGCTGTGCCCTTTTTTTATATTCCTTGGGGAGATGCTGAATTATGTCATATCTAGCCAACAACGCCTGTGAGTTGGCTATCCTCCATTGATTGGCTGCCTGGGATGCAACTCTCTTCCCTGCAGCATCAAATTTCCTACTCTCTTTGTCTGGTGGGGGTGCATCACCTGATGACTGAGTTTGCACTCTTTCGGGCAGCGCTTACTATTACTGAGTCTGGAGGGAGTTATGTAGACAGGATCAGAGGGAGGTGGCTTGTATTTCTTCTCTATCCTGGGAGTAATTATCCTTGCTTTAACTGGCTCGCTAAATACTTGATCAGTGTGTATTAGCATGCCGGGGAGCATAGGGAGCGACTGGTATGTTGAATGAGTGGAGGAGAGTGTATTAAACAAAAAATCATCCTCCAACGGTTCAGTGTGCATGGTGACACTATGGTATGCTGCAGCCCTAGCTAAAACTTGATTGTACCCTGTCCTATCCTCAGGTGGTGAAGGCTTAGAGGGATAGCAGTCTGGGTTGTTGTCAGGAATGGGATCTGGATCTTAAAGATCCCATGGGTCTACATTGTCTTGTTGCGAGTCAAATGAATGTAATGGTGACTGCATTGGTGTAGGACTGGTAGGAGGAGAAATATGCAGGTGTGGAGAGTGAGGTGGAGAATGAGGAGGAGAAAATTGAGGGGGTGTTGGCCTCTCCTTTGGCACTTTAGCTGGAGGCTGTGTAGTGTCCAATTCCTCCTGAAAGGCTAATTTCCTCTTAGGTTTTAGAGGAGGTGCTGTTAGGATTCTGCCGGTTTCTTTGTGGATATGAATCCTGGCTTGCCTTTCGTCCATTACTTCAAGTATTGGCTGCACTTGAGTCCTCTTCAGAGGTTTTGTGGCTTTCTTTGAGTGTCTTAGAAAGTCCATGCTCCTCGGTGTAACCTGCTCTTTTCCGCTCCGATGCCGGCTTTTTCGGTATTGAAAAAGATGGTGTAGTGGATGTTCTCGGCTCCAAAAGGGATTTCCGAATTTTCAACTCCGAAAAATGGGGTTTGCTCAAGTCAGATACGGAGCCTTTTGTCATCTCTGATGGTTTCAGAGGAGTGGTCTTTTCTGGTGCCGAACTGGCAGTTTGGTCACCGGATGTCTTCTTTCGGGTCGAGCCATGGCCTTCTGGCAGTGGCGTACCCAAGGCCTTATATTTCGGTCTTTGTGATGGTACAGGGGCAGGCGTACTAACGTGTTGTCCTGCCGTGACCAGTCTGTCTTCCTCGGATTCCTGGTTGGAGTCGGAACCTGGAACGGAGACTGCTGTCTGCCTGATCTCTTCCTCTTCGACGTCGAGATGATCAGAGCTTTTGGACGCCATCTCGAGCCTTCGTGCTCTTCTGTCTCGAAGTGTCTTTTTAGATCGGAAGGATCGGCAGGCCTCTCAATTTTCTTCCAAATGATCTGGGGAAAGGCAAAGATTACAGATGAGGTGTTGGTCTGTATAAGAGAATTTCGCGTGGCACGAGGACAGAATCGGAATGGAGTTCGATCCATGAGGCTTCCACGCGTTCGGCCCAACCAGGCCCGAGTTAGGCGCGCGCGCCCCAAAGGGCGAGTAGAGATGTCTTTTCCGACGGTACTGATGAGTCGATAGAAGATGTAAACCCGATCGATACAATACCGACGAAAATAAAGCATTTTAAAGTTTTCCGAATCAAACTATCAGAGCGAAGGGAAACACGTCCGAACCAGACGGCGGAAAGAAAACAATCTAACATGGAGTCGATGCCCATGCGCAATGGAACCGAAGAGGAGGAGTCACTCGATCCTGTGACTCGAAAACACTTCTTCAAAGAAAAATAACTGGTAACACTCCGAGCCCAACACTAGATGGCAGAAGTATATGCACAGCATGTGTATCTGCAGCTACACATGCCATCGAACATTATATATATATATATATATATATATTCAGAAAAGCCCCTATATTGCAAAGGAAATAATGCACACAACATGATAACGTCTAAATTATTCGGCTACGCGTTTCAATCCACAAAGAGTCTTCATCACAGCCTTGTTTGAAAATTGTGCTCAACCTCACCATGCAAGTATACAAAACCAAGAAACATAGAAAAAATACTTTTTACAGGGTCCCTTCAGAATCAGTAATTCACCTGAATCGCAAAACACAAATCACAAAATGCGTCATTTCAGACCTAACGTTCAATACAAAAAAGTAAATTCATTTAATTTCAAAGCAAAAAGCAGATTAACAGTAGTCTCTAAAAACATGTCTCACGTGCTTATTTCCTCTCGTGAATGAAAACATTGATATATAAACACTGAGTGTAAGTGTAACCATTACTTGTTGTTCAAGGACGAAAGCATCTATAATGATATATTCGGAACAATAGTTTATAGACCAGCCCCCCCAAATGAAGGCCTAGTGGCCAGATAAACAAAATGAACATGAACATACTAAACTAGAAGCACAAAGTTTTGAGCTATATAATTCATGGAAATCATGTTGTAAGAAAATGCCTCCTTGGCATGGTTACCCCTGACCTTTTGCCTTTGCTGATGCCAAGTTATGATTTGAAAGTGTGCTGGGACCCTGCTAACCAGGCCCCAGCACCAGTGTTCTTTCCCTAAACTGTACCTTTGTCTCCACAATTGGCACAACCCTGGCACCCAGGTAAGTCCTTTGTAACTGGTACCCCTGGTACCAAGGGCCCTGATGCCAGGGAAGGACTCTAAGGGCTGCAGCATGTCTTATGCCACCCTGGGGACCCCTCACTCAGCACATGCACACTGCTTGCCAGCCTGTGTGTGCTGGTGGGGAGAAAATGACTAAGTCGACATGGCACTCCCCTCAGAGTGCCATGCCAACCTCACACTGCCTATGGCATAGATAAGTCACCCCTCTAGCAGGCCTTACAGCCCTAAGGCAGGGTGCACCATACCACAGGTGAGGGCATAGGTGCATGAGCACTATGCCCCTACAGTGTCTAAGCAAAACCATAGACATTGTAAGTGCAGGGTAGCCATAAGAGTATATGGTCTGGGAGTCTGTCAAACAGGAACTCCACAGCACCATAATGGCTACACTGAAAACTGTGAAGTTTGGTATCAAACTTCTCAGCACAATAAATGCACACTGATGCCAGCGTGCACTTTATTGTAAAAATACACCCAGAGGGCATCTTAGAGATGCCCTCTGAAAACATACCCGACTTCAAGTGTGGGCTGACTAGTTTTACCAGCCTGCCACACACCAGACATGTTGCTGGCCACATGGGGAGAGTGCCTTTGTCACTCTGTGGCCAGGAACTGTAACACCTGGCGGTGAATCTCAAAGGCTCACCCCCTTTGTTACAGCGCCACAGGGCATCCCAGCTAGTGGAGATGCCCGCCCCTCCGGTCACTGCCCACACTTTTAGCGGCAAGGCTGGAGGAGATAATGAGAAAAACAAGGAGGAGTCACTGGCCAGTCAGGACAACCCCTAAGGTGTCCTGAGCTGAGGTGACTCTGACTTTTAGAAATCCTCCATCTTGCAGATGGAGGATTCCCCCAATAGGATTAGGGATGTGACCCCCTCCCCACCGGGAGGAGGCACAAAGAGGGTGTAGCCATTGGCTACTATCCTCCCAGACCTAAACACACCCTTAAATTGAGTATTTAGGGGCTCCCAGAACCGAGGAAGATAGATTCCTGCAACCTGAAGACGAAGGAGGACTGCTGACCTGAAGCCCTGCAGAGAAGACGGAGACACCAACTGCTTTGGCCCCAGCCCTACCGGCCTGTCTCCCCACTTCAAGAAAAACTGCAACAGCGACGCGTCCCCCAGGGTCCAGCGACCTCTGAAGCCTCAGAGAACTACCCTGCATCTAAAAGGACCAAGAAACTCCTGAGGACAGCGGCCCTGTTCAACCAACTTGCAACTTTGCAACAAAGAAACAACTTTTAAAGACCACACGTTTCCCGCCGGAAGCATGAGACTTTCCACTCTGCACCCGATGCCCCCGGCTCGACCTGCGGAAAACTAACTCTACAGGGAGGACTCCCCGGCGACTGCGAGCCTGTGAGTAGCCAGAGTTAACCCCCTGAGCCCCCACAGCGACACCTGCAGAGGGAATCCAGAGGCTCCCCCTGACCGCGACTGCCTACTTCAAGGAACCCGACGCCTGGAAAACACACTGCACCCGCAGCCCCCAGGACCTGAAGGAACCGAACTCCAGTGCAGGAGCGACCCCCAGGCGGCCCTCTTCCTAGCCCAGGTGGTGGCTACCCCGAGGAGCCCCCCCCCCCCCCTCCCTTGCCTGCATCGTTGAAGAGACCCCCGGGTCTCCCCATTGAATCCTATTACAAACCCGACACCTGTTTCCACTCTGCACCCGGCCGCCCCTGTGCCGCTGAGGGTGTACTTTCTGTGCCTGCTTGTGTCCCCCCCCGGTGCCCTACAAAACCCCCCTGGTCTGCCCTCCAAAGTCGCGGGTACTTACCTGCTGGCAGACTGGAACCGGGGCACCCCTATTTCCATTAAAGCCTATGCGTTTTGGGCACCACTTTGACCTCTGCACATGACCGGCCCTGAGCTGCTGGTGTGGTAACTTTGTGGTTGCCTTGAACCCCCAACGGTGGGCTACCTTGGACCCAACTTTGAACCCTGTAAGTGTTGTACTTACCTGTGAACTTAACATTTACTTACCTCCCCCAGGAACTGTTGATTTTTGCACAGTGTTCATTTTTAAAATAGCTTATTGCCATTTTTACCAAAACTGTACATGCTATTGTGATAATTCAAAGTTCCTAAGATACCTGAGTGAAATGCCTTTCATTTAAAGTATCGTTTGTAAATCTTGAACCTGTGGTTCTTAAAAATAAACTAAGAAAATATATTTTTCTATATAAAAACCTATTGTCCTGGAATTGTCTTCGAGTGTGTGTTCCTCATTTATTGCCTGTGTGTGTACAACAAATGCTTAACACTACCCTCTGATAAGCCTACTGCTCGACCACACTACCACAAAGTAGAGTATTAGAATTATCTCTTTTTGCCACTATCTTACCTCTAAGGGGAACCCTTGGACTCTGTGCATGCTATTTCTTACTTTGAAATAGTACATACAGAGCCAACTTCCTACACATGTTAAAGAGGGCCAAGTGACCTGGAGTGAAACTATCCTCTTTCCCCCTCTGTGTTTCTCCATCTCAAACATGAATTTTATTCTTCTGCGTTTTTGTGATGTTTTACATTAGTCTTCGGTTTTTAAAGAGGATATTTTGAGGGTTTTGTTAACTTATACACTCTTTCTGAGGTTTTTTTTTCTTTTTTTTTAACGGGGGTGGAGGGGGAATACTCAGGGTCCAATAGGGAAATTTGGATTTGAATGTGAATGTAATTTGTCAGACAAACCTATGGTGGTGTCAAATGGAAAATGTCACTTACGCAGTGTACATCTGTTCGTGGCATTAGTTGCTGCAGATTCACATGCTGTGCACATCCCGCCATCTGGTGTTGGGCTCGGAGTGTTACAAGTTGTTTTTCTTCGAAGAAGTCTTTTCGAGTCACGAGATTGAGGGACTCCTCCCATTTAGGCTCCATTGCGCATGGGTGTCGACTCCATCTTAGATTGTTTTCCCCGCAGAGGGTGAGGTAGGAGTTGTGTATGCTAGTAATAGTGCCCATGCAATGGAGTGAATACGTATGTACATAATGTAGTTTAAAGTAATATATTTACAAATTTACAAATGTTCAAGATCAACTTCTAAACGGCTACAGGCTCCCGGGGAGGCGGGGGGGTCCGCATGTGAATCTGCAGCAACTAATGCCACGAACAGATGTACACTGGGTAAGTGACATTTTCCGTTCGATGGCATGTGTAGCTGCAGATACACATGCTGTGCATAGACTAGTAAGCAGTTATCTCCCCAAAAGCGGTGGTTCAGCCTGTAGGAGTTGAAGTTGTTTGAAACAATGTTCGTAGTACTGCTTGACCTACTGTGGCTTGTTGTGCTGTTAACACATCTACACAGTAGTGTTTAGTAAATGTATGAGGCGTAGACCATGTAGCTGCCTTACATATTTCGGTTATTGGAATATTTCCTAGAAAGGCCATGGTAGCACCTTTCTTTCTAGTTGAGTGTGCGTTTGGTGTAATAGGCAGTTCTCTTTTTGCTTTAAGATAACAGGTTTGAATGCATTTAACTATCCATCTAGCAATGCCTTGTTTGGAAATAGGATTTCCTGTATGAGGTTTTTTGAAAGCAATAAATAATTGTTTTGTTTTTCTAATTAGTTTTGTTCTGTCAATGTAGTACATTAACGCTCTTTTGATGTCTAATGTATGTAGTGCTCTTTCAGCTACAGAATCTGGCTGTGGGAAGAACACTGGTAATTCTACTGTTTGATTCAAGTGGAATGGTGATATGACTTTTGGTAAAAATTTAGGATTTGTCCGTAGAACTACTTTATGCTTATGTATTTGAATAAATGGTTCTTGTATAGTAAATGCTTGAATCTCACTTACTCTTCTTAAAGATGTGATGGCAATTAAAAATGCAACTTTCCAAGTTAAGTATTGCATTTCACAAGAGTGCATGGGCTCAAAAGGTGGACCCATGAGTCGTGTTAAGACAATGTTGAGGTTCCATGAAGGAACAGGTGGTGCTCTTGGTGGTATAATTCTCTTTAGGCCTTCCATAAACGCTTTTATGACTGGTATCCTAAACAGTGAAGTTGTGTGCGTAATTTGCAGGTAGGCTGAAATTGCGGTAAGATGTATCTTAATGGAAGAAAAAGCTAGATTTGACTTTTGCAAATGTAGTAAGTATTTTACGATATCTTTGGCAGATGCGTGTAAGGGTTGAATTTGATTATTATGGCAGTAATAAACAAATCTTTTCCACTTATTTGCATAGCAATGTCTAGCGGTAGGTTTCCTAGCTTGTTTTATGACCTCCATACATTCCTGCGTAAGGTTTAAGTGCCCGAACTCTAGGACTTCAGGAGCCAAATTGCTAGATTCAGCGATGCTGGATTTGGGTGTCTGATCTGTTGTTTGTGTTGCGTTAACAGATCTGGTCTGTTTGGTAGTTTGACATGAGGTACTACGGAGAGGTCTAGTAGTGTTGTGTACCAAGGTTGTCTTGCCCATGTTGGTGCTATTAGTATGAGTTTGAGTTTGTTTTGCCTCAACTTGTTTACCAGATATGGAAGGAGTGGGAGAGGGGGAAAAGCGTAAGCAAATATCCCTGACCAGCTCATCCATAACGCATTGCCCCGAGACTGATGTTGTGGGTACCTGGATGCGAAGTTTTGGCATTTTGCGTTTTCCTTTGTTGCAAATAGATCTATTTGTGGTGTTCCCCAACTTTGGAAGTAAGTGTTCAGTATTTGGGGGTGAATCTCCCATTCGTGGATCTGTGGGGGATCCAGAGACAGATTGTCTGCTAACTGATTCTGAATTCCTGGAATAAATTGTGCTATTAGGCGAATGTGGTTGTGAATCACCCAATGCCATATTCTCTGTGCCAGGAGACACAACTGTGTTGAGTGTGTCCCTCCCTGTTTGTTTAGGTAATACATCGTTGTCATGTTGTCTGTTTTGACAAGAATGTGTTAGTGGCTTATTATGGGTTGAAATGCTTTTAGCGCTAGAAATACTGCCAATAGTTCTAAGTGATTTATGTGAAACTGTTTTTGCTGACTGTCCCATTGTCCTTGGATGCTGTGTTGATTGAGGTGTGCTCCCCACCCTATCATGGAGGCATCTGTTGTTACTACATATTGTGGCACTGGGTCTTGGAAAGGCCGCCCTTGGTTTAAATTTATACTGTTCCACCATTGTAGCAAGGTGTATGTTTGGCGGTCTACCAACACCATATCTAGAAGTTGACCCTGTGCCTGTGACCATTGTTATGCTAGGCACTGTTGTAAGGGCCGCATGTATAACCTTGCGTTTGGGACAATGGCTATGCATGAGGACATCATGCCTAGTAGTTTCATTACCATTTTGACCTGTATTCTTTGTTTTGGATATATGGACTGTATTACATTGTGAAGTGCCTGAACCCTTTGTGGACTTGGAGTGGCAATCCCTTTTGCTGTGTGTAGGAAGTTGGCTCTGTATGTGCTATTTCAAAGTAAGGAATAGCATGCACAGAGTCCAAGGGTTCCCCTTAGAGGTAAAATAGTGGTAAAAATAGATAATACTAATGCTCTATTTTGTGGTAGTGTGGTCGAGCAGTAGGCTTATCCAAGGAGTAGTGTTAAGCATTTGTTGTACATACACATAGACAATAAATGAGGTACACACACTCAGAGACAAATCCAGCCAATAGGTTTTTGTATAGAAAAATATCTTTTCTTAGTTTATTTTAAGAACCACAGGTTCAAATTCTACATGTAATATCTCATTCGAAAGGTATTGCAGGTAAGTACTTTAGGAACTTCAAATCATAAAAATTGCATGTATACTTTACAAGTTATTGACAAATAGCTGTTTTAAAAGTGGACACTTAGTGCAATTTTCACAGTTCCTGGGGGAGGTAAGTTTTTGTTAGTTTTACCAGGTAAGTAAGACACTTACAGGGTTCAGTTCTTGGTCCAAGGTAGCCCACCGTTGGGGGTTCAGAGCAACCCCAAAGTCACCACACCAGCAGCTCAGGGCCGGTCAGGTGCAGAGTTCAAAGTGGTGCCCAAAACACATAGGCTAGAATGGAGAGAAGGGGGTGCCCCGGTTCCGGTCTGCTTGCAGGTAAGTACCCGCGTCTTCGGAGGGCAGACCAGGGGGGTTTTGTAGGGCACCGGGGGGGACACAAGCCCACACAGAAATTTCACCCTCAGCGGCGCGGGGGCGGCCGGGTGCAGTGTAGAAACAAGCGTCGGGTTCGCAATGTTAGTCTATGAGAGATCTCGGGATCTCTTCAGCGCTGCAGGCAGGCAAGGGGGGGATTCCTCGGGGAAACCTCCACTTGGGCAAGGGAGAGGGACTCCTGGGGGTCACTTCTCCAGTGAAAGTCCGGTCCTTCAGGTCCTGGGGGCTGCGGGTGCAGGGTCTCTCCCAGGCGTCGGGACTTTAGGTTCAAAGAGTCGCGGTCAGGGGAAGCCTCGGGATTCCCTCTGCAGGCGGCGCTGTGGGGGCTCAGGGGGGACAGGTTTTGGTACTCACAGTATCAGAGTAGTCCTGGGGTCCCTCCTGAGGTGTTGGATCGCCACCAGCCGAGTCGGGGTCGCCGGGTGCAGTGTTGCAAGTCTCACGCTTCTTGCGGGGAGCTTGCAGGGTTCTTTAAAGCTGCTGGAAACAAAGTTGCAGCTTTTCTTGGAGCAGGTCCGCTGTCCTCGGGAGTTTCTTGTCTTTTCGAAGTAGGGGCAGTCCTCAGAGGATGTCGAGGTCGCTGGTCCCTTTGGAAGGCGTCGCTGGAGCAGGATCTTTGGAAGGCAGGAGACAGGCCGGTGAGTTTCTGGAGCCAAGGCAGTTGTCGTCTTCTGGTCTTCCTCTGCAGGGGTTTTCAGCTAGGCAGTCCTTCTTCTTGTAGTTGCAGGAATCTAATTTTCTAGGGTTCAGGGCAGCCCTTAAATACTAAATTTAAGGGCGTGTTTAGGTCTGGGGGGTTAGTAGCCAATGGCTACTAGCCCTGAGGGTGGGTACACCCTCTTTGTGCCTCCTCCCAAGGGGAGGGGGTCACAATCCTAACCCTATTGGGGGAATCCTCCATCTGCAAGATGGAGGATTTCTAAAAGTTAGAGTCACTTCAGCTCAGGACACCTTAGGGGCTGTCCTGACTGGCCAGTGACTCCTCCTTGTTGCTTTCTTTGTTCCCTCCAGCCTTGCCGCCAAAAGTGGGGGCCGTGGCCGGAGGGGGCGGGCAACTCCACTAAGCTGGAGTGCCCTGCTGGGTTGTGACAAAGGGGGGAGCCTTTGAGGCTCACCGCCAGGTGTCACAGTTCCTGCCTGGGGGAGGTGTTAGCACCTCCACCCAGTGCAGGCTTTGTTACTGGCCTCAGAGTGACAAAGGCACTCTCCCCATGGGGCCAGCAACATGTCTCTAGTGTGGCAGGCTGCTGGAACCAGTCAGCCTACACAGATAGTTGGTTAAGTTTCAGGGGGCACCTCTAAGGTGCCCTCTGTGGTGTATTTTACAATAAAATGTACACTGGCATCAGTGTGCATTTATTGTGCTGAGAAGTTTGATACCAAACTTCCCAGTTTTCAGTGTAGCCATTATGGTGCTGTGGAGTTCGTGTTTGACAGACTCCCAGACCATATACTCTTATGGCTACGCCTGCACTTACAATGTCTAAGGTTTTGTTTAGACACTGTAGGGGTACCATGCTCATGCACTGGTACCCTCACCTATGGTATAGTGCACCCTGCCTTAGGGCTGTAAGGCCTGCTAGAGGGGTGTCTTACCTATACTGCATAGGCAGTGAGAGGCTGGCATGGCACCCTGAGGGGAGTGCCATGTCGACTTACTCGTTTTGTCCTCACTAGCACACACAAGCTGGCAAGCAGTGTGTCTGTGCTGAGTGAGAGGTCTCCAGGGTGGCATAAGACATGCTGCAGCCCTTAGAGATCTTCCTTGGCATCAGGGCCCTTGGTACTAGAAGTACCAGTTACAAGGGACTTATCTGAATGCCAGGGTGTGCCAATAGCGGATACAATGGTACATTTTAGGTGAAGGAACACTGGTGCTGGGGCCTGGTTAGCAGGGTCCCAGCACACTTCTCAGTCAAGTCAGCATCAGTATCAGGCAAAAAGTGGGGGGTAACTGCAACAGGGAGCCATTTCTTTACACAAGCCCCCCCCAGCCCACAGGCCAGGAGACTCAGCCCAAGCTGGGAGAGTCTTCCTAGTCTGTCAGGCGAGGAAGAGTAGGAGAAATAGGCTGGTTAGTTGCAGGGCCTACTCTGCCTTACATCCTTCTGTTCAGGTCATTCCCTTTGGGGAACTGACCTACTTCCACAGTGATAGGACCTAGTCTGAATTGCCTCTTGTCTGCCTCTTCAATGTCTCCACCCATTCTTTCTATTTTGGTCTTAGAGGTATCCACCTCTGCTAACCTTATCTTGGCCAGGGTTACCCCTAGCTTACCCAGAGAGGTTACCCAGAGCTGGAGTAACCCCACCATGACCAATAGGGTCAGGGGGCCTAACTTGCTATTTGGCATGGGGTCAGACCACCATGCTAAGGATAGTGCAGCCATAAAGGCTAACACCCAGCAGAGGCCACTGACAGCTGTCAGTGCCCAGAACCACACCTTTAGCTCTTCACCTAAAAGGGAAGGGGCTAAGTTACAGGCTTCTTTGGGTTCAGGTTGCCTGTCTGCTGTATTGGAGTGGGGGGTTACCACATCTTGTAGTAAACACCCTTCTTCCACTCTTTCTTCTGTTAGCTGAGGAGCCACCCACTCAGGTTTAACAGTTGCCTGACTAGCCAGGACTTCTTGTGGGTCAGGTTGGACTTTATCAGGGCCATTTTTGGAGTTCTCCCCTACTGGAGCAGAATCTCCTTGGCTTGCTGTAACCTTGGCTAAAGGTTGTCCACCCTTCCTACTCTGTTTTCTTTTCTTCTTCTTCTGGGGCCTGCTTGCATTTACTGCAGAGGCAGGACTTCCAGAATCCTTGGGAGAGGACTGGCACTGGACCAGTTCCTCTCTTGGGCTCTGACTAACCTCTGGGTAGTCATTTCCAAGGAGACAATCAAGGGGGAGGTCTGTACTGACTACTACCCTTCTCCAGCTAAGAGTGCCACCCACTTCTATGGGCACTAAAGCCACAGGCCTCTTAGTGACCCTGTCTAGGCTAACTCTTACCCTGGCAGTCTCACCTGGGATGTACTGGTTTGAGAGCACCAGCCTGTCATGCACAATAGTGTGACTGGCACAAGTGTCTCTCAGGGCAGTGGTTGGGATTCCATTCACCAGTAGGTGGTGGAAGTGTCTACTTCCCTCTGGAATCTCCAACTCACCTGTTGGGCCCTGTTTCCAGTTGAAGGCTAGGAAGACCTCCTCATCTGAGGAGTCATCTCCCATGGCTACACTGGTTACCCCAGGAATTTTGTTCTGGGGTTTGTTTTTGGGACAAGAAGTGTCCTTGGTGTGGTGCCCAGACTGTTTACAGTTGTGGCACCATGCCTTAGTGGCATCCCAGTTCTTACCCTGGTACCCACCTTTGTTTTGGGTTGTGTCTTGGGGCCCACCCACCTGTTCTGGTTTTTGGGGGCCTACAGAGGACTCTTTTTCTTTGTTTCTAGTGTTACCCACTTTCTCCTGGGGAGTTTTTGTAACCCCTTTCTTTTGGTCACCCCCAGTGGAAGTTTTGGTTACCCTAGTCTTGACCCAGTGGTCTGCCTTCTTTCCCAATTCTTGGGGAGAAATTGGACCTAGGTCTACCAGATACTGATGCAACTTTTCATTGAAGCAGTTACTTAAAATGTGTTCTTTCATAAACAAATTATAAAGCCCAACATAGTCACACACTTCATTTCCAGTTAACCAACCATCTAGTGTTTTTACTGAGTAGTCTACAAAATCAACCCAGGTCTGGCTCGAGGATTTTTGAGCCCCCCTGAATCTAATTCTATACTCCTCAGTGGAGAATCCAAAGCCCTCAATCAGGGTACCCTTCATGAGGTCATAAGATTCTGCATCTTTTCCAGAGAGTGTGAGGAGTCTATCCCTACACTTTCCAGTGAACATTTCCCAAAGGAGAGCACCCCAGTGAGATCTGTTCACTTTTCTGGTTACACAAGCCCTCTCAAAAGCTGTGAACCATTTGGTGATGTCATCACCATCTTCATATTTTGTTACAATCCCTTTGGGGATTTTTAGGATGTCAGGAGAATCTCTGACCCTATTTAAGTTGCTGCCACCATCGATGGGACTTAGGCCCATCTCTTTTCTTTCCCTTTCTATGGCTAGGAGCTGCTTTTCCAAAGCCAATCTTTTGACCATCCTGGCTAACAGGGGGTCATCTTCACTGGAGTTATCCTCAGTGATTTCAGAGGTGTTGGTCTCTCCTGTGAGGGAGCCAGCATCTCTGACTATTATTTTTGGAGTTAGGGTTTGAGGGACCCTGTTCTCCCTAGATAGGACTGGTAGGGGGGAATTTTCCTCCAAGTCACTATCCTCTTCCTCTGAGTTGTCACCCTCAGAGGGGTTGGCCTTTTCAAACTCTGCCAAAAGCTCCTGGAGCTGTATTTTGGTAGGTTTGGGGCCCATTGTTATTTTCTTTATTTTACAGAGTGACCTTAGCTCCCTCATCTTAAGATGGAGGTAAGGTGTGGTGTCGAGTTCCACCACAGTCACATCTGTGCTAGACATTTTGCTTCTAAAAGTTGGAATACTTTTTAAGAATCTACAACTGGTTCTAGAATCTAATTCAAACTTTTACAAACTTTTAAACTCTAAAAGAAATGCTAAACAGGATCTAACACAAGGCCCTAGCAGGTCTTTTAAGAATTTAGAAAACTTTTCAAATTGCAAAAATCAATTTCTAATGACAATTTTGGAATTTGTCGTGTGATCAGGTATTGGCTGAGTAGTCCAGCAAATGCAAAGTCTTGTACCCCACCGCTGATCCACCAATGTAGGAAGTTGGCTCTGTATGTGCTATTTCAAAGTAAGGAATAGCATGCACAGAGTCCAAGGGTTCCCCTTAGAGGTAAAATAGTGGTAAAAATAGATAATACTAATGCTCTATTTTGTGGTAGTGTGGTCGAGCAGTAGGCTTATCCAAGGAGTAGTGTTAAGCATTTGTTGTACATACACATAGACAATAAATGAGGTACACACACTCAGAGACAAATCCAGCCAATAGGTTTTTGTATAGAAAAATATCTTTTCTTAGTTTATTTTAAGAACCACAGGTTCAAATTCTACATGTAATATCTCATTCGAAAGGTATTGCAGGTAAGTACTTTAGGAACTTCAAATCATAAAAATTGCATGTATACTTTACAAGTTATTGACAAATAGCTGTTTTAAAAGTGGACACTTAGTGCAATTTTCACAGTTCCTGGGGGAGGTAAGTTTTTGTTAGTTTTACCAGGTAAGTAAGACACTTACAGGGTTCAGTTCTTGGTCCAAGGTAGCCCACCGTTGGGGGTTCAGAGCAACCCCAAAGTCACCACACCAGCAGCTCAGGGCCGGTCAGGTGCAGAGTTCAAAGTGGTGCCCAAAACACATAGGCTAGAATGGAGAGAAGGGGGTGCCCCGGTTCCGGTCTGCTTGCAGGTAAGTACCCGCGTCTTCGGAGGGCAGACCAGGGGGGTTTTGTAGGGCACCGGGGGGGACACAAGCCCACACAGAAATTTCACCCTCAGCGGCGCGGGGGCGGCCGGGTGCAGTGTAGAAACAAGCGTCGGGTTCGCAATGTTAGTCTATGAGAGATCTCGGGATCTCTTCAGCGCTGCAGGCAGGCAAGGGGGGGATTCCTCGGGGAAACCTCCACTTGGGCAAGGGAGAGGGACTCCTGGGGGTCACTTCTCCAGTGAAAGTCCGGTCCTTCAGGTCCTGGGGGCTGCGGGTGCAGGGTCTCTCCCAGGCGTCGGGACTTTAGGTTCAAAGAGTCGCGGTCAGGGGAAGCCTCGGGATTCCCTCTGCAGGCGGCGCTGTGGGGGCTCAGGGGGGACAGGTTTTGGTACTCACAGTATCAGAGTAGTCCTGGGGTCCCTCCTGAGGTGTTGGATCGCCACCAGCCGAGTCGGGGTCGCCGGGTGCAGTGTTGCAAGTCTCACGCTTCTTGCGGGGAGCTTGCAGGGTTCTTTAAAGCTGCTGGAAACAAAGTTGCAGCTTTTCTTGGAGCAGGTCCGCTGTCCTCGGGAGTTTCTTGTCTTTTCGAAGTAGGGGCAGTCCTCAGAGGATGTCGAGGTCGCTGGTCCCTTTGGAAGGCGTCGCTGGAGCAGGATCTTTGGAAGGCAGGAGACAGGCCGGTGAGTTTCTGGAGCCAAGGCAGTTGTCGTCTTCTGGTCTTCCTCTGCAGGGGTTTTCAGCTAGGCAGTCCTTCTTCTTGTAGTTGCAGGAATCTAATTTTCTAGGGTTCAGGGCAGCCCTTAAATACTAAATTTAAGGGCGTGTTTAGGTCTGGGGGGTTAGTAGCCAATGGCTACTAGCCCTGAGGGTGGGTACACCCTCTTTGTGCCTCCTCCCAAGGGGAGGGGGTCACAATCCTAACCCTATTGGGGGAATCCTCCATCTGCAAGATGGAGGATTTCTAAAAGTTAGAGTCACCTCAGCTCAGGACACCTTAGGGGCTGTCCTGACTGGCCAGTGACTCCTCCTTGTTGCTTTCTTTGTTCCCTCCAGCCTTGCCGCCAAAAGTGGGGGCCGTGGCCGGAGGGGGCGGGCAACTCCACTAAGCTGGAGTGCCCTGCTGGGTTGTGACAAAGGGGGGAGCCTTTGAGGCTCGCCGCCAGGTGTCACAGTTCCTGCCTGGGGGAGGTGTTAGCACCTCCACCCAGTGCAGGCTTTGTTACTGGCCTCAGAGTGACAAAGGCACTCTCCCCATGGGGCCAGCAACATGTCTCTAGTGTGGCAGGCTGCTGGAACCAGTCAGCCTACACAGATAGTTGGTTAAGTTTCAGGGGGCACCTCTAAGGTGCCCTCTGTGGTGTATTTTACAATAAAATGTACACTGGCATCAGTGTGCATTTATTGTGCTGAGAAGTTTGATACCAAACTTCCCAGTTTTCAGTGTAGCCATTATGGTGCTGTGGAGTTCGTGTTTGACAGACTCCCAGACCATATACTCTTATGGCTACCCTGCACTTACAATGTCTAAGGTTTTGTTTAGACACTGTAGGGGTACCATGCTCATGCACTGGTACCCTCACCTATGGTATAGTGCACCCTGCCTTAGGGCTGTAAAGCCTGCTAGAGGGGTGTCTTACCTATACTGCATAGGCAGTGAGAGGCTGGCATGGCACCCTGAGGGGAGTGCCATGTCGACTTACTCGTTTTGTCCTCACTAGCACACACAAGCTGGCAAGCAGTGTGTCTGTGCTGAGTGAGAGGTCTCCAGGGTGGCATAAGACATGCTGCAGCCCTTAGAGATCTTCCTTGGCATCAGGGCCCTTGGTACTAGAAGTACCAGTTACAAGGGACTTATCTGAATGCCAGGGTGTGCCAATAGCGGATACAATGGTACATTTTAGGTGAAGGAACACTGGTGCTGGGGCCTGGTTAGCAGGGTCCCAGCACACTTCTCAGTCAAGTCAGCATCAGTATCAGGCAAAAAGTGGGGGGTAACTGCAACAGGGAGCCATTTCTTTACACTGTGTTGATTGTCGCCCCTAAGTATTGCTGTGTTTGACATGGCAGAAGGTGTGACTTTGTGTAGTTGATTAAGAAACCTAGTTTGTGGAGGGTTTCTATGACATACTTTGTGTGTTGTGAACATTGTTCTAGCGTGTTGGTTTTGATTAACCAGTCGTCTAGGTATGGGAACACATGTATTTGCTGCCTTCTGATATGTGCAGCTACGACTACCAGGCACTTTGTAAAAACTCTTGGTGCAGTTGTTATTCCGAATGGCAACACCTTGAATTGGTAATGTATCCCTTGGAATACAAACCTTAAGTACTTTCTGTGTGAAGGATGTATCGGTATATGGAAATATGCATCCTTTAGGTCTAGTGTTGTCATGAAATCTTGTTGTTTGAGCAGTGGGATTACGTCCTGTAATGTCACCATGTGAAAGTGATCTGATTTGATGTAGGTATTTAATGTTCTGAGATCTAATATAGGTCTCAGACTCTTGTCTTTTTTGGGTATAAGAAAGTACAGAGAGTAAACTCCTGTTCCTTTCTGTTGGTTTGGTACTAATTCTATTGCTTCTTTTTGTAGCAATGCCTAAACTTCTAGTCCTAGAAGATCTATATGTTGTTTTGACATATTGTGTGTTTTCGGCGGGACGTTTGGAGGGAATTGCTGGATAATTGCCAGTACCCAAGTGTCTGTTGTTATCTCCTCCCAATGTTTGTAAAATTTGCTTAGTCTCCCCCCCACAGGTGTTATGTGTTGGGGATGTGTGACTTGGAAGTCACTGCTTGTTTTGAGGAGTTTTGGGGCTCTGGAACTTCCCTCTATTCTTTTGGAATTGTCCCCCTCTATACTGCCCCCGAAAACTTCCCCGCTGATATTGGCTTTGATAAGTGGGCTTTGCTTGTGAGGTTGTGGCCTCTGTAGGTTGACCTCGAAACCCTCCCCTAAACTGTGTTTTGCGAAAGGTGCCTCTGCTCTGTGGGGAGTATAGTGCGCCCATGGCTTTTGCCGTATCAGTATCTTTTTTAAGTTTCTCAATAGCAGTGTCGACCTCTGGCCCAAACAACTGCTGTTCATTAAAGGGCATATTCAGCACGGCTTGTTGTATTTCCGGCTTGAATCCCGACGTACGCAACCACGCGTGTCTCCTTATTGTTATTGCAGTATTTACTGTCCTTGCAGCCGTATCTGCTGCATCCATTGCTGACCGTATCTGATTATTGGAGAAACTTTGCCCTTCCTCCACCACTTGTTGTGCCCTTTTCTGGAACTCTTTGGGTAAGTGTTCTATGAAATGTTGCATTTCGTCCCAATGAGCTCTATCGTATCTTGCCAAAAGTGCTTGTGAGTTGGCAATGCGCCATTGGTTTGCTGCTTGTGCTGCAACCCTTTTACCCGCAGCATCGAATTTGCGACTCTTTGTCTGGAGGTGGTGCGTCTCCCGAGGTATGAGAGTTTGCTCTCTTGCGAGCTGCCCCGACAACCACAGAGTCTGGTGTTAATTGCTGGGTAATATAAACAGGGTCTGTTGGCGGTGGCTTATATTTCTTCTCCACCCTTGGAGTTATGGCTCTGCCTTTTACAGGATCCTGAAATATTTGTTTGGAATGTTTTAGCATTCCCGGCAGCATAGGTAAGCTTTGGTATTGGCTATGAGTGGAGGATAGTGTATTAAACAAAAAGTCATCCTCAATTGGTTCTGCATGCAAGGTGACGTTATGAAAAGCTGCTGCCCTTGAGACCACCTGCGTGTAGGATGTACTGTCTTCAGGTGGAGACGGCCTCGCAGGGTAACAGTCTGGGCTGTTATCTGATACAGGAGCATCATAAAGGTCCCATGCGTCGGGATCATCTTGACTCATTGCAGTATGAGTCGGGGATTGCATCAGTGGTGGAGTGGCTACCGGTGATGTGTGTATTGATGGTGGTGGAGATGGTGGTGGAGTTGTTTGTCTTGCCACCTTTGCCTGTGGCTGCTTGTCCTTTTCTTGAAAGGCAAGTCTTCTTTTCATTTTAATTGGGGGAAGAGTGCTTATCTTCCCTGTGTCTTTTTGAATGTGGAGCCTTCTTTGAGTGTAGTCTGGCTCTACTGACTGAAGTTCCTCTCCGAACTTATGTCCTTGCACCTGGGAGGACAATTCTTGTTCCTTTGTGTAGGAACCTGTTTTCGGTTCCGAGGCTGGATGTTTCGGCATCGAAACCTTTTCGGTCGCCTTTTTGGGCTCCGAGGAAACCTTTTTTATTTTAGGCGTCGTGGTGTCTCGGTGCCGACCCATTTCAGTGCCACTGTCTCGGTGCCGAATCTGCTCGGAGCCTCTGTCTCGGGCCCGAGATTGCTGTGTGGCTGTATCTCGACCGGAGTCGGATGACTTCGCCACAAGCGTGGCCTTTTTCGGTGCCGATGATCGGTCACCTATTTTTCGGGTTAAGCCATGGCCTGTTAGCGGTGGCGTCCCCTGGGCTTTCGTTGTTTTCTCGTGAGTTTTATGTTTCGACGTCTTACTCACGGTTTTCGGCGTTTCTTCAGGATCGAGCTCGTCCGATTCAGACTCCTGGATGGAGAAGGTTTCTTCTTCCTCCTCGAAACGCCCTTGTCCTGTCGGCCCCCGACGCCATTTGCAGTCTTCTCGCTCTTCGGTCTCTTAGTGTCTTCCTCGACCGAAACGCTCGACAGGCTTCACAGGTATCTTCCTTGTGCTCTGGAGACAGACACAAGTTACAGACCAGATGCTGATCTGTATACAGATACTTGTTATGGCATTTTGGGCAGAAGCGGAATGGGGTCCGTTCCATCAGCCTTGAAGAGACACGTGGCCGGGCCGACCAGGCCCCGACGGGGGATCGAAAAAAAACCAAAGGGCCACCGGAGCTCTTCAAAAGTCGGTGTCTATCTGTTGCAACTAACCCGATACCGAACGGAAACAATACCGATGATTTTTCCGAGATTCTAACTAACTTTCCGACCCGAAACACGGAGCGAAAAGGAACACGTCCGAACCCGATGGCGGAAAAAAAAACAATCTAAGATGGAGTCGACGCCCATGCGCAATGGAGCCTAAATGGGAGGAGTCCCTCGATCTCGTGACTCGAAAAGACTTCTTCGAAGAAAAACAACTTGTAACACTCCGAGCCCAACACCAGATGTGCACAGCATGTGTATCTGCAGCTACACATGCCATCGAACATTTTGATATTCTAAGAAGATTGATTTAGATTAGGAAGATGATTGCTGTTACATCTTGCATCAGCTAGACATTGAAAAAGCCTTTGACACCCTGTCTTGGCCCTACCTGTGACAGGTTCTCTGTCGTATGTGCATAGGTGAGGGTTTTCTGGCATGGGTGTGGCTGCTATACTCTGAGGCGACAGCCAGAGTATGTACTGGAAAGGAAGTCTCTGAGGCATTCCGTATCTGGATCAGTGAGGTCCCGGTCTGGCTTGGGAAGCATTATCATGAGGGCCTCTTGCATATGAGTCAGCAAAATGCCAACCTCCTGTGCCTCAAAGTGTTGAGGAGAGTAGGAAGCAAGGAGACTGAGTAGCTTTGAAAATATTCAACCATGAGACCATCAGGGCCGAGACATTTCCTTCTGGCCATACCCCTGAGGGCCTCTTGCCACTCCTCCAATGTAATACAGTCCCTGAGCCCATCCATCTGTGTCACCGTAAGGTGTGGTAGGGTGATGCTGTGTAAAAAAAAAATCTGCCTCTGGGCTGGAGAGCAGGGGGGTGGTGTATGCAATTACTGGAGCAGTATACACTGATTTTAAATGGTGTTTTAGATTAAGTGCTGCTTGGCCAACAGCCAGGGTACCATCTGGTTTACGGAGGCCAAGAATGATCGTAGGGGCCGTTCTCTTTTTAGTAGCCATGCTAACATGTGGCTCTCCCCATATGTCTAGGATTGTAGTCTAGCCATAGTTTCCTGCAGACTGGCGACCATACAGTACTTCATACCCATCTGAGGTGGGTGCTGGTCCAGTTGGCCAATCAGTACGCAATTAAAATCTCCTGCCCAGATTATAGGAGTCCCAAGATAGGGTAATAGTTTGGACTCCAAGGCCCCGTAGAAGTTGCCATCATCCGTCTTGGGCGTGTATACAATTAAATTTCAGAGTTCACGACCATGGAGCTAGCCATGAATAAGTACATAACGGCCTACCACATTTGCAATTTGGCCCTGCAACAGGACTCCCGAGGCCACCCATATGGATACTCCTCTGGTGTAGGAGGAGTAAGTGGCGAAAAAAGCTGTCCCCTCCATTTTTTACAAAGTTTTTGGGCCTCTGCCTCCAGTAAATGCATCTCCTGCAGGAGAGCAATATGTACCCCATACCTTCCATATGTGTGGGTTCAATATCGCTTCACAAAGGAGTTCAACTCTCGCACATTCTACATGAGTAGTCTCACACAGTCATCCATCCCACAACTTCCTGCTACTCCCCACAAGCACCCCAGCCCATCTAACCCCCATCTCCCGCGCTACCAGGAACCCCTGTGTCAATCTGTCTCACAATGGAGGCTGTGTGAATATTAACTTGAAACCAAAAACAACTTTCCATATTCCACCTCTTGCATTACCTCTGGTGGAGTCACTAAGTATTTACAACTGCTAAGTCCCAGCGGAATCACCACTCAATTGTCAAAGTTCACTCCCCTGATCCAGGTTCATTGCAGAGGGGATCACCGAAGTGACAGCCTCAACCATGGCTCTAGCTGCTTCTTGTTTCCGACAGTGTGTCTCCAGGTCCAGAGTGCCATCAGATTGCACCACCACTCTTGCACTGGA
Source organism: Pleurodeles waltl (assembly GCF_031143425.1). NCBI lineage: Eukaryota > Metazoa > Chordata > Amphibia > Caudata > Salamandridae > Pleurodeles > Pleurodeles waltl. The sequence goes on from NC_090437.1 coordinate 1,195,422,140, forward strand.
TCTTGAACGACTCCTGGAAGTGGACGGGGTGGCCATCTCCCCCTTCCCCCCGCCCCCCCCACGCCTGGCCCCACCTTGAGCACGTTCCAAGGATGGCGTTTGGTGCCAGTCCTCACCCCGAACCTCCAGCCAGTCCCAGGTCTCTTCAGGTGACATGAAAAAGTGAGATCACCCATCACTTATTACCTTCAGTTTGGTAGGGTAGTACAACATATACTTCAGACCCATCATTCTTAGTTTCTGTTTCACGCCACTGAAGGACTGTCTTTGTAGTTGGATGTGAAGTCAGGCAGATGCGTATGCACTGATTATCAAAAGCTGGGTCTACGTTTCTGCGCACTTCCTGCAGGATTTCACCTCGGTCCCTATAATTAAAAAACCTTGGAATAACTGTCCTGTGTGGGGTTTCCGGTTTGGGTGTCAGGCCATCGACCTGTGATACAGCCCACCTGAAATCAGTTCAGATAAATACTTCCTACTAGTGGCTTGTCAGGAAAAAGGGCATTGTATCCCAGAGTCATTCTCGTTCAGCAGTGATTGACACTCCTCAGGAGGCAGGAAAAGATGCCCATGTTCCTTGAGCCCATGTACAATATCATCCTTAATAGAATCAAAGTACCATGATCATGCTGGATTACCAAGCTAAAGTGTTAATCGCGGCCTGAATGACTGCCACAACTTGACGCATTCCACAATAGCACTACTGAGATCATTTCCAAATCTCTTGCGCCATCACCTCCTAATGATAACAACAGACCCTCACACACATTACATGTGCTATCATGACATGATAGGTGCAGTAAGCTGAACTAAGTGCCAGATTACACCAACTACCTTGCTAGTTGGGACAAAGACTGATACTGAAACCTTAGCTCAGCAATCTAAACACTGACACTGCCATAGTCTAGAATGATAGTCTTGGTCCATTCACTTATAGTACACACCAGTGTAAGTACTGAAATCCCATCTACTACCTTGAGCTACTGCTGACCAGGCCCCACAATAAAAATGAATATTGCCATGTTTTATCAGCTCCTTGATTCTTCAAAAAATGTAAATGGATGACCTGGAAGACCGTATAAACAAACATGATGACTGGGGACAGATCTGTCACTCACCTGGTAGATAGTTTCTGGTGGAACAACATTCAATTCTATGGGATTGCAGGGAAATTGGAACGGAAAGATGTCAGAAACTTCCTCACTATTCAAACCACTGGTCAAAGCAGATGGCCAATAAATTTAAACAACCATACATTTCAGAGGGCACACAGAGAATGGCCTGTAACACTTCTAAACCATCCTCACTGTGACACAAGCTGCCTTTTCCCTATAAAGTGTAACTGGCACGTTTTCTGGCAGACTCCTCCCTGGAATCAAACCAAAATCAGAAAGGCATCTTGGGCACTTTGCCCTTGCCTGAAGAATTGAGATATCCAATACATCTTCCATTAACCTGCCAACCATGCAGGTGGTGATGGGCAACAATCGTTAGGAGTTTATGGCACACTAGGTTCTTGAACGCTTTCTGTACAGCCTGGTATCCAATTACATAGAATTTTCCACTTTCATTCACAATGGACAACAGAAAGTGACCTGGTGAACCAGAACAGAACACTCAGGATCTCAGGGCATACTGATGGTGTTCAGTCTAGGAAGGCTGAATCAAGTGGTGATGGCCCTTGTGAGAGACTGGGATAAAGCGCCTTCATAACAGGCCAATCTGTCTTTATCCAAACTCAATTATTTTGCCATCCTCTGCCTGGCTCCAGTGGTTTTCTGTCCCTCCTTTACTATCCGCTATATGTGACCTAACCTATATAACCTACATTTGGAAACTGTTGCAGGACCTCCTCCCAGTCACCTTATCAACTGGACCTGGCATGATCCACTGCCTAATTACCCTGGAGACTGCTCACCCCATTGCACCATCACTGAGAATCGGTGAGCCCTTAATGTATTTCCATATGTAATTTACATTACAGTGCCTATTGCACCTTTTGCTGGCCCTGTGGGTCTACTGTACAGCTTACAACCTTAATTAATTTTTCACAGGTCCGACCCACACACTCCTCTGGGAGATGCTAGATACCTCTTACAAGAGTATCACTCTTACAATAGTAACATATAACAAAATCCCTGCAAAGCTCTCACCTGCTTTTCCACAACCCCTCCATGCCTCTCTTTCTGGCCTTCTGTCATCTCCCATTTTACCTTTCCCTAAACATCAATAGGTGCCTGCCGCATCTGGCACTTCAGTGAAATGCACTGTTCTGACACTAATAACCTAAAGCTCGTTTGACTCTCTAAGAGAATAAAAGGCAACTACCCCCTCCTCTGCCCTTTCCCAATGGCGCACATGCTTGGACATCCTGTACTCATGAAAATGATTTTCTTGAATGTCAATGGTATGTCTTCCTTGAATAGGAAGAAAACCCCACCCTATTTTTCTCCAAGTCTGATGGCACTGCTCTACTTTAAGCAAACACATCTGACATTGTCAGAAAAGGACAAGCTGCAAAGGGACTGGGAAGTTTACAGCAGCTATAAAGCAACATTTTAATCTTCTACTGCCTTAACGAACACTTCCAAAAAAAAAAAAAAATGGAGTCGCCATCTTTAACTGGCATTCAAAATATCAAAACCATGGAATGACTTTAAAAGAAGGCATGTCTTTGTCAACGTAACCACCCTGGATTAGTGCCTCATCATAGATCTAACTACACACTGAATCTTTCAAAAACACTTTTTTTCTCTTCTCTGGATGTACTCTGGTAATTCAGATGAAATCGGGTATTGACTGGAGGCAACCAGAACCTGGACACTGACCTGATCCAATTAAAGACTAGACCATGAAATCCTCTGTTAAATCAAGTTTGGGCCGTAAACATGAAAAATATGCACTAAATACACATTTTTAACCTTTAAGGATGAATATGCACTTTCTGAATTAAAATGATGGGATTATGGGCAAGGCCATCAGCTGCTCGTGCTGTGACTTGGGTACTATTTAAAAAAAATACAAAAAATAATAATAATAATAATAATATGCTATGACATCGTCAATACTAGCAGCTTCACAACGTTTTTTTCTTTACCTTCTTCCCACCCAGTCTCTTTCTTTTTACCGAGTTCCCGTTTCTTCTACAGCCACCATATCGAAGGTGTACCAAGAAGCCTTGCATTGCTGGTGGATTCATCAGGATTGAAAACAACATTTATGGAGTGTGGTAAGGAAAGGAAGTTCTGATTTCGGTACCATCTCCTTGAAGGGACAGCACTTCCGTAAATCAAGCCAAGACACATTTTTTGGCTCTACAGAAGGCCACAGACTGGCTTTTAAATTGAAAAGTTGCCTCCAAATATTAAAATGACAGAAGGAGTACTTGATATTGTAATTTTCCTATGATGCAATCCCAAACTACTGCAAGAGATGTGGTGTAACATCACATGAGGTTTGCTTCCGATGTAGTTTCCTACTCATTTGAAGTTAGGAAGTGCTGTCGTCCTACAGGCCACAATAAGCACTGCATTTCTTAATATTTGTCCAAAACACCAATATTCAATGTGTGATACTCATTGCAGTATGTGGGAGCCGGATTAGCAGCAACCTAAATTGTATTTGCCATGCATCACGAGGCCATTACCAACTGCACTTTACCGTTTTAATCGCACACAATAACCATTGTTGGTGCGTAACAGCCTCAGTTTATTCACATATTAACTATTATAAACAACAAATGAACAAATTCCAGGCTCATCCCAAACTTCATGAACAGCTCATATTTATCCGATATTGTTCACACTAGGGTTTGATTTAGACTTTGCCATAACAGAACCCTTTGCAAATACTCCTTGAGCGATAGCCTCCCTTCTTGTAGGTATCTAGCACCTATGCGGTGCCTAGGCTTCACCTTGCTGCAGAGATTTTGTGTGGGCAGCCTTGTGCCTGGCCCGGGCTGCAAGTGCTGTGTCCACCATGTACTGACTCCTTCTACTGACCATTCACGTGCTCCCCAGTCCCCATGCCTGATGGCAAAACGCTGTGCTCCTCTTCCAGGGGTCAGGAGCACTGCCTCCTCACAGTGCCTGCGGGTTTCTCCTCCCCAATCCTCCGGCAGACGAAACGTCGCCTAAGGCCACGGTTACCTGAGCTCCAAGCTGAACTCCAGCGGTGTCCTCACAGCATCCTCGCAGTCAGAGCTTCTTCAGTGTGGCGACAATCTTCAATTTTCTGGGGTACATGGCACATTGTGAACTGTGCCGCTAGTCACCTCTTTAATTGGGCTGGCTCCAAAAGGCCCTCCTCCTGATTGAGCCATTTAAATGTTGATGCTAACTGCAACGTCCGCATTTTGTGGGCTTGACAGAGGCTCTGAATGTTCAGAATACGTCTTCAGATAGAGGTCATAAATTATGGAACAGAATTTAAATGCACAGAAAGACCCTTACAGCACAGAACATGAAGGTAAAACTGCAGTCTGTAAGGCCTACATTGAACACAAAGGAAACAAGGAGCCTGCCCCTTTAAGGACCTGGGAGGCACCCCTTTCCAGAATGCATTGCACTGACAGCTGGCTCATTTCCAGTTCTTATTAACAGAATATAATTATATACACACTAACTAAACCACTCTGTATTAAAGCAACTGGGGAGGGGTTATTTAAAACTTCTATAAATATTGTTATGATGCAGGAAGCAGTACTACAGGTCGGTAGCCTTTACGTTTGCATCATAGGATCTTCAGGTGGTGGTGGTGGCGGTGGGTAGTGCCATTAAAGAAGATTCACTGCAATAATTGACCTTGTAAATGTCACTTACCCAGTGTACATCTGTTCGTGGCATGTTCCGCTGCAGATTCACATGCTATGCATAGGTCCTACCATCTAGTGTTGGGCTTGGAGTGTTACAAGTTTTTCTTCAAAGAAGTGTTTTCGAGTCACGGGATCGAGTGAAGACTCCTCTTCGGCTCCATTGCGCATGGGCATCGACTCCATCTTAGATTGTTTTCCCACAGAGGGTAAGGTAGAAGTGATAGAGTGTAAAGAAAAGAGATGTCCATGCTAATAGAATAGAAATAGATATGTACAAATGTTTTTTTTTTTTTTTTTTTAACTTAAACGGCTACAGGCTCCTGGGAGGCGGGTGGGAGCATGTGAATCTGCAGCGGAGCATGCCACGAACAGATGTACACTGGGTAAGTGATATTTTCCGTTCAATGGCATGTGTAGCTGCAGATACAGATGCTATGCACAGACTACAAAGCAGTTTTCCTCCCATAAGCGGTGGTCAGCCTGTAGGAGTTGAAGTTGTTTGAAATAGTGTTCTTAGTACAGCCTGTCCTACTGTTGCTTGTTGTGCTGCTAACACATCTACACAGTAATGCTTGGTAAATGTATGGGGTGTTGACCAAGTGGCTGCTTTACAAATTTCTGTCATTGGTATATTTCCTAAAAAGGCCATTGTTGCTCCTTTTTTCCTGGTGGAATGTGCTTTTGGTGTTACTATTAGCTGCCTTTTGGCTTTTAGGTAACATGTTTGGATGCATTTTACTATCCATCTAGCTAGTCCTTGTTTTGAGATTGGATTTCCAGTATGTTGTTTTTGGAATGCCACAAATAACTGTTTAGTTTTCCTAAATGATTTTGTTCTGTCAATGTAATACTTTAAAACTCTTTTAATGTCCAATGTATGCAGCGCTCTTTCTGCTACTGAGTCTGGCTGTGGGAAGAAGACTGGAAGTTCCACTGTTTGATATGAAACGGTGAGATCACTTTAGGTAGGAATTTTGGGTTTGTGCGAAGTACTACTTTATGTTTGTGTACTTGTATGGAGGGTTGTTCAATAGTGAATGCTTGTATTTCACGAACTCTTCGTAATGAAGTGATTGCAACGAGGAATTCTACTTTCCACGTTAGTTATTGACTCTGACACAAATGCATGGGTTCAAATGGTGGACCCATGAGTCGTGTGAGTACAATATTGAGATTCCATGAAGGCACTGGAGGTGTTCTTGGTGGTATGATACGTTTTAGCCCTTCCATGAAGGCTTTGATACCAGGGACTCTAAATAGAGACGCGTGTTGTATATTTTGTAAATACGCTGAAATAGCGGTGAGATGTATTTTGATGGATGAAAAAGCCAAATTTGCTTTTTGTAGATGAAGTAAATAAGCTACAATGTCTTGTATTGATGCGGAAAGAGGCGTAATTTGTTTTGATTGACAGTAAAATACAAACCTTTTCCATTTGTTTGTATAGCACTGCCTGGTAGTGGGTTTTCTGGTTTGTTTAATTACTTCCATACATTCTGGTGGAAGATGTAGATATCCAAACTCTAAGACTTCAGGAGCCAAATCGCTAGATTGAGTATTGATGGATTTGGATGCCTGATTAGTTGTTTGTTTTGTGTTAACAGATCCGGTCTGTTTGGCAGTTTGATGTGTGGTACTGGTGACAGGTCTAACAATGTTGTGTAACATGGATGACGTGCCCACGTTGGAGCTATAAGTATGAGTTTGAGTTTGTTTTGACACAGTTTGTTGACCAGAAATGGAATGAGCGGGAGAGGGGGAAAGCGTAAGCAAATATCCCTGACCAGTTGAGCCATAGAGCATTGCCCTTGGATACAGGGTGTTGGAACCTGGATGCAAAGTTTTGGCATTTTGGGTTTTCACTGGTGGCAAATAGATCTATGTCTGGTGTTCCCCAGTGGTGAAAGTATTTTTCTAAGTACTTGGGGGTGAATTTCCCACTCGTGTGTATGTTGATGATCTCGGATGAGAACATCTGCTAATTGATTGTGCACCCCTGGAATGTATTGTGCTACAGGGTGAATGTGTATTGCCCAATGCCAAATCTTTTGTGCTAGAAGGCACAATTATGATGAGTGGGTCCCTCCTTGTTTAAGTAGTACATTGTTGTTATGTTGTCTGTTTTTAAGAGAATGTGTTTGTGAACGAGAAGAGGTTGGAAGGCTTTGAGGGCTAGAAATACGGCTAGCAATTCTAAGTGATTTATGTGAAGTTGATTGTGTTTGTTGTCCCATTGTCCCTGAATGTTGTGATTGTTGAGGTATGCTCCCCTTCCAATCATCGATGCATCTGTTGTAAGTGTGGCTTGAGGCACAGCGTCTTTAAATGGCCGCCCTTTGTTTACATTTGTGGAGTTTCACCACTGAAGCGAGATGTGTGTTTGGCAGTCTATCAACACTAGATCTTGAAGTTGACCATGTGCTTGTGACCATCGTTTTGCAAGGCACTGTTGCAAGGGCCGCATGTTTAGTCTTGCATTTGGGACAATGGCGATGCATGATGCCATCATGCCCAACAGTTTCATGACAAACTTGACTGTGTACTTTTGGTTTGACTGAATTTGTGGTAATATATTGTGGAATGATTGTATCCTTTGTGGACTTGGGCTTGCAAGTGCTGTTTGGGTATTTAATGTGGCTCCTAAATACCGTTGAACTTGCGCTGGTTGTAAGTGAGATTTTTGGTAGTTTATTGAGAACAATAGTGTGTTTAGGGTTTGTATTACATAATGTGTATGGTGTTGACACTGTGTCTGGCTATTGGATTTTATTAGCCAGTCGTTGAGATATGAGAAGACATGGATGTGTTGCCTTCTTATGTAGGCTGCGACTACGGCAAGGCATTTTGTAAATACTCTGGGAGCTGTTGTTTTCCCAAAAGGTAAGACTTTGAACTGGTAATGTTTTCCTTGTATTACAAACCTGAGATATTTCCTGTGCGCTGGATGGATGGGTATGTGAAAATACGCATCTTTGAGGTCTAATGTTGTCATAAAATCTTGTTGTTGTAACAGTGGGACTACATCCTGTAGTGTTACCATGTGAAAGTGTTCTGATAGGATGTAAAGATTGAGGGTTCTGAGATCTAGTGTTGGTCTCAATGTTCTGTCTTTTTTGGGAATAAGGAAATACAGGGAGTAAATCCCTGTTCCTATTTGATTTTTTTTTAAACCATTATTTATTGTGATTTTAAATTTTCATATGCATACAGACAATAGAAAATTGTTCAATACCTCTCACAAAATTACAAATAGCAGATAAGTTGTGTTGCATCTGTAGATATCAGTTCTAAATGGCCATACACAATACATTTCTAAATTAGTACTAAACATTAACTTCACCCCCATGTCCCAACCTTGATCCCCTCCCTTAGTGAGCTCTGTGGCTTGCTATAAATCTTTTTGCGGAGCTGCACGTATCATGGCAGTCTAAGGACAGGTATCTGAGGCTAAGGATAGTGCGCTAGTGCTTATTTTACACTATCGATCCCATATATAAAGTCCTAGGTAGAAACATTCACAGCTATAAGTTCCTGTTTCGTATAGGCCTCTTGGCCCGTGAGACCATTAGGGGGGTGATTAAGTCTGGGTTTCGGCTTTAAGGGTTTCAAGTAGCATCTCCCAGCCCTCTGCAACTTCTGGGGATCTGATTCCTCTCTTTGCTTCTCTATGGAGAACAGTTCCCTCGCTACCTGCCCACTTGGACAACTCACTCTCATTGGGACGTTCTAGGTCTCTCGCCTAGCTAAGGAAAGGGCCAAGTCTTGAAATCTGTCGGAGACCCTATTTTTAGCAGAATGCGGAAACCAGTTCAAAAGGCTGTGACCCATAGTACGGGGGATTTCTCTTTCCGTGAGCCGTGTCAGGGTTTGGTGCACCTCTGTCCAGAAGAGTTCTGGCCGGGGACAGTCCCAGAACATGTGTTTTAATTCAGCCCCCACCAAGCCACATCGCGGGCAACACTCGGAACCTTCCCGAAGTATTTGTTGATGCATGCGGGTGTCAGGTATGCTTGGTGGAGCACATAAAAATTTATGAGCTTGAATCTGGCATTTTGTGTCGCTTTAGGAAGACCCTTCAGGATACGCCCCCATTCCTCTTCGGAGATATCTTTCTCCCAAGTTTGTTTAAGGAGGGTCAGGGGGATCGTTCTGTCTGCCCGCATCAGGCCGTAAAGGGTTGAAACTGCTTTATGTTTGCCAGTTGCGGAAGCCAGATAAGAGCATGCAGCCTGTGTTGGAGGTCCCCCCACCCCTCTCCACCGCCAATGCCTACGAAGACTGCCCACTAGTGCCCCATGCACTAAAAAGTGCCCCCCCTGGCAGTCCAAATTCCGTTCTGAAGGCCTCAAAGGACATCAATGTGCCGTCCTTGAATAGTGCACCCACCGTAATGATCCCAGCCTCCACCCAGGTCTTAAGTGCATTCCAAGTACCCCGGTGCGGTAGGGCCCATAGAGACAAAAGGGGTAGTTCTGGAGAGTAGGAGGTCCCCACTTTGATTTTACGCAGGAAAGTCTTCCAGCACGGAGTCAGGATTTTTAATTCAGGAGGGTCTTGTTTCCCATCCCCGGAGGTTCTTAATAAGACCTCAAACAGTTCGGGCCCCGGCGGTGTGAATGCCTTCACACTCGATCCCGATGCCACTCTGCTCAACATCCATTGCGCTAACCATTGGAGTGGAGCCGCCAAGTAGTAGGTTTCGAAATCTGGGACCGCCAGACCACCGTCTGTGGATTGTCTTTGAAGTTTAATTAGGCCTACTCTCCTCCGCCCCATATAAATGATACTACCATTGTTTCTAAATCTTTAAAAGTGGCTCTAGGAATCCAAATTGGTAACATCGTGAAGTGGTATAGTAGTCATGGGAGCACGATCATTTTGAGGACTGCTATTCTCCCAGCCACTGATGATGGTAAGGTCTGCCAAAAGGACATACATGACTGTATAGAATGTATGGAGCCACTAATATTGCCCTCTAGGATGTCTTGTGAATCATGGTAAATTTTTACTCCCAGATAAGGGAGCCCATTCGGGATCCATCTGACCAGGTCCAGGTTTGGCGGGGGTGCCCGGGCCCCCCCCCCCCCCCCCAGCGGGAACAATCCAGTTTTGTCCCAGTTTACCTTCAGACCCGAGCATCCCTCAAACCGAGATAACATTTGTTGCGCCCGGGGCAGATCTCTGGACATCTTCCAGAAATATTAAAAGGTCGTCAGCGTAAAGGGCTATTCGATGTCTCTCGCCTCCTGCTAGTATTCCCGGACCCCCCCTCTCCCGCTCTAGCCGCAGCTGCTAACGGTTCCAATGCCAAGGCAAATAAAAGCGGAGACAAAGGGCAGCCCTGCCTGGTACCCCGCTCAACCATGTAGCTTCTGGATATTGTCTGTCCTGTGCGTACTCTGGCAGTGGGCTTGGTATATAAGAGTTTCACCCAGGAGATATATTCGGGTCCTAGTTTAAGTTGGGCCATTACAGTATAGAGGAACTCCCAGTCCAAGCTGTCAAAAGCTTTCTCTATATCTACCGCCAGGACTCCAGTAGGAGAGGCCTTGGACGACTGATCTCTCATGATGGCTAGCAGTCTGCGGATGTTGCCTGATCTGGGTGTATCAGTGTGGTCATAAGTGGGAGTAGCCTGGTTGCTAAAATCTTACTGAGGATTTTGTAATCAAGGTTTAACATGGACAATGGTCTATAGGCCCCCTCCTCTATAGGGTTTTTACCGGGTTTGAGGAGAGGGATTATGACCGCTTCCCGGGCTGTTGCCAGTAATTCGCCCCGTTCTTTGGCAGTTTTGTATAGGCTTTCTAATCACGGCGAGAGTAAGTCTACGTAAGTAGCGTAAAATTCAATAGGGAGTCCGTCTTTCCCCGGGGTTTTCCCTCTAGCCAGGCTTTTTATAGCCTCCCTGATTTCTGTCTGTGTGATGGGCCCTCCAGTTGCTCAGGGACCCCAGGTAAAAGTGAACCTAATTGCAGCCCGGTTAGGTAACCCTTGGCAACCTCCCTGACGTGATCAATTCTACTCTTATATAGGCGTTCGTAAAAGGTTGTGAAATGTGAGTTGATTTGTTCTTGCCCGTATATGTGAACCCCCTGTTCAGTGGTTAAGTCCATTATGACTGGGGACCTGAGGGATTGTGATACGACATATGCAAGTAGCCGGCCCGCCTTGTCTCTCTCTCCATGTACACGAGTGAGGTAGTTTCTATAATCGAAGCACCAGAGGCGTTCTGTACAATCTGCCACTTCCGCTCTAAGTTCCAATATAGAGTTCTGTAGATGTGGGTTCCCGGGTCTGTTTCTCTCGGCCACCCGCAGCTTGTCCTCAGCCCGTTCTGTGTCCCCCAGGAGAGCCCTATGCACCCCCACCACCCCCTCTATACACCTCCTCCTTATTACCGCCTTAAAGGCATCCCATTCATTCAAGGGGTTAACAGGGGATGCATCGTTATCTTAAAAAAATGGAGTGATATGTTGCCGCAACTCTTCACGGAAGAGCGAGTCTTCTAGAATTTCGGGTTTGAGCCTCCAAGTAGGGATGCTGGGGACAGGGGACCCCACCTCGATGACAATAAAAGGGGGTTGTGGTCAGAAAGTGCACGGGTCAGATATTCCGCATTGTGTACCTGGGGGTATACATCTGGGGTGCAGAGGAATGCATCTAATCTAACATGCAACTCGTGTAAATGAGAAAAGAAAGAGTAGTCTCTTTCGTCTGGATGTAATCTGTGCCAGTCATCAATCAGCCCCCAGTTCTTTTGCCAGGTCGAGAATTGCAGAGCCACTCTCACTAGGGGAGAATCATGCAATGGCAGGTGCGACCTGTCCATTACAGGGTCTCCCACACAGTTGAAGTCACCTCCCAGCACCACTGAGGTTTGCAAATATGGGGCCAATAAACCAGACATGTGTGTAAAGAACTCTCCTTGATCCGAGTTGGGCGCATACACATTAATCAACGCCAGGTCTCTGCCCTCCAACCTGCCCCGAACCGCCACAAATCGGCCCTCTGGGTCTATGAGGCTATCCAACATCTGGAAGGGGACCCCGGCCCGGATCCAAATTAGAGTACCCCTCGTGAAAGCGGAATAAGAGGTGTGGTATGCCTGGCCTTTCCATCGCTTTTGAAGTGCTTTTCCCTCTGCCTGGGTCAAGTGGGTTTCTTGGAGCATTGCTATCTGAATTCCCCTTCACTGTAAATACAAAAAAATCTTGTATCTTTTGGCCATCATATGAATGCCCCTTATATTCCATATGAGGTACTTATAAGAGTTTAGCATTACCATTTCGGGAATCATCTCCCCCTCTCCCCCCTGGCATGCCTATACCAGCACACACTTCACCCATTTTAGTAGTCTCACATGTCAGCTCCATTTTCTTTATAAATTCTTTTAGAGGCTCATTTATCCCCGCACCTGAAACCCAACAGATAACAACCCAACTCCCCATCCCCAGGACAAAAGTAGGAACGTCTCTCACCCAAACTAAAAGAAATTTAACCAGTTTATCAAAGTAGGGGGGTGCTCTTATCTCGAACCAAAAGTGTACTGTAACACCGTCTCCCCGTCTCATGGGAGAATTGTATACGGGGATGACATAGTTCCTGTTCTCCTGCAAGCTCAGCCGATCTCATGTCGCAGGGCTAGGTGGCGGACTTGGTGCAGATCGCTATGGTCGCTGTAGTCGCGGCAGTTCCCCATTCCTGAGCTCGATTTCTCCCCTGTGAGGGGTGCCGGTAGGGGTTCCTTCAGATGATACAGTCTGAAGTGCCAGGCGTCAAGTCAGGGCCGATCCTGTCCGACGAGTGTGAAAGCTCTGATTCTTGTTCGGACTCAGACTGTTCTAATTCTTCTTGGGTCTGTCTATAGGAGCCAGGGTCAGAGCCATTCAGGGAAGCAGCCGCTTCCATCGCTTTTTGTCTCTCTTTCAGCATTTCCACCAGAGATGGGCTACCCATTCTGCCGGTTTTACTGTGTCTGTTTTTCCTCTTTCGTTCTGGACGAGAGATCTCAGATCTGTGTGTGCCTTCCCTCCTGGGTCTGCATGTCGATCCATTGCCAGGTCTCTTCAACCGTACTGAAGAACTGTACGCCAGTTTTGGTCACCTCTCTCAATTTGGCAGGGAACATCATTCCATATTGGATCCCCATTTTGCGGAGTCTTTGTTTGGCGTCCCTAAAGGAAGCTCTCTGCTTCTGTACTTCTTTGGAGAAGTCTGGGAAGATACGGACCACATGGTTGTCTCCTCTCTTCCTGCTTTGGCTGAGCAAATAGTCTCTATCCCTTTAATGAAGTAGTTTAGCTATTATTGGTCTCGGGGGAGCCCCCGGGAGGGAGGAGCGAGCCGGGACTCTGTGCGCTCTTTCAAATGCGAAGAAGGGAGACAATCCATCCTCGGCCACATCCTCCCTCAGCCAGCGCTCAAGAAACTCCACCAGGTTGGATTTTTCAGTTTGTTCGGGTAGTCCAATCAATCGGATATTATTTCGTCATGATCTGTTTTAGGCGTCTTCTGCTCACAGTTCTAACTCTCGAATCAGTTTTTCCATTTGTTGTGTCATCTTGGTATTGTCTTTAATTACAGGTCACTGTTCCCCCAACTGCTTGTCCGTGGCAGTCACTTTTTCAGCCAGACAGCAGTGGTCGTCTCTGAGCACCGTAAGGTCAGTGGCCAGCGCGTCGATCTTTCCTTCCAGCGCTACTGGGAGGCCGATATGGCCAGTAGTACATCCTGAAGGGTAGGATCCCCTCTCCTCTCTTCGGGGGTGGGGTTCATGGTATCTCCAAGATTGGTCATCTCTCTTGGGGAAGGATCATTCTTAAGTTCAGTGTCCCTTCTCCGGCCCGTTTTGCCCATCTTGTGTGTCATTCAGTGTGTTCACCGTGGGTGACTGTCTCTGTTCACTGGGATCCACTCTTGCAATAGTTCAGGATGAGCTGCAGAGGGGCCTATCCTCCTCCCCTCAACAAATCTCTCCTCTCTGAGCCAACAGGAGGGCCCACAAAACGGACCCCGGGTCTCTTCGCCGCCCGAGGTATCGGTGTTCCACTCTCAGCGTCGTTCAGCTCTGACAGGGCCCTCGGATAGCTCGGCTCCAGCTTGCCCCCCTATCTCCAGAGGGGTATCGCCATCAGCAGGAAAAAGGAGAGAGGGTTGCCCCCCACTCCCATAACCACAAATTAGTGGGTGAGGCCTTTACAGTGAAGAGAACCACTCCGGGGCCCCCAGGGGGTTGAGGACGGGCGAGGACAAACCCAATGGGACGTCGCTGTGCAGGTATGGTTTCCCCTGGGGCCCCAAGTAGCCTCCTGGAGCCGATTCCTCACTCCCGACAGACCCAGGGCCCCTCACCTCGGCATCAGGAAGGAGAAGCGCCCCCACGTGTCTCCAGGCGGCGATGATTTCAGGGCGGTGGCCGCTACCCTAGACTTTTCGCTGCTCTGAGCCACCCAGTCCTGGTGCTTCTGACTCGGTCCGGGAAACCGCCGGCAGCATGATCGCTCGTCTCTACACACCTTACTACGGGCCCCAATGTGGACGCTGCCAATCAGGTAAGGTTCCCCCCGGGGCTCTTGTCGTTCCGCGGTCCCCACACAGCTTTCCGGAGCCGACTCCTCACCTCCGATGGCCCCAGGACTCACCACCTCAGGGTCAGACGGGAGAGGTGCCCCCGGGCGCTTCCAGGTGGCGTCTATGCTGAGTTTAAGATGGCGGCCACCATCTTGGATTTTTCGCGGCTCTGAGCTGCCCAGTTCAGCCGCCTCTGGCACGGGTCGCAGGCCTCAAACCCGCCGGCGGCATGATTGCTCGACCTCTCGCACCCCCAGCCCCACTTATGGCTGGGTTGTGGGGCTTCTGAAGGACAGGATTCCCTGAGACCGGGAGACGAGGACGGCAGCTCACGGAGAGGCTGCTACCGTCATGGCATCCGGCCACGCCCCGTCCCTGTTCCTATTTGATGATGTGGTACAAGCTCTATGGCTTGTTTCAGTAATAGTGACTGTACCTTTGTTTGCAACATGGAAATGTGTTGGGAGAAGAGTTTGTGTGGTTTTGGAGGTATATCTGGAGGATTTTGTGCGAATTCTATGCAGTAACCATTTTGGATAATGGATAGTACCCAATTGTCTGTTGTGGTGGGTAACCAGTGTGTGTGGAACTTTTGCAGTGTGGTGAAGGAAGATGTGGAGCAAGTCACTGTTTTGTGTGTGAGGTTTGCTTTGATGGCTGATATTTTCCCCTACCTCTGGGGAATTGGCCCCTGTAAGTTCCTCGAAACCCACCTCTTTGGTACCGAGGCTGGTAAGTCTGTTTTCATTGTGAGGTAGATGCCTCAGATGTTTGGGCTCTAAAACCTCCCCTGTATGGAGGCTTTTGAAATTAATCTTTGTACTGTGTAGAATAAAGGAGCACCCATGGCTTTAGCAGTGTCAGAATCTTTTTTCATTTTTTCATTGGCTGCATCAACCTGAGTGCCAAAAAGCTGTTTTTCATTAAATGGCATGTTAAGGACAGCCTGCTGGATTTCGGGTTTAAAACCTGACGACCGAAGCCATGCTTGTCTTCGAATGGTGACCGCAGTATTGAATGTTCTTGCTGCTGTGTCTGCGGAGTCTAGAGCTGACAAAATGTGATTATTTGTAATAGCCTGCCCTTCCTCGACTATTTGCTTGGCTCTTTTTTGTTGATCCTTGGGGAGATGCTGGATGATATTTTTCATCGCCTCCCAGTGGGCCCTATTGTACTAAGCCAGTAGTGCTTGGGAGTTGGCTATTCTCCATTGATTAGCTGCTTGCGATGCTACTCTTACCAGCAGCATAGAATTTTCTGCTTTCTTTATCTGGTGGCGGTGCATCACCAGACGACTGGGAGTTAGCCCTTTTCCTTGCTGCACTGATAACTACGGAATCTGGAGGTAGCTGCTGGGTAATGAAAGCTGGGTCAGAAGGAGGTGGCTTATATTTCTTTTCTATCCTAGGAGTGATGACTCTTGCCTTAACTGGTTCTTGAAAAATCTGATGTGCATGTTTTAACATGCTAGGAAGCATGGGAAGGGACTGGTACGTAGTGTGAGTGGAGGATTATGTATTAAAGAGAAAATCATGCTCAAGAGGTTCTGTGTGCATGGCTACGTTATGGTATGACGCTGCCCTAGCTAGAACCTGAGTGTATGAGGTGCTATCCTCTGGGGGTGATGGTTTTGAAGGACAGCAGTTTGGACCGTTATCAGAAATGGGATCATCGTAGAGGTCCCATGGGTCGATATTATCTTGGTGTGAATCTGCAGAGTGTACTGGAGACTGTGCAGTGGGGGTAGTTGGTGGAGAAACAGTTAGGTGAAGAGAATGAGGAGGAGACTGATGAGGTGAGAACTGTGGAGGTGGAGTTTTTTGTTTGGGTTTTGGCACTTTAGCTGGTGGCTGATCAGTGTCCAATTCTCCTTGAAAGGCCAGCTTTCTCTTTGTTTTCAGAGGAGGTGCAGTTAGGATCTTGCCAGTGTCTTTATGATTCTGAATTCTGGCCTGCCTTTCATCAAATTCCTCCATTTGTGTGAGTTCCTCGGAAAATCTATGGCTTTCTTTAAGTTCTTTGGAAAGTCCATGCTAGTCAGTGTATATGGGTCTTTTCGGCTCCGAAGCCGGTTTCCTTGGGATCGAAAGGCCTGGAGTATATGTTGGCCTCGGCTCCGAGAGGGATTCTCGAGGCTTTGACTCGATGGGTCGGTGTTTGCCTATTTCGGAGCCTGTGCTTCGGCGGCATGGCCCTTCTCGGTGCCGAAGTTGTTGCTTGGTCACCGGAAGTCTTTTTACAGGTGGAGCCATGGACTTCCGGCAGTGGCATTCCCGAGGCCTTGTGTTTGGGCTTGGATTGGACAGGGGCAGGCGTACTCACGTGCTGTCCTGCCATGGCTGGTCTGTCCTCCTCGGACTCTTGTTCGGAGTCGGACCCCCGAACGGAGACTGCGGTGTGCATAATCTCCTCTTCTTCCACGTGGAGACGTTCGGTGCTTCTAGACGCCATTTCCAACCTTCGCACTCTTCTGACTCGTAGAGTCTTCTTCGGGTGGAAGGATCTGCAGGCCTCACAAGTATCCTCTCAGTGATCTGGAGCTAGACACAGGTTACAGACAAGGTGTTGGTCCGTATAAGGGAACTTGGCGTGGCACCGAGGGCAGAAGCGAAACGGGGTCCGGCCCATGAGGCTTCGACAAGGCTTTTGGTCGGCCTGACCAGGCCCAAGTTGGGTGCGGGTGTCCCGAAGGGCAAGTAAAGGAATTGGATCCGCTGGTATCGAAGTGTCCATGATAGATGGTACACGATCTAAACAATACAGACGAATTAGAGAGTTTGTAGCACTTTTCCAACTCGAACTACCGGAGCGAAAAGAAACACGTCCGAACCCGATGGCGGAAAGAAAACAATCTAAGATGGAGTCGATGTCCATGCGCAATGGAGCCGAAGAGGAGGAGTCACTCGATCCCGTGACTCGAAAACACTTCTTCGAAGAAAAACAACTTGAAACACTCCGAGCCCAACACTATATGGCAGGACCTATGCATAAGCATGTCTATCTGCAGCTACACATGCCATCGAACATATATATATATATATATATGGAAAATGTCACTTACCCAGTGTACATCTGTTCGTGGCATGAGTCGCTGCAGATTCACATGCTGTGCACAGTCCGCCGTCTGGTGTTGGGCTCGGAGTGTTACAAGTTGTTTTTCTTCGAAGAAGTCTTTTCGAGTCACGAGACCGAGGGACTCCTCCCATTTTGATTCCATTGCGCATGGGCGTCGACTCCATCTTAGATTGTTTTCTTTCCGCCATCGGGTTCGGGGGTTTCCCAGCAGAGGGTGAGGTAGGAGTTGTGTATGTTAGTAATAGTGCCCATGCAATGGAATGAATACGTATGTACATAATAAAGGTTAAAGTAATATATTTACAAATGTACAAATGTTCAAGATCTACTTCTAAACGGCTACAGGCTCCCGGGGAGGCGGGTGGGCGCATGTGAATCTGCAGCGACTCATGCCACGAACAGATGTACACTGGGTAAGTGACATTTTCCGTTTGATGGCATGTGTAGCTGCAGATACACATGCTGTGCATAGACTAGTAAGCAGTTATCTCCCCAAAAGCGGTGGTTCAGCCTGTAGGAGTTGAAGTAGTTTGAAATAATGTTCTTAGTACAGCCTGACCTACTGTGGCTTGTTGTGCAGTTAACACATCTACACAGTAGTGCTTGGTAAATGTATGAGGCGTAGACCATGTTGCTGCCTTACATATTTCGTTCATTGGAATATTTCCTAGAAAGGCCATGGTAGCCCCTTTCTTTCTGGTTGAGTGTGCCTTTGGTGTAATAGGCAGCTCTCTCTTTGCTTTAAGATAGCAGGTTTGAATACACTTAACTATCCACCTAGCAATGCCTTGTTTTGAAATTGGATTTCCTGTATGAGGTTTTGGAAAGGCAATAAATAGTTGTTTTGTTTTTCTAATTAGTTTTGTTCTGTCAATGTAGTACATTAGTGCTCTTTTGATGTCTAATGTATGTAGTGCTCTTTCAGCTACAGAATCTGGTTGTGGGAAGAACACTGGTAATTCTACTGTTTGATTTAAGTGGAACGGTGAGATAACCTTTGGTAAAAATTTAGGATTTGTTCTTAGAACTACTTTATTTTTATGTATCTGAATAAATGGTTCTTGTATGGTAAATGCTTGAATCTCGCTCACTCTTCTTAGAGATGTGATGGCAATTAAAAATGCAACTTTCCACGTTAAGTATTGCATTTCACAAGAATGCATGGGCTCGAAAGGTGGACCCATGAGTCTTGTTAAGACAATGTTGAGGTTCCATGAAGGAACAGGTTGTGTTCTTGGTGGTATGATTCTCTTTAAGCCTTCCATAAACGCTTTAATGACTGGTATTCTAAATAGTGAAGTTGAATGAGTAATTTGTAGGTAAGCTGATATTGCGGTGAGATGTATCTTTATGGAAGAGAAAGCTAGATTTGATTTTTGCAAATGTAGTAAATATCCTACTATATCTTTTGGAGATGCGTGTAATGGCTGAATTTGATTATTCTGGCAGTAATACACGAATCTTTTCCACTTGTTTGCGTAGCAGTGTCTAGTGGTAGGTTTCCTAGCTTGTTTTATGACCTCCATACATTCTTGTGTGAGGTGCAAGTGTCCGAATTCTAGGATTTCAGGAGCCAAATTGCTAGATTCAACGATGCTGGATTTGGATGTCTGATCTGTTGTTTGTGTTGTGTTAACAGATCTGGTTTGTTGGGTAGTTTGACATGAGGTACTACTGACAGGTCTAGTAGTGTCGTGTACCAAGGTTGCCTTGCCCACGTTGGTGCTATTAGTATGAGTTTGAGTTTGTTTTGACTCAACTTGTTTACTACATATGGAAGGAGAGGGAGAGGGGGAAAAGCGTATGCAAAGATCCCTGACCAGTTCATCCATAGAGCATTGCCTTGGGATTGATCTTGTGGGTACCTGGATGCAAAGTTTTGGCATTTTGAGTTTTCCTTTGTTGCAAATAGATCTATTTGAGGTGTCCCCCAAATTTGAAAGTAATTGTTTAGTATTTGGGGGTGAATTTCCCATTCGTGGGTTTGTTGGTGATCTCGAGAGAGATTGTCTGCCAACTGGTTCTGAATCCCTGGAATAAATTGGGAGAATGTGGTTGTGAATCGCCCAATGCCATATTTTCTGTGTTAGGAGGCACAACTGTGTCGAGTGTGTCCCTCCTTGTTTGTTTAGATAATACATTGTTGTCATGTTGTCTGTTTTGACAAGAATGTATTTTTGGGTTATTATGGGTTGAAATGCTTTCAGCGCTAGAAATACTGCTAACATTTCCAAGTGATTTATGTGAAACTGTCTCTGATGTATGTCCCATTGTCCTTGGATGCTGTGTTGATTGAGGTGTGCTCCCCACCCTGTCATGGAAGCATCTGTTATGACGTATTGTGGCACTGGGTCTTGGAAAGGCCGCCCTCGGTTTAAATTTGTACTGTTCCACCATAGAAGCGAGATGTATGTTTGGCGGTCTATCAACACCAGATCTAGAAGTTGACCCTGTGCTTGTGACCATTGTGATGCTAGGCACTGTTGTAAGGGCCGCATGTGCAATCTTGCGTTTGGGACAATGGCTATGCATGAAGACATCATGCCTAGTAGTTTCATTACCATTCTGACTTGTATCTTTTGTGTTGGATACATGGCCTGTATTACTTTGTGAAATGTTTGAACCCGTTGTGGACTTGAGAGTGGCAATCCCATTTGCTGTGTTGATTGTCGCTCCTAAGTATTGCTGCGTTTGACACGGCAAAAGGTGTGACTTCGCGTAGTTGATGGAGAAACCTAGCCTGTGAAGGGTTTGTATGACATATTTTGTGTGCTGTGAACAGTGTTTTAGCGTGTTGGTTTTGATTAACCAGTCATCTAAGTACGGGAACACATGTATTTGCTGCCTTCTGATATGTGCAGCTACTACTGCCAGGCATTTTGTAAAAACTCTTGGTGCAGTTGTTATTCCGAATGGCAACACTTTGAATTGGTAATGTATTCCTTGGAATACGAACCTTAGGTATTTCCTGTGTGAAGGATGTATTGGTATATGAAAATACGCATCTTTTAGATCTAATGTTGTCATGTAGTCTTGCTGTTTGAGCAGTGGGATTACGTCTTGTAACGTGACCATGTGAAAGTGGTCTGATTTTATGTAGGTATTTAGTGTTCTGAGATCTAGTATTGGTCTCAGAGTTTTGTCCTTTTTGGGTATTAGAAAGTACAGTGAGTAAACTCCTGTGTTTTTTTGTTGAATTGGTACTAATTCTATTGCGTCCTTTTGTAGCAATGCTTGAACTTCTAGTCCTAGAAGATCTATATGTTGTTTTGACATATTGTGTGTTTTCGGTGGGACGTTTGGAGGGAATTGGCGAAATTCTATGCAATAACCATGCTAGATAATTGCTAAGACCCAAGTGTCTGTTGTTATTTCCTCCCAAAGTTTGTAAAATTGGCTTAGTCTTCCCCCCACAGGTGTTATGTGATGGGGGTGTGTGACTTGTGAGTCACTGCTTATTTTGAGGGGTTTTGGGGCCTTGGAATTTTCCTCGATTTTTGGGGAATTGGCCCCCTCTAAATTGCCCCCGAAAACCTCCCCTCTGATATTGACCCTGGTAGGTAGGCCTTGTTTGTGAGGTTGTGGTTTCTGTGGGTTGACCTCGAAACCCTCCCCTAAAAGGTGTTTTCCGAAATGTGCCTCTGCTCTGCGGGGAGTAGAGTGCGCCCATGGCTTTGGCTGTATCGGTGTCCTTCTTGAGTTTTTCGATGGCAGTGTCTACCTCCGGCCCAAACAATTGCTGTTCATTAAACGGCATATTGAGCACAGCCTGCTGGATTTCCGGTTTGAACCCAGAAGTGCGCAGCCATGCGTGCCTTCGTATTGTGACTGCAGTGTTTATTGTCCTTGCAGCTGTATCTGCTGCATCCATGGAAGACCGTATCTGATTATTTGAGATACTTTGTCCCTCTTCCACAACCTGTAGGGCTCTTTTTTTGGAACTCCTTGGGTAAGTGTTCGATGAAATGTTGCATTTCATCCCAATGAGCCCTGTCGTATCTTGCCAAAAGTTCTTGTGAATTGGCAATACGCCACTGATTTGCTGCAACTCTTTTTCCCGCAGCATCAAATTTGCGGCTCTCCTTGTCTGGAGGTGGTTCGTCGCCTGAGGTATGAGAGTTGGCTCTCTTACGAGCTGCCCCCACAACTACTGAGTCTGGTGTTAGTTGTGTTGTAATATATATTGGATCCGTGGGCGGTGGCTTATATTTTTTCTCCACCCTTGGAGTTATGGCTCTGCCTTTAACTGGATCCTGAAATATTTGCTTTGAATGTCTTAGCATTCCTGGGAGCATGGGAAGGCTTTGATACTGGCTATGGGTGGAGGATAGGGTGTTAAAGAGAAAGTCATCCTCAATTGGTTCCGAATGTAAGGAGACATTGTGAAACTCGGCTGCCCTTGCGACCACCTGTGTATAGGATGTACTGTCCTCAGGTGGTGACGGTTTTGTAGGATAAGAGTCTGGGCTATTGTCAGACACTGGAGCATCGTAGAGGTCCCATGCATCGGGATCATCCTGACTCATTGTGGTATGAGCTGGTGAGTGCATTAGTGGTGGAGTTGTCGCTGGTGATGCATGTGTTGATGGTGGTGGAGAAGGTGGTGGGGTTGTTTTCTTTGCCACCTTTGCCTGTGGTTGCTTGTCCCCTTGTTGAAAGGCAAGTTTCCTTTTAATCTTGATTGGGGGAAGAGTGGTTATCTTCCCTGTGTCTTCATGAATATGAAGCCTTCTCTGCGTGTAGTCAGGCTCTACAGCTTGAAGCTCCTCTCCAAATCTATGTAATTGGGTGGTTAACCCTTGTTCCTCTGTATAAGAACTAGTTTTCGGCTCCGAGGCTGGATGTTTCGGGACCGAAACCTTTTCGGAAGTCTTTTTCGGCTCCGAAGAAATTTTCTTTGGTTTCGGCGCAGTGTCTCGGTGCCGAATCTCTTCGGTGCCGCTGTCTCTGTGCCGAAGTTTCTCGGAGCCGCTGTCTCGGCTCCGAGGTTGCTGTGTGGCGGTATCACGACCGGAGTCGGATGACTTCGACACCAGCATGCCCTTTTTTGGTGCCTTGGGTCGGTCACCTAGTTTTTGGGTTAAGCCATGGCCTGTTGGCGGTGGCGTCCCCTGGGCTTTTGTGGACTTTTCGTGAGTCCTTATTTTCGACGTCTTACTCACGGTTGTTGTTTCTTCGGCGTTGAGTTCTTCTGAATCCGACTCGTGGATGGAGAAAGCTTCTTCTTCCTCCTCGAACCGTTGTTAACCTGTCTGCGTGGATGCCATCTGTAATCTCCTGGCTCTTCGGTCTCTCAGCGTCTTCCTCGACCGAAACGCTCGACAGGCTTCACACGTATCCTCCTTGTGCTCGGGGGACAAGCACAAGTTACAGACCAGATGCTGATCCGTATACGGATATTTGTTATGGCATTTTGGACAGAAGCGGAACGGGGTCCGTTCCATCAGTCTTGAAGTCGCACGCGGTCGGGCCGACCAGGCCCCGACGGGGGATCGAAATTACCCCGAAGGGCCACCGGAGCTCTTCAAAATTCGATGTCGATTTGTTCTAACTAACCCGATACCGAACGCAACAATACCGACGTTTTTTTCCGAGATTCTAACTAACTTTCCGACCCGAAACACGGAGCGAAAAGGAACACGTCCGAACCCGATGGCGGAAAAAAAACAATCTAAGATGGAGTCGACGCCCATGCGCAATGGAATCGAAATGGGAGGAGTCCCTCGGTCTCGTGACTCGAAAAGACTTCTTCGAAGAAAAACAACTTGTAACACTCCGAGCCCAACACCAGACGGCGGACTGTGCACAGCATGTGTATCTGCAGCTACACATGCCATCGAACATATATATATATATATATATATATGGAAAATGTCACTTACCCAGTGTACATCTGTTCGTGGCATTAGTCGCTGCAGATTCACATGCTGTGCACATCCCGCCATCTGGTGTTGGGCTCGGAGTGTTACAAGTTGTTTTTCTTCGAAGAAGTCTTTTCGAGTCACGAGACCGAGGGACTCCTCCCATTTCGACTCCATTGCGCATGGGCGTCGACTCCATCTTAGATTGTTTTCCCCGCAGAGGGTGAGGTAGGAGTTGTGTATGCTAGTAATAGTGCCCATGCAATGGAGTGAATACGTATGTATACAATGAATTTTAAAGTAATATATTTACAAATGTACAAATGTTCAAGATCTACTTTTAAACGGCTACAGGCTCCCGGGGAGGCGGGTGGGCGCATGTGAATCTGCAGCGACTAATGCCACGAACAGATGTACACTGGGTAAGTGACATTTTCCGTTCAATGGCATGTGTAGCTGCAGATACACATGCTGTGCATAGACTAGTAAGCAGTTTTCTTCCCAAAAGCGGTGGTTCAGCCTGTAGGAGTTGAAGTAGTTTGAAATAATGTTCTTAGTACAGCTTGACTGTAGGAAGTTGGCTCTGTATGTGCTATTTCAAAGTAAGGAATAGCATGCACAGAGTCCAAGGGTTCCCCTTAGAGGTAAAATAGTGGTAAAAATAGATAATACTAATGCTCTATTTTGTGGTAGTGTGGTCGAGCAGTAGGCTTATCCAAGGAGTAGTGTTAAGCATTTGTTGTACATACACATAGACAATAAATGAGGTACACACACTCAGAGACAAATCCAGCCAATAGGTTTTGTTATAGAAAAATATCTTTTCTTAGTTTATTTTAAGAACCACAGGTTCAAATTTAACCTGTAATATCTTGTTTGAAAGGTATTGCAGGTAAGTACATTAGGAACTTTGAATCATTTCAATTGCATGTATACTTTTCAAGTTATTCACAAATAGTTACTTTAAAAGTGGACACTTAGTGCAATTTTCACAGTTCCTGGGGGAGGTAAGTTTTTGTTAGTTTTACCAGGTAAGTAAGGCACTTACAGGGTTCAGTTCTTGGTCCAAGGTAGCCCACCGTTGGGGGTTCAGAGCAACCCCAAAGTCACCACACCAGCAGCTCAGGGCCGGTCAGGTGCAGAGTTCAAAGTGGTGCCCAAAACGCATAGGCTAGAATGGAGAGAAGGGGGTGCCCCGGTTCCGGTCTGCTTGCAGGTAAGTACCCGCGTCTTCGGAGGGCAGACCAGGGGGGTTTTGTAGGGCACCGGGGGGGACACAAGCCCACACAGAAATTTCACCCTCAGCAGCGCGGGGGCGGCCGGGTGCAGTGTAGAAACAAGCGTCGGGTTTGCAATGTTAGTCTATGAGAGATCAACGGATCTCTTCAGCGCTGCAGGCAGGCAAGGGGGGGGCTTCCTCGGGGAAACCTCCACTTGGGCAAGGGAGAGGGACTCCTGGGGGTCACTTCTGCAGTGAAAGTCCGGTCCTTCAGGTCCTGGGGGCTGCGGGTGCAGGGTCTTTTCCAGGCGTCGGGACTTAGGTTTCAGAGAGTCGCGGTCAGGGGAAGCCTCGGGATTCCCTCTGCAGGCGGCGCTGTGGGGGCTCAGGGGGGACAGGTTTTGGTACTCACAGTCGTAGAGTAGTCCGGGGGTCCTCCCTGAGGTGTTGGTTCTCCACCAGCCGAGTCGGGGTCGCCGGGTGCAGTGTTGCAAGTCTCACGCTTCTTGCGGGGAGTTGCAGGGTTCTTTAAAGCTGCTTCTTGAAACAAAGTTGCAGTCTTTTTGGAGCAGGTCCGCTGTCCTCGGGAGTTTCTTGTCTTTTTCGAAGCAGGGCAGTCCTCAGAGGATTCAGAGGTCGCTGGTCCCTTGGAAGGCGTCGCTGGAGCAGAGTTCTTTGGAAGGCAGGAGACAGGCCGGTGAGTTTCTGGAGCCAAGGCAGTTGTCGTCTTCTGGTCTTCCTCTGCAGGGGTTTTCAGCTAGGCAGTCCTTCTTCTTGTAGTTTGCAGGAATCTAATTTTCTAGGGTTCAGGGTAGCCCTTAAATACTAAATTTAAGGGCGTGTTTAGGTCTGGGGGGTTAGTAGCCAATGGCTACTAGCCCTGAGGGTGGGTACACCCTCTTTGTGCCTCCTCCCAAGGGGAGGGGGTCACAATCCTAACCCTATTGGGGGAATCCTCCATCTGCAAGATGGAGGATTTCTAAAAGTTAGAGTCACTTCAGCTCAGGACACCTTAGGGGCTGTCCTGACTGGCCAGTGACTCCTCCTTGTTGCTTTCTTTGTTCCCTCCAGCCTTGCCGCCAAAAGTGGGGGCCGTGGCCGGAGGGGGCGGGCAACTCCACTAAGCTGGAGTGCCCTGCTGGGCTGTGACAAAGGGGTGAGCCTTTGAGGCTCACCGCCAGGTGTCACAGCTCCTGCCTGGGGGAGGTGTTAGCATCTCCACCCAGTGCAGGCTTTGTTACTGGCCTTAGAGTGACAAAGGCACTCTCCCCATGGGGCCAGCAACATGTCTCTGGTGTGGCAGGCTGCTGGAACTAGTCAGCCTACACAGACAGTCGGTTAAGTTTCAGGGGGCACCTCTAAGGTGCCCTCTGGGGTGTATTTTGCAATAAAATGTACACTGGCATCAGTGTGCATTTATTGTGCTGAGAAGTTTGATACCAAACTTCCCAGTTTTCAGTGTAGCCATTATGGTGCTGTGGAGTTCATGTTTGACAGACTCCCAGACCATATACTCTTATGGCTACCCTGCACTTACAATGTCTACGGTTTTGTTTAGACACTGTAGGGGTACCATGCTCATGCATTGGTACCCTCACCTATGGTATAGTGCACCCTGCCTTAGGGCTGTAAGGCCTGCTAGAGGGGTGTCTTACCTATACTGCATAGGCAGTGAGAGGCTGGCATGGCACCCTGAGGGGAGTGCCATGTCGACTTACTCGTTTTGTTCTCACTAGCACACACAAGCTGGCAAGCAGTGTGTCTGTGCTGAGTGAGAGGTCTCCAGGGTGGCATAAGACATGCTGCAGCCCTTAGAGACCTTCCTTGGCATCAGGGCCCTTGGTACTAGAAGTACCAGTTACAAGGGACTTATCTGGATGCCAGGGTCTGCCAATTGTGGACACAAAAGTACAGGTTAGGGAAAGAACACTGGTGCTGGGGCCTGGTTAGCAGGCCTCAGCACACTTTCAATTGTAAACATAGCATCAGCAAAGGCAAAAAAGTCAGGGGGCAACCATGCCAAGGAGGCATTTCCTTACATTGACCTACTGTTGCCTGTTGTGCAGTTAACACATCTACACAGTAGTGCTTCGTAAATGTATGAGGCGTAGACCATGTTGCTGCCTTACATATTTTGTTCATTGGAATATTTCCTAGAAAGGCCATGGTAGCACCTTTTTTTCTTGTTGAGTGTGCCTTTGGTGTAATAGGCAGCTCTCTTTTAGCTTTGAGATAGCAGGTTTGAATGCACTTAACTATCCATCTAGCAATGCCTTGTTTTGAAATTGGATTTCCTGTATGAGGTTTTTGAAAGGCAATAAATAGTTGTTTTGTCTTTCGAATTAGTTTGGTTCTGTCAATATAGTACATTAGTGCTCTTTTGATGTCTAATGTATGTAGTGCTCTTTCAGCTACAGAATCTGGCTGTGGGAAGAACACTGGTAATTCTACCGTTTGATTCAATTGGAACGGTGAGATTACTTTTGGTAAAAATTTAGGATTTGTCCGTAGGACTACTTTATTTTTGTGTATTTGAATAAATAGTTCTTGAATTGTAAATGCTTGAATTTCACTCACTCTTTTTAGAGATGTGATGGCAATTAAAAATGCAACTTTCCACGTTAAGTATTGCATTTCACAAGAGTGCATGGGCTCAAAAGGCGGACCCATGAGTCTTGTTAAGACAATGTTGAGGTTCCATGAAGGAACTGGTGGTGTTCTTGGTGGTATAATGCTCTTTAGGCCTTCCATAAATGCTTTTATGACTGGTATCCTAAATAATGAAGTTGAGTGCGTAATTTGCAGGTAAGCTGAAATTGCAGTAAGATGTATTTTGATGGAAGAGAAAGCTAGTGTTGACTTTTGCAAATGTAGTAAGTATCCTACTATATCTTTTGCAGATGCGTGTAAGGGTTGAATTTGATTATTATGGCAGTAATAAACAAATCTTTTCCACTTATTAGCATAGCAGTGTCTAGTGGTAGGCTTCCTAGCTTGTTTTATGACCTCCATACACTCTTGTGTGAGGTCTAAGTGCCCGAATTCTAAGATTTCAGGAGCCAAATTGCTAGATTCAGCGATGCTGGATTTGGATGTCTGATCTGTTGTTTGTGTTGTGTTAACAGATCTGGTCTGTTTGGTAGTTTGACATGAGGTACTATTGAAAGGTCCAGTAGTGTTGTGTACCAAGGTTGTCTTGCCCATGTTGGTGCTATTAGTATGAGTTTGAGTTTGTTTTGACTCAACTTGTTTACTAGATATGGAAGGAGTGGGAGAGGGGGAAAAGCGTACGCAAATATCCCTGACCAGTTCATCCATAGCGCATTGCCCTGAGACTGATTTTGTGGGTACCTGGATGCGAAGTTTTGGCATTGTGAGTTTTCCTTTGTTGCAAATAGATCTATTTGTGGTGTTCCCCAAATTTGGAAGTAAGTGTTCAGTATTTGTGGGTGAATTTCCCATTCGTGGATCTGTTGGTGATCCCGAGAGAGATTGTCTGCTAACTGATTCTGAATCCCTGGAATAAATTGTGCTATTAGGCGAATGTGGTTGTGAATCGCCCAATGCCATATTTTTTGTGTTAGGAGACACAACTGTGTCGAGTGTGTTCCTCCCTGTTTGTTTAGGTAATACATTGTTGTCATGTTGTCTGTTTTGACAAGAATGTATTTGTGGGTTATTATGGGTTGAAATGCTTTCAGCGCTAGAAATACCGCTAACAGTTCTAAGTGATTTATATGAAACTGTCTCTGCTGTAAGTCCCATTGTCCTTGGATGCTGTGCTGATTGAGGTGTGCTCCCCACCCTGTCATGGATGCATCTGTTGTTATCACGTATTGTGGCACTGGGTCTTGAAAAGGCCGCCCTTGGTTTAAATTTATACTGTTCCTCCATTGAAGCGAGATGTATGTTTGGCGGTCTATCAACACCAGATCTAGAAGTTGACCCTGTGCTTGGGACCATTGTGATGCTAGGCACTGTTGTAAGGGCCGCATGTGCAGTCTTGCATTTGGGACAATGGCTATGCATGAAGACATCATGCCTAGCAGTTTCATTACCCTTTTGACTTGTATCTTTTGTTTTGGATACATGGCTTGTATTACATTGTGGAATGCTTGAACTCTTTGTGGACTTGGAGTGGCAATCCCTTTTACTGTGTTGATTGTTGCTCCTAGGTATTGCTGTGTTTGACACGGCAGAAGGTGTGACTTTGGGTAGTTGATTGAGAAACCTAGTTTGTGTAGGGTTTCTATGACATATTTTGTGTGTTGTGAACACTGTATTTGCGTGTTGGTTTTTATTAACCAATCGTCTAGGTACGGGAACACATGTATTTGCTGCCTTCTGATGTGTGCAGCTACTACTGCCAGACATTTTGTAAAAACTCTTGGCGCAGTTGTTATTCTGAATGGCAACACTTTGAATTGGTAATGTATCCCTTGGAATACAAACCTTAGGTACTTTCTGTGTGAAGGATGTATTGGTATATGGAAATATGCATCCTTTAGATCCAGTGTTGTCATGTAGTCTTGTTGTTTGAGCAGTGGGATTACTTCTTGCAATGTAACCATGTGAAAGTGGTCTGATTTGATGTATGTATTTAATATTCTGAGATCTAGTATAGGTCTTAGAGTTTTGTCTTTTTTGGGTATTAGAAAATACAGTGAGTAAACTCCTGTGTTTAATTCTTGTTTTGGTACTAATTCTATTGCTTCTTTTTGGAGCAATGCTTGAACTTCTAACCCTAGAAGATCTATATGTTGTTTTGACATACTGTGTGTTTTCGGTGGGACTGTTGGAGGGAATTTGAGAAATTCTATGCAATAACCATGCTGGATAATTGCTAGTACCCAAGTATCTGTTGTTATCTCCTCCCAATGTTTGTAAAATTGGCTTAGTCTCCCCCCCCACAGGTGTTATGTGGTGGGAATGTGTGACTTGTAAGTCACTGCTTATTTTGAGGAGTTTTGGGGCTTTGGAACTTTCCTCTATTTTTCTGGAATTGTCCCCCTCTATATTGCCCCCAAAAACCACCCCGCTGATATTGGCTTTGGTAAGTGGGCCTTGTTTGTGATGTTGTGGTTTCTGTAGGTTGCCCTCGAAACCCTCCTCTAAAAGGTGTTTTGCGAAATGTGCCTCTGCTCTGCGGGGAGTAGAGTGCGCCCATGGCTTTTGCTGTATCAGTGTCTTTTTTGAGTTTATCAATAGCAGTGTCGACTTCCGGCCCAAACAACTGCTGTTCATTAAATGGCATATTTAGCACAGCTTGTTGAATTTCCGGCTTGAACCCTGACGTGCGCAGCCATGCGGGCCTTCTTATTGTTATTGCAGTATTTACTGTCCTTGCAGCCGTATCTGCTGCATCCATCGAAGACCGTATCTGATTATTAGAGATACTTTGTCCTTCTTCCACCACTTGCTGTGCTCTTTTTTGGAACTCTTTGGGTAAGTGTTCTATGAAATGTTGCATCTCATCCCAGTGAGCTCTATCGTATCTTGCAAAAATTCTTGTGAATTGGCAATGCGCCATTGGTTTGCTGCTTGTGCTGCAACCCTTTTGCCCGCAGCATCAAATTTGCGACTCTCCTTGTCTGGAGGTGGTGCGTCCCCTGAGGTATGAGAGTTTGCTCTCTTACGAGCTGCCCCGACAACTACTGAGTCTGGTGTTAACTGCGTTGTAATATAAACTGGATCTGTTGGCGGTGGCTTGTACTTTTTCTCCACCCTTGGAGTTATGGCTCTGCCTTTAACAGGATCTTGAAAGATTTGTTTAGAATGTTTTAGCATTCCTGGGAGCATAGGTAGGCTTTGGTATTGGCTATGAGTGGAGGATAGCGTGTTAAACAAAAAGTCATCCTCAATTGGTTCGGAATGCAAGGTGACGTTATGGAAAGCAACTGCCCTTGCGACCACCTGTGTGTAAGATGTACTGTGTAAGATGTACTGTGAGTCGGGGAGTACATCAGTGGAGGAGTTGCTACCGGTGATGTGTGCACTGACGGTGGTGGAGACGGTGGTGGAGTTGTTTTTCTTGCCACCTTTGCCTGTGGCTGCTTGTCCTTTTCTTGAAAGGCAAGTTTTCTTTTAATTTTAATAGGGGGAAGAGTGGTTATCTTCCCTGTGTCTTCTTGAATGTGGAGCCTTCTTTGAGTATAGTCTGGCTCTACTGCTTCAAGTTCCTCTCCAAATCTATGCTTTTGCATTTGGGAGGACAATCCTTGTTCCTCTGTATAGGAACCTGTTTTCCGGCTCCGAGGCTGGATGTTTCGGAACCGAAACTTTTTCGGACGTCTTTTTAGGCTCCGAAGAAACCTTTTAAATTTTCGGCGTGGTGGTGTCTCGGTGCCGAAATTGTTCGGTGCCGCTGTCCCGATGCCGAAATTTTTCGACGTCTCTGCTCCGAGATTGCTGTGTGGCGGTATCTCGACCGGAGTCGGATGACTTCGACACAAGTGTGCCCTTTTTCGGTGCCTTGGGTCGGTCACCTAATTTTTGGGTTAAGCCATGGCCTGTTGGCGGTGGCGTCCCCTGGGCTTTTGTTGACTTCTCGTGAGTCTTATGTTTCGACGTCTTACTCACGGTTTTTGGCATTTCTTCGGTTTCGAGCTCTTCCAAGTCCGACTCGTGGATAGAGAAAGCTTCCTCTTTGAAACGCTCTTGTCCTGTCGGCGTCGACGCCATCTGCAGTCTTCTGGCTCTTCGGTCTCAATGTCTTCCTCGACCGAAACGCTCAACAGGCTTCACAAGTATCTTCCTTGTGCTCCGGAGACAAGCACAAGTTACAGACCAGATGCTGATCCGTATACGGATACTTGTTATGGCATTTTGGACAGAAGCGGAATGGGGTCCGTTCCATCAGCCTTGAAGAGACACGTGGCCGGGCCGACCAGGCCCCGACGGGGGATCGAAAAAACCCCGAAGGGCCACCGGAGCTCTTCAAAATTCGGTGTCGATCTGTTCTAACTAACCCGATACCGAATGCAAACAATACCGACGTTTTTTCCGAGATTCTAACTAACTTTCCGACCCGAAACACGGAGCGAAAAGGAACACGTCCGAACCCGATGGCGGAAAAAAAAACAATCTAAGATGGAGTCGACGCCCATGCGCAATGGAGTCGAAATGGGAGGAGTCCCTCGGTCTCGTGACTCGAAAAGACTTCTTCGAAGAAAAACAACTTGTAACACTCCGAGCCCAACACCAGATGGCGGGATGTGCACAGCATGTGTATCTGCAGCTACACATGCCATCGAACATATATATATATATATATATATATATATATTTATATATTTATTTTTTACCTACTGGCAGTTGCCAGTAGTTAGGTATAGTTAGGACCATGTTTTCATAGAAAAAGCGTTTTGTGACTTGCCTATATCTTTGGCGCCGTTCAAAGAATCTTCAGGAAATTTTCCATAAAAGTGTTCCAGAGAATCGTGTTATGAATGGGAAGGTTGGGGGGGGATCTGTCAAGAAAGGGGGTGGGGGTGTCAAAAATTTTGTTTCCCCATGTAAGACGACTACATCCCAAACTGCTGAACGGAATTACACCATATTTGGAGGAAAGGTAGCTTTTGGTCCAGAAAAAAGCCTTTTTCTTGTTTGGTGTAAATCCGTTCAGTAATTTTTGAGATAGTAAAAGAAATACAGATATCTAGAGGCGCGAAAAATTTGCGAATAATTCGCAAATATTCTCTAATTCGTGCATGAATAGAAGCGGTGTAATTGGCTGGCCACAACCTGAACAGAAAGTTGCTGTCGTCATTTTAATATCCCAGGACATGGTCCCTGGCACTGAAAAACAAAATAAAAAGTATCATAATGGGGTGTGATATAGGGGTGTTTGAGGGTCAAATTATGGGTTTAAATGATTTTTTTCACCATGCACGATATGGGAGTTGGGAGGGGGAGACATGGGACTCCCACAGGAGCTTTTGACAGCACCTGTGGAAGTCCCGTGGGACCAAGGAAGCTTTCCATTGAGGAAGGTCAAGAATCAGTCTTTCTCTGACAGGTTTTCCATGGTCAGGGAATGTACATGAGGTAATTCTCTAAAGGAAAAGTTACACTTTCCTTGGACAACTCTGAAGCAGGATCATCCATTAACACAGAAGGATCCTCGAGTACAATGACCTTGCTTAAACTGCTGTTTGCTTTGACTCTCTGGCGAAGGGAATGCTGCAGGGCCTCCCAGCAAAAGCCTGAAATACACAGTCAAGTATGGCCACAGAAGAGCACACTGATATTAACCTGCCTGTAGGATGTATCTGCTGTGTCTAATGTGCACCTGATAATGTTGGTATTAGAGATAATCTTTGCTTCTTGCACAATATCCTAAGCTTACGAAAAGTACCAGAAGTTTATTTATTTCCTTCCTAATGCTGTGTCTCGTATTGCAAGAGTAATGTAATTGATTTGGAAATGCACCAAATGTGTTGCAGGACTGACCACGCCTTGGCTTTAAAGAATCAACTATTCTTGCTTTCTTGGCTGGGGTGTGTGTAAATTCCTGTGCCCTGTAGGAAAGCTTTTTTTTCTGGCCATGTGGACAACTAGTGATTCTGGGGGTAAATGTCCTCAGATGATAAAAGGATCCTGGGTTCCAGGTTTGATTCTTTTCTTGACCCTTAATTACTCAAAGCCCTTGAACTTTTCACTCAATGACTTGTGCATAATCTTCAGCATGGGCAGCTCTTCATTCAATCTATCTGCTGTAGTGTGACTGGGTGAGGAAGTATGACGAGTGCTGTCTGGTGGAGAGACTTTCACTAGGAATGGATAGAGTAGTTTGTCATACTGGATGCCTACTGTATACTCTTGCAACACATTTTGCTTTTCATCTGGCCCACGATCTTGATAAGTGGGCAATTGGTCAGCAAAAATATCCCCATTTGAATCAGAAAATGAACTTAAAGGTGAAGATGGTGACTTAAGTAGTGATGCAGCAGTGGTTCCTGCTCTTCTCTTTTAAGGGCTCTGGAATGATATGAATTTCCCCGGAATATTTTCCTCCAAAGTAAGCATGTGCCGTTTCGTTATGGCTGTATGTATTATGCATGCCAGGCGATTACATGGCCAGTGACAAGATATATGTTCCGAGCATCTCCAGCTGCGGTTTCAGAGTGTCATCAGTTCCTGTATATGCCATGCAAGAAAGCCTTGCTTGGTGTTGAAGGCTGTTTAGACTTAGAGGCCGACTATGGTGGTGAGACTGGGTCAGAGGTATCTTCTCATCGAGGCCAACTGGAAGCACTGAGTAGCGTTTGCCCTCAGACCTGATTCTGACTCGGCAGAACGAGTTTTATTGCAAGGAGCTTTCTCTGTCAAGGCACTGCTGTGTTGGAGGTAATTCCTCGGAGGAGGCTGTTCTCAGACATTGGCTTTTCAAGGTCAGGGGAGTCGAGATGGTTCTCTAGTTTCGGGACTTCTCCTTAGTGCTTTGAGCAGGCTTTGCTGTGGGTGCTGGAAAATGCTTGCCTCCAGGGTCGGAATGCATTGGAGAGTGAGCTATGGGACTGTTGCTAATGGGTCTCTGGGCTACAGTTCTAGGAACACAGAAACAGTCAGACCTAATCCTTCAAAGCTGATGGCAACAATACTTAATAGATACAAAAGCGTATTAGTGTTGAATTCTGGCATAATATGACCACCTTCTATTTTTGCAATAGGCAATGCATGCCTCAAAAGGTACTTACTTGATAGTCTGGCAGTAGAAAGAGGTGGCGGACCTGGAATGATCATGGGACATTGCTATTTTCAGAGAGAGAATTTAAAGGTGTTTTCCATTATCTCCCCAAAACTAGTCACTCTCATACCACCTGGCTGCAGTCTTCAGAATGGTCTCTTCTGGTTTGGTGCTGTTTAATGTACTTAATGTTATGGTGTTGATGTTGAGTTTTCGGTATCAAGATATTTTGCAAAGCAAAGCTTTTACACAAGTACTTGAAACAGTCCTGCACACAATAGTGGAAAGAAATTTGAGGTAGTTTCTGTGCCTTGGTGCATTGTGATTTTCGGGAAAGGTTTCATAGGTCACTTTGAAACCGAAAGCACTTCTTCAAAGAAAAACACCTTGTAACATTTTGAGCAGGACATTAGATGGCAGGAGTATGCTGAGCATGTGAACTACACGCGTACATACTGCAAAAAAATGCTTTGAGAAGAACATTACCAACAAATCTCAATGGATCAAAAAGGCTCACTTAAATCCATTCAGCAAATCTAGTGTAGGTCAAGAGTGAAATAGGATGCAGATTCAGATTGAACATTTCATATAAGAGAGAAGTATATTTGGAAATTAAATATACAACGGCAGCATTCAATGAGATTTAAATCAAATCAAATCCTACAATCATGACATTATCTATAAGTAGACACAGGATTTTGAATGTAACACTCAGAAAGCCGTGGCTGGCTTTCAGACGAAATAAGGTAATGACCGACAGAACAACTGGACAAACAGAAAAAGCAAGCAATTTCTTCCACGTATTATTTATCACAAAGATGTGCCAAATTCTAGTAGAAAAATATTGAAAAGGGTTATATGTTTGCTCCTTCTTAACAGAAGTGCACATTCCGCTTTTTAAAGATATAGCTGAC
Organism: Pleurodeles waltl; assembly: GCF_031143425.1. Taxonomy (NCBI): domain Eukaryota; kingdom Metazoa; phylum Chordata; class Amphibia; order Caudata; family Salamandridae; genus Pleurodeles; species Pleurodeles waltl. Next base: position 1,195,457,283 of record NC_090437.1, read on the forward strand.
TTAGAATCAGTCTATGCCCATTTGACAAGACGTTTACAAATAAATACAGTCAGCTCATACTATGACCTTCTAATTTAACTAGAATAGGTAAGCACAAGATTGCTTTCAGGATTTTACAAATATAACTTACCGATGCCTTACACATAAATTCATGTTTTTTTATTTGAATATTGTGCTCAAGTCCTTTCATATTTTACCTGTACATTTAAATTACATGCCACTTAACCAATTCTTCATACAACATCTACACAAGCTGCAGCACATATTGTATGCATAATTGCCAGCAACTTAAAAAAAAATACTCTAACCAGTGTTTGGTTTTACATACACCTTTCCATATTGTTAGCTATGTCATTTACTTAACATGATTCACCTGTTTAACCAATACACTTTTCTGTACAGTAACAACTGCATAGCAAATAAAGTAAAACTACTCACCTTGTTCCTCATTTCCTGAACTTCCTTCGGATTAGTGTTCAGTGGAACAAAGAGGTTAGGGACAGCAGAGGTGGCAGTTCTATGTCCATCCTCTTTAGTCCACTGTAATATCAAAAAGGTTCAACAATCAGCAAAGTCTCATAAAATCATTCACTGTACAAATATACATCAGAACTGGTCATGCACTGCACATGTCAAGAAACTGAGAAGTGAACCAATGAGTATAAGGATTTAGGATTACTGTTCAGTTCATAACAAATATTTGTAAATACAAAATAATAAAACCGAATCAAGTTTGTCGCTAAAATTAATAAATGCAACAAAAAGGAAAATAAAAAAGGTACTTTTACGAAGTTCAGTACAACTTAAATTCTCTGATCATTGATTCACTTCTCCAAAACTATACAAACATTAAAACAAACTGAAAGCATAAGATGACAAGACAATGGAAAGCAATGTGATGAGACTAACCATGTGTAATGGATGAACTCTGTACTGTGAGGCAGGAGTGGGCATCACCAAAGTTTGTGCTAAAATAAACCACAGTACAGCTTCGGAATTCATCATTTTCATGAAGTCAATGGGCCAAATTCAGCATTACTGCTCGGGGCTCTGCACAGATGTGGAGGGATTGCACAAACACTCATTCAAATTGTCACAGGCCTAAGGGACCCATGTAGTTTTGACACCACGCAGAGCCGTGAACATTTATGCAATGTCTTCGTTAGGGATTATATCTTCTTGCAGAAGATAGTGGCATCTTCAATTAACTAGAAAAGGACATTTGGTGATGTCGAATATTTTATATAACTTACAGCTGTGAGGGTTACAAAAATATCCCAGAACAAAAACGTAAAGCGCTTCATGGTTTCTTTTGTATATAGGTTGTTTTATACAGTCAGTGCATCAGATTCATAACGTGGGAAAATCTCAGTTCCACACATTTCTCTCATACCCTTCAGAAAATTCTGCCATCTTTACCCATCAGTTCATAAATGTGAACTAATCACAGTGGAAAATAAGATGCATTGAACATTAAAACAAACCTGCTGCAGGTAGCAATGCTATGCATTTTCCTGGGTGTTCACATTACAATAATATAGCAAAAACTGGTCAAACCTTAAAAAAGCAAAAGAAGTTAAAAAAATGTTTTGCAACTGCAAAAAAGAAAAATGGAATGAACATGGAGCTATGGTATACTCACTGATTCTAATCTTCATAGTTTAAAAATATCATCCCAGCCTTTCATTAAAGATAATCGTAACAGTCAAAACATTACAATTGTACATGCCAAACATGGCAATACATTTTTACCTATGTGCAAGTTTAAAATTAGATAACAAACCTTTCATACGGCATACAAACCACACAAACCACAAGCAACCGAAGCAGCATCTTTGTATTTGAAACTACAAAAACTACAAAAATGTATTTTCATACCCATGACTAGCTATGTGTAAGCAAATTTTCACTTTCCCTAGGAACCTCAGGAATATTCTCTAATTGCACTGGCAGGTTATCGATTACAAAAGAGATGAGCTTGCCCAGTTGATGCTTCACCCTTTCAGGGACCGCCACAAAGTCCATGTGGAAAAACTAGATCACCACCAATATAACCTTTATAATTTGACACCATTCCCTTAATTTCATTTGTACATTTTGTAGAAATGTGATAAACGGTGTTCTACCAAAAGCAACTGTGGTCAAATCTGCATGTTAAATCTTTGACAGTTGGTTTAATTTCAATAAAGATTTTTAAAAATCTTCATACTAATCTTTATTTTTGGCAAAGATCAGGATAGTGAATGGGGGAGGTCTTAGAAACCCAATCTCTCTTCCACATGTAGCTGTCCATTTCTCTTTATGATTTGAAGCAACACATTATAAAAGAGATAAATCCTACTCATACAACAACATTTCCCACCGGTCCCTTCCAGGAAAATCTGCTATGATTATTTACAACACCAGGTACAGCCTTATAACACATGAATAAGCGCATGTATAACAACATTCCCAATGTTTTAAGTGTTTTGATGTATTGTATCTTGGTTCGTGAGGAGATGTATCCTTACTATCTTAATGAGAATAAATACATATAACGCTTCCAAAAATGTGTTACTATATTTATGAATACACAAATGTATGAAGACTATTATAGGTAAAAGCAGATAAATTATTTTTAAACTGTTCAAAATTATTTTAGTAGGTTTTGCAGCACAAATTGTGAAAGCCTTTAAACTTTGTCACAAAAAATATCCTTGAAAAATTTTGTACATTTTTTAAACTGGCAAGGAGAGTTTGCTCGCTTTTCAGCAAACGTACTTGGACCATTTTCTCTCCCACCAATCTCCTCACAAGTACATATGTAACCATTCCTCAAGATTGTTTAGAAAATAAGAACGTAGATATTTAAGAATGTAAATTTTTTCCATAACCTCCACCTAACTACTACACAATGACTTCAGTGCATTATATGCCAATTTCATTTTACTTTTTAAGTAAAACGTAAATCATCAAGGCAAATTATTATTGATAGTAACTGAGAATTCAGCCATGCCCATACATCCTTGCAAACATGCTCCTTATCCCTAAACACGTGTAAATGCATAAAAGATGGGAACAAGTCATAATATATCCAGCATACTCTGGTGTCACAAATCTCCTGAATACGAAAAGGTTAATATTTTGTGTAAGTTCTGCATGTATCCACTTGGTATAAAAGAAACAAACCCAAAGTGCACTGCACATATTCAGAGGGTATCTTCTCCATCTCTTTCTAGATGACATACTATACGAACACGGTTAAGTACCAATATTCCCAGACACATCTCTGTAAGAGAAAAATACTAATGAAAGGGACAATTTGTTTCAGTTTTGGAGGGCTCATTTAGTATTGTAAATTCAAACAAATTTCAAGGCAGTAATTAAGGGATTCACTTACATGCTTGAAATAATATGCTTAAGGGATCAAAGGGATCATGCATTGACATTTTGTTACGCTTGGATACAGACGACTCAAACAGGTTTAACAATCATCTTTTTAAGAACATGTCCTGGAAATCAGTCACTTTAATGAAAGGGTACTTTGCACAGCAACCCATTGAACAAAATAGCTCATGAGAGAATGCACCTCTTGGCCTACTGCGGGTGAATACGTTTAAATGTTATGCAGACTGAATGGGTATAACTAGAAGATTTCTCTTGACCAAGTATTGCCCAGGACCCCTCAGGGAAACCTGTGTCAAAGTTATTTTATAGTCAAGATCCATCATAAAGAGAACCAGCATAAAGGGTAGCACTTTCATGCTGTCTTTTCAGGGACAGAGATGCCCCATACCAAAACAAGGAACGATGCGCAGTCCTATACATCAGCTTTCTCTATCAGTATATCCCCCATCCAACGTGACCTGCTTCCCAAGTGCCCCACTATATCTATGTCACCTTTATGTACCACCAACTGACAGCTGGCAACATCTATATCACATGGCGATGGGTTTAGGTATTTCAACAGTGCACTCTAGGAGTATGAAAATGATCACTGTTCTGTAACCTTCTTCCAGCAAATGTTCATGCAGCTGTTTGCACTGATAGTGTTGGATATATATTCATGGCTATGTGATGCAACTCTTTTGGATTCATACTCGCGGTGTTTGAGAAAACGTGAATAAACATTTCACAAAAAAAGAAGCATTATGGCATTTCAAAACTCTAGAACAAAAAGGGATTTCATTAAAATAAAGAGACCCCAAAGAAAACATGCCTATTAAGGTGGAATCATGAAGTTTTTTCTTAATTTTCTTCCTCAGCACATTTTTTACCAAGCTATTGATAAGCTGGCATGAAGGTATTTCCAGATATCAAACTTACATTCAGGTTCTGAAGAGTCATACAATGAAAAGTATATAAGTAAGGTGAACGGGGAAAATGAGCTGGAAATACTGCTGCAGGCAGCAATGGTAATCTGCTCTATAACAGAAATGCTGTGCCATACAGGCTTTCTACTACTAATTTTGTGTGGCACAGAAGATATCCAGATGAATTTTTTCAAAGATGGACAGCAATGATTACACAGCATTCTTTCCATCAAAAAACTTCTCTTTACCCTTTCATGCCGTTGTGCCTTTTTTCCCACATAGGACAGGGACCAATATCACAACACATACGTTGTAGGGAATCTTTTCAGGAATCAAACAAACAATGCATAAGAATCCCTGCATATGTAGAAAATGCTGGAATAGCCCAAGCACCCCAATACGTACCTCCTCAACGAGTACACATCTTTGCAATACGATGGATGCTGCCTTTTTTCTTAATAGGTGTGAAATCTGAATTGAAACTGAACTCACCCCTTAAGTAACAATAGGTGCTCAGAGGCAATTCATCAAAAACTATTTGCCATCGTGACACAATAAGCATGATGGTTTCTAAGGCTTTGTTTACTTAAAGTGAGAGCATCTCACAATTGAATGGATAAGGAATAGGTTGGTATATTGTGGGATTATGTCCTGGCTAAGGTGAAATGTTGGTAATGCCTGCATAGTTAGAATACGGTAGTAAAGCTTTGACCCACAAGGCTGAACTAGCTGGCCCTCCTGGCAGAGATTATTACAACTAGTAGGTCTTCCATTGGAGGAAGTCAGTGTCTCGCAGTCTGCTTTGATCAACATAATATCAGACATACACAATTTGTGAGGTACAACAACTGAAGTTAAATGTGCACTGGCATGTCAAAAAAATGCAGTGGCTACTTTTAATGAAAAACATATTGTCAGTTGAGTTAGGTAATCCACAAAGAATAGTGGCAAACTGTGTGCTTACATGAACTTTATTACAGGTCATGGGCCCGCTGGGTAAGTAATAATAGGACGTAAATGGCAGACAACTGTACATCTAACAGGCCGACTACAAAAATCCTCTATGAAAGGTAAACCAGAGGCACATAACTGATAAGAAACAAAATAGACTTAATATGAAACTGTATTTTTTTGTTAAACACTGGTCCCTGAATGTGAACTTTTCAGTTAGACTGTAATGTTTCAGTTTCTTTACAGATACATAATAATAGGAGAAGCGGAGTTCAATTTCTGATGGCCAGGCAGAAAAGTAAAACATTGTGCAGGGGTAAGCTGGCCTTAAGAAACAGTCTTCCAAAGGAGTACTTCAAACATTAACTAGCTGGTATGTAACTATCATGTACAAACTTGATACAAAGGACTTAAGTAATTTGTATGTCTGAATTGAAGCCAGCTTCCTTTCTAGACCCCTCTGTTTGAATGGTAAACCATAGCTGTTGAAAAGAGAATGAGAAGCAATATCCTGTTTTTAGCATAACGCATTAATTATAAGCCCTTAAGAAATAAGTGGGAAGATCCTACAGGACTGCCAGTAGACAGCAGCTGAGAGCTAAAACAGTTGACCTGAGTGAGGTCTGAGACTTTAGAGCCAAATGAGAAATCAAACTTTGAAAATAGAGTTCATGGGTTAAAACAGGCAGGAAAAGAGCATTTTCAAACAAAACAAAAGACGCCTCAATCCCACAAGATCTTGATGAAGTATCAGGTGAGCCACCTTACAAAAACAGTTCAAAGTCTTTATGATTGAATGAGAGTTCAAGTTTTTGCTAAGGAAAGGAAACTGAAACAAAGTTTGGGCATCTACTAGTTACAGTACAATATTCTACTGTATACTGCAGAGTTCACGCTGGACTTAAAGAGCTAACAGGGGTAAATCACATGCTGACACATTCATTTGTGTATCATGACTGTCAAAAATAGTACTCCCTAGAAGATTGTATGGAAAGAAAGAGTAACATAGAAAGAGTAACATAGTAAAGGTTTCTGTTTCTCAAATAAGTTACATCTTTCAGATCTGCTGTTGTCAAGTAGCAATGTGATGGTAAAGGGGAACAAGCTTGTTGCAGATGGATTATAAAGAATAACCTCTAACCGGAGTTCTGTAAGAGATGTTAATGTTACGTTCTGATAGTTCAATAGACCTTGTAGTTGAAAAAGGCTCTGCAAACCCATACACATTCCTAGAATCTAGAGATGTGCAACTGCATGCCTGAAAGCATTCATCAAGATAAACACAAAAGCATGATTAATCTTAAACCTGACTTTTAGTGCAACATAAGTGGTCTGATGGAACTAAATGATACATTTACATTCATTCCCTTCTTCTCCTATCACAATTCCGATCCATCCATCCATCCATTCCTTACTTTATGATCTGATTCCCTTCTCAGACGGATTATGCTAGATAAAATAAACCTCCAAATAAATAATTCAACACCAAAGGGTTCTGAACATTAAAACTTGCAAACTCTTGGGACTAATGCTCCATGGGGCTCTTGAATCATGTCAGAAGTCAGAACTGTCAATGGTGGCTGTGCATTCACTGTCTGCAGAAGTCACACACTATCCCATCAAGGGTACTAGATAGTCATAATGGCACTGGAAAGGAAGCTGCCTAGAAGGATCTTCTTGGTAAAGACTTACATTCCGATGAAATCTCCACATATTAGTGCAACTTCTTGAAGTTAGATCTTACAGCTCGAATACCTTCCAATGTTTTGGAAAATGCCCTTCGGATCCTACCCATTCCTGCACCCTTTGAAATGTTGCTTTTTTCATGCAGACTCTCCTAAGCCAAGAATTGGAGGGATAGAGTCCCCGGTTCAGCGTTATTTTTTTGCCAACTCCTTTTTAGCGTCATTGCCTATGATGCATGGAACAAGGAGCCAAAAGAAGGTCAGATCAGCCTGACCCCTTTCACAACCCCTAACCAGGCTGTTATAGTCCCCAAGTCTAGGAGCCAGATAATTAGAAGTAAGAATTTGGGTTACCAGAAAGCAGGCCTCAGTTTGAGAGACCTAAAGAAAAGAGTACTAATAAGTTGCTGATGGCTACAACAGTCATAGAAAATTTCATGATGAAGTAGAATGTCTTGTGAAGGTTGGGTGGGATGGGGGGGAATGTGGGTTAATGTTTCACTAATAATGCTAATGGGGAAATTGTCCCCTAGAAACTAAGTGGAAAAGTAAGCAGCATAAAAGGCCCATGGATCGCAATATACCTGGAAAAGGTGCTTGAAAGAAGTAAGCAAGCAATCCATCTCCTTCCAGGGTAAAGTTGTAGAGAAGTGAAGAGCCTCAAGAGAATGGAACAGGATTCAGACAGTACCTGGGCAGGCACCCATCCCTATAGTCCCTATATGATCTGCAGTAAACTAGTGACCTATGGTGATCCTCTATAGCAGACAACTGTCTGGCTGTAGTTTTATGATTTTTTTCAATCTCAGCTTCTGTCTTTAGAAACACATTAAAACAAGAAATTAGGAAAACAACACATAACGCAAAGAAAATGGGCAGGACCTCTCACTCTGAACAACAAGCTTAAGAGGAGATTCAATTTTAAATTCATAAATGCAAGGAATATTTTTTAACAGAAGTTTCCGCCACTGCTTGCAACAGCATTGATAACCAGATGGGTGAGAAAGAAAAGGACAGACTACTGATGTGTTGCTGCTATAATAAAGCAACAACACAATTTATCTTAAACAGTGTGTTAAGTGGGCTTACATATACTGTAGCCGTATGTCATATCCCCATAATCACTGAACAATTTCATAACATAATTGGGAGAAACATTACTTCGATGGATGATATCTTATTTTAAAGAATTTGAGTTCCCAAGTCACCATAATCAGATTCTAGGATGTTAATATGCAAATTTAGTTTGGTACAGTAACCCATTTATGTATGTAGTGGGCTTAATTGTATCAATCTTTGACGAGTTAATTGTTCCCATTAAATCCATATATGCCATAGCATTTTGTTATATATTCACAAATGATGTGAAGATTTGAAAAATGAACACTCTAAAAATTATATTGTGGATATATATATGCATGCTTTGCATAAGTCTGCCATCTAGTGTTGGGCTTGGAGTGTTACAAGTTGTTTTTCTTCTAAGAAGATTTTCGAGTTACGAGATCCAGTGACGCCTCCTCTTGGTAATACTGTGCATGGGCATCGAGTATTTGTTAGATTGTTTTCCCGCAGGCAGGTGAAGTGAAGTGTGTGTACTTGTGTACTATAGATAGATAAAAGAAATGAGATGTACATGCAATGTATATGGAAAATGTCACTTACCCAGTGTACATCTGTTCGTGGCATTAGTCGCTGCAGATTCACATGCTGTGCATAGTCCGCCGTCTGGTGTTGGGTCGGAGTGTTACAAGTTGTTTTTCTTCGAAGAAGTCTTTTCGAGTCACGAGACCGAGGGACTCCTCCTCCTTTGTTTCCATTGCGCATGGGCGTCGACTCCATCTTAGATTGTTTTCCCCGCAGAGGGTGAGGTAGGAGTTGTGTATGTTAGTAATAGTGCCCATGCAATGGAATGAATAAGTATGTACAAAATAAAGGTTAAGGTAATATATTTACAAATGTACAAATGTTGGAGATTACTTCCAAACGGCTACAGGCTCCCGGGGAGGCGGGTGGGCGCATGTGAATCTGCAGCGACTAATGCCACGAACAGATGTACACTGGGTAAGTGACATTTTCCGTTCGGTGGCATGTGTAGCTGCAGATACACATGCTGTGCATAGACTAGTAAGCAGTTATCTCCCCAAAAGCGGTGGTTCAGCCTGTAGGAGTGGAAGTAGTTTGAAATAAAGTTCTTAGTACAGCTTGACCTACTGTGGCTTGTTGTGCAGATAGCACGTCTACACAGTAGTGCTTAGTAAATGTGTGAGGCATAGACCATGTTGCTGCTTTACATATTTCGTTCATTGGAATATTTCCTAGGAAGGCAATGGTAGCGCCTTTCTTCCTGGTTGAGTGTGCCTTTGGTGTAATAGGCAGCTCTCTCTTTGCTTTAAGGTAGCAGGTTTGGATGCACTTAACTATCCATCTGGCTATACCTTGTTTTGATATTGGGTTTCCTGTATGAGGTTTTTGAAATGCAATAAATAGTTGTTTTGTTTTCCTAATTGGTTTTGTTCTGTCAATGTAGTACATTAGTGCTCTTTTGATGTCTAATGTATGTAGTGCCCTTTCAGCTATTGAGTCTGGCTGTGGAAAGAACACTGGTAGTTCTACTGTTTGATTTAAGTGGAACGGTGAGATAACTTTTGGTAAGAATTTTGGATTGGTTCTTAGAACTACCTTATTTTTGTGTATTTGAATAAATGGTTCCTGTATAGTAAACGCCTGAATTTCACTTACTCTTCTTAGAGATGTAATGGCAATGAGAAATGCAACTTTCCACGTTAGGTATTGTATTTCGCAAGAATGCATGGGTTCGAAAGGTGGACCCATGAGTCTTGTTAAGACAATGTTGAGGTTCCATGAAGGAACAGGTGGTGTTCTTGGTGGTATAATTCTCTTTAGGCCTTCCACAAATGCTTTAATGACAGGTATTCTAAACAGTGAAGTTGAATGAGTAATCTGCAGGTATGCAGATATTGCTGCGAGATGTATCTTTATGGAAGAGAAGGCCAGATTTGATTTCTGCAAATGTAGTAAGTATCCTACTACATCCGTTGGAGATGCATGTAATGGTTGAACTTGATTATTATGGCAGTAGCAAACAAATCTTTTCCATTTACTTGCATAGCAGTGTCTAGTGGATGGCCTTCTAGCTTGTTTTATGACCTCCATACATTCTTGTGTGAGGTTTAAGTGTCCAAATTCTAGGATTTCAGGAGCCAAATTGCTAGATTCAGCGATGCTGGGTTTGGATGCCTGATCTGTGCTGTGTTAACAGATCTGGTCTGTTGGGTAGTTTGACATGAGGCACTACTGACATGTCTAGTAGTGTTGTATACCAAGGTTGTCTTGCCCATGTAGGTGCTATTAGTATGAGTTTGAGTTTGTTTTGACTCAATCTGTTTACTAGATATGGAAGAAGAGGGAGAGGGGGAAAAGCGTACGCAAATATCCCTGACCAATTCATCCATAGAGCATTGCCTTGAGACTGCTGGTGTGGGTACCTGGATGCGAAGTTTTGGCATTTTGCGTTCTCTTTTGTTGCAAATAGGTCTATTTGAGGTGTTCCCCAAATTTGGAAGTAAGAGTTTAGAATTTGGGGGTGAATCTCCCATTCGTGTACTTGTTGGTGATCCCGAGAGAGATTGTCTGCTAGCTGATTCTGGATCCCTGGAATAAACTGTGCTATTAGGCGAATGTGGTTGTGAATTGCCCACTGCCATATCCTTTGTGCTAGGAGACACAGCTGTGTCGAGTGTGTTCCCCCCTGTTTGTTTAGATAATACATTGTTGTCATGTGGTCTGTTTTGACAAGAATGTATTTGTGGATTATGATGGGTTGAAATGCTTTCAACGCTAGGAATACTGCTAACAATTCGAGGTGATTTATATGAAACCTTTTTTGATGTACGTCCCATTGTCCTTGGATGCTGTGTTGATTGAGGTGTGCTCCCCACCCTGTCATGGAAGCATCTGTAGTTATCACGTATTGTGGCACTGGGTCTTGGAAAGGCCGCCCTTTGTTTAAATTTATACTGTTCCACCACAGAAGCGAGATGTATGTTTGGCGGTCTATTAACACCAGATCTAGAAGGTGACCCTGTGCATGTGACCATTGTGATGCTAGGCACTGTTGTAAGGGCCTCATGTGCAATCTTGAGTTTGGGACAATGGCTATGCATGAGGACATCATGCCTAGGAGTTTTAACACCATCTTTGCATGTATTTTTTGTGTTGGATACATGGCTTGTATGACTTTGTAAAAATTTTGAACCCTTTGTGGACTTGGAGTGGCTATCCCTTTTGTTGTGTTGATTGTCGCTCCCAAGTATTGCTGTGTTTGGCACGGCAGAATGTGTGACTTTGTATAGTTGATGGAGAACCCTAGTTTGTAGAGGGTTTGTATGACATAATCTGTGTGGTGTGAACACCTTGTTAGGGAGTTGGTCTTGATTAGCCAATCGTCTAGGTAGGGGAACACGTGTATTTGCTGCCTTCTGATATGTGCAGCTACTACTGCTAGACATTTTGTAAAGACTCTCGGTGCGGTTGTTATACCAAACGGCAACACTTTGAATTGGTAATGTATTCCCTTGAATACGAACCTTAGGTATTTCCTGTGCGAGGGATGTATCGGTATGTGGAAATACACGTCTTTTAGATCTAAGGTTGTCATGTAGTCTTGCTGTCTCAACAGTGGTAATACGTCCTGTAGCGTGACCATGTGAAAGTGTTCCGATTTGATGTAGGTGTTTAGTGTTCTGAGATCTAAGATTGGTCTCAGTGTTTTGTCTTTTTTTGGTATTAGAAAGTACAGTGAGTAAACTCCTGTGTTTCTTTGTGGACCTGGTACGAATTCTATTGCGTCTTTTTGTAGTAATGCTTGAACTTCCAGATCTAGCAGGTCTAAATGCTGTTTTGACATATTCTGTGTTTTTGGTGGGACGTTTGGAGGGAGTTGGAGAAATTCTATGCAATAACCATGCCGGATAATTGCTAAGACCCAAGTGTCTGTTGTTATCTCCTCCCAAAATTTGTAGAACTGGCTTAGTCTTCCCCCCACTGGTGTTGTGTGAAGGGGTTGAGTGACTCGTGAGTCACTGTTTGGTTGGCGGGGTTTTGGGACCCTGAAATTTTCCCCGGTTTCTAGGGAATTGTCCCCCTCTGTATTGGCCCCGAAAGCCTCCCCGTTGGTACTGTCCCTGGTAGGTAGACGGTGTTGTTTGTGAGGTACTAGCTTGTGTGGTTTGACCTCGAAACCCCCCTCTGAAGGTTGTTTTGCGAAACGTGCCAAAAGTGCCTCTGCCCTGCGGGGAATAGAGTGCGCCCATGGCCCTAGCTGTGTCAGTATCTTTTTTCAATTTTTCAATTGCCGTGTCCACTTCGGGTCCAAACAATTGTTGTTCATTGAACGGCATATTGAGTACTGCCTGTTGTATCTCAGGTTTGAAGCCGGATGTGCGCAACCATGCGTGCCTCCTTATGGTTACCGCGGTATTTATTGTTCTTGCAGCTGTATCCGCTGCATCCATAGAGGAACGTATTTGGTTGTTGGAGATATTTTGTCCCTCCTCAACCACTTGTTTTGTCCGTTTCTGGAATTCTTTGGGTAGATGCTCGATGAGATGCTGCATCTCATCCCAATGGGCTCTGTCATATCGCGCTAGGAGCGCCTGCGAGTTAGCGATGCGCCACTGGTTTGCAGCTTGTACTGCAACCCTTTTCCCAGCTGCGTCGAACTTGCGGCTCTCCTTGTCTGGAGGTGGTGCGTCGCCTGATGTGTGCGAGTTGGCTCTTTTACGAGCTGCTCCTACGACAACTGAATCTGGTGGCAGTTGTGATGTGATAAAAGCAGGGTCTGTGGGCGGTGCTTTAGATTTATTCTCCACCCTTGGAGTTATTGCTCTGCTTTTGACAGGTTCTTTAAAGATCTGTTTAGCGTGCCTTAGCGTTCCCGGGAGCATAGGAAGGCTTTGATAATTGCTATGGGTGGTGGAGAGGGTGTTGAAAAGGAAGTCATCCTCGACAGGCTCGGAGTGTAACGACACGTTATGGAACTCTGCTGCCCTAGCTACCACCTGTGCATACGCTGTACTGTCTTCAGGTGGTGAGGGCTTAGTAGGGTACGACTCAGGGCTATTGTCTGATACTGGGGTGTCATAGAGATCCCACGCATCCTGGTCATCTTGGCTCATAGTGGTATGAGCTGGTGAATGTGACTGAGTCTGTGCCGGTGATGTATGAGTTACCGGTGGTGGAGTGGGTGGTGGAGTTACCTTCTTTACCACTTTTGCTTGTGGTGTCTTTTCTTGTGGTTGGAAATCGAGTTTCCTTTTCCTCCTGATTGGGGGAAGAGTGCTGATCTTCCCTGTACCACTTTGTATGAAGATCCGCTTTTGGGTGTGGTCTACATCTGTGGTTTGTAAATCTTCCTCAAACCTGTGTTTGCGCATTTGGGAGGACAGTGATTGTTCCTCTGAGTACGAACTGGCTGTCGGTTCGGTTGCTGGTCGTTTAGGCACCGAAACTGTGTCTTTTGTTCTTTTCGGCTCAGACGAGATTTCTCTCTTTTTTGGTGTCGAACTTTCTCGGCGTCGACCATCTTCGGTGCCGCTGTCTCTGTGCCGAACAGCCTCGGTGGTGCTGTCTCGGTGTCGACCCTTTTCTGCAGCACTTTCTCGGTCCCGAGATTGCTGCGTGCCTGTGTCTCGACCCGAGTCGGACGACCTCGGCACCAGTTCGCCTTTTTTCGGTGCCGATGGAAGGTCAACTACTTTATGGGTTGAGCCATGGCCTGTTGGCAGTGGCATCCCCTGGGCTTTGTCTGTTTTCCCGTGTGGTGCTTGCTTCGACGTCTTACTCACGGTTTCTTCGACGTCGAATTCTTCCGAGTCCGATTCATGGATGGAGAAGGCTTCTTCTTCTTCTCCCTGTTCCTCGAACCCTCGTTGTCCTGTCGGCGTGGACGCCATCTGCAACCGTCTGGCTCTTCGGTCCCGGAGCGTTTTCTTCGACCGAAACGCTCGACAGGCCTCACACGTTTCTTCCTTGTGCTCGGGTGACAAGCACAGATTACAGAACAAATGTTGGTCTGTATAGGGATATTTACTGTGGCATTTAGGACAGAAACGGAACGGGGTCCGTTCCATCAGTGTCGATGTTGCACGCGGTCGGGCCGACCAGGCCCCGACGGGGGATCGAAATTACCCCGAAGGGCTACCGGAGCTCTTCAGGATTCGGTGTAGATTCTAATCTAACCCGATACCGAACGAAATAATACCGACGTAGTTTTCCGAAGTTATGACTATCTTTCCGTCCCGAAACACGGAGCGAAAAGGAACACGTCCGAACCCGATGGCGGAAAAAAAACAATCTAAGATGGAGTAGACGCCCATGCGCAATGGAAACAAAGGAGGAGGAGTCCCTCGGTCTCGTGACTCGAAAAGACTTCTTCGAAGAAAAACAACTTGTAACACTCCGACCCAACACCAGACGGCGGACTATGCACAGCATGTGTATCTGCAGCTACACATGCCACCGAACACATATTTACAATAAATTGTACTGCAACAGCTATAGGCCCCCGGGTAGGAGGTAGGGCGCATGTGAATCTACAGCACTACATGCCACAATCAGATGTCTGCTGGGTAAGTAACGTTTTCCGTTTGATGGCATGTGTAGCTGTAGATACACATGCTTTGCATAGACTGTAAAGCAGTCCTCCCCAACTAAGTGAAGGTCAGCCTGTAGGAGCTGGAGTAGCTTGGAATAATGTCCTAAGTACTGCCTGTTCAACATTTGTTGTTGGCGAGCTAAAACATCTACACAGTAGTGTTTAGTAAATGTGTGTGGTGCAGACCATGTAGCAGCTTTACATATGTCTGCTATTGGTATGTTCCCTAAGAATGCCATTGAAGCTCCTTTTTCCTAGTGGATGAGCTTTAGGAGCTACTGGTAACTGTCTTTTAGCTTTACGATAACAATTCTGAATACATTTCACTATTCATCCTTGTGAGGTTCTGAAAATGCTGCAAAAAGTTGTTTTGACTTTCTAAAATCTTTTGTTCTGTCAATACAGCACATGAGAGCTCTTTTAACATTGAGGGTGTGTAGGGCTCTTTCTGCAACTGAATCTGGCTGTGCAAAGACTGGCAAATCCACTGACTGATTGATATGAAAAGGTAAAATAACCTTTGGTAGAAATTCTCGATTTGTCCTAAGGACGAATGTGTCTTTATGAATCTGAATGAAAATGTCACTTACCCAGTGTACATCTGTTCGTGGCATCAGTCGCTGTAGATTCGCATGTTTTGCAATAGCTCGCCATCTGGTGTTGGGCCGGAGTGTTACAAGTTGTTTTTCTTCGAAGAAGTCTTTCGAGTCACGGGACCGAGTGACTCCTCCTTTTGCGTCCATTGCGCATGGGCGTCGACTCTATCCTCGATTGTTTTTCCCCCGCAGAGGGCGAGGTAGGAGTTGTATTGTAGTAATAGTGCCCATGCAATGGAGTGACTAAGTATGTACTTATATAAGGTTGAAATGATATATATACAAATAGTTGAAGGTAACTTCCGAACTGCTACAGGCTCCCGGGGAGGCGGGTGGGCACATGCGAATCTACAGCGACTGATGCCACGAACAGATGTACACTGGGTAAGTGACATTTTCAGTTCGATGGCATCTGTCGCTGTAGATACGCATGTTTTGCATAGACTAGTAAGCAGTTATCTCCCCAAAAGCGGTGGCTCAGCCTGTAGGAGTGGAAGTAGTCTGAAACAATGTTCTTAATACGGCTTGCCCTACTGTGGCTTGTTGTGCGGATAACACGTCTACACAGTAGTGCTTGGTGAATGTGTGAGGCGTAGACCATGTGGCTGCCTTACATATTTCTTGCATTGGGATGTTTCCTAGAAAGGCCATGGTAGCACCTTTCTTTCTGGTTGAGTGTGCCCTTGGTGTAATGGGCAGCTGTCGTTTAGCTTTAAGGTAGCAGATTTGGATGCATTTAACTATCCATCTGGCTATACCTTGTTTTGATATTGGGTTTCCTGCATGAGGTTTTTACGAATGCAATAAATAGTTGTTTAGTCTTTCTGATGTTTTTAGTTCTGTCAATGTAATACATTAATGCTCTTTTGACATCTAATGTATGTAGTGCCCTCTCAGCTACGGAATCTGGCTGTGGGAAGAACACTGGAAGTTCCACTATTTGATTTAGATGGAACGGTGAAATAACCTTTGGTAAAAATTTAGGATTAGTCCTTAGGACGACCTTATTCTTGTGTAGTTGTATAAAAGGTTCTTGTATTGTAAACGCCTGAATCTCGCTTACTCTTCTTAGGGAAGTAATGGCGACGAGGAATGCAACCTTCCAGGTTAGGAACTGTATTTCGCAGGAGTGCATGGGTTCAAAAGGTGGACCCATAAGTCTAGTTAGGACAACATTTAGGTTCCATGAAGGAACAGGTGGTGTTCTTGGTGGAATAATTCTTTTAAGGCCCTCCATGAATGCTTTAATGACTGGTATCCTATAAAGGGAAGTTGAATAGGTAGTCTGCAGGTATGCAGATATTGCTGCAAGGTGTATTTTAATGGAAGAGAAAGCTAGGTTAGATTTTTGAAAGTGAAGCAAGTAACCCACTACATCTTTTGGAGTTGCGTGTAATGGTTGGATTTGATTAATATGGCAGTAGCAAACAAACCTCTTCCATTTACTTGCATAGCAGTGCCTGGTGGATGGCCTTCTGGCTTGCTTTATGACTTCCATACACTCTTGTGTAAGTTGTAAGTGTCCGAATTCTAGGATTTCAGGAGCCAGATTGCTAGATTCAGCGATGCTGGATCTGGGTGCCTGATCTGTTGGTTGTGTTGAGTTAACAGATCCGGTCTGTTGGGCAGTTTGATGTGTGGTACTACTGATAGGTCTAGCAGCGTTGTGTACCAGGGTTGCCTTGCCCAAGTTGGTGCTATTAATATGAGTTTGAGTTTGTTTTGACTGAGTTTGTTTACCAGATAAGGAAGGAGAGGGAGAGGAGGAAAAGCGTAGGCAAATATCCCTGACCAGTTCATCCATAGGGCATTGCCCTGGGACTGCCTGTGTGGGTATCTGGATGCGAAGTTTTGGCATTTTGCGTTCTCTTTTGTCGCAAACAAGTCTATCTGAGGTGTTCCCCAGAGCTTGAAGTAAGTGTTCAGAGTTTGGGGGTGAATTTCCCATTCGTGGACCTGTTGGTGATCTCGAGAGAGATTGTCTGCGAGTTGATTCTGAATCCCTGGGATAAACTGCGCTATTAGGCGAATTTGGTTGTGAATTGCCCAATGCCATATCTTTTGTGCTAACCGGCTCAACTGCGTTGACTGTGTCCCCCCTTGCTTGTTTAGATAATACATTGTTGTCATGTTGTCTGTTTTGACGAGAATGTATTTGTGAACTATTATTGGTTGGAAAGCCTTTAGTGCTTGAAAAACTGCTAGCAGTTCTAGGTGATTTATATGCAGTTTTGTTTGATGTACGTTCCATTGTCCTTGTATGCTGTGTTGATCGAGGTGTGCTCCCCACCCTGTCATGGAAGCATCTGTTGTTATTACGTATTGTGGCACTGGGTCTTGGAAAGGCCGCCCTTTGTTTAAATTTATATTGTCCCACCATAGAAGCGAGAGGTAAGTTTGGCGGTCTATTAACACCAGATCTAGAAGGTGACCCTGTGCTTGTGACTATTGTGATGCTAGGCACTGTTGTAAGGGCCTCATGTGCAGTCTTGCGTTCGGGACAATGGCTATGCATGAAGACATCATGCCTAGGAGTTGTAATATCATCTTTGCTTGTATCATTTGTGTTGGATACATGCGTTGTATGATGTTGTTGAAGTTTTGAATTCTTTGTGGACTTGGAGTGGCTACTCCTTTTGTTGTGTTTATTATGGCACCTAGGTACCCCAGTTTGTAGAGGGTTTGCATGATTTGATTTGTGTGGTGAGAGCACTTTGATAACGAATGTGTCTTGATTAGCCAGTCGTCTAGATACGGGAATACATGTATTTGCTGCCTTCTGATGTGTGCAGCGACTACTGCTAGACATTTTGTAAAGACTCTTGGTGCTGTTGTTAAACCGAAAGGCAATACTTTGAATTGGTAATGTATTCCTTTGAATACAAACCTTAGGTATTTCCTGTGCGATGGATGTATTGGTATATGGAAATACGCATCTTTGAGGTCTAAGGTTGTCATGTAGTCGTGTAGTTTGAGCAATGGTAGCACTTCTTGTAGTGTGACCATGTGAAAGTGGTCTGATTTGATGTATGTGTTTACTATCCTGAGGTCTAGGATTGGTCTTAGCGTCTTGTCCTTCTTTGGTATTAAGAAGTACAGTGAATAAACTCCTGTGTTTATTTGTGTGTTTGGTACTAATTCGATTGCATTCTTTTGCAACAGTGCTTGAACTTCTGTCTCCAGGAGCTCGGAATGATGTTGTGATAAATTTTGTGCTCTTGGTGGTATGTTTGGAGGGAATTGTAGAAATTCTATGCAATAACCATGTTGGATAATTGCTAGAACCCAAGTGTCTGTAGTGATTTCCTGCCATGCTTTGTAATAATGACCTATTCTTCCCCCCACTGGTGTTGTGTGGAGGGGATGAGTGACATGTGAGTCACTGCTTAGTTGCAGGGGTTTTGGGGCTTTGAAATTTTCCCCTATTCCTAGGGAATTGCCCTCCTCTGTATTGGCCCCGAAAGCCTCCCCTGTACTGTCCCTGGTAACTGGACGGTGTTGCCTGTGAGGTGCTGGCTTGTGTGGCCTGACCCCGAAACCCCCCTCTAAAGGGTGTCTTGCGGAAGGTGCCGTAGTTTCCTCTGCTCTGCGGGGAGTAGAGTGCGCCCATTGCTTTAGCAGTGTCCGTGTCCTTTTTAAGTTTTTCTATCGCTGTGTCCACTTCTGGACCGAACAGTTCTTTTTCATTGAAAGGCATATTGAGAACTGCCTGCTGTATCTCTGGTTTAAACCCAGACGTTCGTAGCCATGCATGCCTTCTGATGGTCACGGATGTATTAATTGTCCTTGCAGCTGTGTCTGCTGCGTCCATGGAGGAGCGTATCTGGTTGTTTGAAATGTTTTGACCTTCCTCAACCACTTGCTTTGCCTTTTTTTGTAGGTCTTTGGGTAGATGTTCAATGAGGTGTTGCATCTCATCCCAATGGGCTCTGTCATAGCGCGCAAGTAGTGCTTGAGAGTTGGCGATGCGCCACTGGTTTGCAGCCTGTGCTGCGACTCTCTTTCCAGCTGCATCGAACTTGCGGCTTTCCTTATCCGGGGGTGGTGCATCCCCAGATGTGTGGGAGTTGGCTCTTTTCCTAGCTGCTCCTACAACGACGGAATCTGGTGGCAGCTGTGCAGTGATGAAAACAGGGTCTGTAGGGGGCGCCTTATACTTTTTTTCCACTCTTGGTGTGATTGCCCTACTTTTGACCGGCTCCTTAAAAATTTCTTTTGCGTGCCGGAGCATACCAGGGAGCATAGGCAGGCTTTGGTAGGAGCTGTGGGTGGAGGAGAGGGTGTTGAATAAAAAGTCATCCTCGACCTGTTCTGAGTGGAGGCTTACATTGTGAAATTGTGCTGCTCTAGCCACCACTTGAGAATACGCAGTGCTGTCTTCTGGTGGAGATGGCTTCGTAGGGTATGCCTCCGGGCTGTTATCTGACACTGGGGCGTCGTATAAGTCCCATGCGTCCTGATCCTGGTCACCCTGGCTCATGGTGGTGTGAGCTGGGGAATGTGATGGAGTTTGTGCTGGTGAGACGTGAATTACAGGTGGAGGAGAGGGTGGTGGAGTAACCTTTTTCACCACCTTTGTTTGTGGTGTTTGTTCAGTTTGGAACTCCAGTCTTCTCTTTCTTCTAATAGGGGGAAGGGTGCTTATTTTCCCTGTTCCCTCCTGTATGAAGATACGCTTTTGCGTATGGTCTACATCGGTAGATTGCAGCTCTTCCTCGAACCTATGCTTTCGCATTTGGGAGGTTAGTGAATGCTCCTCTGTATAAGAGCCTGAAACTGGGTCGGTTGCAGGTTGTTTTGGCACCGAAACCCTGTCTGCATCTTTTTTCGGCTCCGAGCTGACTTTTCTTTTTTTCGGGGCCGAAACCTCTCGGCGTCGATCTTCGTCGGTGCCGCTGTCTCGGCGTCGAGCCGTGTTTACACCGCTATCTCGGTGTCGATGCTTGTCTCCAGCACTTTCTCGGTCCCGAGAAGGCTGCGTACCGGTGTCTCGACCGGAGTCGGACTGTCTCGGCACTGTTTGGGCCTTTTTCGGTGCCGACGGTCGGTCACCGAATTTATGGGTCGAGCCATGGCCTGGTGGCAGTGGCGTCCCCTGGGCCTTGTCAATCTTCTTATGTGTTGTTTTCGACGTCTTACTCACGGTTTGTGGGTCATCGAATTCCTCGGAGTCAGATTCGTGGATCGAGAAGGTACCTTCCTCTTCTTGTTCCTCGAACTCTCGGTGGGCTGTCGGCACGGACGCCATTTGAAGTCTTCTGGCTCTACGGTCTCGGAGTGTTTTTCGGGACCGGAACGCACGACAGGCCTCGCAGGTGTCTTCACTGTGCTCAGGTGACAGGCACAGGTTACAGACCAAGTGTTGGTCTGTATAGGGGTACTTGTTGTGGCATTTGGGACAGAAACGGAACGGGGTCCGTTCCATCGGCGTTCTTCAGCACGCGGTCGGGCCGACCAGGCCCCGACGGGGGATCGAAAAACTACCCCGAAGGGCACCGGAGCTCTTCGATCTTCAATGCGGTGTTGAATCTAACTACGCCGATCCCGAACGCAACAATACCGACGAAAATCTTCCGAATTTAGCTATCTTTCCGTTCCGAAACTGGGAGCGACAGGAACACGTCCGAACCCGATGGCGGAAAAAAAAACAATCGAGGATAGAGTCGACGCCCATGCGCAATGGACACAAAAGGAGGAGTCACTCGGTCCCGTGACTCGAAAGACTTCTTCGAAGAAAAACAACTTGTAACACTCCGGCCCAACACCAGATGGCGAGCTATTGCAAAACATGCGTATCTACAGCGACAGATGCCATCGAACATAATGGTTCTTCTAAAGTGGAAGCTTTAATTTCACTAACTGTTCTTAAAGACGTTATTGCTAGTAAAAAGGCAAGCTTCTATGATTAGAACTGTAGGGAACAAGCATGTATGGGTTCAAATGGTGGGGCCATAAGTCTGGTGAGTACAATGTTTAGATTCCATGCAGGAGCTTGAGGAACTTTAGGTGGGATTACTCTTAAGTCCCTCCATAAAAGCTTTAACAATAGGAATATGCTCCCTGTTTCGAAGATAAGCAGCTGTAGCTGCTAAATGAAGCCTAATAGAGGAATATGCCATATTTGCTTTCTGCAAGTGTAACAAATAGCATACAATATCTTGTACTGAAGCATTAAGTGGGTATTTTTGGGTTGACATTAGTACACAAAACATTTCCATTTAGCAGCATAACATTGTCGAGTTGTGGGTCTGCGTGCTTCCTTTAGAATATTCATACATTCAGATGGAAGTTGTAGGTAACCAAACTCAATGACTTCAGGGGCCATATCACAAGATTGAGTGTGCTGGGATTTGGGGTCTGACTTGCCCTTTGTTTTGGGTCAACTGATCTGGTCTGTTTGGTAGCCTGTGATGAGGTACTACAGACAGATCGAGCAGTGTTTTGTACAAAGGTTGGTGTGCCCATGGGGGAACTATGAGAATCAAGATGAGCAAGGTTTGTCTCATTCTTTACCAGAAATGGAATGAGTGGGAGAGGCAGAAAAGCAAATATTCCTGACCCGTTCATCCATATAGCACTGCCCTTGGAATGTGGGTGTGGATAGCTGGATGCGAAGCTTTGGCATTTTGAGTGTTCTTTTGTGGCGAATTGGTCTATGTCTGGAATCCCTCACATTTAAAACTATTTCTGAATTACTTGTGAGTGAATTTCCCATTCATGGACTTGTTGCTGTCTCCTGCTTAAGAGGTCTGCTAATTGATTGTCTATCCCTGGAGATACTCTGCCACTATTTGAACGCGATTGTGAATCGCCCATCTCCAAATTGACTGGGCTAATAAGGATAATTGGGATGAGTGGTCCCCCCCCCCTGTTTTTGCAGATAATACATTGAGTCATATTATGTGAGTATTAACACTACTTGGTGTGCAATTTGTGGTCAGAAAAGCTTTGAGTGCTAGGAATACTGCTAACAATTCCAAGTCATTTATGTGGTTGGAGACCCATTCCCCTTGAATGGTGAGATTGCTGAGATGACCCCCCCCAACTTATTTGTGATGCATCTGTTCTGATGGTGGTCTGAGGCACAGGGTCCTGAAAGGGCCGTCCTTCAGATAAATTGGTGTGATTCCACCATTGCAGAGAGCAGTAAGTCTGTCGTTCCAATAGCCCTACATCCTGAAGTTGACCCTGTGACTGAGACCACTGTTGTAAGAGGCACTGCTGCAGTGGCTGCATGTGCAGTATTGCATTTGAAACTACAGTTATACACGAGGCCATCATTCCTAACAATTTCATTACTAACTTCACTGTGTAAGTACAGTTGTACTGTAGCTGAGGTTTTAAAGCTAATCCTGACAGTGTTGAGAATTGCCCCCAAATACGGCTGAATTTGTAATGGTTGTAGGTGGGATTTGAGGTCATTGATGGTGAATCCCAAACTGTGTAGGAGATTTACCATATACCAAGTGTGTTTACAGACTTGACTTGCACTGGCCCTTATTAGCCAGTCATCTAGATATGGAAAGACATGTATGTGTTGCCTTCTGAGGAATGCTGCAACTACAGCTAAGCATTTGGTGAAGATCCTTGGTGCTGTTGTTACTCAGACTGGTAGTACTTTGAATTGGTAGTTCTTTCCTGCAATGACAAATCTTAGGTATTTGCGACGTGCTAAACGTATGGGAATGTGGAACTATGCATCCTTGAGATCTAATGCTGTCATGTACTCTCCTTTTTGTAATAAGGGAATAACATCTTGTAGAGTGACCATATGAAAGTGTTCTGAGAGAATGTATAGATTGAGAGGCCTGAGATCTAGAATTGGCCTTAATATGCCGTCTTATTGTGGTATTAGGAAGAATAGCGAATATACTCCTGATCCCTGTTGGAATATGGGTACTAACTCTATGGTTCCTTTGAGCAGTATTGATTGTACCTCCTCTTTGAGGTGGTCCTGAGTAAGTCCGTGTGAACGAGGGGGTATGTTTGGTGGAATATTAATGAGTTCCAGGCAATACCCTGGTTGGATAATTGACAGAACCCATTGGTCTGTAGTGATGTCTTGCCATTGTGGACAAAAATTTACCAGTCTTCCTCCCACAGGAGATGTGTGCGCTGTGGGGATGGTGAGTGAGTCACTGTTTAGTTGCAGTAGAGGAACCTCTGGAAGTAGATGGTTTGCCTCTTACTCTATTATTGGATGCTCTGTAGGAACCTCAAAATGAACCTCTTGTGTAGAATTGTGAGGTGTGTTTTTGCTGTGAAGTGGATGTTGTTTCTGTGGCTGCTGGCTTGAAAGCACCTCTAAGTTGTGGCCTACGAAAGCCCCCTCTAGCAGGTGTAGTGTATAATGCACCCATTGCTTTAGCCGTGTCAGAATCTTTTTTCAGCTTTTCTATAGTTGTGTCCACTTCTGGGCCAAACAAATGTTCCTTGTCAAAGGGCATGTTTAAGACAGTTTGTTGTATTTCAGGTTTGAAGCCTGAACTATTTAACCAAGCATGACTTCTGATGACTACACTGGTGTTTACACCTCTGGCTGCGGTGTCAGCCGCATCTGTAGCGTAACTAATAGCGTTATTGGAAATTGCATGTCCTTCTATAGCTATTTGCTATCCCCGCTTTTGATGCTGTGGCAGAAGGTATTATAGCAATTCTTCATCTGGTCCCAGTGAGCCCTTTCGTATCTAGCTAGAAGAGCTTGGAAGTTAGCTATTCTCCAATGGCTTGCTGCTTATGCGGCTACCCTTTTTCCCCGCAGCATCTAACTTTTTGCTCTCCTTATCTGGAGAAGGAGCATCACATGTTAATTGGCTGTTAGGCCTTTTTCTTGCTGCATTAACCACTATTGAATCTGGCTGCAATTGAGTTCTTATGAAAACTGGTTCTGATGGAGCCGGTTTATATTTTTCATCTACTCTAGGTTTGATAATTCTGGCTTTTACTGGTTACTTAAAAATGTCTAAGCATTGATATTCCTTATGTGTGGATGTTAATGTATTAAAAAGGAAATCCTCCTCTATCAGGTCTGTGTGCATCTGTACATTATGGTACGCAGCTGCTCTTGCTATAACCTGATTGTATGCTGTAGTGTCTTCTGGTGGAGAAGGTCTAATATAGATCCCATGAGTCTGTATTTTGCTGGATAGCACTAAGATCATCCCTGTTTGGTGATGCTGAGGATGTCTGTGGTGAGAATTGCATCCCATATGTGGGGATCATGATGGTGGTGTGGAAGAAGAAAGAAGAGGCGATGTGGTAGGGAAGGCTGTTTTTGTTGAAAAGCCTTTTCTCTCTTTGTCCTTTGAGACGTTTTGGTGGAGGTAGGTCCAGCATCTAATATCTCTTGAAAGGTTAACTTCCTTTTAATAGTCACCGGAGAAGCAATTATTCTTCCTGTGCCTTTTTGAATTTGTAATTTGTGCTGTCTAGTGTCCATGACCTCTAAAATTGCTTGTATGTCCGAGGCATCTTGTGTGGTAGTAGGCTTACTAATTGTACTTTCGGCTCACAAGATTTAGTCACCGAGTGTTTTGCTGAACCGAAAGTATCGGCTCAGCAATGGATAAATGTTTTTTTCAACTCCAAAATTGATGTCTCCACTTTTAGGCTCGGTACAGTTGCAACAGTCGGTTTGTGTTCTCGGTGCCAAACCAGAAGGCTGGTCATTCCAGACTATTTTCAGATCCGACCATGGCCCGAAGGCAGTGGAGGACCGAGGACCAGTGTTGGAGACTTTTCTGATGTCTTTGGGTGGTGTGATGGGGCAGGTGTACTCACGTACTGCGTCGGAAGTATGGAGTGGCTGCCCGCATCGGAGTCATGTTTGGAATCAGAGTCTCTGATGGAAAGCGCTGTACTCTGTTCTTCCTCCTCCTGCTCTTGTTCCTCACCAAACATATTGGGTGAATCTTCTAGAGACTTGGACGCCATTTCCAGTCGACAAGCTCTTGGGTCCCAAAAACTCTTCTTAGATTTAAATGATCTGCAGGCGTCGCAAGTCTCTTCTCGATGGTCGGGAGATAGACAGATTACACACCAAATGCTGGTCGATGTATGGAAACTTGGCGTGACACCGAGGAGAGAATCGACACTGAGTTTGTTCCATCAGCCTGACATTAAAGTAGGCCCTAAAAGGGCGAGGCTCGTTTTAAGGGTAAAAAACTCGACACCGACGATTGAATGGGAATCGAGCACGGATAGAAAATGTGATCGAAACAATACAGATGGTATTATAGAAAGGAAGAATAAAATTACAAGGCCTGAGCCAAGATCCACCGGAGCGAGAAGAAACATGTCCGAACCAAACGGCAGAAAGAAAACAATCTAACAAAGACTCCATGTCCATGCGCAGTATTACCGAGAGGAGGAGTCACTCAATCTTGTGACTCAAAAGTCTTCTTAGAAGAAAAAACTTGTAACACATCGAGCCCAACACTAGATGGCGGACTTATGCAAAGCATGTGTATCGACAGCTACACATGCCAACGATCATATAGTATTTTGCTTGAAAATCTACCAATCGTAGACTTTAAAGCATGCAAGACCACTAAACTTACTCTTGTGAACCGTGTGCTTTTGTGTATTAAATGAGTTATTCCTCTTTTCACCACAAGGAGAAAACTACTGCACCCCTTAAAACATGCAGCTCTTTCCTTCCAACTCCTAATCATGAAGTGCAGCTACTGATGCCTTCTCATTGGAGAGTTCAATGCACTTTGCATGGCACCCACAACCCACCAATGAGACCTACCCTAAACTTTAGCCATTGTACTGCAGAACAATCCATGTACAAGCCCATTATTCACAATACTAAGTTAAATCTGGGGTTTGAAGCCCAGAATTTCTCTCTTTATGCCTACAAATAGCTTTCTTTCACATCTTAGTTGTACTTGTCTATATTTATGAATTCAGTGCTTTGTGAATGTATTCCCAAAGATTCGATGATGGGTAATATCAGAACATTTGCAACCTGCTCTTCAGAAAGGCATCTAGGCAAGCTTTGCAATTCATAGTGATGACTTCTGTTAGCTCATACGATATGTCACTCACAGTGAAATATTTGATCATTTGCAACCAGAAGCCTTGTTGGTACTCACAAATACTGCATTACCACTCACACAAGGAAAACGCGCCGTATCATATTAACCCTGAAGCAATGTAATTTTGTTAAATTAACCATCACTTTCACTCTGATGCCGGCAAGAGGACGTCACTCTTGGAAGAGAAGCATCCAACAAGAAGATTTTTCCATTAAAAAACAAATAAAAAAAAACAAAAAAAACACAATATTTTGAATGTATGGTAATTGTTTTCTATGTGAATAAACTCCAATAAAGAACTGCAGTTACACTTGTAAAGAGCGGTAAAAGAAACCATACACATTTGTAGCCTTCACACACTTCCACACAAGAGCGTTTTCTATAACCTTTGAGAACCTTTTCATATTATCTAGCACATTGTTCTGGTAGCGTATTTATATAGAAATGTTTTCTAAATACCAGTTGCAGAACCTATCGGTTAGTGCCTGCTGATGGCCCGAGCTGCACTTTAGTCATGCCGCACCCAGCTGGTACTGGAGGAAGACTTCCTCATTTATGGCCATCTACTGGCATGCAACAATTCATGCACAAGGTAACTGGAGCAGAGCATTTTGAGGCTTCAGGAAACAAATATAGAAATGTACATAAACAACATATATATACACATTTAGGGCAGACACAAATTACGGGAAGAAGAGGGCAAAGATCAAAGCATACAAAAAGAAAATATTAAATTATGTGTGCCAACTACTCGCCCAAAAACTGCTTAAGAGAAAACTGCAATTCAATGTTAATTTAAAAGGAAATAAGTAGTAGTATTATATAAAATAATCCAATTTAATATTAAGCATGCTTGATTCATAGATTTATCAGTCACACGGTGACGCAGATCATTCAAGTAAAGTCACTACTTGAATGAAATAATACAACTGTTAGTGAGGCATTCTCGAAAGCAGCTTAAAGAAGATGAATTTAAGATTTCAATGATTTACTCCATTATTAGTGAAAGATGTAAATAGCCATACTGAAGCCAATTTGTTAGAAAGAAACATTCCACTTAAAGACAGAACAGTGTTATATTCCCAAAGCCTCCAAATGCCAGTCACCTCACGTTGCTTTTTATCAACTAACTATGAACAGTAAGGTAGGCACAGACCAAGCAGTTGGTAATACAGCTTGGCACGCAGACACCGGACGAGAGAGACTGCAGCAAGGGTTTCACGTGATCGTGTGTAATGTTCGTCCACACCTTAGTCTTCGACTTGGGACTACCGCCGTTCTGCCCTTCTTCAGAAGTTTCATCGGCCCTGCCAGAGTTCAGCCACCTTGTCTTCTCTCGCTGCTGTTTCTGAAAACTGTGCCTGAGAGGGGAACAAGTGCCTGAGTCGCCTTCACTTCCAAAGGAGTAGCCAGTAACACTTGCAGGAATCTCAACATCACTGTACTTTTTGGCTTTTTCTCTCAGAGCAGGACATCGATAGGGATAGCCAGTTCTGTAACCCTAGAAGAATATTACAGAAAACAAATTCATTTTGTATAAATCATACAATAATTATTCAACGTTTGTAATTAGTTGTGTGGTGGTGTTGCTGCGCGGTGTAATTAATTGCATATTTACATAATTAGCTGTGTAAAACAAATGCACGGTATTATCATTACTTTTAAAAATGGAAATAGATTATGCACCTTCCTTTCACACAAATAGGTAACTTCAGATATACTTATTTTCTGTGCTTATAAACTCATTGAAGTAGCTCAAATTCAATCACTGTCTACACATTTATAAAAGTCTTCAGCAATACACATTCACCATAAGTGCGTAACAAAATCAGCATCTCTGCAGAACAGCAGATATGACAAGCAGTTGGCAAATATTTAGTGCTATATGCACATTTTTAGTTTCAGCTGTACATATAATTTACATTCACCGAGGGCATAAAGAGTGTGCTTATGCATATATCCGGGGTATATCTAATTTAAACACATTCACAGAGGGCATAAAGAGTGTGCTTATGAATATATCTGGGTAATATCTACTTTAAACACATTCACAGAGGGCAGAAAGAGTGTGCTTATGCATTTATCCTAGATCAACTACCCCAGGATAAAATGTTTTGGTATAGCACATCAGGATCAAAAAAGAGGCAAGGCCATTTATGGACAATAATGCATCTTACAGAGTAATTTTTGGTAATCAAATGTGGGCCTTGGGATTTGTTCTAATCTGACCCAAAGGATCCCTGCAAAACTACAGTGAAGACACCTTGCACAAGCCGGAATTTTACTACATGGTCCCAATTAGACATGCTTGAAAGACCCTGGTACAATTATGAGTGCAAATCGCTCTCACTGTCCTAAGGTCTTGATCCAAATATGACAAAGCAGAACATGAGGGAGCCACCGATTAGCTGTAAATTGTATTTGTAATACCTTCATGGACGATGGGTTTAGAGATTAGTAAACTGACTTAAGGTTTGCCTAGACTATGTTCTGAAGTCCCCTACAACGACCGTCCATAGTATGTTCTTTACAGGTGGTATAAAGAGCATTTTGTGCAATAGATGCTTAATCATGAAACTTAAAAAAAACAGATGCAATGGCTAATTCTCTTTATCCATACCAGTTCTGACTCATTACAGTATTTCATCAGATTTATCAAACTGCACTGTACAGCAAAAGCACAGGGCAGAACAAACAGCAACCTAGACAAAAAAGATTTGATATCTGATCAGTGTAAATGAGCAACAGAAAAGAAAATTTCATAAAAGCATCTAAAGCATCACACTGCTTCTATGAGCCCTTTCCTGATACAAGCTAAAGCTATACATGTTCACTGGGAAACGTGCTTTGTTGTGTCGGACATCTGAGCCAGAAGCTCAACATATTGAGTGTAACTTAAAAAGCTGTCACTCTTGAAAGTTGTTGCATAAACAGAATGTACGGGTCTTTGTTAAACCAAATATGAAAAAGCCACTTTTACCTGTTCTCCCGATACCGATGTGTTTATCTTAGCAACTGGAGTTTACATAAAAAAGGCTTTAAAAATCAACAGAAGCGAATCATGGCTTTTCTTGGTAACCCTAATACTTTTAATATTTTTCCTTCCAAACTTGAAATTCTTAGCATAAGAAATTCCAACATTCAACCAGATTTTCTTTTATAAACCTCTACAGAGTCGATTCTCGTAAACCAGTGTACTGATATATGAGGAAGACCCAGTGGCAGATAAGGGTTGGTCTCGTTGGACTACAAACCCCAAGCAGCTTGTTTCCAAACTGTCAAACACATTTTATCATTTTATCATATGCTCCAATGCCTTCCTAACTTGTCACTTTTCTTGACAGGCATTGTTCATCTCCTCTCGTCCAACAAAAATCAAAGGCGATACTAGGAGAATTAGTAAAAACTGCATAAGGAGGTTCCTTTGTTCAATTTATATCAGAATTATGTGGGGCATTCCTACTACTTTTAACATACTGAACATATATATTCACAGATCAGGGTGACACTGAAATAAGGAGTAGATGGCTATCGCTACATTTGCTATAGCTGGTACTTGTGAGCAGTATGAGCACAGGGATTAAACTAAAAGCCCAAGCAAAGCTAAGCATCCAGACTAGAGGGTCATTCATCAGACTGAGTTGATGGTAGGAGACCTACTGGAAAAGAAATTGAAGATATGAAGAGCTTGGTCTTCAGCCATTTCTGGAAAATGGCACAGTTCGGAAAATTTTAAGGGGTGGGTAGTCCGCTTTTCAAAAGGTTTAAGGCCAGATATAAGAAAGGTAGCTGCTGCACCAGCTTGGCAGATGCTAGGATTTGATAATGTGTTTGGAAACGGTCACTTACCCAGTGTACATCTGTTCGTGGCATTAGTCGCTGCAGATTCACATGCTGTGCACATCCCGCCATCTGGTGTTGGGCTCGGAGTGTTACAAGTTGTTTTTCTTCGAAGAAGTCTTTTCGAGTCACGAGACCGAGGGACTCCTCCCATTTCGACTCCATTGCGCATGGGCGTCGACTCCATCTTAGATTGTTTTCCCCGCAGAGGGTGAGGTAGGAGTTGTGTATGCTAGTAATAGTGCCCATGCAATGGAGTGAATGCGTATGTACATAATGAAGTTTAAAGTAATATATTTACAAATGTACAAATGTTCAAGATCTACTTGTAAACGGCTACAGGCTCCCGGGGAGGCGGGTGGGCGCATGTGAATCTGCAGCGACTAATGCCACGAACAGATGTACACGGAGTAAATGACATTTTCCGTCCGATGGCATGTGTAGCTGCAGATACACATGCTGTGCATAGACTAGTAAGCAGTTATCTCCCCAAAAGCGGTGGTTCAGCCTGTAGGAGTTGAAGTAGTTTGAAATAATGTTTTTAGTACAGCTTGACCTACTGTTGCTTGTTGAGCAGTTAACACATCTACACAGTAGTGCTTGGTAAATGTATGAGGCGTAGACCATGTTGCTGCTTTACATATTTCGTTCATTGGAATATTTCCTAGAAAGGCCATGGTAGCACCTTTCTTTCTGGTTGAGTGTGCCTTTGGTGTAATAGGCAGCTCTCTCTTTGCTTTAAGATAGCAGGTTTGAATGCATTTAACTATCCATCTAGCAATGCCTTGTTTTGAAATTGGATTTCCTGTATGAGGTTTTTGAAAGGCAATAAATAGTTGTTTTGTCTTTCGAATTAGTTTTGTTCTGTCAATGTAGTACATTAGTGCTCTTTTGATGTCTAATGTATGTAGTGCTCTTTCAGCTACCGAATCTGGCTGTGGGAAGAACACTGGTAATTCTACCGTTTGATTCAAGTGGAACGGTGAGATTACTTTTGGTAAAAATTTAGGATTTGTCCGTAGAACAACTTTATTTTTGTGTATTTGAATAAATGGTTCTTGAATGGTAAATGCTTGAATTTCACTCACTCTTCTTAGAGATGTGATGGCAATTAAAAATGTAACTTTCCACGTTAAGTATTGCATTTCACAAGAGTGCATGGGCTCAAAAGGTGGTCCCATGAGTCGTGTTAAGACAATGTTGAGGTTCCATGAAGGAACTGGTGGTGTTCTTGGTGGTATAATTCTCTTTAGGCCTTCCATAAACGCTTTTATGACTGGTATCCTAAATAATGAAGTCGAGTGCGTAATTTGCAGGTAAGCTGAAATTGCAGTAAGATGTATTTTTATGGAAGAGAAAGCTAGTTTTGATTTTTGCAAATGTAGTAAGTATCCTACTATATCTTTCGTAGATGCGTGTAAGGGTTGAATTTGATTATTATGGCATTAATAAACAAATCTTTTCCACTTATTTGCATAGCAGTGTCTAGTGGTAGGCTTCCTAGCCTGTCTTATGACCTCCATACATTCTTGTGTGAGGTCTAAGTGTCCGAATTCTAGGATTTCAGGAGCCAAATTGCTAGATTCAGTGATGCTGGATTTGGATGTCTGATCTGTTGTTTGTGTTGTGTTAACAGATCTGGTCTGTTTGGTAGTTTGACATGAGGTACTACTGACAGGTCTAGTAGTGTTGTGTACCAAGGTTGCCTTGCCCATGTTGGTGCTATTAGTATGAGTTTGAGTTTGTTTTGACTCAACTTGTTTACTAGATATGGAAGGAGTGGGAGAGGGGGAAAAGCGTACGCAAATATCCCTGACCAGTTCATCCATAGCGCATTGCCCCGAGACTGATGTTGTGGGTACCTGGATGCGAAGTTTTGGCATTTTGAGTTTTCCTTTGTTGCAAATAGATCTATTTGTGGTGTTCCCCAAATTTGGAAGTAAGCGTTCAGTATTTGGGGGTGAATCTCCCATTCGTGGATCTGTTGGTGATCCCGAGAGAGATTGTCTGCTAACTGATTCTGAATTCCTGGAATAAATTGTGCTATTAGGCGAATGTGGTTGTGAATCGCCCAATGCCATATTTTTTGTGTTAGGAGACACAACTGTGTTGAGTGTGTCCCTCCTTTTTTGTTTAGGTAATACATTGTTGTCATGTTGTCTGTTTTGACAAGAATGTATTTGTGGGTTATGATGGGTTGAAATGCTTTCAGCGCTAGAAATACCGCTAACAGTTCTAGGTGATTTATGTGAAACTGTTTTTGCTGTATGTCCCATTGTCCTTGGATGCTGTGTTGATTGAGGTGTGCTCCCCACCCTGTCATGGAAGCATCTGTTGTTATCACGTATTGTGGCACTGGGTCTTGGAAAGGCCGCCCTTGGTTTAAATTTATACTGTTCCACCATTGAAGCGAGATGTATGTTTGGCGGTCTATCAACACCAGATCTAGAAGCTGACCCTGTGCTTGTGACCATTGTGATGCTAGGCACTGTTCTAAGGGCCGCATGTGTAACCTTGCATTTGGGACAATGGCTATGCATGAGGACATCATGCCTAGTAGTTTCATTATCATTTTGACTTGTATTCTTTGTTTTGGATACAAGGCCTGTATTACATTGTGAAATGTTTGTACTCTTTGTGGACTTGGAGTAGCAATCCCTTTTGCTGTGTCGATTGTTGCTCCTAAGTATTGCTGTGTTTGACACGGCTGCAGGTGTGACTTTGCGTAGTTGATTGAGAAACCTAGTTTGTGTAGGATCTCTATGACATATTTTGTGTGTTTTGAACACTGTTTCAGCAAATTGGTTTTGATTAACCAATCGTCTATGTATGGGAACACATGTATTTTCTGCCTTCTGATATGTGCAGCTACTACTGCTAGGCATTTTGTAAAAACTTTTGGCGCAGTTGTTATTCCGAATGGCAACACTTTGAATTGGTAATGTATCCCTTGGAATACAAACCTTAGGTACTTTCTGTGTGAAGGATGTATTGGTATATGGAAATATGCATCCTTTAAGTCTAGTGTTGTCATGTAGTCTTGTTGTTTGAGCAGTGGGATTACGTCTTGTAGAGTAACCATGTGAAAGTGGTCTGATTTGATGTAGGTATTTAATGTTCTGAGATCTAGTATAGGTCTCAGGCTCTTGTCTTTTTTGGGTATCAGAAAGTACAGTGAGTAAACTCCTGTGTTTAATTGTTCTTTTGGTACTAATTCTATTGCTTCTTTCTGTAGCAATGCCTGAACTTCTAGTCCTAGAAGATCTATATGTTGTTTTGACATACTGTGTGTTTTCGGTGGGACGTTTGGAGGGAATTTGAGAAATTCTATGCAATAACCATGCTGGATAATTGCTAAGACCCAAGTGTCTGTTGTTATTTCCTCCCAATGTGTGTAAAACTTGGTTAGTCTCCCCCCCACAGGTGTTATGTGTTGGGGATTTGTGACCTTGAAGTCACTGTTTGTTTTGAGGAGTTTTGGGACTTTGGAACTTTCCTCTGTTTCTTTGAAACTGTCCTCCTCTATATTGTCCCCGAAAACCTCCCCTCTGATACTGGCTCTGGTAAGTGGGCTTTGTTTGTGAGGTTGTGGCTTCTGTGGTCTGCCCTCGAAACCCCCCTCGAAATGGTGTCTTTCGAATGTGCCTCTGCTCTGCGGGGAGTAGAGTGCGCCCATGGCTTTGGCCGTGTCAGTGTCTTTTTTAAGTTTTTCTATTGCAGTGTCCACCTCCGGCCCAAACAACTGCTGTCCGTTGAATGGCATATTCAGCACAGCTTGCTGTATCTCTGGTTTAAATCCTGATGTACGCAGCCATGCAGGTCTCCTTATTGTTACTGCTGTGTTGACAGTTCTAGCAGCTGTGTCTGCAGCATCCAATGCTGATCGAATTTGATTATTGGAGATATTTTGTCCCTCTTCTACCACTTGCTGCGCTCTCTTTTGGAACTCCTTTGGTAAATGTTCAATAAGGTGTTGCATCTCATCCCAATGGGCCCTATCATATCTGGCTAACAAAGCTTGCGAATTTGCAATACGCCACTGGTTTGCTGCCTGTGCCGCCACCCTTTTGCCTGCCACGTCGAATTTTCTACTCTCTTTATCTGGAGGTGGCGCGTCTCCTGAAGTATGAGAGTTGGCTCTTTTGCGCGCTGCTCCAACTACAACAGAGTCTGGTGATAGCTGTTGTGTGATGTACACTGGGTCGGTTGGTGGCGGTTTATATTTTTTATCGACTCTTGGAGTAATGGCTCTCCCTTTGACAGGCTCCTCAAACACTTGTTTGGAGTGTTTTAGCATTCCGGGTAGCATCGGCAGACTTTGATATTGACTGTGCGTAGACGACAGTGTGTTAACAAGGAAGTCGTCTTCAATGGGTTCTGAGTGAAGGCTGACATTGTGAAATGCTGCTGCTCTTGATACCACTTGAACGTAGCCTGTACTATCCTCTGGTGGCGACAGTCTCGCTGGATAGCATTGAGGACTATTATCTGACACTGGTGCGTCGTAAAGGTCCCATGCGTCAGGGTCATCTTGACTTATCCCCGTATGAGTTGGGGATTGCATCATTGGTGGAGTGGCTACCGGTGATGGTTGTGGAGAGTGATGTGGGGATGGTGGTGGTGTCACTTGTTTAGCCACTTTTGCTTGTGGCTGTTTGTCCTTGTCTTGGAAGGCAAGTTTTCGTTTCATTCTGATTGGAGGAAGAGTGCTGATCTTCCCTGTATCTTTTTGAATAAAGAGCCGCCATTGCGTGTGATCTGGCTCTATTGTCTCTAATTCCTGTTGGAATCTGTGTGTCTTCATTTGTGAGGACAGTCCTTGTTCCTCTGAATAGGAACTTATTTTCGGTTCGGATGCCGGATGTTTCGGTACCGAAACCTTTTCGGCTGCTTTTTTGGGCTCCGACGAAATCTTTTTTACTTTTGGCGTCGTGCCCTCTCGGTGCCGACCCATTTCGGTGCCGCTGTCTCGATGCCGAATCTTTTCAGAGCCACTCTCTTTGGCCCGAGATTGCTGTGTGCCGGTATCTCAACCGGAGTCGGATGACTTCGACACCAGCTCGCCCTTTTTCGGTGCCGATGGACGGTCACCTATTTTTCGGGTTAAGCCATGGCCTGTTGGCGGTGGCGTCCCCTGGGCTTTAACAGTCTTTTCGTGAGTTCTTTGTTTCGACGGCTTACTCACGGTTTTCGGTGTTTCTTCGGGATCGATCTCCTCTGAGTCCGAATCCTGGATGGAGAATGTTTCTTCCTCCTCCTCAAAACGCCCTGGTCCTGTCGGCGCCGACGCCATTTGCAGTCTTCTTGCTCTTCAAATCAAATCAAATCAAATCATTAACATTTATAAAGCGCGCTACTCACCCGTGCGGGTCTCAAGGCGCTAGGGGAAAAAGGGGGGGGGTTATCGCTGCTCGAACAGCCAGGTCTTTAGGAGTCTCCGGAAAGCGGAGTGGTCCTGAGGCTCTTCGGTCCCTGAGTGTCTTCCTGGACCGAAACGCTTGACAGGCCTCACAAGTATCCTCCTTGTGTTCTGGTGACAAACACAAGTTACAGACCAGGTGTTGATCTGTATATGGATACTTGTTATGGCATTTTGGACAGAAGCGGAATGGGGTCCGTTCCATCAGCCTTGAAGAGACACGTGGCCGGGCCGACCAGGCCCCGACGGGGATCGAAAAAACCCCAAAGGGCCACCGGAGCTCTTCTTAATTCGGTGTCGATCTGTTGTAACTAACCCGATACCGAACGCAAACAATAGCGACGATTTTTCCGAGATTCTAACTAACTTTCCGACCCGAAACACGGAGCGAAAAGGAACACGTCCGAACCCGATGGCGGAAAAAAAACAATCTAAGATGAAGTCGACGCCCATGCGCAATGGAGTCGAAATGGGAGGAGTCCCTCAGTCTCGTAACTCGAAAAGACTTCTTCGAAGAAAAACAACTTGTAACACTCCGAGCCCAACACTAGATAGGAATGGACCTAGTGCATTTGAACTGCATTTTGGATTTATGATTTGGAAGTAAAAGCAGCTGATAGGAAGAGACGAATGATTTTCACAAGCGTCTTTAGTTAGAAGCTGGAGCTGGAAGAGAGCTTAGAGATGCGGGGCTTAAGGGAGAGTGTTGCATAAATTTGTTTTAACAGTTATAGTTTTATAAGCAAAATAGGCGACCTGGTGCTCAGAGCAAAACAACTTTAGTAACAATACTACTTGGTCACAATATATGACGGTTCCCATTCAGTCTACAAAATACAGGGTGGCATAAATCATCATACTCCTCTGGTCCCATTTTATCAGCCCAATTGGCAACTGTTACAAATTACTACAATGTAATTTCGTGATGCAATTTTCCTAATAATTACAAGGGTGCCTTGTAATGAAAATGTCACTTACCCAGTGTACATCTGTTCGTGGCATCAGTCGCTGTAGATTCGCATGTTTTGCAATAGCTCGCCATCTGGTGTTGGGCCGGAGTGTTACAAGTTGTTTTTCTTCGAAGAAGTCTTTCGAGTCACGGGACCGAGTGACTCCTCCTTTTGTGTCCATTGCGCATGGGCGTCGACTCTATCCTCGATTGTTTTTCCCCGCAGAGGGTGAGGTAGGAGTTGTATTGTAGTAATATTGCCCATGCAATGGAGTGACTAAGTATGTACCTATATAAGGTTGAAATGATATATATACAAATAGTTGAAGGTAACTTCCGAACTCCTACAGGCTCCCGGGGAGGCGGGTGGGCACATGCGAATCTACAGCGACTGATGCCACGAACAGATGTACACTGGGTAAGTGACATTTTCAGTTTGATGGCATCTGTCGCTGTAGATACGCATGTTTTGCATAGACTAGTAAGCAGTTATCTCCCCAAAAGCGGTGGATCAGCCTGTAGGAGTGGAAGTAGTCTGAAACAATGTTCTTAATACGGCTTGCACTACTGTGGCTTGTTGTGCGGATAACACGTCTACACAGTAGTGCTTGGTGAATGTGTGAGGCGTAGACCATGTGGCTGCCTTACATATTTCTTGCATTGGGATGTTTCCTAGAAAGGCCATGGTAGCACCTTTCTTTCTGGTTGAGTGTGCCCTTGGTGTAATGGGCAGCTGTCGTTTAGCTTTAAGGTAGCAGATTTGGATGCATTTAACTATCCATCTGGCTATACCTTGTTTTGATATTGGGTTTCCTGCATGAGGTTTTTGGAATGCAATAAATAGTTGTTTAGTCTTTCTGATGTTTTTAGTTCTGTCAATGTAATACATTAATGCTCTTTTGACATCTAATGTATGTAGTGCCCTCTCAGCTACGGAATCTGGCTGTGGGAAGAACACTGGAAGTTCCACTGTTTGATTTAGATGGAACGGTGAAATAACCTTTGGTAAAAATTTAGGATTAGTCCTCAGGACGACCTTATTCTTGTGTAGTTGTATAAAAGGTTCTTGTATTGTAAACGCCTGAATCTCGCTTACTCTTCTTAGGGAAGTAATGGCGATGAGGAATGCAACCTTCCAGGTTAGGAACTGTATTTCGCAGGAGTGCATGGGTTCGAAAGGTGGACCCATAAGTCTAGTTAGGACAACATTTAGGTTCCATGAAGGAACAGGTGGTGTTCTTGGTGGAATAATTCTTTTAAGGCCCTCCATGAATGCTTTAATGACTGGTATCCTATAAAGGGAAGTTGAATAGGTAGTCTGCAGGTATGCAGATATTGCTGCAAGGTGTATTTTAATGGAAGAGAAAGCTAGGTTAGATTTTTGAAAGTGAAGCAAGTAACCCACTACATCTTTTGGAGTTGCGTGTAATGGTTGGATTTGATTAATATGGCAGTAGCAAACAAACCTCTTCCATTTACTTGCATAGCAGTGCCTGGTGGATGGCCTTCTGGCTTGCTTTATGACTTCCATACACTCTTGTGTAAGTTGTAAGTGTCCGAATTCTAGGATTTCAGGAGCCAGATTGCTAGATTCAGCGATGCTGGATCTGGGTGCCTGATCTGTTGGTTGTGTTGAGTTAACAGATCCGGTCTGTTGGGCAGTTTGATGTGTGGTACTACTGATAGGTCTAGCAGCGTTGTGTACCAGGGTTGCCTTGCCCAAGTTGGTGCTATTAATATGAGTTTGAGTTTGTTTTGACTGAGTTTGTTTACCAGGTAAGGAAGGAGAGGGAGAGGAGGAAAAGCGTAGGCAAATATCCCTGACCAGTTCATCCACAGGGCATTGCCCTGGGACTGCCTGTGTGGGTATCTGGATGCGAAGTTTTGGCATTTTGCGTTCTCTTTTGTCGCAAACAAGTCTATCTGAGGTGTTCCCCAGATCTTGAAGTAAGTGTTCAGAGTTTGGGGGTGAATTTCCCATTCGTGGACCTGTTGGTGATCTCGAGAGAGATTGTCTGCGAGTTGATTCTGAATCCCTGGGATAAACTGTGCTATTAGGCGAATTTGGTTGTGAATTGCCCAATGCCATATTTTTTGTGCCAACCGGCTCAACTGTGTTGAGTGTGTCCCCCCTTGCTTGTTTAGATAATACATTGTTGTCATGTTGTCTGTTTTGACGAGAATGTATTTGTGAACTATTATTGGTTGGAAAGCCTTTAGTGCTTGAAAAACTGCTAGCAGTTCTAGGTGATTTATATGCAGTTTTGTTTGATGTACGTTCCATTGTCCTTGTATGCTGTGTTGATCGAGGTGTGCTCCCCACCCTGTCATGGAAGCATCTGTTGTTATTACGTATTGTGGCACTGGGTCTTGGAAAGGCCGCCCTTTGTTTAAATTTATATTGTCCCACCATAGAAGCGAGAGGTAAGTTTGGCGGTCTATTAACACCAGATCTAGAAGGTGACCCTGTGCTTGTGACCATTGTGATGCTAGGCACTGTTGTAAGGGCCTCATGTGCAGTCTTGCGTTTGGGACAATGGCTAAGCATGAAGACATCATGCCTAGGAGTTGTAATATCATCTTTGCTTGTATCTTTTGTGTTGGATACATGCGTTGTATGATGTTGTTGAAGTTTTGAATTCTTTGTGGACTTGGAGTGGCTACTCCTTTTGTTGTGTTTATTATGGCTCCTAGGTACTGTTGTACTTTGCACGGCAGGATGTTGGATTTTGCGAAGTTGACGGTGAACCCCAGTCTGTAGAGGGTTTGGATGATTTGATTTGTGTGGTGTGAGCACTTTGATAACAAATGGGTCTTGATTAGCCAGTCGTCTAGATACGGGAATACATGTATTTGCTGCCTTCTGATGTGTGCAGCGACTACTGCTAGACATTTTGTAAAGACTCTTGGTGCGGTTGTTAAACCGAAAGGCAATACTTTGAATTAGTAATGTATTCCTTTGAATACAAACCTTAGGTATTTCCTGTGCGATGGATGTATTGGTATATGGAAATACGCGTCTTTGAGGTCTAAGGTTGTCATGTAGTCATTTAGTTTGAGCAATGGTAGCACTTCTTGTAGTGTGACCATGTGAAAGTGGTCTGATTTGATGCATGTGTTTACTATCCTGAGGTCTAGGATTGGTCTTAGCGTTTTGTCCTTCTTTGGTATTAAGAAGTACAGTGAATAAACTCCTGTGTTTATTTGTGTGTTTGGTACTAATTCGATTGCATTCTTCTGCAATAGTGCTTGAACTTCTGTCTCCAGGAGCTCGGAATGATGTTGTGATAAATTTTGTGCTCTTGGTGGTATGTTTGGAGGGAATTGTAGAAATTCTATGCAATCACCATGTTGGATAATTGCTAGAACCCAAGTGTCTGTAGTGATTTCCTGCCATGCTTTGTAATAATGACCTATTCTTCCCCCCACTGGTGTTGTGTGGAGGGGATGAGTGACATGTGAGTCACTGCTTAGTTGCAGGGGTTTTGGGGCTTTGAAATTTTCCCCTATTCCTAGGGAATTGCCCTCCTCTGTATTGGCCCCGAAAGCCTCCCCTGTACTGTCCCTGGTAACTGGACGGTGTTGCCTGTGAGGTGCTGGCTTGTGTGGCCTGACCCCGAAACCCCCCTCTAAAGGGTGTCTTGCGGAAGGTGCCGTAGTTTCCTCTGCTCTGCGGGGAGTAGAGTGTGCCCATTGCTTTAGCAGTGTCCGTGTCCTTTTTAAGTTTTTCTATCGCTGTGTCCACTTCTGGACCGAACAGTTCTTTTTCATTGAAAGGCATATTGAGAACTGCCTGCTGTATTTCTGGTTTAAACCCAGACGTTCGTAGCCATGCATGCCTTCTGATGGTCACGGATGTATTAATTGTCCTTGCAGCTGTGTCTGCTGCGTCCATGGAGGAGCGTATCTGGTTGTTTGAAATGTTTTGACCTTCCTCAACCACTTGCTTTGCCCTTTTTTGTAGGTCTTTGGGTAGATGTTCAATGAGGTGTTGCATCTCATCCCAATGGGCTCTGTCATAGCGCGCAAGTAGAGCTTGAGAGTTGGCGATGCGCCACTGGTTTGCAGCTTGTGCTGCGACTCTCTTTCCAGCTGCATCGAACTTGCGGCTTTCTTTATCCGGGGGTGGTGCATCCCCAGATGTGTGGGAGTTGGTCCTTTTCCTAGCTGCTCCTACAACAACGGAATCTGGTGGCAGCTGTGCAGTGATGAAAACAGGGTCTGTAGGGGGCGCCTTATACTTTTTTTCCACTCTTGGTGTGATTGCCCTACTTTTGACCGGCTCCTTAAAAATTTCTTTTGCGTGCCGGAGCATACCAGGGAGCATAGGCAGGCTTTGGTAGGAGCTGTGGGTGGAGGAGAGGGTGTTGAATAAAAAATCATCCTCGACCTGTTCTGAGTGGAGGCTTACATTGTGAAATTGTGCTGCTTTAGCCACCACTTGAGAATACGCAGTGCTGTCTTCTGGTGGAGATGGCTTTGTAGGGTATGCCTCCGGGCTGTTATCTGACACTGGGGCGTCGTATAAGTCCCATGCGTCCTGATCTTGGTCACCCTGGCTCATGGTGGTGTGAGCTGGGGAATGTGATGGAGTTTGTGCTGGTGAGACGTGAATTACAGGTGGAGGAGAGGGTGGTGGAGTAACCTTTTTCACCACCTTTGTTTGTGGTGTTTGTTCAGTTTGGAACTCCAGTCTTCTCTTTCTTCTAATAGGGGGAAGGGTGCTTATTTTCCCTGTTCCCTCCTGTATGAAGATACGCTTTTGCGTATGGTCTACATCGGTAGATTGCAGCTCTTCCTCGAACCTATGCTTTCGCATTTGGGAGGTTAGTGAATGCTCCTCTGTATAAGACCCTGAAACTGGGTCGGTTGCAGGTTGTTTTGGCGCCGAAACCCTGTCTGCATCTTTTTTCGGCTCCGAGCTGACTTTTCTTTTTTTTGGGGCCGAAACCTCTCGGCGTCGATCTTCGTCGGTGCCGCTGTCTCGGCGTCGAGCCGTGTCTACACCGCTATCTCGGTGTCGATGCTTGTCTCCAGCACTTTCTCGGTCCAGAGAAGGCTGCGTACCGGTGTCTCGACCGGAGTCGGACTGTCTCGGCACTGTTTGGGCCTTTTTCGGTGCCGACGGTCGGTCACCGAATTTATGGGTCGAGCCATGGCCTGGTGGCAGTGGCGTCCCCTGGGCCTTGTCAATCTTCTTATGTGTTGTTTTCGACGTCTTACTCACGGTTTGTGGGTCATCAAATTCCTCGGAGTCCGATTCGTGGATCGAGAAGGTACCTTCCTCTTCTTGTTCCTCGAACTCTCGGTGGGCTGTCGGCGCAGACGCCATTTGAAGTCTTCTGGCTCGACGGTCTCGGAGTGTTTTTCGGGACCGGAACGCACGACAGGCCTCGCAGGTGTCTTCACTGTGCTCAGGTGACAGGCACAGGTTACAGACCAAGTGTTGGTCTGTATAGGGGTACTTGTTGTGGCATTTGGGACAGAAACGGAACGGGGTCCGTTCCATCGGCGTTCTTCAGCACGCGGTCGGGCCGACCAGGCCCCGACGGGGGATCGAAAAACTACCCCGAAGGGCACCGGAGCTCTTCGATCTTCAATGCGGTGTTGAATCTAACTACGCCGATCCCGAACGCAACAATACCGACGAAAATCTTCCGAATTTAGCTATCTTTCCGTTCTGAAACTCGGAGCGACAGGAACACGTCCGAACCCGATGGCGGAAAAAAAACAATCGAGGATAGAGTCGACGCCCATGCGCAATGGACACAAAAGGAGGAGTCACTCGGTCCCGTGACTCGAAAGACTTCTTCGAAGAAAAACAACTTGTAACACTCCGGCCCAACACCAGATGGCGAGCTATTGCAAAACATGCGTATCTACAGCGACAGATGCCATCGAACCTATTCTAATTAGATTTGCTCTTCAGGAGCCTGTTTCGACTTGCAAGGATACATACTCCTGAGGAATTCTGATCCGACTACTCCATCTGTACATTAATCATCTCAGCCCACATAGCGAAGTTTACCTAAGCTCTTTCGTTTACTCTTATATATGCTGCTCCTTGTCTAGGGCCCACTCTATAATCAAGGTCGTTACAGTGGGTGCTTTAGGGGAAAGTCAGTTTATTGCTGTTTTAGAGAGGGTTGCACACATACAAGATGGCCACTAGTGATTTGGACATAGGACTCCTCCCACTTTAATACTTAAGGTTTTGTTGATGTTTTCCCTTCAAGGGTTATGTCTCATTCAAGCGTCTACTTCAATAAAGCAGACTTGAAGCAGTGTCTTGACAGAGTTGATGTTAAGATGATAAGCTGGGTGTTGTGATGTATATTTAATGCAACACGAAAAGTCAGTGATTGGCGATTCATGAATGTCTTTAAAGGAGTTTTTATGACTTGAAGATCAGTACAACCTAGCCCTGCTATCTGCGCCTATATTGATAGTATGACCTAAAACATGCTCCTCAGCCCAGCAATTCCGATATGCATGCTTCTGAACTTTAACATCATTCCAAGTAGATTTTCCATTATTATACTGTATAAACGAGGCAGGATAGTAAAATAAAAGAAAGCGGGACGCAAGAGCCCTATCTTGAAGAAATCGGAATGGTGCTTGGACCTCTGACCCGTTTTTAGTATAATTCTCTTTACGTTGTTATTTATAAAAAAAATATATATATATTTTTTCATTTTTTTGCTCTGGTTTCCTTGAAACCCAAGAGATGTTTGGCCTTCCGATTTGGCTGTTATTTAAATTGTTCTTTGTTAGGCAGTGATTATTGTTTTGCCACTTTTTCTGCCTAACCTGATAACAGGTAAGCATGACTTATCTTAACTTTCTGCCATCACAGCAGAGCCAGCTGGTTTGGTTCTTTAAAATGATGGCCGCTGCTCAGGCGAGGGCAATGGACATGCCTCAGGTGCGCATGAGGCAAGCCTATCCACATTCTTGCTGGCCTGGAGCCAAGCATTCGTCCGAGGCCTACTTGCTAGAAACCCAAGCAGGCCCTTCTCAGTCTATTCCACTGGTACACCGTTTAGAAAAGAATAGTTTCCCATTCTATTCCATTTAGAACAGTTACCTCTGTGTGGTCAACTCAACTAAAGCATGCCAAAATCAACAAAGGAAGAATTACTGCAGAAAATTTAGATGCACGTTTGTCGTTACAGAAATAAGCATAGAATTTGCTATAGAAGAATAAAAAACAAAATCGAGATTAGGTCAATTAGTGAATCCTGGTGGATGGGTGACTGTTCCCCTTCTAATTTTCTAGTCGCATCAAACCACGAGCCTTATACATATGTCCCGGACAGAAGATTACACTGATACACACTTTAGTTATTCAACTTGACTTATTCATGGATCTCAGATTTACTCACGCGATGCAGGATATTTAGCGTGTCCGAATTTCATCTTCAACAAAAAAAAGACCAACAGGAACCCAATGTCTAATAATTTTCCAATTCTGTTTTAACAGATATCTACTGATTTTTCATTCACCTGCAGTTGGCTTACATTGGCACCTGAAGGCATCACTTGTGAATCACTGAGCACCATGAAATTAAATAATTACTAATGATTGTAAATGTTTTTACATTTACAGCATTCAAGACCCTGCTTCAAAAACAGCAATTTACAGGAGTGCTTGGTTTAAAAGTGAAGATAGTGGCACAGATGTGAACTTTTGGTAGGCACTGTAATTCTTCAAACACAAATATATTTTTAAGGACTGCACAAATACAGGGTGTCCAATTTCGGGAGAGTCAGCGGGTCTGTCACCAGCCTCAAGTGATTTCCTGGCTGCATTCTGGCATATCACTGGATGGAAGAAGAACCCGGAGATTCATTTATGGAAACATATGCTCCAGCCTTTGCCCGAAGTAGTGCTCAATCATGGTTCAGGATGATAAATAACATTATTAGAAGTCTTAAGGAAGTGTGGTTAAGTTACCAATTTCAGCTGTTAAGATGTAGCACAGCTGGCCACTTTTCTCCATTTGGTACAAATACCTGCTTCCTGCTGCCAAGGGAACAGTGAATGCCCTCCAAGGGAGCCACTGGAGGATGGGCTTCGATGTGAAGGAAATTAAGTGTGCATCTAGCTTCCCACTAGGAGAAATTCTGCATACAGGAATTCTCATAAAAAAGTTCAATCCAAGTTCAGTCTGCC
The DNA here is from genome assembly GCF_031143425.1 of Pleurodeles waltl. Lineage (NCBI taxonomy): Eukaryota > Metazoa > Chordata > Amphibia > Caudata > Salamandridae > Pleurodeles > Pleurodeles waltl. The sequence continues at coordinate 1,195,501,908 of NC_090437.1, forward strand.
TTTTTGCATGCTTTAGAAGTGAGCTCTGCTTGGGGCCCTCGGTTCAATCTGTGGACGGTGGCAAAAACACAAAAATACAGGGTTCAAATCTCCCCTTTCCCCACTTGAATCACTGCAGGTCATTGCAACAAGTGTTATCTTAGCTGGAAAAAATGTAATTGTCCAAAGAAACCACTAAAATGTCAACACTAAGTCCAACAATAATTACATTGTGAGGGCAGCCACTGCATATGACAAATGCACAAGTGTCTCCATGGTCCCTCTGAGATGTAGAATGGAGTTTGCTAAAAGAACTCAAGAGTTCCTGCACACTAATTCCCCACCCCACACTATGGCATTTAGTGCTACATACATTTTCAAAGCAGCTGCTGTAGCTTCACAAAAGAACCGCCCGAAACCCTCTGTACTTGTCAGACTGATGCAAGGGACCCAGAATGATCACAGCTGCCCCACTAGACACATGGGTCAGCAAACATCCACTGAATACCTAGCGTCTTTCTCCTTCTGGGGGTAGGCTCTTTTTGGAACTACAATACAGGAAATGCAACAATAATATGCAACCTATGAACTCTACACCAACCAAGTTTAAAATTGCATATTATAGGTCTCTGTGGGCTAGCTGCAAAGGAAAATGTTCAGATTTCCGGGGACATGACTGCTTTTCTCTGAAACATAATTTCAGAGAAAGATTCACACTAAAGGAATCTACTGGAAATTCTGCAATTTATTAACAAGACAGGATATTCTTAGCAAGCATCAGGATAGTTATGTACATTAGTGGTGACTCTGCGACCTTGGAATCCTCCTCTGTGGTCACACAGGAATTACTTATATTGAGATTTACCTGCCCACCTTGCCTCAGTTTCTAGAAGAACTGATGTGGCCTGTGCACCCCTGGGGATTAAAGTTTGTGCCTCGTAGAGATGCACATCAGAGCTATGCCTCTGAAAAGTGGCGTTTCTAAGAAATTGGGTCTCATGGACAAACAGAGGAGCTGTGCGGGGAAAAGAGGATCCCTGGGAATAGCACTGCAACAAAGAAACATTTTTGTAAACAACAAAAAAACACAGTCTCTGGAAACATTTTTGGGTACCCACTGATTAGCAGAATTTGCAAAAACACTGAAAAATATCCAGTCATTTTCAGAAAATAACCACTGAAAACAGGACACACTAGGGCTGTGAGAGTGTTAAAGTTGCAAAAGTCTGTGTCGCCTTCTCAAAATAGAACAGAGCTTCTTTACGTTTAGGAAACAGATAAAAACCTGGTAATTTGATCAAGTCATCTAGGAGCATCTATCTTGCCTTTTACTAATTGTACTCCTATAGCACTAAGTGACCTCTTCTGGAAGGAGGGTCGCGACTGAGTGCCACTAAAGTTTGCAACCAACTGCGAGAATACTGCAGTCGCTGATAGGTTTCACCTAACAAGTGGAGATCTGCATAGATGACAGGTGCTAAGGCCCACCAGGTGAGAGTGCTGTGTGTCAGTGCCCAGTATCACGGAAACCTCATTGACTTTGAACCTCAGGGTTACTATCTTATGCAGGTTATTTTCAGATCTCCATGGTGGGTGGGGGTTGGGAAGCCTGATCTGGAGAGAGCTGCTGTAAGGGTGAGCACTGCTACCATTGATTGATAGTGGTGCTGGCTGCTAGAAGATCATACAGTGGAGAGAAGGCTGGAAAACAAAAAGGAGGATCAAATAAGATTTCTTCCAGCCAAGGTTGGAGATGTTCTGTGGCTGACAGACACATGACTGCACTGGAACATATAAGGAGAATATAGAAGGTAGAGGAAGGTGAAAGGTTTAATGAGGAAAATGGAGCAGAAGATGGCACCACTGGAGATCTTGACAGATGCAACAGCTTCTTATCTACATGTTGAGAAGAGAAGTGCGGACCATAGGGCTATTGGTGAAACACTGCATCCGAAAAGTCATACAGAGGTACTTGACAATATGAGAAGGACTGAAAATGTATTTTATCTCGATTCAAGAGGGAAAGAACATTATTAAAAAAAAATAAACCTTTTTGTAATAAACAAACATACAGCAGTGACACAAGTATAAGATATATATATCTTCAGGCAAGTAGGGGAACGTACTTCAATAAGCAATCATTAAAGTTTTGCCACATAACATGACACATAAGTCTCGTACATGCCCCTATATTGAATTGCCCCCCCACCCCCACCCACAGTGGACCTTCCCCCCATCATCTATTATGCTGTCACTATCTGAGGCACTTGCAAGGGTCTCTCCAAACCTTGAGGACCTCCACCACCTCTTCGTCCTGTCTACTTAAGTTCATGTGTGATTCTTCTGCTAAAGCCCATTGCTTGAAGTCACTATGGCAGCAATTTCTATTAGGAACTCTTTGTCCCATCCATGAGATGATGACCCAGGACCTAGCTAGTACCAGCGCCAACTGCAGAAAACTATATGCCATCTTTTTTTCCTTCTGGGTGCCATGTGTTCGGAAAGAACATTATTGAAGTGGTTTGTTATTTTTTTGCTACTCTTTCTCTGCACTCTGATTTTCCACATTCCACCATTCTGCAAAAAGCATGTAGACATCCAAAAAGATATTTGGCCCTGAAGATGGTAGTGGGGGGATGTGAACTGTTACTGTAGTTTTAAGTGCTCTCTAACTGAATCAACCTATGCACAAAAAATGTATATACTCTGAGGACCAATTGCAATCTGGCGGTAATCAGGCATTGCTCTTGACAAATCTTAGACTATAAACTTGACAGAAAGATACTTCTGGTCCTGAGTAAGCAGTTTCTTGGCCTGGGATGACAGCATCTTTGTGGAGTCCTGCCAGACTCCGGGTGAGGCATGGAGAAAAGTCCTTTATTTTCACTAGACCGAGGCAGCTAAGACATTCTTAGAGGGTTTGGTGTAATCTACATATTGGCTTTTGGGTCCTCTTTCTTCTCCATCACTCACTCATATAGTTATTTTAGTTTTGCGTTATTTGTTGCTGTTCAGACGATATGCTGCTCCGCATTTGCCAATTTAGCAGACAGGCCTATTGAGCATAATATTCTGCCTCTGCAAAACTTTATGCTGTGGTGCTGATCTGGAGTTTGGTCTGATAACTTTCAGTTTTGCCAGGATTGAGAGGTCAGCACAACATGCTTTTTATTGTTTGAATCTCTCCTCTTGATTAGACCAACTCCTCTTTCTCCTTTAATTTTCTGCTTCATCATATCACAAATTCTTCCTTTTCCTTCCCAGCCCAACCCCTACTTTCGGTTGCATAATCAGGACTTGTGAGCTGTTCAGTAAGGTATTTATAAAAAGGACGATGAAATACGTAAATGGAATATTCTTCAGGTTAAGTAGCTTGCTTTATCTTTTGTGCAATTTGTGCTTCTGTGCCTACAGCAGTTGTAGCAAAAATATACTCTGATGTGAACAACTTGTGTCAGATTACCTACACACCCACCCGTCAACATTCAAAGTGCCAGAGTCTTAACAATCCTGCTTCCCTCTAGAATCGTTGTAAATTTTCTGGAGTACTGTTGAATTTCACACCATGTAGGGATGTCTTACACTGCTGTGGATAAGTAGTATGTTATCAAGAGAACTATATTGAAATTAAGTATTTTCATTAACATCTTGGAGCACCACAAGTTAACGATAAAGGCCTGGCCTATGCTGATGCTTCAGAATCCCAGGAACCCAGACTGCCTACAGAAAAAGACAAACCTTCTCAACGTAATTAAATTTGATATTGGCATGTTCTCAAAAGCCTTTCTTATTTGCTCCTAAAAAAAATTGATTTGATATCGTAGAGCACAGGTGTTGGTGGGTTGGGAGATTACACTCTATAACTCACAGGCCTGCTTATTATGGATATTGTTTGTTAAAATGCCAAAAAAAACTATTTTTCAAAAAAGTTAACCATAAAGAACAAAATTAAATGTCAATGACTGATTTGTCAAGTACCATCTGGAGCTAAGGTAGTTATTTCGGAAATAAATCCAAGGAGATGTTATTACTCAATATGAACTCCACAACTCAAAAGTGCATTAAAATATCACAGTATATGATGGGCTCCTTCTTACCAGATTATCAAGCATACGCATTAAGGCTTCAAACTCTTGCTCTCCAACCTGCCACTTCGGATGAGCTCCACTTCCTTCACCTGCTGGAGACTCAGGTGTTCGGGATTTGGATTTGTACTTTCCTGGGTCTAATAGAATTAAGTTGTCAGGACCTCCTGAGCTAGCCAATGTGCGGACCTAAATGTAGGAAAATATTTATATTAACCAAAGCAAATGAGCTGTCCACGAAAGAGAGCAGAAGGAAACAATACTAAAAATCTTATACTTGCTGTTGAATTCAGCAACTGGTTACATTTATGAGAAATGTTATTAGACATTTCCTGACTGACAATTTTTTTAAGTTATGAAAACATAATACAGGTCTTGATTAATCATAAATTAAGCATACTCAATGCAGATCTCAAAAAGTCCTATAATCTTTGTTAATTACCACAGGATTCGGAAATTCACAAAGACACTGCTTAGCAGTTTTGCTTCATTAAAATACAAATTCCACAATTTGTTTTCATTTATTATGCGTCAGATCGAGAACATCACCTACTGACTAAAGATTGTTCACTTAAAGATGGACAAAATTAAACAACAGGAGTAGTTTATAAAACTGAAATGTTATGATAGCACAGAGGTTATTTACTACTTACGACAGGAAATCACAATTTCAAATACTATAATCAGCAATTATTAATAACTAAGCTGTCTGGTCATTTTATCTCCCTTGGAACACCCAAAAGGTTGGATCGACGTTCTGAGATTCAAACCTGTGACTAGGAAAAGAGCTGCCAATTCAACCCTTCACTGGGCTAAATTACAACAAACTGAGTTCTACCGTGCTTGCACAACCCGAAACTTCAACAAATACTTGCACATCATTAAAAAGAATGCATCATTACATACCTGTAACTCCAATATATCCCAGTCTGGATATAATCACCATCAATACTCACGGAAACCATGCAATTTGCTCAATGTTTGTTCTTTGCTGACTAATTATAAGACTTACATGACGCATCCTCTGTAAGCACAAACCCTCACCTTCTGCTTTATACATATGTCTCAAGATACAGCAAGTAGGTGTACACTGGAGTCAGCACAGGAACTGGGAGGGGAAAGGGACTGTGGAATAAAAACCAGAAGTCAAATATCTGAGATTACTGACATCAAGTTTATAGACTACTCTTCCTAGTGAATGTCTTATCTCGTGCAGGACAGAACAATGCAGCATACGAGTATATGTTGAATAAAAACCAAGTACCTCATCAGACACTAACACTCCTATCACTTTCAGCACACAAGGGGAAACTACACCAGTTAACGAAATTATGCTTTTTAGAATAAACAATACCTTGGATTTTTAATCACCAGCCACCTACCTGTGGGAATCAACATCTTCCCCATCGTAGGTGGCCCACAGATACAACTGGCTGCAGACAGGATGTTGAGCTTTGGGTCAGGAGTGGATTTCATGCAGCACCTTATCAGCAAACTATTGGGTGGAGTTAAGCTAGCCTTACACTTCAGCGGATTCCTCATGACACGGATAGGGACACACACAACCTTTGGAAATAAGTGCAATGTATGCGAGTCATGATGTCCTACAGCCCCATATTTGCTCCATATCGGAAATATGAACTGCTTTTCTTTGCAGCAAATTGCATTGCTGTCACATAACCTATTCCTTACCAGATGTACAACAGAGGCTTGAATCACCCCAACCTATCCCAAGAAAGATAGATCTTTATTTTTATTTCCAGAGTTTTGAGTATAACAAACATTAATAACATGTAACAAAGTTTTGTTCCTAATTCTACACAACAGTGTAAAAAATACATAACAATACATCAAAGCAGGTTAAAAAGGGCAGGAAACTCCAGGACAATAACAGTCAAACGAAAAATACACTGCTCAAACAAGTAGAGATATGAGAAACAGCTGTCTTTTTGGTTTTTCTAAAATCAAATAGGAAGTACGGCAGGCTAATTTCTGTCAGAAAGGCTTTCTCTCTGTTAGGAATTAATTCTGAAAGACTTTGGCTCTGATGAGGGGCAGGAACAATTTCCTCGTTAAATACAATCATCCCACTAAAGGTCTCAATATGATGATGTGATAAACTAGGAACAATAACAAATATTTATTACCTCACATGACACAATTTGCTAAGTTGATGTTATTTAATGTTCCTGAAAAGCACTGTACTAGCACAGCATGGACGTTCTTACCAATGTACTAACACAACTGTACATGAAAATTTTGTAACAATATTTGATATATATATATATATATATATATATATATATATATATATATATATATATATATGGAAAATGTCACTTACCCAGTGTGCATCTGTTCATGGCATGTTCCACTGCAGATTCACATGCTGTGCATTATCCTGCCATCTAGTGTTGGGCTCGGAGAGTTGTTTTTCTTCGAAGAAGTGTTTTCGAGTCACAGGATTGAGGGACTTCTCCTCTTCAGCTCCATTGCGCATGGGCATCGACTCCATCTTAGATTGTTTTCCCGCAGAGGGTAAGGTAGGAGTGATAGATTATAAAGAAAAGAGATGTCCATGTAAATGGAATAGAGATATATATACATATGTACAAATGAAAGTTTTAACTTAAACGGCTACAGGCTCCCGGGGAGGCGGGAGGGAGCATGTGAATCTGCAGCGGAATATTCCACGAACAGATGTACACTGGGTAAGTGAAATTTTCCATTTGATGGCATGTGTAGCTGCAGATACACATGCTATGCATAGACTACAAAGCCGTTATTCCTCCCATAAGCGGGGTCAGCCTGTAGGAGTTGAAGTTGTTTGAAATAGTGTTGTTAGTACAGCCTGTCCTACTGTGGCTTGTTGTGTGCCATTGTTGTTTCTTTTTTCCTGGTGGAATGTGCTTTTGAGGTTACTAATAGCTGGCTTTTAGGTAACATGTTTAGATGCATTTTACTATCCATCTAGCTAGTCCTTGTTTTGAGATAGGATTACCAGTATGTGGTTTTTGAAACACCACAAGTAATTGTTTGGTTTTCCTAAATGATTTAGTTCTATCAATGTAATACGTTATAGCTCAATGTCCAATGTGTGCAGCGCTCTTTCTGCTACAGAGTCTGGCTGTGGGAAGAAGACTGGCAGTTCCACTGTTTGATCGATATGAAACTGTGATATCAACTTTGGTAGAAATTTTGGGTTTGTCCGAAGTACTACTTTATGTTTGTGTACTTGTATGAGGGGTTGTTCAATAGTGAAAGCTTGGATTTCACTAACTCTTCTTAATGAAGTAATTGCAAATAGGAATGCCACTTCCCATGTTAGGTATTGAATCTGACATGAATGCATAGGTTCAAATGGTGGACCCATGAGTCGTGCGAGTACAATATTTAGATTCCATGAAGGCACTGGGGGTGTTCTTGGTGGTATGATGCGTTTTAGTCCTTCCATGAAGGCTTTGATTACAGGGACTCTAAATAGAGTGGTGTGTTGTATATTTTGCAAATAGCGGTGAGATGTATTTTGATGGATGAAAAGGCTAAATTTGCTTTTTGCAGATGAAGCAAGTAACCTACAATGTCTTGTATTGATGCTGAAAGAGGGGCAATCTGTTTAGATGGACAGTAAAACACAAACCTTTTCCATATGTTCACATAACACTGCCTGGTAGTGGGTTTTCTAGCTTGTTTAATTACTTTCATACATTTGGTTGGAAGATGTAGATATCCAAACTCTAAGACTTCAGGAGCCAAATCGCTAGATTGAGTATTTTGGGATCTGGATGCCTGATCAGTTGTCTGTTTTGTGTTAACAGATCTGGTCTGTTGGGGAGTTTGATGTGTGGTACTACTGACAGATCTAACAGTGTTGTGTTTGTTTTGTTTTGACGCTGCTTGTTGACTAGAAATGGAATGAGCGGGAGAGGGGGAAAAGCGTAAGCAAATATCCCTGACCGGTTGATCCATAGAGCATTGCCCTTGGATAGAGGGTGTGGGAACCTGGATGCGAGGTTTCGGCATTTTGCGTTTTCCCTGGTGGCGAATAGGTCTATGTCTGGTGTTCCCCAGTGATGAAAGTATGTCTGAAGCACTTGGGGATGAATTTCCCACTCGTGCATTTGTTGATGATCTCGGCTGAGAACATCTGCTAATTGATTGTGTATCCCTGGAATGTATTGTGCTACTAGGTGAATGTTGTTTATCGCCCAATACCAATTTGTTTGTGCAAGAAGGGACAGTTGCGATGAGTGGGTCCCTCCTTATTTGTTTAAGTAATACATTGTAGTCATGTTGTCTGTTTTGATCAGAATGTGTTTGTGAACGAGAAGAGGTTGAAAGGCTTTGAGTGCTAGGAATACGGCTAGCAATTCAAGGTGATGTATGTGAAGTTGTTTGAGGTTGGTGTCCCGTTGTCCTTGAATGTTGTGATTGTTGAGGTATGCTCCCCATCCAATCATTGATGCATCTGTTATAAGTGTGGTTTGAGGCACAGGGTCTTGAAATGGCCGCCCTTTGTTTAAATTTGTGGAATTCCACCACTGAAGCGATATGTGTGTTTGGCGGTCTATCAACACTAGATCTTAAAGTTGACCATGTGCTTGTGACCATTGTTGTGCAAGGCACTGTTGCAAGGACCGCATGGTTAATCTTGCATTTGGGACAATGGCGATGCATGATGCCATCATGTCCAACACTTTCATGACACATTTGACTGTGTACTGTTGGTTTAACGGAATTTGTGCCAATACATTGTGGAATGTTTGTACTCTTTGTGGACTTGGGCTTGCAAGTGCTGTGTGCGTATTTAGTGTGGCTCCTAAATACTGTTGAATTTGCAAGTGGGATTTTGGGTAGTTTATAAAGAACCCTAGAGTGTGTAGGGTTGTATTACATAATGTGTATGGTTTTGACACTGTGTATGACTGTTGGATTTTATTAGCCAATGGTCGAGATATGGAAAGACATGGATGTGTTGCCTTCTTAGGTAGGCTGCAACTACCGCAAGGCATTTTGTAAATACTCTGGGAGCTGTTGTTATCCCAAAGGGTAACACTTTGAACTGGTAATGTTTTCCCTGTATTACAAACCTGTGATATTTTCTGTGCGCTGGATGGATGAGTATGTGAAAATATGCATCCCTGAGGTCTAATGTCGCCATGAAATCTTGTGGGACTACATCCTGTAGTGTTACCATGTGAAAGATTGAGAGTTCTAAGATCTAGTATTGGTCTCAAGGTTCCATATTTTTGGGGAATAAGGAAGTAAACCCCTGTCCATATCTGATGTTGTGGTACAAGCTCTATGGCTTGTTTGAATAATAGTGACTGTACTTCTTCTTGCAAGGAGAGTTTGTGTGGTTTTGGAGGTATATCTGGTGGAATTTGTGCCAATTCTATGCAGTAACCATTGCGGATAATGGACAATACCCAGTTGTCTGTTGTAATGGGTAACCAATTTTTGTGGAACGTTTGCAGTCTTCCTCCCACAGGTGAAGAGTGATGAGGGAAGATGTGGAGCGAGTCACTATTTTGTCTGTGAGGCTTGTTTTGTTGGCTGATATTTTCCCCTACCTCTGGGGAATTGGCCTTTATAAGTTCCTCTAAACCCACCTCGTTGGTACTGAGGCTGGTAAGATGGTTTGGATTGTGAGGTGGATGCCTCAGATGTTTGTGCTCTAAAACCACCCCTGTATTGAGGTTTTCGAACTTAACCTCTGTATTGTGTAGTATACAGGGCACCCACAGCTTTAGCGGTGTCTGAGTCTTTCTTCATCTTTTCAATGGTCGTATCAACTTCAGGGCCAAAAAGCTGTTTCTCCGGTTTAAACCCTGACGACCGAAGCCATGCGTGTCTTCGAATAGTAACAGCAGTATTGATTGTCCTAGCGGCTGTGTCTGCTGAGTCTAGGGCTGGCCAAATCTGGTTGTTAGTAATAGCCTGCCCTTCCTCGACTATTTGCTGTGCACTCTTGTTGATCTTTGGGGAGATGCTGGATGATATCTTTTATCTCGTCCCAGTGGACCCTATCATACAGCCAGCAGTGCTTGGGAGTTGGCTATTCTCCACTGATTAGCTGCTTGCGATGCTACTCTTTTGCCAGCAGCATTGAATTTCCTGCTCTCCTTGTCTGGTGGTGGTGCATCACCAGATGACTGGAGTTGGCCCATTTCCTTGTCGCACTCACAACTACAGAATCAGGAGGCAGTTGTTGAGTAGTGAATGCCGGGTCAGAGGGAGGTGGTTTATATTTTTTCTCCACTCTGGGAGTGATGATCCTGGCCTTGACTGGCCCTTGAAAAATTTGATGCGCGTGTTTTAACATGCCTGAAAGCATGGGAAGGGACTGGTAAGTAGTGTGAGTGGAGGATAGTGTATTAAAGAGACAATCATCCTCAAAAGGCTCGGTGTGCATGGCTACGTTGTGGTATGTTGCCACCCTAGCCAGAACTTGAGTGTATCCAGTGCTATCTTCTGGTGGTGATGGTTTGGAAGGATAGCAGTCTGGGCTATTATCAGAAATGGGATCTGGATCATAGAGATCCCATGGGTCGACATTGTTGTGTTGTGAATCTGCAGAGTGCCCAGGAGACTGTGCAGGTGTAGGAGTAGTAGGTGGAGAGACAGTCAGGTGAGGAGAATGAGGAGGAGACTGATGAGGTGAAAATTGTGGAGGTGGTTTTTTTGCTTAGGCCGTGGCACTTTAGCTGGTGGCTTATCAGTGTCCAATTGTCCTTGAAAGGCTAGCTTCCTCTTAGTCTTCAGAGGAGGTGCAGTTAGAATCTTGCCAGTGTCTTTATGAATATGAATTCTGGCCTGCCTTTCATCAATTTCCTCCATTTGTGTGAGTTCGTCCGAAAATCTATGGCTTTCTTTAAGTTGTTTCGAAAGTCCATGCTCCTCTGTGTACATGGGTCTTTTCGGCTCCGAAGCCGGTTTTCTCGGGATCGAAAGGACGGGAGTGGATGTTGGTCTCGGCTCCGAAAGGTATTTTCGCGTCTTTGACTCGATGGGTCGGTTTGCCTGTTTCGGAGCCTGTGCTTCAGCTCGAGTCCGAGGGCTTCAGTGGCGTGGCCTTTCTCGGTGCCAAAGTTGTTGCTTGGTCACCGGAAGTCTTCTTGCGGGTGGAGCCATGGCCTTCTGGCAGTGGCGTTCCCGAGGCCTTGGTTGGATTGGACAGGTGCAGGCGTACTCGCGTGATGTCCTGCCGTGACCGGTCTGTCCTCCTCGGACTCCTGCTCGGAATCGGACCCTCGGACGGAGACTGCGGGGTGCATAATCTCCTCTCCCTCCACGTCGATATGTTCTGTGCTTCTCAACCTTCGTGCTTTTCTGTCTCGTAGAGTCATCTTCCAGCGGAAGGATCTGCAGGCCTCACAAGTATCCTCTTAATGGTCTGGAGATAGACAAAGATTACAGACGAGATGTTGGTCTGTATATGGGAACTTGGTGTGGCACTGAGGATAAAAGCGAAATGGGGTCCAGACCATGAGGCTTCCACGCGGTCGGCCCGCCAGGTCCAAGTTGGGCGCGGGTGCCCCAAAGGGCGAGTAAAGAAGTTGGATCTGCCAGTACCAAAGTGTTGATGAGAGATGATATGCGCTCGAAACAATACGTCAAATTAGAGAGTTTTTAGGACTTTTCTGACTCGAACTACCGGAGCGAAAAGAAACACGTCTGAACCCGATGGAGGAAAGAAAACAATCTAAGATGGAGTCAATGTCCATGCGCAATGGAGCCGAAAAGGAGGAGGAGTCACTCGATCCCGTGACTCGAAAACACTTCTTCGAAGAAAAACAAGTTGTAACACTCCAATCCCAACACTAGATGTCAGGACTATGCATAGCATGTGTATCTGCAGCTACACATGCCATTGAACACACACATATATATATATATATATATATATGGAAAATGTCACTTACCCAGTGTACATCTGTTCGTGGCATTAGTCGCTGCAGATTCACATGCTGTGCACATCCCGCCATCTGGTGTTGGGCTCGGAGTGTTACAAGTTGTTTTTCTTCGAAGAAGTCTTTTCGAGTCACGAGACCGAGGGACTCCTCCCATTTCGACTCCATTGCGCATGGGCGTCCACTCCATCTTAGATTGTTTTCCCCGCAGAGGGTGAGGTAGGAGTTGTGTATGCTAGTAATAGTGCCCATGCAATGGAGTGAATACGTATGTACATAATGAAGTTTAAAGTAATATATTTACAAATGTACAAATGTTCAAGATCTACTTGTAAACGGCTACAGGCTCCCGGGGAGGCGGGTGGGCGCATGCGAATCTGCAGCGACTGATGCCACGAACAGATGTACACTGGGTAAGTGACATTTTCCGTTCGATGGCATGTGTAGCTGCAGATACACATGCTGTGCATAGACTAGTAAGCAGTTATCTCCCCAAAAGCGGTGGTTCAGCCTGTAGGAGTTGAAGTAGTTTGAAATAATGTTCTTAGTACAGCTTGACCTACTGTTGCCTGTTGTGCAGTTAACACATCTACACAGTAGTGCTTGGTAAATGTATGAGGCGTAGACCATGTTGCTGCCTTACATATTTCGTTCATTGGAATATTTCCTAGAAAGGCCATGGTAGCACCTTTCTTTCTGGTTGAGTGTGCCTTTGGTGTAATAGGCAGCTCTCTTTTAGCTTTGAGATAGCAGGTTTGAATGCACTTAACTATCCATCTAGCAATGCCTTGTTTTGAAATTGGATTTCCTGTATGAGGTTTTTGAAAGGCAATAAATAGTTGTTTTGTCTTTCAAATTAGTTTGGTTCTGTCAATGTAGTACATTAGTGCTCTTTTGATGTCTAATGTATGTAGTGCTCTTTCAGCTACAGAATCTGGCTGTGGGAAGAACACTGGTAATTCTACTGTTTGATTCAAGTGGAACGGTGAGATTACTTTTGGTAACAATTTAGGATTTGTCCGTAGGACTACTTTATTTTTGTGTATTTGAATAAATGGTTCTTGAATGGTAAATGCTTGAATTTCACTCACTCTTCTTAGAGATGTGATGGCAATTAAAAATGCAACTTTCCACGTTAAGTATTGCATTTCACAAGAGAGCATGGGCTCAAAAGGTGGACCCATGAGTCGTGTTAAGACAATGTTGAGGTTCCATGAAGGAACTGGTGGTGTTCTTGGTGGTATAATTCTCTTTAGGCCTTCCATAAATGCTTTTATGACTGGTATCCTAAATAATGAAGTTGAGTGCGCAATTTGCAGGTAAGCTGAAATTGCAGTAAGATGTATTTTTATGGAAGAGAAAGCTAGTTTTGACTTTTGCAAATGTAGTAAGTATCCTACTATATCTTTTGCAGATGCGTGTAAGGGTTGAATTTGATTATTATGGCAGTAATAAACAAATCTTTTCCACTTATTTGCATAGCAGTGTCTAGTGGTAGGCTTCCTAGCTTGTCTTATGACCTCCATACATTCTTGTGTGAGGTCTAAGTGCCCAAATTCTAGGATTTCAGGAGCCAAATTGCTAGATTTAGCGATGCTGGATTTGGATGTCTGATCTGTTGTTTGTGTTGTGTTAACAGATCTGGTTTGTTTGGTAGTTTGACATGAGGTACTACTGAAAGGTCCAGTAGTGTTGTGTACCAAGGTTGTCTTGCCCATGTTGGTGCTATTAGTATGAGTTTGAGTTTGTTTTGACTCAACTTGTTTACTAGATATGGAAGGAGTGGGAGAGGGGGAAAAGCGTACGCAAATATCCCTGACTAGTTCATCCATAGCGCATTGCCCTGAGACTGATGTTGTGGGTACCTGGATGCGAAGTTTTGGCATTTTGAGTTTTCCTTTGTTGCAAATAGATCTATTTGTGGTGCTCCCCAAATTTGGAAGTAAGTGTTCAGTATTTGGGGGTGAATTTCCCATTCGTGGATCTGTTGGTGATCCCGAGAGAGATTGTCTGCTAACTGATTTTGAATCCCTGGGATAAATTGTGCTATTAGGCGAATGTGGTTGTGAATTGCCCAATGCCATATTTTTTGTGTCAGGAGACACAACTGTGTCGAGTGCGTTCCTCCCTGTTTGTTTAGGTAATACATTGTTGTCATGTTGTCTGTTTTGACAAGAATGTATTTGTGGGTTATTATGGGTTGAAATGCTTTCAGCGCTAGAAATACCGCTAACAGTTCTAAGTGATTTATATGAAACTGTCTTTGCTGTAAGTCCCATTGTCCTTGGATGCTGTGCTGATTGAGGTGTGCTACCCACCCTGTCATGGATGCATCTGTCGTTATCACGTATTGTGGCACTGGGTCTTGAAAAGGCCGCCCTTGGTTTAAATTTATACTGTTCCACCATTGAAGCGAGATGTATGTTTGGCGGTCTATCAACACCAGATCTAGAAGTTGACCCTGTGCTTGTGACCATTGTGATGCTAGGCACTGTTGTAAGGGCCGCATGTGCAGCCTTGCATTTGGGACAATGGCTATGCATGAAGACATCATGCCTAGCAGTTTCATTACCATTTTGACCTGTATCTTTTGTTTTGGATACATGGCTTGTATTACATTGTGAAATGTTTGAACTCTTTGTGGACTTGGAGTGGCAATCCCTTTTACTGTGTTGATTGTTGCCCCTAGGTATTGCTGTGTTTGACACGGCAGAAGGTGTGACTTTGGGTAGTTGATTGAGAAACCTAGTTTGTGTAGGGTTTCTATGACATATTTTGTGTGTTGTGAACACTGTATTTGCGTGTTGGTTTTTATTAACCAATCGTCTAGGTACGGGAACACATGTATTTGCTGCCTTCTGATATGTGCAGCTACTACTACCAGACATTTTGTAAAAACTCTTGGCGCAGTTGTTATCCCGAATGGCAACACTTTGAATTGGTAATGTATCCCTTGGAATACAAACCTTAGGTACTTTCTGTGTGAAGGATGTATTGGTATATGGAAATATGCATCCTTTAGATCCAGTGTTGTCATTTAGTCTTGTTGTTTGAGCAGTGGGATTACTTCTTGTAATGTAACCATGTGAAAGTGGTCTGATTTGATGTATGTATTTAATATTCTGAGATCTAGTATAGGTCTTAGAGTTTTGTCGTTTTTGGGTATTAGAAAATACAGTGAGTAAACTCCTGTGTTTAATTCTTGTTTTGGTACTAATTCTATTGCTTCTTTTTGGAGCAATGCTTGAACTTCTAATCCTAGAAGATCTATATGTTGTTTTGACATACTGTGTGTTTTCGGTGGGACTGTTGGAGGGAATTTGAGAAATTCTATGCAATAACCATGCTGGATAATTGCTAGTACCCAAGTATCTGTTGTTATCTCCTCCCAATGTTTGTAAAATTGGCTTAGTCTCCCCCCCACAGGTGTTATGTGGTGGCGATGTGTGACTTGTAAGTCACTTCTTATTTTGAGGAGTTTTGGGGCTTTGGAACTTTCCTCTATTTTTCTGGAATTGTCCCCCTCTATATTGCCCCCGAAAACCTCCCCGCTGATATTGGCTTTGGTAAGTGGGCCTTGTTTGTGATGTTGTGGTTTCTGTAGGTTGCCCTCGAAACCCTCCCCTAAAAGGTGTTTTTTTGCGAAATGTGCCTCTGCTCTGCGGGGAGTAGAGTGCGCCCATGGCTTTTGCTGTATCAGTGTCTTTCTTGAGTTTATCAATAGCAGTGTCGACTTCCGGCCCAAACAACTGCTGTTCATTAAATGGCATATTTAGCACGGCTTGTTGAATTTCCGGCTTGAACCCTTACATGCGCAGCCATGCGTGCCTTCTTATTGTTATTGCAGTATTTACTGTCCTTGCAGCCGTATCTGCTGCATCCATCGAAGACCGTATCTGATAATTAGAGATACTTTGTCCTTCTTCCACCACTTGCTGTGCTCTTTTTTGGAACTCTTTGGGTAAGTGTTCTATGAAATGTTGCATCTCATCCCAGTGAGCTCTATCGTATCTTGCCAAAAGTGCTTGTGAATTGGCAATGCGCCATTGGTTTGCTGCTTGTGCTGCAACCCTTTTGCCCGCAGCATCAAATTTGCGACTCTCCTTGTCTGGAGGTGGTGAGTCCCCTGAGGTATGAGAGTTCGCTTTCTTAAGAGCTGCCCCGACAACTACTGAGTCTGGTGTTAACTGCGTTGTAATATAAATTGGATCTGTTGGCGGTGGCTTGTACTTTTTCTCAACCCTTGGAGTTATGGCTCGGCCTTTAACAGGATCCTGAAAGATTTGTTTTGAATGTTTTAGCATTCCTGGGAGCATAGGTAGGCTTTGGTATTGGCTATGAGTGGAGGATAGCGTGTTAAACAAAAAGTCATCCTCAATTGGTTCAGAATGCAAGGTGACGTTATGGAAAGCAGCTGCCCTTGCGACCACCTGTGTGTAAGATGTACTGTCCTCAGGTGGGGACGGCCTGGCAGGGTACGAGTCTGGGCTGTTATCCGATACTGGAACATCGTACAGGTCCCATGCATCGGGATCATCTTGACTCATTGTAGTATGAGTCGGGGAGTGCATCAGTGGAGGAGTTGCTACCGGTGATGTGTGCACTGACGGTAGTGGAGACGGTGGTGGAGTTGTTTTCCTTGCTACCTTTGCCTGTGGCTGCTTGTCCTTTTCTTGAAAGGCAAGTTTTCTTTTTATTTTAATAGGGGGAAGAGTGGTTATCTTCCCTGTGTCTTCTTGAATGTGGAGCCTTCTTTGAGTATAGTCTGGCTCTACTGCTTCAAGTTCCTCTCCGAATCTATGCTTTTGCATTTGGGAGGACAATCCTTGTTCCTCTGTATAGGAACCTGTTTTCGGCTCCGAGGCTGGATGTTTCGGAACCAAAACTTTTTCAGACGTCTTTTTAGGCTCCGAAGAAACCTTTTTAATTTTCGGCGTGGTGGTGTCTCGGTGCCGAAATTGTTCAGTGTTGCTGTCCCGATGCCGAAATTTTTCTGAGCCGATATCTCGGCTCCGAGATTGCTGTGTGGCGGTATCTCGACCGGAGTCGGGTGACTTTGACACAAGCGTGCCCTTTTTCGGTGCCTTGGGTCAGTCACCTAATTTTTGGGTTAAGCCATGGCCTGTTGGCGGTGGCGTCCCCTGGGCTTTTGTTGACTTCTCGTGAGTCTTATGTTTCGACGTCTTACTCACGGTTTTCGGCATTTCTTCGGTTTCGAGCTCTTCCGAGTCCGACTCGTGGATAGAGAAAGCTTCCTCTTCCTCCTCAAAACGCTCTTGTCCTGTCGGCGTCGACGCCATCTGCAGTCTTCTGGCTCTTCGGTCTCTTAATGTCTTCCTCGACCGAAACGCTCGACAGGCTTCACAAGTATCTTCCTTGTGCTTGGGAGACAAGCACAAGTTACAGACCAGATGCTGATCCGTATACGGATACTTGTTATGGCATTTTGGACAGAAGCGGAATGGGGTCCGTTCCATCAGCCTTGAAGTCACAAGTGGCTGGGCCGACCAGGCCCTGACGGGGATCGAAAAAAAACCCGAAGGGCCACCGGAGCTCTTCAAAATTCGGTGTTGATCTGTTGTAACTAACCCGATACCGAACGCAAACAATCCCGACGTTTTTTCCGAGATTCTAACTAACTTTCCGACCCGAAACACGGAGCGAAAAGGAACACGTCCGAACCCGATGGCAGAAAAAAAACAATCTAAGATGGAGTCGACGCCCATGCGCAATGGAGTCGAAATGGGAGGAGTCCCTCGGTCTCGTGACTCGAAAAGACTTCTTCGAAGAAAAACAACTTGTAACACTCCGAGCCCAACACCAGATGGCGGGATGTGCACAGCATGTGTATCTGCAGCTACACATGCCATCGAACATATGGAAAATGTCACTTACCCAGTGTACATCTGTTCGTGGCATTAGTCGCTGCAGATTCACATGCTGTGCACAGTCCGCCGTCTGGTGTTGGGCTCGGAGTGTTACAAGTTGTTTTTCTTCGAAGAAGTCTTTTCGAGTCACGAGACCGAGGGACTCCTCCCATTTCGATTCCATTGCGCATGGGCGTCGACTCCATCTTAGATTGTTTTCCCCGCAGAGGGTAAGGTAGGAGTTGTGTATGTTAGTAATAGTGCCCATGCAATGGAATGAATACGTATGTACATAATAAAGGTTAAAGTAATATATTTACAAATGTACAAATGTTCAAGATCTACTTCTAAACGGCTACAGGCTCCCGGGGAGGCGGGTGGGCGCATGTGAATCTGCAGCGACTAATGCCACGAACAGATGTACACTGGGTAAGTGACATTTTCCGTTCGATGGCATGTGTAGCTGCAGATACACATGCTGTGCATAGACTAGTAAGCAGTTATCTCCCCAAAAGCGGTGGTTCAGCCTGTAGGAGTTGAAGTAGTTTGAAATAATGTTCTTAGTACAGCTTGACCTACTGTGGCTTGTTGTGCAGGTAACACATCTACACAGTAGTGCTTGGTAAATGTATGAGGCGTAGACCATGTTGCTGCCTTACATATTTCGTTCATTGGAATATTTCCTAGAAAGGCCATGGTAGCACCTTTCTTTCTGGTTGAGTGTGCCTTTGGTGTAATAGGCAGCTCTCTCTTAGTTTTAAGATAGCAGGTTTGAATACACTTAACTATCCACCTAGCAATGCCTTGTTTTGAAATTGGATTACCTGTGTGAGGTTTTTGAAAGGCAATAAATAGTTGTTTTGTTTTTCTAATTAGTTTTGTTCTGTCAATGTAGTACATTAGTGCTCTTTTGATGTCTAATGTATGTAGTGCTCTTTCAGCTACAGAATCTGGCTGTGGGAAGAACACTGGTAATTCTACTGTTTGATTTAAGTGGAACGGTGAGATAACCTTTGGTAAAAAATTTGGATTTGTCCTTAGAACTACTTTATTTTTATGTATTTGAATAAATGGTTCTTGTATGGTAAATCTTGAATCTCACTCACTCTTCTTAGAGATGTGATGGCAATCAAAAATGCAACTTTCCACGTTAAGTATTGCATTTCACAAGAATGCATGGGCTCGAAAGGTGGACCCATGAGTCTTGTTAAGACAATGTTGAGGTTCCATGAAGGAAGAGGTGGTGTTCTTGGTGGTATGATTCTCTTTAAGCCTTCCATAAACGCTTTAATGACTGGTATTCTAAATAGTGAAGTTGAATGAGTAATTTGCAGGTAAGCTGATATTGCGGTGAGATGTATCTTTATGGAAGAGAAAGCTAGATTTGATTTTTGCAAATGTAGTAAATATCCTACTATATCTTTTGGAGATGCGTGTAATGGCTGAATTTGATTATTCTGGCAATAATACACAAATCTTTTCCACTTATTTGCATAGCAGTGTCTAGTGGTAGGTTTCCTAGCTTGTCTTATGACCTCCATACATTCTTGTGTGAGGTCTATGTGTCCGAATTCTAGGATTTCAGGAGCCAAATTGCTAGATTCAAAGATGCTGGATTTGGATGTCTGATCTGTTGTTTGTGTAGTGTTAACAGATCTGGTCTGTTGGGTAGTTTGACATGAGGTACTACTGACAGGTCTAGTAGTGTTGTGTACCAAGGTTCCCTTGCCCATGTTGGTGCTATTAGTATGAGTTTGAGTTTGTTTTGACTCAACCTGTTTACTAGATATGGAAGGAGAGGGAGAGGGGGAGGGGGAGGGGGAAAAGCGTACGCAAAGATCCCTGACCAGTCATCCATAGAGCATTGCCTTGGGATTGATCTTGTGGGTACCTGGATGCGAAGTTTTGGCATTTTGAGTTTTCTTTTGTTGCAAATAGATCTATTTGAGGTGTCCCCCAAATTTGAAAGTAATTGTTTAGTATTTGGGGGTGAATTTCCCATTCGTGAGTTTGTTGGTGATCTCGAGAGAGATTGTCTGCCAACTGGTTCTGAATCCCTGGAATGAATTGTGCTATTAGGCGAATGTGGTTGTGAATCGCCCAATGCCATATTTTTTGTGTTAGGAGACACAACTGTGTCCCTCCTTGTTTGTTTAGATAATACATCGTTGTCATGTTGTCTGTTTTGACAAGAATGTATTTTTGGGTTATTATGGGTTGAAATGCTTTCAGCGCCAGAAATACTGCTAACATTTCTAAGTGATTTATGTGAAACTGCCTCTGATGTATGCCCCATTGTCCTTGGATGCTGTGTTGATTGAGGTGTGCTCCCCACCCTGTCATGGAAGCATCTGTCGTTATGACGTATTGTGGCACTGGGTCTTGGAAAGGCCGCCCTCGGTTTAAGTTTGTACTGTTCCACCATAGAAGCGAGATGTATGTTTGGCGGTCTATCAACACCAGATCTAGAAGTTGACCCTGTGCTTGTGACCATTGTGATGCTAGGCACTGTTGTAAGGGCCGCATGTGCAATCTTGCGTTTGGGACAATGGCTATGCATGAAGACATCATGCCTAGGAGTTTCATTACCAATCTGACTTGTATCTTTTGTGTTGGATACATGGCCTGTATTACGTTGTGAAATGCTTGAACCCTTTGTGGACTTGGAGTGGCAATCCCCTTTTCTGTGTTGATTGTCGCTCCTAAGTATTGCTGTGTTTGACACGGCAAAAGGTGTGACTTCGCGTAGTTGATGGAGAAACCTAGCTTGTGAAGGGTTTGTATGGCATATTTTGTGTGCTGTGAACACTGTTTTAGCGTGTTGGTTTTGATTAACCAGTCGTCTAAGTACGGGAATACATGTATTTGCTGCCTTCTGATATGTGCAGCTACTACTGCCAGACATTTTGTAAAAACTCTTGGCGCAGTTGTTATTCCGAATGGCAACACTTTGAATTGGTAATGTATTCCTCGGAATACGAACCGTAGGTATTTCCTGTGTGAAGGATGTATTGGTATATGGAAATACGCATCTTTTAGATCTAATGTTGTCATGTAGTCTTGCTGTTTGAGCAGTGGGATTACATTTTGTAACGTGACCATGTGAAAGTGGTCTGATTTGATGTAGGTATTTAGTGTTCTGAGATCTAGTATTGGTCTCAGAGTTTTGTCCTTTTTGGGTATTAGAAAGTACAGTGAGTAAACCCCTGTGTTCTTTTGTTGATTTGGTACTAATTCTATTGCGTCCTTTTGTAGCAATGCTCGAACCTCTAGTCCTAGAAGATCTATATGTTGTTTTGACATATTGTGTGTTTTCGGTGGGATGTTTGGAGGGAATTGGAGAAATTCTATGCAATAACCATGCTGGATAATTGCTAAGACCCAAGTATCTGTTGTTATTTCCTCCCAATGTTTGTAAAATTGGCTTAGTCTTCCCCCCACAGGTGTTATGTGATGGGGTTGTGTGACTTGTGAGTCACTGTTTATTTTGAGGAGTTTTGGGGCCTTGGAATTTTCCGCGATTTCTTGGGAATTGGCCCCCTCTATATTGCCCCCGAAAACCTCCCCTCTGATATTGACCCTGGTAAGTTGGCCTTGTTTGTGAGGTTGTGGTTTCTGTGGGTTGACCTCGAAACCCTCCCCGAAAAGGTGTTTTCCGAAATGTGCCTCTGCTTTGCGGGGAGTAGAGTGCGCCCATGGCTTTGGCTGTATCGGTGTCTTTTTTGAGTTTCTCAATGGCAGTGTCTACCTCCGGCCCAAACAATTGCTGTTCATTAAACGGCATATTGAGCACAGCTTGTTGGATTTCCGGCTTGAACCCTGAAGTGCGCAGCCATGCGTGCCTTCGTATCGTGATTGCAGTGTTTATTGTCCTTGCAGCTGTATCTGCTGCATCCATGGAAGACCGTATCTGATTATTTGAGATACTTTGACCCTCTTCCACCACCTGTTGCGCTCTTTTTTGGAACTCCTTGGGTAAGTGTTCAATGAAATGTTGCATTTCATCCCAATGAGCTCTGTCGTATCTTGCCAAAAGTGCTTGTGAATTGGCAATACGCCATTGATTTGCTGCTTGTGCTGCGACCCCTTTTCCCGCAGCATCAAATTTGCGGCTCTCCTTGTCTGGAGGTGGTGCATCTCCTGAGGTATGAGAGTTGGCTCTCTTACGAGCTGCCCGACAACTACTGAATCTGGTGTTAGTTGCGTTGTAATATAGATTGGATTTGTTGGCGGTGGCTTGTACTTTTTCTCCACCCTTGGAGTTATGGCTCTGCCTTTAACTGGATCCTGAAATATTTGTTTTGAGTGTCTTAGCATTCCTGGGAGCATGGGAAGGCTTTGGTACTGGCTATGGGTGGAGGATAGGGTGTTAAAGAGAAAGTCATCCTCAATTGGTTCAGAATGTAGGGTGACATTGTGAAATTCGGCTGCCCTTGCGACCACCTGTGAGTAGGATGTACTGTCCTCAGGTGGTGACGGTTTTGTAGGATAGGAGTCTGGGCTGTTGTCAGACACTGGAGCATCGTAAAGGTCCCATGCATCGGGATCATCCTGACTCATTGTGGTATGAGCTGGTGAGTGCATCAGTGGTGGAGTTGTTGGTGGTGATGCATGTGTTGATGGTGGTGGAGAAGGTGGTGGAGTTGTTTTCCTTGCCACCTTTGCTTGTGGTTGCTTGTCCTTTTGTTGAAAGGCAAGTTTCCTTTTAATTTTGATTGGGGGAAGAGTGGTTATCTTCCCTGTGTCCTCATGAATATGAAGCCTCCTTTGCTTGTAGTCAGGCTCTACAGCTTGAACCTCCTCTCCAAATCTATGTAATTGGGAGGTTAATCCTTGTTCCTCTGTATAGGAACTGGTTTTCGGCTCCGAGGCTGGATGTTTCGGAACCGAAACCTTTTCGGATGTCTTTTTAGGCTCCGAAGAAACCTTCTTTGCTTTCGGCGTGGTGTCTTGGTGCCGAAATTCTTCGGTGCCGCTGCCTCTGTGCCGAAGTTTCTCGGAGCCGCTGTCTCGGCTCCGAGATTGCTGTGTGGCGGTATCTCGACCGGAGTCGGATGACTTCGACACCAGCATGCCCTTTTTCGTTGCCTTGGGTTGGTCACCTAGTTTTCGGGTTAAGCCATGGCCTGTTGGCGGTGGCGTCCCCTGGGCTTTTGTGGATTTCTCGTGAGTCTTGATTTTCGACGTCTTACTCACGGTTTTGGGTGTTTCTTCGGCGTCGAGTTCTTCAGAATCCGACTCGTGGACGGAGAAGGCCTCCTCTTCCTCCTCGAAACGTTCTTGACCTGTCGGCGTGGACACCATTTGTAGTCTCCTGGCTCTTCGGTCTCTCAGCGTCTTCCTCGACCGAAACGCTCGACAGGCTTCACAAGTATCCTCCTTGTGCTCGGGGGACAAGCACAAGTTACAGACCAGATGCTGATCCGTATACGGATACTTGTTATGGCATTTTGGGCAGAAGCGGAATGGGGTCCGTTCCATCAGCCTTGAAGTCGCATGTGGCCGGGCCGACCAGGCCCCGACGGGGGATCGAAAAAACCCCGAAGGGCCACCGGAGCACTTCAAAATTCGGTGTCGATTTGTTTTAACTAACCCGATACCGAACGCAAACAATACCGACGTTTTTTCCGACATTCTAACTAACTTTCCGACCCGAAACACGGAGCGAAAAGGAACACGTCCGAACCCGATGGCGGAAAAAAACCAATCTAAGATGGAGTCGACGCCCATGCGCAATGGAATCGAAATGGGAGGAGTCCCTCGGTCTCGTGACTCGAAAAGACTTCTTCGAAGAAAAACAACTTGTAACACTCCGAGCCCAACACCAGACGGCGGACTGTGCACAGCATGTGTATCTGCAGCTACACATGCCATCGAACATATATATTATATATATTATCTAGTGGCGGTCGCTACTGGGTAGTTATAGTTAGGACCTAGTTTGTACAGTAGAAAGCAGTGTTTTACTTGCCTATATCTTTTGTGCAGCTTTACGAACCTTCAAGAAATTTTCCCCAAAACTTTTGACAGTCACGTCAGCTGCTGTCTGGAAAGTTTTGGGGTGATCCGTCAAGCCGGGGCAGAAAAAAAGGGGGGTGGTCAAAAAAGGAGAGTTTCCAATGTTAATTCTCACAGTGATTTTGAACACCGATAGCGCCCAAACCACTGAACGGAACTGCACCAAATTTGGCAGAAAGGTAGCTCTTGGTGCAGAAAGCATAGTTTTTGTTATTTGGTATAAATCCGTTTAGTAGTTTTTTAGATATTGAAGAAAATCCCAAAAATTTATATATACGGACGCAAAGGCTTTGCAAACCCTGCTGATCTCGTGCTGAGATCTGATTGGCTGCCAGCACTTCAAAAAGAAAGTGTTAGCAGCCATGCAAATAGAAACAAATAGAAAAGGGGCCACAATAGGAACACCCTGTCCCCTTAGCTCTGGTGCTGAGGTCACAAGGGCTAAAAAAGCGCTTTTTAAAAATATTTATTTTACATTTCTGCTGTGAAATCGAGACAGACTCGCAAATCCATGGCAAAAAATGCTTTAAAAAAAGAAACGTGTGGGCTTCTGCGCTCGTTTTTTTAAATGCCCACGGGTGGGCCAGCTCCTAGGGGCATTGAGTTACTGAATGCGAGGGGGGCACCACTTCCCCAGGCCTATTATCAAATTTAACCCACGCGGCCGCCTGGTCCCCCCCCCCAAGCCCCTGGGGAATGAGACCTCCCAGGAGCATTAAACAAATATACGGTAAATATGCATGCAGGGAACAGAGATGATAGGTTTGCTTCAGCAACCACAGAGCTGCTACTTAAAACAGCTCCTTGGTTGCTGAAGCAATGGTACTGCAGGGGAGGCCTTGAGGCTTCCCCCGCGGTCCCAGATATCCCATAAAGGGCTTTTTCTAAAATAAAAAATATATTAAAAAAACAAAAACACCTGAAGGGGCCACGGGAGAGCCCTTGAGGGCTCCCCCATGATTGCAGATAGCCCATGAAGGGCTAAAAAAGGGTAGGAAAAAAAAAAAAAATTATAGGAAAAAAACAAATTGAATAGCTGAGGGTTCGAGTGCATTCCCTATTTTTTGTTTTTTAAGTAAAAATGTTTAAGGCTCATCCTGAAAGGTGATTTTACTCTTTTTAAATACCAAATATATTTTTCTTTTCAAATTATGCAGAAATCTCATATTCTACTTATATCATACATCAAAGCCTAAAAAACTTGTTATCTCTCTGTCTTTCAATCTTTGTCCCACTCTCACACCCACTCAGACACTTACACACCCACTCACAGACCCACTCAAGACACTCACGCATGCACTTGCAAACCCACTCAGCCCCATTCAGGAACCCACTCACAGCCCCAGTCTGGCATCCACTCACAGACCCCACTCAGACACTCACGCACCCACTCACAGAGCCAGTCAGACAGACACTCACGGACCCACTCAGATAGTTACAGACCCACGCAGACTCTCACACATCCACTCAGACCCACTGACAGCCTCATGCACCCACTCACAGATCAGCAAGCGCCCACTAAAACACTGATGTGCACACACTCACACCCAGACACTCTCACAGCCACTCTCACCTCCAGAGACAGTTTCTCACACCCAGAGAGATTGCAGCCAACTTTCACCACGCACGCGCAAAGGGTCAAACATAGCATAGGATTGGGTGGTTAGGGGGGTTGGCCGCAGGGTCTGGATGCAGGCCAGGTCTTGCAGGCAACCTTAGCTGCGCATGAGTGAAGGGCGTGCACAGTGCAAGGCTGGGTGCTTATATGGGGGGGGGTGGGATTTACTTGGCCTCCTGGCCTGGCCACAGGCTAGGCCCTGTGGCCAACAGTCATAGAGGTTGGATTAATGTTTAGTAATGAAAATTACTAAACGTTAAAAAACAAATCAGAGATTCACTGAAAAAAAACAAAGAATACAGAGACTTTACAGTTAGGAAATAGAATTTAAAAAACATATAAATTCACTTAAAACCAAAGGTTACAGGGATGTTGTAGTTAGGCTCACATTTAAAACGAAATTCACAAGTTAGAGTTACCACAAGAAACAATAACTCGTCCCCAAAGGTAACTATAACTCGTGCCCTTGCCATGCACTGCTAATTAACTCACAAATGACAGCACTCATGACATCTTTGATAACATAATTGATAAAATCAACGTAATATCTGCAGTAAAATGCTTGATAAAAAAAACTGTGCATAGAGTGGGAGTGAGCTATAGTTACCTTAGGGATGAGTTATAGTTACTTGAGGTAACTGACTATAACCAGTGAATTTCTATGGTTTTATAGGTCTAAAATTGTGAACCTAATTATAACATCCCTGTAACATTTTTTTTTTTTTTTTAAAGTGAATATATATACATATATATGTATCCACACACAATTCATAATTCTTTTACACCGTAATTTCTAAAAGCCAAAAGGAACATTTCCTATACCAAAGCACTTTTTATAACACCGTAAAACATAGAAGCCCAGTTGGGACATCAGTGGTCACTCATAATACAACAAGCATTTTCAATGCAACGGGTCTCGCATTTGTTAGAGTTAGAGCTATTAGCGTTGTAAAGCAAAAAAAAACAACGACAACAACAAAACGCAGCGCAATTGCGCTGCGTGGAAAATAAACAGATAAAGTAGTCCAGACTCCAGGCTGAAAACATCGATCCTCGTATGTTTTTGGTGCTTTACCGGTGCTGTGTAGGTGGGCTAAACACCGGAAAAGGCATGACATATGCATGCCTTTCACAAATGAAAGCAAGCGGATTTTAAAAGGCAAGCCCACTAACCAATGTAAGTGACTGACGTGGCATGGGCGTGGTTTCAAGCCCAAAGAGAGATTACAGAATGGACGGAGGACTTTGTGCTCGCCCATAAATATGGCATAGCTACTCCACAGCAATAACATTTCACAGCTGAGTTGTGACATTAAAATGCCTGTTGCCATACTCATCAGAGAGCATGAAAAACAGAAATACCACTACTGCTTACACAATGAAAACAACGACTATATGTATAGTTAATCTAAACTGTTTCCCTGAAATAAACGGGCAGTAACAGAAAGGAAAGCCAAAAGAGGCATTGGCAAAGTCAACAGTTTTGGGTATTTTAAAACTGAAAGTACTTTTTCACTGATTGTCAAGTTTGTGTGTATAGTTTTGGGGATTGGTGGGTGGTGATTGTGAAATTGATTCAATGTCTGGCTGCATAACTGAGTTCATGGATTGATGCATGAGTGACTGAATGCCTATTCCATGTGACTCAAAGCTTAGAAAAATGTTCTGTGCACCCTGCCAAATGTTTACAGACCTTTCAGCAGCCATGCACCAGATCATGCTGTATCACAAAGGCAGCTATTCACAGTACGGCTGGGAAGATCCAGTGTTATAGAAAAATGTGCAACAATTATTCCAATATCAAATATATGTCGCTCTGTGGTCCAGTCTACAGTATCGTAGAGAGGGGGGTTAGTCCAATATATCACTATCTAGAAAAGCCATCTTTAAACCTGAGGATAGTGTCAGAAAGTGGTCCAGTGTGGTACAGGAATTGTGTCCACTCGAGCTGAAGTTATACTGCTGCATTCATGTAACAGCACTTCAAATTATTAGGAATATAACCCTTATCATTGCCAATGCTTATTTATGCCGTCTACAGAGGAGAAGCGGAGGTCGGGAAGCAAGGGAACCACTGAACTGTGTTAAGATCCCAAAGCGCTAACTGGATGTGTTTCCTGAGAATCACAGAAACAAATCAAACAGCAAAAATAGTTAAGATTCAGAGTAGCAAATCTGATACAGGGCCTGGGAGCGATGGACTGCTCCCGAGAGTCACACCAGTTTCTGCATCTGGGAGAGTCTTTTCTCTGTGTAGCCACATCAAAATCCAAGATCTAGCACCACAAAGGGACAGTTCCCTGGTGCTTCAACAAAGAAAACCAAACAACGTCCATTGAGTCTTGAATCCACCAGTCTCCTCTCTACACACAAAAAAGCTTCAGCTTAGCACTGCAAATCTTAGGAGTCAAAGAATTATGAGCCTGATGTAAATAAATACCAAATCGTGTATTTTTGTCTCAAAGTCACTTTATTCTGCCAGATGCACAACGGAGCTCCCGCGCCTGCTCCTCAGTCAACAACCATCTCCTCCCCGCAGGGGTGTGGAATTTAATAAAATACCTACTTGTCCATGGGACAGGTTGCTTCTTAAATCTACTTGTCCTGTGAAATAATCTACTGGTCCCTTTGGTGTCATGTAGTGCGGCAACAAATTAAGGCAGCAATCTCATTATGCAAGAGCTCTGTTAACAGCCTCTCCGATTATGCCAGGGCTACTACTATAGTAGGGCTTGAATACTTGCAATTTCAATCCCTACTATAGCAATTTCCTTAGTTTGCCACCTTTCTGTAGATCTACATACTGGGGCTGGAGGAAACAGTAAGCAATAGTTCCAGGTCTGCAAACCTAATACATTGCATGTTTTAGGGATTTTCACCAGCTCTCCTCTAAGCTTTTACCACAATGAAAAAGGTTGAAAATTTACTCCTGACAATGGCAGGAATAGAAGTTCTTCTAGGTTTGGGAAAAAAGTGGTTGGAGAGAAAGTGAACTTGTAAACGCTCAATACATTTTCACATGAGCAAATCTACACATACATATTTACCCATGCTAAAATACTGTTCACAAATATTTTCTAGGAGTACAATTTCCTGGTATACTTCTTTAAGTTCTTGTGAATTCATGAAAGCCACTAATTCAAAGACATATACCATGGGTGCACTTTTGTGACTTTCTTTAAGAATTGAGTCCCTAATTAGGTCTGGCGTTAACAAAAATATTTTGTTTTTTTAAACTTCTATTTCTCGGTCTATCTATCGACTGGCTTTAGTTTAAGTGATCGCATTATTCCACAAGGAGCATATTGGCACACAAAGTAGTTTTATTCAGTGCCAGGAACTACGGTGGCAAATCAGTGGCATAACGAAACTGGTGGGGGGAACCCCCTGCAAAGAACATAGAACTGACTCACTCAGGGCAGCTGCTGCGCTGAGGGTGGACCCTGGAGGGGGGCTGTGGGGCTTTTGTTAAATCACTGGTGGCAATGTGTGCTTTTTGACTCACACAAAAAAAAACTTTAAAAAAATCAGATCGGTTGGCTTTCCCAGTGCTTGTTTATTTTCATGCTTCCCATAATCTTGTTGAAAATGGTTACACTGATTTTCCATTAGGAATATTTTTGGAAATACTAGCATGCATCAACACATTTTACTAAATAACTCTCCAAAGAAATAGCACCTAAAGTTTCATAGTAGCGAAACGCTTTTTTCCTACTTGCATTTTTTTCTGAAGATTTTATTTTGAAAGCAAAGAATCACTCTTGTTTAGAAACTTCTGCAAACATCTGCATTTAATCAGAGCTTTCTGGGAGCATTATACTTAGCCTCATGTTGTTAAAATGTTCAAACGTGCGTACACTTTTGTAAAGAAATGGCTCCCTGTTGCAGTTACCCCCCACTTTTTGCCTGATACTGATGCTGACTTGACTGAGAAGTGTGCTGGGACCCTGCTAACCAGGCCCCAGCACCAGTGTTCTTTCACCTAAAATGTACCATTGTTTCCACAATTGGCACACCCTGGCATCCAGATAAGTCCCTTGTAACTGGTACCTCTGGTACCAAGGGCCCTGATGCCAGGGAAGGTCTCTAAGGGCTGTAGCATGTATTATGCCACCCTAGAGACCCCTCACTCAGCACAGACACACTGCTTACCAGCCTGTGTGTGCTGGTGAGAACAAAATGAGTAAGTCGACATGGCACTCCCCTCAGGGTGCCATGCCAGCCTCTCACTGCCTATGCAGTATAGGTAAGACACCCCTCTAGCAGGCCTTACAGCCCTAAGGCAGGGTGCACTATACCATAGGTGAGGGTACCAGTGCATGAGCACTGTGCCCCTACAGTGTCTAAGCAAAACCTTAGACATTGTAAGTGCAGGGTAGCCATAAGAGTATATGGTCTGGGAGTCTGTTTTACACGAACTCCACAGCACCATAATGGCTACACTGAAAACTGGGAAGTTTGGTATCAAACTTCTCAGCACAATAAATGCACACTGATGCCAGTGTACATTTTATTGTAAAATACACCACAGAGGGCACCTTAGAGGTGCCCCCTGAAACTTAACCGACTGTCTGTGTAGGCTGACTAGTTCCAGCAGCCTGCCACACCAGAGACATGTTGCTGGCCCCATGGGGAGAGTGCCTTTGTCACTCTGAGGCCAGTAACAAAGCCTGCACTGGGTGGAGATGCTAACACCTCCCCCAGGCAGGAGCTGTGACACCTGGCGGTGAGCCTCAAAGGCTCACCCCTTTGTCACAGCCCAGCAGGGCACTCCAGCTTAGTGGAGTTGCCCGCCCCCTCCGGCCACGGCCCCCACTTTTGGCGGCAAGGCTGGAGGGAACAAAGAAAGCAACAAGGAGGAGTCACTGGCCAGTCAGGACAGCCCCTAAGGTGTCCTGAGCTGAAGTGACTCTGACTTTTAGAAATCCTCCATCTTGCAGATGGAGGATTCCCCCAATAGGGTTAGGATTGTGACCCCCTCCCCTTGGGAGGAGGCACAAAGAGGGTGTACCCACCCTCAGGGCTAGTAGCCATTGGCTACTAACCCCCCAGACCTAAACACGCCCTTAAATTTAGTATTTAAGGGCTACCCTGAACCCTAGAAAGTTAGATTCCTGCAACTACAAGAAGAAGGACTGCCTAGCTGAAAAACCCCTGCAGAGGAAGACCAGAAGACGACAACTGCCTTGGCTCCAGAAACTCACCGGCCTGTCTCCTGCCTTCCAAAGATCCTGCTCCAGCGACGCCTTCCAAAGGGACCAGCGACCTCGACATCCTCTGAGGACTGCCCCTGCTTCGAAAAGACAAGAAACTCCCGAGGACAGCGGACCTGCTCCAAGAAAGGCTGCAACTTTGTTTCCAGCAGCTTTAAAGAACCCTGCAAGCTCCCCGCAAAAGGCGTGAGACTTGCAACACTGCACCCGGCGACCCCGACTCGGCTGGTGGCGATCCAACACCTCAGGAGGGACCCCAGGACTACTCTAAGACTGTGAGTACAAAAACCTGTCCCCCCTGAGCCCCCACAGCGCCGCCTGCAGAGGGAATCCCGAGGCTTCCCCTGACCGCGACTCTTTGAATCCTAAGTCCCGACACCTGGGAGAGACCCTGCACCCGCAGCCCCCAGGACCTGAAGGACCGGACTTTCACTGGAGGAGTGACCCCCAGGAGTCCCTCTCCCTTGCCCAAGTGGAGGTTTCCCCGAGGAACCCCCCCCTTGCCTGCCTGCAGCGCTGAAGAGATCCCTAGATCTCCCATTGACTTCCATTACAAACCCGACGCTTGTTTCTACACTGCACCCGGCCGCCCCCGCGCTGCTGAGGGTGAAATTTCTGTGTGGACTTGTGTCCCCCCCGGTGCCCTACAAAACCCCCCTGGTCTGCCCTCCGAAGACGCGGGTACTTACCTGCAAGCAGACCGGAACCGGGGCACCCCCTTCTCTCCATTCTAGCCTATGTGTTTTGGGCACCACTTTGAACTCTGCACCTGACCGGCCCTGAGCTGCTGGTGTGGTGACTTTGGGGTTGCTCTGAACCCCCAACGGTGGGCTACCTTGGACCAAGAACTGAACCCTGTAAGTGTCTTACTTACCTGGTAAACCTAACAAATACTTACCTCCCCTAGGAACTGTGAAAATTGCACTAAGTGTCCACTTTTAAAACAGCTATTTGTGAATAACTTGAAAAGTATACATGCAATTTTGATGATTTGAAGTTCCTAAAGTACTTACCTGCAATACCTTTCGAATGAGCTATTACATGTAGAATTTGAACCTGTGGTTCTTAAAATAAACTAAGAAAAGATATTTTTCTATACAAAAACCTATTGGCTGGATTTGTCTCTGAGTGTGTGTACCTCATTTATTGTCTATGTGTATGTACAACAAATGCTTAACACTACTCCTTGGATAAGCCTACTGCTCGACCACACTACCACAAAATAGAGCATTAGTATTATCTATTTTTACCACTATTTTACCTCTAAGGGGAACCCTTGGACTCTGTGCATGCTATTCCTTACTTTGAAATAGCACATACAGAGCCAACTTCCTACATTGGTGGATCAGCGGTGGGGTACAAGACTTTGCATTTGCTGGACTACTCAGCCAATACCTGATCACACGACAAATTCCAAAATTGTCATTAGAAATTGATTTTTGCAATTTGAAAAGTTTTCTAAATTCTTAAAAGACCTGCTAGGGCCTTGTGTTAGATCCTGTTTAGCATTTCTTTTAGAGTTTAAAAGTTTGTAAAAGTTTGAATTAGATTCTAGAACCAGTTGTAGATTCTTAAAAAGTATTCCAACTTTTAGAAGCAAAATGTCTAGCACAGATGTGACTGTGGTGGAACTCGACACCACACCTTACCTCCATCTTAAGATGAGGGAGCTAAGGTCACTCTGTAAAATAAAGAAAATAACAATGGGCCCCAAACCTACCAAAATACAGCTCCAGGAGCTTTTGGCAGAGTTTGAAAAGGCCAACCCCTCTGAGGGTGGCAACTCAGAGGAAGAGGATAGTGACTTGGAGGACAATTCCCCCCTACCAGTCCTATCTAGGGAGAACAGGGTCCCTCAAACCCTGACTCCAAAAATAATAGTCAGAGATGCTGGTTCCCTCACAGGAGAGACCAACACCTCTGAAATCACTGAGGATAACCCCAGTGAAGAGGACATCCAGTTAGCCAGGATGGCCAAAAGATTGGCTTTGGAAAAGCAGCTCCTAGCCATAGAAAGGGAAAGAAAAGAGATGGGCCTAGGTCCCATCAATGGTGGCAGCAACTTAAATAGGGTCAGAGATTCTCCTGACATCCTAAAAATCCCCAAAGGGATTGTAACAAAATATGAAGATGGTGATGACATCACCAAATGGTTCACAGCTTTTGAGAGGGCTTGTGTAACCAGAAAAGTGAACAGATCTCACTGGGGTGCTCTCCTTTGGGAAATGTTCACTGGAAAGTGTAGGGATAGACTCCTCACACTCTCTGGAAAAGATGCAGAATCTTATGACCTCATGAAGGGTACCCTGATTGAGGGCTTTGGATTCTCCACTGAGGAGTATAGAATTAGGTTCAGGGGGGCTCAAAAATCCTCGAGCCAGACCTGGGTTGATTTTGTAGACTACTCAGTAAAAACACTAGATGGTTGGTTAACTGGAAATGAAGTGTGTGACTATGTTGGGCTTTATAATTTGTTTATGAAAGAACACATTTTAAGTAACTGCTTCAATGAAAAGTTGCATCAGTATCTGGTAGACCTAGGTCCAATTTCTCCCCAAGAATTGGGAAAGAAGGCAGACCACTGGGTCAAGACTAGGGTAACCAAAACTTCCACTGGGGGTGACCAAAAGAAAGGGGTTACAAAAACTCCCCAGGAGAAAGTGGGTGACACTAGAAACAAAGAAAAAGAGTCCTCTGTAGGCCCCCAAAAACCAGAACAGGTGGGTGGGCCCCAAGACACAACCCAAAACAAAGGTGGGTACCAGGGTAAGAACTGGGATGCCACTAAGGCATGGTGCCACAACTGTAAACAGTCTGGGCACCACACCAAGGACACTTCTTGTCCCAAAAACAAACCCCAGAACAAAATTCCAGGGGTAACCAGTGTAGCCATGGGAGATGACTCCTCAGATGAGGAGGTCTTCATAGCCTTCAACTGGAAACAGGGCCCAACAGGTGAGTTGGAGATTCCAGAGGGAAGTAGACACTTCCACCACCTACTGGTGAATGGAATCCCAACCACTGCCCTGAGAGACACTTGTGCCAGTCACACTATTGTGCATGACAGGCTGGTGCTCTCAAACCAGTACATCCCAGGTGAGACTGCCAGGGTAAGAGTTAGCCTAGACAGGGTCACTAAGAGGCCTGTGGCTTTAGTACCCATAGAAGTGGGTGGCACTCTTAGCTGGAGAAGGGTAGTAGTCAGTACAGACCTCCCCCTTGATTGTCTCCTTGGAAATGACTACCCAGAGGTTAGTCAGAGCCCAAGAGAGGAACTGGTCCAGTGCCAGTCCTCTCCCAAGGATTCTGGAAGTCCTGCCTCTGCAGTAAATGCAAGTAGGCCCCAGAATAAAAAGAAAAGGAAACAGAGTAGGAAAGGTGGACAACCTTTAGCCAAGGTTCCAGCAAGCCAAGGAGATTCTGCTCCAGTAGGGGAGAACTCCAAAAATGGCTCTGATAAAGTCCAACCTGACCCACAAGAAGTCCTGGCTAGTCAGGCAACTGTTAAGCCTGAGTGGGTGGCTCCTCAGCTAACAGAAGAAAGAGTGGAAGAAGGGTGTTTACTACAAGATGTGGTGACCCCCCACTCTAATACAGCAGACAGGCACCCTGAACCCAAAAAAGCCTGTAACTTAGCCCCTTCCCTTCTAGGTGAAGAGCTAAAGGTGTGGTTCTGGGCACTGACAGCTGTCAGTGGCCTCTGCTGGGTGTTAGCCTTTATGGCTGCACTATCCTTGGCCTGGTGGTCTGACCCCATGCCAAATAACAAGTTAGGCCCCCTGACCCTGTTGGTCATGGTGGGGTTACTCCAGCTCTGGGTAACCTCTTTGGGTAAGCTAGGGGTGACCCTGGCTAAGATAAGATTAGCAGAGGTGGATACCTCTGACCTCAAAATAGAGAGAATGGGTGAAGACATAAAAAGCACAGACAAGAGGCAGTTCAGACTAGGTCCTATCACTGTGGAAGTGGGTCAGTTCCCCAGAGGGAATGACCTGAACAGGAGGATGTAAGGCAGAGTAGGCCCTGCAACAAACCAGCCATTTCCTCTACTCTTCCTCGCCTGACAGACTAGGAAGACTCTTCCAGCGTTGGCTGAGTCTCCTGGCCTGTGGGCTGGGGGGGGCTTGTGTAAAGAAATGGCTCCCTGTTGCAGTTACCCCCCACTTTTTGCCTGATACTGATGCTGACTTGACTGAGAAGTGTGCTGGGACCCTGCTAACCAGGCCCCAGCACCAGTGTTCTTTCACCTAAAATGTACCATTGTTTCCACAATTGGCACACCCTGGCATCCAGATAAGTCCCTTGTAACTGGTACCTCTGGTACCAAGGGCCCTGATGCCAGGGAAGGTCTCTAAGGGCTGTAGCATGTATTATGCCACCCTAGAGACCCCTCACTCAGCACAGACACACTGCTTACCAGCCTGTGTGTGCTGGTGAGAACAAAATGAGTAAGTCGACATGGCACTCCCCTCAGGGTGCCATGCCAGCCTCTCACTGCCTATGCAGTATAGGTAAGACACCCCTCTAGCAGGCCTTACAGCCCTAAGGCAGGGTGCACTATACCATAGGTGAGGGTACCAGTGCATGAGCACTGTGCCCCTACAGTGTCTAAGCAAAACCTTAGACATTGTAAGTGCAGGGTAGCCATAAGAGTATATGGTCTGGGAGTCTGTTTTACACGAACTCCACAGCACCATAATGGCTACACTGAAAACTGGGAAGTTTGGTATCAAACTTCTCAGCACAATAAATGCACACTGATGCCAGTGTACATTTTATTGTAAAATACACCACAGAGGGCACCTTAGAGGTGCCCCCTGAAACTTAACCGACTGTCTGTGTAGGCTGACTAGTTCCAGCAGCCTGCCACACCAGAGACATGTTGCTGGCCCCATGGGGAGAGTGCCTTTGTCACTCTGAGGCCAGTAACAAAGCCTGCACTGGGTGGAGATGCTAACACCTCCCCCAGGCAGGAGCTGTGACACCTGGCGGTGAGCCTCAAAGGCTCACCCCTTTGTCACAGCCCAGCAGGGCACTCCAGCTTAGTGGAGTTGCCCGCCCCCTCCGGCCACGGCCCCCACTTTTGGCGGCAAGGCTGGAGGGAACAAAGAAAGCAACAAGGAGGAGTCACTGGCCAGTCAGGACAGCCCCTAAGGTGTCCTGAGCTGAAGTGACTCTGACTTTTAGAAATCCTCCATCTTGCAGATGGAGGATTCCCCCAATAGGGTTAGGATTGTGACCCCCTCCCCTTGGGAGGAGGCACAAAGAGGGTGTACCCACCCTCAGGGCTAGTAGCCATTGGCTACTAACCCCCCAGACCTAAACACGCCCTTAAATTTAGTATTTAAGGGCTACCCTGAACCCTAGAAAGTTAGATTCCTGCAACTACAAGAAGAAGGACTGCCTAGCTGAAAAACCCCTGCAGAGGAAGACCAGAAGACGACAACTGCCTTGGCTCCAGAAACTCACCGGCCTGTCTCCTGCCTTCCAAAGATCCTGCTCCAGCGACGCCTTCCAAAGGGACCAGCGACCTCGACATCCTCTGAGGACTGCCCCTGCTTCGAAAAGACAAGAAACTCCCGAGGACAGCGGACCTGCTCCAAGAAAGGCTGCAACTTTGTTTCCAGCAGCTTTAAAGAACCCTGCAAGCTCCCCGCAAAAGGCGTGAGACTTGCAACACTGCACCCGGCGACCCCGACTCGGCTGGTGGCGATCCAACACCTCAGGAGGGACCCCAGGACTACTCTAAGACTGTGAGTACAAAAACCTGTCCCCCCTGAGCCCCCACAGCGCCGCCTGCAGAGGGAATCCCGAGGCTTCCCCTGACCGCGACTCTTTGAATCCTAAGTCCCGACACCTGGGAGAGACCCTGCACCCGCAGCCCCCAGGACCTGAAGGACCGGACTTTCACTGGAGGAGTGACCCCCAGGAGTCCCTCTCCCTTGCCCAAGTGGAGGTTTCCCCGAGGAACCCCCCCCCTTGCCTGCCTGCAGCGCTGAAGAGATCCCTAGATCTCCCATTGACTTCCATTACAAACCCGACGCTTGTTTCTACACTGCACCCGGCCGCCCCCGCGCTGCTGAGGGTGAAATTTCTGTGTGGACTTGTGTCCCCCCCGGTGCCCTACAAAACCCCCCTGGTCTGCCCTCCGAAGACGCGGGTACTTACCTGCAAGCAGACCGGAACCGGGGCACCCCCTTCTCTCCATTCTAGCCTATGTGTTTTGGGCACCACTTTGAACTCTGCACCTGACCGGCCCTGAGCTGCTGGTGTGGTGACTTTGGGGTTGCTCTGAACCCCCAACGGTGGGCTACCTTGGACCAAGAACTGAACCCTGTAAGTGTCTTACTTACCTGGTAAACCTAACAAATACTTACCTCCCCTAGGAACTGTGAAAATTGCACTAAGTGTCCACTTTTAAAACAGCTATTTGTGAATAACTTGAAAAGTATACATGCAATTTTGATGATTTGAAGTTCCTAAAGTACTTACCTGCAATACCTTTCGAATGAGCTATTACATGTAGAATTTGAACCTGTGGTTCTTAAAATAAACTAAGAAAAGATATTTTTCTATACAAAAACCTATTGGCTGGATTTGTCTCTGAGTGTGTGTACCTCATTTATTGTCTATGTGTATGTACAACAAATGCTTAACACTACTCCTTGGATAAGCCTACTGCTCGACCACACTACCACAAAATAGAGCATTAGTATTATCTATTTTTACCACTATTTTACCTCTAAGGGGAACCCTTGGACTCTGTGCATGCTATTCCTTACTTTGAAATAGCACATACAGAGCCAACTTCCTACAACTTTGTTTTATTTTTTATACTGGAACCACTGTAACTAGTGCAGTATGACCTTAAAACGTTTATTTACAGCACCCACCCTAATAATGAAGGCTTTTCATTAATGAACCATAAATACAAGTTAGAACGGCATTAACATATGGACACACATATTACCTCAACTGCAGTCAGTTCCCTCCTCTGTAAACTGACAGCCAAAAGGTTTGTGCTGCAGAGGGTTGGGTCTACTTATCCCAAGGACAAAATAAACATGAAAACGTGTTGCCCTTAAACCCAAACAATATGGCCCGGGTGTCAGACAATAGGAATTCCACATCCATGTCCATGAATGGCATGACCTCACACATATGGTCATTGCGGCAACCAGAGCATGAGATAGAGAGATCGAAGATAGAGAGATAGAAGATGAGCAAGATGCCATCACAACGTATCTTCATTTTTAACAATATAAAAAAAGGAAACAAACAAAATTGAAATACTAAACAAATGGTTAGAAAGGAAACACATGTACCTGATTAAAACATATTTACATTTAAACAATGTGCCTTGTCTCTTGCCCCAATTATATTCCTTCCCCTTTCTTTATAGTTCCATCAAAGGTTCTGTCTTTTCTGCACAATCATGAACCAATTTTGCGTAATATTCAATTAGTCGCATTAAGGAACATAACTGATCTTTACCCCTAGGAGCCCCTCTGATAGCTTTGACTAAGTCTTCTTTAGGCACACAACCTTGTTCAGAAATTGGGTACCCTAAATATTCAATTTGGTGCAAAAGAAATTGACAGTTGTCCTCACTAAGGCTTGCATTTCATAAAATTTCAAACCCTTTCTTCCAACACTTGTGTTTTTCAATTGTAGCTCTGAAAGTTAAGAGGTTGTCCTGAATGAAACTAACATTCAACATGTCTTTAAAGGAGTTACTCAGCATGCGTTGAAACAGACAAAGACAAAGCCAATCCGGATGGAAGTATTGTGAGCTGAAGCACCCCCTTCATCGTTATTTAAGCAGTAATGTGTTTAGAATTGGGATACTGTCTAATTTGGTGACTTCAAGTCTAGTCTGACAAAAAAACTTTGCATAATTAAGTAAAAGCACCATTTCAGATATAGTGGGTAGAGGAAAACTATGACACTCCTTATATCAACACAAAATCTGAACATACCATCCCTTGTCTTTGTTATCCTTACTACAGACACCCACTCTGAAGCCTCAACTACCTCTATGATACCCTAATTTTACACGTCTACCAGCATTTTCTTGACTTCCTCTCTGAAAGCAATAGGAACCTTCTTCAAGGGGGAGTTATGTTTCATTCCCTCTTTAATTTTAATTTCTTGAACTTATGTCTTCAACGATGCTACTCTGTCTTTGAAAACATCAGTACATTTACCTATTATACATTCGACAGACTCACTACCCCAGACAGTTAGTACTTGTTCATCAGACCTATGATCAAGTACAATGTGTAAGTCATATTGTTGAGCCCAACCTAAAATAGCAGACTTGTACTGCCAAACATACATTTTCCCTTCTGCTACTCAATCCTTAAATGCGAACGGGGACTCTACGTATCCTAAAATCTGAATGTCACCATCACAATATCCTTTAAGATTCGTCACTTGGCTGTAAAGTAACCTGTTGCCATGTTTTCTCAAACATCACTCTGGGAACAATACTGTACACAGACCCCGGAACAACCATGAGCTCTATATACCCATCATTTACCAAGAATTCTGCCGTGGGTCAATTCTTACATGCATACTCTGACTTCAATTCTCAGCTGTAAATGTGTATTTTTATTTTTTATTATTATTTAATTGTTGTTAGCCTATCCGGCCATAACAATATCACACAATAAGTATCAATCCATCACACTCGGAAAAAATCACATTAAGTAAAAACATCTCAATAAAAGAAAATTGTGCTTGAATTTTTGATTTAACATGTGCCGAAATGTATTAAAAACTAAATACGTAACCATAATTTGCATAAAGCTTAACCTTACGGTGGCTGCCAACCGTTTAATAAAAGCCCGGTACCTAACCCAGTTTTGCAACACCCTGCACCAATTTCACAGACTAGATGGCTATGGGCTATGGGCTATAGGATAACACATATGGTTATGTTTGAGCCAATTGTGGGTGCATTATTGATCGTAGCTTCCATGCTTCCAATATGTACGTTGAAACTTTTGTCACAATGTGTTTCTCGTCTGATCGCATACATAACACTTCCGCCTCATTGCACTTCCTGACTCCGTAGAATCTAAAAAGTGGACGTAAATACAATTTGCGGAGTTTAAGCGTGAAGTGACATAATAAAAGGAAGTGGGAAAGTGTTTCTGGGCCACCGTGAAGACATGGGCAACATTCTAATCTATCCGGAGGAACGGGTTGCCATCTGTTGGTCACCGCCATCACAGGTAGTGTGCCCATGCGGAATTTAAAATAGAGAAGCCTTTTTTCCTCCAGATAAATACTGTCTATAAATATTGCTGGTTTAAGCTCTTGGTTAAACAGAATATAGCGCTTGAATAAGGGGCTGAGTGTCTCACACATACTCTCAGTCTTTTTCTCCCAGTATGCCTTTTTTATGACAGCTAAACTAGGCCTTCTGATTTTCTCTGGATGGAACCAGAGGTCTTCCTGGCCGATAGCAGCCAGGGTAGTTGAGATGTGTTTGAACCAGGGCAATTTCAGATGGCTTTGTAGCTTCATGATGTCCATAAGTACATCTCTATATGGTTTGAGTTCCTCTTTTGACCAAATACGGATCCAGTATCTTATTGGAGCCAGAGCAATGTAGTCCTCAACCTTTCTCATTTGTAGATCAGTTCTTATTGCATTCATTGGTGTGGCATTGCCTAGACAAAGTAATCGGCGTATAAATTTATTCTCGGTTACTTGTATTGATGGAGTCTTTCTGAATCCCCAGATCTCTGCACTGTAAAGTGCAGCGGCTCTTGCTTTTGTTTTTGTTTTGTATGCGAGCAGTGCAGAACTCACAGAATGGTTGCCTGTAGCTTTTGCAAATCTGAGTACTGCTCCAGCTTGTTGGGCCAGGGAGATACTACTTTTATAAATTTGTGGTTTCCATGTCTGTTTTTCGTCTAATCTGCAACCCAGGTAATCATAAGTAGCCACTCGGGTCAAAGGCTTGTTGTTTACCCTAAAGGTCGATTGCATCGTCTGTTTTTGGTTAAGAATCATAAACTTTGTTTTCCCCTCGTTAATTACCATACTCCTTGAGGTGCAGAATGATTCAAAACCCCTGAGTAGTCGATGCATTGCTATCTCCGTTCTTGCCAGTAGTACAGCATCATCAGCAAAGAGCAGGATAGGTGTACTTTCATTGGCTAGTTTTGGTACGTCCAGATTTAATTCCCTCAGGTCTTGGCTTACTTCATTTATATAACAAT
This sequence comes from Pleurodeles waltl, assembly GCF_031143425.1. Classification (NCBI taxonomy): domain Eukaryota; kingdom Metazoa; phylum Chordata; class Amphibia; order Caudata; family Salamandridae; genus Pleurodeles; species Pleurodeles waltl. Next base: position 1,195,542,836 of record NC_090437.1, read on the forward strand.
TGAATAAGGTTGGGGGCCAAAACACAGCCTTGTTTTACACCTCGCTCGATTGGAATTTCTGCCGTATAATAATTTCTCGTAGTATATCTGACCCTGGCAGTATTTCCTGTATGCAGTAGAATTAACAGCCTTAAATTTTTCCCTCTATGCCCATTTCCGACAATAACTGCCATAATGTTTGGCGGTTTACGCTGTCAAAGGCTGTTTGAAGATCCACAAAGACCAGATATAATGGACAATCTTTTAGGGTGGCATATTTCGCACAGATCATATTTAACTTAAAAAGTTGATCTGTTGTACTTTGGCCTCTCCTAAAACCAGCTTGGTGTATTGATATTAAGTCTCCATCCTCTAGCCAATGGTCTAGGCGCGACTGAATCAATTTAGCAAAAATCTTTCCAACACTATCAAGCAGTGAGATAGGCCTGTAATTGCACACCATGTCCCGAGGACCTTTTTTGTGAATTGGAACAATTATTGATTTCTTCCAGGAGGTAGGGATTACCTCGTGGTGCCAAACACTGTTGAATAGACGGGCTAGAACAGGTAGCCATAACGTTAGCTGGTTACGGTAAGCGTCTAAAGGAATACCGTCTCGGCCTGGAGCCTTGTGCGGCTTTTGGAGGAGAATAACTTGTTTAATTTCTTTCTCGCTGAATTCCGGTATTAACTCCATTGCGCGTGGAGTGGCATGGGTTGCTTGCATGGAATTTGTGCTGGAGAGTTCATTAGGAACTAATTCATTCTGAGATTCATTTGCTGATCTAACAAGCCGGTTTGAAAGTACTGCGTAGGTCTTTTGAAGTGGAAGTACCTTACTTGATCTTTGATTACTGCCTGCCAGCCCTTGAATAAGACTGTTTGGATTGTTGGTGCTCCCGGATGCCGTCTTGGCAACTTCCTGGTACAAGGCGGTGAAATGCTTTACCCAAAGTTGAGGGTTAATGTTCAGTTCTAGGTTTTTCGAAGGACCTTCGCAACCCCACCTGACTATCTCCCAAAACTTTTTGCAGTTCCCTGCCGATATTACCTGCAGTAGAACTTTCCAGAGTCTATGTGGGAATGTCTTCCTTTTATATCTCAATAATTTTTTGTACTGTTGCCTACATTCATGAAAATATTGCTCGTTAAAGTCATTCAAATGCCGATTCTTTAGTGCTTGTGATAAGGTCTTTTTTAATTTCAAACACTCTTCATCGAACCAGCCCTCCATCGTTTTAGGATTAATTTGAAGATGCTTGGTCTTTTCCTTTATTGTTTGTAGTAGCAGATGATTAAAATTATGCAGGATTGGTAAGGCTTCGTTAGCTGGTAGATTTAAAAACGTGTTATGTAATAGCAACCAGGTTTGACTAGGTGTGCTCATATAAGGTTCATCCTCATTTGATCTTAATTGAAAATGTCACTTACCCAGTGTACATCTGTTCGTGGCATCAGTCGCTGAGATTCACATGGTCTGCATAGCTCGCCATCTGGTGTTGGGTCGGAGTGTTACAAGTTGTTTTTCTTCGAAGAAGTGTTTTCGAGTCATTGGACCGAGTGACTCCTCCTTCTGTGCTCATTGCGCATGGGCGTCGACTCCATCTTCGATTGTTTTCCCCGCAGAGGGTGAGGTAGGAGTTGTACTATAGTAATAGTGCCCGCGCAATGAAATGTGTAAGTATGTACCTATTAAAGGTTTAAATAATATATATACAAATGTACAAAATTGAAGGTAACTTCTGAACTGCTACAGGCTTCCGGGGAGGTGGGTGGGCCCATGTGAATCTCAGCGACTGATGCCACGAACAGATGTACACTGGGTAAGTGACATTTTCAGTTCGATGGCATCTGTCGCTGTAGATACACATGGTCTGCATAGACTAGTAAGCAGTTATTTCCCCATAAGCGGTGGATTAGCCTGTAGGAGTAGAAGTTGTCTGAAATAGAGTTCTTAATACAGCTTGACCTACTGCGGCTTGTTGTGCGGATAGCACATCTATACAGTAGTGTTTGGTGAATGTGTGAGGCGTAGACCATGTGGCTGCCTTACATATTTCATGCATTGGGATGTTTCCTAAAAATGCCATTGAAGCACCTTTTTTCCTTGTTGAATGTGCCCTGGGAGTAATGGGCAGTTGTCTTTTTGCTTTAAGGTAGCAGATTTGGATGCATTTAACAATCCATCTGGCTATACCTTGTTTTGATATTGGGTTACCTGCATGAGGTTTTTGGAATGCAATAAATAGCTGTTTAGTCTTTCTGATGTTCTTTGTTCTGTCAATGTAGTACATTAATGCTCTTTTGACATCTAATGTATGTAGTGCTCTTTCAGCCACAGAATCTGGCTGTGGGAAAAAAACAGGTAGTTCTACCGTTTGATTTAGATGGAACGGTGAAATAACTTTTGGTAAAAATTTTGGATTAGGTCGTAGGACGACCTTATTTTTATGTATTTGTATAAAAGGTTCCTGTGTTGTGAACGCTTGAATTTCACTTACTCTTCTCAGAGATGTAATGGCGATGAGAAAGGCAACTTTCCAGGTTAGGAATTGTATTCCGCAAGAGTGCATGGGTTCGAAAGGTGGGCCCATGAGTCTTGTTAGGACCACGTTTAGGTTCCATGAAGGAACAGGTGGTGTTCTTGGTGGTATAATTCTTTTAAGACCTTCTATGAATGCTTTGATGACTGGTATCCTATACAAGGAAGTTGAATAGGTAGTCTGCAGGTATGCAGATATTGCTGCAAGGTGTATTTTAATAGAAGAGAAGGCTAGCTTTGCTTTTTGTAAATGGAGCAAGTAATTTACTATATGTTTTGGAGTTGCGTCTAGTGGTTGTATCTGATTATGATGGCAGTAACAAACAAATCTTTTCCACTTACTTGCGTAGCAGTGTCTAGTGGATGGCCTTCTGGCCTGCTTTATGACCTCCATACACTCTTGGCTAAGTTGTAAGTGTTCGAATTCTAGGATTTCAGGAGCCAGATTGCTAGATTCAGCGATGCTGGATCTGGGTGTCTGATCTGTTGGTTGTGTTGCGTTAACAGATCTGGTTTGTTCGGCAGTTTGATGTGGGGTACTACAGAAAGATCTAGCAGTGTTGTGTACCAGGGTTGTCTTGCCCACGTTGGTGCTATTAAAATGAGTTTGAGTTTGTTTTGACTCAATTTGTTCACTAGATAAGGGAGGAGAGGGAGAGGAGGAAAAGCGTAAGCAAATATTCCTGACCAGTTCATCCATAGGGCATTGCCTTGGGATTGCTTGTGTGGGTATCTGGACGCAAAGTTTTGGCATTTTGCGTTCTCTTTTGTTGCAAATAAGTCTATTTGAGGTGTTCCCCAGAGTGTGAAGTAGGTGTTCAGAATTTGTGGGTGGATTTCCCATTCGTGGACTTGTTGGTGATCTCGAGAGAGATTGTCTGCCAGTTGATTCTGGATCCCTGGAATAAACTGTGCTATGAGGCGAATTTGATGGTGGATTGCCCACTTCCATATGTTTTGAGCTAATAAGCTTAACTGCGTTGAATGTGTTCCTCCTTGTTTGTTTAGATAATACATCGTTGTCATGTTGTCTGTTTTGACAAGGATGTATTTGTGGGTTATGATTGGTTGGAAAGCTTTTAGTGCTTGAAAAACTGCTAATAATTCTAGATGATTTATATGCAGTTTTGTTTGATGTATGTTCCATTGTCCTCTTATGTTGTGTTGATTGAGATGTGCTCCCCACCCTGTCATGGAAGCATCTGTTGTAATTACGTACTGTGGCACTGGGTCTTGGAAAGGCCGCCCTTTGTTTAAATTTATACTGTTCCACCATAGAAGCGAGAGGTAAGTTTGGCGGTCTATTAACACCAGATCTAGAAGGTGACCCTGTGCTTGAGACCACTGTGAGGCTAGGCACTGTTGTAAGGGCCTCATGTGCAGTCTTGCGTTTGGGACAATGGCTATGCATGAGGACATCATGCCTAGGAGCTGTAGTATTGTTCTTGCTTGTATTGTTTGATTTGGAGACATGTGTTGAATGACTCTGTTGAAATTGTGAATTCTTTGTGGAGTTGGCGTTGCTACTCCTTTTGTCGTGTCTATTATGGCTCCTAGATATTGCTGTACTTTGCTTGGCTGAATGTTGGATTTTGCAAAGTTGACGGTGAACCCTAGTTTGTAGAGGGTTTGTATGACTTGATTTGTGTGGTTTGAGCATTGTGTGAGCGAACTGGTTTTGATTAGCCAGTCGTCTAGATACGGGAATACATGTATTTGCTGCCTTCTGATGTGTGCAGCGACTACTGCTAGGCATTTTGTGAATACCCTTGGAGCGGTTGTTAAACCGAAAGGCAATACTTTGAATTGGTAATGTATTCCTTTGAATACAAACCTTAGATATTTTCTGTGTGATTGATGTATTGGTATATGGAAATATGCGTCTTTGAGGTCTAGGGTTGTCATGTAGTTGTGTTTTTTGAGCAATGGTAACACTTCTTGTAGTGTGACCATATGAAAGTGGTCTGATTTGATGAATGTGTTTACTACTCTGAGGTCCAGAATTGGTCTCAGTGTTTTGTCCTTTTTTGGTATCAAGAAGTACAGTGAATAAACTCCTGTGTTTATTTGTGTGCTTGGTACTAATTCTATTGCATTTTTTTGCAGTAGTGCTTGAACTTCTATCTCTAGAAGCTGTGAATGGTGTTTTGATAAATTTTGTGATTTTGGTGGTATGTCTGGAGGGAATTGCAGGAATTCTATGCAATAACCATGTTGGATAATTGCTAGAACCCATGTGTCTGTAGTTATTTCCTCCCATGCTTCGTAATATTGACGTATCCTTCCCCCCACTGGTGTTGTGTGGGGGGGGGGGGGGGGGGGTGAGTGACGTGTGAGTCACTGCTTGTTGGTAGTGGTTTTGGGGCTTTGAAATCTTCCTCTATTCCTAGGGAATTGCCCTCCTCTATACTGGCCCCGAAAGCCTCCCCTGTACTGTCCCTGGTAGGTGGACGGTGCGGACTGTGAGGTGCTGGCTTGTGTGGCCTGACCCCGAAACCCTCCTCTAAAAGGTGTTTTGCGGAAGGTGGTATAAGATCCTCTGCTCTGCGGGGAGTAGAGTGCGCCCATGGCCTTGGCAGTGTCAGTGTCCTTTTTGAGCTTTTCTATGGCTGTGTCGACCTCCGGACCGAACAGCATTTTTTCGTTTATTGGCATGTTAAGTACTGCCTGCTGAATTTCTGGCTTGAATCCAGACGTTCTGAGCCATGCGTGCCTACGGATGGTAACCGACGTATTAATGGTCCTTGCGGCTGTGTCTGCTGCATCCATAGAGGAGCGTATTTGATTGTTGGAAATGTTTTGACCCTCTTCAACAACCTGTTTTGCTCTTTTTTGTAGATCTTTTGGGAGATGTTCAATGAGATGCTGCATCTCATCCCAGTGGGCTCTGTCGTATCGCGCTAGCAGCGCTTGTGAGTTTGCGATGCGCCACTGGTTTGCTGCTTGGACAGCGACCCTCTTCCCGGCTGCATCGAACTTTCTGCTTTCTTTATCTGGGGGAGGTGCATCCCCAGAAGTGTGTGAATTTGCCCGTTTTCTGGCAGCCCCTACCACCACAGAATATGGCGGCAGCTGAGAGGTGATGAATACAGGGTCCGTAGGAGGCGCCTTATACTTTTTGTCCACTCTAGGCGTTACTGCCCTGCTTTTGACTGGCTCCTTGAAGATCTCCTTGGCATGGCGAAGCATGCCTGGGAGCATAGGCAGGCTTTGGTAGGAGCTGTGGGTGGAGGAGAGGGTGTTAAATAAAAAGTCATCCTCTACTTGTTCAGAGTGTAGTTCCACATTATGGAACTGAGCTGCTCTAGCCACCACTTGTGAATAGGCTGTGCTGTCCTCAGGTGGTGATGGCCTAGTTGGGTATGTGTCTGGGCTGTTATCAGACACTGGTGCATCGTACAAGTCCCACGCTTCTTGATCTTGGTCGTCGTGGCTCATGGCGGTGTGAGCTGGCGAATGTGACGGGGTGTAAGTTGGTGAAGCCGGAGTTACAGGTGGAGGCGAGGGAGGAGGTGTTACCGTCTTTGCTGTTTGTTGCTGAGGAGCCTCTCGTGCTACAAACTGAAGTGTTCTCTTTCTTTTGACAGGTGGAAGGGTACTGATCTTCCCTGTCCCCTACTGAATAAAGATACGCTTTTGCGTGTGATCCACTTCAGTGGATTGCAGTTCCTGTTCGAATCTGTGTCTTTTCATTTGTGAAGACATAGAAAGTTCTTCAGTATAGGAGCCTGAAACTGGGTCTGTTGGTGCTTTTTTTCGGCTCCGAAACCCCTGTTGTTTGTTTTTTCGGCTCCGAGGTAACCTTCCTCTTCTTTTGTGCCGAAAAATCTTGGCCTCTATGATCTTCGGCGCCACTGTCTCGGCGTCGATCCGTGTCGACACCGAACTCTCGGTGTCGATGCTTCTCTTTAGCACTCTCTCGGTCCCGAGGAGGCTGCGTGCCGGTGTCTCGACCGGAGTCGGACGATCTCGACACTTAATGGGCCTTTTTCGGTGCCGATTGTTGGTCACCGTGAATTTGGGTTGAGCCATGGCCGGTTGGCAGTGGCGTCCCCTGGGCCTTTTTGCCTTTTTTAATTTCTGATCTCGACGTCTTACTCACAGTTTTTGTATTGTCGAGTTCGTCGGAGTCTGAATCCTGGATGGAAAAGGATTCCTCCTGTTCCTCTTCTGTCTCGAACTGTCGATGCTCCTTTGGCGTGGACGCCATCTGCAGTCTTCTCGCTCGATGGTCGCGCAGAGTTTTTCGGGACCGGAACGCCCGACAGGCCTCACAGGATTCTTCGCTGTGCTCGGGTGACAGGCACAGGTTACAGACCGAGTGTTGGTCCGTATAAGGATATTTGTTGTGGCATTCAGGGCAGAATCGAAACGGGGTCCGTTCCATCGGCGTTGTTCTCCACGCGGTCGGGCCGACTAGGCCCCGACGGTGTGCCGAAATCTACCCCGAAGGGCACCGAAGCGCTTCGATGTTCAATGCGTTGTCGTATGTGTTTATCTCGAACCGGATCGCAACGATACCGTCGAAAATCTTCCGTTTTCAGCTATCTTTCCGTTCCGAAACTCGGAGCGACAGGAACACGTCCAAACCCGATGGCGGAAAGAAAACAATCGAAGATGGAGTCGACGCCCATGCGCAATGAGCACAGAAGGAGGAGTCACTCGGTCCAATGACTCGAAAACACTTCTTCGAAGAAAAACAACTTGTAACACTCCGACCCAACACCAGATGGCGAGCTATGCAGACCATGTGTATCTACAGCGACAGATGCCATCGAACATGTTTTTCCTATTTGGTCTCGTAGTTATTGTTAAGCTATTTCCGTTGAATGGAGACTCGCCCTTCCCTGGGCTCATGTCCGGATGGACTATCTCCATTAGCAGTGGGTCGTGATCACTCTCAATCCTGTCCCTTATTTCTATATCGATGACATAATGCCAGGCTTCGATGTTTATTGCCATGTAGTCGATTATACTTTGCCTTTTTCCAGAACGAAAGGTAGATTTGAAGGTTCTATCTGAATTTGTTCTTCCGTTTAAGGTGCGGATTCCTCCTTCTATTAATGCTTCAAAGATTAGTTCTCCTTTCTTGGAGTCTTTACTACATTGGATGCGGGGCGTTGGAATATTCCAAGCATGGTCTTCCTCTACTACTTGTTCATCCCAGAGGATAGAATGAGGTTTAGTGTTGAAATCACCACATATCAGTAGAAAGGTTTTACAAGGCTGGGGAGAGCGGTTATTCGTATGACCTAGTACTGGGTTCCTCCAACCCGTAGTTCTTTTATTTAGGATATGTTCCTTGAGGAGCCGCACACCTGGCATGACTTGGACCCAGCTAATAGGAGGGAAATACACATTTACTATTTCGAGTGACCACTCCTGAGGTTCTAAACCAAATGATCAGGCCTCCCGTTGGTCTTCCTTTTTTTTGCTTGATAGCGGGTGAGTGGAAAGTAGAGAACCCATCTAGGTCAAAGGCATTAGTAGCCCAAGTTTCTTGGAAACAGCTGATGTCTAGTTTTTTAATGAATTCAACCCAGTCCTTATCTTCCATTTTACTTTTTAGGCCTGCAATATTCCAGCTTAGAATTTTTAATATGGGACTAGTTTTATCTTTTGTGTTCAAGCCATCCATTTTTAGCTACAAGCTTCTAGGTGGTTGATCTACGTAAAACTGTGACTGTGAGAGATTACCCCTGCTGTTTCTAGGGGAATTAGCCGACAGGCAGAACCTCATGTTACTCAGATTTATTAGTTCAGGGAGTTGTTGTTTGGAGCTAATTGCTCCCTGGAGTATCGAACCAGAATTGCCTTTTACCTCTTGCCTACCCAACATACTTTGACTTCAATTCAAAAAAATCTGTCTACAACCTCATCAACATCTTGTACACACCCCACTGATGACTTGGCCGTAACTTTACAAACCCTTGCCAGATGACACTTTTTTCCACATCTTTGACACTCTTTGTCTCTCATATAACATCCCATACAGTCTGCAGCATAAGACATACCTCCACATCTTTAGCATCCTTTAAACAATGGTTTGTTGTAAATTTTGCTTTCTTTATCCTTCAATCTTTAAGTGTTACTTTTATCATCCTCTCACTTTGTGGATTTGTTTGCAACATCCTTCTGTTCTACAACATTGACTTCTTCTCTTCTTTCTTCCATGTGTTGCTGAGTACAAAACGTATGCCTCTGCATGAGAATGTTTAACTACTTTGCAAAGTAAATATCCAAGCTTCTCTTGGCTTCTAGGTAAATATATCTGTGATTTTTGTGTTATCTGCCTCCCTTGCAACAGGCAAGTAATTACAGACGTTTCCCCCCATGACATTTGCATTTTTTAATAATGCTCTTATTCTCAAATGTCTAACATTCAAACCATCTACAGCTTTCAAATAGTTTTCAAAATTTTCTATCCACTCCTCTTATACACCTGGAGATGGACCTGTATGTGGTAAAAACATTGGAGGCTGTGCAACTGACTGTTACAACCAGTGGCGGCTGGCAGCTTTAGGAGGGGGCGGGGCTGGCAGGAAGCGCACACAGACACGCACGCACATCCATTAACAACACTCATACCATTCAAACATGCACGCACCAAACATTCATTTTAAAACATCACACACACTCATTCTTTCACACACGCATGCACATCCATTAACACTCATACCATTCAAACATGCACACATGCACCAAACATTAATTTTAAAAGATCTTACACACTCATTCTTTCACACACACGCACATCCATTACCAACACTCATAACACTCAAACATGCACGCGCGCGCCAAACATTCAATTTAAATCTCTCACACACACACACACACACACACACACACACACACACACACACACACACACACACGGGACTGCTCCCTTCCCTCAATGGCTGACCTTAGGCTTAAACCTGAAGCGCCCAGGTCGAAGTCAATGGGTGGCGCTTTCCTAGTCACCCAGGGGAGGGCCTCGAGGCACCTTTGTGGAGCCGAGCAAGTCACGCCCACAGGAGCTGTGACCGCCTCAGCCCAGCAAAGTTCGGCTCAGGCAGCCAGGAGTCTGCGCAAATCACGCATGTCTCACTCCTGGCTGTCTGAGCTGAAAATGACGAGTGTGTGTCAGGCTGGCCTTTGTTCAGCCTGACAGACACTCTTCATGAGGGGCAAAAGGTGGGGGGGTGTGGCCCCTCTGCCCTAAAGCACGGGCCGCCACTGGTTATAACTGACTTTCCATATTGAATATTGAATGATTGCATAACACCTTTCCTAGTTCTAATTAAATAAAACAAACTAGAAGACCTGTTTCTATTTTTATGCGGGAAATGTACCTGAAGACTATCTTGCTCTCAAAGATACAGAAATCTGTTGCTGAAGTCTATTTCTGTATCCATGCAAGAAGCATATGATACGATACTTCTACATCTCTTTCGCTTCTGCTGCACTGTTTATCACCAGAAGGGTTTACAGAATAGTCAACATAGGTCGAGCAAGGAGAAAATATCAATGCAGATCAGGCAAGCTGAAAACAATATTGTAGTGCTATAAGCATGTACAGATCCAACTGGGTGAATAATCTAATGTCTCTCACAGTGTGCATAGCAGTGCGCGTGAATATGGAATGTTCGGGTAGCGACAAACACCTCGATCACCATCTAGTATTCCTCTCACAGTCCTCATGCACCTTGGGTGTATAATATTTCCCAATGTTTCACCAGACAGTAAAAGTACCAACAACGGAGGTGAAACGTGAAGTGGTGGCGCAGGTGAAACTTAACGGGTGTAAATTCTTTGAGCAACCCCTGCAACATACCCGACACTCCTGGCAGTTTTTCTGGGTGGGTTTGCATCCCTTTCTCATTGCCAAATTGATGCAAATAAATACTGAATCCCATTTTTTGGTCTCAAAGTCCCTTTATTTTGCCAGCTGCACAACGGAGGTCCCTCACGTGCTCCTCAGTCATCAGCACCTGTCGTCCCCAAATGCCATGACCTCACACACATGGTCACACCAGAGCACAGGATAAGTGCAAGATGCCACCACAACAGAGCACATGCCGGGATCCATTGAAAGTCCTTTGGAATGTACAGTGTCTAGCCTGTTATATGGCCCATTTCAGAATTCATGCGAGAATCTCTCTATGCAACTCCTGAAGGTGGAGGTGGTGCTCTCCAAAAGGTGGGAGGCAGGAAGCCTTGTGCAGGAACACTGTACTGCTTGAAGCACCCACCGGTCTAAGATAAATTGCCTTCCATTCTACAATAAAATAGCAGATGCTCCCATCTACAGCTTAGAGAGCGAAGGAAGGAAAGAGAAGTAAGTCTCCTTTAGTAGTATCTTGGCATCACAATTCCAGAAACTGTTCATTGTTTGTGGGTCTGCTGTACAGTAAAAGCAAGTGATCTCTACCTGAAAAGTAGTTTTGCTCAAAACTGAATTGGCTGCAACAAAAGCACTGCATACCGTGTGAATTACAGTGAGAGATAACTTCTCAGTAGGACTGAGATCTTTTAAAGTCTGGAAAGATAACCGGTCGTCTGCACTGCAGAAATCCAAGCAAACAAGCAGTTTATGTATTGGATGTTACTGCCATGATGGTCGTCTTCCACATTTCACCACAGAAGGTCCCACTGTTGAAGCGCATATCAAGATTCGAGTGCTACCCCAGGGCAGAATAAAATGCACTTCAGCTACTGCTGTATATTTGTATACAGCAAAGCTAGCAGTGTTGCTGTATACAAGTGCACTTGAGACATTAACTACAGTATATATTATAGAAGCTGAGGCATTGATTACCTCTCTGTTAATTGCCTTTGTCTCTGCAAGTTTTTCTCAAGTATTAAGTCAATGGGAAGGTGGGCAAGAAATCCTTGGGAATCCTTCTCCCCAAGTTGCTGATGCACTTACCATGGCTGGGGAGCTTGTCTATGAGTCACCGGGTTCCTAAACCTTCTCTATGCCACTACAGAAAAATTTAAATCTGGTTTTAGGTTGTTAGTGAGCAATGTTTCCAAATCTGGCATCCTTTACTTTTCATATAGGCAGACAACCACACCTAAACTGTAGCTGGTACTTCACCAGTTTTAGGTACCTCTACCATATATGGTGCACAGCATGGAAATATTTTACAGACTTCTTGGACTGCTCTTAAAACCATAGAAAAAGCATTGTTGTTCCAAACATGTCATCATTATTAGGTAAAATTGTCTGACTGTCCTATCAGACCCCTCCACATATTGTGGCATGGATTAGCAAATTTTGCAGCACAAATATGGAAATTCTGTGTCACTTTGTTTTGCAATTGTTTCAGCAAATATGTATTTTATCAAGTTTCGGGGAACTTAAATAAATGCCCCTGAGCCCGCTGTGTGCCCTGTGGGAGGCCGGCTCTAATCATTAAAAAAAAAAAAAAAATTGTTCCTGGTCCTGCCACATGCCCTATGGGCCCTAATCATTCAAATGAATAAATGCCCCCTGGGCCCTACCATTTAAAAAAAAAAAAAAAAAAAAAAAAAAAAAAGAAACGCCCCCCTGGGCCCGCCGCATGCTCCATATGCGGCAGGCCGAAAACTTGACAAAAATGAATGCCCCCATGGGCCTAGGGGGCATTTTATTTTTAAAATGTGACTTTGTGGTCACTGGTTCTCGGTATAATAATGGATTTGCCATATATGCATCATCTGCAGATTTTAACAAAAAAATGTTTTTGGGTCAAACAGATCAAAAGTTATTAAAAGCTGGGTGATGTGTATTCACACACAGTGGAAGGCCCTTTTTGCAAAGGTTAACTGGCCTTTCATTTTCATATTTTTGTTTTTGGCTGTCAAACTGGTAATGAGGTTAAATCCTTGCCCAGACAGTATTACCATATGTAAAAATTACAAAATAATGAATACTAAAACAAAATGAAAAATAATTACTGCATTATGCTGCATAATTTGTCTTTTCTTGCTACATAATTTAGTTAACCCTGCTGTACAATTTGGTGCTCCCCTGTTGTATAATCCCAGTGGAGTCGTCTCTAACTACTTCAAGGCTTTGCCTTTACCCCAGTACCCATTACTCTTTTCAACGCAATGGTAAGTCATTGTCTATCCGGGAACAAGCAGAAAGAAGAAAGGATGGACAAGGCAGGGGAAAAGAATTACGGAGAAATTATCAGATTTCACACAGGGAATGGTGAAAATGTTTGTTTTAATCTTTACTATTCCAGTGAGGATGCTTGTTGTGAATGGAGATTTATTTGTGATCATGTCCATCCACCAGTCAACACTACAGCTTTTTTTTTTTTTTAAATGATGCACTCTTCGCCCAAGCATGCTGAAACTAAACTCCGTCTTTCTCACCATGAATTCCATAAGAAATATTGTTGAAGGAAGACAAAAAGAAAATCTATATTCAAAAGCAGAAAGATTTTTTTTTTTACCTTTTGTTCAAACTTTATTTTGTCACTCATTTCTCGTTTTTTGGCCTTCTCCAGTCTCTGAACGTATAGCATACAATCCAATACTGCTTGGCCTCGCAGGGGCTTGAATAATAACCCTTAAGATGGCACTCCCTCACCTATTTTCTCAATTTTGCGCCATTTGCCAAATGTAATGTAAATAAATTCACATCAAATAGAATACCACATTTACAACCATTTCAGTGTGCTGCCTTTAACATTCCTTACAGGTGTGCTTTATGTATTGTAAAGTTGTCAGAGAGAAAGAGTGAATTTAAAGACTGCATGAAAAATAAGTCGGTAGAGGTCAGGGAGGGTATTATTTTTTTAGAACCGATATTTCAGCTAGTTCAGTGAGTTGCAAGTGTTGACAAATGTTGTGTTTGCATACTCCAGGTACTGTACAGAAGACAGGTTGTCGCGGGGGCATTTATTTTTAAAATGCTTAGGACCAGCCCAGGATTTCGCAGGCTTTTTACAGAACTGTCGATTTCATGATTCTTTTGCAAATTGCTAAATCCTGTAGGGTCTGCCCAATTAAGAAGTGAGAGGAAGTGGGCAATATCATCTGGTGGTGTGTTCTGAACTTCTCTGGGACATGGTCCATAAACCTTATACTTGTCTTCAATACTGTACGCCTCACTGTCCTTTTTCCGTCTTTCATCATCTATACTGTGAGGCATGAGTGAAAGGTGAGACTGAGAAGGTAAAACAAAATACATCTGATTGTGGTGGAACCCACAAGTGACATACATTCATTGTTTGTAGTAAACAGTGCAATTAATCCATGGGAATTTGCAACATGGGAGGTTTCATACAGTAACCACTAAAAGTCATAAAAGGGTCTAAGGAAACAACTGTAGTCGTCCCTACAGTGATGTTTAGGAGGGTCGCAGTGGCGGTCACATTATTGCTTGGTCACACTCTTCATAGTGCCTAGGAGCTTCCACGTCTTGTACATGATCCTTGAATTGAAGCTGGTCAACAGTTGCAGCTGCATCTGTTTCCCTGCTTCCCTGCTGGGTTCTAGTTCAGGACATACTCCGCATTACATTCAAGACTATCATTTTTATAGCACCTTTATTCAAGGCATTTTAAAAAGTGAAACATCAAAACAGTACAATACATAATAAGAGAACATAGTATTCACATAGTTATAACAAATATATTCCTACGCTGCTAAAGTTAGCAGGTATTCGTTCCATAGTGTCCTACCTACAGGAAAAATAGAGGCAGAACAGAATACACTCATAAGATTATTCTATAAGCAAGGAGTATGAAGGTATAAAAATGTGAAGAATGTCAGGGACATCTGTAAACTTAGATAAAAAAATTAGCACTAAAATGCAGAAAACAAGTTGGATGTATTCAGAAATGAAAGAACATAAACAAGGTGATGGAAGCAAGTGCTGACACTTAAAGATGATATAAAGATATCTGAATTGAAAAGTAGGCTGCAACCATCGAAGCTGAACCCAGTATCAAGAAACAGGAGTTTAATATTTAAAAGCAAAAAAAACACAAATGCAAGAGTTTTGAACAGATTAAGGTGGAGTTCGCAGACACTTTGTAAGGTCAAAACATAGCTATGAACAGTAAGTTGATACAAGAAAAAGCCAAACACTAAAGCAGCAGTTTAAGCAAGGATAGAAAAGATTTTATTTTAAGAATGTGATAAAACTGCAACAACATTTTTTGATGACTGAGGAGTTGTTCAGAAAACGTCAGTACCGAACCAAAGATAATACAGAGAACCCAGCTGAGGAAAAAAATTAGCTGTGGTTTAAAGAGAAATAAACCGGCTAATATCAAGTATCACTAATGAGGCAGGAACGGTAAGAATTACAAGGGCACTCAGTTTTCAAAAGCAAAAAGACATGTGATGACCTAATTATGAAGAGAATAAGTAAAAGACGAAAGTGAGAAATAGATAAGAGAGTCATCAGCATAAAAGTGATTTAAAGATGAAGTATAAAAAGAATGAAGTTAAAAAGAATAGCGTCCATTGAAAAAAGTAGTGGTCAGGACCATGAGATACTCTGAAGAGAACAAGATAGGGAAAAGATACAACTTCTTTCCAGGAAACGAAAAAAGAGCATTCAGTAAGAAAAAAATGGAACCAATTAAGAACAATGTTCCCCAGATTAAAGAGAGAGTGTCACAAGTACACGAAAAATCAAGAAGAATGAGATTCTCTTCAATGTGTTGATCATGAAGCAGAGTGTTAGAAATGGAAAGCAGTGCAGACTCAGTGAAATGACCTGAACAAAAACCAGGCTGAACAGGAAAAGGAAGATAACCCCACAGAAATTAAAAGAGTTGAGAAAAAGGCAATATCCTCCAGTAACAGGAAAAAAGGAATAAGTCAGAAGCTAGAGAGTTCATAGGGATCAAGAGTAGGTTTTTTGAGTAGAGGTAAAGCAACTATTAATTTAAAAGCTGACGGAAAGATCAAACAGGGCGAGAAGGGCAGAGAAGATACAAGAAGTGGAGGAGAGTATCCAAAAAGGAGATAAGTAGCAGCTGTGGGAGAATGAAAAGTAACACAGATCTTAGAGATATTTGTTTGCAAAGCAATTTTATTGTTTGAAAGAAGAGACAAGAGACGGGGAGAAAGTAGGTGGTTAAACACACCAAACAGAACACGAGGATCACAAGATTGCTCAGTAAGAATGGACTAGAAAGGAAAATGTTACTTGCACTGTTTGTGCATGTAGTGCTGTAGATTCACATGCTTAGCATAAGTCTGCCATCTAGTGTTGGGCTTGGAAGTGTGCAAGTTGTTTTTCTTCACAAATGTCTTTCAAGTCTTGAGATATAGTGACTTCTCCTTTTGCTTGTACTGCGCATGGTCTTCGACTCTATTGTTAGATTGGCAGGTGAGGATGGAGTGTAAAGGATGATGAATCCTAATGAGATGACCATGTAAAATAGTGTAATGTATATAATAGCAACCTACACAGGTGTCCGGGGAGGAGGGTGGGTGCATGTGAATCTAAAGAACTACACGCCACAAACAGATGCCTACTGGGTAAGTAACAGTTTCCGTTTGATAACATATGTGGCTGTAGATGCACAGACAGTAAAGCAGTTATTTCCCCTGAAAGTGGTGGCTAATCTGTGTAGGTTGCATTAATTTGAAATAATGCACACAAAACTGCTTTGCCCACATTGGCTTGTTGATGGGCTTTGACAGCTACACACCAATGTTTTGTAAATGTGTGCGGTACATCCCATGTAGCTGCCCTGCATATGACAGCCATGGGTCTGTTACCTAGAAAGGTCATACAGACTCCCTTTTTTCAAGTAGAGTGAGCCTTTGGAGGGAAAGGAAGATTTTGTTTAGCTTTAATATAACAGGTTTGGATGCATTTTAGAATCCAACGTGAAACAGTTGCTTTAGCGATGGCCTTTCCCTTATGTGGTCTTGAAAATGCAACAAAGAGTTGTGTCTTTCTAAATGACTGAGTTCTGTCAATATAATACATGAGAGCTCTTTTAACATCCAGTGTGTGTAAAGCTCTTTCAGCAACAGAATCTGGTTGAGGGAAAATTACTGGTAACTCAATAGATTGATTTAAGTGGAACTGAGAGACCACTTTTCGAAGGAATATAGGGTTTGTATGTCTTACTACTTTGTCCTTACAGATTTGGAAGAATGGTTCTTCTATAGTTAATGCCTAAAGATAACGACACATGTGAGTGAAGTGACTGCAATGAGAAAAGTAACTTTCCAGGATAGAAACTGGAGAAGGCATGAGTGTAATGGTTCAAAAGGGGGACCCGTTAAACTTGTTAGGATAACATTGAGATTCCAAGCTGTTGTTGGTGGGACTCTGGGCGGGATAACTCTTTTGAGGCTCTCCATAAAAGCTTTAATGACAGAAACCCTGAATATAAAAGTTTGTTCCCTGTTTTGGAGAATTGCTGCCATTGCTGCTAGATGTAGTCTTCCAGAAGTGAAAGCTAACCCAGAGGTTTGTAAATGAAGAAAGTAACAGACAATGTCTTAAGACTTTGCTGTTAAAGGGTTAATATCCTATGAATGACAATAGAAGAGAAATCTTTTTTACTTTGCCGCATAGCATGCTCTAGTAGTAGGTCTTATTGCCTCTAAGAATATCCATGAAATGTTGAGGCAGATTTAAATATCTGAATTCTAAGACCTCAGGAGCCAGAATGCAAGATTGAGCGATCTATGTTTAGGATGACTTACTGCTTCCTGGTTTTGGGTCAGAAGGCTCTTGCAGGTAGGAAGTATGTGATGTGGAACTACTGGGAGTTCTAGTAGTGTGAACCACGGTCATCTGGCCCACGTGGGAGCCACTAGTATGAGTGTCAGAGAGGTCTGCCTCAGTTTGCGAAACACAAACAGAAGCAGTGGGAGCGATGGAATCTCGTCGGCAAATATCCCTAACCAACTCATGCATAGTGCATTGCCCTTTGACCGTGACAACCTGGAGGCCAAGGTTGGGTATTTGCGTTTTCTGCTTTGTTGAATAGGTCTGCATCTGAGTGATCCCATTGACGAAAGAATGGTTGGAGAACTTGTGCGTTGAGCTCCTAATCGTGGACCTGATGATATTCCCTGCGAAGGAGATCTGCAAATTTGTTGTCTACTCCTGGTATGTATCCTGCTAAGAGGTGAATGTTGTATTTGAGAGTGTACCTCCATATGCTTTGTACCCGATAAGATAGCTGATGTGACCTGAACCCCACCCCCCCTTTTTCAGGTACTACATGGTGGTCATGTTGTCTGTTTTGATGAGAACCACTTGGCCAGTGAGATGGGAAAAGAAGCTTTGAACGCAAAATGAACAGCTAGCATCAGTAGGTAATTGACATGGAGAGGAGTTTGAGCAGGAGTTCACTGTTCCTGTACAGTCTGTACAGTCCCTGTAACTCCTCAACCAATGAGTGATGTGTCTGTTATGGTGCTCTGCGGAAATGGGTCTAGAAAAGTACATCCCTTCAAAAGATCCTCTAGCTGACCTTTGGCTTGAGTCCACTGGCGAGCTAAGCATTCTTGCAACGGGCGCATATTAAGTCTGGCATGAGGTACTATGGCTAGGCATGATGCCATCATCCCTAGGAGGTGCATGGCTGTTCTCAATTGTGGGATGAGTGTTTTGAATGAATTAAATCACACATGGGGATAGCTTATCCAAATGATGTAAGAATTAAGATGGATCCTAGGTGCGGTTGCATCTAAAGGGGCTGCAGGTGAGATCCGACGGCAATGATCGTGAAACCTAGTTGGTGAAGTCGTTTTCTAGCAGTCTGAGTGCGCTGAAAACCGTACTGGTGAGTACTGCTCTTGATGAGTCAATCGTCCAGATAAGGAAAAACATGCATGTTTTGTCTGTGCAGATGAGCTGCTACCACTGCTAGGCACTTGGCAACCATCCTGGAGGCTGTGGTGAACCAGAATGGCAGCACTTTGAACAGAAACTGCTGCCCATTTAGCACAAATCTTAGATACTGAGGATGTGCTGGGTGAACTGGAATGTGAAAGTATGTATCCTTCAGGTCTAGAGCGGCCATAAAATCGTCCTGTTTTAGTAGCGGGATGACATCTTGAAGTATGGCCATGTGCTAATGCTCTGAGAGGATGTACTTGTTTAGGGGTCTGAGGTTGAGGATCAGTCTCGGTGACTCATCTTTTTGGGGATAAGGAAGTAAAGTGAATATACTACTGTGTCTTGTTGGTGTAATGGCACAGGTACTATTGCTCTCTTTTATAACAAAGTTTGAATTTCTTCTTTGAGCAGTTGTTGATGATCTGTTGGCAGTCTGTGGGTGAGAGGTGGAATGTTTGGAGGTGTAGAAGTGAGCTTTAGGCAATAATCATGTTGGATAATATCCAACACCCACTGATCGGATGTGATATTTTGTCATGCGAGAAAGAACATCTGTATTCTTCCCCCGACAAGTGTTCTATGATCAGGGAATGGTTAACAAGGCCAGGGTTTGGTGGTGGAGGTGGAAGGTTTAGTAAAACCTGCTATACCTCGGCAACTGTTTCCCATAGGTGAAACTCTGTAGTATCCTCTTGATGAGGATGTTTCAGTGTGTATCGTAAGATTATTGAGGATGTTTCAGGGGAGGTTGTTTTGGAACCTCCATGGTATGGTGAATGGCCAAAGGAGCCATATTGTAATGATACCTGCAATGCTCCCATGGCTTTTGCTGTTTTGTTGTCTTTTTTTTTTATTTCCTCTAAAAGAGCATCCACTTGGGTCCTAAAAAGATGTTTACCATCAAAGGGGAGGGCTAACAAGTTTTGCTCAACTTCTGGTTTAAAACTGGATACCCTTAACCAGGCATGTCTCCTGAGGAGCAAGCTTGAATGGATAGCCCAAGCTGCTGTATCAGCTGTGTCAAGTGCACAACAAATAGTTGCATTAGATATCTGCTTGCCATCTGAAGTAATTTGGTATGCCCTTCTCTTATATTCCTCTGGGAGATGCTGAAGAATGGGCCCTGTCATAGTGTGATAAAAGGTCAATGGCGTTTGCAATTCTCCAGTGGTTGACAGATTGTTCTGCCACTCTCTTACCTACAGCATCTATTCTTTTACTCTTTATCTGGTGGAGGCGCTTCACAAGTTGTTTGCGAGTTGGCCCTTTTATGAGCTGTGGCCACACAAGGGAGTCAGGTGTAAGGTGTCCCTTCATGTATATAGGGGTAACAGGAGAGGGTTTTTATTTTTTTAATGTACTTATTATTTATTTTTTTAAATCCACCCTAGGAGCAATAATCCTGTATCTAACTGGGCCATTGAAAATGTCGTGAGTGTGCCTGAGCATACCTTTTAGCATTGAAAGGTATTGTGTTGAGCGCTGTGTGGAGGACCAGAGAGTTTCAAATAAAAAGTTGTTCTCCAGCGGTTCAGAGTGAAGTGGCACTTTTTGGAAAATGTCTGACCTACTTATAAAGTTGTGATATGCAGTGGTGTCATCAGAAGGGGAAGGTTTTTCTCGGCATAGATTTGTATCTGTGTTATCAGGTGGATCTACATCATATGAGCCCCAGTCACTTTGCGGTTCTATTAAAAATTGATCACCATCCCCTGTGAAAGAATGAAGTGAACCTTCAGGTGATAAGGGCCTGATCCAGAATTTGGTGGAGGGGTTATTCCGTCACAAACGTGACAGATATCCCGTCCACTGTATTGCTATTCCTATAGGATATAATGGGATTGTAATACGGCGGACAGGGTATCCGTTATGTTTGTGATGGAGTAACCCCATCTGTCAAACTCTAAATCAGGCCCTAAGTAGTGTCATAAAACCAGTGAAAGCTGTGGTAAAGGAATATGCACAGCAGGCGGTGATGGACTAGTGTGCAGTGGACTGGAGGCTTTATTCTCCCTTTTCTTTTTCTTTTCAGGAACAGGAACATCATTTGCCTCCTCAAAGGATAATTGCCTTTTAGCAGGCTGTACCACTGAATGCTGAGGCCTAATGAGGATGCGCCCTGTGTCTGGATGAATCATCAGATGTTTCTGACAAGAGTCCAGTTCTTAAAGTAATTTCTTGAGTACTAGTTGAATAGTCTATGGAGAATGCCTTAAAGTTGCATGTTTTTTCTGCTCCAATGCCGGTTTAGGCACATGTATTTTCAGTGCCAAATTTTCAAGTCCAAGGCTGATTTTTTCGGTGCCTCAGTGGAGTGTTGCTTCGGCTCTGAAGATTCGGAGTTGAGGGTTCCCTCAAGTCTGAGGTGAAGTGTTTCGGTGCCAAAGGTTGGCTTTAGTCCCATATTGAGGGATTAGGACCAATGACCTGCTCTTGAGGTTGTTTCTTAAATGCCGAACTGTGACTGTACTTTACCGATTCAGCCAGTCGGTACCAATCATGGCCCAAAGGCAGTGGTGGCCCCACAACAGTTTTTATTTTATGGGATGTTTGAGGCTTTCAGGTTTGAAAGTGTTAAGAGGAGATTGGATATTAAGGCAATCAGAAATACTACAAAAGGTGGGAATAGCTTGGTCCAGGGGAGAAGGCAGCTGGGAACAGAGTGTTCTAGATAAGAAGCTGCTAATTGATCCAAAGACATTTTACACAGGTTTGTCAAAATGTTACGGGCATGGTACAGATGGCAGAGTATGAACAGTGAGACTGAAAGTAGTACACAGTAAAAAGTGATCTGTGGCTAGAAACCTTACCACTTGGGTGCATCTGATGGCTAGGAGCTGTCCAATACCACAGTACTCGTGTGCATTGGACGGCTCCCAGCTGCCCATGCACATGACACAAGAAATCCCTCTGGTGAAGACACCAGCTGAATTTTCTTCTGAAAGAAACAGCCTTGGGAGATAAGGAAAAGCTTCTCCATCTCCTGAGGCTGTTTCTTTTGTTTCAGTGAAATGACTAAAAGTGAGCGCGATGCACTGATGTCATTTCAATGAAACCGAAGGTAAAATGAGCCAAAGGGGGAGAGGGGCAGATGGGTATTATTACGTCTGATCTCCCACCCCAGGGCAAGCAGAATGCCTACTAGACACCAGGGAAGTATTTTTTTGTTTTTTTAAATAGAGGGGTGGGGGCTGGCCACTATAATGAGCATGGTTCTGCCCCTCGTCCCAGCTGAAGGGGGCAACAGTCTTTCCGTTTTGTGACACCAGTCGTTTTGTGACAATTTGTGAGGCAAAATTTGATGTATCCATGTTGCATTTTGGGCTGGGTCCTGCCGCGGGCACTAGACATACCCACACAAGTGAGGAACCATTTTCAACAGAAGACTTAGCAGAATGCTGGGTGGAAGGAAGTTTGTGGATCTGTACAGATTCCCTAAGTTACCATCACTGAATTCTGAAGAAAATGTGTTTTTAGTCAAAGTTTGAGGTTTGAAAGGATTCTGGGTAAAACAACCTGATGAAAGCCACACAAGACACCCCCCCACCCTGGATTTCACTAGGTGTATAGTTTTTTAAAATGTTTAGATTTGCTAGGTTTTCCTAGGTGCCAGCTGAAGACGGGCTCAAAACCCACAGCTACCCACGCTGCAAAACAAATGGCCAGTTTTGTGTTGAAAAATATGATTTATCCTTGTTGCAATTTGGGCTCGGTCCTGTTGTGGGCTCTAGACCTACCCACATAAGTGAGGTACCATTTTTATCTGGAGACTTAGGGGAACACAGAATTGTAGAACAAGTGTTATTATCAATTGTGTTTCTCTGCATTTGCACCTTCCAGATGTAACCCAGTTTGTAAGCAAAAAGTCATTTTGAGAAATGCCCTCTAATTCACAAGCTACTTTATGTAACCCCAAATTCAGAGATGTTGAAATAACCACTGCTTCTAAACTCCATATCTTGTGCCCATTTTGGAAATACATAGGTTTCCTGATATCTATTTTTTCCCTCTTTATATTTTACCACATTAAATACTGTACACCTGGTACACAATGAAAAACCATTCCAAGGTGCAGCTCAGTTATTGGCTTTGGGTAGCTAGGGTTCTTAGTGAACCTACAAGCGCTATACATCCCCTCAACCAGAAGTGTCCAGAGGACATAGCGTTACATTGTTTTTGAAAATCTGCCCTAGTTAGAAGAAGTTACAGATGAAAACTGACACAAATGGCTGTTTTTTGCAACTCAATTTCAATATTTATTTCAACTGTTACTTTCTTTGGCGAAACCTTGATAGATCTACACAAATGCCACTTGCTGAAATCAGAATTTTGTCTACTTTTAAGAAGTGTATAGCTTTCCGGGATCCACCATTGGATTGACACCCATTTCTACCACTAACTGGAAGGAGGTTGAAAGCACAAAGATATAGGACCATGTAAAAGAAATTACCTTCTGATTGTGGGGATATATAGGGCTTGCAGGTTCACGAAGAACCCTAGGTACCCAGAGCCAATAACTGAGCCGAACTTTGCAATGGTTTTGCATTGTATACCAGGTAAACATTAATTCATCTGGTAAAATGGAAATGACCCAAAACGCAAATTATTTTTTTATTTTTTTTGCAATATGCCTAGCTGTGGATTTTGGGCTCTAGCTCAGCCGGCACCTAGGGAAACCTAGCAAACCTGTAACATTTTTTAAACTAGACACCTAAGGTAATCAGGGATGGATTGACTTGTGTGACTCTCATCAGGTCTGTTACCCAGAATCCCTTGCAAACCTCACCAGACCGCAGAGAAGACAGAGCACAATCATGCACTGTGTCGGCAAGTTAGGCCTGAATAAGCAAGAATTGAAGATTACAAGGCATCTGAAAAATGTTTGCCGCTCAAAACCTCTCACCCCTTCCCCCTAAACACACAAACCATTTGCTACTACTCTAAGAAGCTATTAGGGAGGAGATGTTACCTGAATCAAGCGGGGACATACGTATTATCTTACTCCTTTAAGCTATTTTTTTTTAAAGTAAAATCTTGGCCAACACAAACGTAATGCTTTTTTGAGACAGCGTCTTGCGTTACTTCCTCAAATATGCTTTTGATCCAGCAAATCACTAACAACTGAGAAAGGTTTGTCATTCTCCAAAGGTTAATCCTTAGTAAATACGCAGAGCTGGTCACACTTGATGTAGGGCAGAGCAAGCACTTGACATTGTGGAGTGGAAGTTCCACGTGATGCAGAGGTCTGGAGTGAGAGGTGGGGAGGTTCTTCTCCCTAGTCAAAATATATTGTCCCTATAGTGTAAGTGTAGACAATGAGACAGCAAAACAAACAAATTAACATATACATAAGAAACATCTCTTACCTGAATCTCACATGCAGCCACTAAGTTGTGAATGTAGTAGAACGCTTCTTCAATTGTTTCCCCAACAGTTACCAAGCCATGATTTCGGAGAATGAGCACCTAAGAAAGTAATATTGCACAGCAATAAAATAAGCATGAGGTTATCACCAACACACATATGTTAAGACTATCTCTCTATAATCATTCCCATGTGGTGCACGCTTAATAGCATTTACAAAGTTGGTTAGACTAACATTTATGCTTAATCCAGCCTCTCACCTGCTTCGTTTAACTGGATCATCCATTGTGGAAATCTATTCTGCAAGCAAAATTCTTTTGAAAACAACTCAAACACTAAAAAGATTGTGACTGGGCAATGGTTCTGAATTATTATAATAAATTACAAATGGATCTACAAAAGGTCTAGTATCATTTTCTGGAGTCGAAAATAAAATCAGGGGCCTGTTCCAATGAACATCTGCCATTGTGAAGGCTGTGTAAAATGAGGTTGTTGAGTCACTGTGATGCGTTTCTCTCTTCAGGTCCACACTTTCGCCTCAAACCAAATCACGCATTATAGACACTGAATACCAGTTAAGCTCAGCACCAATTTAAGTCACTTGCAACAAATAGGCAAAGAGCTGTTTCCTTTACGCTGGTAAACCACTTTGATTTCGTTTGCTACTATCGAGACCAAGCATACCCATATTGCCTCAGATTTGTCACTTGAGACTCCTGGAGGGCAGTTAAAGGATATTTTTACTCTCTCGCCATCACAGAAATCAGATGCAATTTAAAACTCCAACAGTTGGTCAACCTATGGAAGGCTCGGTTTTTACAAATGGCTTTTCACTGCCTGTAGATTACGGGTTCTTGATCTGAATGTAGACATTTGATCAGTCTGAAGCTTAGCCCTGAAACTCTCTCTTTGAGTCGGCTAGTCTGACTATTTTTCATACAGTCCCTTGTTTAAGTCAGGACTATGTACTACTGAAAATTTTTAACTGTTTCAGACTGCAGGTTTTCTATCATATTTGCTGATCTTCGATGCCTTGTCAGGTGTAGTAAGCACTATATAATGAAAATGTCACTTACCCAGTGTACATCTGTTCGTGGCATCAGTCGCAGTAGATTCGCATGTTCTGCAATAGCTCGCCATCTGGTGTTGGGCCGGAGTGTTACAAGTTGTTTTTCTTCGAAGAAGTCTTTCGAGTCACGGGACCGAGTGACTCCTCCTTTTGTCTCCATTGCGCATGGGCGTCGACTCCATCTTCGATTGTTTTTCCCCGCAGAGGGTGAGGTAGGAGTTGAATTGTAGTAATAGTGCCCATGCAATGGAGTGACTAAGTATGCACTTATTTAAGGTTGAGATGATACATATATAAATAATTGAAGGTAACTTCCAAACTGCTACAGGCTCCCGGGGAGGCGGGTGGGCACATGCGAATCTACTGCGACTGATGCCACGAACAGATGTACACTGGGTAAGTGACATTTTCAGTTCGATGGCATCTGTCGCTGTAGATACGCATGTTCTGCAATAGACTAGTAAGCAGTTATTTCCCCAAAAGCGGTGGATCAGCCTGTAGGAGTGGAAGTAGTCTGAAATAATGTCCTTAATACAGCTTGACCTACTGTGGCTTGTTGTGCGGATAACACGTCTACACAGTAGTGCTTGGTGAATGTGTGAGGCGTAGACCATGTGGCTGCCTTACATATTTCTTGCATTGGGATGTTTCCTAGAAAGGCCATGGTAGCACCTTTCTTTCTGGTTGAGTGTGCCTTTGGTGTAATGGGCAGCTGTCGTTTAGCTTTAAGGTAGCAGATTTGGATGCATTTAACTATCCATCTGGCTATACCTTGTTTTGAAATTGGGTTTCCTGCATGAGGTTTTTGAAATGCAATAAAGAGTTGTTTAGTCTTTCTGATGTTCTTTGTTCTGTCAATGTAATACATTAATGCTCTTTTGACATCTAATGTATGTAGTGCCCTTTCGGCTACGGTATCTGGCTGTGGAAAGAACACCGGAAGTTCCACTGTTTGATTTAGATGGAACGGTGAAATAACCTTTGGCAAAAATTTAGGATTGGTCCTTAGGACGACTTTATTTTTGTGTAGTTGTATAAAAGGTTCCTGTATAGTAAACGCCTGAATCTCGCTTACTCTTCTCAGGGAAGTAATGGCGATGAGAAATGCCACCTTCCAGGTTAGGAACTGTATGTCGCAGGAGTGCATGGGTTCAAATGGTGGACCCATAAGTCTAGTTAGGACAACATTTAGGTTCCATGAAGGAACAGGTAGTGTTCTTGGTGGTATAATTCTCCTAAGGCCCTCCATGAATGCTTTAATGACTGGTATTTTATATAGGGAAGTTGAATAGGTAGTCTGCAGGTATGCAGATATTGCTGCAAGGTGAATCTTAATGGAAGAGAAAGCTAGGTTAGATTTTTGTAAGTGAAGCAAGTAACCCACTACATGTTCTGGAGTTGTGTGTAGTGGTTGTATTTGATTAATATGGCAGTAGCAAACAAACCTCTTCCATTTACTTGCATAGCAGTGCCTGGTGGATGGCCTTCTTGCTTGTTTTATGACTTCCATACATTCTTGGGTAAGTTGTAAGTGCCCGAATTCTAGGATTTCAGGAGCCAGATTGCTAGATTCAGCGATGCTGGATCTGGGTGTCTGATCTTTTGGTTGTGCTGTGTCAACAGATCTGGCCTGTTGGGCAATTTGATGCAGGGTACCACTGATAGGTCTAGCAGCGTTGTGTACCAGGGTTGCCTTGCCCAAGTTGGTGCTATCAATATGAGTTTGAGTTTGCTTTGACTGAGTTTGTTTACCAGGTAAGGAAGGAGAGGGAGAGGAGGAAAAGCGTAAGCAAATATCCCTGACCAGTTCATCCATAGGGCATTGCCTTGGGATTGTTTGTGTGGGTATCTGGATGCGAAGTTTTGGCATTTTGCGTTCTCCTTTGTCGCAAACAAGTCTATCTGAGGTGTTCCCCAGAGTTTGAAATAAGTGTTCAGTATTTGGGGGTGAATTTCCCATTCGTGGACCTGTTGGTGATCTCGAGAGAGATTGTCTGCGAGTTGATTTTGTATCCCTGGTATAAACTGTGCAATTAGGCGAATTTGGTTGTGAATTGCCCAATGCCAAATTTTTTGTGCTAACAGGCTTAACTGCGTGGAGTGCGTCCCTCCCTGCTTGTTTAGATAATACATTGTTGTCATGTTGTCTGTTTTGACGAGAATGTATTTGTGAACTATTATTGGTTGGAAAGCTTTTAGTGCTTGAAAAACTGCAAGAAGTTCTAGGTGATTGATATGCAGTTTTGTTTGGTGTACGTTCCATTGTCCTTGTATGCTGTGTTGATCGAGGTGTGCTCCCCACCCTGTCATGGAAGCATCTGTTGTTATTACGTATTGTGGCACTGGGTCTTGGAAAGGCCGCCCCTTGTTTAAATTTATGTTGTTCCACCACAGAAGCGAGAGGTAAGTTTGGCGGTCTATTAACACCAGATCTAGAAGGTGACCCTGTGCTTGAGACCACTGTGATGCTAGGCATTGTTGTAAGGGCCTCATGTGCAGTCTTGCGTTTGGGACAATGGCTATGCATGATGACATCATGCCTAGGAGTTGTAATACCATCTTTGCTTGTATTTTTTGTGTTGGATACATGCGTTGTATGATGGTGTTGAAATTTTGAATTCTTTGTGGACTTGGAGTGGCTACTCCTTTTGATGTGTCTATTATGGCTCCCAGGTATTGTTGTACCTTGCGTGGCAGAATTTTTGATTTTGTGAAATTGACGGTGAACCCTAGTTTGAAGAGGGTTTGTATGATATGATTTGTGTGATTTGAGCACTCTATTAACGAATGGGCCTTGATTAGCCAGTCGTCTAGATATGGGAACACATGTATTTGCTGCCTTCTGATGTGTGCAGCGACTACCGCTAGACATTTGGTAAAGACTCTTGGTGCGGTTGTTAATCCGAAAGGCAGTACCTTGAATTGGTAATGTATTCCTTTGAATACAAACCTTAGGTATTTCCTGTGCGATGGGTGTATTGGTATATGGAAATAAGCATCCTTGAGGTCTAAAGTTGCCATGTAGTCGTGCAGCTTTAGCAATGGCAATACTTCTTGTAGTGTGACCATGTGGAAGTGGTCTGATTTGATGAAAGTGTTGACTACTCTGAGGTCTAGGATTGGTCTCAGTGTTTTGTCCTTCTTTGGTATCAGAAAGTACAGTGAGTAAACTCCTGTGTTTATTTGTGTGTTTGGCACTAATTCGATTGCATTTTTTTGCAATAGTGCCTGCACTTCTATCTCTAGGAGATTGGAATGGTGTGTTGTTAAATTTTGTGCTTTTGGTGGTATGTTTGGAGGGAACTGTAGAAATTCTATGCAGTAACCATGTTGGATAATTGCTAGAACCCAAGTGTCTGTAGTGATTTT
This sequence comes from Pleurodeles waltl, assembly GCF_031143425.1. Classification (NCBI taxonomy): domain Eukaryota; kingdom Metazoa; phylum Chordata; class Amphibia; order Caudata; family Salamandridae; genus Pleurodeles; species Pleurodeles waltl. The sequence goes on from NC_090437.1 coordinate 1,195,570,967, forward strand.
TTCCCATGCTGTGTAATAATGACCTATTCGTCCCCCCACTGGTGTTGTGTGGAGGGGGTGAGTGACATGTGAGTCACTGTTTAGTAGTAGGGGTTTTGGGGCTTTGGAATCTTCCTCTATTTCTAGGGAATTGCCCTCCTCTATATTGTCCCCGAAAACCTCCTCTATACTGTCCTTGGTAACTGGACGGTGTGGCTTGTGAGGTGCTGGCTTGTGTGCTTTGACCCCGAAACCCCCCTCGAAAGGGCGTTTTACGGAATGAGCTGTAATTCCCTCTGCTCTGCGGGGAGTAGAGTGCGCCCATGGCTTTGGCAGTGTCCGTATCTTTTTTGAGTTTCTCAATCGCTGTGTCCACTTCTGGACCGAACAGTTCTTTTTCATTAAAAGGCATATTGAGAACTGCTTGTTGAATCTCTGGTTTAAATCCAGACGTTCGGAGCCATGCATGCCTTCTGATAGTTACAGATGTATTAATTGTCCGTGCAGCTGTATCTGCAGCGTCCATGGAGGAGCGGATCTGGTTGTTGGAGATGGCCTGTCCCTCCTCAACCACTTGTTTTGCCCTATTTTGGAAGTCTTTGGGCAGATGTTCAATGAGATGTTGCATCTCGTCCCAGTGGGCTCTGTCATAGCGCGCAAGTAGTGCCTGGGAGTTCGCGATGCGCCACTGGTTTGCAGCTTGTGCTGCGACTCGTTTACCAGCTGCATCAAACTTGCGGCTTTCTTTATCTGGGGGTGGTGCATCTCCAGATGTGTGAGAGTTGGCCCTTTTCCTAGCTGCTCCTACAACAACAGAGTCTGGTGGCAGCTGTGTTGTGATGAAAGCCGGGTCCGTAGGAGGCGGCTTATACTTTTTTTCCACCCTTGGTGTGATTGCCCTACTTTTGACCGGGTCCTTAAATATGTCTTTTGCGTGCCGGAGCATACCAGGGAGCATAGGCAGGCTTTGGTAGGAGCTGTGGGTGGAGGAGAGTGTGTTGAACAAGAAATCATCCTCGACCTGTTCTGAGTGGAGGCTTACGTTGTGAAATTGTGCTGCTCTAGCCACCACCTGAGAGTACGCGGTGCTGTCTTCTGGTGGAGATGGTTTTGTAGGGTATGCCTCTGGGCTGTTATCTGACACTGGGGCGTCGTATAGGTCCCATGCGTCCTGGTCTTGGTCACCCTGGCTCATGGTGGTGTGAGCTGGGGAGTGTGATGGCGTTTGTGCTGGTGAAACGTTAATCACGGGCGGAGGAGAGGGTGGTGGTGTAACTCTTTTCACCACTTTTGGTTGTGGTGCTTGTTCCGTCTGGAACTCCAACCTTCTCTTTCTCCTAATGGGGGGAAGGGTGCTTATTTTTCCTGTCCCCTGCTGAATGAAGATACGCTTTTGCGTATGGTCCGCATCAGTTGCTTGTAGCTCTTCCTCAAACCTATGCTTCTGCATTTGGGAGGTTAGCGAGTGCTCTTCTGTATAAGAGCCTGAAGCTGGGTCGCTTGCAGTTTGTTTCGGCGTGGAAACTTTGTCTGCGTGTTTTTTCGGCTCCGAGGTGACTTTTTTTTCTTTTCGGGGCCGAAACCTCTCGGCGTCGATCTGTTTCGGTGCCGCTGTCTCGGCGTCGAGCCGTGTCCACACCGGCATCTCGGTGTCGAGGCTTGTCTCCAGCACTTTCTCGGTCCCGAGAAGGCTGCGTGCCGGTGTCTCGACCGGAGTCGGACGATCTCGGCACCGTTTGGGCCTTTTTCGGTGCCGACGGTCGGTCACCGATTTTATGGGTTGAGCCATGGCCTGGTGGCAGTGGCGTCCCCTGGGCCTTGTAAATGTTTCTTTGTGTGGTTTTCGACGTCTTACTCACGGTTTGTGTATCGTCGAATCCTTCGGAGTCTGAGTCTTGGATCGAGAAGGTACCTTCCTCTTCCTGTTCCTCGAACTCCCGTCGGGCTGTCGGTGCGGACGCCATTTGAAGTCTTCTGGCTCGACGGTCTCGGAGTGTTTTTCGGGACCGGAACGCACGACAGGCCTCGCAGGTGTCTTCGCTGTGCTCAGGTGACAGGCACAGGTTGCAGACCAAGTGTTGGTCTGTGTAGGGGTATTTATTGTGGCATTTGGGGCAGAAACGGAAAGGGGTCCGTTCCATCGGCGTTCCTCAGCACGCGGTCGGGCCGACCAGGCCCCGACGGAGGATCGAAAAACTACCCCGAAGGGCACCGGAGCTCTTCGATCTTCGATGCGGTGTTGAATGTAAGTACGCCGATCCCGAACGCAACAATACCGACGAAAATCTTCCGAAATTAACTATTTTTTCTGTTCCGAAACTCGGAGCGACAGGAACACGTCCGAACCCGATGGCGGAAAAAAAACAATCGAAGATGGAGTCGACGCCCATGCGCAATGGAGACAAAAGGAGGAGTCACTCGGTCCCGTGACTCGAAAGACTTCTTCGAAGAAAAACAACTTGTAACACTCCGGCCCAACACCAGATGGCGAGCTATTGCAGAACATGCGTATCTACAGCGACAGATGCCATCGAACATACAATTACTATTACAATTTATAATTTTTTTTATTAGTTAATTGTTAATCTGCCTGCACAGCTCGCTGTATTTGGATTTTTCCTATTTGTTTAACTAAATTATTAGACACCACATCTGCATACTGTACTTTTCCCAAAACATCATAAGAATCATAAATCACTTCATATAGGTCTCAAAAACAAAATATTCCTTTTTATGGCAAGAACTCCATGATTAATTTCTTTAACGCAATTTGCAATCCAAAAGGTCTTCAATCTTGCTTTTTTAATGAAAGTTGGTTACGAAATTTGTGTACTTATATGTTTACCTTCAGACACAAGGTGCGTAAATGTGATTTTTTTGTAAATTAATTGTTAAGAAACATTTACTTACCTATAACCATACATCTTAAGCTTGTCACTTACATAAGCAGACTGTGCAATCTTCTGACATATACCACTTGAATAAAAACCAATTTCTATTTTCACTCATCTTCTAATGTGACTAGAATAACTCAGGAGCATGATTCCTTAAGTCCAAGATTCACTGAGTCACCAACTCCAACTCAGATTCTGGATACATTTCCCCCCGGTGTGATCTACACTGTGTTTCTGCAATGAAGTGCAGTCACTGCTTCCACGTAATGGCTGGTGTGGTAGAAGGACAGCATGTGAACTTTTAACAACAAGCTGTCTACTGAATGCTACATGTATATAACACGTTCTGTTAGTAACATTTATCTATTGTATTTTCACATGTTGTACGTTGCAAATAACATGTTACATATATTCTGTAGAACAGTATTCAAAGTTGAAGGATTGCAAGCAGACGATGAGGAACAAATGTCCTTCAAACCTGAGGATAAACTTGAGCATATTTTCTAAACTATTTGTCAACAAAGTAATGTTTAGTAAATCTGAGTACAGATGTTGATGTATATTTTTTCCCCAGAAAAGCCACCATTGCACCTGTTTTGCATGTGGAATGCAAGGACACAAAAGTATCAGGACTAAAACTGGCACATTGAACAGACTTGTATACAGTCGATCTAGCAATAGCTAGTTTATAGACTGTGGTACTTGGAGTAGGTGTGGAACAAATCTTTAGAGGTGTTTCGTACAAATACAGTTATTGTGTTTATTTTGCATTTGTGCTACAATTGCTGGAAAACATTGAATGTGCAAGTCAATCCAGAATGTTGAATAATCAGAAGACTATGAATAATATATCACACAGGGGCATATAGCGAATCAACACATTGTGAAACACAACTGCCGACAACTCAATTACATTAGCAGCAGAGTATGCCTATTTAGTCGAGCAGTGTTCTGCCAGAGCATGCATAAACTATAGTGTAAATGAAAATAGTCAAGTTCTACGATTTCAGGTGCCAAATAAACATGCAGTTAGCTTGGTAGGGGATGTATGACACCGTCTGCCTACTGGCTGAGAAAATCAAAAAATGAACTAGTACTTTCTTAAAAGGATGCATATAAATTTCCATAAGATGGAGAGCCATGGTTGTTAAGCTTAAGTTATACCAATGAAGATCACTATAAATGGAACTTAACAGACAAGACAATGATCCCAAGTGACTTTGGTCTGGTGGGACCTAACTTTGGTAAAGCTCAAGGTTCAGCATAAACATCATGAGAGAAGACACATAACCTATCAATGGGCAGACATGCAGCCGTAAGTGCCCAAAAACAGGGATGCATCCCAAGCATTAAAGGTCCATTCAATACCAGGGCAACTGGATAAATGAACAGGTTCAGCTGCATGTCAGTTAACGTCCATATTCTCATCGGTGACTGCCTCCTGAACCTCTCTCAATCATAAGATTATTTTGATATGCACAAACTACATAATACTGTACTACTTATAGAAGCAGGGAGCACACATTCCCTATAGCCACTGATAAGGCAGCAGATGCCAAAAGAAACCATGGCTGGGTTGGGCTGCAAGGCTACCGTAAAGTGGAACGACAACCTTATCTTTGCAAAGGCTTTTCTAATGCACTCAAGGGGAAATTCTTGAGATATCGGCTGGGTATCCTAACCTTATGCCCACATCTACCCTTGTTCTGTGGTGCTGCTTTGCTGGAGCAGTCACATTCCCTGACATACAACAGAAAATGTAAAAGACTGGCCGTCCATCTGTGGAGTTGTTGTGAATCACAAGCAGGACCTTGTGCTGTTGTTTTCTGTATGCCTTGTGCTCAAGATTTTTGTGCACCTGAGATTTATTTCAAACAAGGGAACTCAAGCAGGAAGTGTTCCTCTACTGTTAAAGTGAATGGGTACTTTCTTCTTTATGCACTAAAGTCTTGAGACTTTTTAGTAGCGGGCACGACTGACCTGACCTTTGGGTTATTGAAGAAGAAATGAGCTTGCCAAAGCATAATTTTACCTATGCATATACTGTGTTCTTATAATCCCAAAGCACCTGTATCGGAATCCCACACCTGATTGACCTTACTTTGTGTAGTGTTGCATTTTGGTGTTTATCAACAGTATGCTTCTTGTTCTAGAAAGAAAAGAAGTGGCCTCAAAGGCATTTAATCTGTCTGTTGCAGAAAAGAGTTTCTAAGATTCTACTCCAGCCCAACACTATACCCCCAAAAAGCATTTGACTGAGTCAATGCAGACAGAGTGTACATGGTGCAATATCATAGTATGCCAGGTCCTGGAACATTCATGGGTAAGAGTCCCTAACTCCACAATGAGACCCAAGAACCACTGCTTGGCCGATGGCTCCCAGAAAGGGTCTGAAAACCTGAAACAGAATCTCTTACCAAAATGTCCTTATAAAGTCAGTTACATATCGCCTGTTCTTCTATCATATTGAGAATCTATACCTTTTAGTGTCTGATGATGTTTTTGTTGATTACGCTTCTGAGGAATGAGGAGTATCGTTGTTACAAATTCCAAGGACAAGCAGAACCAGATACAGTTTAAGACTGTTCTAAGGATTAGCAGGTGAACCTGAATCCTCCATCCGACTGGCATTCTGTGGTAGGAATATACCATGAAGGATGAGTGAGAAGCACCTGGATTGGTGCTCTAAGTACAGCAGTATCTGGAAGTCTACAAGTTACTTGTGGCGTTTGAGGTCTTTTTGGCAACATCTGGTATTGCTGATGACAATTTGTGTATTTACAAGCACCTCTGATAACACAGGATGACTTCCTGGATGTTTGTTGAGAAAAATGCTCTTTAGCATGATTTGGTGATCTTAAAATTGGCAATTCCTAAAGGCATATCAAGGACCCTTTCTTGAACATATTGATATCAAGAAGAACTGCAAAGTCAACTATTACATCTTAGAAGTGCTCCAATCACAACTTGGTAAAAACTGGTGGTTGTACAACCGACTGAGGCATCAATAATGGTAGGCGAGGACTATTCTGCCACCCTACAAAACAGCTCTGGCTTGAACCATTTAGTCATCAGGAGGTATGTTGAACGAAAGTTGTACCTGACTAACCCACATAAACCGTTCTAGTGACTGTAAAAAATAGATACCTATTTTCCCCAGGATCCCTTTGCTGCTTCTCTGTCTGGGCTGCGCAGGAAGTGGCTGAATTTGATTTACAGGTTTGTCTATTCTGCAGTGGAAAGTAACGCCCAAATTTAGTATAGACCATCAAGCTTTGCAAGTTTACAACAGTGTCTGGTGTGGGGTGCCTTAGATCAGATCCAACTGACTTTCATCCAGCTGCAAGTAGTCATCTTCTTGATGCTTGAATAGATTGGACAATATTTTGAAGCAGGGGGTTTCCTCAAGCATGTCTTCCCCCTTTATACTGAGGTGATGTGACTGTAGTTCTGAAAGGCATTGGTGGATTTGCTCTTGTGATGGTACAACATCCCTTTTTAGACCGCCTAGGGGGTACTAGATGTAGTATGTCCCATGATTGTGCCAAGGATGGCTAGGTACTAGGCACACGGTTTTAGGAAAGCTAGTTATCTAGTTATAAAATGCTTCCATCATCCTTTGTAAGCAATCTGCACCACTGAGGCCTTTTACAGACTAGAACACTTTTTGACAATCCATCTTGCAGACTATGGCTTTCCTAGATGAAGGCTTTTGAAGCAGTGACAAGGCCAAAGTCTTTAATAGACAAGGTGGACTAGCCCATAGTAAAATCCTTTCGATGACATCTGTGTTGGCGATCCTTGTGCTGAAAGACACGCAGCAAAGTCAACGACATTTGTTTTTGGCTCCAGTGGTGAGGGGTATAGTACTTTTGATGTGAAATCTGATGTATGAGTGTTAGATACAGCTGAAGGGAGTATTGGAGCCATCCTCACCAAGACTTCTACGGATACAGCCATTTCACTTTTCAGGAAGTTACAGCTCTACATTTCATTTTCATGGCAGCAAGAAACAGAGAGGCACTCAGACAGATTCCAGATACAGAAACTGGTTTGAACAGTGAAAATCAGCTTCCTTTCCCCATACCCGTGGAATTTTGTACAGAACATATTTTATATCTCAATCTTGAGGTACACATTCAGGGTGCAGCCAATAAATGAACTGCATGTTTCAGAGAAAATGTACTTCATCTGATGAGTTTTACTGGACTTAAACAGAGAAATATTAGCCTTTTAAGAAATATCTGCCATTATTTCATGAAAGTCAGACAGATGGAGCACAGCAAGGTGCAAACGTTCCTGAAAAAGAGAAGGATTACAATACCTAACTCATGCAATTGAGAATAGGAAAAGAAAGTCTGGTTATGTAAATATTTCAGAGGAAGAGGCCAGAAAATGCAAATAATCTTAGCAGCTCTTTAAGGGGAAGAAATGGTAGTGACAGTCTTAGTAAGGGCTTACGTCTTGAACAGTTAGATGTTACTTAACATGAAGTAGAAAATTTGAGTTGTGGAAGTCCCTAGGGGGAGCCTAATAAATCAACCCAAGCTGTAGTTTGGGTTATACAGTGAGGTACATATGGTCACTTAGTGCACATTTATTCATTTTATGAATGGTCCAATGCTAAATAATGTTTTATTGTCAGAAGATTGGTGCAAGCTGTGCTTCAACATCCATTGCTTATTTGTAGTTTCTGTTCACTGTACTTTTATATTGTTTGTGCTTGTAGTGTCTTGCTGGTGCCCAAGTGGGTCGCTTGCTGTTGTACTCTGTACCTATTCTTATGCTCAGTTTCTTGCAGAAAGGGAGGTGTGCCCCACTGTGCGATTACTATTTAACATAGTACATACGTATTACTGATTATGTGTGTTCATGTGTTTACAGTGAGGCACTGGGAGTAGCTTTCAGTATTGTCATTTGGGAACTGGAGTCAGTGAAGAGTTCAGAGTATATGAGTGGAGACCTATGTTTGGTAGCATATCCTTGACATGCTATTTAGCAGTACATTGATTTTACATATCCAGTCATTCCGTAAAAGTATATATGTCTAATTTTTTCTTTTTTTTTTTTAAACTATAATCATACTACTGTCTCAACATCAGTTATATTACACCAACCCATGTTAAGCAGACTCAAATTTCTGCTCCATTTCTCAGTCCCTACAGAAAATGCACTTAACAGTTTTCTTCAGTGATTATACAGTTCACTTAATGCTTAATTATACTCACTTTGCTTCTTGGTCCCAAATTTTTTTGAATCATGACTTTTTCTTCTTCATCCACCAGAATACCATGATAGTCATGGTACGCTACTTCTCCTAGAGACAGTGCTTCAGGGGAGATTGGCAGAAGGCCACACTTCATTGCAGATACCTAATGGGTTTGAAAATTATAATTTACATCTCTACAGAAATTACAGTAATTATTTCAATCCAACGCCAGTAAATGAATTTAAAGACAGTAAGCGCACAGAGTATAAACCATTCACTATAAAGGAACTCTACCTAGCAAGCAACTCTGACATTACAGTACCCCAACCACTAATACGGAGTCCTCGATTGTGGCATTGATAATCCTGGTAACTTTCGTCAATCTTGCTAGGAATGGAAAGTGGTAATAGAAAAGGCATTAAGCTCAGTACTTTCCCTCTTATTCTGTTTGAGGCATTTTCACATTACCAGCTCTAGGGACAGACCTAGGAGAAGAAAAGTCCATCAGATAAGCTAAGGTCATCTACAAAGATGTTGACTAAACAGCAATGCACATCTGACCAGCCATAGATTTGGTATCTGGAGAACCACTCTCACAAAATGCATGGGATTCTAACCAGGTGGCTGCAACAGTTCTTTGATTGGTACACACTTCTTAACGCTGCAAATGCTGCCTTAGTTCTTAAAGGTATGAACCCTCACTTTATATAATAAAGTTCTGCTGTAAAGCTTAAAACAAGGGCTCTAAGAGAAGGTAAAAATACTCAAATCAAATGTTAGTTTCTCATCATTGAAATCTTCACGGAAATTGAACACTGAATATCCCTATTCAAGTGTGAGATTCCACAGCACATTTTACAAAAACACTTCTAATGCCTATATTTATTTAAAAAGTATACATGACTTTTAGCAGACTGATTAAAAAAGCTTCTTATAAACTTTACACATCAGGATAAGAAAAGTAACAGGCCTGAGCTAGCATTTTCCATTTCCTTTTAGAAAAATTGACACAATTCAATAATTGGAGGCAGATAGGCAGCATATTTAATCTGCCGACAAGTCATTTCTTTTAAGACAGCCAGTTTGCTTCACAAGACAACTATGGAAGCAGAAGATCATTTAATTTTGAGGAAATAGCACGCAGCTGATCCCACCTGGTAGGAAAGAATGTGACTCATGACTTCACTGGAGGCCCTCATGATGAAAAGAAAGAATTACAATACAGGACCTTATCAAATACAGGATGTATTCTGACCTACAAACTTTGCAGAGAAAGACCGTGGAAGAAACTCAATGTAAAGTCAAATAATGTTTTTTTTTAAATGACCTACACAGAGAACATTTAACTATGAGTGTCTGCTCTGAACTCTGAATTGACACACCAGTATCCAAGTAAGTTTATGGCTGAATTTGTCAGCTGGCTGCTCCGCAGCTTTTTTCTAATAGAGAAGCTGCAGCACCGTTTCCCCTCTACTAATGACATCTTTGTTTTAAGGAAAGAGTGTGTTTTCGCCTTTCAGTGACAAATGGATACGGAAATGTCCTTCTACCACCTGACTATGTAGATGTTGTTATACCACTATGAGTCAGTCTACAATTAGTATAATTAACACTGAGTCATGGATGTAGAGGGATCTCTCTGCAGAAGAGGATGTATTTGGAAAGAGATGTGAATGAGTTTATATGGAAATTCAAAAACACTTTTGAGAGAAAAAAAAAGATAAGTCCAAAAAAGAACCTTAAGGTGCATGAGAACATAACACACATTTTCCACATTTAATGGACATAGTAATTGTTAATATAAAAACTGCATTCTGTGAAAGATGCTGATGGGGGGATTTTGTGTAAGTGTGTGTGTTGTTTTGAAGCCTGCGCCATCCAGCAGATACTCCTGGTCACCAGATAACTTGATAAGATTTGAAAGCTAAGGAGGAGAAATAAAATGCTGTGATGTTTCCTGGAGGAGACAAGTCTAGCTGTGGAGTGAGGCACTGCATTGAGAGGTTGAGAACGTACTGGGCAGCCTAGCATCACAGCATTTTCAAATTTTAGTCATGATTTAAGATTAGGACATGGACTGCAGATTTCAAGAGATCTGGTGGTACAAACAATGTGATTTTTTTCCAAACCCCTTATGTGGAAGAATGCTACGTTTGGTTACTTTGCTTATGTGAGGGATCATGAATAGTAAGGGAACCAGAACAATTTGAGTGATATTACTAAGAGCGATAGAGATGTAATTTGTAATTAGTCAGGCAGATCCATGTTAAAGCTCTTTTTGCATTTTGGAGAAAAAAAAATTATTCTGTCTTATGAGGAGTAAGAGTGAGGAAATTTTCGGCCATCCACGATTGAGTATTAGGAGAGCATACTGAAAGGTAAAGATATCAGAAAGTGAACATGTTTTTAGATACTTTTAGGTGGTAGTAGTGTACTGGTGGATTCCAGGTACAATTCCATACACATGTTGAAGAGAGGTGGGGTCACTTGACTTTTTTGCAGATGGTGACGGTAGGATCATAAGTATTATCTTTAATTTGTGATTTATTGGAGTGCAGCTTTCTACATTTATAGGATCGCAAATTCCTGGTACAGAGTTCATGTGACAACCTTCTCCTTATGTTAATGTTCTGCAGATCTGATATGTTTTGTGGGGCAGGGGACAAATGATACTAGTCTCCTAATTAGTGCTCTATGTGATTATGGTGTATTGTGCACTAACAGCGTGTTGAACTCTTTTGGGGTCCACACAAAGTAGTACTCATTTCACCAACTGCCAATCCAGTGACTTGGTTAAGACACTACTAATAGATTCTAGCACAAGTGGAGTGTGCATGTTAAGTTCCTAACTACATGTGAGGTAGGATTTACCGGCTGAATGAAGGAAGCATTAAGGTTGTATTATGCTCTATAAGACTAGCAGTAGCCAGAGACACCCATCTCCCCCTTTTCAGCATTTCTTCCTGCACAGCTCCTTTAGATTTCACCCACACCCTCTGAAATTCATTGTGAATCCACGGGCACTATCTGGCTTTCAACAGCAATTCCAAAGATGGGCTATTTCTGCTCTGGCAAAAATCTACAAACCAGTTGCAGCAGGTCAAAGTGTGATGAAAAAGACAGTGACACTTTGACGAAACTATTTTGCCTGGCTGCCTCGCCAAAGGACACACTTCTGCTGGAAAGAAGTGGGCTTTGGTTCCATCCTTCCATTCCATGCTAGAGCTGGAGAATAGAACGATCTATGTGCAATACACAAGACGCAAAGTGATAGCTTAAACACAAATGGAGCTATGGCTATAGCTACCTGCAAAGACATGCACTGTTGGTTCCCCCCACAAGATTAGGGCTATTTCTGTATTTGATTGGTCTTGTTTCAGATTTCTAGTGGCCCAGGACTGCGTGCAAATGGTTCCTCTTGTGTATCTTATACTGTTTTGACTTAAAGCTCTGTTCACCACCGCAGAGATCAGAGGCGATCCTCTATGGCCCAGCTCAGCCCAACGAGAAGCTGATTAATGGGAGTTCCCAATTGAAGCAATGCTGATGCAAAACCAATGTAGGAACCTGAAATAGACATTAAGTGCCCTGTCACCACAGTGAACATCTGCAAACTGACCGCAGCTGCACCCAAGAGTCAACACCTCCAAGGAGACCACTGGAAGCTATAAAGAAAATGCTTTTTCCTATGTATGCCCCAGACTGTCGGGGGCCAGCTCAGCTCTCTGCCTATTCGTACTCTCCAACAATGACATTACTACTATCTCACACAGCACGAGAGTTCACACAGCTTCATGATTACATGACAACACCTGACTTGCAACTGTGTGCTCTGTCTCTACAATAAACCAGCAGGCCCAGAATTGCAGAAACCCTGAACCAGAGAGCCGCTGTAACAGTAAGAGAAGTACGCACCAGTGCTCTAGAAAGCAGTCTTTGATTTTGGCTGATACCAGCTTACATTTATGAGTAATTGTGACCCTAATTTGCAGCATGGAATTCTCCCCAACCACAGCTCAACGTGGAAGGCGGAAAAAAACGTTATTTCAAAAATAACACCAAGCAGTTTAAATGAATGTCATAAAATGTAAAAGTTATGAAGTATCATTGCTTATTATTAAGTCTTACTTTTTATAAAATAACTAGTACTTCTGTAACAACCAGATGTGAGTGATACATGTGTTGCCTGAACTAGATGTTCTGTTATTTACACCAAAACCCAAGAGCAAGTCTTAACAGCTCAACACCACATTCACATGAAAGTCAGAGCATAAAAAAAGGAGGCCCTTAGATTATCAATGAATTTTCAACAGTATCTAGTTTCTGCATTTCCAGTAACAGCAACAACATATCACAAAGACGGGCTATTTGCCCCGCAGCTGTACAGGCTGTGGAGCATGGGTGAGGCACCCCAGCATAGGTTTATACCCTTAAAATACCCCAAACTGCTCAGAGTGCCAGGAACTATCTTGGAATACAGAAGAAACCTATGCCTACGAAACAGGATCTCAGGGTTGCAGCAAGGCGATTCCCTCAGAATTTCAGGGACAAGAGAGTATGCAACCGTGCTAAAAACTGTCCCGTGCTAAGGACCTGTGTTCTTTAGGAGTGAACTGACCCAGAAATTCTTCCATAGGAGCTTATTTCTTATTGGACTTAACTTGATATGGGAGAAGGCTGAAACAGTTAGTTGTAAGCCTGACATTTATAACAATTGATTCAATATCTGTAACTGAATCATATGCTAAGTGTTTATTCATCTGGACCTGAGAATTGCAACTGTAGTAGAAGTCCTGCAAAGACTGGCCTAGATCTGGCAACAAACTGAAGAAACGGTTGCCTACATAATTATGAGCTGGACTGCTGCTGTAAGCTGGACGCCAAATGGAGATCACACTTCCATCCAACAAGCCCATTTCTAGGCAGCAAGCACCCTCAACATTTCTGATCATACCGATTTTCTTGTTGTTGCTTTTCAGACCAAAATGGGTATACATTTGTACTTTGGGTCTTTCTTTAAAACCATTAAAAAGCAGAAATAAATGCCCTTAACAATTTTGTTAAGAAGCAACTGGTTCCACCACTTAAGGGGGTAGCCATTTTCCACAATATTTTGAAAGGGGGAAGGGGAAAATCAACGAGGTAATTTCTTTATATATATGCAAGAGGCTTTTCTGCTGATGATCAAGGCAGTTGATCCGCTCTGCCTTTGGGTTGCCTTCAATGGGACAAAGATTTGTAGCTGCTCCAGCTTATGTAGCTTCCAAAAACGGTATTGAATAATTTGCTAGTGGAAATGCTTATTGTGTACCTTGGGGTGAGGCCTATGAAACCCTTTTCTGAAGGACCATGGCTTTCAGTGGTTTTAAACCCTATTTCAGGCAATATAGAATATAGCCCTTTCTTCGATTAGTCAACTCGATGAAGAAAATAAAATTAGGGGAGGCTAAATAATAGATATGCCACTGAGTCAGGTAATGTGTCCCTCTAAGGCATTACACAATGACAATGGTTAATTTGGTTTCAATTAGAAAGGAATATTAACATTTTGAAAGTAAAGATTTGATATTACAGAGAATGACTGACTTGTCTGTTTCCAATAAACAAGATGAGATTGAAGAAACAACTTCATCATTCACAATAATACTAACAGACAAGTAATGGAGGACATAAAAAAAGATTTTGTATGACAGGTTATCGACCTCAGTTAGGTGCTATTCAGCCATGGCCTGCGGGCGAGGCCACTCACCCACCACATACGCCTGAGACTATGATTTAGTGTACTGTAACAGTATGTCAGATACATTTGCAACTAAAAGAATACTCTGGTCCTGCTCAGATCGTATTTGGCCACAGCTGAGATTGAGGATTAAAGGGGATAGGCTGCTACAGTAGCAGAAGGCACAATTCTGCATGCCTTTCATCAGTGCACCACGAATAGCTGGATGACATGTCACTATACTGACTAAACAGTGGTTGATTTATCCGGACGACTTCTAGGAGGCCAGAACGTTGTTATGCAGAAATGAGCAGATTGCGGGAACTATGGAAAGTAAAGTACTGATGTATGATATTGAATTTGAAGGGGTGCTGCCACTACTGATATATGTTTAACTGAAAATAAATGTTTTCAAGAATGATTCTGTATTTTTCTGCGCAATTTAAGTAAATAGCATATACATTAGTGAATTTAACACAGTGCCTTGAAATGCAAAAACTGCTGCAGTCGTTTGCGTTTTTAATGGCGCACACACATGCACAGACTAGAGAAAAAAAGGACAGACGAAATAGTTATGCAATGAAGAATGTACCTTTTAAGAAAAAAAGCTTTGTTTTGTTATAAACATTTTATCTGTAGAATTGAAAGTTTATTAAAGCTGGTCTCTTTAAGACGCAGCTAGCAATACATTGGTGTGAATCAGATGTTCAGCTTTATTCCCCTGCATTTTCATGAATAAAATGATGGCTAAATAATGGACAACAATAAACCTGTTCAGGGTGGTTTGGGGCAGTTATGATAATAAAAGAAATGGTTACTTCCCTGCAGGAGTGATTCTGCATTTGGTTACGTTTGCCGAACACGGAACATATATAAACAAAAGCAAAGAGCGCTGAGTGGAGTATGTCTAATGCTACTTTGCATCCTTTAAAAGTTAGCAAAGGTGTATTTTTTTCTTCATGTTGCCGAATTCAGGGCCCGATGTACCAAAGGATTTTACCCATTCTGTGTCTATGGGAAAAAGCTTTCGTACATATGGCCCTCAGTGCGCTACTAGGGGAACAGGCGTCATAAAAAGGCTTAGTATTTGAAGAGGAAAAAACAGCATTTGCCTTCCATAGGTCTAGAGGCATTCATCCCCATGCTTCAGTGTACTGACGGCTGCCTCTTCCATTCAGTCCTGGCTCATGAGGGTGGAACCGTGCATCTATGTGATTGTTTAACCCAATTTTTTCTTCATCGTTCTTTTCTCAAAGCATCTTTAGTCTACGTTTCTTGTTGGTAAATGTAACTGAAGGCGTTTCCTGGCTTTATAAGCCTAGTTTTTCCAGTCAGATGGCTGCTTTGTCATATAACCTTCATGTGGAAGGGAAAAAGCTGTGTCTGACTTCCAATAGGTCTTTGTGGAGGGGGTTCCCATCAGTCTCTCTTCATTCCACCAAAGACTACGAGTTCTGCTCCAGGAACTGGAAGGACAGGACCGCAACTAAAAGGAGAGGAAAATTTAAAGACCTGACAGCAGAAGAAACAAAGTTTAAAAAAAAAAAAAAAAAAAGGGACAGAGCCTCGATTGAGATGTAGTCCTGGGCTCAGATGGATTAAGAGAACGATCTAAGGAGACTAAGTGCAGAAAAGGGGGGAAAAGGGGGAATCATCTGTTGAGTCACTATCGACACAGACGTTCCTGTTCAACCTCAAAGGTATTGACATCAGCAAAAAGTAAGGTGCTGACCTGATCGCCATCAAAGGCAGGTCTGAGATATATGTGTCAAAAGACATACCAAAAAGCATATCTTTTTCAATCTTAGCTACTAGGTGGCCACTCTATTCATAATCAAAATATTAGCTAAGGTAAACCGAGTAAGCAGTTGCATAAATCAGTATTAGTAATTACGTTCACAGTAAAACAAACCAAGTAAAAAATAAACTTACCGCAGCGCCTGCTGGTGTGTGAATATGAACAACACATTTTATGTCTGGACGAGCTGCATAGATTGCCGAGTGCAATGTAAAGCCAGCTTGATTCACGCCCAAATTTGTGCTTCCTCGGTCAACTACATCTCCTTGAATGTTAATTTTAACCTGGCAAACAAAATAAGTACAATTCCAAATTGAAAATACTTTTGGATCTAGAATGCTTTTAGAGAATATAAGGGAAACCATTAATGATGTTTCATTAGAAAAGGAATGATGAGACATGCAGCTATACATTTTTGTCCTGAGCAAACCCAAATGATTGTTATCATGGAAGACCACACATTTTATATTTAGCAGAAACCAGGGCAGAATCATTGAGTTTTACCAGCTGCAATCAGAATATGGTCAAAAAGGCATACCAGTTACATACAACCGAGACGTGCACTGTCCAACTACAGACTATGGGAACCCTCTGCTGTTTTCCTCCTGAATTTCAAGAATTGGCTTAAGAGTTCACCTTACATATAAAACGCTCAGACATTAATCACGCTACAAAGATCAGAGCAGAAGAGGATTTGGAAGACGCCAACATGGATGAGTTGCTTAGTCACCCCAGGAAGGTGGACATACAAGCCAGGCTCTGCCTGTTGCAAATCAAAATCCTGTAAGCAGCATTCTATTAGGGATCATGTCTCAAAGTCATGGGGACTTGGATGCTGAACTGTCCGCAGCAGTGGGAACGATCATAACATCTCACAGTGCAGTTACGAGTATCTCTGCTTACATTAATTTTGCCCATAAGTTTGATGCTGTAACTATTTAGTGCATAATGCCACAATACAACAAATTTCCCACTTTTGATTTCATGTACTTAGTCACGAGTGCCTTGAATAGATCTCTTCGATACCTTTATGAAAATCAATGTCAAACTCCAGAACAATTAAGAAATCAAAACTTATAAGACCGCAAATAACGTTGAATATCTGTTCAGTGACACAAACAGATGCACCCAAATGCAAAAAGTCTTGCATTTAATCTGACATTCCAGCAACTCAGTATGTCAAGTTTACCTCAACATGATTTACAGACACCTTTTCACATTGAGCAGCAACTATCTTGTGCAACAGTCATTAACTGAGAACATGGTGTCATTCCCCTATAACAAATCCAACAAGCTGTGGACAATTAATTCTGTCTGGCCATCAAGCCTTGATAGAAACAGTACGCTGTATCGCTGTATACCTGTATCAGATCGCAAGCTGTCTGGAAGCGACCGACAAAGCTTTCAAAAATCATCTCCCAAAATGTGCAGTGCAAGAGTGACCACTTTAGGCCCGACCTTTTTAACCACACGTGGCATTTTCGGTGGTGCAAATACAATCATTATTAAATAACCTTATAATGGCAAAAATACAGTAATGTATTTGGCCCACTTGCAATTGTAGAACCCTGGAAAAGGGGACGGCTAAATTCTCGGCACATATGGATAACAGTGGCCTACTATCCAGCAGTGATTCAAACTTCCAACCTTGCCTAATGGCTCAAACCACTCTCAAAAGAACAGGTGAGTGCCCAAGACCAGATGAAATGCCATGATTCTTTATCATTACTAGAGCGCCGGCTTTCTACTGGTTTAAGAGGCAATGCTACTGAAAAACAATTCTTTAGATTTTCTTTACTTTATGAGCTATCTGGAAGTGCCTGGAACAGTGATATTACTTATATACCAAATACAGACGGACATGTACATAATTTTTTAACAGCTGTTTACCATTCAAATACAAAAAGTCAGCATTTTCACAGCCACCACCCTGTTGTGAAACCTCTACATACACTTTGAATTTTTTTTTTAAAGTGAATGTTACATGGATTAACATCTACTTGTTGTAGCGCTACAAAGCAGTAATAAAAATGGGTGGTGAAACACACGAATAAACGTGATAAAACATTAACCACAACGTAGAAAACAAATATCCCTATCAAAAGGAGAAACCTGTTATGCATTCCTATCGAGAATACAGGGCTAAAAAGAACTTAAAGAGGGACAAAGGTGAAACACAGTTAATTGTTCTTCAAGGTATGCATTCTTCAAGTATGGCATTCTTCTTTAAGCTGCAGAACATTCTCATTTTTTTTACTTTTATCTTTAGTGAGAGGGCAGTGCGCTGAAGCTGGGACCCCTTGTTGAGGCAATCTTTAATGCAAGCCAAGGTGCGGAGAGGGCAGGACGAGGGAGCCGAGGGCAGGACGAGGGAGCCGAGGGCAGGACGAGGGAGCCAAGAGCAGCCCCGGTGTAACACAAACTGAAGGGTCCACTCTGGACAATGTCTTGAGGTGAAGAGACTCCCATTTGGCACAGATATCCATAGTCTTGAGGCTAAGCAGTGACTACCTTGGAGGGTGAACCCCAGCCCGGACCGCAGGGCCTGCGCATTACATTCCTGGAAAACAGATGAGGCGTACACAGAACATGAAAGTGTATGAGGTGTCAAGGGAGAGGGCGGCACCGAGAAGCGTGTAAGAAGTGGGATGGAGAGAGGAGTGCGGATAGTTTTGGTTGCTTTATGACAGACAACATGCATTTATTTTTAAACTTTCTCAGCCGAATTTTATGGTCCTAACAATTACTATAAGTAACTTCAAATGTTGGCTTCGGTGACGCTGGTATCTTTGGCAGATACCTCGCTTGGAGTGCTAATGATAGAACATCTAGGCAGGCTATTAACAAAAAGGACTACGGAGGACTAATTGACCAGAAATGTAAAATCTACAGGAACCGAAGGGAGAGTATGAACATGGCTCAATTTACTGCGGCAAAGACGCAACTGGACTCTTACCCATCCAAGACTGCCACCATACCCTGTGGTGTCCTTCGGGTATCACCATCTCCTGCTGAACCTTTGCATCTGGCGCATTCCCCAATAATCAATCAAGCCTATAACATCATCCATCACAAATAAACAGGCAACATTCAGCTAGATCTCAACTGACAAAAGGGATCTGTGGATCAACTTAACATGGCTGCCTATCGGAGCAACCGTTAGCAGTGGGTGAGCCAAGAAGTGGTCTGCAACGTTTATAGTAGTTGATGGGAACCTCCTTCACACGTCAAGCAAAGGCCGTCATGTAAAAACAACCTCTGCCTTCATCGTATTTTTGCAGTTATTCTACAAAAGTAGCTCATCCCATTAATACAACAAGCACCTGAGGGTGCTTTTGGTGTTCTTTCTTCTTCACTGCTTTCTAATAACGCGGAGCTCGGAGATTATGGACCGGTGTGTCTAACACTGAATGAGGCTGGACGAAAGCATACATGCTGCACAGGTTAGTTCATCTCTTTCACATCACGAAGGGTAACAATGAGGCTACATCACATCACTTAAAACTAGAGAAAACAATATTTCAGCAAACTCTCCAATGTTGGTCACGGGCTGGTTTCTGGTAATCTGGACGTTTTACTAATGCCTTTTAAACATATTGAGCCTGGAATAGGGCTGTGTTTTCGTAGTGACGTTGCACATAGTGCTATTTCAATGTGACCTACGGATTCCAGACACCTCGGGGAGTAATTGTTTTAACAAATCATTCTCAGCAATCTTTAACTTGGCAAACCTTTGGCAATTAAAATAGAACAATTAGGTTTCCTTTCGGGATATTTCACAACCAGTCTGTGCTCATTATAAAACAACAAATGCGATTAGCATGTAAATGACCCTCTAACGCATGCATTCAAGCACAGCATTTACAAACGGTACACTTGGGGATTCTGGCCACCTCTTCTGTATACTCGATTTAGAAATACTACTTCGGAGCACCCATCCACATGTAGGTTTCCCTTATGGATATCCTCTAGCTGATAGCTTAGGGCAGTGTTTCCCAAACTAGTTGCGACCCGGTTTTCACTGAATCTTTAAAGTCCAAGCAATAAATAAAGATGCCTTTAAATTATGAATTTATTTTGTCATGTTGGCTGAGCTTCAAAGATAGAGGTCAAAGGTCCGGCTAGGTCTTCCAACAAACTATTATTTTGTGTACATGGGGATTGGTATTTACAGGCTCCTCTCATTATCCAGTTAGAGAAAGTAAAGTGAACAATATAACAATCTTTGTGGGCACAGAGGGTTTTAAAAGTAAAGTCTGTCATTTGTGTAACACACAACAAAATGTAAACACCTGTAAAAGAACTGCACACAATAAGCAGTTAGGAAAGCAAAAACAATGAAGCACAGTAATTATGAAGTGTGATGGAAACAAAGAATGTAATAGGATCAAAATAAACGAAGATACTTTACTTGCTGATGCACACATGATAAATAGACACTGAAACCCGATTTGCACACATTATCATTTGTGTGCAATTTAGTTTTATCTGTAAACCTGTATGTCTATGCAAATTTAGTGGCCATTTCAATGGAAAAAGTTTGGTTTGTAGTTGCATTAAAGAAATGTCCCTAATGGTCATTAAGGCTAGGTGGGTAGTGAAAGTTTGTGGTTCTAAATAGTGGGTCGTGGTTCTCAAAGGTTTGCGAAGCGCCGGTGTATGCCTTCTAAGAAACACATTGTGCAAAATAGGCATACACCTGCTACATGACCGAACACAACAGTTTAGTAAATGTCCACAGCACAAAGTAGGATTTTCTATCAGGAAAGCTACTGACCACTTCTTACTCACCAAACTGGATGCTGTAGCCTCGCTGTACAGAAGTCCAAAGGGTACAATAAGGAAATGCTCCTGTTCAGAGCTAACTCTGGCCTAGAGGGAAATCAGAAAAGAACGTTACACACTGCATGAGTGCTTCTGATGAAAATACTTTCATAATAAGATGGTCCGTTCATTTTTCTTTCATCCTAAATGAACTGGCTTCACAATGAGTTCTTCTGTACAGGTCACAAATAGCTAACTATTCACAAGCCAACTAAACATACCACTTGGCTTTTCGGGAAGTCAGCATCTCCTAGTCGAGGTGATTTGCAATGATTGATGTGAATGAACCTTGGGTCTGCAGCTCTGTAAGTGAGAGAATAGTTTCTTAAAACCTTTCTCTGCGCTGAACATGGGCTACAGCACTGCATGAGTTCAGACTTGGGATTTTTCTATGTATACTGTTGAATTATCAAACCCCGCCCAGATGGGATCCCCCCACCCCCTCCACACTTACCCATTCTTGCTTTTGCCCCCATGCTGCCCCTTCCTGTCCCATCAATAAGCAAGGACAGACGTTGCTGGGATTCAAACGGCTGCAGTTTATTAAATGCATATAAAAACACGTCTCATTCAGATTGTAAAATCATTTCACACATGATAATGTATTCCTCTGTTTTTCCAGTTTCTCCGTGGTTATGTTGCTATTCTCCAGTGTTTCGGCACAGCCTTTCTTCCTAAGGGCCGGTAGTCAGCGCTGCAGCGGCTAGGCTTCCTTCGCTACCATTCGCAGTGGGCAACCCCATGGCCTTGCCTGGGCCGCAAGTGCCGTGTCCAGCCCTTGCTAACCCTAGTTGGCCTTTGTCTGCTCCCTCGTATCCCTGCTGTGAGGCTTCCCAAGGGCACTACTTGAGCAGCTCTTGTTCTTTTAGGCTAATGTGCTATCCATCTGGCTGAGCTCTCTCTGCCACGCTGCATGTGGTTGCCCGACCACAGGCAGCTCCCCCTTTTCCTACCTATATGTTCGGAAACCTAGCTGTTCCAAGGCCGCAACTATGTCTAGCAAGAACATGACCATGCCCACCCTGGTCAGGTGGAAGCCGCCCGATTCATAGAACCCCGGTACCCTCGGGTTAATGAACCCATGCTTAAATAAACCAGAGGAGTTGGCCCTATAGACCTTGCTCATGGAAATGTTGCGTTTCCTCCTAGATCGTTCTACCGCCCTGTGGCCAAAGGTCCACCTCCACTCTGGTCTTGTTATTATCTCGGACCGCACGACGACTGCCACGTGCAGCAGACTCGCTGCAGCTGTTGGACCTGACACCTTTGCTTGCTCCCAACAGGTCCTTCCTGTAGAAGACTGGCTCAGTTTATGGTGTAGGCCTATCGGGTGGCACACTATATTGAGTCCAGGCAACCCTTAGTGATAGTGTTTAGGTGTCCAGATAGCAAAAGCTCTCTAGGGGTAGCTGTGGAGAGCAGCAAAGCCTATCCAGGAATGTAAAGCACTTGCAATATCTATTAACTTTGGTATATCTACACTCAGAGATATCGACACACAACAACTATACTTAGAAACAAGCAGGAAAATCATAAGAATACATAGGGACCAATGGGGGGGGACCACATACTAAGAAAGTGGAATGCAAATGGAGTATCCAACAAAGGTGCGTATGTTAGGAGGCTATGGGCTGGGAAAGTATGAAAACACCCAAGTTAAATACCAGAAGTGTCCCCAGCGCCCGGGTGCAGAGTGGTTATCTAACCGGTCGTCCCATAGGCTAAATAGGGAAGTCGTGGTTGGAGCTTTTAGGATTCAGGACCCTTCCCAGAGGACCCTGAGTAAACCAGTTCACACAAGGAAGGTTGGATAGTGCCACCACCTGTGGATACCCAGAAGAGTGGAGTACCTACACCAGGAACAGCAGGTGCATAAGGGTGAAGGGACATCAGGAGTCACTGGGAGCCTTGTTTGTCCAGCTGCTGTCACAACCTGTGGACCAAGTCAGTGGAACCCAAGGACGGATTACAGAAAAGAAGAACCTGAAGAAGAAGGGAACAGAGTCCAGACCACTCTGAGATGTCCGGGAGGTGCAGGTAGGCAATTCCCACCCTCCAACAGGTGAAGTACCTGCAGGTCGGTGAAGGAAAAAGTCTAGCTGCGAAGTCCAGGGGATGCATGAAGATCCTTGGAGACACCCACGAACAGTCCCACATTGGTCGCCGGATTGCAGGAGGGTCAGTGGGCGGCAGGACCACCAAGAAGCATTGGCAAATGCAAAAGAAGTTGCAGAGAAGTTTACAGATTTTTGGGGACCAGCAAGGTCCAAGAGAGTCGTCCCTTGGAGAGGAGCCAGAGCTGGCCCTCAGCATGCAGGAGAGCCAGGAGGAATCACTGGAGTCCCCACGAGTAATCCACTGGCAGGAGCCGCAGGGAGGCCTCAGCAGCACACACAAAAAAAACAAAAAAGGAGTCCCACGCCACACGAGTTGAAGAGCGGAGGCTGTTCTTGGAGCTGCAGCTTGCTGGAGGCTGGGGCTTCTTAGAGCTTGATCTGCTCAAGTAACAGCCAACAAGCCTTGGTAAGAGCAACATTTGCAGTGCAAAGGGGTTCCGTCCAAGTGGGTGCAGCAAGGGCCCACCGTCTCCCATATCAGAAGATAAGTTGGACCCGAGGGAACCACAGAACCACCACCTGTGTTGCAGAGCCTTTCGATAACCGTGGGACAGCAGGATCCACCAGCCGGTCGTTGTTGTCTTAAGGCACCTGTGGATGCAGTGAAGTGACTCCTTCACTCCAAGGGAGATTCCTTCTTGCTGGACACAGAGTCCTTGTGACCCCGGAGGATGCACAGCCAGAGATGATGTAGAATTCTTGCAGGAGCCAGAGAAATAATGTTACAGTGGGAGCCCTTCCAACTGGATACAGTCTTGTTTCCGTTCCTAAGGCAGACTAGCAGAGTGGTTCCAGAGGCAAGAAGCAGAAGTGTCTTGCAGAGAGTCTTGCTCGACGAATCTGGGGACCCACCCTCAGGGGAGCCCTTGCGTAACCCTAAAAGGGGGTTGGACACTATCTGCAGTGACCCACCTATGAGAGGGGGGTCAGGGAGGTCACCCACCTGGCCTAACCAGTCAGATGCTCCCGGGGGCCTCTGCACATCTTTTTTTTTTACAAGATGGCAGAATCAAGTAATCACCTGGAGGAGCTGGACAGGGGGGTGGTCACTCCCCTGTGACTCCTGTGTGTGGTTTCGTACCAGAGCAGGAACAAGGGGTTCCTGCACTGCTGCAAACCGATTCATGCAAGGAAGGCACCAAATATGCCCTTCAAAGCAGAGAGGCCATCCCACCCTAGCCCAGAGTCACCCATTTCAAAGGGAGAGGTGGTCACACCTCTTCCTTACAGGAAATCCTTTGTTCTGCCTTCCCCTGCCCGATTTAGGCTCATGAGCAGGAGGGCAGAACAGTGTCTAGGTTGGACAGCATTGCTGGCTGGCATGCAAACCATGTAGGGCTTACAGGCAGATCTGGGGGATCCTCTAAAGAACCCTTAAGGGCACATGGTATCATGCAACTAACACTGGAATCTGTGTAGTTGCATGATTCCAACATGTTTGATACGAGACATGCCTAGGTTCGGTAAAGCCATTATGTAGTTGGACTACTCATGTTGACCAGTGTCCACTACATATTTTGAAAGGGCTTCTCTGCAATTACAAAGCCCAGGCAATGGAGTCTGGGGTTTGTAGGGGCACCTCTGCTCATGTAGGTGTGCCCTCACTTTCAGGACCACGCACCCAGCCCTTGGGCTGAAGGGCCTACCACAGGGGTGACTTGCAGTCACCTGTAGTACAAGGCAAGTCTTATATCTAAAGTGGAAGGTGCATGCAATATTTCATGCAGGATGCAATGGCAGGCCTGCAGACTCAGTTTTCATGGTCTTTCAAGGGTGGCATAATACATTCTGCAGCCCATGGGAGACCCCGGGTGTACCAGTACCCTGGGTAACATATATTAAAGACTTACATGGGTGCACCAGTATGCCAACTGTGGGGTGTAAAAGCTACCATGAAACCAAATTTAGAGGAGAGATCACTGACAATGGGGTCCTGGTTAGCAAGATCCCAATGTACTAGAGTCTGAACACATTGACAACAGGCAAAAAATGGGGGTAACTATGGTAGAAAAATGCTACTGTCCCACATCTCCTGCCCAGGCAAGTGAGATCATTTCCCCCCAGGTGTATTACCACAGCATCCGGTCTACCCAGTTGCTGCAGGGTATTCTTTAGGGAAGGGAGAAGTTGAGTCCATCTCATCCCCAGCGGTCCTAGACAGGAGACTGCTGCACCCCGCAATCTCAGACCACTGTACTTCTTCCGCACCGCCCAAAGTTCTGCCTGCAAGACAAAGGAGTGGTCCATGGTACAAATAGTGCATCTGATGCTGGTGGGGCCTGTTGTAGAAAGGCAAAAAAAAAAAAAAAAAAGGGGTGGGGGGGGGGTTAGGACGTAGGGTCCCGTTGGTTGTATGTAACTATTAAATGCCCCCGATGCCAGCGGCCCACCTGTTTTATCTGCTCCCCACAGAACCCCCTTGCTGTCGCTGTTTTGCAAAAGGAATGCAATCCGAACCTCTCCAGGGGGGTGAGGGGTGGGGGATGCATGGGGGGGGGTGGCGAGGGAATGAGGGGACTGCGCTTTGGCAATGGCTGTTTTCATTACCGCTGTAATTTGGAATCGGACGAGGCACAGTCCTCGTGTCAGAAGAGTGGCGGGCCTTTTTAAATGCTGTGCTTCATGTAGTCCTGCATGCAGCATACCGGGCACAGTGTGTCCTCATCCAGGCAATCAAGGCAGGAGTACTTCCCCTTTCTCCTCCTGATCCGCTTTGGACCTGCGCAGATGGATCATCAAATGTCGGTCCCCCATGATGACATCCTGCCCCTCTAGGCACGCTATGCCGGGGTGTAACTTGAAGGGGGTCATTCCAGCATTAAGGATGCTATAAACAGTGTGTTTTGGTACTCATAGTCCGTCCAGCAAACGTGGGACAGTGTCACCAGTAGTTTCCCTAACATTGTGAAGTCAATGGGTAGGCGTTTGTCCCGCTGCTTGGGTTGCAGCCTGGCTCAACCTTTCTTGGACACCCTGCAGTAAAAGGAATTAGTAGGGGTTCACTACAGAGGACAGTGGTGAGTAATAAGCGATCGCACAGAGGTAAGCCTGCGCCCGTGACCTTCTCTTGCCCCCCATGAAGGACCAGTGAATGAACCACTGCACCTCGTCCGAAGTGACAATGCCCCGCCTCATCAGGCAGGTGACTTCCTAAAAAGTCTCCCAGCACTTACTTTATCTTGCCGCTGTCTTAAGAACCAATGCGTTGTCCACCAACATTGTCAGGAGCGGTCCATAAGCCCCCACAGCTGTCCTGGTATTGGCGTCATACATGGGTCCGCATGAGGAGCCAGCTGCCTGAACCTCTGCCACTGAAAACTAGACAGCACATCAGCTATTGAGCATGTTCGTCGCAGCCCCCTAACTGGTGCGCTGCCTGGCTGCAAATTTGAATCTCATATCAATTAGCATCACTTTTGAACGTTCCTGACTATGCCAACAAACTTCAGCCATGGGACTCCCCCGTTAATATTATGAAATTACAAAGAATTCAGAGAACAGCTTCTCAACCTACCGATGCAGGCTCAGATCGCAGAAATCACATCCAATACCGACTGCAATTGTGCTTTCTTTGGAAGGGTTGGACCACTCTTCCTTCAACAGAAACTCCATACCTCTCAACAAACACCACCATTCTGATCGAGGCTGCCTCCCCCTCTCCAACTACCTGCTCTCTGTACTCCTCCTTGCTAACTTAAGTCCACTCATCGAACTGGCAGAGGTTCCTCATCTGTTAAGGAAACAAAGCTTCAGAACGCACATCCTGCACAAGCGAGACCTGACAATCACCGAGAATTCAGGACTGCACAAAAACAAGGGTTCTTATAATCCATATGGTCACAAGATGCAGATGAACTACAGCATATGTTTGAATGAAGAAAACACTAGTCTATTCTCACACCCAATTAAATGTTTCAAGCTTGTACAGAAATGTAAAGTATCCTGCTCCATAAGTGGAGCACATCTTTGAACCTCAAACACCTTACCACATATCTGACACAAAGGACTTGGTGTATCCATCATCCTTGCTGCAACAAACCACAAAAGGACACTCAACAAGCCAAAGCAAATTTGGGGATTCACGACCGTCTCAGGGGTATGGACCACTGCAACACAATCCGAGTGAAACACCCTTGTGTTAAGGCCCTAGTCTGCCCCAATGTCAAACACAACTGTAATTAAAAGCAAATGTTGCAACAACAATTTTACAGAGTCTCTATAAATCTGACCCACTTTGTTTTGTCATACACAACTGCAACAAGCATTTTTCTGCTAATTAAAGACTGGCATCTGCAAGTCACAAATGGGTGTAGGCAAAACTGCATTTTAACACCTTTTTATAGGATAGGACTGTGGATAAAGCACCATGTGTTTCACATTTAGAAGGGCACTTAATGTGATCTTCACAAGCTTATTTGCCTTTGGAAGGGGTATGCACAAAAACCCACAATACATAGGTATGCTTGCATACACTGTATGCACACAGATACACACAACCATGGACTCTTATTGTCCCAAAGACCTTCAGACATTCAGATACCCGCACACAGATTACAACAGTCGGAGTGATCAACAAACATAGTTGTATCAATAGACATTGACCTGCAGTCATACATAACATTGTGCTATATGAGGCACAAGGCGATGTGAAGTATGTGAAGGTGTGCAAAAAGAGACATAATGCAAGGCACATCAGATGGGCACTGGGGAGGTGAAGGCCCTGGGCAGTATCAAATAGGGGTGTCACCTAGTCAGGTGCAGCTAGTGGGAAAGGGTGCTGAACACATGCTGATGTGGACCTGGTGGGCACATGGTAATGTCAGCTCTCTGGTTGTCCCATATCAGGCTCAAACAGCTTATCCACTCGCGTTTTTATATCGTATGCTTAGTGGAGTGTTTTTCTGTTCAAATACAGGACTGCAAGTACAGAATTAAAAAGAAAAAAAAAAAAAAGATTGCCGGCAGCTCAACCAATCACAAAAACAGCAATTCCACTTCTAACACAAGTGCTGTCTTTTGTTCAATATACATTGTTCATGACAGGGCTTTCAGAATTCCAGGCTTCAGTTTAGCTAATTGGACTAACATTCCTGACTGAAGTGTTAACCGTTTATTTCCTTTGCATTCTTGAGTGACACTCAAAGATCTTGCTCAGATGAAATTGGGCCACCCTAGCGTCAACTCCATACCTGTGAAAATCAAATTTTAGGTATTTTTTTCGTTTGGTAAATATCTTTAAAACAGATTTAAAAAGTTCAAGACCTTAACGAGAAACAGCCTTAGAAGTGAATATAACAAAAGTATATATTGGGGCACGGTGTTAAACAAGGAGGCCTGACCGTATACAATTTTGTATTTATATTTGTAGAGCGCATTCCGGCCATAGCATTGAAGCGCTATGCAGGAGGTAGTGCAAGTGAGTGCGAGGAGAGGAAAAAGAGCAGCGAAAATAAGCCAGGGAGGCAGATATCACTGTATGGAAAAAAGCCAAGTTTTCAGCCGCTTCCGGAAAGGCATATGAGTGTCCTCTTTCCTGATCAGCAGTGGAAGAGTGTTCCAAAGTTTGACTGCCTTCACCGAAAAGGCCCTGTCCCCCATTTTAGACTTCCGACTACAGGGAACTAAGACCAAATGGCGACAGGATGATCTAAGCAGGCGGCTAGGCACATACCACTGCAGAGAGGAGCAGAGGTATTTGCACCCTTCGGAGTGAAGCGTCTTATGTGTGAGGCAGAGAGCTTTGAAGATAATGTGTTTCTCTACCGGTAACCAGTGCAGTTTCCTCAAGCTACTGCTGGCAGAAGCCGAGCGCAGAAGATCCAGTACAAGATTGGCTGCGGTGTTCTGAATCAATTGTAATTTAAGGAGGGACCCTTTGTTAATGTTCAACATCAAGGAATTGCAATAGTCAAGTTTAGAAATCACTAGAGCCAGGATCACCGAGATCCTGTAGGAATCTGTAGGAAGGGAAGAATTTTCTATACAAGGGTAATTTATTGGTTTAACCAACTTTGTCTCAGTTTCAGATTTTAAAGGAAGAACTAGTTTACTGACTTAAAGTTACCTCTTCTTTTGATCCTGTTCCACAGCAGCAGCAGTGCACTCTTCAATGAAGACTGCTTTGATACCAGGGCTGCTGGTCACCAAGCATACACACTGAAGAATGTTTCAGACGGAGCTGCCAAGAAGTGCACTAACAATTGCAGCATAGTACTGTCTCTTCAGGAGGTCAGTGCGTGAGTGACGTCACCGTCATACGACCATGCCAATAAGCAAGTCATGAGAGCAACTAAATACGACAGAAATAAATCTCATGATCTGGTTTATATGCGTTTGCAAACATTAAAGCCATTCTACACAACTCACTACTTGCACGTCCACAGACTCCATGGTAAAGGCATACACTTCAGCGTCCATCTATATAGACTTTTTTGTATGAAACTAGGCTTCTTTGCAGATGTCCCCCAGTTTTTGTCTCCTTTTAGAACTGTTAGATGCCAATTTTCGACTCTGACAGTGCACTGAAGCCTGCTAAACAAACCCCAGCGCCAGTGCTCCTTCCTGGAAAGAAAAGTATGTCTAATTGCTCGCAATTGGCACAGGACTTTAGCACCCCAGTAAGTCTCTAGTAAATCGTACCCCTGGTGCGTACAGCATGGGTAGCAAAGTGGGTCCCCTAAGGGCTGCAGCATATCTTATGCCACACTAAGGTACCCATACTCAAATTGCACTCAGCCCCCACTCCCAGACTGCATGTCAGGTTGCAGATCCTGAGTGAAAACATGACATGGCACACTCATTGTGACCCATGCCAAAGCCGCTGCATCCATTATATGTAAGTCACCACTACAGCAGGTCTCAAGAGCACTAAGGCAGGGTGCATTATAAGACGTGTGTGGGCATGTCTGCATGTGCAGATATGCCCCTGCAATGGCTAGTTCTATGCTAGATATTGCAAGTGACCAAGCGGCCATCTTAAAGTATGTACTGGACACTGGTTGGCACGAGTGACCCAACTTCATGATGGCTACATTGAAAATAGTGGTGTTTGATATCAAAAAACTCATTTTAATAAAATCATACTGATGCCAGTACTGGTTTTATTTTATTTTTTACAAACAAATTTTTATTGTTTTTGAAAAGAAAATTACCAGACAATTGGCACAGATAGTACAGTAAGATCCAACTCCGAGCATCACTGACAATGGACAATAAGGCATTCCCGGGGACAAACATTGCTTTATTTCTTGACACAACATTGAGGGTCCTAACCCCAGCACTGACCTATGGCAGCAGCCCCAGCCACCTACCCCATACCCTCATGTTTCCAGGGGCTGCCCCTTGATTCGTACACCAGTTTTTCTTGGTTTGCGCACCAGTCTACCCCCCTTCTCCACTTTTGGAAGGACGGACCAGCAGGAGAGGTCCAGGCAGCGGCCATGTCTCTTTTGGCAACCAGCAAGGCTGTACCCACGAATGCACGGTTCGCTTGTGAACCCCCCACTGCCTCCGTCACCCCCAATAAGACTAGTTTGGCAGACATCTGCAGCTCCAGCTCCAACACCATGCTTAGTTCATGAACTACTTTTCCCCAGTATGTCTGCATTACTGGACAGGACCACACCATATGGGAAAAGTCCACTGGTTCCCGTGCACATCATGGACATTGGGCAGTGGGGCGAAGACCATCCCAGCAGAGCCTGGTAGGTGTTAAATATGCTCTGTTTAAATAGTAAAATTCCACTGCGTGAAGTCTCACTGACACAGCCAGCACCCTAGGTGCCATCAGCACCTCCATCCATTCTGTTTCTTCAAAAGCCCCCACCCATGATTCCCACTTAGCCCTAGTTGAGTCTAAACCTCCCAGAGCATTATTAACTAACATTTTATAGACCTGGGATACACCCTTTCTTCCCAGGTTCCCCATGAGTAACTTGGCCTCGAGTGGGCTGAACTCCGGCAGAGGGCCTGCTGCCGACATGTGCGTTCCCAGGGCATGCCAAAGTTGGAGGCATCTAAAGAATTGCGTTTGAGATAGCTGAAAGTCAGTGTGCAGTTCCTGAAATGATTTCAATGCATCACCCTTCCATACATCTCCTACTAGTGAAATACCCAACAGGTCCCACTCCGCGATCCCTTCCAACGCTGCCGCTGCACTTAGCCATTTCCCCCACCATAGTGTAGTCTGAAGTGAGACAATAGCGTTTCAACGAGTGTGTCGTAACACAGCGCGCCATGCCAAGAAAACCACCTTTGTTGTTGCTTCCATGTCCCGGGGGAGGGGTGCACCATATCGAGGATACACGAGAAGCCCAAAATCTCCAGCTCAGCCCGATAGGCCGGGTCTGCCCACCCCCCAGTGAACTAATCATGGAGCACCAAGAGCTGGGTCGCTAGGTAATATAGATAAGGATCCAAGGTGCCCAAGCCCCCATCATATATTCCTCTTCGGCAGTGTTGCGCTGCCACTCGGTGCCTGGCCCCCTTCCAAAGGAACAACACGGTGGCGCTCTCTAGGGCTCTCAATCATAAGCACGGGATCGGGAGGGGAAGTTCTGAAATTCGCCAGTACTGGCTTTATTATGACATACACCCAGAGGGCATCTTAGAGGTGCACCCTGAAACCTACTAGTCCTCTAGTGTGCTGGCTGACTGGTTCCGACCAGCCTGCTGCCTCAGATGAGTTTCTGATCACCTGGTGGTAAGAGCCTCTGAGATCAGAAACAATGCCTGCTTTGGCAGGAAGGGTTATCACCTCTGTCAACAAGATGGCTAGCAGAGCTGCAGACCAAGGCCTGGTACTTCAAAGGTCCTGCCTCCTTTGGTACGCAGTCCTCATCCTCCCCCAGGCTGAGGAGAGGCGACCCCCTGCCCCGAGGCCCATCTAGCTCCAGGGCAGGCGGGAAATTAGATAGTCAGGGGAGGTATTGTACTTGCAGGCTGGACACTCCCCTAGAGGGGGGGCAGCCTGAAGTGAACACAAAATAAGGAATTCAATTTTTTTGTGTGTTGGGACAGGGTGATGCCCACTCCGCACAAGAAGGGGGCATCTAGGGGTCATCTAAGGGTAACAGCCCATTGGCTGTTACCCTTCACTCCCCTTTACACCCCTAAATTGAGTGTTTAGGGGACCACCTGACACGAGGAAAGCAGATCAAGTCTGAGATCAAGACCACATCAAGACTCGACTACTGGGAAATTCTGAAGACTGAAGACAGACCGAGGAGAGCGAGAACAGAAGGCCTACACCAAACACTGGCACAATACCCCGCCAGGCTGCTTGTGCTTCGACAAACGCAGGACCAACTTTACCAAGAGCTAGACACCCTCCCCAAAACCCTTGAAGGACTGACTAGCACCTCAACAACTGGGAAAAATCTGACTTGGAGCAAAGGATTTGCTTCCATGCATCTGCAGTCAACCTTTGCAAAGTCAGGTACTGTGCCCCATTTGTCATCGGGCTCTCTGAGGCTTAAACGAGCCAGAAGCCCAGGAGGTCAGCCCTGCCACTTCAATGAAGTCCTCAGACGCTGAGCCCTCCTGGAGGTTCCCTGAACCTATACCAGGGGTACTGACCCCTTGCAACAACCAAGGATTGTTGGTGGTCCAATCTGGACTCCAACAGCACCAAAGCAGACCTACCGATGAGGGACTTCAGGATCCACAAGGCCATCCAGGAGAGTGGGCCCATTGCCCTGTTTCCACTATTCACCAGCTCACCCAGACCTGACGTCTGCACTCAAGCTCCGCAACCCGAGTCCGAGGGAGTCAACTGTGCCCACGGAGTTCTGAGATCCTCTGGAGCTGAGCCTACCCTTGGATTCATCAAGACACGACTCCTAGTCAACACCTGCAATCTTTTTCTGCAGGCCCACTCTACCGCGACTACCCAAGTGTAAGAAACCAGACGCCTCAGGACACCTCTGCATCGGGTGTCCCTACTTCTCAGAGCATCTCAAAGGCTGATCCCCCGTAGGTTCGCTCGGACTGGCCCCCTAGTCCCAGCTTGCAGCCTCTTTGTGACTTACCGCTCCCCAATGAAGTAAACAGGACAACCAATGCCGTCACACCTCTACACACAGACACTCCAGAGCCTCCTGAGGTGACCAGTTGCTGTGACCTTGGACCTATCCGCATACTCATCTTAAGTCCTGGAGAACAGTTTTATAAGTCATTGTTCAGTGCCTGAATACAGTACGTGTTTTCCCCCCATGAGATAACCCTGCCACTGTCAACCATTGAAAACTGTAAAAATTGATATCTGGAAAAGTACTCACCTGTTTCTGGTTATCTTGGTGTCTAAATTTATATGAAAGTATGTGTTATTTTTATAACTTGGTGTCAGATTTCATTATTGAGTGTGTGTCTTGCTTACTGGCTTTGTGTGTGCAATAAATGTTTAACACTGTCCTCTAATAATCCTAACTGCTCGCCCACACTACTACAAAAGAGAACTTTCAGGGTTATTATTTTAACCCCTGTCAGCCAAGAGGATCACCCTGGACTATCTGCATAGTGTCCCCTTACAATGGTACACTACATAGATAGCCAGCTTCCTACAAAAAGGATAGCCATTTTCCCAAGTTCCACCAACACTATGTAGCTCCAGAAGCCCATCAGTTCTTGCTCTCAGTTGCCACAGCACACAAGATAATACTGAAATCTAGAGGATTGCTCAGGGCACACCGGTAACCAACATTCTGTGACTATGGAATCTGCAACTACAGGTAACTTATTGCTGCAATTTGGTCCTTTCCACAGCCCATTAAGTGTATAATATCAATAGCAGAAGGATTTTAGCAAACCTTCACTGCCAAATCAAGCATCAGTTACAGAAGCAGCATCTCTATAAGGTACTTTAGAAAACATGTAGAAGTTCCACAGTAGCAGCCTTTCAGACCTTTGGTTCTGTTCCTGTTAAAGACATTAGTGCCTGCCTTTGAACTTGAAAAAACTGCAGTGTAAACATTATTCCTATTACATTAACTTGATAATGTATGCACAGATGTCCAGGTAGCTGTTTTGTATAGCTTCAGCACAGGTATATTTTGGATAAAGGATGCTGTAGCTAATCTTGATCTGTATAACTGAGCCTGGTGTAATCTCTGGGCTGCTTATGGTGATTTGATATATATATATATATATATATATATATATATATATATATATATATATATATATATATATATATATGGGTAGGGACCCGGGACCCCTTAGGCAAGGGTCGTTCCGGGAGGGGGGGGATGAGGGGGGCCTTGGTGGCAGATCGGCCTATTATTTTCCAAGGGGGGGGGGGGCAGAAAGCCGACCAGGGAAGATTTTTTTTTTTTAAGGCCATACCCCCACCCCAAATAAATGGGGTCAAAGTTGTTCTTCCCACTAGTGGGCTGATGGGACAATTACCTCCGATCCACACCCCGGGGAGGTAGAAAGTCTACTAGATGCCAGGGAATATTAAAAAAAATAAAAATAAAAAATAGTGCGGTGGTGGCTACCAACCAGTATGGGCCTGATTATGCCCCCACCCCAGCTGAAGCGGGTAACAGTCTTTCAGCTCTCCCTCCGCACACTAAAACATCTTATCCCACAGCAAGTAGGAGGACATTTGATTTTTTTGGGTTTTGGTTTTACATTTGGGCCATAAGAGCTTGACTAACTCTCAAAATCGTCCCACTTGGAATGGTGAGGGCTGCGCCTTTTGGACTTTGGGATGCTGCCATGTAGAAAAATCCACAAGACCTAGACACATCTATAAACTAAACATCTGGGTGATTCCAGGGTGGTGTGCTTCATCTGGAATCTGCAAAATTCCTACCACCCAGCATTGCCTCATCTATACCGATAAAAACTCTGCTGCCTTTGTCAGCCTAAAAATGTTTTTTTTTGTTTTTTTCCAAATTGCCCTTTTGGACCCGCTTTGGTTACCCCTCAATTTCAACATGTTTTTGGCTCTTCCCTGTCACAGGTACTTGGCCCACCTACACAAGTGAGGTATAATTTTTCCTGGGAGACTGAGGGGAACGTTGGGTGGTAGGAAACTTGTCCCAGTGCGGTGATCCCACACAGAAATATGGGAATTTTTTTATTTTTTAGCTAAATTTGAGGTTTGCTGAGTATTCTGGGTAAGAAAACATTGGAGGATCCAAACAAGTCACACCTCCCTGGACTCCCTCGGGTGTCTAGTTTTTAGAAATGTCTGGGTGTGGTAGGTTTCCCTAGATGGCTGCTGAGCCCAGGACCAAAAAACGCAGGTGCCCCCTCCCCTTGCAAAAACAGGTTGTTTTGTACTTGATAATTTTGATGTGTCCACATAGTGTTAAGGGGCATTTCTTTTCGAGGGCACTAGGCCTACCCACACAAGTGAGGTACCATTTTTATCGGGAGACTTGGGGGAACACTGGGTGGAAGGAACTTTGTGGCTCCTCTCAGATTCCAGAACTTTCTGTCACCGAAATGTGAGTAAAAAGTGTTTTTTTGGTCAAATTTTGAGGTTTGCAAAGGATTATGGGTAACAGAATGATGAGAGCCCTACAAGTCACCCCATCTTGGATTCCCCAAGGTGTCTAGTTTTAAAAAATGCACAGGTTTCGGAGGTTTCCCTAGGTGCCAGCTGAGCTATAGGCCAAAATCCACAGCTAGGCACTTTGCAAAAAACACGTCTGTTTTCTTTGGGAAAATGTGATGTGTCCACGTTGTGTTTTGGGGCATTTCCTGTCGCGGGAGCTAGGCCTACCCACACATTTGAGCTACCATTTTTATTGGGAGACTTGGGAGAAGGCTTTGTGGAAGGAAATTTGTGGCTCCTCTCAGATTCCAGAACTTTCGGTCACCGAAATGAGAGGAAAAAGTGTTTCTTGGGCCACATTTTGAGGTTTGCAAAGGATTCTGGGTAATGGAACCTAGTGAGAGTCCCACAAGTCACCCCATCTTACATTACCCTAGGTGTCTAGTTTTAAAAAATGCACAGGTTTCTGAGGTTTCCCTAGGTGCCGGCTGAGATAGAGGACAAATTCTACAGCTAGGCACTTTGCAAAAAACACGTCAGATTTCAAAGTAAAAATGTGATGTGTCCATGTTGCGTTTCCTGTCACGAGCGTTTGGCCTACCCACGCAAGTGAGGTAACAATTTTATCGGGAGACTTGGGGGAACACAGAATAGCAAAACAAGTGTTATGGACTCTTGTCTTTCTCTACATTTGTTCCTTCCAAATGTAAGACAGTGGGTAAAAAAGACGTCTATTTGAGAAATGCCCTGTAATTCACATGCTAGTGTGAGCATCCCAGAATTCAGAGATGTGCAAATAACCACTGCTTCTCAACACCTTATCTTGTGCCCATTTTGGAAATACAAAGCTTTTCTTGATACCTATTTTTCACTCTTTATATTTCAGCAAATGAATTGCTGTATACCCAGTAGGGAATGAAAACCCATTCCAAGGTGCAGCTCGTTTATTGGCTCTGGGTACCTAGGGTTCTTGATGAACCTACAAGCCCCATATATCCCAGCAACCAGAAGAGTCCAGCAGATGGAATGGTATATTGCTTTCAAAAATCTGACATCGCAGGATAAATTTACAGAGTATACGTGGAGGGAAATGGCTGTTTTTTTCACCTCAATTTCAATATTATTTTAATTTTAGCTGTTATTTTCTGTAGGAAACCCCTGTAGGATCTACACAAACGACCCCTTGCTAAATTCGGAATTTTGTCTACTTTTCAGAAACGTTTAGCTTTCTGGGATCCAGCATTCGTTTCAGACCCATTATTGTCACTAACTGGAAGGCGGCTCAAAGCACAAAGAAATAGTAAAAATGGGGTATGTCCCAGTAAAATGCGAAAATTGTGTTGGAAAATGTGGTTTTCTGATTCAAATCTGCCTGTTCCTAAAAGCTGGGAAGATGGTGATTTTAGCACCGCAAGCCCTTTGTTGATACCATTTTCAGGGGAAAAAACCACAAGTCTTCTTCTGCAGCCCTTTTTTCCCATTTGTTTTTTTTTTTTAAACAAAATCTTTGCTGTATTTTGGCTAATTTCTTGGTCTCCTTCAGAGGAACCCACAAAGTCTGGGTACCTCTAGAATCCCTAGGATGTTGGGAAAAAAGGACGCAAATTTGGCCTCAGTAGCTTATGTGGACAAAACGTCGTTATGAGGGTCTAAGCACGAACTACCCCAAACAGCCAAAAAAGTCAAGAGGTTGCAAAGGATACAAGCAGTCATAGCAGAAGATGTGTGTGTTCACCTCAGGAACGGCAGGTAACTAGTCCAGAGACATATGATGCATATAAGTAGCTCCAGTAATAAGCACAGGCAAATTTAATAGGTTGCACATTTTAGCAGCCAAAGCAGACCTACACGCTTTGCCAATGCTGTTCAATAAAGTGTTGCAGCGCCCCGCGTAATGAGATATGCGCATGCATGGATCACCAAGGCTTTCTACGTTTTTTTTTTTTTTTTTTTTGTGAGAAAGTGCATTTTTAGGTCACAGCCTACCAGACAGGGCAGCTGTCTGGTTTGCTAAAGACATTTTGGGGACTTTCAGAAAGTTGACCTATGACAGCATTCTGCTCATTGATTACCACTGGTTCCATGGTTTGTAACTCACACTTTCCGGCTTGCCACAGACTGGCTTTATATGCTGTAGGCTCTCCAGGTTCAGTTCAACCCTCTCATTGCCTAAAGCATGTTTCTGTATTCTTCCACTAACTAGCTTTCTGTTTAACAGGCCTTTAAGATTACATCAGAATTATGAACAAATGAAGCAATTTTTTTAAATATTTCTGAAGTGTGTTTAAAACAAATACTTTGACATGATCAAAACTTATCTTTAAACTAGGTGATGCAGTTTCCACAGATTTTCGTCTGTGCACTGTATAGCCTTATTAGTAAAGCTGTATGTCTGTGCAAATGTAATGGTAAATTCAACTGAAAATGTGTTGTCTGTAATGGCAGTGTGCTACTGCACCAGGAATGCTCCACTCTACTCAGCACCACTCAACTCCACACCACTGCACTCTACTCTGCATCACTCCACTTTACACCTCTCCACGCTACTCTATCTTGTACCACTCCACTCTACGCCACTTCACGATATGCCTCTCTACTCTACCCTGTACCACTCTACTTTATGCCGATGCACTCTTCGCCACTCTACTCTACACCACTGTAGGCGTCACCACTGCACTCTACGCAACTCCAGTCTGGGTCACACCAATCTTCTCTACACAACTTCACTCTATTATACGCCACTCTGCAACACTGCACTCAACACCACTACGCTCTACGCCACTGTACTCTACACCAATGCCCTTTGCTCTGTGACACTCAACTCTATACCCCTGCACTCTAAGCCAATCCACTGTCCGTCACTCTTATCTACTCTGCACCACTGTACTCAATGCCGCTGCACTCTACACCACTTTACTCTACACCATTACACTCTATGCCACTATAAGGAACTGCACTCTACCCTGCACCACTCCTCTTCACTCTACTGTGAAAAAATCCACTGTACACCACTACACTCTGCTCCCCTCTATGCCACTCTACTCTGCACCACTGCCCTCTACAGCACTGCCCTCTAATCTGTATCACTGTACTCTACGCCACTCTACACCACTGTACTGACAAGCTATCCTGCAACACTGCACTCTTTGCTACTGAACTCTATGCCACTCTACTCCGCACTGCACTACTCCACTCTCCACCACTGAACACTACGTCAATCTACTCGGCACTACACCACTACAATCTATGGCACTATACTCTACTCCACTGCACTCTATGGCACAATACTCTACACAACTCTGCGCCACTCCACTCTACTAAGCAACACTCTAATCTATGCCACTACATTCTATGACGCTGCTGAATTCAATGCCAAGGCACTCTACGTCACTACACCAGTCCACTCTACTCTATGTCACTCCAATGTATGCCACTCTAAGCGACTCCACACTATGCCACTCCAAAATACGACACTTTGCCACTCCACAACACTCTACTCCACTCTGGCATTCCACTCTACCACACTCCATGCCACTCTCCTTTATGCTACTAGCTTTTTGCCATGCTGAACAGCAGACACGCTGGTGAACAACAAAGCTAAAACACATTAGCAAAGCCAATAGCTCCTGCATAGATTAGACCTTATTGCCTTTGACAATGCTTGTTTAAGCAAGAGGCGACCTGCAAGCAAATTGGAGCTGCTAGGTCGTCTGGGGGAAAAAAGGCACCACAGGAAGCGCTACAAGAGCAAGGGTGGAGTGGTTGGGAGAAAATAGCAATTTTACTGGGTGAAGAGAGAATGAGAGAGGAGCAACTGGCAGATGAGTGCATGTGTGTAAAAAACACAAAGCAAAAGACAGATGGGGATGGGCAAGCAAAGCAATGGAGTTGGCTAAGGGACAGAGGGGTGATATTAAAATGCCAGACTAAGAGTTGATGGAAGCAAAGGGTGAGCTGGGAGGGGATGAGCGGAAACAACAAAGGAGCCGCTGGACATGCGCTTTCGCTCAAGGAGGTGGAGATTCAACGTCACACCAGTAAAGAAAAATCACTCTCTCGAGAAAAAGAACTTGTAAATTCTGAGCCCAACACTATATGTCAGGAGTGTGCATAGAATATGTATGTGCAGCCAACAAATGCTATGAATAAATAATTTCCAGAATACAAGCAGTGGAAAGATGCAATTCATCCAGTCAAAAGGATGGTAAAGAAGCTAGGTTCCAGGGGAGGGACAAACACAAGATGTGAAAGTAATCTACTGAATAACAAGCAAACAAATAACAACGATTTGCAATGCAACAAGTCTCTTGTTTGCTCGAATTAGAGCTATTCACGTTTTAAACTCCTAACCGGACTTGCCACAAACTGAAAAGTAAAACAGTTTCACATAAGCAAGCCCATGCCCACCATAAAGCGTGACGGAGACACACAAAAAGAAACAGAAGTTCGCTCGCAGTGAAACTTATCGGCAAAAGTGAAATTATCCATGTAACCAGCAAAAGAGCAATTAGCCATGTAACAAGGTCGATGTCATGCAAAGCGCTTGACTACTGCCCTGCGAATTCACGCTGTCTGCGAAATAAAGAGAAAAAGTAGCCCAGAAACCATACGGAAAACATGGAGCCTCGTATGTTTTCAGTAGTTGGCCGGTGTGCTCGAGGCAGGCTAAACATCGAAAAAGGCATAACGTACGCATGCCTTCCACTAATGAAATTAAGCGAATTGTAAAAGGCAAGCCCACAAACGAACCAAACTCATGGGCGTGGTTAAAAGCCCATAGAGAGGTTACACCAGGGACAGAGCGCGTTGCACTCAACCCTAAAAATGAGAAGCCAACCAATGGTAAGCAATGGGCTGGCCTTAAGCCTACTCCAAATACACAAACGGTCTTCAACTACAGGCTGCTAAAAGCGGCCTGTAGGCAATACCCACAAACACTCTCTAACATAGGGAACAGTGTGGTTGTTGTAAATCTATAATGCACTGGAACCTGGCAGCTGTCAGGCAAAGACTGCAGGTTTCACAGATCACAATAAAATGAGCTTCTGCAACAGAAACACCCCACCTCATTCAGAAAACTAAACATTATCCGGAGGAATAAAAGCAGGAACTTTCGGGCTAGAAGCTCAGATTTACAGACGTAAAACAAAAACACAAAAACAATTATTTATTGAGGAGCCTAGCTCCAAATGTTAAAATGCTGTTTTAAAAACCTTCAAAATATCAGTTTTAGCAGTACTGCCAAGGATCTCCATTCAAGCATTGTAATTGGTCTTATTACAGGGTAAGATTTAGCATGAGCGTTGACGTCTGATTTGCACTCTGTAAATCTCTGCTACACCAAGCAAGTTTATGCAAAAGAAAAGCCACAAAGCAGACTGTATTTGGATGCTCGGATAAAATCGGTATGGACGTTCTACAAATGTTTGAGGATGTTGATAGCTATACTGAAAAACAGGTCATTAATATATGTAAATCGTGAATGATGATGGATAGGTCTTTATGAAATATGCTTCTCCCAACTCATTTCTAAAACATTTATGAACGATAAAGCAAGTTATACCGATGGATACACACGGTGCAGACTTTGACATGAGAGCTATGTTTTCAAAACTGCTTCTACCCCACAGTCTCTTCTAAATCAGAGCTGCGATGCTGTGTTAACATTTAACTAGCAGTGGCAAAGTCTATGCATTTTCATCCACATAACATAAGGTAACCACACAATGATTGCACTTTCAACATGATTTTCACAATGATTGTACTTAATGATTTCAAAGCTTTCACCACTTTCCTTGATCAATTATCTGTATTCCTTTATAGGTTTTAATTTCTAAATAGTAATTTTGTCATCAAAGCACCACCAGGCAGCAGGGGTCGCTTCCCACTGAAGATGTGCTTGCTCCTTACCGCAAAAGGGCACAAGTCAAAGTCAGGAAAGTGGGAAATAGTAACATTTTGCATTTACTTGAAAATATCCGCCTTCCCGTCTCAGTATAAACTCTGCCTGGTTCAATAACTGCAGCCAAGACCCTTCAAAGGTGTTAATGGGGAGTGAAGGGACAGATGTGTTGTGGCCCCTTATGTACCCAAGCATAAATGAAGGGACACATTTCAAACAACATTGTTGTGCTAAGTCTGAAGACCGCTCCACCTCTGCCCTGAAAATTTTAGCCAACTTACACAGCTTAGAGTGCGCTTTCCTGTGGCAGGGTAGGGCTCACGAGTACTGAGAAGAATATGCTGAATCCGTACAGTAACCAAACAAATGCCTTTGTGGTGGGGCAACAGGCCAGCTCGAGTGGCACACTGATGGCCTTCCACCATTCTTGGGGTCTAATAGGCACATCCAGATACGGAGATGTTATGGAAAATGTATCACATAAAATTCATTGAAGGCCTGGCATCTGGATTTAACCTTCCCAAGTCATGATTCTGTCGAGTCACACGTGCACTGTGCTCACACTTCCCTAGCACAGCCATAGTTCTGAATTCTATGCCATAGAAAGATTTAAATGGCAAACTTCTTTCTTCCACAAACCGATCGTCTGTCTACAACAGGCCAGTAAATGAACCGGAGAATTAGTGTTATATGTTTTCAAGAGAGAAGGTGTAGGAGCTCTCTTGCTGCAACATCTTGGAATCTTTGGAAATTTCAGGGTAGGA
The DNA here is from genome assembly GCF_031143425.1 of Pleurodeles waltl. Taxonomy (NCBI): domain Eukaryota; kingdom Metazoa; phylum Chordata; class Amphibia; order Caudata; family Salamandridae; genus Pleurodeles; species Pleurodeles waltl. Next base: position 1,195,612,678 of record NC_090437.1, read on the forward strand.
CGAGGAGAGCACTTTGTATGCTCTACTCAGGACATGACAGTGTTGACAGTGGCCAACAGTTTCTGCAGATAATCAAGATGGTGAATTGTTTTCATTAAGTATAAGGCACTTCTTGTGGTTTGATCCCCTTGAAGATTCATAGAAATTGTGGGGTCCATAACTATTCCAAGATTTGATTTGTTACTTCATTAGACGTTGGACAAGTGTCTAGTTGCTTCTGCCAGGTGGTTGTAGGTAAGTGCCCTAGTCCTCACAGGATAGAATTTCTGTTTTGGAGGTGTCTTCTGTGAGGAAGCTTATTATCCTCCTTTCATTGATGGCACAAAAACAATGGTCCAGTCTCAATGAGTCTAACTCCTTTTGGTTTTCCAACTTTAAAGTGATATATGCATCAGCAGCATAGCTGAAGCAAGTTGCACTGAAAGAACTGATGAAGTTTATAATGGCTGAGAGTTAGAAATTGAACAGGAATGGTGAGACAAAAGTGCCTTAATGGTAGGCCAATCTACAGTGAAAGGAGGCAATAAAACAGTGCTGTACATGCCATTCAGGCTGGTGGTCCAGTTTAAGATGCTTGCTCTCATGGACAGTTCCTCTTATCTTAAGAGAAGGGACTGGAAGTGGATAGTGTCTCAAGTGCCGGAAAGATTCAACAGTTTGAAGCCTGCTACTCCGATTTCTGTTCACAGTTTTCAGGTAATGTCAGAAGGACATAGGGGCAAATTAATTGCCTACAGTATGCCCACTCTATGGCACAATACTCCACACCCCTCTGCGCCACTCCAATCTACTATGCTTAACTCTAATCTGTGCCGTTACATTCTATGACGCTGCACTCTACGTCACTACACCAGTCCACTCTACTCGATGCCACTCTAGTGTATGCCACTAAGCGACTTCACACTATGCCACTCCAAAATGCGGCACTCTGCCACTCCACAACACTCTACTCCACTCTTCATCATTCCACTCTACGACACTCCATGCCACTCTCCTTTATGCCACTAACGTTTTGCCATGCTGAACAGCAGACACGCTGGTGAACAACATAGCTAAAACACATTGGCAAAGCCAATAGCGCTTACATAGGCAAGACCTATTGGCCTAGCCAATACTTGTTTAAGAAAGAGGTGACCTGCAAGCAAATTGGAGCTGCTGGGTCCTCTGGGGAAAAAGGCACCATAAGAAGCGCTACGAGTGCAAGGGTGGAGAAGCCAGTTTGGTGGCCAGAGAGAATTTAGTTTTATCCAGGACATCAGACCTAAGTGAAGGCAGCTCTTTCAGTCAGTTTTCTGATGGACAGACAAATGTTAATTGAATTTCCTAGGAAGGATTTCATATTCTTGAGGAGTGGTTTGATGTAGCTCTTGAGGTCAGGGTATCTGGAGGGGTGGTGTTTATGGGGGGAGGGGATTAGGTTCTTTAAGCAAACAAAACTAGCAGATATGTCATGCCATTGAGGCAGTAGTAGCGGCAATAAAGATGTTTGAAGGCACTTGAAATGCAAAGGTCTGATTGAGACGAAACTGGCCCTCTTGCCTTGTTTAGTTCCTTACATTTTAGTGCTCAAAGGCAAAATGATAGTGGCCAGAGACTGCAGTCTGACTGTGCTGTTCATCTTGTTTGTTAAAAGCCTAAATAGGCTCAATTCTGGCCGTTTTGCTGTTGAGATAGTGGTCCAATTTCTTCCTGAGACAAATTAGTTAGCAATGGCATCACAAATGACTTTTAAGTGTGGTAGTTTGGTGATGGTTTACTCTGAATTACTGAATTCTGAGAGGATCCTGTGTAGGTCTTTGGCAGTGCATTTTGCACGGGTAGCCCATATAAAGTAATGGATTCTTACTCCATTTCTAATTGATAATTTGTGTGTTTCTGTGGCATAGAGGCAAACAATTTGCTATATCTGACCATTTTTGAAGAACCCGTTTTATCTTCTTTTTTTTAGCCTCAGCATCTGCTCTTATTGCTCAAGCACATGGACATCTTCTTGTACATTAGATTGCTGAGTCCTTTGATGAGGTAATTGTAGAACTGTTTCAGATCTGCCTGTATGGGTTATGATGAGATGGAAGTCAAGTGCTGAGAGGTTTAGCTTCTTCTAATCTCTACAGATATGCTAAGTTTATCAATGCTCTGACAACAGTTGTCTCTGTGGGGAGGTTCACAAATAAGGTCATGAGGTAATGGTTGCATCAAATTAAGTGAAGTTTCTAGTCAAGAGATAAATGAGAATTACTGTTAGGAATGCACAAATGTTTTTATCACTTCTCTGGAGCAAATGAGAGAAAGACTTAAGCAGGGAACTCACAGACACTATATGGAATCAAATGAATGAGTACCTTTCAGTACTATCCAGGAATGTGAAATTCAAACTCTTATAACAAAATTATTTACAGAGGACTTTCCGGACTAGTCAACAAATATGCAAGATGTACCCAGAACATGCCCCAGATGTAGGTCAGATGAGGCAGACTTTAACCATATGGTCTGGCGAATATAGAGGAATATTTGAGTTGACATAACTACGTAACTGAGCTGAAGGCACACGAGAGGTTAATGGCATGAGACACCTGTTGAGTAGGAAAAGGAAACAGGAAGTCAGAGGTAAGCTCAATGACTTAGCATTATTTCAGTCTAGGACATTTATAGCCTTTCACTGGAAACTTACAGAGCCCTTAAATTGAAAGATGCAAGGGCTAGAAGCTGAAAATATGATACTAAATTAATTACACTATAAAAGAGGTGGCAATAGGAGAAATAAACAGACATGGGATTAGAAATTCAGATGACACCTTGGTACATTAATTTTGAAATGTGGATATCAGCATCATCCAGACATGTAACAACTGTATTGCTTCTTCCTCGCCCTCATTATAGAGGCAGTTGAGGCTTAGGATAATAGAGTGAAAGGAGTCCCATACCTCTAGGCTACACATGCCAAAAACATACTTGGTGTATGACTGCAATGATATGGCCACAGTAGTTCCATATGACATACCAGGCCTGTGACTGCCATTCTGCACACGCAGAACTGACCCACATTGTCCCTTGGACTCTTCCTGCCTGTTTGGAATGGATACCTCTATGAGATACTGCATGCCCCTAAATTGGCGAGCACAATGTATATTTGGGAACTGTCACACCAAATATATTATGGATGATGATAATCCGACTGTTCTACTAAAGAGTTTGCAGCAATGTTACTTTCCAAAAAGATGTATACGATGTCCAGGAAGTGTTTTTATGTAAAAGATATTTTATTAAACTTTATCAATAACAGTGCAGGTACACTGGGAACACCGGCTGTGGCGTGACATGTCTTTGTTACAGATGTATCTGTCTAATCAATGACAGTGCCTCATGTTTATGAGACGAAGGTACAATGATTAAAACATGCCCGTAAGTGTCGGCTACATTTGTATAAGTGCACTGTTACTGTGTCCCCTCTCTTCAAGCCACCCCGCAGTACAGGTGCTCCCACTGCGAGTGCCTGCCCATAACCTACCCTCCTTTGTGCACCATGCCGCCTCAAACCACCAACATGTACCTGTGTCAGGTGTCTCCAGGTACGTTCTGTCCTCTCTCTCCGCTAAACTCCCTCTCAGTATATGGATGTGGGATAAAGGGGGAATATCTGTCAAGTCCATGAGCTATTAATCGTCTCATGAGCCTCAAGGTTAATGGTGCACAGTCTCAAGGTGTTTCATCCAAACTCTACAGGACACACACTAGGATACTCCAAGCCTGGGCCATCTCCATGCCTGGCTTCTCGGTAACTCACTATCTCCTCTGCCCTCGCCTACTTCAGCACCTCCCTTCTCCAGGCAGCGCTCTGGGGACCCCGCGTCACCTTCTAATTCTTTGTTATCTCTCTCTTAGCCAGTAGCAGTGCTAGGTCTTGGAACTGGCTGGTCACTTTATGCCGAGCTGGGGTGGGAATAACCGCAGAGTAAACAATGTCTGGGATTGTGGGGAACTTCACAATCAGTGACCTCTGTTAACGTGTTAACAACGGAATCCCAGAATTCACGCAAAACTGGGCAAGTCGAAAACATGTGAAAGAGCTTTGCCACCCCCTCGCCACAGCGTAGACATCTGTCCTCCATCGGGCCAAAATACCTCCAGAGCTTGCCCGGCATTAGGTATGCTCTATGCAGGATGTATACATTTATAGGCTTAAACCTAGCATTTCTAGGGACTTCAGTATATCCCTCCAGTTTTCATCCATAATTAATTTACCCAAGTCCTCTTCCCATTTTCACTTGAGAGCCGTGTAGGGTCAACAAAGAGCCGCCCTCATCCTCCCATATAGGCATGTCACCACTTTATATGTGTCAGTAGCACTAGTCAGATATTGGCAGGCACTCGAAAGGAGAGGCTCTGCACACCCCCTTCGCCAATGCTTAATGACTGCCTCAGTGACCGCTCTATGGAGGAGAAAGTGTCCTTGGGGCAAATTATACTGAGTTTGAAAGTCTTCAAAGGGTAGGAGGGTGTCACCTTCGAACAAGGCTCCCATGGAGGTTGCTCCCGCCTCTATCCAGCTAGAACGTCTCCTCCAATCACCCCCATGAGGCAGTACTGATAATAAAGGGATATCAGGGGCATAAGGTATAGCACAACTCTATCTGCGGAGATACCACAGCCAACAGCTGCGCATTACCTGTAACTCAGTTGGGCTGGATGTAGCAGAAAGACCCAGAGGGAGCAAAACCTTGGCTTATTACTGGAAGTCCGGACTAAAGGGTGTGACTTCCGTATCTGGCATTGTGCCGTTGTGCTATCCACTGAGTCAGCCACTGTAATAGCCCCGCTAAGTAATATACCCCGAAGTCAGGGACGGCCAATCTCCTATCTGTCACATGCCTCTAGAGCACTGCAAGTGTGAGTCTTCATCTACCGGATTCCCATAGGAAACCAACAATCTTCGAGGTCAACTTCTTGAAGAAAGCTCTCAAGATCCACAGTGCGAGAGTGACAAAGAAATAAAGTAACCGAGGTAGAGCGATCATTTTCTGCAGGGCGACACATACTGCCACGGAGAGGGGTAACGATCCCCAGAGGGTCATGTTGCTACGGCGCTTCAGTGCTCACACCACATTCCCGTCCGTAAGGCCTGCTCGACTATGATAAACAGCACTCCCTGGTAAGCCAGACAGCGTGGCTTCCACTGCAGGTCGGCAAGGTGTGGCGGGGTTGCCCGGTCAGCTGTCATAGGGAAGAGGCTTGGGTTTCGCCAGCTGACTTGGAGCCCTGATATCGAGCCAAAACAGTCTAATAGACGTCTCGCTTCTCGAAGGGCGCCCTCCATATCTCCCAGAAATAGCAAGAGGTCATCTGCGAATAGAGGCATGTCCCACTTGAGCCACATACATGAGTGGCTTGACGGCGAGGGCAAAGAGAAAGGGGGAAGAGCAGGCAGCCCTGTCTGGTTCCCCTCTCCACCCGATAATCTTCCAGAACGGTTTTACCCATTTGGTCTCTTGCCTGTGGCATGGTATAGAGTAATTGGGTTCAGGCTATGAAGGGCTCACCAAGGCCAAACTTGCGCAGCACTTCATATAGGTACGACCATTCTAAGCTATCTAAAGATTTCTCAATGTCTACAACGAAACTCACTGTACTATTCTTATCGTAAGTGTCATCATCGAGTAGTGAGAATAGTCAACGTATGTTAAGGGCTGTATGTCATCCGGGGATGAATCCTGCCTGATCTCGATGCATCAGGTGAGGCATATGCCGCAGTAGGCATGTGGTCAGTATTTTACTAGTATCTTGTAATCCAACTATAGCATCGACAGAGGTCTACGGGATGCTACATCAGTGGGTGGTTTTCTCAGTTTCAGGGGAGGATAGATGAGAGCCTCCCAAACCGACGAGGGGAAGTTTTCAATTTCCATGGCTTCCTCGTACATGCTGACCAGTCTTGGGCCTAACGTTGCAGTATATGTTGAGTAAAATTAAACCGGAAGACCCTCCAGTCCCGGGGTTTTATTTCACACTATACCTGTGATTGCTTGTCCTAAAGCCTCAGATTCTTGATTTGATAATGATGGGAGGGTGAGATGGCGATAACATTTTTTGGATGTAGGCCATAGATGGCCGAACTTTGCTTGTGTATAGGTCCGCATAGAAGCTGCAAAATTCTTGATTATTTGATTATTTGCAGCCTGGCGATAGGGACCCCCCACATCAAGTGTGGCGTATAGCAGGCATGGGCAGCACAAAATAATCCCCTCACTAACTCAAAAACTCTCTCCAACTCCAAATCCCCAGGACAAGCAGAGTAACCCCTTTGTCCAACCTACTGAAAAACCAGTGATCAAACATGTTCATGCCTATTAACGCTCAGGCCAAGGTTTGCGGGGGTGATAGTTCTGGAAGTCTGCAACGCTTTGCTCTGGGCATGTCAGTTGCCCACCCGACCTCTAATAACACATATCATAAGAAAGAAAGGGGAAAAAAATCATTAATGATCTATCCACAGGGAATATCTATTGCATTAATAATAACAGGCAATGGGGAACCAGAGTCTCTCTTCTACCCAAGCGTCACAGGGCAAGTGCCAACTCCGGCGCTAAGCTAGCCTGCTAAATGAGCTCATCAGCAGTTTCTATGGTGACCACTGGGAGAATCACACTGGAGGGTGTTGAAGCAAGGGATTCGCTGTCAGAATAAGATCTCTCTTTGCTCACTCCATGAGATGGAGACACAGGGCCAGGCGACGATCTGCCCAGAGAGGCAAGCGCAGCGATCTCCTGACGCTCTCTGCATTGTCGATGCAGTGGGCGGTTCAGCTAGTGTGGTGAGTCTCCTTCAGCGGGGTCGGCACTTCCTCTTCTGTGTTCAGGGTAGGTCACTCGGGCCTGGGCTAGGCTGCCTCTCTGTCCAAGCCTATGCATCCTGGGGGGTAGAAAAAAACAGCACCCCCATCGGAGTTACCATTCGGAGTCATGGAGGGAACTGCATGGTCTACACTAACCCCAGTTCTGGAAGTTTCCTCTTCGCTTCGGTGAATGCAGGTCTCTGGCGCTCCACTTCTCTGGAAAAATCTGGGAATATTGGCACTTTATTGTTCTCCACCCCAAGATTCTCTCGCAATCAAGCCTGTTTTAGGAATTGTAGAATGTTGTCTTGGTCCTTAAAGTGAAGTACCCATGCCACCACCCATCTCGGCGGGGCGCCTGGGGGAAATGGCTGAGCCGGTACCCTGTAGGCACGCTCCAAGGCGAAGAAGGAGAATATGCCCTCCAGGGCCACTTCACCTACCAAGTAGTGTACCATGTCTGAACCTTCCATTTTTTCAGGTAGCCCCACCACTATGATATTATTACGACGTGCCTTGTTCTCTGCATCCTCCGCTCTGCTCTCTAGAGCTGTTAGGCGAGATTCGACCAAGTCCATGCAGCCACCCACCATCGTCCTGTAGGGGTTGTTTGGAGAGTTCTCTCTCAATCGCAGTGACCCTTTCTGCTAAGCCACGGTGGTCATCATGCAAGATGCCCAAATAAATACTTAGTGTGTCAATTTTGACCTCAAAAGCCTCTCTGGATGCCACTATGGCCTGTAGTACACCTTAGAGAGAGTGTGTGTGAGTGTGTGTTATGGGGGGAGGGTGCTGTCACCATCACGCTGGCGGCGTTTGCTCCAAGCGACCTCTTGCAGCCCCTGGGGGCTCCCAAGGTCCCCGTCTTTTTGTTTTTTTCAGGGCCTTGCCCATGGTGCACTCCTTGTTTGCCCATAGCTAAATCCCAAGAGCCTTAGATATTTCTAGTTTGTTGCTAGTCCAGCAGCTGGCCCCAAGCACCAATGAGTTTTCCTGTGATGAGTAGCCTGTTGTTACGGACTCCCAATCTCCACCACTACCGCCTCTTGCCACTGCTATTTCAGCTCTGGTCTTGAGATATCCGCAGTGGGGTGAATAGACTAAATGTATGAGATCCAGGGAGCGGTCCCAGTGGCCACCATACCCCCCAATAGTTACTATACATCAGTCCCCGCTCTGGTGTAAGGTGAGTCTCCCCCTCCTCACCTCTTACATCACCATATCATCTCCATCCCCAAGAAACAGTGGGATCTGTTTGGTGACCGAAGTATCAACGGGCGCCACTTTGCAGGCAATCATTCAGCCCTCACAGGGCCGCCTCCCCCTCGCCATGCGTCCCTCTACAGGAGGCCCAGTGCTAACCACCCGCAGATTAGGGTGCTGCAACGCCACTGGCCCAACCGCCGAGCCCACGGCTCATCTCGTCCAGGTCCAAGAACCCAGCTCTCGTCTGCCTGTATGCCCGGCCCCAGATCCGTCCCGGGCCGCTATCACTAGTCCAGACAGTTGCGCCGGGGGAGCCGTCTCACCCTCCAGGGTGTGCCTTCTCCTCTGTGCAGTGTTGATGTCCTCGCGATATCCAGGTCATCCATGCACCAGCTGCTATGCTGGGAGGCTCTGGGGCGCTGTTCGGAGACACAGGTGAGTTTGCCGTTGGTGCGCTGTAACCAGCCGCCCGCCGGAGCCCCACACCACTTCCGGGCCGACCGCCGAGGCCAGATTCCCCCAGGGCCAGAGACAGGGTGCCCCACTGTCTCTGTGGCTGGTCCCACATCAGCCCAGGGCCCCCGGTGCAGATTCAGATCTCCAGGGTATGCAACCTCACCAATACATCAGCTCCTTCTTGGCGCTGGGACTCACCTAGGCGGCTGCCACCATTTTAGGCCATCATGCGGCAGCAGCCCAGGTCCCATATGAGCAACACTCCCCAGGCGCTGGCCACCATTGAGGGGGCCTCTTTTATAGGCAGAGGGGCCGGGGAGGAAGACCCCTTCCTCTTCTATGCAGCACTATGGGCAGAATGGGGTCAGATGGGGCAAAGTGCAACGGAGCCCTGTCTCACTCCATTCTCTGCCTAGCCACGCCCCCACCCGAAAGCTACTCTTTAGCATATATTTGAATAATTTGTTTATCTAACTCTACCCCAATGTTAATACTCACGCTAACCCTAAACTAAATTAAAATGCATTTAGTTATACTAAATTACATATTATTACATTAAAACAGTACCCCTTTTGCAACCCAAACCTCTTAATAAATAAAAATTAAATAACACAATTAACGTTACCAATAATGGTACTCAGTTATAAGTCATAAAAAATTTTGGAGCTGCAATCACATTTCGTTTATTGACAAGTCTACATCTATCTATGGACGATTGCTTCATACTCAGTGGTATGAGTTTATATTTAGTAAAGGACAAGTTATTTACCTTCAGTAACATTTTTTCTGGTGGCTACTCTATCCAACCGCAGAATATTAATTTCATGAATATTTTGTCCAGGTATCCAACTGGATCCAGAAACTTAAAAGTACTCCTGCAGTGTCGCTGGGCACCATAAAAGCACCACCAACGAGGTTTGCTGACCTCAGCTGCTTTCAAAGGTTTGTCTACACCATCAGATGTGGAGTCCATCGGCAAACAGGCTTGACCAGTGTGCAGATCTCTAGCTTGTAATCTTTTTAAATGGCAAGAAACTCCATTACACACAACAGGGAGGAGGGAAGGTCAGTAAGAAATCGAGGTTAGGTAAGAATATCCACCATAGAAAGCATTACCGAAGGTAACTTGTTCTTCTGAAAGATACTCACCTTATGGATACCATAGTAGTACATCCCAAGGTCTGTGGAATAGATCAGACAAAAAGGTCTTACAAGACAATGTGCAAAGTGCCCAAAACGACAGACCTGTCAAGGCAATAGTGCTGAATGAAAGTGTGCACCGATGCCCACATAACAGTCTGACAGATATTGAAGACAGGCAGTCCGCATGCTAGTAGCAGCCTTGGCTCAAATGGAAAAAAGTGTTGCTTGTCAGTAGAAATTCTAATGCAGGTGCACACTAGGTGTAGTAGATTACAGATTGTGGTAGAGGTGCACTATTAGAGGTCTCACCAGGCTTAAAATCGCTTGCTGGCTTTAGCACCCTTTCTGAGATATTCTCACTGTAGACCATTAGTGATTTGAGCAAGTGATTCAATACATATCTTGAGGAATCTATCGGTCTGCCTGTAAGTCTGGCATCATTATCAGGTACGAGCACGAATTGTGTTTTTAAACTGAAGTTACTGTGAGCAGCATATCTAGGCCCACTGCTACTTCAGAAGGAATGCAAGTTGTTGAATGTGGGAATTAGTATTGTTTCATTTCCAACTCTCACCCCCCCCCCCCCCCCCCGAGGTAAGTGATTATTCTCTCATCTGCCAAAATAAGGTTACGTACTTCACGACCTGTACACAAGCCACCCGAGCAACAACAGGCCTCTAGAGTTCCCCACAGCTCTTAGCACTAGTAAACGTGTAAAAATGTCACCAGTTTTTCTGCTTCTGAAACGAACACCTGTGTGTTTGTGCGCATGCTCGTCAGCCTACCCACACCAGCCTGTTCATGTGCTTCCTAGAGGGCAATCAGAGACAGTCAGTGACTGCTGCAAGGAAAACACTCATGTCAAGATCTCGGAAAAAAAGTGAAAGGAAATAATGCAGGATTATTTCCTAGACGGCTCTTACTGACACAGGTATATGGTTTATGTTATGATATTAGAAGATAGCCTGACAAGTTGCTTATGCTTGTTCGTTCGGAAAGGCAGACATCCTGCTTTACAAGATCCCTTTCTATGTGCCAGTCCGAAAATTTGAGTTTTGAGAATCCAAGGTGCTAGAACTTTATTTGCCAATTCTCAGTCCTAAAAGCTCTACTAGAGTGAACATTTTAAACTTCGCTTCAACAAACGTCAACTTTTAAAGTTTCGGACTAAACGATGCCACATCGTTTAGTCCGAAAGGAATATGAAATAAACTTTAACCATAAACAATCGACTAGTTTTGTTTCGATAATTCTAAAACCTTTGTTAGACTACCCCCGTTACAAAAACAAATAAAGAAATAACTGGAAAGGTCTCCCTGCGTGGTCGCCACCGCACTGTCAATGTAGGACAGCATCCTCAAAACAAGCACTTACAAATACAATAGGTTGGACCTTGACTGACCCTTTCTTTAGCAAGCAGGCGCCAAGAAAGACATCCATTTCGAGTTCAAGGCAGGAATGGTTGAAAATGTTCTGTTCGCTTTCTCCACAAGGAACAAAGTAGGCTGGGGCGTCGCCTTGGACAGCAACAGGTGTGAGTAGTTCATCTATTCACATTCTTCGATTGCATTCTAGTACTTTTTTTGCTCAATGGCTTGTGATGGTGTCGTTCAAAGTGTCAGCCGGGCATACTTCACACATAGAAATCACACACACACACACATACATACTGAAATCTTGGCAGCTATTCGAAGGGGCCAAAAGACTATGCCCTCTTCAAGCTCCTAGCAAACCGATGTAACCACTACTATAATAACATAAAACAAGAAAGCAACAACAATCATATAAAATAAGAGAATTAGGAAACAAAGATGCACTATTCATGGCTCTGGCTTTAGGCACTATAAACAGATTCACTTCACTGTCCAGTGCAACTCAAAGTTTAATTGTGCTATTCACTTACGACTTTACAGTGATTTTATGAGCAGAAGTCACTAATTACCATGATTGTAATCTGAAGATGTAGTTACTAGTATGAAATAGGGTAATGCAACCAAGAGTAAACCAATCAAACTGGGTGGGACAACTTGCCAAACAGGTAATTCTTTAGTTCATTCGAGAACACAATGGAATGACTGCTGAAAGTGTCACAGACAAAAGTTATAGTCTATGGATGAAAGTTGCCAAAATCATACATGTGTTTATCCTTGTGGTGCTTGGAAAATTAAATATATGTTTTTAAATGATTTATAAAGCTCATATTTGAGACGGAATCCAATGTCGAGAGCTTGTGTACCTTCGACAACACAGAAGGTAATTCACTTGTGGTCTTGCCGATAGGTTGGCACTCTGCAGGACCCTCTCCTTCGGGTCTGGGGGCGTTCCCTGAACATGGCATGATGCCTCTGCACCAATCAGTGTGATTACATACCAAACAGTGCATCAGTTCATTAACATTCCTTAAACTATTTTTTCCAAACCCTCGATGTGGCAAACGACGGGGTAATACGGGGAATGTTGTCTCGGGTCAGACTTACCGTTATGTGGTTGTAAATGAGCTGGGACCATCCGAAGAGATCAGCTAGTCTGTAAAACGCTGCCAACTTGCATCGAAGCAACTTTTCCCCTTTCTCGTAAGCAATGGAATCCGATCCCCTCAAATCGTTCACGGGGGTGACCATGCCCAGACCTGAATACACAGATACACAGAACTCGATGAGGTCCACAATTTATCAGAAATGTATACAGTAAAAACAAATACGTAGCAGAATGATAAATGATAAATAAAACTGCTCCCAGATGCATGTTGGTACACCCATGTGCACCATGTAATTCAGACTACACACATAATGTATACCCCAAAACACATTCACTCTACAGTGAGACGCAAGCCTAGTAATCGGCTGATGTTAGAACTAAATAGGAAATCCTCAATGAGGGATGAAAAACAAAGCATAAAAAGAATACTGGACTTATTGCAGCTTGTTTATAAATCAATGAGAAAGTGAGAACTCAATATTTATATTGGTCTGTGGTCACAAAAGGAAGAAGTTTACGGAATGAAAATAAAGAACACACAAATTTACAATTTAATCAGGAGCAACAAGATGCCATACTATGTAAAAGTTTTTTGGTTTTTTTTGCTTGTTTTTTAAATAGACTGCTGCATTGGAAACCAGAGTAACCTTGTTCGTTCTCCAGCTGGTGTGCTAGTCCCCAAATCCCAGATTTTGTAATGAGATCGACTGATTGGTGCGGAAACTCGCAATAAGCACTGGTAACGCACAGAAGGCTTTGGTATGCACAGTACAGGACGGTGTGCAGTAAATATGGCCTGTGTTGGTCCGATGGATTGATTTTACTAAAGCTTTGCACTGGACACTGGTAGCGCCCCCTGTGACATATGTAAAGGGCTGTTGAAGAGCGGCCGTGATGCCCATGCAACTCAGGTGTCCTGAGTGAGCCAATTCAATACTTGAACATGACTGAAATTACAAAAACAACTTATCTATTTCCATCACACTGTTGGGTATAATCAGGGCCACTGAAATTATGCGATTGTGCGGATGCAGCAATTTTCGCATAATTATAGATTTGCCACATGTGCCATATAACCCATCTTCTACTGCAAATTTGAACAAAAAATTTGTTTCTAGCTCAAACACTTCAAAGGATACCAAAAACGCAGCGACATGTGCTGCAGTGCAGTTGAAGGTCCTTTACAAAGCTGTAAAACAATGATATGGGGCACGCCCATAGATGCTTCTTTTGATGTCAGAATATATCTGCCACCAATGCTAAACTAATCTGCAGAATGAGATTACGATATTAGAGGTTAATCCAGAGACCTGGCCTATTTAAGTGTCCTATTTCCGGATTCCTGGCAGAGTAGTTTGATATTACTACTCTATAACAAACATTTGCAATGCAATAGGTCTCACATTTGCTTGAGTTACAGCTATTGGCACTGTAAATTCATAACTGGACTTTCCCTGCCACAAATTGGTTAGCCCTGCCTCATAATTTCATCTTTCCTGCCATATAACTCCAGTGACCTTGCATATAACTAAAGCATGTCCATTTACCTTTCTCCTTTATCTGCAGCAAAAAATGAAAATGTTGCCATTTAGCATCCTAATTTGAATCTGCCATGCTAATTCCAACAGAATAACATTTACACCACCACACCATCAGAGTTGCTGGCTAGCATAATTACCCAAAAATAGACACAAGACAGCCTTGGAGGAGTAACAAGAGAAATAAACTAGTGGGGTCACCCAAACATACCAAGAGTGTTCAAACAGTCATAGTGTAATAAGGATGGTAAATTGGCCTGAATTATGGTCATAACTGTAATAAGGAGAGATTATTAAGACATATACAATTATCATTTAAAACTTCATCAGAAATAAACTTTTGGCATTCGACTGTAATGCTCAAACCAGCCCATAGAGGGCACCTTAACACAAATATCATTTGTAAGAAACAGCATGTAACCATAATGTTAGCCCCTAGAGGGCATAACCCCATGGAGATTTTTAAAAAACAGGAGAAAGGAATGCAGTGTAATCATATACTTAGCCCTAGAGGGTGTAACTTCTCTTAACTATAAAACAAACGTTTTAGCCAAAAGAAAAGCTTGAAGGATATTGAATGGTGGGAGGGGCTACTATTTTGGAATCACTACCAACAGTGTGGGGACCCAGAGATGATATAGACAGAAGAAAACACACTGTGGTCAATGTTTTGAAGTTGGTCCCATTGTTCCAAGACCACCAGTGGCTGAGTTATGAGCAAAAATGTTTTGTAAAAGTAATCCCCTGCAAAGCATTATGGGCCAAGTTTCTGTGCCATTAATATTTTAATATGTTGATATGACTGTAATGCTTAGAACAACCCCTAGAGGACGCCACAGTAAAAATAGCATTTGTAGGAAACATGGCCATGTAACTATATAGTTAGCCCCTACAGGGTATAACCATACAAAAAGAAAATGGCAATAAATAATGCAAAGTAACCATATATGTAGTCCCTAGAAAGAATACTGCATTAAATATCTTCAGGGGTAGCAGGCCTATAGCCACGATATTACAAACAAGGCACTTAAAACACAAGCTATTCCAAACTGCAAAACAAAAGTTCCAGCCATGAGAACGCTTAAAAAGACACTTCATGGCGGGAGGGGTTATTATTTTGGGTCCCCACTAACCTAGTGTGGGGACCCAAAGATGACATAGGCACTGTGCTGAAAGTTTTGGTGGTAGTCCCATTGTCCTAGGACCACCACATGATGAGTTATGGGCACAAATGTTGTGAAAAAGGATGCTTGCAAAGTATTATGGGTTGAGTTTTCCAGAGTGCAGTGAATATTGTAGTATCAGCTCTCCCGCTGTGACGGGAGAGCTGTTTTGCTTTGAGGATTTCTGTTTTATGTAAAGCATTTACCAATTTCAAGTGCTTTAAGAGGAGAGTCACTAGAAATGACTCGGATTAGGTAACTGTGAACAATATGACCAGCTGATCAATAACGCCGATCAAGTTCACGCTGGTGTGCCTGTTCACCCTGAGCGCGCCATGGCCGCCATGCAGCACAAAGGGGAGAGACAGAAAAAATAGTTCACCCACGCTGAAGTATATCGGCAATCAAGCAATAATCCATTCACACAGAGACAGTCTGCAAGACATGACAAAACTGCGTCAAGGCAGGGCCAACGTAAGGCATTTATCAATTAAATCAAGTGATTTTTGAAAGGCAAGTCCAGGAACAAATTAAAGTGATGGGTGTGGTTAAAAGCCCACAATACTTACAACAAGAGGTCAAAGCGCTTGTGTGCTCGACCTAAAAAAGGACATTAATGCTTCACCAATTACAAGTCTATCACCTTACTGGATGCAACAGGAAAACTATAAGCCAAATTTATCCTACTTATCCTGAAACATTGTTTGGCAGATCTGGGCCTGCTTAATTCAGATCCATTTGGATTTACAGCCCAAAGCTCAACCCATGACAATGTAAAGAAAATTTGGATTCCAAAAAAAGCAACATTCAGGTCACAGGAAGCAGCCGCAATATGCAACCTTCGCTGATTTCTCATGAGCTTTTGATTGGATGGATTGTGCTCTTTTATGGTACAAGTTAGTAAATGGTGAATGCAACCGATTTATTAAAAGTATTAAAGGAGCTACAATATAGAAAAGCTGTCAAAAGGGTACAAATTAGGTTCTACAAATTAATTTTCATTTGTTATACCTGTAAAGAGCTGGTTCAGGCAGGGTGTGTACTTGTCTCTTCTGTTTTCATTATACCTTGCAGATTTGTCAAACATTATTAGAAATTAAATTAATCTTTTAACATAGATTATATATTGTTTTATTGGACCTTACTCCCAGTGATCTTTCGAGGAAACTAACTGCCTTCAACCCTCCCTTCACATCACACATGATCGTTAAGTGCTCTCAGTGCATTAGCCATTATTTCTAGAAGATCGATAATCGCATTGAAACATTTCAGTGAGACACCTTTTTGCTCAAATTGCTTACTGCAAATCTATCTACAAAGCACTATGTGCATTCTCAAATGTGCAAAACTGCTTTCATTAGGGCGGGCTTCTAGTTTTTACTGCAGTAATTGGAAAATAGGCACTCTGTAGATCTACAGCACAAAACTCCCAGAGCGCTCTCCTAGTGAACGGAGGGTCCTATGTTACCTGTGATTTCCTTAATTGAGAGCATGAAGTCAAACACAGAAATCTTAGTTCAGGATAAGGCAGTCCTTGTCTGCCGACACTATCCACTTCAAATTAAGGATGGTTAGTGTGGTTTTTGGAGGACTCACAGATCACGCTATCCTAGAAGAAATCTTAAGTCTGCTAACATGAATCTTTGGAGGCCTCCATATTTACTGCATTGTGCATTTGGGAAAATTGCTATAGATTTTGCATAGAGATTAGCAATGTTATTGCCTCTCGGGGTATTAAATCACAAGATCTTTAGGTTTCCTTGTCAAAACAGCTGCATCCAATATGTACTTCAGCAAAAATGAAATATTGACAGTTTTGTATGAGAGGTAATTTATATGCTATTGTAAGATTTTATTTTATTTTTTTATCTTCAGACAGGGTGGGGGCTTCAAGTGGCTAATAATTACCGGTCCGTGTCTTGAGTGCTAAAACCTAGACATTGCCCTTTCTTTTCTTGCATACCTCAAGTCATTTTGTTTATCCTAGACTGTATGATTTACGAATTGCACTTGAAGACCTGAACTTTGAGAACCATATTATTATAACCATTTTATGTTGCCATTGATTTTTAGATCAACCTAATATAGTAATAATGTTTTGTGCATTTTAACTCATTATACTCTGAAGATATGTAATACACTGAATTTAACTGAACTGACAAAGAATTGCCAAGAATTGTCTACAGTGAAGCAGAACGAATGTCATGAGGTGAAAATAAACGTAACATAGCTACGAGATTGTGGCCCTGTGAATATGACTACTTAGGCAATCCAAGATGGTAACGAAAACTGTCCCCTATCAAGATTTTATTAGTTAGAATATATACAGCTAGCAGTATACAAAAGGAAGATATGTCAGTCCGGACTACACTGTGCTAAAGTTCAACTCTAAAGTCCTACATTGTTTAAAATCAATGTTAAGTCTACCAGCTTACCAGAGTGAAAAAAGCAGGTCTAAAGCACATTACAATCTATTACGAAAAAGGACATTTAAGTTTGTTTAAGATTTGTATACACTATGAAATTTTCCAGTCCAAGAATAGGGTACGATATAAAAGATCTTGTATATTAATATTTAACACAAGTTATAAAATAAGTAATTTTATGTAAGAACTCCAAACCAGTTGAAAGGTTTTGGCATTAGCGTGCATCTTGTACAGGGTTCATTTGGTGGAAGACAGTTGTACTATAACTGGAATCCAGTACTCTAGTCTCAAACATGAAGACTCAAAGTTTTTTGTATTATCTCTGACAACCATTAGGCTTCAGACACTTAATCAATTTTTTGCTTTATCGTGCGCAGGCCTTGCTGAGACATTAATGAAGAGAATGACTGACTTGGATAACTAGAACGAAGAGAGATTCTTAAAAACATTATTTCAGCTAGCCCCATCCGCCAGTATATTAGTTTTCTGCTATCTCCAAGCAAGTGTACTAGGTTAGCATCTGTGCAGCTGTATCTTTAGCAGTCACCTTTTTTCTACAGGACCTAGTTTGAATATTTGGTGTTGAAAATTCACTTCTGGATATAAACTGTCTGCATGATAATACTAGTTTCCCAAACCGATGATGGATATTTGTGCCAAATAGTTGAAGGGATGGCATGGGTTAGTTCCCTTTCCCAATCCCACCGATGTGCCTTCATTAGTTAAATATTGTCATTTATTACAGTTTAGAAAATCGTGGAGGCAGAATGAAGAGTCTGTGGAGAGGTAGATCGCAACTGAATTTGAGACAATTACGTTGGACGATAACAGTCTATAAACTTGCCTAAGACACTGAGTAGGCGGTAGTTTGCCTTCTCATTTAGTGGCAATCTATTCCTGGTTTGTAAAAGGTTATACATGATGTGAAACTTGGGTTACTGCCTTTTAGACTGCTGGATGGGAATACGTCTCAACACATCCATTTTGTCCAGTAAAGGGGCTTGTGTTCTAAACGTGCATACAATTGTGTTCCTATAATGTAATCCAAGAGGATAAATACAGAGCTTGCTTGTTCCTCTCAACCAGAAGGCACAATAATAATCTAGTAAATAGTTCTAGTCTATTGTGATCCGTGTTGAGTCTTCTTGATTGAACGATAATTTAAAGCATTTGTCTTGGACATCCTTCTTTCTCTATGACTACCCAGCTCAAAGTGCCTAGTAAATTATTCAGTAACCACTGCTGAGTCTGAAGTAGCAAACTCAACTCAAACCCACCTTTAGAAAACAGGATCGTCTACGCAGATTGTGGGTTTTAAATGTTCACAAATTGTTTTATGTTTTTAAAATGCACGTACACATGATTTTTACACTGGAGTGCTACATTTTGAAAGAGGTGTGGTATTTTAGGCAGAATGTTCACCTTCATTGAACTTATTTTAGCCTACACACATAGATGAGAATCCAGCCAATGGGTTTGTGCAAGGCTTCTTTAAGGACTGTATCCAAAAAGAGCCGATAAAGAACAGGTGGATACAATGACTGGGTAAGCACAGCTTCAGGGCTTACAAACTATGTTAGCTAATTAGAAATTATCGTAGATAGGGGTTCAACATCACTTTGGATTTCACGGACATTAGGTGGGCAGTAGAAAACATGAGTGCTACGAGACTCCAAGTAGGGGCATGCTGCCTGTGGAATTCTGTAAGTATTTGTTGATTTATTAGTCTCAAACCTCTTTTGGCTGTTTACAATGAAGCCTGAGTGGTCTTGCTCACACTTATTCGGAAGGGTTCATTGAACCGTGTGCCTTGTCAGATTTTTAAGATACATTTGAATAACAAAACACTGATCCCAGTGAGTAGGGTTTTCTCTAAGAAAGACTATCTGGATCGGGGTGATCCAATAGGATTTTATAACTAGCGAAATTATTCCTAAAATCATAAAATTGTTCCTGTTTATGGAGAGGCTTAAACTCAACCCCACATAGCATAAGTTGCTAATCCCTAGCCCTACATGACTGAAGTCTTGAGAAATCTTAGCCTTGGAGTGCCGCACACTGATAGCGTGTCTGCTCTTTAGAGTGAAATTATAGCCAGAATCAAGACAAAACGATTTCAGTGAACCAAAACTAAAGTATGGACACCAGATGCTCCTTGTCCCCGATTTTAGAACCCTGGGTCATATTAAAAAGGGCTAGTTTGTCACAGGGTGAGGTCAGAATCCTGATGTAATTACATGCTAACTCCCTATACATAGACAATATTCTGTTAAATACTCAGGACTCTACAGTGACATTTCACTAAATGTTATAACCAGCAGCAACTGCTTGCATGGTCTGGTCAAACTGTGTCCTATGTCAATTACTAGGAACCTGTGGAGCTATTCTGGGTAAGCTTTCCTTTCTAGTATGTGCTGCCCTTTTTTGCTATACAGATGTTTTGAAGATGTTTTCACCAGGAACACAACAAACTACAGGAGGTGGCCGTTATTAGTGGCTACACCCCCATGTCACTGACTGTCACAATAACTGTGGACAAAACAATCTTGGCTCCCCTGGTTTGAATTTACTAAAGAATGTGTTCATATGAGGATCAATGCAATACCTTTAAACAACTGACTGGGCTTTTACTAAGTTTGTTGCGTGGTGGAAAAGCTGCTATTATCAACTTAAAACACAGGAACGTTGCAAGAACAGACTGAATCACTGCCTGAACATGCACTGGCCTTACCCAAAGCTGGCACAATGTCTCAGTTATTTGAAAAAGCACTGCTAACAAATGAGGTGATCTATAAGTGAGAAATTAGTAAATGAAATGAATGCAGTCCTTAGAAGGTTACAGTAAGTAAGTCAGAAAACCCGTCCGAGTAATACAAGGCTTGCGAGTCATTCACTACACATAATACAAAAGATCAGAAAGCAGTTAAGGTTGATCTGGAAATTCTTTTAGAAGACTGTCAATGGCAGAGTAATATTTAGATAGCCATAAACGTACATGGCAAACCTCTACCTCTGCTGATTATTGACAAACTTAAAAGGGTCTATGATGAGGAGTAGGTCTATGGGCACATGGTGGACAGGTGGCCTACCTCAGCTCATTTGACTTAAAGTGGAGGCCATCCTGTTGGAAATTCTGGGCACTTCTTGGAACCGATGGAGAAGGTTTGTCTGTCACTGATATTGTAGATTAATACATGCAGTAAGTTGATAGCCCAGTTTCTTGCCTTGGGTATTGTTTTGGCCAAACACCATAATGTCATTGGTTGGAAAGCTAGAAACGACTCAGATGATTAAATAGTAAATTGCAGAACTTAATCTCCGCCCAAGAGCAACGTGAAATATATGAAAAATGCAATTTAAGGCAGGAAAATCAAAATATACTATTTAAGATAGCTTTGATGTACTTGAGTTGCTCAAATATGTTCTTTTCACTCCAGAATGATTCAACAACTCAAAGGATTGCCAGTTTCTTCTGCTGTTTATTCTTCTTGTTTTAAGTAAAAAGTAGCACATGAAACATGCAGACATATTTCGATGATCGACAAAGGACTGACTATCTTTCTCTAGCTTAAGTGATTTATATTTAAAGGAGTGGAGCCAATGAAGTCTTGAGCCAGGTTTAAGACAGATGCCTGGCTCTGGTTCAGCCTAGGCCCTTTTAGAGTTCTTTAGTTCTTTCCCTTTATTGTAGAGCAGTATCTTTTTTTTTTTTTAGTCCCCCATACTACCAGCAGGGGCTGGAAGGGTTGGAGGTGTGGGTGAAGATATGGGTTCAGGTAAAGGTGTCAGGAATTCGGCACCTCTTCCTTTTCTTTCTAATCCAGACAGGGTACAGTAGCATATGAATATGGCAGTGCAGAGATAAAAAAACAAGCAAGGTAATGTGAAGACAGAGTGAACTTGCATGTTTCTCTTGTCTGTATGGTGACAATACACTTCTGAGGCTATCTGATGGGTGACACCACCAGACGTATTTATGAGGGGAAGAGCTGATCGGGAAAGGGCTGCATTACTTAGATCCAGCTCGATGGCGCACAAGTAAGAGTCATGCAGTGACTTTTGAATTGTCATCCTGGGCAACTCACTCTATTCTAATTTGTACCCAAACCGGAGCCCTTTAGAAACAAAAGTAAACCAAAGTTTGAAAGCACTGTACACACTTGTACTTCCCCAACAAACATCAAATTTTATGAAAGAGGTACAGTTGGAAGATGTAAATTTGAATCAAACGGACCAATTCACAGTTGTAATGTTTCCGCAATAAGGAACACAATATTTAGTTTTATATAACTAAGTCACCTTAACAAACATTTCAAAATATATTTCAGTAGCTGTGAAAGACGATTTTTTGTACTTGTGTGATGAAAATTAGGATTAAAAAAAAGTCGGAACACTTTACTTGGTGATGTGCAAATATTTTTTCTGAAAGCTCATTTTCACACATTATTGTTAATATACTATTTAGTTTTATCAGTAAAGCTGCAAGTTTGTGGGAAGGTTTTTGGAAATTTCTTGGAAATTTTGCTGTCTGTAAATGACAGTGTGCTCCATCATGCTTTAGCAACATACTTATTAAAAGTGAGTGCTTAAACATAAACTGAGAAACACTCCTGCCCTGATGGCAAAGCTATTAGTAAACTAAGGGGCAAGTCATGTATGGATCAAGTGTAGCCTATATGTGGGCTAGAGTTATAATACATGGAGCAAACGTTTGGTGTATTTAATCAAACAAAAGAGGACTTTTTTATAGCAGAAATGCTGAACTCGCATATATGGGAGAATGACAAAAAAGGTGACAGTAAATACAATAAATATTTCCATAGGATCACACAATTTGAGACCAGTTGTCGGGTCACGTACACTACAGCTAGGTTGAGTAGATTGTTCAAGCTATTTAACCTGCAGGTCTAGTAACATTTTGATGATTTTGAGGCCTGACTTGGATCTCCTGTGGCAAAATAGAAGAATGACAGTGGGAGAACCATCTAACCTTTGACACCCCAAAATCTACTGCACAGAATGGTGACAAATCCGGAGTTCGATAGAGGATCTACCAGAAAAAGTTATCGAAGATAAGGAACTTCTCCTGATGGAATACTTCTAGCCACGTATTACTCATCTTTTGCAAAAATTTAAACACAACACTACCCAAAAGGCGAATCTGAGAAGTGGACATATACCAGCAAGTCCTGTAGGACCAAGCAGGCAAAATGGCCCTTGCTGCAGACTTGATTATCTGGCTAGTAATACCTGGTGAAGATGTGTATGGATGCCCATGTGGCGACCCAGCAGCTTTCCAACACTGGAACACCTCACACCAGTGCCATCATGTCTACCTTAGCACTTGTGGAATAGGCCCAAAACCCTGAGGAGGCTCCTTTTTGGTCAGAGCAACAAAGCACACAAAAACATTGCAATGCTGAAGAGCTAGCCAGATAAAGCTGGCAAATGCTCATTCCAACAGACCACAATATTACAATGTCCTAGCTCAATCCAGAGCTTCTACCATGATCTGCCTCAAGTTCTAAAGAAGTGAAGGACAGACCAGGCTCAGAGGTAGGAAGGCAGGCCTAAGACCTGCCTTCCACTGAATGCAGAATGGATCTCTTAAAGAACTTCTTGGCAGAAACTCCTGTGCACAATACTCATTTTGCAGTGCAGTCTCAATAGTGACGAACAGATCTAAACAAGGCACATAAACCAGGAAAAGGTGCCTTGAGCCACCACTGGATGAAGACGCCATCTGTAGTCCATCAGCTGACATCTGCTGAGCTTGTCCGATCTGGTTATTCAGGGAGCCTGGCAATGACGGATGTTAGGGAAGTATACTCTGACTATCAAAACCATTACCAGACATGCTATGCTTCCTGCACAGGATCCATGACAACACACAACACAACTTCTTGCTGTATCACATAGTGTTAGAAATGGGGTCTCTAGTTGGCAGTCGGTTTGAACCCTGTCCAAGTAGGGACCCTCACTCTAGTCAGGATAAGGGAGATATCCACTCAGAAAACCCCTGCTCCCCCCTTGGTAGCTTGGCACAAGCAGTCAGACTTATCTTAGAAGGAATGTGTAAAGCATTTGCACCTAACACATAGTAATACAGGGAAAACAATACAAAATGACACCACACCAGTTTTAGAAAAATAGCCAATATTTATCTGTGTAAAAAAATCCAAAATTGAGACAATCCAACATACAGTGCTAAAGATATGAATTTCGTAATGTTTAACATAAAAATACAGTTCCTTGAAGTCGATAGCTCCACCTGGGGCTATCACGGCATCGTGGTCAACAAAACTATCAGTTCAAGCCGGCCGCTGCGTCCTGGGCCACTTACGGTGTCGGAGAGACCCGCAAACAGTACCTTGGATTTTCAGGGCGTTGTTATCCTCGCAGTGAGCTCCGGAGAGCCACATCGCTGGCATTGCTGTGTCGGTTCCTGAGTCGTTGGGCCCTTGAAGTCACATCCGTTGCGGATCGAACTCAAAGCTGGTGAAGTCCGGAGCGCTGGTATGGAAGGCGTTGGGGCGGCGCCAAGCGGGACGATGCGACGTGCAGTGCCCACAGGTCACGGTGCAGGCAGCGGCTCAGTGATGACGTCCAGCGGAGTTGGTGATATCAGAGCTGTGGTGTGAAGCAGGGCAGTGCCACATGCGGTGTCCACAGGTCACGGTGCAGGCAGCAGCGTCGTAGTTGCTGAAGCGCTGTCATGGGTAGGCCCAAGCCAGTGGTGCGGGACGGGACGGTGCTTCGTGACCCTCACGTGCGGTGTCCACAGACCATTGTGCAGGCAGGGATGCCTGGTGACGACACTGGAGTTGATGGTGCTGGCGTCAGTGGACCGGAGCTACGGTGCGGAACAGGACAGTGCTTTGTGCTTCTCACGAGCGGTGACCACAGGCCGCGGTGCAGGCAGCGTCGTCGTCAGCAGGAGCGGCGGCAGCGGGATGCCAGGCTGCAGTGTGAGCAGGCAATGCCGGAGTGCAGGGCCCACACGTCACGGTGTGAGCAGCGGCTCAGTGAAGTTGCCGATGAAGGCATCGGTGAGACCAGGGTTGCAGTGCAAGCGGGGCAATTGGACTCTGTGCAGCGGCGGCAGGTCACGGTGCAGGCCGGCGTCGTCGTTGGCAGCGGTGCAGTGGTTTTTCTTCTGTTGCAGCACAAAACACACAGTTCCCAGTGCTGTAGGCAGATGAAACTGAAGTCTTTGATATCCCTGAGACTTCAAACAGGAGGCAAGCTCTACTCCAAGCCCTTGGAGAACTTTCTCAAGCAGGACGCACAGCAAAGTTCACCCTTTGCACTCTTTTCAGGCAGAAGCAGCAACTGCAGGCCAGTCCAGTCCAGCAAAGCAACACAGCAACGGGACAGTACTCCTCCTCCAGCTCTTCAGCTCTTCTCCAGGCAGAGGTTCCTCTTGATTCCAGAAAGATTCTAAAAGTCTGGGGTTTTGGGTCTTCTTCTTATACCCCTTTCTGCCTTTGAAGTTGGCAAACTTCAAAGCAAAGTCTCAAGTGTTTGTGGGATCCTTCTTTGTCCAGGCCAGGCCCCAGACACACAACAGGATCTAAAGTCAATGGAGGATGAGATGATTAAACAATCACCCTGAGACAGAATACGAAGGCTGACTGGTGCTATCTACAGCAAACTAACAGTCCTAAATGGGGTCGAAACATTGACATTTTGATAGTGTGGATTCTTCTTTAGAGACAAAAAAGTGACTTCTGGACCTCTGAAGTAATATGAATCCGCTTTTAGAAGATCGCAGAAAATGTATGTTTTAACCACATCTTGTATATAATGTACAGAGCATATTTGCACAAACGTTTTTCACTACATTCACTTTCACTGCGCCATCACTATAGGAGCACCATAAGGATTGAATTCAAAATATAAGTGTTTTTTAGTAAAGAAATTTGCACCTACTATATCATAAAATATGAATTGTTGACAAAATTTGCACATGTTTAAGATTGTTTAAAAATTGTTTACCAGGAAGACACGTACTTTCTAAAAGTGGCATTTTCAAACGGACAATTAAAAAAAAAAAACTTCACTAAAAGATGTACTTTTAAATTGTGAGTTCAGAGACCCTAAACTCCACATTTGTATCTGTTCTGAAAGGGAATCTGCGCTTTAAGGATATTCAAAGGCAGCCCCCATCTTAACCTATGAGAGAGATAGGCCTTGCACAGTGAAAACCGAATTTGGCAGCAGTTCACTGTTAGGACATATAAAACGCACTAGTATATGTCCTACCTTAAACATACACTGCACCCTGCCCATCGGACTACCTAGGGCCTACCTTATGGGTGCCTTACATGTAGTAAAAGAGAAGGTTTAGGCCTGTAAAGTGGCTACACTTGCCAAGTCGAATTGGCAGTTTAAAACTGCACACACAGACACTGCAGTGGCAGGTCTGAGCCATGTTTACAGGGCTACAAATGTGGGTGGCACAACCAGTGCTGCAGACCCACTAGCAGCATTTGTTTTACAGACCCTGGGCACCTCTAGTGCACTTTACTAGGGACTTACCAGTAAATAAAATATGCCAATCATGGATAAACCAATCAACAGTACAATTTACACAGAAAGCATGTGCACTTTAGCACTGTTTAGCAGTGGTAAAGTGCCCACAGTCCTAAAGCCAGCAAAAACTGGTCAGAAAAATTAGGAGGAAGTAGGCAAAGAGATTGGGGATGACCCAGCAAAAAAGGGCCAGGTGCAACACAACCCCCCACCAGCCTAAAGGCAGGGGGAGACCAATCAATACCTTGATGGACTTCCCTGATTGGACCGATAGAACAGGGACCCTAGCCCACAACAGCAGGGGCATGTTCCATTTCTATGCCATCCCGACTCCAGTTGGATCCCTCTGTCCATGCTCTCAGGGCCCACTAAGCTAACGCATGGGGAACCCTTCTCCTCTCCTGCGGATTCCATCTGTGCAGCACCTAACCTTATTTTGCTCACAGATGTATCCCAGGGGGCAGATAGTACCACCATGGCCAACACAGTGGTGTGGCCCACTCTACCCCCGGGGTGTGACTCTTGTCCCTCCCACCTATAGGGGCAACTCTGTCCACCAGGACAGCAAGTCACAGTGGCCACTGATAGCTGGCAGGGATGAAAGCCAGGCCCGGGCCTTTCAAGGCTCTCCCACCACTGTGACCTTGGAGATTGGGGGGCAGTAGCCCCAGGTGTCTGGCCCCCTTTGACCACTCTCCCTTCCACGAGGTCAGGGATGACAGCCTGACACTGTTTCTCGCTTCGGGGGCTCTGTACCCTCCCTCTAGGAGCGGCACCCCTAGAGTCTAGAATTGTCAGGCTGCTTGTGGAATCAGTCCTGTACAATCCTCCCACCGGTGCACGGATATTAACCTGCAACTGGTCTTCCAACCTGGGGTCTGTACCTTCAGGTTGGACCAGGGCCCGGGGCGAGGCTTCCCTGCTCTCTCCATGAACTCATTGGCTTCTTCCCACCTCTACTGAAGACATTTTACAAGATATGCATCGCCCAGACTAGATAGTAGCTGCTTCCTAAGAATTACGTTTTGCTTATTAATATCTAGAAACCAGGAAAACCCAAGGAAGTAAATGGCTAAAATGTATGCTGCATAATTATGTACATGCCGGTTTTCCTTATCAGCTAAAGTGTAATTTCTCTCCATTTAAAAGCTTATTGAAATAAAGATGTATTAATAAATAAATTAAAGGGTTTATGTATATAGAATTGTATAAAGGAGTTTTTGGGGGTGACAGTGGTTTCATTTCCGTGCTCATTTCATGGCAGTAAAGATAGTGTGTCGGTGAGGTCCAAAAATAAAGCAGAACTACACTTTCTGCTTCACGACACGTGCGGCTGCACTGACAGATAAGCACTGCTAATCAAAAAAAGTGGCCCGACAAATGCTAAAAAAAATTAAAAAAAAGATGCTAGTTTTAAATCTAAAAATAAGTTGCAATTCAAATTCACAATAGAAAACGACTAGTGCACTGAAGCATTTTCATAACGCTCATCAACTAGCACATTAATTATGTAATCCATCAACATAAAATTAAACACAAACGTTGTAGATTATTTGTCACTTAAGTAAACGCCCTCCAAAGCATTCTAGCATTACATATGACAGTTATTGACAGTTATTGCACTACTGTTTGTGTAAAATGTTATGCACTCACTCATGTTGATTGCAGCCATTCCACCTTGTGGTGTTGCAGGGTACACATTTGGCACATTGGTGGTCATGAAATCAGCAATCTGTTGTAAAGCCAGTAGACCTGCCGGGTTCTTCCCCTTCTTGAACTGGTCCTGAATCATGGACTCCAGCTCGTCACAGAAAGCCTAAAATAGATTAAACATGGCAAAAGACTTCTCTAAGTGAAAGGTAAGTGGAATACCATAACTTTTAGAAGATTTTGTAAAAGAGAGCTCTTCAATGGTACAATATGCGCCCACTCTAGGGCATAGTGGTTTTCCCAAAATGACATAGCTCGGACAAATTCAACAATGAAAAAGATTTAATTTGAAATGTTTCTTTCAATGACAAAAAAAAATAATGAGTCCCAGAATTCATCCCCATAATTTACTGTGTTTCGCAAGCCCTGAAGTAAAATCAGTGACAATCACAAAAGATATGCAGAATCCCTGCAATCTAGTGGTGGGTGAGGACACAAAGTTATTCTTAGAAAAAGCTGTTTTGGTTTCCAGGTAACTTGCGATACGTCCTCCGAAACCTAAAAGCATCAGGGCAAACATTCCCACTAAGATTGTGTTGTTCCCTACAGATAAAGGTAATCAGGTGTGGAGTGCGAAGCAGTAAAGGATCTGTTTACTGCTAGAGAAAAATCTATATAGAAACACTTAAATAAACGTCTTACTGTGAGCTCGCATCTGGGGAGGTGGCTAGGCACATGTAGATCTATAGCACTAGAAGCAGAAAAGTGTCACTGTAAGCAGCATTTTCTGTTTACAGCATGTGCTGCTGTAGATCACATGCTATTCACAAACTGGGAAGCAGTATCCTTTTCCCTAAAGTGGGTATTCCACTGGAAAACATTTGGAATAAGGTTTTAAGTGTGGCTTATCCAGCCAGGACTTCTTGTCGGGCACAAATGTCCACAAAGCAATGCTTACTGAATATGTTAAAAATGACTATATCAGTGTTTTACAGAGGTGGATGAGGGGGAGGTTTTATCCAAGAAAGCCAGGGTGGCTCCATTCTTGCACCATAGTATTAGTGTGCATAACAAATCTGACTGCATCTGACTCTCAATATAGCAACCCCGCGATGGAATCCGACTTGCCATGGTGAAGTTGGATAAAATTAAAGAGCTGCTTGATTTGCCAAAGGATCCTGTACTGGCAATGTAGTGCGATGGGGCTTTTACCATCTTAAGTGTGTAAAATCTATTCCACAACAAACTGCAGTTGAGGGAGACCGAAAGGCAAATCACTACTTCTATTACATGCAAAGGAAAATATGTTTGGCTGAAAAAGTGTGTGTTCCAAGGGGAAGCTTATCTTGGCTCCGTGAATATTAGGGCTTGCACTAACCCTGCAACAGGAAATATCTGCAATGAGGAAGGCCACTTGTAGGAAAGTACCATCTTGCCTGGCATGTTACCCCCATTTTTCACTGTATATATGTTGTTTTAGTTGTATGTGTCACTGGGACCCTGTTCACCAGGTCCCCAGTGCTCATAAGTGTGCCTGAATGTGTTACCTGTGTAGTGACTAACTGTCTCACTGAGGCTCTGCTAACCAGAACCTCAGTGGTTATGCTCTCTCATTTCTTTCAAATTGTCACTAACAGGCTAGTGACCTATTTTACCAATTTACATTGGCTTACTGGAACACCCTTATAATTCCCTAGTATATGGTACTGAGGTACCCAGGGTATTGGGGTTCCAGGAGATCCCTATGGGCTGCAGCATTTCTTTTGCCACCCATAGGGAGCTCTGACAATTCTTACACAGGCCTGCCACTGCAGCCTGAGTGAAATAACGTCCACGTTATTTCACAGCCATTTTACACTGCACATAAGTAACTTATAAGTCACCTATATGTCTAACCTTTACCTGGTAAAGGTTAGGTGCAAAGTTACTTAGTGTGAGGGCACCCTGGCACTAGCCAAGGTGCCCCCACATTGTTCAGGGCCAATTCCCCGGACTTTGTGAGTGCGGGGACACCATTACACGCGTGCACTACATATAGGTCACTACCTATATGTAGCTTCACAATGGTAACTCCGAATATGGCCATGTAACATGTCTATGATCATGGAATTGCCCCCTCTATGCGATCCTGGCATAGTTGGCACAATCCCATGATCCCAGTGGTCTGTAGCACAGACCCTGGTACTGCCAAACTGCCTTTCCTGGGGTTTCACTGCAGCAGCTGCTGCTGCCAACCCCTCAGACAGGTTTCTGCCCTCCTGGGGTCAAGCCAGGCTTGTCCCAGGATGGCAGAACAAAGGACTTCCTCTGAGAGAGGGTGTTACACCCTCTCCCTTTGGAAAATGGTGTGAAGGCAGGGGAGGAGTAGCCTCCCCCAGCCTCTGGAAATGCTTTCATGGGCACATTTGGTGCCCATTTCTGCATAAGCCAGTCTACACCGGTTCAGGGACCCCTTAGCCCTGCTCTGGCGCGAAACTGGACAAAGGAAAGGGGAGTGACCACTCCCCTGACCTGCACCTCCCCTGGGAGGTGTCCAGAGCTCCTCCAGTGTGCTCCAGACCTCTGCCATCTTGGAAACAGAGGTGCTGCTGGCACACTGGACTGCTCTGAGTGGCCAGTGCCACCAGGTGACGTCAGAGACTCCTTCTGATAGGCTCCTTCAGGTGTTGCTAGCCTATCCTCTCTCCTAGGTAGCCAAACCCTCTTTTCTGGCTATTTAGGGTCTCTGTCTCTGGGGAAACTTTAGATAACGAATGCAAGAGCTCATCCGAGTTCCTCTGCATCTCTCTCTTCACTTTCTGCCAAGGAATCGACTGCTGACCGCGCTGGAAGCCTGCAAAACTGCAACATAGTAGCAAAGACGACTACTGCAACTCTGTAACGCTGATCCTGCCGCCTTCTCGACTGTTTTCCTGGTGGTGCATGCTGTGGGGGTAGTCTGCCTCCTCTCTGCACTAGAAGCTCCGAAGAAATCTCCTGTGGGTCGGCGGAATCGTCCCCCTGCAACCGCAGGCACCAAAGAACTGCATCACCGGTCCCTTGGGTCTCCTCTCAGCACGATGAGCGAGGTCCCTCGAATCCAGCAACTGTGTCCAAGTGACCCCCACAGTCCAGTGACTCTTCAGTCCAAGTTTGGTGGAGGTAAGTCCTTGCCTCCCCACGCCAGACTGCATTGCTGGGAACCGCGACTTTTGCAGCTACTCCGGCCTCTGTGCACTTCCGGCGGAAATCCTTTGTGCACAGCCAAGCCTGGGTCCACGGCACTCTAACCTGCATTGCACGACTTTCTAAGTTGGTCTCCGGCGACATGGGACTCCTTTGTGCAACTTCGGGTGAGCACCGTTTCACGCATCCTCGTAGTGCCTGTTTCTGGCACTTCTCCGGGTGCTACCTGCTGCTGAGAGGGCTCCTTGTCTTGCTCGACGTCCCCTCTGTCTCCTGACGCAATTTGCGACATCCTGGTCCCTCCTGGGCCACAGCAGCATCCAAAAACGCTTACCGCACGATTTGCAGCTAGCAAGGCTTGTTGGCGGTCTTTCGGCGGGAAAACACTTCTGCACGACTCTCCACGGCGTGAGGGATCCGTCCTCCAAAGGGGAAGTCTCTAGCCCTTGTCGTTCCTGCAGAAACCTTAGCTTCTTCTGTCCAGTAGAAGCTTCTTTGCACCCACAGCTGGCATTTCCTGGGCATCTGCCCATCTCCGACTTGCTTGTGACTTTTGGACTTGGTCCCCTTGTTCCACAGGTACCCTCGACTGGAAATCCATTGTTGTTGCACCGCTG
This sequence comes from Pleurodeles waltl, assembly GCF_031143425.1. NCBI lineage: Eukaryota > Metazoa > Chordata > Amphibia > Caudata > Salamandridae > Pleurodeles > Pleurodeles waltl. Next base: position 1,195,643,884 of record NC_090437.1, read on the forward strand.
GTTTGTGTCTTTCCTGCAGAATTCCCCTATCACGACTTCTATGTCCTTTGGGGAACTTTAGTGCACTTTGCACTCACTTTTCAGGGTCTTGGGGTTGGCTATTTTTCTAACCCTCACTATTTTCTAATAGTCCCAGCGACCCTCTACAAGGTCACATAGGTTTGGGGTCCATTCGTGGTTCGCATTCCACTTTTGGAGTATATGGTTTGTGTTGCCCCTATCCCTATGTGTCCCCATTGCATCCTATTGTAACTATACATTGTTTGCACTGTTTTCTAAGACTATACTGCATATTTTTGGTATTGTGTACATATATCTTGTGTATATTTCCTATCCTCTCACTGAGGGTACACTCTGAGATACTTTGGCATATTGTCATAAAAATAAAGTACCTTTATTTTTAGTATAACTGTGTATTGTGTTTTCTTATGATATTGTGCATATGACACTAAGTGGTACTGTAGGAGCTTCACTCGTCTCCTAGTTCAGCCTAAGCTGCTCTGCTAAGCTACCATTATCTATCAACCTATGCTGCTAGACACCCTATACACTAATAAGGGATAACTGGGCCTGGTGCAAGGTGCAAGTACCCCTTGGTACTCACTACAAGCCAGTCCAGCCTCCTACACCACTTTCCAAGAAACAAACTGCAGAGGACAAGTTTAGCAGCTCAAATGTGGGCCACATAAGCCTTATAAGCACAATGGTAAGGTACATTAATGTGCGGCATTCAATTTGGGATCACCCTTGTTGATCGCTTCAAAAAAAGGTTTTAACTATTGGTATTTTTAAGAAAAACTAATTGGTGTTATCTGGAAGAATAGGCTAGTAATGCCTTTCGTAAGGGTATCAAGTATCATATTGTTTTGTATTGTGGCGTCTAAGCACTGCTTATGCAGACTGATACAATAATGAACAAGTATTTTCCATTTGGCCACCTAACATGCCCTTAGGCTTTCTGGCTCCTTTTCGAAGCTGCATGCATTCTTGAGAATCTGTGGGTACCTAAATTCTAAGACTTTAGGTGACAAATGACAAGACGGAGGCCTTAATTACGAGTCTGGCAGTCCTAGGACCACCAGACTTGCAGTGGCGGTCAGACCACCGCCAATGCGGCGGTCCGGTCTCCAAATTCCGACCTGCCAGTCTTAATCCACCAGGGCAGCACTGCCCTGGGGATTATGAGTCCCCTCTCCCCCGGCTTTTACATGCCGGTTGCTGGCGAAGACTGATGCCAAGTGCATGGGCAGTGCAGGGGCCGCCATGGCTCTCCCCACTGCGCTTTTCACTGTGTGTTTGGCAGAAAGTGAAGAGCGCGATGGGTCCTGGCTGCTGTTATGACCCAGCGTCAATGTTGTGGGTTGTTTCCCACTAGGCCAGAGGGCAGAAACTCTATTTCCACCCGATGACCCAGGGAGAAACTCTTAATAGCCCCTGCGGTCAGGTCACTGCACTGGCATTTGTCTGACCACGCGGCTTCGGTAGACGGTCTTTTCTGTCCGCCGAAGACATAACAAGAGCCTGAGTCTCATGAAGTTGAGGTGCGGAGCTGACTTTGATGTAGCATAAGGAACTCTGGGTGCATTGATAACTTTTCATGTGGATGTATTGACATTTCCAGAAAGAGCAAGTACCACTGATGCCATGAGGAGTATTAGTGCCACTGACCCTTGCTGCAGTTTGATCACTACATATTGAATGTGTGGTAGTCAGGGGAAAGCATATGCACATTTCACTGACCAGCTGAGTGGATTGACCATAGTATGGGTACCTGGAGGCAAAGCTTTTAAACTTTGAGCTATCAGGCTTGACAGAGTTCTACCGGCGGGGTGCCCCAGTGGTTATCACTGAAGCACCTGGGTGTGGTTTTCACATTTGTGTTTGTTGGTTCACGCAGGTTCTCAAAGTCATTGTCCACATTTAGAAGGAGTTATTCAAGAAGGAGTACTTAGTGAAGAATGGCCCAGGACGAATGTCTAATTATTTGTGTTAGCTTCGACAACTGTGAGTGCGTACCCCGTTGGTTTTGTAATTAATACATGGTGGTAATTTTGTCTGCGCAAATCAGCACTGTCTTGTTCAAATAAAACTGAAAAATCCTTGTAATGCTAACTAAACTGCCATCAGTTAGAGTACATGGATAAGCTGCTGCTGTCAAGAACAATGATGCTGTTCAATGTGTGCTTCTAACACAAGTGAGACGTCTCTGATTATAGTCACTTGCGCTGCCCAACAACAAGTTTTTACTGCTCCACCATTGCAGTTTAACACTAGACTACACCAATCTCACTGCCCCCCCGCTTTTGACAATTCTCACTAGGTATTCTTGCAGGGGGCCATGTGCAGCTTGGTGTTTGAAACTTGTGAAATCCAAGGCACCATAATCCCCAACACTTTCATTAACATTCTCACTATTGGCTGATGCAACAGCTGGCAAAAAGGAAGCATCTTTGGAACTGCAAATACAATCACTCGTTGCTAGATGGATACAATATGCCTGGGTCTAAGCCTGAGCAACACAACCGAGCGGGCATCACTCCTTGTCCCCAAAATTATTTGTCCTGATGTGCATACATCCAGACATCCACTGCTCCAGGCGTAATGCACCATCAAATAAATGCCCATAACTCAGAAAATGTCAATTTTCAATGTAGTTCATCTTGTATTAGTTCTCAAGTTTGTCAGGCTAAACTTCCCACACAGAAACAAATATACTTCCTTCCAAAGGAACTTGTGTATATACAGCACATACAGTCAGCCAACGCATTTCGTTTACTACATGTAAACTTCTTCAGGGCCTCATTCATTCAGAGTACCTTTGTAAAACATAGAAAAACCTTCAAATCGGTAATCCGTCATTTGCTCCATACTGCACTCAGCAGTCAGACTTTTCTGACGTGTTATGGTGCCACTGAGGGGCATCCCCCCAGTATTTGTTAGGTGTGGGGGCAAAGGTGAGATTTGCAGCTATCACCAACGAGAGAGTACACGTTACCTTGTTGCCAAAGACCTGCTATGGGCCTACCAAAAATTTACATCAGGATTACAGGCTGCCCATTGCTTACCATTGGCTTGCTTTATTGACACTGATTTGCTTGCTCCTCATTAGTGTGCTGCCTTCCTCTTCTTGTGTTCATCTCTTCTCTCGAGCACAGCCTCTTTACCATCCTCTACATTAGCTGGCTTGTAACTTTCCACTGCTGAGTTTTAGGGAACTTTTTTTTTTTATCGTTTTGGTTCCGTTCTCCAGCTCTCTCCCTTCTGTACTTCTTTCCCCCAGCGCTGTTCTACTCTCTCCCCAGTGTGTTGCTCACATTCTTGTATGTGCTTCACCCTACATTCCTTGTTGCTCTCTTCCTCATATGCATCTCCTCTAGCACCCTGTGTTGCTGTAACACTCTTGTGTTCATCCTCCCTAATGCCTGGAGAAGCTCTCTCCCTAACGAGCCGCTTCGAACACCCTCCCTTCTAACTGGCTTTATTTTTTATTTTATTGCTCATCCCACCCGCTTCGCCAGTGCTCCCACCCCACAGTCCTTTTTTATTTTTTCTGAATGTTATTCGGCAGCAAACTGTTGCTGCCCCTCTGTGCCTTAAGGAGCAATTTCGTGGTACTCCAATTTTTTTTATATATATATATATATTTACAGGTTCATCATGGATGGGTAAATTTTTATTTTTTTCTTTTAAAAGGCATATGCTTAACTTCGAAGACACATGAGTGTGGTGATGCATGTGTGCAACTACAGTGTGCCCCCCCCTTTTTGTTCGATGAAGCGCAGCACTGCCAAAAACTTCTTTTTGATGATGTTTCCAAGTAGTGCAAAAGGGTGTGGGTATTGATGGTGAACCTCAATGCAAGGAGAAGTGAGATTGATTTTGGAGGGTGAGTGAGTCATTTCGCTCGACTGCTGCTCTTTACTAGTCGGACATCCACACAGGGAAGACATGAATGCCTTTGTGCCAAGGATGTGCTGACATTACTCCCAAGGTACCCCTAAGGATAGGGCTTTGAAATTATAATGACCTTCATTAACTACAAACATCAGTTATAGCCTGTAAGCTGGGTGGATGGGATATGGAAGAAAGCATTTTAGAGATTAAGGCTCGTCATGTAGTCCTTTACACACAGCGGTGAAATGACATCTTGGAGAGTTGTTATCCTGATGTGCTCCGACGTCATGTACTGCTTCAGCTATTGGAGGTCGGATATCAGGTGCAACGTTTCTTCTTTTATTTTTCTCAGCTCAAGTACAGGAAATATATTCCTTGTCTTCACACACCTTCACTAGAGCTGAGGTGAATTCAATGTAGTAGCAATGGTCAACAATGGAGGGCACCCACTGGTCGGAGATTATATTCTTCCACTGGGGAGTATATACCCTGATGAGTTTCCTCTCTGTGTGACATGTCATTGCTTAAAGGCAGAATTGAGCTTGTTTTGGGCACCCATGCCTTTACTGCAGTGGTTGCGCCAGAATCCGGAGTACGGTTTCAATATTTGCCCTTTCCAATTGGCTAGAAAGGTGCTATTTTAGCTACCGTCTGCTCTTGTTGACAGCATAAGCCCTACTTTGGTGTTTGGTCTTGGAGAACTCCTGTGGCTTCTTTATCCGTGTGGCTGTCATTTATTTTTTGTAGAATGGAATCTATTTGTGGCCCAATAAACTGTTCATCATAAAAGGGAAAGCCGATGAGGTGCTGTTCAACACCTGGCCAAAAAACAGATACTCTAAACAGGCATGTCGATGTAGCTTTTGTTTTTTAGTAATCAGAATCAGCAGAGTTGAGAGCACACTTTATATTTTAGTTTGAGATTATTTTGCCCTCCAGGATCAAATCTTTCCCAACCATGAGAAGGTGCATGAGTGCCTTCATTTACTCCCACTGTTGCCTTTGATCATATCTGGGAGAGAAGACCAACTGAGTTGCTGATATGTCATTGCCTGGCAGCCTCAACAGCTACCAATTCGCTAATGCATCAATGTTTTGCTGTACTTAGCAGGGGAAGAATCTCCCAATGTCTACATTAACACCCTTTTACTTGCGGTGCAGAGCAGAAGAGAAATGGGTAGAACGCAAGGACCGGCTTCATTTTCTTCTCTACGCTAAGAGTGACCATCTATTTTCTTGATCGGGTCCTCAAAATAGTCAGTGGACATTTTAGCATGTCCTTTAGCACAGATATGAACTGGTCAGAACACTCTGTCCTAGACAGCGTCTTTACGAGGAAGTCATCCTCCTCTTCTACTCACATGTATTTAAAACTAAATAGGTCTGCCATGCATTCCATGACTGCTTTGTATGTCGTTGTGTCATCGTGTGGGGCGGGTTAAGTGGGTATGGCTTCAATGATGGGTCATTTGATGGGCCCACAATTTACTTGTCTCCATCGTCTGTGAGCACTGGTTCTCTATATGGGTCCGGTCATCTGCTGATGGGTTCTTGTCCGAATCTGTGTGTATACATTGAGCTGGTGATGTGAATATGATATGTCGAGCTGCCTGTGGGTAACCTGGGCTTTTTTCTTCTTAGTTATAGGGAAAGCCTGGAGCACCTACGAAACTGCCTCTCTGAAAGTAAGATGTTTCTTTGAGTGCATTGCCCATTGGAGCAGGCCATGAAAGGATGTTCCAAGTTACTGAATCTATTTAAATTCCTCACGGTCGTACATCAGGCTATTGTCTTTTGTCTCCTGAAGAGGAGGCCCACTCAGAGTTAAGTTACTTTTTCTCAGTTCTGCTTTATCAATTTCAGTTCAAATGAGAATCAGATTTGTATTTCTTGAAAGCCATTATTTACATACATGTTTACTTGGTTTAGGAAGAGTAATGTCCAATCAGCATAGTTTATAGAAATGTAATTTAATCATGACTTCATCTCGACAGAAAAATAGTTACGTTCTTACCGGACTTTGCAGTATCATCGAGACCCTCTTCTTCTGCTCCATCATATTGAAATCTTGACGAAGGTCAGGAGCCATGTTCCTCTCTCGTAAATATTCTGGATTATTTTCGTCCACTCTGTCAAAGTACCTCTCTTTATGAGGAGCGGTTGTGGGAGGTGGTGAGGTCACCACCTCTGCACCCGAATCACCATTCATGGCACAATTTGATGAATGTCTGTACAAAAACAAAATGAATGATTGGCGTTAAGGTGTGCTTGAACTTTACACTTCCATCACATTCACACATTCTTAACTCCTCCATAAATGACTGCAGGACAGCCATCAATAAAAGACACCTCTCCACAAGCTTTTAAAAACATAAATCTACAGAAATACTTCGCTTACATCTTTTTGTTTGAACTAAATTAGTGAAAAGTCAAATAAAATATTTGCATAAATTATCTTAACAAGAAAAGGCTTTCATCACAGATTTATTTCTCCACACAAATTCTGTGTTGCAATTGCGTCTCTCCGTGAGGCTCATTTTATGACCACTTCTGTGGTTTTAGAGGGAACTGAATAACTAGACAAAAGACATGCTAACTTCCATAGAGAAAACGGAAATGTAACATACTAAACCACTTCTCCTGTGCAACATGATCCTTTAAACCTCGACTCTAAAAATGAACTGCTAATGTGTCTGTGGGACATTTCAGAAGACATCTGTATGGAACCTTCATTCAACAAAGAAGGAGCCTGAAAGATAAAACCAAGGGCTCCCTCTTCCCAAAGTCTAATGTACGGCAAGCTCTTGTAGTAACACTGGTAATAGTATTGTAGATTATGTGGAGTGATCAAAGGGCAGTAAAGCACGTCAACCGTGTGGCACACAGTCTTTTTGCGTTTTAAAGAGTGCCAAACAACACTGAAACAAAGCGGCAAGAATATGGACCTGAGTAAGCACGTTCCTTTCAACAACAAAAATAAATATTTCTGCAGATCTCTATACCTCTAACCTCTGCAAGAGACGATAAGGAGGCTGACTGACCAGAAATGAGATGATTTAAGAAGTTTCTTGTATCGATAGCAGTAGGATTGTGCACGCTTCTTGCACTGAGGGTGTTCTTTAGGAGGGGAGTTCATCACTGGAAATGTAGGTAGTGACATAGGTTTGCGCTGTGCAGTCTATTACAAGCAGGCTTTAGTTTAGAAATAACTATCGTAATTCATTACTAATCCTGGTGGTTCAGATACTGCCACAGCTATATCAACGTGTAAAATAAAAAACATTTTTAAAACTCTCCTTGTGACAATCCACAGTAGCACCTATATTTACTATACAGACTCTCTTGGAATAAAAGTCATTGGCCCAAAGTCTAACCACATACATAAGAAAAGATAGTGGGAAATATTTCTTTAAGAGATTACAGACGTTTGTTAAAGCTTGCTATTCAGGCTAGTTGTTTTTGTAAAGAAGCACTACCAATTTAAACTGCCTCCTGCCGAGCTCCCAAAAGAAATATTGGCAAGGGTTTAGGAAAGAGTGGTTTTAAACAAAACAGTGTCATGGCAGAAATGTTTAGCAGGCAGAGTGCGTTCTCTTTCTCTGAAAAGTCCCCTTCTTCGAGGCAAAAAAAACTCCACTGATTTGTACAATTACCTCTCCTGGACATCATTATGTCTAAAGAGGGAATGTGTTCTTCACTCTTCTTTTGACTGAAAGCATGCCTCTTTCATCCAGAATGAGGAAAGTGGTGATCCTACCTAGAAGAGTTCCAAAAAGTCAGCTTTCACAGACTACTACCAAATGAAGATTTATGTATGGTATATTGAAGGCCAGCGAAGGTGGAACATGAACCAGACATAGCTTCTGGAATAAAACCATATAAAAGATACTAGCAGGTGTACCTTGAAGTCTGCATGTATGTTTTTTTTTTGTAGTAAAACTGACAAAGTTGAGCCTTGGAGAATTTCAAAAGTATTTCTCAAAAGTATCCTTGATCTTAATATCATTTTCATGACTAAAGGAATCCTGCAGGACAGAGAAGAGGGAAGCAAAGTCACAGGAAATGCAAAATGGTTCCGTAAATTCAGTTTACTTAGTATTACAGTGCACTAGACCCGGCATGTTAGCACTTCTAGCCTGGCTGCAATACTGCTTAGAGGAATCCCGTTTAAAAACTGGCACTTGGCAACCTAGCTGTTGCCACGGCCCGACATTCGCCATTGTTTAGGAACGAAATTCTCCTTAACTTTACCAACAAGAAGGCTTTTCTCTTTCGTTGCAGTCAACCTGAGTGGAGTAGCCGGTTACTGCATGGCACACATATTGTGTTCATGTATGTAGATGACACTATCCTGTATCTGCGAGATCTCAAGAAAGAGCGCCTTGAAGTGGTGATGCTGGTGAGAGAATTCAGTAGTGTTCCTGGCTTGAAAGTCAACTAGCCTTTACCCGGTAATCTAGGCCTAGACCAGACTGGCTACCGATAAGTCCTTCTTCTGTGATTTTTTAGGATTCAAACTTAGTACTGTCAGTCCCCCATCATCTGCTGCAGTTTAGAAAGTGCTACCCTCCTCCGACACTATCCCCACAGGAATGTCGTTGTCGGAGTGAATAATTCTCTGACCATTGCACCGGGGACCCACACTGGGAGTACTGTAAAGAAATACAACAACCAGGAGAGGACTATCATCTTAAGTATGGCCACTGTTTCTGCTACTGATAGTGGGAGAATTCACCAAAACACTGTACTCGATCTAAACGATCTAAATGTTAGGCCCACATTCCCGTGTCTGTCATGGAAATGTTTTTGTTCCCAGATAGGTGAGGCAGTGAGGTTCCCATCTCAGCTCACCCAGTCCCTACAGGCGGTGGCAATCGACTCATGGGTAATAATCGAGATTTCGGCCAATTTACCTGCAGGCCTGACAAGGAACCGAATTCTGTTACCATGTCCCTAGTGCCCTCTAGGTCTGAAGCCATGTTCCTGAGGAACATTACAGGGTCATCCGCATATAGAGCTAAGTGGTAATGATGATCCCTCAATATCTGTTCCCTTGCTTTGCAAGGCTGGTTAGAGGCTCCATTGTTCGGGGAAACAGGGATAACAGTGGGAATCCCTACTGCGTTCCTCGTCCCACACCGTAGCTCTCTGAGATGGTTTGCACCGTGCGGACACTGGCTATAGGATCCACGTATAACAGTCGGGTCCATGCCAAGAAGCCTTTCCTTAGCTGCTTTCTATTCATGACTCCATACAGAAAGCCCCATACTAGGCTGTCAAAGGCCTTTTCTAAGTCCACAGTAAACATCGCCGCCTCAGTCCGGTTTTATTTTTCTACCTCTGACATTAAGTGCAGTGTTCCGGCCTGGTATAAACCCCGCTTAGTCAGTGTGTACTATTTTGGGCATAAGGGGAAGAAGCATGGAGGCCAAGATCTCACTGAAGATCTTGTAATCTAAATTGAGCATTGACAGTGGCCTGTAGGGCCTGCAGTCATGAGCCGGTTTACCTGGTTTAAGTAGGGGCACCAACAGGGCCTCCAGAATGGAGTTCGGAAAGTGACCTATGTCCTTAGCCGTCTTGTAGAGGTCTGCTAGTTTGGGGGCTAGTTCACTAGCATATGACACACACAATTCGACTGCGAGTTCCCATCCGTTCCCAGCGTCAGGCCACATGCCAACCCTTTTATCGCCTCTCGTCTCCTGCATAGTGATTCCAATTCCCAATCCTTCCGCCTCTTCTAGCATGTGGGTTGTGAGAGGCAGTGGTGCCAGGAAGGCGTGCACTGCGCCCTCATCATGTTATGTAATGGTCTTGTAGAGCCCAGATTAATATTGCAGGAAGTGGCTATTGATCTCCTCTTGTCTATGTAGCCAGAAGCCTTCCACTGTATGAAGTTCTACTATAACCGAGCCCCTTCATGGCCCGGTTAGCAGGCCAGGCCAGTAGAGATCCGGTTCAGTCGCCTTCTGTGTGAGCTAGTACCATGTATTTTTTATAGTCATAACAGCAGAGGCTCTCTACTTGGCTCAATACCTTCTCTTTAGCCTCCAGTAGGGTTTGCTGTAAGTCTGGAAGCCCTAGCCTGCGCTTTTTGACCTCCCTAAACTGTGATCCTGATACCTCCAACTCTGCTATGCATTTTCCCCTAATAATCGCCTTAAAGGCATCCCACTCCACTAGGGGAGAGGAGGATGTGCCGGTGTTCTCCTCAAAATATCACCTAATGTGTTCCCCAACTACTCCTCTGTATTATGTGTCCTCCAGTGACTCTGGTTTCAGTCGCCATGTAGGAATGCATAGCTTGGGGCACTCCCACATCAACTGTAACAGTACCAGATTGTGATCCGATATTGTTCGGGCCAAATATTGTTATATCTTGTGTACTAGATCACGTACACCTGATGTGCAGAGAGGAATGGGTACAGGTGTATGTGAAAGTCATGAAAACATCCAGCGCTACATACTTATCAGGCCCCATTGAGTTTGCCAGTCTGCAAAGAGACTGGTTGTCCTGAGTACCGGTGAGTCCCTCAGCAGGGGATGTGAGCGGTCAACATGAGAGTCTGCTACACAATTAAAGTCCCCTCTTATGATAGTGACATGGGCCAGGTAAGGTACCAATGGGCCCGACAAACTTGCCAGCAAAGCCCCCTGATCCAGGTTTGGGGCATAAATGTTAACTAGTGCTATGTCTCAACCCTCCACAAGGCCCGCTGCCATCACATATCTACCCTCTGGATCTATTATGTCCCTTGTGTGTTAGAAAGGAACACCCCGCTCTAATCCAAAATAAAGTTGCCCTTTTCGTAGGCAGAGTATGTGGTGTAATAGGCCTGACCTCTCCATCTTCTGTGTAGTGCAGCCCCCTCCTTAGACATGAGCTGTGTTTCTTCTAGCATTGCTACATGGATCCCTTTGCTATACGGGTAGAAATACTTTGTACCGTTTCATGATTGTGTGCACCCCCTAATGTTCCAAGAGCGTAATTTGGAGGTCATGGGTGTAGCCATTGCTCCAGTTCAAAAGTCTTTGATTTTCGCTTCTCCAACAGTATAGTCCCACCTTGTGACAACATCAACCCAATGCTAATCAAAGATATGAAACCAAGTGGGTTAGGACTTGTATATTCCCTTTTAAACAACAGTCATTCCAAATTCTGCTCTCCAGGAGAAGCTAAACCCCCCCCCCAATCCAAAACATTCCACAAGAGCTTGCCGGAGGACCCACCTGCAATGCTTACACAGGGGCTGTGGCAATATCACAGTCCTAGCTAGTGTCGCCCTCACCCAGCAACCTATGCTAACATTGTGTTTGTGGCGCAGGGAAAAACCTAATTAACATTTGCTTCCTGACATTCCCCCGCTCAAACACACATTCGCAGTCCCAGTATTGTACCAACAGAATAAGTAGGTCACAATTTCATGTAAAGTGCCAGGAGGCACCCTAGGCAGGTCAGTGCTCGATTCTCCAGAGGGGCTGGACCCACGATTTGAGTCCGAGTTCCGGGCATCCTTGTCCTCCCCTCAAGGACTGGAGGCTTGCTCCGTTGCTGCTCATTGATGCCACCACTGCCATAACTTTTTGGCATTCTTGTTACACCTTAGCCTTGGAGTGGGAAGCCTTGCGGAGGCTGGAGGACCATCGTCATGATCTGGCCCTGCGAGGGAGACCTCCCTGGGAGCGCTGACTTGGCCTGGGTTACAGGTGCTGATCGATCCAACTCCAAACCTCCTACAAGGTCTGGAAGAACTGTGTTCCCTCCGGCATCGCCACTCTCAGCTGGGCCAGGCAAGGTTGTACACTAAGACATATTACCCTGCATGTTGGACTCCTCTCTCGCTCACAGCCAAACAACCAGAATGCCAGGGTTCTTGATTTAAGCCTGGTGCTGGCCAAGAGCGCCATGGAAATGTCCTGGAAGGCTAATCACTTGACAGACACCTAACATGGTTATTGGCTGTCCAGAGATTTGTTAGGGCCAAGGTCATAGTCCTGAAGGGCCTCAGAGGACAAAGACAGTGCTGGTACAGCAGGACTCTGTTTTGGCAGCCATACAAGCCAAGACTTATTACCCGTCCCCAGAGATATTTACCTTGAACTCCTTGTAAAGTTGTTGCTGACGGACAGAGCGCTCCAAGTATGAAGAGGCTGTTTTACTACTTAATACGATCCCAACCTACTTAATAGATTGTGATCAGCACCTCCTTTACAGAACCTCACACTCTCCCAGATGAAAGTACAAATGTACATCCCTGAAAAGCTGCCCAAGAACTTCACTACACCACGCTAGACTCTCCTCCACCTGCTCCCCATGATCCAGAATCAGCTGAATGTGCTCTTTGCTAATGTTTGCAGGTCATCTATTTCCACTGCCTCATTTTACAGCAATGGTTGTAGATCTCCTCACTCATTTTATGTGAAAAGAAAGTAACTAGCAGGATGTAGTCTATAACTTGTCCGTACACTGCTTTCTTACAACCCTGCATTCATTAAAAAGGTGCAAGCTGATCAATAAACATATTTGTAAAAATAACTTCACCAACAAGACCACCTTGTCCATGGTGGCTTTTGAGACTCCCACATTACCCTAATTTCAATATAAGTCACATGATAATCTGTCAGGATTCAGCACATTATATACATATACAGGCATTTGCATTATGGTGTGTCAATGCAAAATAAAACGCTGCATACATCAAAGATGCTAACTCATTCAAACGTTGGGTATATGACAGCTACATGTTACTGGAGACTACTTACACATGTACAAAATAACTCCTAAATCAAACATTAAGTGTCATTTGACTACAATCCTCTCTATAGAACTACACTTTCCTGTACCTTGCGAATCTGAAATGTGCAGGGATTTTTTTTTACTCCGGATTGGATTACTTCCACACTATTAGGGCTGGGAAGTAAATACGGTGTTAAATCCTGAAGGGTCCTGTGCAGACAGCGGAGATAGGACAAGAAAGAAAAAGTATGCAACTAGAACAAGGACCAGTGACTCGACAGGTGTCCGCTTCAGAAATAATTCAGCGTTTCTCTCCATGGTTAAAACTGATGTAAGAGCCAACTGAAGATAAGAGGAGAGCTTCACTGCATTGGGTAGTATGTGGCTTGCCTTGAGCTGATGAAACCGTGGTCACTCAGGAAAGAGCTGCACGGCTGAAAACCACACAACTCCCGTCGGAAATCTGCTATATGGGCTTGTAAGTGTTTGTAGGAGGAGGGGGATTGTCCCAGCTTGAGTTGTGCCAATTTATTGTTGGAAGAGGATTTCCCTTTCAACCCCCAGGAGTTCCTGTCTGTACTTTACACCTTCTAAGTGTTAAATCAAAAGCAAGTTTAATTGGAACAAACAACAAATTAACAAATGGCGTTACCACCGTAGGAAGAGAGGGCTAGGAGAAGTGTAAATTAACTACCTTGGAAATAGTCAAAATATGGTCCTATTAACAAAGTGCAAAAACAAGGGGCCAGTGAAGTCAAAGGGCGTACCTGCCGAAAAAGGCAGGGGGTAAGTATTACAGAAATGTAATTAATCAAGTTCTGTAATATGCAACACTGAACCACCACGAAAGTTGCTATAACAACGCTCACGTCTCTATGCTAATTCAAGCCTAGAAACAACAACTAAAAATAGAAATGTTGAAATTCTTAAATACGCTTTTAATCACTGTTGTGCTACTACTACTGATAACCCCAAAACATAGTAAAACGGACAAGGAGAAAACAGAACAGAAGGTATGCCTGAAACAAATGAGAATTTGTTATCATAAGTACATTATGACAAATGTAGAGAAAAGGGTGTTGTACCAAATTAGCTTTATGGTGGATAGAACAGCTCACACCAACTTCCGAATTGCAAGCACCATAAGCAGCAACATGCTCCTGACAGCACTTAGCTGGTCCAGTAGGCTCTTGGCATGACATAACTATAAATGTTAGAAACAGTAAGATCAAAAGAATAGGGCTTCAATGGAGGTTTTCTGGTGTAGACCAAGTAGGGCACAGTTAAGTAAAAGACTGCTTTGAGAGGAAGGCCATATTGGGTTAACAAAGACAACCATCAAGGAACCTGGAATGTGTTGCCATGAGAACAGGCCAGGGTGCACTATGTGAAAAGAGGGTATGTTTTGAGGGGTAGAATACTAATCAATCTATCAGTATATTTGTAGAGCGCTACTTGTCACCTGTGGTGGTTTCCAGACGCTGATACCTTTGATACATAAGCACTAAGGTCACACTTACTGCATTTTACCCAAGCATCAGGCTTTCACGAAAAATACACTAAATTGCAGTCCTCTTGTACAGACTAGAAACAGTATATTAATTTTTTTTTTTTCCTACGGAGATCTGTGGACATGAGACATACTCAAACAGTCTTGCACTTTCATCAGTAGGCGACTTTAAGGAAAGAGCCACGGAGCTAGTGTTTTGTCACACCTCTGTAGAGATTCTCAGAAGACTAATTAACTTTTCTAACACCAAATAAAGAGGCAACCACGTACAAGTGCACCAGACCAAAAGTAAAGGCAACCAGCAGGAAAAGATGGAGGAGGGCTGGAAAGTTGTTTATGGAAATACAAGGCTCAAAGACTTTTGAACCTTACTCCTTGTGAAGATTTATTTCAAATAAAAGATCTGACTAGGCTTGAAGCATTCCATGAGAACAAAGTACCAGTTCAAAATGAAATGTGGCAAATAACTGTTCTTCAGTTATACTTTCATCTTTAGGTCTGTCAAATAGCCTAGTTTTGGTTACAATTGTGCTCCCAGGCTGGCAAATAACGATTCTGACAGTCAAGTTCCTTTATTCGGCTTGAAAAGCCATAAAAGTGCGTACATATATAAAAAAAACAATACATACCTAATAAAATACCAAATGAGTTTAGCAATAAATCAGATATCTAGTCATAACAAACATACAGCTTCTCAGCTGAAAAATGGAAATTCTTAGAGTCATTTTAAGGGCGCATTCAACAACTAATCCACAATATATAAATACATATCTTAACAACCACAATTCAAACCAGTACTTGCGCCAGAGTATATACAGATCTAATTTACAAATCTAGCTACATTTTTAAATCCAGTTAATCTAGATCATTTGAACACACAATTAAAAAAATCAGGTCAAATAATGACCCTAAAACACATACATAATTATATATATATATATATATACACACACACATACTAAACAAACTGATTAAAATCCAAATTTTAAGTACACTAATAACTATAGATATGATACCCCATATGTTTTCCTATTTGCTAAGGCACTTGTGATGTAATTAGTGATAATGGAACAAATTTGAAGAGATCCTAATTGCTGTAAACATATCGAAGCACCCTTGTGGTGTGTATTATAGCCACTAGTAAAATCGTAATCAAAAATGGTTTATGGTTTTTTGCACTCTGCGTAGCCATTCACATAGTGAATATTGCTTTGGTCTGACAAGGTATTGCATGGATAATTCGGAAGGTTAAAAAATCTTGTGCCCTGTGAAGGAAAGCGTTAGAAAGCGTAATCCAGCAAGATACAATCTATACTGAGATTACTTACAGGGGCAAGATAAGGTTCCAATGTCACAGAAGGGGATAATTCAACATATTTTTCTACTGATAGCTGTTTCGAAGCCAATCTAAAGACTACTTCACCCGTTTCACGGGACTGAAAAGATCCTAGATTCAGAAGATGTCCCCAAGGTAAGGGGAGACCGTTGGACTCTTTTGATAATCAGTGATGGGGGGGGGGGGGGGGAATAGGCGGAGACTGCAAGCACCCCAGTACTGCTTGGTTGCAGCAGGAGTGCTATAAAGTGCATTCTGCGGTCCGCAGGGCAGGACATGCCAAGAGTTGGCCTGTCAGACCGGGGTAACCCTCATGGCTTTGCAATAAAGGTTTCTGCATGCAAGCATTGATCCTTCCTCTCATCACGGGCAAGAGAAAGGCCAGCAAGTTCAAAGGTGGGCAGCCAACTGCTTGTGACGCTACTTAGTCAATCACAAATTATCTAACCTGAGTTATGGGTGTGATAAGTAATGAGATTAGTGTAGCAGAGCAAAGTATTGATGTTGTACAAAAAAATAACCCTCGATTATAGTTCGACCCTCTGGTGTGACAAATAACCATTTTAACTTCGACTTCAACCCTCGGGGCTGGCTAATATCCCTGCCCAGTACCTTTCAGATATTGAAAAAAAAAAAAAAAAAAAACAATGTTGTGGATACTTTTTCTTCTTCATAATAACCACTTTGGTTTCTCATTCCCCTTGACCATGGCTAAAGTTCCCGCACATGCTACACTTGCCCATCAAGCCCAACCTGATTAATTTAAACTTTTCAGTCAGAAGGCAAAAAGACTTGCTTTCCTCTTCAGGACTAACCAACAACTAAGCTTCATACATATTTCCACCCAAAGACTGGACTTGTAACCGAACATAAGTTGTATTGTGTCGTAAGGTCTAGATAGTGTATAATTCACCTTACAACCATGTCCAACGGCACGTTTACACTTTCAGCTCCACTCTAGGCCTGGTTTGCTCCTTCAGGTCTCAGTTCTATTTATCAAATGAGACAATGAATAAAACAAAAAAAAAAATGCTAATGTGTGGGTCTTCGTTTGCAATCTAATGTTGGTCTAAATGACTGCTTATTAACCAAGTTCCCAGCTCACAAGCCTCATGTTTTAATTTCAACAACAACCCTCCTTGCTGAATGACCAAGAAAACTACAAATTAGAACCTGTTGTGCATGAATTTACTCACTGCACAAAATTCCTGCATTCTGCAGCCAACCCGCTATGCCTGTTAAGTGTACAATCAGGCTTATAGCCAGAAGTATATATGTAGGGAGGCGTGGCTCCAGTAATATCCCCATATTCAAGAAGAGCTTTGGGGGTGTATTGTCTTTCTGATATTTGCAAGGAAATGGTACAATATACAAGGCTTGAAAGCATATTACGCTTTGTGGTGATTTTTAATGCTGCTGCTATTTTAGTTTGAAATTTGTGTTCTGTGAAATGGAATGATTTATAGCACACTCAATCAACCTCCCACACCCCTACTTGAAATCCCATGGATCAAATGGAATTTCAGTGAGGGGCGTGGGAAGTTGCAAGTCAGCTGGCTCACAGCCTGCTTGACTTGCAACTTCAAAAGCGGCTGCATAATTTACAAAGCCATCACAACCAACATGACTGTGTATCTTGCAGATAAGCTCACCATCTCTGTTTGCTCTAAGCACAACCATGGCCAGGACACCACCAGACTTCAGATTATGACTCCCATTAGAAGGTGAATGTTACTGAGGTGGACTGACCACATGGTAAAATTAAATACAAATTCACTTTTACCTTGCAGTAAATCAGATGGAATTGGGAATTACTGTGTGGGGGTGAGTTTTCCTGTCTGTAAAATCCCACAGAATTCCCAAATCCTCTGGGGTTTACCACACACAAGCACCAGTCAAAACTACACAAACCTTAAAGACATCCAGATATTGGCATACACATTATGAACCCCTTTCATAGGGTCATGAGGCAAGAAGGTGCTTCTGTGCCGAACCGCGGGGGTTGAGGCTTTTTACTCCGGACGTCCTGGGGCCCGACCTACTGAGCCACTGCCCCACGTCCCCCTTCAGAACTTTACTCTCAGTGTTGGCATGGGTAGAGCAGTCCAGTTCTTTCTTTTAAAGCAAGGGTTGGGGCGGGGGGGCTTAAATGCAGGAAGAGAACATAGGTTCATAACTCAAAATACATTCAAATGGATATAAAATATAGCACACCAATAACACATACAGTCCTTCTAAGGCCAGTACTCTAGTGTTAGATAGGCAAGTCCCGAGTCCCACTTCCCTCTCTCAACTGGTAGTGGTTATTCCCCATTCACAATAGGCAGCATTCAGGTTAAGCTCCACTAGAGGTACGAGTCTTATAAGTCCCCCAAAGTCAAATGTGTTCCTGCGCCCACAATGCTATCAGGTAGAACAAGTTCCCCTGGGCCCTTCAGCCCTATAATCAGTCTCAACCTCTACCGTAGTCCCCCAGAAGCATTCCACAATGAAGTCTCAGTGGTCAGCAGCACCTGCCAACGGTGATTAGTTAGCACTCTGGGCTTTGCAGGGACAGCCATTTCTTATCTGCAGTGCTTCCTCCGATGACAAGGCAAATTCCTGGGCAGTAATGCACTCTTCATGGAGGCCCCCTCTGGCATATGGGGGGGGTCGCTGCTGGCTTTACGGCGCCGATCAGTACAACAGTAATACAAGCTTCCTGGAAGCCCATTCTGGCACACATGGTGGCCAAGTTGAGTCTACACATGAGTAACAGCCCCATCTGTACAGCAGCCGTTTCCTCACGCCGCGATAGGATTCCGAACTGGACCTCTGACTTCCAAATGCTCTCCTCTTCCTTACAGGTCTCACTGTTCTTGTCAAGCAGGCAGGCACTGGTGCTCCAAGGCAGGTGGTCTTGGATTTCCCTGGGTGATGTTCCCCTCATCCAGCTGGGAGACTGATGGCCTTAGCCCCCAGTCTTAGCCACAAGTAGAATTCTTGCAGAGCTTCTCCTCCTCAACATACAGCCTGACTGGCTGCTTGAAAGTTGACAACTTCGGAGCCTCGTGCTCCCCTTCTTACAGTCCATTTTCCAGACACAAAATGTGATTTATTGCCTGTATCTTTGAAGTTTGTGTTGTTGGGTCTTCTTCCTTTCGAGGTGTCCACTCTACTATCCTGCCCTTCCTCCAGAAATTAGTCTGTCGCAGTAGGAGCGACTCCAAATCGGACAGCCCCACAAACACAGGCCAAGGGAGCATCTGGCGATTCAAATCTGGCTGTCAACCACAGAGATATGTGCATCAAAAGATTAACCCAGGGCCGAGCCTACTCTTAATGAGCCTCTAATCAGCCCCATCTCCTTCCTGTGATGTGCCAAGTTCCATTCCCAGTGACCTCTCTCAGAATCAAACAAACCCTTTGAGGTTTACTGATGAGCCTGGCTCGTCTTTCCTCCATTATGTGTCCCCACTTGTGCTCAGGAATGCAGCAATTCACAAACTGTCTGTGGGAAATCCTCTACCTCCCCATAATCCGCCACTTAGCACTAGGTCGCCCAAAATAGAACCCAGAGTCTTCCATGTATTGTACCACTGACAGCCACACATACGCCCAAGCACACGCATGCAACCATATGCATGCTGCAGTGTTAAATACTAATTTGATGTAAACCAAGGGTGAGTTAGGCATATAGCAGCTGCACTTCACATGAGTTGGCCTGTAGTCCTCATTCCAGTGACAAGTTAACTAACAAGTAAGGTGTAACCTTTGGTAACACCTTATCTGGTAGACACTATCTAGCTGCAGATTCCTCACCTTAGAACATCCCAGATGCGAGACTGGATCCGAAAGATATTTTGTGAGCAGTACCCCTGCGTGCTAGCAGGTGCTGTTCAGCTCTGCCTGCATCATTCGTGCCAGAATAAACATCTGTGGTACCTGTACAGAAGGCGGAGACTGGATAGGTTTTAGTGGAGAACCCTCCCCTGCTGCTGCAAAAGAAGATCATCCCAGAGGGGCAGCCTGATCGAAGGACCAATAGCCACGCTCAGTAGCTTGAATACCAGACTCTCCCTGCCCAGTCCAGAGCCTCTAGAATAAGTTGGGCCCCTTTGTTCTTGATCTTCTTGAGAACTCTGGGCAGGAGTGGTATGGCGGAAAGATGCACAGGAGGCCTGAGCTCCACTCAAGAGGAAAAGCATCTATGAGCGAGAGCTGCCTTGCAAACTCCAGCGTGCAACGCTGCTGACACCGCGTGTTCTCAGTGGTGGCGAACACCTCTAATCAAGGCTCTCCCCACTGCTGAAAGAGACCTTGCACCACCTCCGGATGGAGATCCCATTCGTGATTGGCTAGGCATTTGTGACTGAGTTTGTCAGCCATGGTATTCAGCGAACCTGCCAGGTGTTGAACCACCAAGGACACGCTCTGTATTCAGAGAACCTGCCAGGTATTGAACCACAAAGGATATGATCTGATGTTCTAGCCATGTCCGAGAGAGGGCCTCTTCACAAAGGGTCAACAAACACACCCTGCCCAGTTTGTTGCAGTACCACATGACAATGGTGTTGTACATCAACACCTGAACAAGCCTTCCCTTGAAAGAGGATAGAAAGGCTTTCAATGCCAGTCAATCCACCCAAATGTGGCATGTACGGCGTCATGACATTCTTTAAGTTGGGTGGGAGTCTCTCCAGCTCCTGGAAACACATAAGTGCGGAGTCAGCCCAGGCTCAACTGCTGAGTGAGGCCTAGAATGTAGATGTTCACACATCTCATTGGCCGATGAATGCAGAGAAGTCGAAGCACAATTTGACTTCTTATGCTTGGACTTACCCGAGTGTCCTTAAGATTTGAGTGGGACAAAGACCTCGGACTACGCGATCGATCCCGCAACCTTCCTCTCGACCGGAACAGTCTTGTACAATGGCCACCATAAGTTTGAGGGAGCGCTCCCTCAAAGCCGTTGGGTTTATTGCACAGCAGTCAGAGCACTTGGGGTTGTGGTAGCACATGAGGCACACAAGATGGGAGCTGTCACCGACATCAGCAGGTGATAGGCACCACAGGGCTTGAAGCCGGCCTTCCTAGATGACATCCTGCCACACCAGGTGATAAACCTCAAAAAAGCTTTGACAAAACATTGAAAAAAGCTCAGTCAAAAAGTGACTGAAGGGGTAGCTCTTCCTAGATCTGTGCTGACTGGCGCAGAAAGAAAAGAACGGACATCAGTGCACATGGGTGGCTCTTATACAGGTGCTGCGAACAACGCATGCGGAGCCAAACGTTGCCATCTACCGAGTGTAGGGGTACTGCTCATGAAAAATCTTCCGGATCCAGTCTGATGCTTGGGATAATTCTAAGGTAAGGAATATGGAGCTAGAACTCTCCATCAGATTTGGGGGATAGGGGTGTCCCATACCTTATATAAATATATACACACAAATTCGTTTTGTGTGTTAACAGTAAAACGATGTAACACAATGCACTGTAAAGGTCAAAGCACTGTATTTTATGTTTTATTATTATGTACTGCATTGAAAAAGTCTGCGTGGTAATGACTCAGATTTGTTTCTCTCTCTTCTCCCTCCATTTTCTCAGCCCCCTATGTCCCACTACTCCTCTGTCTTCCTCTGCATCTTCTTTACTGTTCTCTCTCTTTTTCATGGGCCAAATATTCCCCCTTCTTTATTTCCTTTCCTTTCTCTTACCAGCTCCTTAATTATTTACTGTTCACCTTCTTCATAATTTATCTTTCTAATGCTCTCACCCTTTAAATATTCTTGTGCTTACTATTTCTCCTTGCACACCAATTTACTTCTTCTCTGCCCTACATCATGCAGGTTTTATTTTTGTTTGCCACTAACACTCATGCAGGTTTTTTAGTTTGCTAGTACCAGTATGTAGCTGGTAAGATTATACATATATGTATGTATGTGTGTGTGTGTGTGTGTATATATATATATATATATATATATATATATATATATATATATATATATATATATATATATAGGGAGAGAGAGAGAGAGAGAGAGAGAGAGAGAGAGAGAGAGAGAGAGAGAGAGAGAGAGAGAGAGAGAGAGAGAGAGAGATGTGGATAGAAAGATAGAGGGATAGATAGATGAAAGCCCTGCATGAAAAAGGGTGGGGGGGAGATGTACGAGACAGCAGACTTGCTGTTTGGTCACTGTAAATTTACTGTGGTCGCCGGTCCAAGAAAAGCCCTCACATTTGGGGATTTCCAGAATTGGGAAGACCCCCAGGGCATCAAACTGTATTGAATTAGTTGGTCTTAATTACGCAGCCTTAAGGGACAATCTCAGGAGGATTCATAAATCCCTGAATTGGCCCACCAAAGTGAGCAAGACTAAATAGTTGCCTGGACCCAGGTGCAATACCAATTAGTCACCAGAAGGTGTCAGTCTAATCAGTGTCATTATCATCACTTCGTAAATTGAATTTACATTCAACATTCTAAGCATACTTGGAAGGAAGATACATGCCTGTGTATATCACAGGGTATCTACAAATCTATTAAGTTTAATCTAGCGTACATGTATATAATTATTCCTCAAATAGGCATTCAGTACATAAGTTTTAAAAGAGCTCACTCATAACGGTTATTTACTTGCTGTAATAGAAAGCAAAAAAAAAACACAAAAAGCCGAATTTTAAGAGTCAATAAATTCACTTCATGGAGCTTAGTTTAAAGTACACAACAAACGTTGGCAAAGCCAACAGGTCTGACTTGCATTTCTAGCCCTGACTAAAACATTAAAATTATACTTCAGTGAAAAGAAAAAAGGCCAATTGCTTTCTGTATGAAATGCACCTAATGCAAGTAGTCAGTAGGAGGTAGAACGATACACCAAAAAGCCGACAGCACGATATGGAAGAGAAGTGTTCTTCTGGATGATACCAAGGCCCAGTTCATGCATATTTTAAAGAACCACTAAGAAGTCTTGCATGAAGCTTTGATGTCAAGCTAAACTTAAAAATCATAAAAAGTTAACCAGTGATATGTGGCAATATCTTGAAAGGACAGTTCTAATTCCTGTGCTTTCAGCATTAGGGGACTTCATGGTGGCTCCCACAATGTTGAGTCCTAGGAGATTAATTATTAGCGGATTAAACCTCAAAGAGTTCTCTAGATCCTAGAAAGAAAAGGAGTCCGGTAATACTGTCCTTCAGCTAAATAGAAAGCTAGTTGGGTCAATTCAGATTCATACTGCCGATATTCATGGTATATGTACACTTCTGCAGCATGCACATTAACCTAACAAACCATCTTACTATGACTAAAACCTAGCTTCTGTAAACAAAAAGCCCTCTCTGGCAGGTACATTAACCCAACCGGCTATATTTCACAATGCCATCAATCAAAGGGGAGGGAATCCACTGTGTTTCAAATAAGAACTCTCACTCACTAGAGCTAACTGTGGTATGCTTCAAATCCTCACCCAGACAGATATTGTGTCTGGGTAGCCTCTACCTTCCACCGAAGGGAGCTCTTCTAAGGGATACTCTTGATAGCGGGATCTGTGCTACAATTAAAAGTGTCTTATGTGAACTTTTCACAATTGTAATCTGCTTCAGAGCACTCGGACAAGAATAATACTAAGGGTCATGCTAATGGGGACATTTAGTGATCTACATCAAGAACGGGTCTACATATTTCAGCCACCAATTTTCAGCCCAATTAGGGGTCGTGTGGCTTTCCTCAGAACAAATATTAGCAGATCCCCGAAACTCTACTTCAAATAATTAACTTGTGTTACGACCTTTGAATGTGTGCCGGACAAACATATACCTGCATTCACGTCACATTTACACGTACAAAGTATTCGTAAGCTGTGCCCTTGCACTCTATTTACTCCTGGGGAACACCACAGCATGGTGGCATCAAATTGGGCCTATATAAATGCTATGATAGGAGCATGGAATAGGCTGCCTCATGGTGGAGATGCCACAGAATGTTTTTAACTCACAAGTTTGTGTCTATGTTACAATATGTATTTCAAAAGGTCAGCATACATCTTCAGTACTCTACCCCAGTAGGGACTGGATCAGAGGCGTAGTAAAAGCATCTAGGACAGAAGACACAGATCAGCAATGAAGGGAAGTTAACAAGAATGTTAGAATTAGCTAATTTCTCACATCACCACCATAAAAATCTAAAATACATGCAAATAAACCATAATTACTGAATGATGAGGTACTACTGATATCAGGGCACATCACAGTACAGTGGTTATCTGACAGCATTCAAGAGCTGACTCGTAACTTAGTTCAGTGAACCCATTTGTGCTCTAGAAAACTAGCCTCGGGCTTACTCCTACATGACCAGCAGCTGTGGGAATTCTTTAGTAAGCTATTAAAGCATGAAGGTACTGCTGCCACTATAAATCCCTCACTAGCGAAATTGAAATTCTCCTGTAGAGTTAATCTGATGTTTTGAGCAGATTCCATTATTTCTGTGAATCACACAATTCCTGGTACTGGGAAGTGGAGACAGTCATATTATCGTAGTCACCCGCAGTAATAAACACTTAGGCAATGAATATCGTAGCACCGTACATTTTAGAATGCGTGAATGTAACTAACCACAGTTTTACCCACAGGGAAAATGTTTTCTTCCCTTTCAAGAATCCACGCCACTACACCCATAACATTTTTAGATGTGTGGGGAAACAGCTTGCAAAAAGTTTTAAGTACTCCTAACCGTGTAACAGGGATGTGGAATTCCTATCGCCCGACGCCCGGGACATCTTGTTTGGGGTCAAGGGCTACAAGTTTTTATGTTTACTTTGTCCTTGGGACAAGTAGGCCCAACCCCCTGCAGTACAAACCCTTTGGCTGCCTGATTACAGAGAGTGGAACTCTCTGCAGTTGAGTTAATGTGTTTCCAAAAGTTAATGCTGTTCGAACTTGTATTTATGGTTCATTATTTGAAAGTCTTCATTATTAGGGTGAGTGCTGTAAATAAATGTTTTAAGGTCACACTTCACTACTGACGTTGGTTCCAGTTCAAAAAAAAAAAAAACGTGTATACACATGTTTGAAAAGTTTAGGCTATGAGGCTAAGTTTAATGCTCCCAGAATGCTCTCTGATTATATGCAAATGAAGTGTCATTTAGTAAAATGTGTTGATGCATGCTAGTATTTCCCAAAAATATTTCTAATGGAAAATCAGTGTAACCATTTTCAACACGATTATGGGAAGCATGAAAATAAACAAACACTGACAAAGGCAACTGATCTGACATATTTTTATAAGTCTTTTAGTTTCATCAATGCGTGTCTTGTTTTGACATGGCTTTTGTAACATTTTATTGTTGTGGGAGCTACCAGGCCCTCAACATTGTAACAAACACTGGCAAACCCCCCCAAAAAAGTTTTTGAACTCTCTAAAAGCACACCAGTGGCATAACAAAGGCCCCGCAGCCGCCATCCAGGGGGCCCCTTCAGCACAGCACCTGCCCTGAGTGAGTCTGGAGAGGGGGCTCCTCCATGTTCTTTACAAAGGGGCACCCTCCAGTTTCGTTACGTCACTGATTGCCACTGTAGCTCCTGACACTGAACAAAACTACTTTGTGTGCCAATATGCTCCTTGTGGAAGAGCAGAATGCGATCGCTCACAGTAAAGCCGGCCGAAAGAGAGAGAAATAGAAGTTTAATAAAAACAAAATGTCTTTGTTAACACCAGACCTAATTAGGGACCAAGACCCACATGTAGGTAGCTTTTTGCATGTCGCAAACAGCGACTTTCGCTGTTTGCGACATGCAAAAAGCACTCTGCGATGCACAAACCCAGTTTTGCGATTCAGTAACCTGGTTACCGAATCGCAAAACGGGTTTGCGACTCGCAATTAGTAAGGGGTGTTCCCTTCCTAATTGCGACTCGCAGTGCAATGTAGGATTGTTTTGTGACCGCGAACGCGGGAGCAAACCAATCGCAGTTTGCACCCATTTCAAATGGGTGCTAACACTTTCGCAAAAGGGAAGGGATCCCCATGGGACCCCTTCCCCATTGTGAATGTCACTGTAAACATTTTTTCAGAGCAGGCAGTGGTCCTGTGGACCACAGCCTGCTCTGAAAAAATGAAACGAAAACGTTTCATTTTTCATTTTTGTTATGCATCTCATTTTCCTTTAAGGAAAACGGGCTGCATTACAAAAAAAAAACTGCTTTATTGAAAAGCAGTCACAGACATGGTGGTCTGCTGTCTCCAGCAGGCCACCATCCCTGTGAGGGCCGCCATTCGCGAGGGGGTCGCAAATTGCGACCCACCTCATGATTATTCATGAGGTGGGCATTTGCGAAGCCCTTGCGAATCACAGATGGTGTCAGGGACACCATCCTACATTCGGATTTGCGACTCGCAATTTGTAGGTCGCAAATCTGAACCTACCTACATGTGGCCCCAAATTCTTAAAGAAAGTCACAAAAGTGCACCCATGGTATATGTTGTACCCTATAAAATATTTGTGAACTGTATTTTAGCATGGGTAAATACGATGTGTAGATTTGCTCATGTAAAAATCTATTGAGCATTTGCAAGTTCATTTTCCCTCCAGCCACTTTCTTCCCAACCCTGGAAGAAGTTCTAATTCTGCCATTGTCAGGAGTAAATGTCCAACCTTTCTTATTATGGGAAAATATTAGAGAGAAGCTCGTAAAAATCTTTAAAACATGCAGGTTGGTAGGTTTGCAGACTCAAAGGCATTACAGCCCTAGAACTTTTGCTTACTGCTTCCTCCAGCCCCAGTATGCAGATCTGCAGAAAGGTGGCAAAATAAGGAAATTGTTACAGTAGGGATTGAAACTGCAAGTATTTAAGCCCTACTATGGTAGTAGCCCTGACATAATCAGAGAGGCTATTATCAGAGCACTTACATAATGAGATTGCTGCCATAATTTGTCGCCACACTACATGGCACCAAAGGGACAAGTAGATCTTTTTACAGGACAAGTAGATTTGAGAAGCAACCTGTCCACTGGACAAGTAGATATTTTAATAAATTCCACACCCCTGCGTGTAAGCTCGTAGGTGTTCCCTGCATTTTCCAGGTGGCCTTGTCATGAAACACCCACATCTCATCCCCCTGAATAGATCAACTCAACCTTAAAATGACATAACATTGTTTAATTTCACGCATGGGTAAATCAATTTAGGAGTGGAAATTCACGTTTCTGTGAACCATGACCTTGCACTTGTAAGCAATGCTTGTCGCACACCCAACTGTCACTCTTCGTGAATCTGTCCAGACTGATACAGAAGCAATAAACATCCCTTTATGTACTCTCCATACTACTTTGAAACGGTCACTTTGTGCATCACATGGTCCCAACATCCCTTTTTTGTAAATAGAACGCCTTTGGAACACATCTAAAACAGGGTAATAATTCAAAATCAAGACTACGAAACATTTGCAATGCTACCACCTTGTTTTATTCCCAGTAAGTGTGCTCTGCTGCACTAAGCGTTTGCACAGCATATACTCTGACTTTTATATTGATCTGAGAAAACTTGATATTCCAAAACCCGAGTGAAGCTGAACAGCTCGGATTTCACTTTGAATGAGCTAGGTACTTGGACCTTGTCCTATAAAAACATCTTTACCTAATCTTTCTAAAAAAAAAACACAATGATGTAAGCCAGAGGTTCAGCAGGAGTGCAAATTAAACCCAAGAGGACTGAGGGGCCAGTGGCTATGAAAATAACAAATGGAAAAAACATAATGAAAACCCGAAGTCAGAATACTTGTTATGCATGGCTCTCCTCTATGGTTTAAGTTTTTAAGTTTCTGAATCTCATAACCCACTACTATGACATCGCAACACAACTGGCCACCCACTGTTATGATGTCATAAAGCCTTCCCAGGCTGGCAGGGCTCTCCGAGAGCCTGTCAGAGCAGCAATGTGTGTCTGCTTTAACTGAAGGCAGAAAGCAAAGCTGCAGGAGGGGGTGGGAGGAAGGCAGGGGAGGTGGTGGGTTTAGTTAAGGATGGCAGGGAATTAATTTCTGTTTTTTAATTTGGCCCAGGGAGTAGAGGCCATGACTCCATGACTAGTCTGCCCTGTAGCAGCTGAAAGCAGGGGCAGATGATTTTGAGGGTCATACATAACATAAAATTATAGAAGGTCAATAAGTGTATTATGGGGATGTTTTTCATCTTGGGGTTGTGAGTAACATCATACACAACTCGAGGTTCGGTGTCCGATGTCACTCACAACCCCTCAGTGAAAAACATCCCTGTAATTGACAGTTGCCCATCTATAAATCTATGTGACTGGGTCTGGTAGAAAGCCTATATCGTTTAGTTCAGCTTCTGAACCTTATAATCCACTGTTATGACCTAGCTGCAGTTTATGATAAAACTGGTTTCCCACAGTTGTGATGTCATAAAGGCCTTCCAGGCCAGTTTCTGACTGAAAGCAGAAAGCACAGCTGCAACAGGAGGAGGATGGTAGGCATGTTTAAAAAAAATAAAAAATAAAACTTTGGGACAGAAATTCAAAACAAAAGCCATGCATGTATGGCTGCTATGTTACTCCTCTACTACTGCATAGTGGTTGAAAGCTGGGGCAGATGATTTTGATTTTGCCTGCTAGGTGCAGTCCGTGGGATGGATAAGAAAGAGCAGGTCAAGCAGAAAGAGTTCTCACGTTGGGCTTTGGTGGGGCTCTGGGCATGGAGGCCACCAGGCCATGACCAGGGCATTACAACTGAGACAACAGTATTGGCGCTTGGCTCAGGGCACAAAAGAGGGGGGGGGAGGGATGGTAATGGTAAGTGAATACATTTGGCCCATGGCGGGGGACTGATTGGATTGTTGCAATCCAGGGGAGTAGTGGACCCCAGAGTGCCAGGCCTCTGCAGCACAGTGGAAGCCCAGCCCAAGGCGGTAGCTGGTTGGAGCAACGCAGGCTGGCCTATAGATTGGGGGTCCCGCACTGAAAGACCTGCTTCTACAGTAGGGAGTGAGGAGCGGAGAGGCCTCTTCCACCCCCACCTATCTTCTGTGATATTACACCCCTGCAAGAGCAACTGCAACATTGTGGGGATTTCTTCCCCCACTGGCAATTTTTTCCCTAGTATGCTCGCTCTAGGTCCTGTCTGCTTCCTTCACCCCACCCACTACACTGCAGAATTGGTTCACTGGGGGCAATAAGCTACAAACCGCGCACGCCATTGAACGGACAATGGGCACTGCTGGTTCCACCCAGGGCTTAGTAAAACACAGTAGTGGGAAATGTTTGAAGGGTATGAAAAGAAACACACTTCATCACAACCTGAACAAATTCCTACATCCAGTGCTCCACTGGGTCTGCGAGTACTAGGCAAATGGACTGGACATGCTTGTGTACTGCTTGACCTTAGTGAAGATGCCCCTGCACTAAAGGGGCAGACGGAAATCACTATCTCTTGTAAGACATCATTACCGGTAAATCATGAATCAAAAATATCTAACTCTGCGGAGGGCCATGCATCAGATGACGTTTCTGTGCATGACAAATTGGAAGTTATCCATATTGCTATCAAGGACTCGAGGAAAGCTCTAAAACTTAAAATAGATACTGTTGCCACAGACATGTCCCATCGCAATATGTTGTATGCATATCAGAAGATGACATGATTCCTTGTTACACACAGAAATAACCCCTATTTTTTAAACACTTTTCCCCCCACCATCAGGACACTGATATTTTGTATTGCGTCCGGGGAATGACCAGTAAGCGGCTCAATTGTCTCTATTAAGCAACTGGATAGAATGTATCGCTACCCAGGCCAAATCAGCAACCGTCACAGCAGGCTTAAGTAAGAATCACTAAACACTGAATAGACACTACAATATATTCATAACTGAAGACTCAGAGATTCATGGATGGAGTTGTACCAGAGATATGGAATACACACTATTCCATGACTTCCTTTCAAGATTAGATATAATCTTTTGCTGAACGCATCTACCGTGAGGTACGCAATTCATTGAACATCTGTGTAGAACAGCATGCACTCAGCATTACCTGGTGTTGCTACCTCTATTGGGGCTCACAGGCACCATCCCTACATTGAAAATACTGACCAAGGCCCTTCTTGATGCTCTATGTCGTGAAACAATCAAAGAGTGTGTCAACCAATACTTTCTGGAAAAAACAGGGATGGGTGGCAACAGGACAGAATGGGAGGCATTTAAAATCTGCATACGTATACTACCAGCCCATCAGTTAAGGGCAACACTGCATATGGAGGTTTTGCCTCGAACTATGCCTAGTGCTCTCCTTTTGGGAACCAGCAGGTAACAGTAGTCCTGTGCTCTGGGCACTGGAAAGAAAGCAGGCATCAGACTAATGGCTTTTGCAATACAATTCCATCACTTTGTTAAGACTGGAAATCCCAGATCGCATTTGGGTGAAGTGTTTTATATTTATCCATTTTTATGCTTTGTGACAATGTTAAGGCTCAAAATCTTTTTATCTGTTGATAATGAACACAGAACAGAAACATCTCTTATGCACAATTAAAAGGCAGTAACATCCCTAACTCACAGTTGCCCTCAAATCAGACTCCTTGCCATCCAAACACATTTTAAACAGCAGGACTGAGGAGGACAAACTCTCATCGCGGCCCTCTACCTCAAACAATAGTGAATGTGGGTGTAGGAAGTTGACTCTGTATGCACTATTTCAAAGTAAGGAATAGTATGCACTGAGTCCAAGGGTTCCCCTTAGAAGTAGGATAGTGGCAAAAAGAGATAATGCTAATGCTCTATTTTGTGGTAGTGTGGTCGAGCAGTAGGCTTATCAGAGGGTAGTGTTAAGCACTTGTTGTACACACACAGGCAATAAATGAGGAACACACACTCAAAGACAATTCCAGGCCAATATGTTTTTGTATAGAAAAATATCTTTTCTTAGTTTATTTTAAGAACCACAGGTTCAAATTTTACATGTAATAATTTAAATGAAAGGTATTGCAGGTAGGTACTTTAGGAACTTTGAATAATCACAATAGCATATATACTTTTCACATAAATCACATATAGCTATTTTAAAACTAGACAGTGCAATTTTCACAGTTCCTAGGGGGAGTAAGAGTTTGTTAGTTCTTGCAGGTAAGTAAACCACCTACGGGGTTCAAGTTTGGGTCCAAGGTAGCCCACCGTTGGGGGTTCAGAGCAACCCCAAAGTTACCACACCAGCAGCTCAGGGCCGGTCAGGTGCAGAGTTCAAAGTGGTGCCCAAAACGATAGGCTACAATGGAGAAGGGGGTGCCCCGGTTCCAGTCTGCCAGCAGGTAAGTACCCACGTCTTCGGAGGGCAGACCAGGGGGGTTTTGTAGGGCACCGGGGGGGGGGGACACAAGTTAGCACAGAAAGTACACCCTCAGCAGCACGGGGGCGGCTGGGTGCAGTGTGCAAACACACGTCGGGTTTCCAATGTAAATCAATGGGAGACCAAGGGGTCTCTTCAGCGATGCAGGCAGGCAAGGGGGGGGGGGGGGGGGCTCCTCTGGGTAGCCACCACCTTGGCAAGGGAGAGGGCCTCCTGGGGGTCACTCCTGCACTGGAGTTCCGATCTTTCAGGTCCTGGGGGCTGCGGGTGCAGAGTCTTTACCAGGCGTCGGGATCTGGGAGTCAGGCAGTCGCGGTCAGGGGGAGCCTCGGGATTCCCTCTGCAGGCGTCGCTGTGGGGGATCAGGGGGGGCAACTTTGGCTACTCACGGTCTCGTAGTCGCCGGGGAGTCCTCCCTGAAGTGTTGTTTCTCCACAAGTCGAGCCGGGGGCGTCAGGGGCAGAGTAGCAAGTCTCACGCTTCCGGCGGGAAACGCAGTTGTTTTAAAGTTGCTCCTTTGGAAACAAAGTTGAAGTCTTGGGTGAACAGAGGCGCTGTCCTCTGGAGTTTCTTGGTCCTTC
The DNA here is from genome assembly GCF_031143425.1 of Pleurodeles waltl. NCBI lineage: Eukaryota > Metazoa > Chordata > Amphibia > Caudata > Salamandridae > Pleurodeles > Pleurodeles waltl. The sequence continues at coordinate 1,195,675,271 of NC_090437.1, forward strand.
TAGAGCAGGGCAGTCCTCTGAGGATTCAGAGGTCGCTGGTCCCTGGGGAAAGCGTCGCTGGAGCAGTGTCTTTAGAAGGGGGGGAGACAGGCCGGTAGAGCTGGGGCCAAAGCAGTTGGTGTCTCCGTCTTCTCTGCAGTGTTTTTCAGCTTAGCAGTCCTCTTCTTCTTAGGTTGCAGGAATCTGAGTTCCTAGGTTCTGGGGAGCCCTTAAATACTAAATTTAAGGGCGTGTTTAGGTCTGGGGGGTTAGTAGCCAATGGCTACTAGCCCTGATGGTGGGTACACCCTCTTTGTGCCTCCTCCCGAGGGGAGGGGGTCACATTCCTATCCCTATTGGGGGAATCCTCCATCTGCAAGATGGAGGATTTCTAAAAGTCAGAGTCACCTCAGCTCAGGACACCTTAGGGGCTGTCCTGACTGGCCAGTGACGACTCCTTGTTTTTCTCATTATCTCCTCCGGCCTTGCCGCCAAAAGTGGAGTGCCCTGTGGTGCTGTAACAAAGGGGGTGAGCCTTTGAGGCTCACCGCCAGGTGTTACAGTTCCTGCAGGGGGAGGTGTGAAGCACCTCCACCCAGTACAGGCTTTGTTACTGGCCACAGAGTGACAAAGGCACTCTCCCCATGTGGCCAGCAACATGTCTGGTGTGTGGCAGGCTGCTTGAACTAGTCAGCCTACACAGATAATCGGTTAAGGTTTCAGGGGGCACCTCTAAGGTGCCCTCTGGGGTGTATGTTACAATAAAATGTACACTGGAATCAGTGTGCATTTATTGTGCTGAGAAGTTTGATACCAAACTTCCCAGTTTTCAGTGTAGCCATTATGGTGCTGTGGAGTTCGTGTTTGACAGACTCCTAGACCATATACTCTTATGGCTACTCTGCACTTACAATGTCTAAGGTTTTGCTTAGACACTGTAGGGGCACAGTGCTCATGCACTTGTGCCCTCACCTATGGTATAGTGCACCCTGCCTTAGGGCTGTAAGGCCTGCTAGAGGGGTGACTTATCTATACTGCATAGGCAGTGTGAGGTTGGCATGGCACCCTGAGGGGAGTGCCATGTCGACTTACTCGTTTTGTCCTCACCAGCACACACAAGCTGGCAAGCAGTGTGTCTGTGCTGAGTGAGGGGTCCCCAGGGTGGCATAAGACATGCTGCATCCCTTAGAGACCTTCCCTGGCATCAGGGCCCTTGGTACCAGGGGTACCAGTTACAAGGGACTTGCCTGGATGCCAGGGTGTGCCAATTGTGGAAACAAAAGTACAGGTTAGGGAAAGAACACTTGTGCTGGGGCCTGGTTAGCAGGCCTCAGCACACTTTCAAATCAAAACTTAGCATCAGCAAAGGCAAAAAGTCAGGGGGTAACCATGCCAAGGAGGCATTTCCTTACAGTGGGCTAAAAAGAAGCACAACAAAACGAAGAGTGATAAAGAAAAAGCTCATAAAAATATAACACAACTAACCAACAGCTGGATAAATATCAGTGAAATTAGACACTGGTGGGCTCAGATCTGAATCCCAGTGTTCTAACAGCAGGATAACAACCAGAGGGATTAATTGGACCGACAGGTTCTTTTAGTTAAGATCCTTGCTGACTCAGTCTAGGAAAGAAGGTCAGATCCTCTTAGGGAAAGTCTCTGTCTAGCCTCAATGCTGTACTTTAGGATGTGCTGTCGGGCTAACCTCTGCTGCAATCTCCATGTTCAATGTTCTTTTCTGATGCACAGCAGCACAGACTTCTCTGCATGAAAGCATGAAACAAGCAGGGAAACAGATGTACTCAGCAGCCAGCGTCGTTCAGAACGTTCCATTTCGCTGCCACTCTGAAGAATCTGTCCCTATTTTGCCGTGGCCTTCAGCATCAGCATAAGACCACTTCTATCCTCTCCTCCACTGGACGAAGTCTTCATTAGCAGCTTGAAGGCGCTCTATCCATCAGTGAAGGAGGGTAGTGTGTTAGGTATTTTGCGAAGAAACAAGAAATTAAATTTAGTTTACTGACTGCATGGTGATCAAGGGGTCGAAATAGTGGGACTGAAGATACTGGCAGGAAGACGTATAGACTCAGGAGGAGTTCTTCTAAGAAGTCTCTGACAGATCTATAAGGCCAGCAAAGGATAACTATGGTCAGAGCAGTAGGACTCAAGGAAAGAGGGGATGGGGTTTTGTGTGTCACAATGGAATTAGGAATGAGGCAGTTTTCCATTTCTTGCCCTACATGGGGAGTGAACAAAGAAAGTGGGATCAACGTGGAGTGCTATGGGACTACGGAATCAATTGACTTACTCCAGGCCTTCATGAGGGTAAATTCTGGTAAGGAACAGCTAACAGTAAGAGAAGGTGTTTGTAAAAATTAGAGGTGGAGACTGTTCTACATTTCTAGTTCACTGTGCTACGATTGCAGCGAGTTTAGGGTACAGACGTGCAAGTAACAAGATGGATGGGGAGGATATGAGGTGTTCTACTCTTTTTTTTTTGCAGTTTTAGGTAGTGCGAACATGGTCCCACGGTATTGGATCACTTTACATGAGCACCAGATTACATTACAAAAAGTGTGTTTTTTGGCACAGGGAGACTAAGTGATTTGCAGAGAATTACAGGATTTTGAGCCTACTCCAGGAGTTGAAACTGGTTCCCCATTTCCAAAGTCCACAGCTCTGGCGGTTAGACCACATCTCCTCCTACACACTGAAGGCCAGAAACAACATATATGGTTAGAGAGAGCAAGAGAAGCACATCAATACAGACTGTGGACTGTACGACAGAGATAGGGTAAAATGAATGGATGTGGAGTGAGTGATGGGGTTAACTTTGTGGTTGGGGCTTATTGGAAGCGTTGAGATTAGTGGAGAGGCCTAGTATGTGAGGGTCTTCCAGAGGTTTGATGCTTGATTGACACATGGAGATAATCTAAAAAGGGAAAGAGTGTGGTGAGGAGTAGAAATCTCCTTTGAGTACAGAGCTGGTGATAGTGTTTAGGCACAAGAATACTATGCTGGGTCTTATGCAGGAGGGTAAATACATGTCTTGATATTCCCCCAGAAACTGCAAACATGATAGGTTTTGCACACATTCAGTTCTGCTCATTGGCTTCTCTTAAGCAATGTGTAATCTGTCTGCAATGCCCAGACCAATGTATGAGAACCCGTTCAGGACCTACTGCGCCCAACTGTTGGGGTTGAGACTTTTTACTTCTGATGTCCCCGGACCTGATCTATTATGGGCTATGAGCAACTGGGCCAAGTTCTAACACTTCAGCATTAGACTCTGTGGTAGCGCGGGTCAAGCAGTCCAAGACATTTCAGGAGGGCATGCAAGGTCTAGGTTTAAGCCTACCAGACAGAACAACTCTCTGGTTTAGAAAAACTTCTTGGGGAATATATACCGAAAGCTTCTTTGAGAATGCACTCTAACCATTGGCTTCATAACTCACAGTTGCTTAATTTCTATTTGCTGGCTTTATTTGTTTTAGGCTGTCCAGCATGTCTTTGTACCCCCCATGCAAAGTCTGTTTACCACTTCAGTGACTGACTCCTTGCATTCCTCCAGGAGTGTTATCTTTTAGAGAACTCTTTTATTCTTTTTTCATAAGGCATTCCATAGAATTATACAATTCCATAGGCGTTCCCTGTCTCCTATCTTATGGTTTGGCTGATTCTACTTATCTTTGCCACTAATCTCGCATTCCGGTCAGGAACATTGGGCCACATATACAAAGTATGTTTGCAGTCAGAAACAGCCCAATTCACAGATCTGGGCTGTTTGCGACTGAAAAAATGCTTTTATAAGTGTACAAAAGCACAAACTGTGAATCGGTAACATCACCGAATAGCAATTTGCGTTAGCAATTTAGTATTTGGAAAAACAGCATTCAGGGCGTCACTTTCAAATACCGAATCGGTAGGGTATGTATTAATGTTTTACAGCCGTATTATAGCCACAAAACAGTACTACTTTACCACCAGTTTAAAAATGGTAGTAACCCATTTGCAAAGGTTCCTCTCAGGACCCATTCACCTTTGAGAATGGGTAAGAAATTTTTTTTTAAGGGCAGACAGTGCTCAAAGGTCTGCCTGCCTGCTCGGAAAAAATAAAACCCAAACATTTTGTTTTATTGTTTTTTTTTTTTTTTTTTAAATATCCAGTTGTTCTTTAATGAAAAAGGTCGGCATTTAGGAAATGCATTTCATTAAAAAGCAATAATTTTAGCAATTTATTAAAAAGCAAATCACAGACATGGTGGTCTGCTGACCCCAGCAGGTCACCATCACTGTGATCGTGCTGCTTCCTAAAGGGTTGCAAACTGTGACCTACATCATTAATATTCATGAGGAATGCCAATTTGTGACCCAGTCACAAGGAATCTCAAATTACATGTTGTAAGTTTTTTTACATAAGGAATTATGATCAGGCTCAATGTTAGCTCAAGGAATAGCGACTGGGCCAAATGTTGCGTCTATGAGCTTGTTTAGTTCAGTCTAGTCAGAGTTCCATACTAATAGCGTAACTTAAAAAATCATCTTCCTCAATTTCACGCCCATGCCTCAGGCACTAGAAGTAAAGGAGTGGGAGGGTGATGAAACATCACAAGTTAACCACGCTATAGTTCAGAAGGGTAGAGCATAAACAGTCCTTTAAGTTTTGTTCTTATCTTGTCACATTTGCTGGGCGCACAAACAAATTAAGGGGAGTGAAGAGGTGCTGTAAAGCATGAGCTAATCCTCCTCCAACACAGAACTTTACACAAACTATGGAGCCCACCTCTACTGGATCAATCGTAAAACCCTCTCATCGACCCAAGGAGAAAAGAATACTTTTGTTTTAAAGAACTTCTTTAAAGCGAAAGGATTCTTTTCTCCTTAGGTTGATGGGAGGGTTCCTTAATTGATCCAAACAGTGAAATGCTGCCAAATTCGGTTTTCACTGTGCAAGGCCTGTCTCTCTCATAGGTTAACATGGGGGCTGCCTTTAAATATCCTTAAAGGGCAGATTACCTTTGAGAGTAGATACAAATGTGGAGTTTAGGGTCTCTGAACTCACAATTTAAAAATACATCCTTTAGTGAAGTTGGTTTTTACATTGTCTGTTTAAAAATACCACTTTTAGAAAGTAGGCATTTTCTTGCTTATACCATTCTGTGACTCTGTCCGTTTGTGGATTGTCGGTCTGGGTCAGTTTGACAGTTGGGCTGTTCACACCTCTCCTCAAGACAGGGACACAAAAGGGGGCGGGATGTAGCCTGCATATCCTGATGAGCCATCTGAGCTAGAGAGGAGGGAGGAGTGGTCGTTCACACCTGAAAGAACTGTGCCTGCCCTCACACAATGCAGTCTCCGATCCCCTGGTGTGCGTCTGGGGCCTGGCCTGGCCAAGGAAGGATCTTGCAAACACTTGGATCTTTGCTTTGAAGTTTGTCAACTTCAAAGGCAGAACTGGGTATAAGAAGAATACCCAAAACCCCAGACTTTTAGAATCTTTCTGGAATCAAGAGGAACCTCTGCCCAGGAGAAGAGCTGAAGGAGGAGTACTGTCCCTTTGCTGTGTCGCTTTGGTGGACTGGCCTGCAGTTGCTGCTTCTGCCTGAAAAGAGTGCAAAGGGTGACCTTTGCTGTGTGTCCTGCTTGAGAAAATTCTCCAAGGGCCTGGAGTAGAGCTTGCCTCCTGTTGGAAGTTTCAGGGACACCAAGGACTTTGGTTTCCTCGACCTGCAGCACTGGGAACTGTGTTTTTTGTGCTGTTTAAGAGTAGAAACCACTGCGACGCTGCCAACGACGCTGCTGGCCTTCACCGTGACCTGCTGACGCCACACAGAGTCGCATTGCCCTACTACGCACCGCGACCCTGTCATCGGACGACTTCACCGAGCCGCTGCTCACACCGCGACCTGTGGGCCCCGCACTCCGGCATCGCCTGCTCACACCACAGCCTGGGCATCCCGATGACGCTCCTGCTGACACCGGCGCCGCTGCCTGCACCGTGGCCTGTGGACACTGCTCATGAGGTACACAAAGCACTGTCCCATCCCGCACCGCAGCCCCGGTCCACCAACGCCAGCACCATCGACTCCTGTGTTGTCACCAGGCATCCTGCCTGCACTGTGGCCTGTGGACACCGCTCGTGAGGGTCATGAAGCACCGTCCCATCCCGCACCTCTGGCTTGGGCCTACCGATGACAGCGCTTCAGCAACGACGACGCTGCCTGCACCGTGACCTGTGGACACCGCATGTCACACCGCCCTGCTTCACACCGCAGCTCTCGTCTCACCGACGCAGTCACCGAGCCACTGCCTGCACCGTAACCTGTGGACCCCACACGTCACACCGTCCCGCTTCGCACCGAAGCCCCGACACCATCCACACCGGTGCACCTGACTTCATCAGTCTGGAGTTCGATTTGCAACGCGTGTGACCTCAAGGGCCCGATGACTCCTGCACCGACTTCGGAACCGACACCGCAACATCAGTGACGCCGCTCTCCGGAGCTCACCGCGAGGATCACGACGCCCTGCAAATCCAAGGTACTGTTTGCGGGTCTTCCCAACACGTAGCTGGCCCGCAACTCCGCGGCCGGCCTGAACAGTTTGTTTTGTTGATCACGACATAGTGATAGCCCCAGGTGGCGCTATCGACTTCAAAGAACTGTAGTTTTGAGTAAATCTTGCAGAATTCATATTTTTCTTACTGTATGTTGGATTTTCATCGTATTTGGTCTTGTTTTACATAGATAAATATTGGCTATTTTTCTAAAACTGGTGTGGTGTCCTTTTGTAGTGTTTTCACTTATTACTCTGTGTTATGTGCAAATGCTTTACACATTGCTTCTGAGATAAGCCTGACTGCTCGTGCCAAGCTACCAAGCAGGGGTTATCTGAGCGGGTATCTCCTTTATCCTGACTAGAGTTAGGGTCCCTACTTGGATAGGGTGCAAACCGACTGCCAACTAGAGACCCCATTTTTAACACTAGTAGATGAATTGGCCAGATATTTTGTAATATACCAAAAATAGGAAAACACAAATTAAGCACATTTTTGCATGGTGGAAGCAAATATTTGAATGTGTTAAAAACAAATCAATACACTAGATGATGCAGATTTCCACACCTATCATTTGTGTGCTGTATAGTTTTATCAGAAAAACTACATCTATGCAAATGGAAAGGTAAGTTCAATTGAAAGTGTGTTGCCTGTAATGGCAAGCCTCTATTATACCAAGCATTTGCCACTTGATGCCATTCCATTCTATTCCCTTCCACTCTGTGCCCCTTCATTCCCTGCCCACCCACTCTGCAGCCCTCCACTATATGCCACCCCACTTTACTTTGCTGTATGCAACTGCACTCCACGTCGTTCCACTCTACGCCACTTTAAGACACTCCCTGACACTCTTCTATGATAACTTTTAGCCATGCTGAAAAAGCAGCCACACTGGTGTACAACATGGCTAAAACACACTGGAAAAGCCAAACGCTCTTGCATAGGCAAGACCAATTGGTTTTACCAATGTTGCTTATATTTGCTATAGCACTCTGCAAGAGCGTGCGTGCTTTCCAGCTGTGTCCATCGTGAACTTGCCACTGCCACCCTCAACCCCACCCCCCCTCAGCATACAATTATGTTACTCTCTCAATCTCTTCTGTAATACCCTCATGTGCTTGTCCTCCTTCGTATGTTTCTACTCCCTCAGCTCCACACTGCTCTCTTTCTCATTCGTTCCCTGCCCAATTCCTCTCCCTTCCCCACCAGCGTTGTAACTGTTCCTTCGCCTCATCCGCACCCCGTGCTCATTTCCATCACCTGCACCCTGTGTTTTTTCCCTCCACTCGTGTTTCTTTGCCCCCACCCGCTCTTGTCGCCTCACCATGTGATTTCTCACACCCACCCTCTGCATTCTTTTTCCTCCTGCACTGACCCCCCAACAATTGAACTTCGACCAGCGAACAAAAACATTTTTTTTTGTAATTCATGTTTGTAGGCGCATACATTCTTGGTGCACGTGCATTCAAAATTACATTGTCACACTGTACACTTTTTTCCCCCTTTTAAAAGGCCATGTTGCAACGCATGGGGGATGCTGTATAGCATGTCTAAAAACATTTGCAAAGCCAGTAGGTCCCAAAGGGGAGACCACACCAGGTATACTCTACGTCACTCCACTTGACTCCATTCTAAGCCCATCCACTCCATGACACTTCATCTTACGCCTGTGCACTCTACAGAGTAGAGTGACATAGGGTGCAGTTACATACAGCTGAGAAGTGGGGTGGAGTAAAATGGAAACTCTACACCACCCCACTTTACTCTGCTTTATGCAATGGCACTCTACACCACTCCACTTTACTCTATGACACTCCTCTCTACCACACTTTAAACCACTCCACTTTGCCAATGCTGGTATTCAATTTTTGTTGACAAAGGAACAACTTGTAGGTACATTAGGTCTTCTGCTGCAAGCTGTGTGCAACGGATTCATGTTTTAGGTCAAGCGCCGTGAAAGCGCTTTGACCTGTTGTAAGTATTGTGGGCCTATAACCAGGCCCATCACTTTCATTAGTTTGTGAGCTTGGCTTTCAAAAATCACTTGATGTCATTGTTAAATGCTTTACGTTTGTCCTGCCTTGGGGCGGTTTGGTTACTGCCTTGGACAACGACCATGTTACAGGGATAATTGCACGACTGCCGATATACTTCAGCATGGGCAAACTACTTTTTTATTTTGTCTGTGCTCCATGGCGCTCAGAGCGCAAACTCGATCAGCTGTACCGTTTTTACATTATATTCACTCTCAACCTACTTCGTACATGTTCTTTGCAGCAGGCATATCAACCCTTATGATGATTCCAAGCTTCCACTAAACAAAGTTTGTTCTCTCTCCAGAAAGAACATAAACCGCCAGAGTTATTTTGATATTTTTACATTATATGTACTTTGAGATTTGCCTAGCACACGTTCTTTACAGCAAGCACATGAACCCTCTGCGCTCCATAGGAGTCCAAGCTTCCACTAGACAAAAGTGTGTTCTCTCTCGAGAAAGAACACTAACCCTGTGTGCTACCTTATGAGTCCAAACATCCTCTAGACAAAAAGTACATTCTCGCTCCAAAAAGAACATTAATCGCGAGTTAATTTGACATTTTTACATTATATGTACTCTGATCTGTTTAGTGCACGTTCTTTGTAGCATATATTCATTCTGGGACTTGTAGTTTTATTTTTAAAATGAGATACAAGCTGTAAACTAGCCCTTGGAGTAGTATTCGTAGAACTGTCCAGCTCCCTAGTTAGATGCGTGATTAGCTCATTTAGTTTATGTTTTTGCTTTGCATTCTGGGACTTGTAGTTGTATTTTTATAGTATGATACAAGCTGCGAATACAAAGCAGAAACCTGACTAGATAAACTACACACATTTGAGTCTGTGAAACTTGAACTGTGTGTTATTGTATTTATAAAACTAACCTCGAGGAGAGCTTACATTGGATTATGCTATATAATGAACATTTAACTAAGATATTAGTTCCAGACTGACTGAGGATCATTAATATGTGAGGTGGCTCTTCTCAAGCGTATGAAAAATCATGGTTGTTTTGTTCGACTCCCCAGACTGCAGTAAAGGGGCAGTGATCCAGTAAGCACACATTCTTGGTGTACAATTATTTATTAATTGCCCTGCGAGCAATGTTGGCTGTACCAACTGCCAAGTAAATACGTTTTGCACCTGGTAGTAGTTTGTATTTTAAGGGCCTTGCTCTAAAAAACATTCCAGAAGGCCTACTATCTCTCTAGTTATATGCAGGGCCACTGGAATTATGTGGCAGAAATTACCAAAACATGTGGCAGGGCTGACCAATTAATGTGCCAAAAAAGTCCAGTTATGCATTTACAATGCCAATAGCGCCAACTCAAGTAAATGCGAGACCTGTTCCATTGCAAATGCATGTTGTAACTTTTGTTTCTATAGTTTTTAGAGTTCAGCGTTGGGCAGAGAGCAGAACTGCTTTTTCTTTACGTTTTGCAAACGATGGTGCGCGCGCCTTCCTTCCTGGTACCACCAGCAACCTGTCCGGCAGCTCAAGTGTCAAGGAGCATTTTTCCACAGGTGGCTTCACTTATCGGGCAGCGGTTACCCTAAGATCAAACCAAGTCTAAAATACAGACACAAAAGCGTGCCCTTCATTGCTATCCATGTACCTCCAAACGGACTGACATGAAAAAACACAGGATGTTTAAAGTACAAATACCGAGTACGGCCAGGGTGAAACCCGGACTGGGAAGAGAGGAGGTAAAAATCAAAGCTAGGCACTTCCAAAAGGCACCGGGCAGATGTCTTTCAGATGTGAATGTGTCGTCGTTTAAACATTCCGCATATGTAGCCGACGCGAAGGTGGCTGGTGCAAGCACTGTCCTGCTATCAACACCACATTCAAACACAACGGGCCCCAGACCAGGGCCCTGAAGGGGGGGAGGGGGCGTGTCAAACAGGCCCCCACTGCAGGATCCAGCAGGGAGCTCTGGTGCGCATGCATTCATCACTCGCACGTCCTGAGAAGTCTGATGTCTACAACATACTGTTGTGGAGGCGGCGTCTGCGCTCCGGCACACGATTAGTTGTCTAATGCATTCAAATGTGCTTCTCTGACAGGCTGTTTGTGCGCAGCGCAATGATCTCAGAGCTCACTGCTTGAATCAAGCCCCCTCCCTGCCTCCTGCTAAGGGGTGCTTTGGCACCAAGCAGCTTGGTGGGGGCTCGGCGCGTACATCAAACACGCACCAGCTGCCTTCTCGGCACACCCTGCTGCGAGGATTCAGCAACTACAAGAAATACATCCAAGACATCTTTTAGCACGTGCTCAAAGATGGCCAAAGCTTGCGAAACAGGAGGAAGGCCTTCCGGAGTTTATGACTTGGTTCTTATTGCCATAATAATAATAAAACGCAACTCACAGCACTCAAGGTCCAATGCAAAGAATATACACACACAGCGGTTATTATACGCCCCCTTCAGCCCCCAAATTCTACCGCTAATACAGCCCCTCTTATCGAAAACAAACAAAAAAAATATCCACTAAGTTTCACCTCCCCCCCCCCCAAACCATTCTGAATCAATTTATAAAAAAAATGTTCATAGGTCAACATATGGGCGCGGTTGAAAAACAAAGCTTTCGGGGTGAGGCGGCTGTAAAACAAAACACATGTTGGCTGGATTTTCGACCACACCAGCAGAGCAAGAGGGTGGCCTCGGAGGGGAGTGGGTTCGCCAGCCAGAAATCTACACCAGGCAGCTGTGCCAGAGCGGCTGAGATACTGCAATGGACTCGGCCAGTGGGAGCCTCTCCCGCGTGAGTGCGCTTAGTTTCCACGCACACCCCTCCTGCTGGAAGATCTCAGCAGCTCTGCTGCTACATGGAGGGCTGAAATTGGTGAATGAGAATGCGTCGAACAAGGGAAACGGAGAGGCAACAGTGTTCACAGTTACGCACTAAGGGAAGGGAAGGGCGGAGAGGTAGGCTAGCCATGAATAAGATGACGCTCCCCTTGTGCAGAGGTGTAATGGGGGTGCACAACATGGAAGTGTATTACTTGGCGGCACAATTAACGTGACTGATGCACTTGATGGGTGGAGGAGGGTCCCAAGAAACGCTGGAAACGCTGGCAGCTATTGCGGGAACGTCAGATGCCTGATAGTTGTTGAGCAATGTTACACCTCCTAGAGGCCGCCCAAGGACCCTGAGAGGCATTAGATTACGCTGGCAAAAATATATGCATAAAGTCGGGGTTAAAAATGCCTAGTCCATTGAAATTCCATTGCGGTGCCTCTCGTAACTCCCAAGACAAACCAAGCACTAGGACAAGCTGATCTGGAACGCTGTCTGTCCGGGAGTAGTAGGTGTACTGTTCTCCGGGAGGACTCAAAGCAATTGCAGAGATATGCGATGAGAATGAACTACAGCCGGGCGTTTTCTGGCACACGCAGGCATCAATTAATCAGCATTTGTACAGTGTGGCTACGTCTGATGCGGGGGTGTGAGCTCACAGGCTAGTGAGGAGGAGTGCAGGTGTGTTGCAGGTAGCTGGAAATGTAAACAATGGTTGATGTAGGCCGGTTCTTGATCATGTAGAGCTTTGGAGGCGTGCATGAGGATCTTGAACTGACAACTCTTCTGGCTGGGGAGCCAGTGGAGGTTCTCCGAGGTGGGGGTGATGTGTGGCCATTTAGGGAGGTCCTGGATGAGCCAGGCTGCTGCATTCTATATGGGTGGAGATGCCAGCATAGAGTGCGCTGCTGTGGTCGAGGAGGCTGTTGACGGATGCCTGAACAGCGTGTCTTTCTGGCGTTGGCTGGAATCTATCAGAAGACTCTGCAGAGCGTGCAGAGGGTGTGGAAGCAAGGGGAGGTGACTGTGTTGACTTGCTGTATCATGTTAAGTTCGCTGTAGAGGATGATGCCTAGGTTGCATGCATGGTCTGTAGGTGATGGTGCTGGTCCAAATTCTGCTGGCCACCAGCTGTGGTGCCAGACGGAAGAGTTCTTCCCAAAGGCCAGTAATTCTGTCTTGTCAGAGTTTAGTTTAAGGCAGTTATCCCTCATCCAGTTGGCTTACGTTGGTCATGGCATTGCAGAAGTTGGTTCTGGTGGTGGAGGGGTCTTTGGTGAGCGAGAGGATAAGCTGAGTATTGCCTGTGTAGGAAATTATGTTGAGGTCGTGGGACCTGACTATGTCTGCGAGTGGGGTCATATAGGTGTTGAACAGGGTAGAGTTGAGAGATGATTCTGGGGTACGCCACATATGATATTCTTGGGTTCAGAGGTGAAGGAAGGCAGCCAGATGCTCTGTATGCAACCTGTAAGGAAAGAAGAGATCCACTTGTGGGAGTCTGTTGATGAGGGTGTGGTGGAATACGGTGTCGAACTTTGCAGAGAGCTCAAGGAGGATCAGGGTCAATCTCGCTGCAGTCTAGGCGCTGTGGCTGGCAAGGAATCCTGATTGGGAGGTGTCAAGTAGGTGGGTTTGAACCAGGTATTCAGTGAGCTGTTGGTTGATGGCCTTCCCGATTACTTTGCCCGGGAAAGGGAGTAGGGAGACGGGATGGTAATTTATGAGTTTGTTGGGGTAGGGTTTCTTTAGGAGAGGTATGACCTCTGTGTGTGTTTTCAACTGTCTGGAAACACTGCTCTGGAGATGGAGGAATTGATAATGCTGGTTAGTTCCGGACTGACTGAGTTGGATCTGTAGTTGAAGAGGCACTGAGGGCAGGGGTCGGTGGGTGCCCCAAAGTGTCTGGATCACATGATGGCCGTGGTGGTCTATGTGGTGAGCGAAGACCAGGTGATAAACATTCAGCTGCTGTGCGCTGGTTGGTCGAAGATGTTGAGAGCCGCGAGTCCAAGTTGTTGTAAATGGTGGCAATCCTGCTGTGGAGGTAGTCAGAGAGGGTGTCACAAAGGTCTTGGGAGGGGTGAACGGTGTTCTCTTTGGCTGCTGGGTTGGAGAATTCCTTGACCATTATGTAGGCAGTGATGGCCGCTATCTTGGTTTCCTTGATGCACTGGTGGCATTTGCTGAGGACTGCTTTATGAGTGGCTTTGTCAGCGGGCCATGGTGGGTGTGGCAAGATCAACCTTGTTAAATGGTGATCAAGAGCCTGAGGCGTCCCTGGAACTATCACACGTACCATTGCAACTGTAAACATGAAGTCACATGCCTGCGCACGCACAGTCCGAGGCGTTTTTTTACCAAGCAGTGGGGGCTGTGATGATGTAAATAGGAAGACATACTGTTCATCAAACTCACTGTGGTATCTGGTGAATGGGAGGTAAAGAGGCACGCAACAGGGTTGCTCCCTCTCTCTGCTACTATTTGCACTTGCATTGGAACCCCTGGCGGCGAAGCTTCACCAAGAAATGAAAGGCTATGGTATACAGATGGTGATGTTACAAAGCTCCTTTATCTGCAAGCTGATCATGTCCTTTTCTATTTGTGGAGACCTGCTGAGGCGGTGGCATTGCTGCTGGATCATTTGGAAGACTTTGGGGTAGTTTTGGGACTGCGCACAAATAGACAAAAGTCCCTGCTTTTTCCATTGGGGGCGCTTAGAGTGACACTGGAAGGGGAATTAGCTCCACTGGGGCTGAGATGGGAGACCAAGGCGTTTTGATACAATGGCATTATGATCATACACTCTTTGGAAAGTCAACATGAGCATAGTAATGACCTGCTGGTGATTGGCCTAGTGAAATCTGTGCAGCTCTTTAACACGTTGCCACTCTCAATGGTGAGGACGACTGCGGTAGCTAAAATGGTGCTCCTTCCCCGGTGTCTATGTAGAATGTGCTTTACACCTTGCCTTGTAGCCTTTTTAAAAACCTCCATATGCTTATGGTCTTCCTGATCTGGATGGGGAAGAGTACTGCCTGTTTTCAAGTGGGATCTTTTAAATGGAGGCATGAGCCTCCCAAACCTGGAACTGTATTACCATGCCTCTAAGGTGAAGCTTGCATCACATTGGGTGGCAGAGGCACGTATAGAACATTCACTTCTGTCACTACTCAAGAAGGGCTATAGGCAACCACAGGATGTACCCTACATTGTTCAGGTGGCAGAGGTGTGGGAGCAAATAGTCACCGTAGTCTTTAAGAGACCACCCTTTGATAGGGAGCTCAATGTTTGGGCACTCCTGCCTATCCATCACATCAGTGTAAATATGTCACTTGTGCGCTGGACAGAGGGGGGATGTGAGATGTTGGGGAACACTTTACCCAGGGAAGTAATCTCTCCCCTTTGTGGAGGCACAGGAGACCTTTGCAATGGGGGATGGACAATTCTTGCAATACAATAGGATAGCAAGAACGGCAAGGGAGATCTGGACAGACATCCCCAACACCCCCAAGCAAACGGAAACACTACATCTGTTGCTGACAACTGGGGCAGCACAACACATGGTGACTCTGCTGTATAAAGCTTTTAAGGAGGACAGAGCTGGAACCGACCCTGCAGTGCGCAAGGCGTTGGGGGGGGTCAGAGATCTGGCATCACCGTTGACTGACGGGGATTGGGGTCAGACTTGCACATTGATTAAGCGGGTCTCCTGCAACGTCAGGTTCAAGTAGGTGCACTTCAGCTATGTGCACCACACTTACCTACCTCCGGTCAAACTGAGTCGGAGGGGCAGGAAGCAGATTGTCCTAGATGCAGAGGAGAGGGAGCTTCCTTCTAGCACATGGTGTGGGATAGTCCCAGGGTGTACGCATACTGGGTGACTGTGGTCTCGCTGTTACATGCAACTATAAAACTGAAGGTTGAGATGTCGCCCCAGTTGTGTCTGCTGGGAAATGTCAGCTGCCCCAAAGTGGGAAAGAGGCCAGCGCAGTTTTTACAGTTGGCCTTGGTCAGGAGACAAGTAGTTGTCGGTTGGCTAAGCACACAGGCCCACCTCCTTTGAGCTGTGGACGAAAGAGGTTACTGAGTGGGCATTAGCGGAAGAAGCATACATGAGACTCAAACGACGGAGTGATAAATTGGAGGATTACTTGGGGGCCTGACTCGGGCTGCTGGAAGCCCTACAGATAGAAGAGGAAAGGGGGCAGGGAACAAAGTTCGCAAACAAAAGAGACCATGCATACAGCCTCACGGGAGATGGGGGAAACAGACCCTAACTAATGGCTCAGCAGATTAGAACTAGGGAGTGGATTAATGGAGAGCAAAACCGATGATTCCAAGGTAAGCGACTAACAGTTTGCTTCATCCTTTAATATACAGGATGCTGGTCGGGGGATCGTTGGGGCAGAGTCTGGAGAGATGGGATGGTAGCAGGATTCTTCTGGACACTACAGGTGGGAATGTCATGCACACTGAGCACATGTACCATTTGCAATTTTCTTTTGTTCTTTTGCAAAGGTTACAAGGAAAAAACTACAAAAAAAGTAAATGTCATGTAATGATATCTGTCTGTGATCCCATGGAGGTGGAACAGCTGTACTAGAGTGACCAATAACAAGATTTTAAAAAAAAGTTGCAATAACAATGTCCTTATCAAATCTAAAATTATCCAACATGCATTACAACAAAGGAAAAATGATAAACCTAAACAGCCAGAAACCAGTGGGGCAGTGAGAGGCCTAGTAGCAGCGTGCAGCTGTTGCTGGGCATTTACACAATCATTTAAAATATATGCAAAAACATGAAGTGGGAACTGGGAGAGGCCGGGAGCAACTGACAATCTGTGTAATGACAGTGAGCAGGTAGCAAGAGAGAGGAAAGCCATGCACATATATGGCCTGCTAAACAACCAATGAAAAAAATGTTTTCCGATGTTAGCAGAGCAAGGACACAACTCATCCAACCTAAACCACGGTAAAGAAGACACTCTCAATTGGTCAGACAATGATAAAAGGGAAAGCTAACATATCAGGAGCATCGAGCTAAAAGACAAGAAAAAAATCCATTAAATTCAAGGGGCTGTCACAAAGTCTATGTACTATAGTGTTCACAACAGCTGTGCAACAAACTAACAGCTAATATGGTTTTGTAGGTGAAACCTAAAAAAAGGGTCAGAAAGTAGGAAGTATTCAAGTAAAAACTAAGAAGTCCAGGCTTTGCAGTCCTTGTTCAGTGGTGAATTAATTAATTAATGAGTGGTAACAATTACACAGTACTCTATTTACTAAAGTGCTGTTAGCCTGCAAGTTGAGGGGGGAATAATGCAGCTCCTAGTAAATTCTGGAATTTCAGGAAAGATGATACGAGATACACAATGTAGCAGTTGAGTTGTAAGCAAAGAGCAGTTTAAGCAACCGATTTTTTAAATACCTCCCGGTATAGTGTTAAAGTAGCTGGGTCACTCACTGACTGCTGCACCCATTGCCATGCTTTACTGCGGTGGAATGAGGTAAGTGATCCTCTATAGGCAGGCAAAGTATAATTTTAGATTGTTATGGTGAACTTGGCATGCTATTCCACTGTGAGATGTTGGTTAATTATAGCTGCTATGTTCTTGTCTTAGGTAACCTGGATGATATGTTCACCAAAGAGGAGTGGAACACTGGCACTTAAAAAAAAAAAAAAAAAAAAAAAAAGACTACAGCAAGCATTTGCTTTGAGACGAATAGTCTTGCTTATTTTTTGGTTCCATTACACTTGAGCTTATTGCAGGCATCCAGCTGTTGATTTTTTTGAACCGTGACATAGGGTGCGCAAGGGGTGCGTTGTAGCTCCACCTGCTACTTTTGTTATATATTAACAGAGTCGTTCCAGCCCTGTTTGCTAGAGATGTGGACGTTCCGACCATAGCTGGCAAAAAGGTTCCCGCCCTGCTCTATGCTGATGATGCAGTTTTGTTGGCTAGAATGCCCAGACGCCAGAAAACACAAATTCATGGGTTTGTCCCAATTCATGGGATCCCTGGGTCTGGCCACTAACCGCTCCAAAATTTTGGCAGGCATCCAGTGAGCCATACCCCTGAATTTTCCTGCCTAGGTGTAGTCTTTGATTCAAAGGGGTCCTTGCACCGCCAATGTGTGCTGTAAAATCACCTGCTCTATTGAGTTCATTTTTAATTTGGCTCGGCACAATGGGGGAAATAAACATGGTCCCCCTGTAGGAGATCTATAAGAGAAAGTGTCTGCCTACCATATTATGTGGTGCTGGCTAGGGCTATACAAATTCTAAGTCCTTTCAAGGCGAGCAAAACAGGGTGTTAAGAAGATTCTTGGGGGTTCCACCAACATGCGCCACACATATAACCCAACATGAGCTTGGGGTGTATTACGTAGAGGATGCCATTAAATTAGCCCCACCCTTACTGTGGTGCTCTGTATGGACTCACCTTTAACAGGGAAATAGTGCAGAGCTGCCTGAAATGTGACAGGGTGATGTCAATTCCCTGGCTGCAGTAGGTGCATTTCGGGCTGTGGGATCTGGGGGGATTCCACCTCTTTTTCTAGCCTGAGAGGATGATAAAACAAAACCTGGCCAGGGTTAAGATATTGCTCAAACAAAATAGACAAAACAAAAGAGAGGTAAGTGAACTCTCTAAAACCACAGTTAGGAAGAATACTATTCTCCATGTGTCCGCGGGTATGGTTCTATACTTGGGTTTGATCGACTCCGCATAGGACAGAATGCTTTCAACATGATTCCGGGTAGGATTTGTGAGGTGGCATCTGTGCTTTCCCTGGGGGTCAATATGAACCAGCTAACATTCAAATCCGTCCCTGTGACAATGTGTTGACTCAAAACCTACTACACTTCGTCTTTTTTTGTAAATTCTATCAGGTACTTATAGGTAATACCTGCTCCCCATTGTGAGAACTCGGGGCCTGATGACCTCTCTGGCCACTCTAATATTTATAATTGTTGGATTCCCCTTTCAATTGTATTAACATCTGCTCCTTTTTAAAATGTGCCATTAAAAGGAGAAACTTAAAGCTATTTTAGTAGGTTTTGTCTTCTTATCTGCCTGATTTTAGCTTTGATGTATTTTTTTAACTTGTTATGTATTGTGATGTT
This sequence comes from Pleurodeles waltl, assembly GCF_031143425.1. Classification (NCBI taxonomy): domain Eukaryota; kingdom Metazoa; phylum Chordata; class Amphibia; order Caudata; family Salamandridae; genus Pleurodeles; species Pleurodeles waltl. Next base: position 1,195,693,774 of record NC_090437.1, read on the forward strand.
CTTATTCATTGTACTTTTATGGCCACTCTCGTGAATGAAATAAAGGAATTTTGATTTGAACAGTGAACAGAGACTGATGTACTGATCGAGCAACCAATTTTTACTACAGTAGGAGTATAAACCATGTAGGAATGAAAACTGCAGTGACGCTCACTAAGGAACAGACTAAAGGGTAATTTAGGAAGACAGGAGACTGGATTGGGGCCAAGCAAAATGCTGCATTTGAGAACGGATTATTGATGTAGGTGGGGATAAAGGGGAATAAGGGGTAAACCAGACACTTCAAAATCTGTCTGACATGAAGTCTTTTAACCTAGAGGTGATTTTGGGAGTAACTCCAGCGCTGAATTCCAGATACATGTAGAATACGACACAGGTAGAATTACCCACATTACTAAATAAAACAAAATACCAAGGTGGATAGTGTCTATACCTTGGGGATATTCCATGTAAAATAGTGAGCTATGGTCCTGCAATATGCCACGACTCAGAGATTAAGACAATGTGGAGACGTGCAGTAGATCGGTTTTGCTTCGTACTTTCCAAGATGCCACCAATTTAAAGACCAGATTCATGGCAGAACATCAGGGGAGTATACTCTAGATCAGTACGGCACCCATTCCTGCATTAGATTCGGAGACCATCAACTGAATACCAGCTCCACCGATATGGTCTGAAAGCCCCCTCTTCTGCTCTACCCATTAGAAAAATAACTGTTGTCTGCACATTGCAGAAAGGGTACAGTTAAATCCTTTACTAGCAGCCTATTTGAATGGACAATGACAGTATACAAACCTTTCAAAGAGGTTAGTGTATTAACACAATGCTCTCTCTCGAATACAGTGAACAACCACTCTATGAGGCTGAGTAGCTTGGTTTTCAATAAAGGATTCAGTTGCCTGGCATGGATTCAAATGTCTGCAATGGACAGAAAAAACACGAGGCGAGCCTAATGACACTGATGTCCAGTAATTTAAAATCAATACTGAAAACGATTTCCTTTGAAATACTGAGAGGAAAAACATGCAGTGATTATATAAAAAAAAAAGAAAAAGAAACTTCAGTACAATAGGTTCTCAGTTTCTCTATCTTGCCTGCGTTTTTCATTATCTAGCTACAGTACAGCTGCAATGAAATTAGAGTGATACAACAATGTTACCTGTGTTCCACTGGCCTATTCACAGCGTCTGAAGTTGATGACGCAATCACGTACGCCTTTTTAAGCACTACAGCTAAGTAAGCTTTCTGGGGGGGGGGGAGGCTGCTGATTTCAAGCATTAGCTTTGAGGTGATTTTTCCGTCAGTATTTTAAAAATCACATTTACCTTGATGCAATTTTTGTAAGAACATACATTCTAAAACAACAATAATGACGAAAACACTCTCTCCTCACTGCAAACTGCCTTGCAATAACAAAAACAAAAAAAACGATAGTGAACGTCCATATATTCGACATGCTGGTGATGTATACACTCTCACTATCATTTGTTCTTTTTGACATTGCACCAGAAATATATTTGGATGTTTTTTTAGCCGAGAGGCAGTTTTCAGTAAGGTGAGTGTGTTTGTGGTCAATATAGTTGTTTCGGATATCTCGGAGGAAGAGTCTCTGTACCCGAAATGCATCGGGATGGGATTTTGAGAACGTCAGGAGCATTGATTATTTCACAGCACAGTGTGAACTAACTCATGAGCAGCTTCTCTAGCACGCTGCTGGATGTTTTTCATGCATATTTAACAAAAGATGAAGCACAAATTGAAGTTAATAAAGATAAAGAATTCAATTACAATGCTTGAAGAGTTTTCATATTGGCAAAAATTACGGATGAAAAGGCCCTCAAGGGTTTAAGGCAAAGTGTGCCTCAGCGGAGGGGACTCACTGCCAGCATATGCAATAGATTTTCACATGGAGTGCTTCAGATGAGACTAGGCACTTTCCCGGGCAGCACAGTATGTGGAGTTTGAATAGATCCATCTTATACTATACAAGGAGATAGGTGTAGGGGGTGGGCAGTAAACTCCACTTGCGGAATTATTCTCATGCTGCGCTCCGCTTAGAGGACAGAGTTCCAAAAACACTCTGCGGAGTGGACTTTTTTTCCTCATTCGTGCTCACCATCATTAAGTTGGAGAGCGCCAATAAGGAAAATCTTACTCAGACCACCTTTCAGCAAGATTTCTCAACGCGGATGGGCTCTACCTTTTGTTTGCGGTGAGGAAGGTGCCACTCGAGTAGAAAATCTACTCGAGTGGCAGGAAACAAGCAACCCCCTCTTGCGCTGCACATGGTGCCGTTCGCGTTGATTTTTCGGAGCAGGACAAACACCCGCCACTAAAAATAAGCGCAAACGGCCTGACCTAACATGCTCCCCCTGCTTGGGGTTCTCTGCGTGGCACAGCAGAGTCTTTTGGTCACTTTGCGGAGTTCTGCATAGCAGAACTCCGCAAACTCCACCCAGACCTAGATAGATATGCGTCAATCAAACATTTTGTATCATATTTCTATCACAAGACCCGTTTCTTAGAATACAAGCACTGCACTAGCAAACATTGCAGGTAGCGAAAAATAAAAGTTTGCAGGCCAGGTTCAGAGGGCCAGTTCACAAAGCTTTTGTTGAAAATAAAAAGCAGTCCCTTGTAAGGGTGGAGCAGGTCTGTGAACATTAAGTGATTCATAAAGAATCACAAGAACACTTTAGGGAACCTATGACTGTTGTAGGTTTTCTGAAGTACTCCAACGCCGATAAGGTACAAATGGAATTTTCCAATGGGTGGTAGAAGCGGTATAAATAATTGTGAAATGGTACATGTACATTTGTTCCATAGGGAAACATTTTCCCCTACAACTTTTGGAGGAACTCTCCCACCAACCTGTTAAGAAAGGGGTTAACTCATTTACTTTCCGGTCTACAAAGGAACCTCTACCTTCCACAACAGATATTTACATGCTTTTGCTGTAAGAGGTATGCATCAGATATGTAAATTACAACAAACACACACTTGTAGGTTAAGTTAGTCTGTTAAGTTAGTCTGGTTGCTGAGGTGAAAAGGCTTCAGGTGAAAATAATTTACATTATTTTACAGGTTTAAATGTTGATGCACATACTCAATTAATGGAATGGGTAAGGAAAACATTTTTGCCAAGACATTTTTTCACTATGAAGAAATCCATTACCACAAAGGGATGGGTTATAAAGAAGAAAAAAAAGACAACACAAATAAGAACAAGATGAAAAGAAATATGCATTTTCTAGTTACACCATTATTTATTCACTGTAATCTCTCACATCTAATTTCATTATGGTGCAGCTCGAAAATGTATATTGGTTTTCGTCTTGTTCTAAAAGTAGGTTCTGTTTCATTTCTCTCCTTTAGGACCCATGTAAGTTCACTTTGTTTATACACACAGACCTATTAGTCCAGATGAAATTATGTCTTGGCCCTGAAGAAGCAAAAAAATGTAATTGATTTTTGGTCCTGAAACACGTGTTGGCTATTCAGTTGCTTTAATTTTTTAATTAAGTACAACAACTTTTAAATCTGAAGAATAATTTGAATTATTTTCTACTGAAACCTCTTAACAGCAACAACCAGTCATTCTAAATTAAACTCAAGATTGTGAGGTCCTTTTTGTTCAAGGTACTTCATGATCAAATACAGCCCTTTTCCCTCATTCTTTACAGGCTTGTAGGTGTTACCTTGCATGTAGTTATGATTTTGACAATTCTACTGTACTGGTGAAATTTCTGCATTCTTAAATGCACCTTAGTACAATTTGACAAATATGGATAATTTGAATCTGAATGCAAATTTTAATTTTCTCAAGTGTTTCTGAACATCCATATGCTACCTATGCACCCAAAAGTCTATAAATTATCCCATTTAAGTGTAAATGGATACCAGTTTTCCCATACACACATTGTACCATCTTAAAAAGCTACGACATTTTTATCTGAGTCATCACTTGGCTTTTACATGTGCTTTCATGTTAATCCCCTACTAGCATGGTCTGCTACTGCTTACCACATACGTAATGAAGAGTAATATTTCTGGATCCCCATAGTCACATTAGGGACACAAGTATTGTTAAAACAGTAAAACTGACTGGTTGTCCGGACTTTCTCTCCCTGATCACAGCCTGCTTAAGGCGAAACTGCTCTCGGGGCGCTTGGGGAGGGGAGCCATTACCCAGATCTATCGATCCTTGCTTACTAATGCGCCTGACTGCCTCGCTCGGTTGCGGGATAGGTGTGCGGCCTGGGTGGGAATGTTGGATGAGGATGATTGGAGGGAGGCCTACCCAGCACCAAGGGAACTGGCCATTTCTGCCAGGTTAAAAATTATCAACATAAACTACTTTCATATGTCATACCTGTCCCCACGGAGACTCCAACATATTCACCCGGGGACCCCCCCACCCGCCTGTATGAGAGGTGGTCAACCGGGGGTGCACCTGTTGCATGTGGCATGGGAGTGTCCGGGGATATGACCTTTTTAAGAGTGGGGGGAGGAGGTAGGGGTGAGCAGGGCTTCTCAGCAGTCCTTGGTTGTCCCACTGAATTGAACGTGAGGGTGGTGCTGCTGGGGCTTCTGGAGAAGCAGGGTGGGCTGAGAGTTGACCGAATATTCATAAGTGTCGCCTGTCTAGTGGCTTAGCGAGACACTGCACAGCTCTGGAGAAGCCCGACGGTACCGTCACTCTCGAAGTGGCGATCCGGAGTTGACTGGTGCTCTCAATTGGTAAAGCCAATCTACGAGGCAAGGGCCTGTCTCACAAATACAAGAAGATCTGGGGGCAGTGGCAGGCTCACAGGGGGCTGCCTGTGTGAACTAAGGCTATCATGATCTGCTGGTGAGGGGGGGGGGGGAGGGTTGTTGTCTGTGGAAGATATTGCCTTGAATTATTTAGCAGGGCTGTCATGCGCTCACTGGTATGTAAGTGTTCTCTTATTTTTCTGTTGCGTCCACACGCATATTAAAAATAATAAAATTGGTTATTAAAAAAAAAAAAAAAACAGTACAACTGATGAGTGGTCAATAACAGGAGGCTCATGACGCACTGACCAAAACAAGTCAGAAGGATGGTGATCGCTATATATAAGCTCACACATCTAAGCTCATACAAAAAGTTTAAAAAAAACAATGCCCTCCTGTCATTTCTATTTCTTCACATTCCTCAATCTGAAAGTAAGAAAATGAAGAAAATAAAAATTCAGTATGTGTTGGGACAGAAAGGTCCCCAGCAAGGTCATGAATGTGTACACCCGTTCTGAGTGCCCTAACTGCAGTGATATCTGGATCCTTGGTACCAACTTTTGGTGACATACTAACAAAGATCGTGTGTGTGCCATGACGTAGGCCCGTCTCGTGGATTGTGGTCTTGTTAGATCGGGAGAGGTGCACAAAGAGCTACTCTCCCTCTATCTCTTAATGTATCGATTCATTCATAGTCATCAATTATTAGTTATCTGTTGATATATAGGTAATGATGCAGTCATACTGCCTTCAACATCACAAAGACACAGATGGCACTGATATTGTAAAATTAAAATGTTATCGGATAAAGCCAGATTCTTCTTGAAATCAATGATTGGTGATCCAGGAATAAATGCAATATATATGTCATCAGCATGACCCAAGCCGCAAAATGAGTCACTGTGCCTCTTTCCTTCTAGTGGTCTGGGCCTTTAACTTTAAGGTCTGCAGAAGATCAAAATATAGGCGCTTCTTGCCTCCAAAACGTGATGCAACCGAGACATCCTGCTTTTTGGAACCACCTCCCAAGGTAATTTTCATGCACCTGCAAACCTGATAGTCATGTCTATTGTGAACCACAGAGCGGAGACTCCATAATTGGCTTGAAACCTCATCAAGGTATACATATTTTGGAAAAAAGAGCAATACTGCTGCAATCTAAAACCTCTGTGACACTGGCTTGCAATGATCCTGCAACATGTTCTCTGCAACACAACACAAAGTAACATAATCTGACACTCATGCACAGCACTCAATTCTTCACTTTACAGCTAGCTCAGCCATTGCTCCCATAATCATACATGTTGGCTTCTCTAGCCACCAATCTTTCCATGCTACATATTCACATTAATGGTGGCATATGAAAAAATGTAAATGATAAAGCCATCAATGATCACCTTCTAGCTACATATAACTATATAAAATGTTACAAACTTTTAAATGTCACGCACTAACCATGATCTAAGGTATCTTTTGAGCTCCTGCAGGAGGCAAGGGGCAGCGTGTCTCCCTGTCGCACTAAGTGCCTGAGCAAGGGCACTGCTGGCCTCACAGTGGAAGGGGTTAGAAAGCTCCTCAAAATGGAGGGGGAAGTGAAGTCTGAACACACACCCAAAGCCTACTTAATAGTGTCTGCAATCAATCTATTGCCTAGATTAAGGTGCTTCACAATATGCCATGTATTAGAGTTAAAGAAAATGTGAAGATAGCAGATGGCTTCATAGAAGGACGAGGCAGGGGCGAGTACTTTGTCTCCTTTTTGTTTTGCTTTAAATCTGAATTTCTGTTCATCCTGGTAAATCGTCACCACCTTGACGGTACCATTTCGAGGGGGAACTGCACAGTTTCAAAGTGTTTGCAGCGTGCTGTTTGCTGAGAGAGCCACACATCTTGCTACCAGCAGTGCACATACTATAGGGGTGTCTTGCCAGCCCAGTCTTAAAATACATTGAGCAGAATTAGAGAGTGTCGCTAGCATTCAATGTGAATGAACATGATACACTCTTACTGCTTATATTGCTTCCTAATGAGTTTCTGCACAAGGTAAAACTAGAGAGGTCAGGTTATCATTGTAATTGAAGGAAATGTTGACTTAAAATTCCAAACATTATGCCTACGTTTACTAGTTCTCCTTATTACATTACCACATATTTCACAAACTGAGCACATTGATACCCTGCATTTGGGCTGGAGAAGTTCCAAGGGTCTGATGTGAGACAACCCAGGACAGTTATCAGAAAGGTGGGCCCGCGTACAGCAAACAGTATGGTTTAAATCTGAATACAACCTCTCTAAAGAATAGCAGAAGCTGGCTATATATGTGAGATGTATACATCATAACTATTTCAGAAGCATGCCACAGACGTGAAATTACGAACTGTGCTCAAAATGTGAGCCAGAAGTAGAAAGCAATAAACCATAGGACTTAAAATACTTGCATGACTGGGGTTGGTTACATTTCCATATTGTCTGGTGGACTATATTCCTAGGGAACAAAAAATGGCTTCAAACTGATTAATTAAATGAAGACACGTGTAACAATCTTAATGTTTTTGTGAAGTCTAGGTAGTTTTGACGACCGGTAATAATACAAGAAGAAAATCATGGGTGGAATTTTTTTAATAAATCTAATTGTATTCAATTTTTTGCCCACTTTGAAACTACAGACAATCCAGCCCGAGCGGAGTCCATGCCACTGCTAAATAGAAACCACATAAACCTTCGTCTGATGTCAGCCAGGGAACAGCCCAGCGTTGAGATTCATTGAAGCATTGCACTCGCTACTGTTTGAGCTAGGAATCGACATGACCAGATTAAACAAGTTATGTTTATTCTGAAAACCCAAAGAAACCACACAATAATAGTTTACGGATTACCAACCTAGAGCTGCTAGAAGTGTCGTCCACCGTAGCTCTCTCCATGTACTACACATGAGTTGGCAGGAGTGGTACACTTGAGTCACGTTAAAATCAACGGGCTAAATGGTAGGTTGACTGACAATTGTGGTTTTACATAATGCCAGTTACACATTAATGCAGTTTAATTATCTCAAGAGGTAACTTCGGCCCGAATGTGAAAAACCTGGATGTCAGAGTCTATTGATTGTGCCCAATGAGATAAGGGCACATGTATTTACATGACATGGCAGTTTACAGCCAAAGCAAACTTTTGGGGAGCAGTCGGTTTGTGTATTATTGTTTTCATCAGGCACAGGCTGAAGGTATGTAGACTGGATATGACCCCGAATCAAAACAATAGAACAAGGTTTCATTATGAATATTTGCATAGCTGCAATTGTGATTAGATGGGGGTTTCTGGATGGGGTTGAAACACTGAAGGCGTTGTTATTCGAAAGGGGAATGAAGGACTAAGCCAATGCCAAAATAGGGGTGATGGAAAGGTCTCAGTCGCCCTGAAGGTCTGTGACTCAAAAGTAGATAAAATATCCTGCTAGCCATAACATTCAGAAAGTCATTTAACTGGTTGTGAAAACAGCCAAGGATGCAAATGTTGACGATCAACTTATGAACTTTGAGCTCTTTCATTATGGACAATATCTCAAGTGTGGATAGTTGAAACGATCCATAAAAAACAGACAAAAAGAGCAAAACAATTTGGACAAGGAAGGTACATTATAAATCCAAATACACAACAGCCAAACCACTGCAAGAAAGAAAACTATGCATTGTTTTTTTGTACAAAAGATTACAGAGATCACGGTCATAACTACGGTATGTGGTGAATTTCATATGGTCTGTAAAGCATCTTCATTTAATGTCTTTAGTTGTACACTGAAAGAATATAAAACAGCTGGCAACTCAACACCACATTCCTGCCACTTCACCAATATGCACCTCAAAAACATACAGTACGAGCTCAAAATACCACCTCCACAACACTGCCTCGAAGCTTTAGGTTGCAATATCACTTCATAGAACAGGTTCCTGAGGCCAGGCAATGAAATACCATGGACATCAGTGGAACAAAAAACAGCAAAGGACTTCGGCAGAAGCATTCATACATCTAGTACACTACAGTGATCCCCGACCAGACCGAACATGCTGATCTTAACCGATTAAACACCGAGACACAGGACCACCTTGAGGGCCACAAGACTCTGAAACATATGTAAATGGACACGCTATAGGGCCAAAGAAAAGACAGAAATGTGCTATTCAAATTGTGGTAACGTAGCATAATACAGAAGTTGTTTATTGCAAGCTTACCAGTACAGCTAGTGCTAAGCTGTAAAGAAACGTCAGGCGAGCAGGCTTTCCTCCTTTTCCTGAAGGTGGAGATGTCTAGGTACAGAAACCTATGAACAAAGAATAAATAATGATCAGTCAGTTTTATTTCACAGCAAGAATGCCTTAGATGAAAATGTGTACGGCATAACAGCTGCATGTAAAGAGCGCTTTATATCCTCACCCCGCCCTAAGTGCATGCAGCATGATTGGATGATTGTTGAGTTGAAGCGTGGCCTATGACGAAAGAGCTTCATGTTGATTATGATCAGAGAGGATCTTATCCTGACAATAGTAGCCAAGCATAAGCAGCTACTGAAGCAAAGAAGCCTACCGGATGCTTGAGGTTTATATAAGTTCATTGTATATGGTCGAAGGGCCTTCGTTAGAGATGGCAATGGATGATGCATGGCTCCAAGCCAAACATTTTGGGGACAAATTCTTAGGCTTCTTCGTCTTGAATTTCCTCTCACTGTACCTCGTTCAACACCCTAGTGAAATTGCTTCACCATGCGCTTGTGACAGTTCTAGTTTCCCCTTTAAAGCAAAAAACACTTTGAATCAGTAACCTCAGCATATTGCGCTCTCTGTACAAATTAAAAATGTTCAAAACCTCAAAGGAAACAAGAAGCAACTAAAGTAATATTAGATGGCAAAGACCCTTTCTGCAATGAAGTGGTGAAAGTAAAACACAACAGAACCGTTTCACTCAGTCATGTGACAAACTAACACAGAACATCGCTTATTCCTCTGGGAAAAGAATGCCCAGTACAAGATATTCTACCTCTCAGTGTGAAAGCAAAGTAAGACAAAATGGTACTGTCTCTCTCAGGGAGCAGGAAACGTATCAGTGATGCGGTCATCTAAGGGAACTGCCAATCAGACAAGTGTGTCCCTTCTCTTTAGGAGTGGCCACAGTAATGTGTTTTGATGTTAGCGTTAATCTATGTTAACATGTCACAAGGCCCTTCCTTTTGTAACAAATAATGGATCTCTTAACCATAGACGGCAGACGAGTTAACAAGTAATGGCGCTATTCCTCTCAGACAGCAGCCAATGAGGAACATCTCTTCAATGCTACGTTGAAGACTGATCAAAAGCTGTGAGGTTTCTTCTGTACCGCTCAACATTCATCTCCAGCGTATATGGCATCTAGGTGTCTCCCATGCGCAGCAATCACTGTGTCTTCACTGAATATACACGTTATAACAATGCTGCAAATAAGTGGATACTATAACTTGAAAACATTTTGAACCTCAAGACAACTTAACTCAACAAATGACTCTTCTCAGTTGACTAATGGATGCTAATGACCATATATCTGCCTGGGTTCTGGAGTTACGACAGCTGACAACCACCATTATGGCAGAGAAGAACGTGGGCATGCCTATAAATTCAGTCCTCTTTTGGAAAACCAAGGTTAAAAAAAGTAACCACAGAATGTATATGACGATACAGCATTGAATATTCCCTTACATAGCCAGGACAGGAGCATCAACAGCACTGTCATGTCTGGATTATGCCAATAGTCTCAATCTTCTACTTCCTAGACACTTAACTGGCAAGCTTCAATAAATTCAGAGTACAGCAGCCAGGCATGTCTTAACCCTCAGCACAGAGATTACGCTAGCGCTGCTCTCAATACTCTACACTGGTTACCAGTCTCACGAATAATCTTCTTGAGACTGCATTTCTCTGCCGTCATATCCATGGAACAGGACCAATATTGAAACTATCTAGTTTCAAACTTTGCAGTCAAAGGCGAAACCACAGATCCAGGTAAGGTCTTCGTTTTGAAGAAAAAACCTGCATCGTGTGAGCATTTTATCAGTACAGACATGCAATCTCTGATATTCTCCCAAAGATAACAAAGGACATCAACAGCCAGGTGGAAATCAGACAAACAAAGACCTGGCTGTTCCCAAAATCAGAAGTAAACGAAGGACAGAGACTATACCTAATTCTCGTCATTCTGTTTCGTTTCCTGCTCTCTTCTCATTTCAAACCTGCTCCTCTCTGGTCCGATCAGGTTGGAAAATATTTAGTTTGAATGGGCAACCAGTTACTTTATCATGTTTGGGAGGGAAATAAAAAAGTTGCTATTTTACTCAGTTTCACTCTTCAGTCTGTAAATCTTCCATGAGTTCATGGGTTGAATTAGTGCTGTACAAAAACCTAAATAATGTATGTATTGTGCTTCCACTGCCCATTTGGCCACCATTGAGAACTGAAAAAGGTTTGGATCAGACACATTTACATCCAAATAAAAAAAGTTTACAATGTCGGACTGGCCTCTAAAGATTTCAATACAGACAACAACCTTAAAAACAGAGTTCACTGCATCAGTTTTCTCATATACTAAAGACTAGGACTTTGACCCAGCTCCAAAGCTTCAAATGGCTTTCAGTCAACCTCCGAACGAATGTTTTTTTTTTTTTTTTTAAATTAAGTGCATCTTGAGCTTCTCAGAATAAGTGACACCAATTAAAAAATTATGCCAGGCATGGTAGCACAATCCATTCTGATTTGATATGATTTGTTAAGTCAATAAACTGAGTGTAGCTCCAATTAAGACCTACAAAAATGCTACTGCTTTACAAATCTAGAATAATTGCATTTTCCTCTCCTACTTAACCCAAAGCTGAATAAAATATGTCGCCTTTATTATCTAATCATGGCTCATGCTGCTTTCTCAGGAAACCACACTACAGAGAAAATACACAGACTAATGCCATTATCAGCTTTTCTTGAACAGGCCCTTACGCTATGCAATACGGAATTCAGAAGGTTCTCAGTTACATGATGTAGACTAAAATAATCAGCCATAAAGTTTCTTCATTGGTTATCAAAACAGGACTACCATGGCACCCTTAAGGCTTGTATCAAAAAATATTCACAAGATTCAGGTTACAATGACCTGGTCCATGTCAAAAGTAAGCAAACCAATTTTGTAACTATCTATCACAGACTTAACTAGTCTTTCATGAAATACCAGTGAGCACAAGGATTGCAACGTAGCTGAGAACTCATGAACCCTGGATGCACTAAAAGGCAATGATAAATGGTCAACCCTCAGTGATCGATCCATTAACTACAGTATTGGATCTATTGTGCAACTTCAACATGAACCAAGTCGCACAATGTTTAAACTCACTATATTACGCCACATATCGCATATTGTACTATGAATATCTAATAAAGTGCTGTCACTGCTAAGCTTCATTCAAGCTTTATTAACACTTCAAATGTATTCAAGGCTATGCACTCGGCACCAATAGCTCAATGTCAAATCCAGGAGGACAATTAGGTCCAAGGAAGGCTCAAACAGTACAAAACTCACTAAAAACACCTGCATCGTTCAAAAATAACTTTATGCAGGAAATACTACCAACAATTCCCAGTTAAGATGCTTAGGTGGGGACACAAACAATATATACTCCTGCGGGCTACAAGTTGGACAAAAAACTAGTAACTTATGGTGACCTATCAGAGCCAAGTGTGTATGTTAATTATTCTTAAAAGGGAAACTACTGACACAAAGGAAATGCCATTTTCAGGTGAACTGCGCTTAGGAAGGAAGCCTTTGAACATGTGTCATAGCTGCATCCTGCACCCAACAGACACAGAGGTTTGTTATCTTCAACTTCCTTTCCAGTGGGAGTATTTGTTCCATTTTCCGTGAAGCACACATATCACGTAATCCATATCAGCAATGGAAAAGGTGACCGGCAAAATTGGAAATCTAGGACAGATCAAAACAGCTGCAGGATAAAATATGTCACTTCAGCTATCATTGTTCTTTTGTTGTCCAAAATATAAAGCATAAAACGTTAGTAAATATTTTAGGTAAAATCCCCTCCAACTTTCTCTCTCTTTCTTTGGATATCGACAGTTTAGTAGTGCGAAGATAGCCGGAAGGCAGTATAGCGTCACACAGGGTGAAAGGCAAAGTTGCAGTCAAATAGTGATTGGAGGTGCTGCAGAGTTCTGAACGCGGAGGGTTACTGCATAGTGATATGGTTTTTATTTTAAAGAGGAAAGTTTTCAGCTCTTTCCTAAATGAGCCCAGACAAATGCGCGTATCATACTAGTTCCGCAGGGCATAGACTGAGAAGGTCCTTTGCCTTGTTTTTTTCTATTTTGCACTAATGGTGCCCTAGTTGTAAGAGGGCTTAAAGTCAACGGACATGGTGAGTTTCTCGAACGGACAGGGGAAGATGATGACGACTCTGGAGATGAGGCAGCTGGATTTAGAGATGGTGAAGGCGCAGTGGTGGTGTCAGCCACTACAGCTCTATTACGTATTGGGTGCTATTTCCTAAGGCCCCTGATGAAGCATGCTATGACATATATAGTACGTCTTTGAAGTGGGCAGGTGGGTGAAGTGTGCAGACTGGGAGGATGTGGAGCAAAGCATTACCACTATCTAGATGTGACAGTACAAGACATGAACAGTAGTTCTGAAGTCACTTTATAGGAGGAATAGTTCAACCTTCTTTAGCAGATAAAGTTGGAGCAAGGTCATCTTACATTTATTAGCAAGGTGTTCCCTGTCAGCTAAGTTAGTGACCAAGATGAATTTGAGTGCCTTGGCACTTGGTGAAAGAAGCTGTTGATATCTGTTCAAGTTCATGCTGGTGAGCCAGAATTGAACTAGTTGTTGCTTGTTGTTCTTGGGAGAATAGAAGGGATTCTGTTTTGGTGGCATCCAGCTTCAGGAGGTGCTGGACATCCACGTGTTGATGACGTGCAGACAGTGTGTGAGGCTTTGGATTTTTGGAACTTAAGATTACTTTCAAGAAGAGTTATGCACCTGTGGCGTATTTATGAATTTTGATAGTATTGTCAGCGAGTAGAATGCCAAGAGGCTCTAAATAGAGGCTGAAAAAGACACAGGACAAGAAGGAAGCTTGAGGACTCCACATTTGATAGGGATTTACTAGGACTAGAATGTGTCCTTACCAACAAACTAGTGTTGGTTGAACAGGCAGGAGAGCCACGGAAGAATATTGTCATAGAATCCCATTTAAGTTTTCAGGGTGTGGATAAGGGTGACATTGTCAACTATGTGCAAGGTGGCTGAGGGGTATAGGGATATCAGGAGGCAAGGGTGAGCTTTATCTGTGGTCGTGCAGGGGTCATATATGGTTTGTAAATAATCTGTCTCATGCTGCAGTTTGATCTGAAGCGTATTCATAATCATGCAGAAAATGGTTAGGCTTGACATCATTTGGAACTGCAAATTGACTGCTTTGTCTATAAGCCTGCATAGGAAGGTGATAGGTCAATAGTTAGGGTGTTCTCTTAGTCTATGCCTTGTATCTAATGCCCAAGCATCTACTTTGTAGAAATACTACATACATATAACAAAGAGTAATTTATGTTAAAGCCTTAACAGGTGGAGAGAAGTGACAGCTCAGAGGTCGGATGAGACAGATACAGTGGAGGAGTCTCATAAGGCTGAAGGCTTCGAATCAATACAGTAGACAGGATGCACAAGCGTGTTGACTGGCAGAGTGTAAGACAGTACTGGTGCATAGTAGATAAGAATCTGGAACATGCGTTTGAAAAATAAGACTTGGACCATTTTAAAGACCAGGAAAAATTATTTCAACAGTGTGTTTGACAGCCAGGCACATATTCCCCTATCAATCGAGGAAGGTATGTAGATTTGTCTAGCTAGCTTGATGAGGGTATAGGTGGGAGTCCAACTAGGAGGATGTTACGATGATCTATTTAATTGATAAATAAGTGACACGATAAAGGCTGAACCAGAGTGAAGTGGAATATTGCAGCAGAATGTAGATATGTTCAGTTTCTGGGAGCTGGCATGTGTGTATTTGGTGGATATGAATGACTCCCACTGCACAATGGAATCGAAAAGCACACTTATGTTCTGCCAGCGAGACTCGGTGAGCGTGTTGAACAGGGAAAGAATTAAGTCTGGCGCTTGGAAAATAGATGCAGGAAACAGACAATTTCAAATGTACATAAGTTCACTACATTACAGCAGAGTCACCTATACATGTATAGCAGAGGGTCGAAGCTGAAAAAGAATAATACATGTAGGTGTCATATGCATATACAAGGTTGAAGAGGTCACGTCACCAAGGGAGGTAGCGCAGAAGGAAAGAAGAGGACACTTACGGATAGTGCAGTTTCTGATGAGAGTGCAGGAGAATTTTTAATAATAAAGACCAATGCAATTAACATGTAGAAATAAACCAGTTGGCCTCACACAAAAAGCTGCATATTAAATACAAATGACAGCCGTAGGCTCTCACAGCTAAAAAAAACAACAACAAAAAAAAACTGTAAAATTCATTTTTCCTTTCTTTCTTTGACCCTGACCTAGGCCAGTTATGTGAGATATTAAACATTTAATGACGCAAATGTGCTGAGATATAATGATTTAATAGAAAATTGTTATACTTCGACCTTCTCATATGCATAGTTTTCATAAAATATAATAATGTAAATAATGTTTAGGTTAATTTCCGTAGAATGTTTCGTATGAGCAAGTGTTTATTCAGTTTAGAATGGACAGGAACCCCTATGATCTCACTTAGTAATGTAGAGGCCTCATCATGAACTGTTTTGTCTTGTATTAAGTGAATGGTGAGAATCTTACTGCAACTTGCTAGAAGTATCTAAAATCGTACTTTTTTTCATTGTGAGAGACCCTTTTATTTCCCTTATCTGAATCTATGCTGTTCTGAGACTCGTCAGAGTTTCTTTAACATCTCTTCATGGGAAGTTCTGCTTCATGGTTTGAGATTTAATGCTAAATGCTTCATGCTTTCACCTCTCAAATTTAGAGCTCTTTAGGGTTAGTTCTGACTGATGCTTTTCTCTCATGCTTTTCTCTCATTCTCCGTAGCTAGAATAGGCACTTTTACTTTACGGAACGCACTTTATTCACTTGTTCTGATCAATGATTTGTATTGATAAATTGACTGATTATTTTATGTTGATGATGATTAATAAAAATGTACTTACCGATCGATTTTAAATAAAGGTTTGAAACTCACACCAACTCTCATCATTTACTCCCAGAAATAAAAATTGAAACTGTAATGAATAAATTGATTTTGATCTACAGTTTCTGATTAATTCTTAATTACGGCCAAGGTCCATCTGTCTTGGGTTCAGTAGGAGCGGAGACTTTCGCCCAAGTGAGGTGGTAAGATTTACACCGCAAACCAAATATTTATTTAAAGTCCCTGCTCCGCCGAGTGTGAGAGGAGCCAGGAGACAGAAATTGAGTAGTTAGAAAGGTATAATGAAAACCAGCCAAGACCTGAACCATAACACAGTGAGATGCAACTTTTGGGAGCAGTGTGGCAAGGTGGACAGTCTCCAATTCTGCATAGAGGTATGATAGGATATAAAAGATGTATGTGGAGAGAATGTCAGGGTCTGTAGCCTGCACTTACCTTACCATGTTTGGTAAGTATAATACTCCAAACTGATAACCTTTCCTCCCTCTTAATGTGTGCATGGCCTAACGGTCCATGCAGAGAGTTAGTATCACTTGAAAAGAGCCTTCACATCTGTGAAGGACTCACTATGCAGGATACCCGAGTATAATTCAGGAAAACAGATTTCCAATGAAGCCACAAAGCTCTGAAGATGTTTGCAATGGTGGCTGTCATTTTGAAGTTACTGAATAGAGCCCTTGTCTGTGTTCCTTCATCCCGTCCACCTGCATTCTTCCACCCATCCCTTTTAAACAAAACAAAAAAGGCACTTTGACTCAGCCAGTGCTAGCCATGTCATTATGCTTTTATTTTATTACTGTCCCACTCCCTTCCATTGCTGTCTGACTTGCCTGTTCACTGCCTACCATTCTCCTTCCTGTTGTCAGTCATGCCCACCTTACGAGCCAGAAGAAAAAAACGAGCTATGACGCAGCCAGCATTGGCTGTGTCATAGACCTTTTTTCCCAAGTTTATTTTCAGCCATGCTGCACACGCTGCTGTCCAACATGTCTAAAAGACATTGGCACAGCCAATAGTTCTCACAAAGGTGAGACCTACTAGTTTTCCCAATGCTTATTATTATAGCTCTTGGTAAACCTTGGAGTTCGATTTGTAATGTTTTTTGAAGCAACTGAAGTCTGAATTGAATGCAAGAACAGCGGTGTGGAATTCCTATACCCCGACGCCCAGAAAATATTGTTTGGGATCAAGGACAACAAGTTTTAAAGTTTATTTTGTCATTAGGACAAGTAGGCCCAACCCCATGCAGCACAAAGCGTTTGGCTGCCAGTTTACAAGTACCGCATTATGGATCAGGGAAGGGCACTGTCTGCAGTTAAGGTAATATTTGGGTTCCAATGTTAATGCTGTTCAACCTTGTATTTACGTTTCATGAATGCAAAGCTTTTATTATTAGAGTGAGCGCCCTAAGGAAATGTTTTAAGCTCGGACCTCACTACTGAGAGTAGTTTTATTATAAAAATGTGTACAGACGTTTGCAAAGTTTAGCAATATGAAGCTCTGTATAATGCTCCCAAAATGCTCTCTGATGAAATGGAAATATTTGAAGAAGTTTGAAAGCAAGTTTGATTCTTTGTTTTCAAAATAAAAAGGTTTCACAAAGAAAGGAAATAGGAAAAAAAAGCTTTGCTGAACTACTGTGAAACTTTAGGTACCATTTCTTTGATGCATCATTTAGTAAAATGTGTTGATGCATACTAAAATATTCATAATGGAAAATCAGTGTAATCATTTTTAACAAGATTATGGGAAACATGGAAATAAACAAGCACTGGCAAAGCCAATAGGTACAACACTGGTGGTCAGCCTTTTGGTTTTGTCAAAGTATGCCTTGTTTTGACATGGTTTTAGTACACCTTTAATGTTATGGGAACTGTTGGGCTCACACCATTATAACCAACATTAGCAAAAAGAAAATTATTATTTGGTCTCAAAAAGCACACTTTGCTTAGTAGTCCCTAGCCCAGAACAAACCTACTTTGTGTACAGTTATGCTCCTTGGGAAAAAGCAGAATGCTGTCACTCACAGTGAGGCCAGCTGATAGATAATTAGATAGTATTTTAATAAAAACAAAATGTCATGGTTAATGACAGTCCTACTTAGGGGCCCAATTCTTAAAGTCACAAAAGTGCATCCATGAGGTATGTCTTTGCAGTGGTGCAGATTTATGGCTTTCATTGATTGACAAGAATTTACTGAAGTAGGCCAGAAGTCTTAGAAAACATCTGTAAACTGCATTTTAGCACAAGCAAATATGCATGCGTAGATTTGCTCATGCATGCATCTGTTGAGCGTTTACAAGTTCACTTTTCTCCAACCACTTCCTCCTTCTCCCTTCTCCCTTCCCCCTCCCCCACCCCCCATCTCTCCACCCCCAAACCCTGAAACAAGTTTTACTTCTGCCCTTGTCAGGTGTAAATTTTCAACTTCTCTCAGTACGGTCAAAGATCAGAGGAAAACTGTTGAAACACCCCTCCCGCCAAAACATGCAGGCTAGTTGGTTTGCACAGATTCAAAAAGGCATTCCATCCCTAGAACTATTTTGCTCACTTCTACTTCCAGCCCCAGTATGTGATCTGTGGAGAGGTGGCAAAAGAAGGAAGTTACTAGAATTCAAACCATACTATAGTATGAGTCCTGGCATAATCAGATAGGATATTAACAGAGCTCTGCCATAATTTGTCGCCACACTAATTGCCACCAAAGGGACAAGTGGATTTTTTTTTTATAGGACAAGTATATGTATGACGTAGCCTGTCCCATGGACAAGTAGATATTTTGTAAATTCCACACCCCTGCAAGAAATTATTTTTAGCAGCCTGATTGGATTGTGGATGCAAATTCATGAGATAGTTTTGTCACAATTAATATACTGAGCATAGAGGAATGATTATTTGGTATCAGTAATTAATTTATAGCTCTGATCAAGGTTTTGAAACCCAAAGTAGTTACCTTACCAGTGAAAAAAGCGAGATAGTTAAAAACCCTTAGACCTTGATTTAATTGCTATTTATCTTTGTGTTTCAAGAATGTTAAGAGTTCCACAAAAATGCAGTCTCAGACATAGCAATATCATTTGAAGTAGCAAATATTAGATGCTGCAATATGTTGATAAGATACTAAAGTGCTCAATTTTTTTTTCAGGAATCTTTTTATTGGTATTTCAAATGTTAAAACAATTATTTCGCAGCAGTTAGACATTATGGTTGTAGCCACACAGTAAATAGTTGTAACAATAACGCATTACATAGGTACGCGAGCAGTGCTTGCATCAGCCTGTGCATTTACTGTGGCATTAGTTAGCCAATTGAATGGATTAACTGAGTTGGTGTGCGTCGTTGTACAGGTAGCAAGCTTTACCCGGGTTCTGGCAGAAACATTCTGCATAACGCGCGAAATCGGGTCACTGGGTTTAAGCACAGAATACTAGTCAAACAACAATACTGTCACTTTTTCCTGTTAAACATATATTCGGGTGAACAGTTATTTATAAATGAAGATCCTGGAGTAATAACAAATAGGAACAATAACCTTCATAAACAGTGGAGTACATTATCTACTGATTTTTGATAATGGTAGTGTTGTGCCCCATTATGTGTGGAAATTTTCTCAATATTACATGCGTGTGTTAGTATGGCGCTGAGCCGCAGGTGGGTCACTATTATGTAGCGAACACCATGCCTCAATTTAGTTGTTTCGGGTCAGAGTGGAATGTTTGGTGTGCGTATCGGTGAGCTTCCCATATTGCTCCCTGTTCCTGATGTGCACTGGGCTGACCTGTGATGCTAGTCTATCTCCGCCGTTGTGGAGTCTTCTTCTGGAGCTTGCAAATGTGTCATCATGGCATCCCAGCTGTCTGATAGTGGATATTTACGCAGGCCAAGTATATCCTCTTCTCAACGCCACCCCATCAGCGCCCGCCCAGGCAGCAAATGATCGCTTCCAGGCCAACACATTTGGAGCCTCCGCCGACTTCCAGCCGCGTGTTATCAGTCGTTTTGCTGTAATAAATCCCAAATCTAGGAATCGTGTGGTGGCTCTGTGGCGAGGGCCACTAGGGAACAGACCTAACACAATTCTCCCATGCAGACGGTATGGCGCGTTCTGTGCATACTGTTAAACAATTGACCACGGCCACCCAGTAACTATGCAGAGAGGGGCAGAACCACAGCATGTGCAAGAGATCTGCAGTTACACATTTACATCGGGGACAGGCTGCGTCAGAGCGAAGGAAGTATTTATTAATACGAGCTGGCGTGAGATGTACAATTTTACATAATACACAGGGCATAAGTCTAAATCTAGAGTTGCGGGGTATGTTAGTGTGACTACCAATGACAGACGCCCATTGCT
Source organism: Pleurodeles waltl (assembly GCF_031143425.1). Lineage (NCBI taxonomy): Eukaryota > Metazoa > Chordata > Amphibia > Caudata > Salamandridae > Pleurodeles > Pleurodeles waltl. The sequence continues at coordinate 1,195,714,128 of NC_090437.1, forward strand.
TGTCCGTGAAGGGTGTGGCTGAGTTGCATTCCCAAGCCGTGCGCAGCGCATAGTTCTCATGCACCAAGTGAGTTCTGAGAGCTTCCGTGAACCATTTGATCAGATGCCTGTTCTGTCCCATTACCTGTATGTATTGTATGAGTAGATGGGTTGGAGAGGCAGTCGTTAAATCTCCCCACTCCCTTGATAAGGAGCGTAGTAGTGTATTATATAGTAGAAACTGTCCAGCGGGGAGGCCCGTATCAGCGACTAGAGCAGTGAACAGAATCAGCTTGCCTTCGCTGTACAGGTCATCCAATGTGTGCAGCTCTGCATTGTGCCAAGTCCTTAGCTCCGCCCCAGTCACTGCTCCGGAGGCACGGGGCGTGCCGAAGAGCGCCAAGGCCGGGGCAAATGGAATGATCCCGGTTGTGAGTCGCAGGGACCTACGATAGCAACTATGGACCACTTTAAGAAGAAGCTCCTCCGGCGGCGCCGAGCGCGCGATCAGGTGGAATAGATTCGTAACTCTTAGTAGAGACCAGGGTCCCGTGGTAGTCGCAGTATCCGAGAGATGGAGCCCGCCAGCCATCTAGACACCCACTGGAGCTGAGACGCTAAGTAATAGTGTTCCAAGTTAGGAACCGAGAGCCCACCTTGTGCCAATGGCAGATACAGTTTCTTAAGCGCCACTCTACAGCGCCCTTTGTTCCAAATAAATTCTCTTAATTTAGGTTCCAGTTCCCTAAAGAAACTGACCGGTATATAATGTGGAAGATTGGAGAAGCAGTATAATAGACGTGGCAGCACAATCATTTTCAAATGGGCAATTCAGCCTGCCACTGATAGTGGCAGTGTTTGCCAGAAGACCATCTGGGATCTGATGGATGACACCTCCCTTCTAAGGTTTCCATCAAACAGGTCCTCTTTTTGGTGATAAATTTGGATGCCCAGATATCTAAATGTGTGCAGTTGCCAGGGAACGACAACTCCAGAAAGGCGCAGCCGCGGGTCTGAGAGTTTAGGATTGAAGGGAAAGAGGCAGGATTTTGCCCAGCTAACCCGTAGCCCGGAAAGGGCGGCAAATTGTTGCAAAATTGTCCCAACTTCCAGAAGGATCTGCATGACATCCCTAAAGTACAGTAAGAGGTCTTCAGCATACAGTGACACTGTATGCATACTGTCTCCCAGTGGAATGCCCCAATTGGGGCCCCGACTGCGCAGCATCTCAGCCAGGGGCTCCATGGAAAGAGAACAGCAGCGGAGAAAGAGGGCAGCCCTGCCTGGTGCCTGATATGTAGATATCGCATTTGGATTTGGGCATTGAAAAAAGGTTTTATAGGTTTGTAGGAGTTGAACTCACCAACAAACGAGAAATTGTCTTAGAATTTTCTGATACTTTAAATGTTTCCAGACAACCCGTGGCTTACAACAATTCCCAGAGCTTTGACCTCTCACCACTTCTTTTTACACAACATAGTCAGTACATAAAAGAAAGATGCATCCTGGGCACATCCAAATCAAACTACTATTTGGTTTATTTATATGACATATAACGTGCATTTTCTATGTAAACAACCTTCTTTATACTACTTGCCACAAACACAAATCTTCAATAGAAAGGTAGGTCAAAAAGCAACCACATCTACCAACATTTAAGCTGGCGAATGATATCCTGAATTCAGGGAAGAAGCTGCAAATTTCAAACAAATTCCACTAATCCCTGTGTTGTGTGTATTTATTCCGTTTTGTTCTCCACAGTGGTGTGATATAGTGTTACACCCCTGAGGTGCGTCTCAGCCTGAGGGTGTGGTGATGTTCTCTTGATACTAACGGATTTGTTGTCTGAATTTACTAAATTTGTAGAGCTCTGAAGAAAAATTATTTGTTGTTGCTTTTCTGGAGGTGTTTCAGGAGTTCTCCGCTGTTGTCGGAGGATTGAGAGGGGGATGGGAGGTTTAATTGTACTTTGGTAATTATGGTATCAGAGGCATGTTTCCCATTTTTACTAGACATAGTTAATGACGGGTGCATTTTGTGGAGCAGGTGAAGATCATTCTGAATTAGACTTATTTGGGTATGTATTCAAAATTGTATTCAAAACAATCTTGGTTTCCCTTAAACTAGCCTTCGCTATTTATCCATTTTGCTTCTTTCCAAGATAACTTTGATTTAAATTTAAATTTTAGCCACCATAAATTGCAGTCATTTTATGGTGTGTTGAGGCTTTGTTGTAGCGCTTCTTCTTTTTGATAGCGTGACACACGAAGAAGCTGACAGGCTCAGAATCAGAATGGACAAGAGAAGATGTGCGGGTTTGGAAAGAACGGTGAGGACAAGAAGTTTCAAGGGGGTTACCTTACTATACAAGGGTTTGCATAAAAGTTTCAACAGTGTAACAGAGCCTCACAGGGTTATTGCTCCTGCAGACAGAGATGAGAGGTGTGCAGCAGATTTGAATAAAATGCCAAAACTGAGGCAACACACTTTCAAGTCAAAAAGGACCTGAACATAAAAAATAAAAATAAAACACCTGGAAAGCACCTCCTAATGAAGCTTCCTTTTATCCTTAAATTGTCCGATGTCACTCGAGACATGCGCTTGAACATTAGATCAGTTGCTAGATATGTTCCTCTCAATAAGGTCTTTTTCATCACATCCAGTCCAATAACTATATGGCAAAGTAATAAACAGTATGATAAAGGATGCAATCGGCTTGCACATAGATAAAATGTTTGTCATGGTTAGTAAAACTATTTTGCCAGTCAAAGAGGAAATGTTTTAAGTGCGTTACCAGAAGAATTAATGATTCCTCTTAGAAAGGGGAGCACAGGAATCGGAAGAGAACAGCTATTCTACCCAAAAAAATATTTTTTCATATAATCACAAAATAGGGGACATTTTCCGGTGACACCCACTTCTTTGATTTAAACAGGTTGCCAGACAACGCTGGGGTAGCCTTATGCTGTTCCTCACATTTATTTAGTACGTCAGAAACCTCGAGAACTGTGTCTAAGTGTGAGCAATGTCACTTGAATTACGAGTTTCCCCCAGCGTTTTTCACTTTTTTTTTTATTTAATAGCAGGATTCCTAATTTGTTTCTCTATAATTGGACTATTATCTCTGTGTTTTGACTGTTGTCAAAGAGGCAAAAGAAAACCCTCCCGACTATAATGACAATATCTGGTAAGATTTTTTGTGGATTCATGTCAGCAAAGTAGCATTAGCTACATAAGAAGTGGAGAACAAAAGGCTGGGAAGGGACATCGGCTGTCAAGCGGCAGAGAGAATTAACAAAAATCTTAGGCTGATAATGCCCTAATGAAGAAAACAGAATGACCAATGCACCTGCAGATGGGATGAAGAATTCAGAGGTAGAAACTTCAAAAATTCCACAACTCAACTCTCCCGTCAGAAGAGATAACTTGGCGGGTAATACTTTTAGCAAGGGCACAAATTCCTCAGGTTTTGAGAACTACTTATGCCGTTGGTTAGGATACAGAACCATGGCTCTCTCTGAAAGCGTTTGTACTTTGCTCCAGGCAAAAGAGAAGCATTGGGGTGCCATTTTAATGAGAAATTTATCTCGAGGCATAACCGCTGTGCTAGCATTAGAAACTGAAAAAAACACACACACTGTTATGACATGAAAAAGATTCCATTCAGAAGGTCACTGTGGCAACCAATAATTGTGAGCAGTCTTGACATGGCCTGCCCAACTCAGATTCAAAGCACTGTTTGGATCTGAATCAGGAAATAAAATTTATGTGTAAACAACTTTTTAGGCAACAGATACAGTCATGCGAAAACCATCAGGGCACTGATCAGTTAGACGTCTATGCCTTTCACCCTTATTGGGCACACATGACCTTTTACGCGGGGTGGTGTTTTGGAACGAGTTATCTATGATGGTTGTTGACCAAGAGGAAATACTCGCAAATGGTCCACCACTAATTGATTATTAGTTAGGTAAGTGGCAATGGCACTAGGGAAGCAAGCTACTGTACCTGCTGATGCCACAGCAAAAATCCATTTAAAAGCATAAGATATAGCAGCAAATGTTAAGAATAGAAAAATTAAAACAAACTTGTCAGCAAACACTCTGCAAATCGAGTTAAACCCACTCAGAAAACGTGAGTGCATAAATCTGTTCCTGGCTCCAACTCCCCTTTACTTCCGATCTGAAGAAGAAAACAGCTTTCTGGAGTGGTCTGCTACCACAAGGAGATGCAGCATAGCAAAGCACACCTGTACTGTAGCAGCTACGCACAAGTTGATAAAACAGCACTCTATGAAGTAGCTTCCGGCTCAAATCACTACGTGGTAGGGCGTCCAGAAATTGGGAATGACAGAGACCAGAACATAAGTGTATTTTGTTTCATACATTTATTAACTCTTTCATCTACCCTTCAAGTTTCATTAGTAGCTCAGGGCTGCCTCTGAAGAGAATCCTCATCGGATGCAAAGCCATATGGATATGCAGTACGATAATTATGGTAGAAGCATATACTGTATAGACTACAAAGTGGCAACAAATTAATTTGTCTAAAAATTAAATGTAGGTAAATGAATAAAAAGCAAATGCCACCTCTCAAGAAAAAGAAACATAACTAAAAACCAGAATGGACCTTCTAAGTTTACAAATAAACATCTGATGCTAAATTTAGGAAACATCGGATCCAGAATGTGCGTTTCTAGATGAGTAATGCCCGCAACCTAAACTGTAAATTTGTACTTCATTTTTCAATAGTTCAACACAATGCTAGCAGCTATAATATTACAGAAGTGGTCCATTTTTAAGGTTTCAGTTGAATGTATGAATACTCTCGCTCACTCTAATACGCTCGTGGATAAGCCAGGAGAAGGCATCTCAAGGACACAACTTCAATGTTTTGCTGTGTGCCGCTGTTTCAGAAAAATCCAAATTACCATTTACTAAGCCCCTACACCACGAAATAAAACCCACTACACACAGAAAGGGTGTTGGAGTGTTAACATTTTTTTTAAACTATGATGAATTGCTACTGAAAATAATTTGTTGATTCAGACGTTTAAAATAATAATCACTGATTATAATTCTAGTTCGAAATGACAGTCTTAATAACCAACAGAAAAGAAATACAAGAAATAGATTTTATGTGATTTCCAAGAGTAAGACCGTATAGCAGTTAAAGTGCCGCAATGGCATATATGTGCAGGTTCTGGCAGTTGCAGCACTCACTTCCAAGGGCCCAGGACTGGATTGACACCACCTGGCCGGGCAAGACATGCAGCACGCAAACTCCAGGTGCTGTTGCAGGATGAAGAGAAGGCGTTGATGTCCCTGTGACTTCAGAACAGGAGGCAAGCCCTTGGAGTCACTTTAGTTCTGGGGTTGTACAGTTACAGGTCCAGTCTTTCTCACTCCCAGGCAAGAAGAGCAGCGGAGCAGGAGTCTAGCGATGTCAAGAAGCATTCCCTTCAGTAGCACTGCCATCCTTCCTACCAGAATGTCCTCAGGTCTAGAAGTGTATTGATTTGTTGGTGTCAGAGGTCCAGTTTCTATACCCAGCAGTGCCTCTGAAGTGGGGGAGACTTGGAAGAGGGGCCTCTGAAGTGCACAGAGTCCCTTCCTCAACTCCAGACTCACTACAGAGAATTATGCAGCCCTTTGAGTGGGATCAGGACACAGCCCATTCAGGTGTGTAAGCATCAGCTCCTCCCTGCCATCCTACCCAGGGTGAGCCAACAGGATGTTGATGGTCCATCAGTCACACCTAAGCTCCCTTTTTGTGTGGCTGTCTGGAGGGAATGCACACGAGCCCAGCTGTCGCCCACCCCAATGTGTATTCAGAGACTGGCAGAAAGCACCAGATGATTAAAGTAAAAAACTGCCAACTTTCTAAAAGTGGTATTTTCCTAATTACAATTTCAAATCAGACTTCACCATAAGTTGTGATTTAAATTAAGATTTCAGAGACAACAAACCTCTTGGGGAATCCCATCTCTTCCCAATTTGAAATCGTACTTGTAAAAGGTAATGAGGCAATCCCAATGATATCCTAGGGGAAAGATAGGCCTTGAAGTAGTGAAAAACTAATTTAAGAGTTTTTCTCTACTAGGGCATTTAAAACTTAAACATACATGTCCTACTTTTTAAATACACTTCACCCTGCCTTAGGCTTGTTAAGGCCTACCTTAGGGGTGACTTCGATGTATTAAAAAGGAAGGTTTGGGCCTGGCAACATAGTTAACTTGCCAGGTCCACATGGCAGTTTAAAACTGCACACAGGCTCTGCAAAGGCAGGCCTGAGTTATGTTTGAAGGGCTACTGGAGCGGGTGGTCCACCAGCAGCAATTGATTTACAGGCCTTGGGCACAGGTAGTCCACTTTACTGGGAAGTTGGTAATAAATTAAATATACCAATGTGGATCTCAATGTTACCATGTTTTAAGCAGAAAGCACATGCACTTTAGTACTTATTAGCAGTGGGAAAGTGCCCGGAGCCCTAAAGCCAACAAAAACGAATTCAGCAAAAAAGGAAGGTAAAAAGTTTGGGGCTGACCCTGCAGAATGGTCCAAGTCCAACAGTTCTCTTTTTAAAAGATTAACATAGCATTTCAATTGAGCAAAATTCTGACTCATTGCAAATGAAAATGGGAAAAATTCTACCAATAAACAAACTATCCCCCACCCTGCACAGACATACCGTGGTGTGCCTAGGCTTTAGCTGTGGGACCCCGATATGCTGATTCGCCCCTATTCATCCTGCTGTAAAGTCTGGATAATTCTGCAGTCTGGCCGAGTCTGCAAAACAATTATTTTCTGGCCCTGCTGTGAATTAAATAAAGATAGCCACTGGAAATGTATGGTGCACTACGTTTTCACATTTTAATGTGCACGCTCACCCTGTGGGACAAGGGCACAAAAAGCCGGAACAGTACGGGCAAAACAGGGCAGGAGCTTTGGTTTCATTTTCTATTTATACATGTACTTTTTCGACAGATTGATCGGTTTGGAGACATTATGAATTGGAGCATGAAAGGTGGATTATTTTCTTCTTCATATAAAACACTCCCTGTAGTAAACGTTGTCACCTGCATCAAGGACAGTAGACAGAGACTACAGTTAAAAGTCATGAGAGCTGCGAGCCTGGAAGCAGTTACAAAGGAAGAATACCTGGTGTGCTTCTGTTTGTAGCACACACCTTTACCATAGGCTGGTTTAGGAATAAGGGGGATGTTTTTCCACTTCATGCAAAGCGGAAATTAAGACATTTGTCATGATAATGATAAACTAAAAACATGGCAACAATATCAATCTTACTCGGCGAGTGCATCCGTTTTAGTTCCGCTACTTTGTGCGTTTCCTTCTCTCAAGGCAATTTGAAACTTAATCAATGGAGGGTCGGGGAGAGTCGTGAGACATCCATTTAGGTCTCCAACTCATTAATCCGGTTAGTTGCGCCACTGGCGTCGGCATCAATACCGCACCTGAACAGCAGCAAATGGCTAGCGCCTTAACAGCTGCATCGAGTACAGCTAGGCACACGTGTTAAAAACCACACACGCCCGCCCATTAGAAACCGAACGCAAACAACATCCTTCAAGTCTACAAAAGTTACCGGTCGGTAGCAAACAGAATAAACCAAAAACACATTGAAAATTGTGCAGCCTGAGCATTTCAACTACACCCCCGGGCCTCTCACATTTTTCCCGAGGCACCCCCATCCAACATTTTTTAAGGCCACGTCATACTGTTTTCTGACGTTTTCAGGCAAGTTTGGCAGTTTAATCAGCCTCTTGTCGGCACCCTCGCTTATCAGGCCGGCGTTACTGGACATGGCTGCTATTATCTCTCCCTCTCAGGCGTGAACTGTGCCCATTCACTGTAGGGCGCCCTTTCTCATTATCACTGTGCTGCCCTCTCTTCCTCGCCAGAAATCTGCCTCCTTCTCCATCTCCTCTAATGGCAAAGAGAACACTGGCAGGGCTCTTCAGCTGCATGCTCAGATTTCCAGCTTCTGAGTACAGAAAGGGTCCGACAAACTAAGTTACAAGAAGAGGGGCTAATCAGCTACTCCTTGCACAGTATAGCAAAGTGAACAATCCTTTCAGGAGGTCGACGAGGCTTTGGAAAAGTTAACATTTCGAGATCTGAGAAAGTCCACTTTATCTACCATCTGTGCAATAATTCTTCAACTGCTCTCATTTTTAATATTCTAATCCCACTAATGTTCCTGCAAATCTGATGTTTTCAGATTTAGGAAAAATTATTTGCACACAACAACATTTATCACGAACTCCCGAACTCCTACAAAACTCTATGCTAGCCTTCAAGGGAAAACATCCACACTCACTGTATTTGTTAGATGTATATACAATCCACATCAGCCTCATTCTTCTCCATCTGAAGTTCAGATGAAAGGAAATTCACCCTTTCCCTAAATGTGTATCGGAAAGATGTGTTGGACGTCCAGATGACGAATGACCATGCACCAACTGTTCCTCAACTGTTAAAATGTCATCTACTCCATCAGCTAGATCTCCTTTCATAGAACACAAAGTTAATTTGGCGAAATCCAATTTCTTCCTACTTTCAAGAAGATGCCAAAGTTACTTTGCCAATTGGTATTTCGAATGCTCAGCTTCTGATACAAAATAGCTTGGACACTTACTTCCGAAACCATCTTCATCGAGGCCAGGAAATTACAAGGCCATGATGAAAACAGATCACATCACATGCAATCTGAGGTCCCAACTAGAGATATCTCTTTTTAGCGTTTGCCTTCAAACAGTTTTACCTGTCTGTTGGCAAGCTAATCAGATCCATACCACTGACCTTCTGCATATCGGTAACTGGGTAACTAACCTATTATGTTGAGGTAAAGCAGCAACATTTTTTGCTCACAATCTAGGATATACGAATAATAGTGCCACCATATCTCTGCTGAACGTTTGTTTAATTTAGGGCTCTGGACCAAAATAAATACTATTAAGATGATAGCACTACAATCTCATGTTTGCTAACAATCACCCTCTTAGTTCATATGAAGGCCATGTTAAAACAGATCAAATCTAATTTGTATTCTCTGGGCTGAAACAACAAACCAATTTCCACACTTAAGTTTAAAATACTATCAAAATTATCATATTGCTTGTATTCAAACTCAAATGAACAACCATGGGCCAACCTTTCCTGCTCGAAGCCGCTCAGTGTAAGAATGAGTTCTGGGCTCTCAAAAGAGCCCACCTGGAGTATCAATAAGCAGTTTTGCAGGACATTCGAAAATAACGTCATTTTTATTTAAAGGACTGGATCAGATATATCAAGATTCACTCTGTCTCTATTGACCTACAGATCTCTGAGCCAGCGGAAAAAAAACTTTGTGACAAGCAACCCTGAAGTTGAGGATCTCTTCACCGATAATTCAATGAATGCCTTATTCCTGATCCTAGGCCCAACGACTTCCATCAGCTGATTCGAAACCATGCACACTGTACTAAAGAAGTCCTAAATATACAGAAAAATGTTTAAAACCCTTTTCCCCGTTTGCTTTTTGTTCATGGAAGGCCTTCATAACTGAGCTGGAGAGGCTTTAGGCATCACTCGTTTTAAAAGAGGGGATCCTGGACTGCACAATAACTGTGGGTTCCTAGCCCTACTGCACATACAAGCAAAATAGTTTGCTGCCGTCCTTTTGAAGGATTTGAAGGCTTGGGTTGCTAGCACCAATCTTGGAATTGTTGTTGAATCAATGTTTACTAACTTATGCTCTCCGTTTTCCATTTTTACTGATAAAAACAGACAGAAAACAATGTTTCCTTGCCTGTATTTATTATAAAAAGTGGAAAAATACTTAAAGTTGTGCTTTTTGTGAGAGTCTCTCCATGCGGTCTTTCATAATTTCCAGGCAAATAGCAGAAAGCTTTGGGAGTTTAACCCCCACCCCCCAAAAAAAAAAAAAAACACCACAGCACCCATTCCCCACCCGCTGCTGTGCATGTCCGAAGGCTGCTCGCTGTAGGGCTTGGCTGCCGGCAGATCTGGTAAGTGCAGGGTCAAGCCGCAGCCTAGGTCCTGCGCCCAACACTTGCTGCGCATGGCCAAATAATGTTATATATACACATTTATATATAGTAACTTAAAAAAACCACCGGTTACAGGGACGTTATAGTTAGTCGCATTTTTAATGTACAAAACCACAGAAATTCATCTGTTATAGTTATTTCAAGTAACTATAACTTGTGTCCCTGCCATGTACAGTTATCTGATCAATAAGTTTACTGTAGATGTTAGTGAGATTATCTATGATGTTATGAGAGATGTCAAGAGTGCTGTAATTTGTAGAGTAATTAGCAGTGCATGGCAATGGCACGAGTTATAGTTATCTTAGGGCGCAAGTTATAGTTACTTGAAATAACTAACTACAACAGGTGAATTCCTATGGTTTTGTATGTTTAAAATGTGAGCCTAACTAAAAAGTACCTGTAAACTTTAGTTTTTAAGTGAATAACTAAGTTTTCTTTAATTCTATTTCCTAACTATAACATCCCTGTAACCTTTGTTGTTTTCAGTGAATTTCAATTTTTTTTTTTTTTTTTTTTTAACGTAAACAAATTTTCATTACTATACGATAATCCAACCACTGCTGAGCAACGGTTGCCAGCTGGGCCTTGCCGAACCCTAGGGTGCGCACATCCTTTGGCCGTACGCTCCGGGGGGTTGGCTGCAACCAACCCCTATAACCACCCAAACCTGCGCCGTACATGGC